>NW_026138064.1:2149166-3600833 GCF_025592945.1 Manacus candei | reverse complement strand
AAAAACATAAAACAGTTTTGCACAGCCGAATATTTCAGTGAACATATTTACAAATGAGACACTTACAGAAATATGTACATATACACACACGTTTGTTCATACACAAAATACTACATTAATTATACACACGTGTGGCTACAATGCCTGCAAACAGGCATTTATAGAAGTTTATGCAAGTGTGTCAAAGACATATATGTAGATGTCTACACGTTTTTACGTAGAACACAGATGATCATCTCTCTAGCCTTGCAGATAAGGTAGAGCAAGATGAAAGTTGAAAACTTGCAAAAACAGGGACATGAAATAATGAGACAGTGAATGAAGAGCTTTTCATTTTGAGAATGCAAAGCAAACACAACTAAGAAACCACACACAAAAAAAAGGCACAATGTAATCAAGCCTTGCATATGGAAATATCAGATTTAAAGACAACACTAATGTATTGGGCTTGGCTGAGATGGAGCTAATTTTCCCCACACCAGCCCTTACAGTGCTGTCCTGTGTATGGGTAGCTAGAAAGGTAATGATAACACAACAGTGTTTGGGCTACTGCTGAGCAGTGCTCCCACAGCATCAAAGGCTGTCCCTCCAATGTTTCCCCCCACCAGCAGGCTGTGGGTGGGCAGGTTCTTGGGAGAGGCCACAGCCAGGACAGCTTACCCAAACTGAGCAAAGATATATTCCATACTATATGATGGCTGCTCAACAATAAAGGCTAGAAGAAAGAGGGGGGGGCCTTTGTTATTTATGACATTTGTCTTCCAGAGCAACCATTACTTGTGCTGAAGCTCTGCTTCTTGGGAAGTGGCTGGGTACTGCCTGGTGATGGGAAGCAGAGTAAAAGATTTTGTTCTCCTCTGCTTCTGCACACAGTCTTTGCTTCTGCTTTCTTGAATTGCCTTTATGTTGATTCAAGAGGTTTTTTTCCATCTTATATTATCTCTCCTTCCCATCCTGCTGAGGAGGGGAGGGATAGACCAATTCGGTGGGAACCTGGTGTCCAGCCAAGCTCAATCTGCCACAACTAAGTAAGTATTTCATCGTTTGACAGGTAGCTGTTAAGTACAGCAATCAAGAACAAAAGCTGCATTAGCTGCCACACTGAACAAACTGTCACTGGTGAGTTTTTTGCGGGGCAATCATTCTTCTCCAGGGAGAGTGAAGATACAGCCAGGGAACTCAAACTACCTGAACCCTAGTCTCAAAATGGAGATTCGAGTCTGATTCAGCTTTGAAGAATTTTAAGGTTTTTGGTTTTTGATCTGCCTATTCCAAACATCTTTAGAACATCAGCTGTAAGTGACTTAGGCATCATCTCATGACTTCATCGCAACACAAGTTCCTGATCAATCTGTAACAATATAATTCTATCATGTAGGAATTATTTCAAGGCTCTAATACAATTTCTTCCAGGTATATGAAAATGAAACAAACTACCAGTACAATCTATTCAATTTTAAACAGGATACTCAAGATGTAAACTGCTTTTAAAGGCCACAATGGAAACTGTTTTCTGTTGTGTATTTTTCACATTAAAGTATGAAAGAGGTATATTCTATCATATAAGATAAAAAAAACCACAGAAAATCGGTCTGATGGGAAAAGAAATTAATAGAAATTCTGTGCTTTCAGCTGTACTTTGGTCTGAACTTTTTAAGCACCTGCTTTTCTTGCAAGACAAGATTACAACATTTTCAATATTAAAACGGTTGATAGGTAAAAAGGAGACAGAATTTTTTACAAAAATTTGTTGTATGTTTAAAATATTAATCAAATCATCTCCCCAAAACATGCATTTATTTTCTTGAAAATATATTCTACTATACTGCTAGCTCTAAATTCTAGCTCTAGTTACCTTTTTAGTAAATACTTAAAGATAAATTGTGATTACACAGCTCTATCAGAAAACCTATATTAAAGTTGTTTCTTACAGTTTAGAATAATTCATATAAACCTTTCCAGCATCAGCAAAAATACCTCATCTGCTCTCCTCTGAAAACCTGGAAAAAACTTGCAAAATTACTGGACAGACCATTAATTTCCACCCACTGTCACATTCTCTTCACTTTGGCTTCCCATACCTATTTTAGTGTCACTGCTCTCACTGTTTAGGCATTTTGGAGGGCAAGTCAACCTCCAAACCGCTTGATAAAAGGAATCTTCTTCACCTTATCTTTCACTTAGTTTCATTCTGGACACCTGACACAGTATTTCATACACAGAAAAGCAGCCAACTGTAGTTGAAGCTTAGATTTGTCAGTGTTCAATGACAATCTGCTCACAATAGCTCCTGCCTCCTCCATGGAGACAGGCAATTAGCCATGAAGAATCATAAAACAGACATTTTTCTCTACCTCAGTGAGGAGTTAAGTTAAAAAACAAAGAAAAAACACTTTAGTGTGGAAAGAATAGGTTGTCATACATTTCTTCTTCATTCCAAAATATTATACTTTTTCAATAAATTGTTACAATGGAAAAAGTTTATATGGAAGCAATTAACACACACACACACACACACACACACACACACACACAAAAGCTGGGTAGTAACAAAAGCAAGTTGCAGCTCTTACCAGTAATTTTCAGTAGAAGAGGGTTCATTACATCCAAACAGTAACATGTGGTGGACTGTGTCCATGCTGGCATGAGGCTTAAAGTCAACTGAAAAACAGAATGGAAAAAGAAGTAAGCTATCCATACTCTCCCATTAAGTCACATATGCAAGAGCATTCTGAGCAATTTTTATTCTGTAATACTAGAAATACGGTATGTCTGTCTCCACTCATTTATGTGCCTACTGCATTTCACTTACAAGCTTTCCTTAAATTTCCACTGAACAGGCCACCTTTCAAGCTAAAATACTGTACCTCACTCAAATCATTGAGAAAAAGTAATTCCAAGTTCCCAATCAAAACCACTGTATTTTCCCCAAAAGTTAATTATGACACTTAGTTAATGTATCAATGTATCCCAAACCGCAAAATTTTACTACCTTTGAAATTTACACTTGAGATTTATAACTACTCTTCTACTTCTTTTGTACTTCATAAAAAACACAAACAAAAAGTAAGTTACAGTTAAGAGCAACTAAAATCTTATGCATTATTGATACCTTCTTCCAGTATTCTACCTGGTTTACATTTTTCTTGGATCATTTTTGGGACGACAGTTTCAAGAAGGGATTATGATTGATTCTTACTAATATGTCAAACCCTCTGGAGTGGAAAACAAGATTTGTTTAAAGTCAACATGATCTCATTGCCCAAATATTTATTATCCTTAGAAACTTAGATGTGAATGTTCACCTCTCAAACGTCCGTTCTTTATCCTATGCCACTGCTAAAACACTGTTTTGGATTCTCAAGTGACTGTGATCCTCTTTACCATAGTAAAAAAGTTTACCAACATCACACTGTAATAATATCAACCATGAATGTACAGTGATGGCATTTCTAAAAATAAAGCAAGCTACATTCCTTTATTACTACTGAAAAGATGTGTCAGATGCAGGGAATGCAGTCAAATTTTTCTTCTCTCATCTTCACAGAGAGGGACATTGGAGGGTTTTTAACCTTATACTACAGCAGAAATTCCAAAGCCAAGTCACTCTTGTTCTTACATGTGCATAGAAACTGAGGAGTCTTAAAGTGTATTTTAGCTCTTAACATGGGGAGATGGTAAAGCCGCAAACAACAGTTCTGCTCCCAAGATTTGGGGATTTAACACGGAGCTGAGGCAGGGTTCCAGAAGTGAATGATGACATGGATTACTGTCCCAGTTTCATGGGGGGGGGAAGTCAATCAAATAGCTTTTAACCGAATTTTTGGAGCTGAGATCTGTTGTGAAAAGTGAAGAAAACCAGCCAAAAGTTAAGGCATGCACATCGAATTCCAGCTTGAAGTCACAAGGCATGGAGCCAGATCGTAAGAAAATGAGCATACTACAGCAGAGGGCTTGGTTTGGAAACTAAGAGATGGATCTATATGCCCTGGGAAGGTACTTGAAGTACCACGTATGATTTCAGAAGTGCAGAATTTGCCAGCATGATTAAAGTCTAGAGACTACCTAACATCTTTATTTTCCTACAAGTAAATTCTACTAATTTCATAGCTAAAAACCTATTACAGAAAGACCTGTTCTTTTAATGTTTTTATCAGTAACAATAAGTAGGAAAATTATGATTTACTCTCGAATGGGAGAGGCAACTTGGCATTTTTTGTGGATTTCCTACCTTAGTTTTCAGGTGTTTCAGGTGTTTTAAACTGCTGTTATCAATTTCAGTGAGAGATTAAATTTCTGAAACAGTTTATAAGCAGTTCACACATATCACAGAATCATAGAATCAGTCAGGTTGGAAGGGACCTCTGAGATTATCAAGTCCAACCCTTGATCCACTACCACCGTGGTTACTAGACCATGGTACTAAGTGAAAATTCATTAATTTTATTGTCAAAATTAATACCTGTACAAAATGTACTGTAAATTACTGTAAGTAACACCTAAAAGGATAGCCTTCAATAAATGTAAAATTGAAGGTTAGGCCTCTTACCTGCTAAGCCACAACCTGTGCTGCTGGTTAATACTATCTCACTGCTTCTTTTTAATTTCTCTGCCACTCTCCCATCACAAGTATTTACCCTAATGACTGAGCCAGGAAGTCTTTTATTCTCTCCACACAGCGCCTGTTACAATTACATTCCAGTGCATGGACAGGACCTTTAAGTGCTATTATAAAACTTATTACAAATAGCTTAATAAATGATACTCTTACTAATACGACATAATGGACCAGAGTTAATAAAGCAAAATCAGTTTTCTGTGTGAGACACTTGCACATGCTATTTTGCACATGCAGTATAGTTGCACATGCTATATAGCTGATATACCTCATCACTGCTTCTGAAGAAAGCATTGAAAAACCTCTCTATCAGCATGTGGGCTTAATAGAGCCTTGGACAGTTGGTTACAGTATGGTTTCTATATAGTTACTTTCTTAGCAGCACACTCAGGCCTATAACCTTCCAAAGAAAGGGTGAAAAAAAAAAAAAAGGTCATTTAAAAAATCCTAAATTGTAAAAGCCATACAAATTAACATGAGATTCAAGCCAAATGCAGTACCTCTCACAGAAGGATAAAATGGCCTGGGCTGGAAGGGACCTTAAAGATCATCTAGTTTCAACCCTCCACGGTCCACTACACCAGATTGCTCAGAGCTCCATCTAACCTGGTCTTAAACACTTCCAGGGGTGGGGCATCCACAGCCTCTCTGGGCAGCCTCTTCCAGTGCCTCACCACCCTCCCAGTAAGGAATTTCTTCCTAATATAAACCTACCCTCTTTCAGTTTGAAGCCACTCCCCCTTGTGCTCTACTCTTGTAAATAGTTCTTCTCCATCTTTCTTGTGGGCTCCCTTTAGGTACTGGAAGGCTGCAATTTGGTCACCCGAAAGCCCTCTGTTCTCCAGGCTAAACAATCACAATTCTCTCAGCCTTTCCTCATAGGAAAGGTGCCCCATCCCTCTGATCATCTTGGAGACCCTCCTCTGGACTTGCTCCAACAGGTTCATGTCCTTCCTGTGCTGGGACCATCACTCCCACTACCGTCACTTTTGTCTGATATTAAGGAATACCAGAAATCAGAAAAGCCTTATTTTTCTAGTTGACAGCCTCCACATTTTACAGCAATGAACAGAGCATTACTCAGTAGTTAAATATTTTTTTATGCATGGAGGACTTACACAAACGATCACTAAAATAACAGTAGCAGTTTTGGTATACATACTTAATTGAAGTCTGACTTACTTTCTTGACCAAGTACTACTTAGAATTACAAACTCCAGGAAAAATGGGAATGAACAGAACATGATATCAGTTCAATCTTAACAGTGTGTAGTTGTAGGCGAACACCAGGACTATGAGGCCTGAAAAGAGCAGCTTTAGATGCGGGTCTGCTGCAACGGTGACTTCCAGGATCGAGCAAAGCAGAACGACTACTTGCGTTATCTATTGTACGGGTTTCCCCCCTGAGCTGTGTATTTTTCCTGACTCACGTGCCCCCCCCCACTCAGAGCCACGTTGTCTCCCCTCCCTGATATATGCCATACTAGAGTAAAAAAACCACAGCTTCTCAGAGTTGTTCATGGATGAAAAGTAATAAACCATCTAATTATATAAATTTGTGTATCTGAACGTAGAAGGCTCCATTTCATTTCTACAGCACAATCTGACAAGGACTAAGAGCCAGTAAGAAAAAGATATTCACTGGTCACCCACATGAACGAATGTAAGGAGGTGAAGATGACAGTCAGGTTTCCTGGCTGAGTGGCTTTCTGTCAGACTCAATCTTTATGAGTGTCTGTAGAGCACCCTTTATCCATCTCTAAAGCTCAGTAGTGAAAGAGTGATTTTTATTAATGTCTGCACCATTAAAGGCTGAACTGAGTTTCTAGTTTGGTTACTTATTCATAAACATTAATCAAACATGATGCAGAAGAAAATCACAATATATTTTAAAAATGTAACTGGAATGATACTTTCTTGAAAAATTACATATTAATCTCTCTTACTAATAACTTTTACATATTAATCTCACAGTCACTTCATTTCACAGGAGTAAAAGGTATGCTTCTAACATTAACATAAAGGTACATCAACCCACCCCACAAACAAACACTCCCCTACTTCAGTTTGTCAGCATTTACAGCCCTTTGGGACAGAAAAACAACAACTGGTTCAGACAGAAATCTCAGCCTTGACAGTCTGACCCTCCACTAAAGAATACAATACAGAAAAGGAACAGCATCTGCAAAAATATAGAGATGCATGCCTGAAAAAGACCTCTAGGGTAAAACTTGGTCTACCTTCTCCTTCTAGTTGGTCCTTCATAAATAAGTTGGATCAGTTCCTTTCTCTGGTAATATCTGAGAACTGACTCTGAACAAGCTGGTAATCTAGTAGAGTATCCCTCCAGTTTTGCAGTTCAAAGTTACACCCACTGTCCCTGTACAAGCACGAATGCCTACGGGTTTTAAATCTCTAGGGGAATGGCAAAGCTGAAGTTTGAATTCAAAGTCCTCAAATATGAATTTAGTAACAATATTGAAAAAAGGTTTCAGAAGAAGTTTTCTACTTATTAACAAATGTAGTGCTGCCCACAAACAACACTAAAAAATGAAGCTCTCTCTTCCAAGGCCCTTATATTTCACCAATATGCAACAAAAATATCCTGCTGCAGTTCCATAACAGAACCTCCTCTTCCACAATTTCTTGGAGGAGGTGAAAAAATAAGGGTACAAAAAGGTACAAAAAGTAAACAAAAGGAACAAACTAGTGAGTCTTGGTCAAACTGTAAGGACACTTGGTCATAAAAGTGTCCTTTTAAAGTGCAAAAGTGAAAAAAAATACAGAAGACATTTATTTAGCAGCATTATGTGCAAATGAATTGAACTGAAGGTAGAAGATGCAGGCTCTGTCTCAGCTTTACCATCACACTGTCTCAGAAACCCAATTTATCATTTCAGTTATGAATATTCAGACATACTCATACTGAACTCTTTAGAACACATACCGTCTTCTCAATATATCACTAAACAGCAACCCACAGTCATAGTTCATATGTTAGTTTTTAGATGTTTTTATCCCAAAACAAACGAGTATGTTTTAAGGAAAGTCAATGACACCAGTTTTTGGCAATGCAATGATTCTACTTAAACCATAAAAATACAGAACTCTATCCCCCTTTAAAAAGAAGTATTAATTCTCCTTGTGCCAGTCTTCTATGCTTGAATAAGTAACACAAAATGCATGCATGCAAGTTGATAGCTTCAGAACACTTAACAGTATGCGGAAGTATTTAAGGAAAAAATTCTAAGCATCTCATTTCTTAGGTGATGGTACCTATTGTAAAAATCTGACAAATCTTTTTCACGAAGAACATTTTCCAGTGATTTTACTGAAGCATGATGGAACTGATCACATGCTTAAGATTGACCATATGCCTATTCATTTTGGGGGAAGTGACAGAAAAGGAAAAAAAACCAAGTAATTTTGTTTTAATTCAGCATCCAAACATAAGAGCTTGTAAGGAATACTAACATGAGAATACTAACATTATGTACACACAACAAGCTGGTTTGTTTTATTTTTTAAAATTTCCTCATCAAGTTCCTCTTACTCTTCAAAGCTCCACTGACAGCTAGAATGGTTTCTCTGTCCAGACTTTATTCTGCTTTGTAATGACATGTGCTCAAGCACAGTGATCACTGGAAAGGTGGCCAAATTCTATAAAAATCAGATGAAGAACATATAAACATATAAAACATGTTAGAATTTTCTAAGTCTTCAGAAAAAACTAAAACGGGTTGCATGGCATGATTCACCTCAAGACTTTGTATAGGTATTACTCAAGCAATTTCTTTCAGTAGGTCCTTTTAAACATACACACCATAGAAAAAAGTTTACATGTCTTCACCATATACAGATACCAAATGACAGAACTAGATGTGCAACAACCTCATAATAAATTAAACCATGAAAATAGCACTAAATAAAAAAATGTTTAAGGAAGGGAGTTAGTAGTATTGTCTCTCTGTGAATCAATGAAATCAGAAGAGCCTATTCCACATAGCACAGCAAGGGCAGTTTACCAGAGAATGATCACGCACTCCCTTTTATGCATATTTTTCCCTCTGGGGTCACACTCAACAAAAATGTGAGGTCAGATTCTCACCTCTTTACAAAACAGATATTCAGAGAAAACACTTAAGAAGACCTACTCAGATTTTTTTAGTTATTGTAACACAACATGAAAACCAAAACATAATTTTCTGTCTCTGAAGGATTTCCACAAGGAAATCCACACGGAAGAGTACTCTCATAATACACTACATCAAAAACTGCATGGGATTTCCACCATACTTTTTTAAGTGCAAATACCCTAAAATGCAACAAAAGTGTAAAGAAAGAAAAAGACTTCTCATTGTTTTTTTTATTCAGTTTATAGTATGTTCTGATAGTGAAACTATCTTCAGCCAAACCAACAGGCCTTCTCTCTACCCAAACAACTGTATGTTCACAAGCAAGGCACAATAAAACCAAAAGGATCTCAACAACTTTCTGAACAGTTGTTGGTGGTTTGCCAATCTCTATGATCACAGCATTTGTAAGTTACTACAGCATTTCCCTCTACTTGTCTGCCATCTTACTCATGCCATGACATTTAAAAGAAAAAAAAAAAGATGTGAGAGGCTTTGGTTTGGTTTGTTTTTTCCCCCAGATAAGTAAAATCTTCCTGCAGCCAACACTGACTGTAAGTGCAAAGGACTTACAGCCTGTACCAGCAGGTAAGTAAACAGCCTGCTCAGCAGAGCAGAATTAAGTATCTGGCCAGAGACAGGAAGCCAATACTTTACAAATGGGACTGTTTGGTACTGACATGCCAGAGGCACCTGCATGAAGCTCCTTAACTACAATTACTCAATTAATCTCTTCAGATACAGTTTGTTATCTTGACTCTAAGTAGCCCTCTCTAGTTTGTTTATGCTAGCCATGACAAATGAATTTTGGAAACCCTGACAGCCAAAGATTAAGTCAATATGAGTCAAAGGGAAAAGAAAAAATAGTGAGGTTCCTCAAAATAGTTTGCTTAAGTTCTTCCAGTTAGCCAATACTCACCTACATAGGCTTCATCATCCACTGGCAGGCGTACTGACATGCAGAGGTAGGTATCAGACTATTAAAAGACAAAAGAATAGAAATTACCTTTAAATTGGGAATGTTTAGAATTAAAAGAATAGAAACAAACCATCAAAAATTTTCTACACTTTCTGAAGATGAATGTGGGAATACTGAATAAATAAATATATAATAAAAAAGGACCATCTAGAAAAAATATCACCGGCTTTACTGAGATACTTGGCCAAAGACAATGTACGTTATCTGGATTACTACTATAAGAAAAACATTCATTGCCATAGTTTATTTACATGTAACACAGATTAGGCTATAAAGTCATCAAGGTGGTTTTTAGGTTGATAGCTACACTATTAACTATTTTAAACCCTTTTTTTTTAACCTTCAACACTGTCTAGGAAAGGAAATATGTCATCTACTGGAATTTCTCTACACCCATGTGTGGGGTTCATGTTACAAGAAGAGTGCTCAACTCTGGGAGTTGTAGTCTCCCAAGTACTCTAACACACATGTGTAGTGGAGTGCCTTGGGGTGATTGGCTGTAGATCACGGGTTACAGTTGTATTTAAACTGGTGTTCTTTGTAACCTTAATTCAGCACCACACAAACTGTGCAGCCGGGTTCGTGCCCATACAAATGCTACACCCATGAACTCAAAATCTGACAGGACTTGCACCTTCACAAGGACATCCACATAGATGAGGATAAAATTCCTGCTATGAGAAACTTCAAACCTAATTTAAAAGAAGACACTGCAAAAAGGTGTAAACAATTAAATGCAGCTGAGGAGAAAGGACAGGTACAATGGTGATAACAATATGTGATTACACAGAGCAGAGATGTGCACAGACAAGAAATCATTTCTCGTGTTTTTGCTAGAAGATGGGAAGGATGAACAGAGGTCAGCTGATAAAACTTATGTGAATGTCCTTGTGTACTCTTGTTATATGCATTTACACAACAAAGATACTAAAGCCTTCTAGAAATATTCTACCTTTTCTATTTAACCTGGGTTCAGAAGTAGATTTTTTTTTTAGAACTTTATACCCTAACTCTAAGAGTCTATGGCAGCAGTGCTTCATATTGTAGTAAAAATAAACAATTTCACACAAATGTTCATGTGTCAAAAGAATGCACGACTCAGGGCAGATCTGTATAGGTAGTGAACTCCTAAGTCACATAAGGGGTTGGTTCCCATTAATGCAACCACGGAGCAGCTGCAGCCATGCAGCTATTGCTGCCTTACCTGCAGTAAGGCAAATCCTGGCCCCCCCAACCCCCTTACTAGTCCAGGAACTCATTGGAAAAAAAATGCAGAGTTTTTGGCAACCTTTCCCCCAGCCTTGACAACATGAGATACACAAATTACATTCATGCAACTTAACTACCAATGCAAGGACAAATGTTAAACTTGGCTCCGCCCATTTGCAAATCATTCCACTAAAAATTATACCATTATCACCATTGCAAAGTGAAGTTGATACAAAATAATCTGAGGTTTCTTTCCCTTCCTCCTCCTGCTTGGAAATGCGTACATATTTCGTCCATGAACCAGTCACATATTTTACAGAGCTTAGGATGTATGTTAGCTGTACAGTAAGAGATTTCAGCAATTCATACAGTAATCATTGCAAAACGATAATGTTTTGCTCATAATCTAGGTACAACCTTACTGGAGGTAACAAAAATTCATCTTAATTTCAGGGAATACATGCAGAAGGTTAGATTCTTAGAATCCAAAATAGTTAATTTTCAGTATCTGCTTTCATCAAGCATTATCTGGGAACCTGGAGTATGAAGGGTCTTGAAAATAAAATTAAATAAAATTGCCTACAGTGAAGCTGTGGAATAACTGAACTCAGTAGAAGTACTATTTCAGGAGGTGCCTTTCTTTTTTCAGCTTGACAATATTTCTGACTAAACAACCAATGTCTCCAACCTTTTGAGAACAGTTCTGACACCACATAGACCTTCTGATTGTACATATACATTGTATGGTTATGACTTGTAAACAAAGAACCGGTTAGTTCCATTATACATCTGTTTGTTAGCTCTGATGCCAGATAGGAAATGAGACTGTCGTGTGTGCGTAACACAAAGAGAGAAAGAGGCCAAAAGAATTCAGTTTTGTGAAGTCTCCAGAAAGTACTAATCTATGGCCAAAGAGTGAATTCAGAATTCATTACAATCCAGTTGAAACAAGACTTTCTTTTCACAGAAGATGCATGACAAAAAAGAGATAGCACAGAACATCCTGGTGTTGCTCTCAAAATACTCTTCTGTTTTCTAGAATTTAACTCAGTCACATCTTCTCCAGTAATTTCTACTCCTCCTCTTTTTTCTTTTCTAACTTTTCCTGCCTTTCCTACGTAAATTGTTATACTTGAGAACCCAGGACCTGCAATAATCATGACCCAAACAGTGATACATGTCCAGAACTCCCTTAAAAAAAAGCCCAAAATTAGGGCCAAGAGGTACACCAAGAAGATAGCGACCTAGAAGGAAGTTAATCGAGAAGGATTTCCTCTTGTTATAGGTTATAAATCTGAGAGAGGAATTTTTCTTTCCCTGCTTCCCTGTAAGAGAAACAGACTTCGAATAGGGAAGGGGGAAGGGAGTTAATTAGCCTTACAAAAGAACTAGCTAGCCAGGCTGCATTCCTCACTGATGGCTCATCAGAGACTGCAAGGAGAGGGAAAGAGTTTTGGGAGGGGATGGCTGGCTCTGCACGGAGGGGAAGGGGGTAGACTGTGGAGTTTGCTCTTGGGGATGGAAATAGGGATCTGCGTGCGGGCATTTGGAGAGAAGGCCTGGAAGTCTTTCTTTCTGGCTTTCCATCCTGGTGAGGCCGGACCACCGGACTCGGTCGGCTCGCACACTGCCTCGTGACTCCAGCCGGGACCTACTGGGTTTTCACTGGTCTGTGCTTGCTGGGAGAGAAGAGAAGAGCCTTGGAACACCGTCATCTGAGAACAACAAGAACTGCAGGCCCTACACCTTCAGTGATCCAACAGCACTCCCTGCAGGCTACGATTCATCATCACGGCTGGGCTTCGTGAATGAAGATTTGGGAAGGGCTCTACCCACATTTGTTGCAAACGCATTGGTGGCTAAAAAGGCCAATACGAGACAGGCATGTCCGGTTGCAAAAGGCACAGCAGAAAGACTCCTTAGGTGCTAAATTCTGCAAGGCACAATTCTTTCTGCATTGTCTTTTCTCCTCAAGGGTGATCGTGCGTGCTTTCTCAAAAGCATCAGCAGCGTTATAGATGGTGTGTCTCCAGGTCTCCTGACTGGAGGCCAGAGTAGACCAGTTATGGTGATCGATATGGCCAAGGCTGAGATGTTGTTTCAGGGAGTCCTTGTATCTTCCCTTCGGGACTCCTCTCATGCGGCAACCGGTGACAAGTTCACCATAAAGTAGGATCTCAGGGAGGCAGTGGTCTTTCATCCTGGAGACGTCTCCTGCCCAGCACAGCTGTGTTCTCATCAACATGGCCTCAATACTTGTGACTGCTGCTTGTTCTAGAACAGATGTATTGGTCACATAATCTGACCAGTGGATGTTTAGGACTGTAGAGACAGTGTTGATGGAAGTGTTCGAGGAGTCGCAGGTGGTGGCGGTAGATGACCCATGATTCGGATCCGTATAAGAGAGTAGACAGCACTATGGCTCTGTAAACACTGATCTTGGTACTTTTCTTCAGGTGTTTATTTCACCGAACTCTTTTATGAAACTTTCTGAAGGCACTGTATGCCTTTGCTAACCTGTTGTCTATCTCTTGGTCAATCTTACCATCCGAGGAGATGAGGCTACCAAGGTAATTAAACTGCTGGACTGATTTGAGCTCTGATTGGCCAATGGTGATATGGGGATGATGGGGGACTTCCTGAGGTGCTGGTTGATAGAGAACTTCTGTCTTCTTTAGACTGACTTCCAGCCCAAAGAGCTCAGCAGAGTCTGCAAAGCAGGATGTCAAACGCTGCAGAGCTGCTTCTGTGTGAGCGACAAGGGCGGCATCATCAGCATAAAGCAGCTCCCGGACAAGATGGTTTAAGGTCTCAGTGTGGGCCTTCAGTCGCCTTAGGTTGAATAGACTTCCATCAGTACGGTATCAAATGTAGATACCATCCTGATCATCGAGATCTGCCGTGGCCCTTTGGAGCATCATGCTGAAAAAGACTGTGAATAGGGTTGGAGCGAGAACGCAGCCTTGTTTCACACCATTAGTTATTAGAAAGGGCTCAGAAAGTGTGTTGCCATATCTGACTTGGCCGTGCTGATCCTCATGGAGTGAGATGATCATTTTGAGGAACTTGGGGGGACATCCTAAACATTCCAAAATCTGCCACAGACCTCTTCTGCTCACAGTATCAAAAGCTTTGGTGAGGTCGACAAAGGTTACATAGAGACCTTTGTTCTGTTCCCTACACTTCTCTTGCAGTTGTCTGAGAACAAATACCATGTCTGTTGTGCTCCTGTTGGCTCTAAAACCACACTGACTTTCAGGTAGAATTTCTTCTGCTATAGCAGGTATTAGTCTGTTCAAGAGTATTCTTGCCAGGATTTTGCCAGCAATGGAGAGCAGAGTAATACCACAGTAATTTGAACAGTCTGATTTAATTCCTTTCTTCTCATACAAAGTGATGATGACTGCATCACGAAGGTCTGATGGTAGTTCGCCGAATTTCCAACAGCGCACCACAAACTCATGAAATTTGGTGTGGAGTGCAAGGCCCCCATGTTTCCAGACTTCAGGTGGAATTCCATCAATCCCAGTTGCCTTGCTGATTTTCACCTGCTGTATGGCCTTGGGGGTTTCTCCCAAAGTGGGGGCAGTATCCAATTCATACTTTAGCAGTTGTTGCGTGATGGACTGAATTGCTGAGTCTTGGACTATATGGTTGGTACTGAAAAGAGTCTGAAAATGTTCAGACCATCGATTCAGAATGGAGGTTTTATCTGTCAGAAGCATTTGCCCATCAGCGCTGAGTAGAGGGCTTTGGACCTGATATGTAGGCCCGTATGCTGTTTTCAGGGCCTCATAGCATCCTTTGTGACCACCCGTATCTGCACATAATTGTGTTTTTTCAGCTAGACTGATACACCACTTGTTCTGGATGTCACGGAGTTTCTGTTGGAGCTTGCTGCATGCGAGACGAAAGGTTGTTTTTCTTGTGTGACAGGATGGCAGTGCAAGGTGTGCTTGGTGAGTGGTTCTCTTCTTCCTCAACAATTCCTGGATCTCTTGATTGTTTTCATCAAACCAGTCCTTGTTCTTCTTGAGGGAGAACCCTAAGGATTCTTCAGAGGATTGCAGGATGCTGTTTTTAATATGGTACCAAGTTGATTCAGGGAAGGAATCTGCAGAATCTATGGAATGGTTTTCGAGCCTAGTTTGATGGTTTGCCTGGAATCTGTCTCTCACTGTGGTTGATTGCAGATTGTTAACTTGGAGTCTTCTCCTTGGGATACTGACCCTTTTGGGTTTGAATTTAAGGTTAAAGTTGAGTTTACAGCACACAAGCCGATGGTCTGTTTGGCATTCTGCGCTGGGCATCATGCGGGTATGGAGGACATCGCGGACATCTCTCTGTCGCACCAAGACATAATTGATTAGGTGCCAATGCTTAGATCTGGGGTGCATCCAGGTTGTCTTCAGACTATTTTTCTGCTGAAGATAGTATTAGTGATGGTGAGCTGTTGCTCCGCACAGAATTCTAGCAGAAGTCGACCATTATCATTGCAGTTTCCAACACCGTGCTTGCCTAATATTCCTTTCCATGCTTCAAAATTCTTACCTACTCTGGCGTTGAAATCACCAAGGATAATGATCTTATCATCTGCAGGCACATTTTGGGTAAGGCGGCGCAGGTCAGTGTAAAATTTATCTTTTTCGGCAGGGTCAGCTTGGAGAGTTGGGGCATATATACTAAAGAGGACAACATGTTGGTTGTTGTGGAGTGGAAGGTGTAGGGAGATAATTTGGTCAGAATGACCTGTTGGCAGATTTTTGAGTTTGGGAAGAATAGAGATTTTGATCATGAAGCCGACTCCTGAAGCCTTTCGGTTCTGGGCTTACCTGACCAAAAGAGTGTGTAACCGGCACCATGTTCTCTGAGGTTGCCTTCCTCGTGAAGGCGAACTTCACTGAAAGCAGCAATGTCGATGTTGAGACGAGCCAATTCACGGGCAATTAGGGCAGAACATCGCTCGGGACGTCAGAATCGAGCATGGTTCTGATGTTCCAACATGCTAGAGTTAATTTAGGTACACCTTTGGAGGCAGGTGTAGGCCTTTGTCCTTTGATCTTTGTGCGACTGCATTGGAAGAAGATACTCGTTAGCCTGCGGTTAACCAACCGGGTGAAGGTGGAGATGAGCTTTGTTTAGGCCACCTTTTCTAGGCCCCTCTCCGAGTGGAGCAAGCAGTGCTGTCCTTGAAAAGGCTGCCTGGTCGTTCAGGGTGCTGCCCCAAGAGACTGTCATCTACGGTCAGTCTCAAATGACCAATATCCTGAACCACCTGCATGCAGGGTTGGGTCTGCGGCTTCCAGTGCACCTTTCACCTGCCATTTCGACCCTTGCCCGTCGCTACAGGGCTTTTTGCATGTGGGTAAAGCCTTCAAGCCTGCGCAACCGAGTTTTAGGTGAGATGCAGTATGCATGGAACTGAACCCACCCTTTAATCCTAAGGTTCATCTGCCAGGGCCGAGCGAACTTGGACGGTGGCAGTGAGGTCCTCAGGATGTAGGTTTGATTAGACTGACCTTCTCTTAGATGGATGGCCTTACAGGGCTAAGCGAGCTCCATCTGCCTGGGTTTGGGATTAGAGTTGTCCTTCTCCTAGGATGACTGCCAGAAGGCTAACGAGCTCATCCTGCCCACAGATGTATTGTGTCTGACCCTGCTGTTTTGACCTGTCTGGCATGGGCGACCCTACTGAAGGCATCTACCATCACCAGCATAGCTTGCAACCACACAGGGGTACACAGGGCTACGTTCCTGTTAGAACGAGGCCACGATTAGGACTGCGCTAAAGGACAGAGAAGTATTCATTCAGACTTTTTTTTTTTTTTTACCTAGGACTACTGTCTAGTTTGTGTTCTGTTACTGTTTTTGCCAACATACATATATGTTTTAATAAAGGGTTGTTATTTCTTCTGGTTTTTTTCCACACTTCCTCTATTAAAGCCCCTTAATTTTGAATTTACACTTGCTGAGAGAGAGGAGTTTGGTCTATTTCATAACTCATCCTCTTTAGCAAACATTCCAGTCTCCTCAGACTGAGACACCTCTCTAGAGAGGATTCTTCACTTTTGTGTTCTTTCTGCCACAAAAATGAACTGACAGCATTAGAACTATGAAGCTGTTGGTTCTCTCCTGTGAAACGCAAGGAAACAAAGATTGTCTTTTCTGCCACTGCTTCTACCTGTTGACCTTGTCTAAATGAGGAACAAGTTTCTCGAACAGTTAATATGGAACACTATGGAAGGAGGAAGGGAAATGAGGAGAAGGGTGGGTGAGACCGAGAGAAGAAAATAAAAGTACATTGACTACTTTCATTTATTTTTTTTAGAAATTAACTGGGCAAGTTACTTTCTATTACTATCTTCCCTTGTACTTCCTCAAACTCTGTACTAGACTGCAGTATTTCAGTTTACTGTGTGCATAAAAGGAACAGATACCCATGAATGTGAGAAGTATGATATTTATTCTATTATCTACTCCAGCCTTTTGTTGTTTGTCTTGGGGTTTGGTTTTTATTTTTTTTAATAAGAATCTGAATAGACTGATCTCTTCGTATGTGTTTCCTAGCAGTTCAACTAATGGCTCCTCAGGTAAAATCAATAAAACATAATTACAAATGTGAACCTGCATGAACTGAGAGTACTTTTCACTCTTTCTGAAGGAGAAGTTTATCATTTTGCTGCACACAAATAAGATCTAGCAGAAACTATACTTATGTTTTCCAGAAGTATATTTCACTGGAATAACAGCTCTTGCTCCAAATTACATGTTCCAGAGGGGTGTTCCCCAATAACTTGAAAACTGCATTTTCCCTTCAGTATTTTTGAAAGTACTATCTGCAACAATGAGTCATCAGTTACTGCAGCACAACATACTGCTCTTTTCAAGCACCTGCAGCCCTCTAAAAGAGATGTAGATCTTTTAATGATATATATAATTCCCTGCAATGGCTCATTGCAAAAAAAAAAATCTATCTTGCTTAATGAAACTACATGTGAAAATGACAGTCAAATCTGATACTTTTATGTGAATCTTAAAAATGTTAATGCTAATTTTATAAATCTTGTCTTCATTTTCACTTACTCGGTTCAGTAGAATATAATCAACTTCATACCTGAAAGAGTATACCATTATAACTTTTCATAGTAGCTTTCATGGAGTATTTTGAGGGTTAAAATATTGGGTCTAAAGTATTAGCCTTTTTAAAATGCTTTTTGCTTGTTTTCTCTCAGCTTGCCAAAGTTGCAGCAATGCACAATTTAATGTAACTAAATTCACTCATCTGAGATTTGGTATAAACTGCAACTCCAAATAAACACGTCTTACTAGCACAGTTGGAAATATTTCACTTTATAAAACTCATATTCCTCATTTTAACAAACTTCGACAATTCAGTTTAAGAAACCAACATTTTACAAATAAAATGAATCAGATAAAAAGATTATTCTCTCATTTGAGGTTACTTTTTTGTTGCCTATTCTTCTCTGAACATAGATATGTACCTACATAGATATGTACCTTATCCTGACTTTTTTGTTCCTGATTTTTTATGTGATTGATATTGTAGGGAAGGCATTGTTTTCCTAGCTTGTTAAAAAACAGTACGTGGCAAAAACTGCAATTCTCTCACCTGCTTAGGTGTCACCCCAGGCATGCGAATGTCCAATGCAAAATCTGACAGACCAAGTGAAATCACTGGCTGCTCACTTCCAAGGCATTCACTGGAAAGAGATCTGGTTGTATCTTTATATCTTGGAAAGAAGGAAAAAAGATTTTTTTTAAATATCAATTTTTGTTATGTTTTTCTAAAAAGAAGGGTCTACAGAACTAGTAAAGAAGTTTGACAATGCTCAGTAGTTCCAGGAGTGATCTGAAAATTTCACTCCTTCATGAGCTGAGGAAAACATCATAGTTATCCAGTACTTACTGAAGTAGTTCCTTTGAGCAATCAGACAGACTAGTTTGGGAACATTAGCCGAAAATGTAACCTATCGTCTCATCCTAATAATTGTCTGAGTCACATGGATGTCCAGACACAGAATCAATTCACTGTAAAAGGTCAGGTACTGTTAATAATTCCGAACAGTTTTGGAGTTTTTTTAAGCCTATGTGTCTGATTTATAATTGTATACAGATTAAATCTAAATTATATGCAAATGGGAAACTTTTAATTGAAACACTATGACATTTATAGCAACTTCTATGCTACTTTGAGTAGCAAAGTAAAACTTCAGCTTCACCTGAATATCAAATTCTGTACTGAATGCAATACAGAAACAAATCATACAAAAAACGTAGATCACTGTAAAGAACTTAATGGTAAGACATCAGAAACATGATGTAACATTGTCATAAGTTTTGAATATGTATTTTCATGTATAAATAAATACAGAAGCAACATGATAAATACAGTACCCAATATAACTCACTAACAGTAAAACCTTTTTTCAGGAGCTGAGATGCTACTTCTCTTGGTCACACTACATTAAAGTTTACCTATGTGATTTTGCATTCAAACCACCCCTAAATTTCCCAGGATTGCTCAGTTTTAACTTAGTTGATACCTTCTTGCTAAAACATCATTTTATACCACAAGCTAATTCAGGCATCTGAAATATATTTACTCTCTGTATAGTCTCAAATACACCTGTTAGTGTTATCTAAAAAAGTTCTGCTTTATTGTGTTATCATCCTAAATTCACCTTTAATGAGCAACCTATGGATAAAACATGAGTTTCTGTCTTCAATGTGACAAGAGTGCCATTTCAAAATTGCAGAGAGAAAATTCCTAGCAATGAGCAAAACCAAACAAATACCATACACATTTTAATCTAGGACATGCTTTTTCACACTTTTCTAATACCATGACTGCATGCATTCAACACATAACATTTTCCTGCATAACTCACCTCTTGAAGACCGAAAGCGGGCTTCTGAAACCCAAGCAGATGTTTTGAAACAGAAGAAGCAGTATTAGCAGGTTGTTAACGAGGCCAGCCATGTCCACCCTGCTGTTTCTGGTCTGATTAAGTGAGCAGAAAAAGGGCAGCGTGGTTCTATCGGCTGTGATCCTGACAATTAGGCGGCAGCAGCAGCAGTATCATTTCACCACTTCATTATTGTGTGCTCTGCGGGCATCCTCCAGCTGCTGACAGACCATCTGTCTTGGAAGGTGATGCGCTATAAATCAGGAAGGTGGATGATGCTATGTTGTCTCTATTATTAGCTGTAAAAAGCTGTTGAAGAATCTTCCCTTGCAGACAGATGACACTGTACTTCTGTCCACTTAGGGAGCTGAAAAAGAGTGGCGCTACTGGTGCTTTCTGCCCACGTTGTCCAGTTAAATCTGCATGTTCCTTATCAATCCGCAGCGCCGGAGACGTCAAGTGGCATCACAGAAACCAGCATCAGTCATCCTTCAGAACCTGTAAAAATAGAAGCAGATAACACATTACAGCACTAGTTCTTCAGCAAATCCCTGTTGAGGCATTTTAATACATTAGTGAGTTCTCTCATAAGCTTTAGCCCAATCTAAGTAAAGACTGCACTGGTTCTATTGATTCCTCCTGTCCCTCCCCTTTGCTCCACACAGGGTCAGAAACTGATACATTCAATACTGATAAACAAAAAGTACTCTCAAACATATTTCGGATGATAGGAAGAAATATAAAAACCTCCTCAGCACACAAAATGCAAAGCATGGAATATTTCACACATAAAAACACCAGCACAGTGTGGTCTACCAGCAGCAAAAAAAGGGTCAAACTCTGACATAGCAAGAATTAAGGTTTGCAAATTTTATCAACTCTCACCAAATGTTTCTGCGCATATTGCAGGTTTGGAGAATACTTTACTTTTAATTCAACATGTAATAAACCATTATGTCATTAAGGTATCTGTTTCTTATGCACTTTACTTACTTTTAATATCCATTTCAGAAAACTTATATCTACAAATTATTTTTGAAAATACTGTAACAAAAACTATTGAGATCAGACTACTTACATTAGTTAAGCAGTTTTCTATCCTTTCACATACTGAGGTCGTATCAGCATAAACCACTACTCTCCTTCCTGCTTTAACTTCAACTGTTCCTCCCCATTCTAGTCAGCACAATATTTAATTTCAAATTTTTAAGGTTTTTTTCATAATTATGCTAGAAAATCACATTCTGTCTTACTGAAGACATATAGTAGTTTTTTTGTGGGGTTTTTTTTGAGAATCCCAATTTTGGCAGAAGGAAACTGTCAAGTCATAATAAAAAATCTTTAACATGTATTATGTATTAATTCTTCTAAGATAAATACTAATAAGAAAAAAAACTCTCAAGCCCAAACATCTCCCAGCCCCTGGAACACATAGTCAAAATACTGCTATAAAGATGAAATAAAAAAGCAGGATTCTGACATGAAACCAATTAGAATCCATGTATTTTAGGAAAAATTCCTTCCATTTCAGGGCACATGGACCAAAAATGCTTCTTATAAATCAAAAGTGCTTAAGCATACAATAAGAAGCCACGCTGGCTAAACAGCGACAGAACTCTTTGCAGAATTTAAAAATCTGATCACATTAATCATCATTAAACTTGCAAATTTTATTCGCTAAAGGATGGCACAAAAGATTCAGTCACAAACAACTAAAAATAGACTTCATATTAGTTTCCAGCTTGCCAAAAATATGCCAAAGTTGTCCAAAACCACTTATGCAAGCAGATGATACAATCTTAATTCCTTTTTTAATGTAAATTTTCATGTCTCCACTTTTTGATCTAAACAGTTTTCACTAGTGAACTACACAAAGCTGCAAGACATAGCATTGCACAAGACTGTGCTTATGATGAAAACCAAAATCATTTAAAAACAAACAAACAAGCAAAAACACAAGTGTGACATGCTGACATGCTTCACAAAAGTCAAGACAACTATAAAAACAGAAGGCTTCATTACTTTTACTCTTTAAGATGTATCTACAAAACCGTAGCTGTTCAGTGTCTTTGTAAACCATCTGACTAGAAGTTCTAATATATTTTTTTATTTGTATTATGCAACAAATTGTGTCTTTTTTTTCTAGACCATACTGCAAATGCACTTGACAAGCAAGAACTCTGAAGAACAAATGCAGAAAAAATGCAGAAAAAATACAGTGAGTTTTAACATATACAGAATTACAATATTCTGATTTTGGTTTTAATATGAATATATATTTTCAAGTGACTAGAGCAAAAAATAAATGCTTAATTTTTGCCAGCTTTACTAAGTCTGAGATTGGTTACATCAAGTCTGCTACAAACATCTAGCTGGTATACAATTAATAAAGGAAATTTATTTTATATAAAGGAAATAAAGGAAAGGAACTGAGAAACTAGATCACTAATAATTCCCCTTCAACTGAAATATGAAGTTTTCTTTATAACAGCTTTCAATTCTCACTAGAGAACACACTTTAATGTTAGAGGAATATGTGACAATTCACGGCTTTTAGAATGCCGACCATAAGAGTGAGGGGAAGAGTAATACTCTGAAACAGTCTAAAAAAGCAAAGAATTTAAATCTCTAGTGAGACAAATACACATATGCCTAACATCTCTACGTTCTACTTAAAAACAGTCCAATTTCATCCCCAAATGCTTTATAAGTTTTATCAGCTGGATGAATATGAAATGGATGAAAGTTTAATGCACCTGGTACTTCGGATTAGACAGCTGCACAAGCAAATTTTACATTTAGAAGAAAAGAAGAGGGAAAAAAAAAGGTAGCACTATCTTGAAGCAATTTCAATGTAATTTTAGGTACCATGCAACACAGAAGGATATGAGATAACAAGGGGAAAAAGTGAGGATGAGAGATTCAATAATAAGATTACACAATTACTTAGGTTCATTTTGTGGACATCTAGATACCACTGTTATGTTTTCAATTTGGGTAAGAGATCCCAAGGGAACAGAAGTAGTGAAGTAAAATGATATAATTGATGACAAAGACTAGAATGAAAGTAGAGAAAGGGAAATGGAAATTGGATTGGGCAATGTAAGCATGGTATTTTATCCCACGTGCCCCTCACAGACATAGCAAAAAACAATTACATAAAACAAGAGAGTAAAGAAAAACAAAAGCAACTACCATGAAGATTGAAGGGGGAGGGGAGAGAAGGAGAGGTGGGGAGAGTGGCCAAGAAGCTGAAATTCAAAATAGAATAAAAAATAAACAATATAACAATTTAATGTCACACAAATTAGAAGTATGTCTTTTGAAAGAATAGCAATTAAATTATTAATTTCTAAAAATCAACTACAGAAAAAGAAAGCTCTGTATTAACCACAAGTTCATAAAGCACATTATAGTAATCTCTTTCTTGAGTTTAGTCACTAGAACATTTTATGTACAGTATCAAGTGAACAAGCCAGAAGCAGAAACCACACCTTTAATCATCACTACCTTCGAAGAAAAAACAAATTAGAAGATGACTGAAATTTATGGAGATTAACATGCAACTCTATCACAGATGATAATTTCTCATAGTTTAATCCCTTTTCTTGCTTCTTATGCATTGAAATCATGAAAATTAGCAAGGATTACTTGAGCTCTGTCTTCAGCCAAAGTAGAGTCCTCATTTTGTTTTAGGCAAAACATCATGCTTAGGCAACAACTGGGTATACAAACAATATTGAGTTCAACAAATGAACAGCAGCTAGGCCTCCAACTTGAAGTACTTTGCTTCTAATAACACAGGATAATCAATATGTAGTGGGATCAGCTTATGGATTCATTAATGCACTAAATGTAGCCACTTAAGACACTTCGGTCAAAGATGCAGAGAAAAACGTGTTTGGCAAGAAGCTGTCAAATTAGACAACATCAATAAATCCTCAATATCAATAAAAAGCATCTCACAAAACAGGTACATAGTGGTTGGGAGAGCCGTTGCCAAAAACAGAGGTATATAATGCAGATGACCAGACTGAGACAAGTGACTGATACACCAGATGGTCATGCTGCTACCCAGAGAGATCTGACAGGCTGGAAAAAGGGGCTGACAGGAACCTCATGAAGCACAACAAGGGGAAGTGCAAAGTCCTGCACCTGGGGAAGTACAACTCCAAGCACCAGCACAGTCTGGGGGCTGCCCAGCTGGGAAGCAGATTGGCAGAACAGGCCTTGGGGGTCCTCATGGAAACCAAAATGAGCATGAGGTAGCAGTGTGCCCTTGCTGCAGAGAAGGCTGTATTGGATTTACATGGCAAGGTTTTTGTAATGGGAAGGCTACAGGGGGTGGCTTCTGTGAGAAGCTGCCAGAAGCTGCCAGAAACTGACTAAGAGAGGTAGTGCCAGCCGGCTCCAGGACAGACCCACCACCAGCCAAGGCCGAGCCCATCAGTAATAGTGGTGGCACCCCTGGGACAACAGATTTAAAGAAGGTGAAAAAGTTACTGCACAAGAGCAATTGCAGCCAGAGAGAGAAGTCAGAATGAAGCAGTTCTTCAGACATCAGGGTCAGTGATGGAGAAGGGAGAGGAGGTGCTCCAAGTTCTGGAGCAGAGATTCCCCTGCAGCTCCTGGTGAAGACCGTGGAGAGGCAGCTGTACCCCTGCAGCCCATGGAGGTCCATGGTGGAGCAGAGATCCACCTGCAGCCCATGGAGGGTGAGCAGCTGGATGCCCCAAGGAGGCTGTGAACCCATGGGAAGGCTGTGCTGGTGCAGGCTTCTGGCAGGACCCGTGGTCCCATGGAGAAAGGGAGTCCACCCATGACTGGAGCAGCCTGTTCCTGAAGAACTGCAGCCCATGGGAAGGATCCACATTGGAGGTTTGTGGAGGACTCCCACAGGAAGGACTCCACACTGGAGTAACGGAAGGAGTTCTCCCCCTGAGGAAGAAGGAGCAGCAGAGACAATGTGAAATGAAGTGACTGTAGTCTCCATTCCTGTTCTGCTGAGGGGGAGAAGGCAGAGAATTCAGGATTAAAGTTAAGCCTGAGAAGAACCAAGGGGTAGGGCGAAGGTGGTTTTAAGATTTGTTTTTATCATTATCCTGCTACAGTTTGACTGGTAATAAATCAAACTAATTTCCCCAACTTGAGACTATTTTGCCTGTGATAGTAACATGAGTGATCTCTCCCCATCCTTATCTTGACCCCTGAGCCTCTCATTATACTTTCTCTCCCCTGTCCAGCTCAGAAAAGGAGTGACAGAGAAGCGTGGGTGGGCGCCTGGTGTTCAGCCAAGGCCCACCCGCCAGAAAGACCAATGGTATCTTCGTCTGCATTAGCCAAAGCATTGCCAGCAGGTCAGTGAAGGTGA
This sequence comes from Manacus candei, assembly GCF_025592945.1. Taxonomy (NCBI): domain Eukaryota; kingdom Metazoa; phylum Chordata; class Aves; order Passeriformes; family Pipridae; genus Manacus; species Manacus candei. The sequence goes on along the minus strand of NW_026138064.1, from coordinate 3,575,596 downwards.
TCCTTACCCTGTACTCGGTGCTGATGAGGCTGTGTGCAGTTCTGCGTTCCCCAATACAAGAGAGACATGAACATATTAGAGAGGTTCCAAGTAAGTGCCGTGAAGATGATGAAGACACTGGAGCATCTCTCCTATGAGGACAGGCTGAGAGAGCTGGGACTGTTCACACCAGAGAAGAGAAGACTCAGGGAGATCTCATAAAGGTATAGAAATACCTGAAGGGCGGGTGCAAAGAAGATGAAGCCAGGTGCAAACTTGTTCAATATCTTTATCAGTGATCTGGACCAGGGAATCAAGTGCCCACTCAGCCAGTTTGCAGATGACACTGAGTTGGGTGGGAATATTGATCTGCTGGAGGGCAGGAAGACTCTGCAGAGGGATCTAAACAGGCTGGATTGATGGGCCGAGACCCACTGGATGAGGTTTAACAAGCCAAGTGCCTGGTCCTGCCTTTGGGTCATAACAATCCCAGGCAGTGGTACAGTCTAGGGGAAGTGTCTGGAAAGCTGCCCAGCAGAAAAGGACCTCCAGTTGCCCACTGTAGTTGATGGTTGCCTTGTATTTTCCTCTGCATTTGTTCAGGAAGATGATGCCCTCACCCCTGCCCACCTCAGCAGTATATTAATTTTCCATCAGATTAACTGGTCAATGTGCCAGCAGGCAACAGCTGGTCACCTCTCACAAAAGAAAAGGTGTAAACATACAGCTGGGGCTGTAAAGGATCCCCTTGTTTTGGCAGCAATCCACACTTACTTAATTACTTTTAATATTATATTTTAAAATTACATTTTAAAATTATATTTTAATATTTAAAATACTTTAAAAATGAAAGTGGTAAGTTTTAAAATATACTTTGACTCTTGGTTTAATTTATAAATTAATTTATATTTTGCAAATTCCTGTCTTCTGCTACCGAAACATTTTTTTTTTCAGATATGAATACTCAAAGAAGGAAAATAAAAAAGAGAAATATGATTGGTCTTAATGTTTTTATGAACCTTCTCCAAAATTTGTTCTGCTGAGCATAAGTACAGTGTATATTTTAAAAAGAAATATTTCATGATAAGAAACCTCTTGCCCACTCTATCAGAGGAAGCACAGTATTTATACATTCAATAAAGAACTGTGACTTGAATTTTCCTGTATTATAGAAGTGAAACTCAATTCATCCTAACAGGATTTATTCTTTGAATGCTTTCTAACATTCAACAATTAGACATTGTGTATTTTTTCCTGCTTAACTAAAAATATAAAATGACAATTAATATTAAGTTCAACTTAAAAGAATGGTTCATAAGGGCAACAGAATCCATGAAAAAAAGTTGAATGCCTTTATATCTGAACTTATTTTGAGAGATTTTGATGACTTGAAAAGCATTTTTTATGAGTTTCCTACTAGGAAAGTACATTCTACTTACTATCTTAAGACAGACTATCTGCACCAAGAAAAATCAGTCCTTCAAATGCTCTGTCAATTCAGTAGATATGGCGACTTTTACCTACTAGACAGTACTTTTTTGTCGTTTTGGGGTTTTGGTTGGTTGGCTGGTTGGTTGGTTTGGTTTTTTGTTTTGGGGTTTTTGGTTGGTTTTTTTGTTCTGTTTTGTTTTGTTTGTTTGTTTGTTTTTTAATGAACTGAAGTTTTATACAGAGAAAACAGAAGTAAGAAGGAGAAATAGAAGATGAAGAACTGTCATTCATGTTCAGCATCTCCCTTTTGGAGATCAACATAGTCACAATCCAACTTGCACGTTCCTAACTGCTATAAAGAGAAATCATAAACTTATCATCCCAAGCCATAAGCAAACCCTGTTCACTAAACAATACAGGAAACTTCAATTGCACTTAGTAGCAACTCATACAGCACTAGCAGTCATGGAAATCACAAAAAACGGAAGGAAACAGATTAATGTTTATGCAAAATAAAAACAGGGACATTATTTCCAGGAGGATTGAGAAAAGGAGTTTATTGTCCTCTCCTAACATATAGAATATATAGAAATTAAAACCACCCTTAGATTTTTTTTGTGAGCATCATAAAATGCATGAGAAAACACAGAAGAACCAAGGCAAGCCAAAAAACCCTCACAACTCAAAGTGGCAGGGTTGCTTCACCCCAGGCTCTAAGCTCTACAGACAAGCTGCCATACTCAGCATTTCCAAGATGACTGAAAGGGGCAAACTTAAAAGTTTAAGCAGACTTGAGTTTGTCAGATCAGCTTTTGGAATTGTTAATTTTCTAACACTGAGTGAAAACAGAAGAAAATGTGTAGGGAAAAAAAAAGATGCAAAAAAGATTTAACTGCTACTTTACAATGAAATTAAACTTACTAAGCAGCCCTTGCTTATACAGTTCAAGACAAGATTTTTCCTCATTTTCTCCATCGCTGTACTGTTAACTATTAGCTATAAACTTGTTTAAGAATGAGGAATTGTACTTTTTTTTATTGAACAGAAATATGTAAGCAAACCACCAAAAACTTCCTTTCCTGCTCATATTAATACAAATGTTCTTGCCTTAGTAAAATATCAGGAGACCTCAAGCAGAAATTTACTTTTACAACCTGAAACAAATGCATAGAACTACTTGAAACACTCCCTATTAAAACAGTATCATACAAAACCTCCTCTTCTTCTTTTGGGAGTCACAGACATTTTTTCAGAAGTCTGAAGACACAACAGCATGTATTAGTTTTTTAATAGCATTTGGAAAGCATTTTATTCACAATAAATCACCTTCTAATCCTTCTGCTTTGACCAGGTATCAAAACAGGCAAAATTTTCTTGTCAGGGAAGATCAACACTTTTTACAGAAAGACAACATCTTAGCAAACTGCTAATTTCATAGAATGAAAAAATTAACGAGCTGGATGGTACTAATTACTTGCTTAAAAGGCAAAAAGCATAAGAAGCCCCTGCTTTCATTTAACATCCAGATCACTATCATTAGCACAATGTAATAAAAGTCCACTGAAGTGCCCTTTGTTTTCGCTCTGTTATGCAAAAATAGAAAATATTAAAGGATAAATGTTTGACGGAGTTAGGATTAGCCTCCAAGGATACAGCAGATGAGAGATCATTTCAAATACTTAAGTTCAATTATACATTACATATGAACTATGAATTAAATTCATTGCATGTTCCTTCACTAAGGTCATCAAATCAGGGCGGGGTAAGCTGCGGGGGGGAGGGGCTTCTGTGAGAAGACACCAGAAGCTGCCCCATGTCAGACAGACTCAGTTCCACCCAGCCCCAAGATGGATCTGCTGCTGCCCAAAACTGAGCCTGTCAGCCAACACCGGTGTGCCTCTGCTATAACATATTTAAGAAAAGGTAAAAAACACTGCACAGCAGCTGAGAGAGGGGTGAGAATAACTGAGAGAAACAACTCTGCAGACATGAGGGTCAAAGAGGAAGGAGATGCATGAAGTGCTTCAGGTGCTAGAGATGAAGTTCCCCTGCAGCCCGTGGTGCACACCATGGTGAGGCAGCTGTGCCCCTACAGCCCATGGACGTCCATGGTGGAGCAGAAACGCATCTGCAGACCACAGAGTGCACCATGCTGGAGCAGGTGGACGTACCCTGAAGAAAGCTGTAGTTCCAGAAAAGGGGAGAAGCTCACGGAGGACTGTCTGCCATGGGAGAGACTCCACAGTGGAGCAGGAAGAAAGCATTATGAACTGCACAGATCAGGGGGATGAGACAGAAGAGTTGAGAGTGAAGTTGAGCCTGGGGGAAGTTGGTTGTAGATGTGTTATTTCTCATTATCCTACTCTGTTTAATTGGCAATAAATCATATAATAGAATATCCTGAGCTGGACAGGGACCCACAAGGATCACCAAAGTTCAACTCCTGGTCCTGTACAGGACTGCCCCAAGAATCACACCATGTGCCTAAGAGAGTTGTCCAAATGCTTCTTGAACTCTGTCAGCCTTGGTGCTGTGACCACTTCCCTGGAGAGCCTGTTCCAGTGCCCAAACACCCTCTGGTGAATAACCTTTTCCTAATATCTAACCTAAACCTCCCCCTGACACAGCTTCAGGCTGTGTCACTTTTTTTCCTCAGGTCACTTTTTTTCCCCCCTTGAATTGCATGCCTCTTAAAAGCCATTCCAGGTAAAAATATGGAATATCTTCCCATATATCCGGCCTAAGCGATGTACTTAAATTGATATTTACAACATCGTATCTCCATAAAAATCACAAGCAACTTCAATTAATGAAAATAATTCAACAGAAGTTTGTTGGAGTTCATTATAAAAGTGATGCCCTGGTCTTTCTTTTTTCAAAATGGCTCAGATAACAACTTGAAAACCAACTCAATTAATGTAATTTAGTGTTCATAAGATCCATACTAAAAGCAGATAAATGAATTCTCAATTATTATAGCCCTTTTTATGACAAACTTTTATCTAGTTAAATACATTTTCAAAACTAGTATCCATGAAAGTAAAAGAAAGAATTCTGTAAACATCAAAATAACACTAGAAATGCAGTACCTCTAGAGACACAAATTTTCAGTATCACAAAATGTAATAATGCTAACACTCAGGTAACTGAACACAACCAAACAGATGAGTATTTCAGCAGAACAGGTCTTAATTCTGTGTGGAATTTTCAGAAAGTAAATAGGTAAGTACAACACAATTACCTGCGATTACACTGGCACTAGGTTTTTCTCTGAAGTGTCTGTTTGTAGATGGAATAGAGCAATAGTATATACTAGGACATAGAAGGATAACCAAGAAGCAGCCCAAATTTCTTTGCTAGAAGGCTCCATTACACATGGGAAAATAAGAGTAGTTCACAGGAGAAAATTGAAGAAAAACTAAGAACACTGGGAAGTGAAGAGTAAAGGAAAGAAAAACAGAAACCAAAACCAATGCAAGAAAGAAATGCTGAGAACATACTCTATGACTTAGCAGAAAATGTGCAACTCTATGGCAAAGTCAGTAGAAAAGACTCCAAGCCAGAGCAGGTGAACATGCTCTAAAGGAAGGTTCAGCCTGTGGAGACCCCAGACCAGAGCTGGCTCCTGGCAGGAGCTGTGTCCTGTGAGAGGTACCCATTGTTACTCAGTCCCTCAGCCTAACGAGGACTTGTTCGGTAGAGGTTCCAGAGGAGATAAAGGTCTGAGCCACTAATGGGCCAAGGACTCTTCTAGTTTTATCTGTTCTTTGAAAACTCACACAGGAGCAGAGTGACCCAGTGAGCATCCATGCTCATGAGCTCGGAACACCAATAATGCAATTAAAACATGAATAGCGAGTGGCTTTTCCAAGACTCATTTGTCAAGGACAAAGAAAATTATGGGCACAACGAGTCAGTCTCATGAATACTTTTCCCATTGTAAGCAACCTGATTATGAGTAAACCACTTAATCCATAAATACGACAGCCTAAGTGAGCCGCCTTTGAGCTCTCTCTGCTAGGCAGTGTGGCTCCATAGGGGTTATCTCCCCTGGAGCTGGGCCACCTCTCAAGGTAAAAAGAGAGACATTTTTACCAAAGGTAGGTCTTTGTTAAGCGACTGATACTGCACATAGCCTTGTAGCATGATAGCTCTGATTTGTGTCTTGGTAACTTTGAATCATTGTTCCAATGATTGTGCCATACAATAATACGAGTGAATTTTGCCATCTAACTGTAAGTCACAGTTTTACAACATCTTATTAATACCACTTTTGCTAAAACCTTTGACAGGGGTTCATAAAGTGAAATCAGCCATTCCCAACACTCATAGAGGAGTAGGTTTTCAGGAAGGACCTGTGGCCCTGCAGGAGACTCACACTAGAGCATTTTGATCTGGAAGAACTGTGGAGAGGACTCACATTCTATCAGTTCTTCATAGATATATCAGTTCTATATCTCACAGTAGAGACCCCAAATGGAAGAAGGGCAAGGGGAGGAGTTCAACGTTAAACCCTAGGGGCTGGTCCAAAGGGTGGAGATTGCTAATGGAAACACCTTTAAATTGTTGTAACCCATGAATTGAGTTGTATGTTATAGGAAGTGCTATGGCACAGAAATTCCCTGAATCAGCAGCAGACAAGCTTCACACGAGGCAGTGCAAGTGCAGCTGTGACCTGACCTGAGCTGGCTTTGGTGCCCATTTAACTCCACACGACCTACCACCTCTCCTGTTCAGAGTGACCCCCACAACAAATGGAGACCAAAGTCATGGACTGAAAGAACTTGGGACATTTATGGCTATTTTACAGGGGTAAAATAAATTGGTCCATAGATTAGGGATCTGTGAGTATATCAAAACACAGGAAGTGGTGTGTGTGTGTGGATAATGAGGATATATTGGATAACGTAAGACCTGAGCATGATATATACATTATGGAATTGAGGGGGGAGAGGTGTGTGTACTGATTTTGGCTGGAATAGAGTTAATTTTCTTCAAAGTAGCTTATATGCTTTAAAAGAGCTATGCTTTGGATTGTGACCAAAACATTATTGAAAACACATGGATGTTTCAGCTATTGCTCAGTAGTGGTTACACAGAGCCAAGTCATTCCCTGCTTCTCACACCATCCCACCAGCAAGGAGGCTGGGAGGGGACACAGGACAGCTGACCCTGACTGATCAAAGGGATGTTCCATATCACATAAGGGAGGACTGGAGGACACCTGGAGTGATGGCATTTGTCTTCCCAAGAAACCATCACCTGTGTGCCCTGCTTCCTGCAGGTGACTGAACAACAGCCAATGGGAAGGCAAAAATTAATTCCTTATTTTGCTCTGCTTGTGCATGCAGGTTTTGCTGTCCCTATTAAACTGTCTTTATCTCAGCCTTATGAGTTTTCTAATTTTCTTATGACTGTCTTCCCTGACCAACTGTGGGATGGTGAGACAGGGTCTGTGTGGTGCTGAGGTGACCATCAGCACATAAAACCATAGTTTTGTTATATCTGTTATCTCTCTAACACAAAATAACCCAAAAGAGAAATAAGCATGTGTTTGAAAAAAAATAATCAGCATTAGTATCTAAACTACTCTGGATATGTTCCCTGCCCTACCTCAAGTCCCAGGCTCCTGATAAAATTTCCTCATGGAAATGTCATATTCCTGGTTCCTAGAATATGAAGGGGAATTCTCGAGTTTGTTCATTTCCAGAGCAGAACGAATCAAGTGTTCTTCTCCAGAAAATGCTATTCAGCTATAAATCAGTAGGACTAGGAAGATGATTAATGAAAAATAACAGGATCCCCCCCAACATGTGAATTTTAGACTCTATCCCCAAATAAATGGTATTACTGCCAATGATATAATATATACTTCTTATAGGGGGAAAAGGGTATGCAATTGGATCTATGCAAGGTTAGGCAAGACAGCTTACTCCTTCTGCATACTGGAATTAAGAAAAAAAAGTTTTAAATTGTATTTATATAGAATTACTTGTTTTCAAAATGTAATTCATTCAAATGATGTTTAACCTCTTTTTCCACAAACTGCAGGGGCAGGAAAAACTTTAAATCTAAGACTTTCCAGTAACTCTGTTCTCTGTTTTGTCTCATGCAACAGCAATGTTTAACTTATGAGGAAGGATATCTTTACTTCACATTTCTTTTACTTCCCTTAATTGTTCAGTCAAAACTGTGTCTGAGAGACATGGAAGGTGTATGTAAAACCTGCAGTACTTTCTTCCACTGCATAGGAAAACTATTACAGCAATAAAACTATTTAAACAATCAGATATTACATACCTGTGAGATCAATGGCACGATCAATTTTAAAAGCTTACTGACATACCGGTAACATTAGGTTTTATTCATTCTGAAAATCTTGGCTGTCATTAAAAAAAAAAGTTGGAAGTTTTGTCGACAGCCATGAGTCATACTCATTTTCTCTCTCCGAGAGCCTATTCAGGAATTTCAAAGATTACAATTTACCTTAGCTAAAGCAAATATATTATTGTAAGCATCACTCACAGCACACAGTTTAAAAGGAGAGCTATCCTTGAATGAAATGAACACAAATCAGATATTTTTAAACACAAAAGAAGGAAAGAGAGGCTAGTAGTGAAGTAAACCTTTCAGGGTACAAGAGGAAGTCCTTCCAAGTGTTGACATTAAAGATATACTTTGTCTTTTAAAGATCTGACACTGATTAGACAGAAAAACTGTGGAAGTTTTTTGTAAGAAAATACTTCAAACTTTAAAACTGTACTAGTTTCCTTATTGAAAAAGTAGAGAAAAGATTTGTATAACAAATGTGTTGATACACATGCATTCATTCATTTAAATTACAAACCATAAAAAATTATCATGACTATCTAATTTCCAACACTAATGGATAAATATTAAGAAACAAGACCTTGCTGTGTGACAGACAACTGCACACAGACAACTGTACACATTTGACAGTACAGAATTGCAGTAAGCAGGGAGAACAAAAAAAAAAAAAAGATTTGCAAGGTCATCTGTTCTCATCTTTCGCGCACCCACACACCTAACCCACACCTTTTACAAAAGTATCCCCTACGTCTTAGTTGGGAGATATATATATATATATATTTGGTTTATTTGCAATTTTTTTGAAGTTTATGTCTGGTAAGGGTCTTTTGGGTTTTAAGCAGAATCTCACACAGAATGTATGAGAACCATAACACAAGAGGCAGTGGCAATATCTTTGCTCAATACAGGTTGATTACTGTTCTCCACAAAAGTCTAACAGATGTAGGTATAAAATTAGTCACCACAGTGCTCTTTCTATATCACTTTACAAAGTTCTCAAGCTTTACATTTTCTGACTCCTGCATGACAGCTGTGATTTGAGGATGAGGAAGAATATTAAGACTTAGTTGTCCTTTGCCTATTTCAACAAATTAGTTGAAAAGTATTTCTGGAATACAGAGTCTAGATACAATCTAAGAAGTCTGGTTTAAGCCCTTCTGAGCCTGAGTATCAGAAAGCCAAAAAAATTAAGCTCTTCATTTTACTACATGTTGCTTTGCTGCAGACATTTGGCAAGAGACACTGGAACATGGTAGGACCTAATCTGGATATTTTAGATTTCAAAGTATGTTTTCCAATGTATTTTAAGAGCAGTATTCTTCAAAAGTTCTTAGAATCCACATGAAATATGAATCCTCACTAAAAAGTAAAATATATTTAAGAAATCTCCCTTAGGAAACAGAAAAAACTTGATTACTTTTCTTAACCTGAGTATTTGTGAGTCCCACTGACCTCTAGACTCTTGAATTCCACTACAAGAACAGAAATGGATTATAACTAAAGAGCTGCAATGAAATATCTGCAATTTTGTTGTGGTTTAATCCCAGCTGGTAAAGGACTTGGTATTATCAGTATTATCTTATTGCAACCGGTCATCTTCGTTCGCGAAGCCCAGCCATGATGATGATCTTATTGCTTATGCCCACTCTTACAGACTCTATATTGGTGTTGCAAGTGATTTCCCCCCCACCTCCCCAAACTCAATACAACAGTAGTAAATATGTAGGTAGATATTTAAATGCAAAGTTTAAAATAAACTGGAAAAAATTAAAAATAAAAAAAAATTACCTGCTAAGTATTTTATGTATTTGCCTTTTTCTTCAGAAGGCAATCTCTCTCCTGTCCTATTCCCTCTGTCCAATTATTATTTTGATTTGTTGAAGAGGCAGCAACTAAAAGGCTATTTTCACTGGTGACTTGTCAGGTCCAAACTGACTTTCATTAAGCACTGCGTGTGTGCCAGCATGCCAGTACACGTCTTTGAGAAGCATTTAAGTAATACCTCCTATCAAAGAACAAAGTGAGCCAGAAAGGACTTGGAAACACAGAATTTATTGGGAATCAAACTACTGCTTGAGGAGGGGATGGGACAATTTGACAGCAACGGCAACAAACTGAACATCACAGGAAGATACCCTTCAAAGACGATTTTAACTACAGGCCAAATAAAAAACCCTACCACTTTTCTCCTAATATCATTCTTTTTGGAGATTTCATTTTATGGAACAGAATTTGAAATAACCTAAACAATATAGCTTACAGGTTACAGTGAATTTTTGGGATACGCCTTCATTTGTCTTTTCCACCTTCCTCCAGAACAGCCACTCTTGTAAATGGACACATTTGACTGCCCTTTGTCAGTAAGCAAACACAGAATACGAGTAGCAAGACAGAAACCTATACGTCCAGGATCTTTTAGCAATTTTTCTGCTAGCTTACTTAACAACAGTCAATTATTTATTTAGCAATAACAACTTAATACAAACAGATAAACCACAAAGTGACCTCTCACGGAAAAAGAGAAAGAGGGGTTTCTCCAAAGACTGGTCTTTGCTGGAACAGGACACAAAGGTACTAGTGATCTTGTCTAAACTGTGCTTTTGCTGGGAAAGGCTGGATCAGATGATCCTTAAGGTCCCCTTCCAACCTGGTATTCTATGATTCTCTCAAGAACAGCATTAATTAAAAAGAAAATCCTTGAGCCTCAGATTTTTAAAATCTTTTATTGCACTGTCAGGGTATTTTGCTATTCCAACAAATTCTGTAAGTAGTGACAAAAAGCTTGTTACAACTTGGCCAGTAAGTGAATTCCTAGCCAAAATATAACACAAGGAAAGAAGCAGGCAATTCCAGGTATAAGTCCTACAGAAGAAGCAAGGAGATCCACCAAGGCTTGTCAAGAGATGTCAAGAACAAACCTTATCAAGACTAAAGGCTTTTAAGAGATGCACAACCTATGAGAGTGTATCAAAGCAGCTGCAGCTCACAGACTCATTCCTGTAACATAGAAAAAACCTACACCGCATGACATAAATATTTCTTATTTGTAGATAAGATGCTGTTTTGAAGGAAGTTTTTCAGAACTGTGTAAAATTAACAGTCAGCTATTCAAACTAAACAGCATGCAGAAGGAGATCCAAGCTGTCTGCAAAATATCAGCAGGCCAAGTTTCAGAAAGGCTCACAATCCATTCATGCCAGATTCTCCACTGATCAGTATGATGATCATACTGAATATGCTTAAAAATACAGCCTACAGAGACTAATCAGCAGAGACAGGATTAGTTCACATGAATGCAAGTCTAATCCTGTGAACTCAGCTGGAATATTTGTGAGAAGACTCATTCATAGCATATGCATTGGAAACCTGGTCATGATCCAATCTACATAATCACCAAGTCATAAGCACACAGGTATGTTTGTAGCAATGTTGGAATGAGTTTTATTTGTAGTATAATATACACCACTTTTGTTTGTTTTTATTTTAACAACAGAGTTCCCATAAAGAAAACCTGTTTTGGCACTAGTCCAATTACACGCTAAGGAAACTACTTTACTATCAAAAATTTGTACAAAATTGTTGTTCTTAATTAATAGTAACTAAATTAATATATTTTCATATTTCTCATTAATGCAGTGGCATGAAACACCTACAAACTAGAAAAAAGAGTCTGTCCTCCCAGAATCAGATTCGTGAAGAAACTCATTTACATATTTGTATTTTGTCTGGTTCAACTGTAGAATTTCACATTAGTGAACTTTATAAACCTGTAATAAAAATTAAATTTTAGAGTAGTATTTATAAACCTGTACTAAAAATTAAGTCCTACACTAGTAAACGGAAACACTTTTTAACTAACACACTAGTGCTTATTAATAGCATACCACTGACCTTTATGGTAACCTAAATACAGTTGATTGAAAGATCTCTCATGTATTGCAGTTTTTCCAAATACAACACATGCTCACCTACTTGCACACAATAACTTTTCAGAAGTTGAAAAGGTGAAAAGGGTAAAAGCTACTAGGAGGTGAGGGGTGTTGGCTGAGGAGATAAAAACAAAAGGCATTCAGAAATACCAGTAGAAATACCAGCAGAAAATATTTTGAATAGGATTTTTGAATACAATATTTTTTAGCTAGTACAATTTCTTACATGTCCACTAGCCTGTAAATGATAAATACGTTATTTTGTTTTCCTACATTTTCTACTTTCTGGCACAAGAACATGCAATTTTGTAAGAAAAGAAAAAATGAAAATCAATACAGAATTTTCCAAAATGCTCAATTTCAAATGCTAAGCAAAACATGATACAGATTTTTTGCATAAGTTCATCATCATCATGGCTGGGCTTCGTGAACGAAGATTTGGGAAGGGCTCTATCCACATTTGTTACAGGCACGTTGGTGACTTATGAGGTCAATATGAGACAGACATATCCGATTGCAAAAGGTACAGCAGAAAGACTCCTTAGATGGTAAATTCTGCAAAATACGGTTCTTTCTGCGTTGCCTTTTCTCCTCGAGAGTGATCCTGCGTGTGTTCTCAAAGGAGACAGCTGCGTTATAGATGGTGTGTCTCCAGGCCTCCCGATTGGAGGCCAGAGTAGACCAGTTATGTTGATCAATATGGCCAAGGCTGAGATGTTGTTTCAGGGAGTCCTTGTATCTTTTCTTCGGGGCTCCTCTCTTGCGGCAGCCAGTGCATAAGTTACTTCTCTTTCAAACACACATTTTTGCTCAGAAGTAAATTATTCCAGCTCAGTCCCAAAAACCAAAGCCGAAACAATTTCAGAGATACAGTAGTTTGAAAGCAGTTGAATGTAATCATAAAAAAAGGCATCTCAGACCACAAAATCATTCACATACACATTTCATTGTCACCTTTTACATTCTCCTTAATCACTGATAAAATACAGAAAGAAAGCAGACTTTAAAATGTGTTTTAGTGTAAAATATGACAAGAATTTAGTACAATAAAATTTGCCCAATTGATGATATTGGAGAAGGAGGTCAGCTATCAGCAGAGTAAGCACACCATCAGCAAGTCAGTACTCACTTCAGTTGTCGAGAACAGTTAAAAAGTTTTTAACATGATTACTATCTTAAGTGCAGAAACACTTGTTTTTCCAATGGATTACATTGGCAGTTTAAGATAAGGCAAGTTATTTCACCGACTAATAAAATAAATCAATGATAACTAAAAACAAGGTAGCAATTACAACAGTGTGTTTTAAAAAAATCCAACCGTCATGGAAAGGGAGAAAAACTTCAATATTACACATTAATTCCACTTCTGATACTCTAATGCCCATACAGATGCCTTAGAAGTATGCTTCCTTGGCAGGAAGCTTACTATACATTGCAGACTCACCTCAGAATATGGTGCTTATCTGCCCTAAATTTTTCAAATTAGATGTGTAATTTCCACAGTTACAAACACACCATTAATCTATTGTTTTCACTTAAACTGCCTTCTGGCAATATAGGCTTTGAAATCAAGGTACCAAAGAACATGGTATAACAAGGTAAAGATCAGGTCTAAGTCAAACATGGAAGCCAGGTGACCAATTAACAAAAAAGGACAGTAATGCTGTATTAAACAGTGCAATTGGCATGGCATTTTTCAGCTGCAATGAAGACATTTTAAGTGTTAGAAACAAGGGCATAAGTCATATATCAGAACCTCCACACCAGCAAGAAAAGATTTGTCTTTTCCTCAGGTTCAAATCACATCCTATGCTTACCTTCCCTTTTGTGGTAGTTTGGTCTGGGCCTTCCCTGGTGACCAGTTTGTAACCAAGGAAGGGTCCAGATTTACCCAGTATTCCCTACGATTTTTACATAAGCCAGGCTATAAGAAGAAAGGAGGAGAGGCCTTCGCTCTTTCCTTCCAGCAGCTTGGAGGTGCAGGTTCCCTGCTGTTGAGTCTGCCGTGTTGGGGAGCGAGGCCTGGTAAGGCCTTGTCGACCTTGGGAGACAGAGGTTGCCGGCGAGCGTTCCAGAGCGACTCTCGGTTGTCCCAAGGAGAGTAGTAAGATAGTATTTTTGCCAATTCTTTTAGTTGCTAGATATTGGGCTACTAATAAGGATATATATATAATTTATTTTGGTTTTGTTCCTTTTCCCTTCCCCCTTCCCTTTCCCTTGTGAAATTATATATATATATATATATATAAAAATTGTATATAACTGTAACATAAGTGTAAATATATTTATACATATTGCTTTAGCTGTCTCTCTCTCATTTCTGTTTTCTTGGTTTTTTTTTCTCCCTCTTCTCCCTGAGGTTTTGGGAAGGGGGATGGGGACTTCTTGTGGTAAGGTTTGGAGACTTGGCAGGGAGCCAGCTTCAAACCATGTCACCTTTCAAGGGGTATTTTCAGACTCTTCCACAAGAAAGGCTTGTAGGTCCAATGACTTTTCCAAACATGGCTGTTTGCTCTTGTCAAAGAAGACAGCCTCAGTGACTCAAATGCTCTAACTTTGGATTTCTGTCTTCCCCTTATCCTCCAGAAGGGGACTCCTATCTTTCAATTCAGACTTAAGCAGCAGGAAGGGATAACATCAATATGCTTGTTATCCAGGCACTTTTTGTAGGGCTTTGGTAGCCTCTGTAAAGCTGCTATATTTCATACACTCCATCATAAGCAGAATTATATTTTCTAGTTTTTAAGTGAACTTGCGAAAAACCTACTGTCTCAAAAATCCAGATGACAAACTTGTTAAAAAAAACAAAAACAAACCCCTAGAAAGAACCCTTACCTTACCTACAACCTCACTGAGGTAACACATGATGAAACTGCAGGAACAACAGTACTTTGTTGAATCATAAATTAATGTTTCCTCTAGATGCACAACACTGCTTCTATTCTCAGGTTAAGTAGTCAAAAGATTGAGAACATGAAGGCAAATAACTGTGTGGCCAATTCAGAATAACCCAAGCTCTAGAGAACGCTAAAATGTTTTTCAAAGTTCACTATTATTTTTGCTGTGTATTTGCGTTTACAGTTTTTTCCTGCTAAAGATCATCTAAGCCACCTGCCATTGCAAAACAATCCTATTCAGAGGATATGACAATATTCCCAACACCAGAAGGCAATGTTTTTAGAAGAGGCGAATATAACTGAAATCAATGCACTAGTTATCAGTCACTATGGACTGAATGAAAGTACTTACAAAATCCTTGAACTTTAGAATCCAATCAGGAGAATGCCAGTTCTTTCTAACCACCAGTTCTGCTTGTTTTATTATTTTATTACACAGATTTAGACAAACATGTGAACATGGTTCCAGATAAAAGAAAGGCAGTTAGAAGAAAGACAGTTAAAAAAAATTATGCAGATTGTTCTTCATTTTCATAAAGCTACAGAGGGGAAATTCTGTATCTCAGATGCACAGCTGAAGCATGATTTTTGAAATAATGCCAAAAAAAAAAAAAAAAGACACACAACTGTTACATATTTGCTCACGGATTTTTCTACATTTTTAACATTCCTGGTTAAATGATCCAATCTTACAGAAATCCGGGGATGCTCCAAGTAATTTCGCTTTGACAAGAACAAAAATATTAGGTACTTTCCTGTAAGCAAATCTTAGCAAGATTAGGGCACAATTTTTCTCCTACTGACTAAAAGGCAAACCACACAGCCTTTATCTCCCCATTCCACATATATGTGTACAATGTCATAAGAGATAGGATGCAATCAAGTAAACTGCATCGATTCTGAAAGACTATGCATTTCCTTCATTATAATTAACTTCGGGAGGGGGAGAAAGAAAGATAAGTTTCATAGTTTAAAGATACAACTATGCAAAATTGCTTAAAGCTTTGTGTTGGGAGAAAATCTGCCCAGATTACACAGACCAAGAAAGGAAAGGTGGTGGCAGCTCCATGTTCCCACATACAACCATAGTGAGGTTAAGCATCTATCCCCACTAAGCACGTGGACACAAAGCACACATGGCCAGCCATGGGGTGAGAAGGGCCAGGGTGGGGGATGGAGGGTGTCATAATTTAAAACCAGCACATGGCCAGTGTCAATTCCCTCATTCAAAGAAGGTAAAAAAATTTACCTAAGATTTCTATCTTAATAGCAACTTTCCTAGTTATCAGGGCAAATATTCAGAAACTGTCCATTTAAATCGGTTAACTAAAATCTCCTGTGCCAGCCAGGTCTCCTCTCTCAAAGTTGTGTTTCAACAGAGATTTTAAAATCCATAAAATCCTACTATGTTTTTAGGGTATGGTTCCACTTCATGGCTGAGCTAATACAGTGGAACATGCTCAGAGCTCATGCCCTGTAGGGCAGTTGATCCCGTCTCCTCTACCGTGACAGACCTCGTGAGTCCACAGCTTCAAGTGGAGTAGGTTCACCTCACCAATGTAATGTAAAAGCTCTTTGCTTTGTTACAGATTAGGTTTCTGTAGCATCAACCCACTCAACAAACTCACCCTATGATTGCTATAGGGAGAGAAGAGCACCAGGAGAGTGAGGCCAAGGAAAGTAACAGCAAGATTACTCTTTTCAGCATTTAACTGACTTAACATCCTCAAAAGTTATTAGCATTAGCTTAGGTAATCTTGTTCTCTTGTTACATAATAGAAACTGAAAGAGCCCCCCAGTTTACCCTCTCCAAGTCTTTTTTTCTTTTAAGAACTTCCCTTTTAGTCCATATTTCAGGTAATTATCTTTTCATCCTCAATATCCTTTCGAAACTCCCTCTGTGATGTCCTTCTGTATGGTCAGTATTACAGTATTATTTGAGAAAAGCATATTTCTTTCTTTAAAGTAGTCTTTATCCTTTCCGCTCAGCGCTCCTATAATCCTGCTTGTTTTCTGCTCAAAATGGAGAAAACATACGATGATTAATGACACCACTCTAATAGAAGATATCAAGAGTACACCCAAACATACACCCCATAAATGACCTAACAGGATTATAGTGGAAAAACAAACAGAAACCCTGTTTCTGTAAAGAACAGTTTGAATGTGAACTCTGAACATAGAGTCAAAAGACCTGGCAGAGGGAAAA
The DNA here is from genome assembly GCF_025592945.1 of Manacus candei. NCBI lineage: Eukaryota > Metazoa > Chordata > Aves > Passeriformes > Pipridae > Manacus > Manacus candei. Next base: position 3,558,821 of record NW_026138064.1, on the reverse strand, counting down.
ATCACACCTATAAATAAACTCAAAATTACTGCTATGTCATTAAACAGACACTCATTAAAGAACTTGTTGTGCCTTGGACAATCACTTTTCCACTGCTACATGTATTACACGCTAGATAATTGTGGTCTAATGTGGCCAACTTAAAGCGCAAAACCCAACCAAACACAAAATCTTACAACTGCTTACCAATACTAGTTTTCACTGGTTACAGGATTTCCTTCCCCCTTTGTTAGGATACAAAGCAGGAAGAACTCCTGAAGAGAAGAAAACATACTTAAAAAAAATAAATTCAGACTTCCTCCCATACAGTGACTGCCAGGTGGTTGCCACCAGCTGAACAGAACTTACTTTTCTTTGCTTTTTTAAAGGCACTGAAAGAACTGCTCAGGATATAATTACGCAGAATTAAAAATTAATCAGATCTGAAACAACCTCCATCTATACACGCAAATCATCAGCAAACAAACTGTCAATGTGATCTGTGGTTAGCTCATCAGCCTTTGCAATAGGATTCTTGAGTGATAAGTGGTGTCCATCAGGGATCTGTTACCTAGTATCTTTATGAGTGGATCTTTAGCTTTAGTTTCTTCTGCATTTTACCTTTAACCGAAGTGGTTTCAAAGCTCTGACTGTATGGGGTTTTTCCCCCAAAATCTTGTAAGTTTAAAATAATCTAAATTCTAAGAGTTAAGCATAGTTAATATAGTTAAATATTCTATTTCTGAACATTTTATGCATCTTGTTGTCCTTGCTAGATAACCTTACAGTTTAAAACAGAAAAGATGCACAATTCCTAAAGCCATAAAGTAAAGGCAGACACTGTGATCAGTTCAAGATTGCATTAAGTACATAAACAGACGTTATTTTTTTAAGTATCAAATACCAAGTTAATAGATATCAGAATTGGAAGAGGACTTGGTTTCTTCAGTTTATCTAAAATATTGTTTTTCTCTATATTAATATCGAAGCTAGTAAGTAGGCAGTCAAGCAGAAAAAGAACAAACCACCAAAAAGTACATACACAGTTGTAAAAAAGATATATGCAAAAAATTCTCAGTCTACATGGAATTAAAGATATTCAAAAACTATATAATATTGTCACTAAACTGTCCTTCCTGTTCTTCTAATGTACCTCATCTATTGCAATTAATAGCAGTAATAGCCAAGTGTCTTATTAGTCAGTGCAAACTAAGCACTTTGCTTAAGAAATGTCAATAGAGGACCCCATTCCTGAAAAAAAGACTGAAGTCTCTAAATAAACCAATGGATGTTATGACCACAAAGCAGAAAACATAACAGATACAGAGTAGGAAAAATTACTTGCATACTGTACACACCAGGAAGGGCAGCGGGGGAAGAGGGATAAATTGGTGGATTTGTACAATACGTACCATCTTAAAGGAGCATTTCCTTCAACATGAAAGCCTCTTTTTACAAATTTGTTTACATCTACACTCATAATTCTTTACCTACTCCCCACTTCCATCCTATAATTCTTCTACTTTTTAGCACTAAATGTATAGTTTGTTTTACAACACTGCAGAATTTTCAGGAGAAAACAAAATACAATAAACATAAAATTAAGTTACAAAGCATTAAAAGAAGACATATAGAAGGACCTTTACTATAGTTCTGCATCTTAGCTCCCACAAGGTTGTGGAATTTTGTTTTGGAGTGGTTTTTTTGGTGTTTCAGACACTTTACATACTGGGCATGCAGACAGTGCACTGGGAGAAAGAAAAAAATTCCAGCTGTGAAAGCAAACAAATCTAGCATCTCAGGCTTACAGATGAACTTAGTTTGCTAGGTCAAAATGTGCAAGAGGCCTCCAAGTTGTTAATAAAATCAGTTCCTTCAGTCTTTTATTTTATTCCACTGTTCAAGATAAATAACAGAACCTCTACTTTTCTAAAGAGTAACTGTAGATTTCAATATGAATTCACATACCCTTAAACAAACAAAACTGCATGCAGAACAGTTGCATGAGAATATGTTCCTGCTCTGTTTACTATCCACATGAAGAAGAAAAAAGGTAATGTGAGATGGGGATTGTTTTGTTTTAATAAAAGAAAAAACCTTGAACGTTTTTCTCTTAGATAATGTTCCCATCACATATTTTGTATTCTCTTATAAATAAAAATAAAGCCATGCAAAATTTAATTGGTAAAAACCTTCTATTTATTTAATAAATCAGTTCTTACTCCAGGGATTTGTAGTTTGCCTTTTTTTTTCATATTTATGAAGATTACCTAGACTTTGTCAAATTCAAAATACACAAAGGTATGCAATTGCTTCATACTTTATGCATTTAGTGAACAATACAATACAGTATTAAAAAAAAAAAAAAGCAACACTGAAACTTCACAGTGTGAGGAAACATAAAGATTGTTCAATATGAAGCCTCACTTACTTTCCAGTCTCTTGAATTCCTAAAATAACACCAGATTATAGAACACATGAAGCAATGCTTATGATCTTTAGTGAGGGTTGAATCATCTTCATGTAGATGCTGTGACTAGCCCCTGTATGCATACTGACATCATCAGCAAAGACTTGGAGGCAGAGGATACTATGGTAACCATGCAATGTGCCCAGAGAGAAGCCTTTAATTGCTTTAACAGCTTCCTGAGGCTCGTGCTACTACGTCTCCATTTGCTCAGAAGGAAATGAAGGTTGTCACAGACGCAATTGGTGTGCCACTGTGCAGAAAAAAATCCACACTGAATCCTGAATCTATTAATTGTAATGTGACTTTTTAAATGACAAGTGTCATAGCCTGAATCCATTACTGACATCTTCTGACATCTGCAAGATCTGTCGGGAGTCACAGGTCAAGTAGCAATACTGTCAGGTCACAATTTTATAAGTGTTTCTGTTTTCTCTGTCTGCACTCTTTGCTACTACCACATTACCTTCAAGACACACCATAGTGTAGAATATTGTTCTGCACCAGAGGGTCAAAGACTGTTCACAACAGAACCCAAAGTCTCAGGTGCAATATAAACTGACATGCTGTGAAATGAGGTATTTATCCTAGTATCATGTCTCTTTCAACTTCAATGACTATCAGCTGATATCACCTCTGAAGGACAAAGCTCAAGTAAATATTTACAACAGTGACATGATATGGCCAACAGAGAGCCAAATAAGTTTTTTCCCATTTTCCAGAAAACGGGAGTATTATTTCTTCATTTTGCACACAAATAGCTCAGCTGGAGTTTATTCGGTTTTTCAAAACTAAAGAATAACAACACGACTAACAACTCAATCAGAATTACACAGAATCAAAATGGAATTGTGGGGAACAGAAGGAAAAAAAGACAAAGGAAACCTGCAAATCATATCAGCTTTATTTTTAGATCTAACAAATCTGAGGTTCTTAAGGACACATGGAGGAGAAAATTGCTGTTTGTAGATTCAGGTTAACTATGATATGGTTATTTTGAAATCAGTTTCACCATTACTATACAAATTAGAGAACAACGATGCAAACACTCCAGCATTTAACAGTTCTTTTAGATGTGTACTATTTTCCAAAAAACACAGAAGCAATCATTTTATCTACCGAGTTTGGCTCAAAGCTGCAAGTTACAATCTTGTAATTAATGTTATTCTTCCTTTAAGGATCAGATTGAGTAATCTTTGACAGTTTCTATTCCAATCTCATCCTGAGATCCATCTACCCAGAACTGTTAGATATCAAAACAAACCACCCAAAAAAAAACAATCCAAAAAACAATCAAACCTCAAAAGTGGTTGTCAATGTATAAATATATCAAATTTTGCATGAGTAATGCTACAGTGCTTTCACTAATTTCTGTGATACTTAGAAGTCTGAAAACATCACAGTAAAACTCATTCCAAATAAAGAAACATTTCATAGAATGATTCATTACCCAAGTTCTTTAACATCATAGCTGAGACAAGCAGTTCATACTCTGTATACGTAGGGAAATAACTAAGCACATCCTGTTGAACTATATAGCCAGCAACCTGACCTCCTTATGAACCACTGTCACTCAGTGTTGAGCACAGAGGGCTGATTAAAATGTGCACAGTTCTTTTTAGACTGCAGCCTGCCAGTCTAAATACCTATTTCTTTCTGAGGAAATCAACATCACCTTCTATGCAGGAGGCTGCTGTATGCTTCCTACCAACACAGGGATTCCTGACACACAGATAGTCAGGATTCCCCCGGTTTATAGTATCAAGAAGGGCTGCCATTAAGGGGTTATTTAAACAATCTCACTGTTTCAATTCCAACATAATCAAACTCTTGAGAAGAAGTTGCACTTTCCACAGTTAGGCTGAAAATTGTGATCATGATATAGTAGATTAAGAACACCACTGGGCCAACCACTTCCACACTTAGACATCACTCAACATGACAAATCTTGCAGATCAAATTTTGCACTTTTTTATTTAAAAAAAAGCATGCTTTCTGGCTCCCTTTCCAAACACAAGTGCAAATTCCTTCAGATGCTTCACATACATATTGCTTTTAATAGCAAACTTTCTGCACACACACCTGCTTTCAAAACCACTGATCTAAGGAACAAAGCGTATCGCTCTCCATGCCTGTATCTGTTGCTTTATGCATATAATGCTATGCATACTAGGGAAAAGAAAAGTTAGAGAACAAAGTAGAAAACAGGAGACTTGCCTTTATCACAAAGTTGTATCTACAACTCAATTAAGTTCCCTCTTAATGTAGAAAGCTGTAACAAGGGGCTTTTTCGGCTGATTGTCAATTGAGACCAGTATTAGGTCCCTAATGGACACTCACCTATGTGCATGTGTAAATATGGAGACATACAGCTGCTGAAAACAGTAGCTCCACAAAAGCAGAAGATTGTACCCACCCTCCTACTCTTCCTTTAGATGTTGACATAACAAGCTAGTCCACTTCTGTTAGGAAGCTCAAAAATGCCACAGCAGAATGAATAGCAAAGCTTCTTCTAAAACCAAGGGATTAAAGATGCAAAGGTGCTTATCACCTCAAATTCATTCCAAAGTGAGCAGCTAAAAACCCACAAACAAACAAACAAACAAACACATAAAAAAATCCACAAACAACCCTAAATAGAATATTCTGAAGTCAAATATGCACTAATCTTTTGACTACGAAGTTGAAAATATAGTTGCAAAGGAGGAAAATGAAAACGTACACAATCTTAAATTGCTAGATGAAGCACTGAGCTTTAAAAGTGGCATTTATCCAAAACACCTTCCACATAACCTCCTTTCCAGGGAAGATCAAACAGTACCTGCATGTCTAGAAAACTACATATACCTCCTCAGAGGATATAATAATAAATAGATCCAATAAATCCATCACCTCAGATGTCTTGATTTAGCAGCTAAGTGACTGTTTCAGCTTTTTCCAACTAGAATCTCATATGAAAGTATTTCTCAGGGCCAATTCTACAACTTCCTCTTCATCTCCAGTTAACTCACTTAACTGCTTTAAAAACTAAATAAAAGGCTACAAACTGCCCATTCCTTGCACAGTAACTTAATTTCATATGGAATGTTGATACTGTCAACATACTGCAATCCCTACATAAATCCAACCAATTTAGGCTAGATATAAGTATCAAGAATGGGAGGGGGTGAGGGGAGTATAAAAAATGCCAGGCGGCATTTTGCATCCTTCTTAGAGTACTCCTTTGAGCTGAATAAAGTGTGGGTTCAAAAGGGGGAAAAAAACTTCACAAGGAGTCATTATTTTGCAAATAATGATGCAATGGTATGCAGAAGAACAATCTTGACTTCATTTTTGTGGATACATGTCATGGTTTCCTCTTACGCCTAAACTCCTAGAACTAGTATACTAAGACTTCATATTCTTCCAAGAATCTCATTTCTACAGCAATAAAAAGAATGAAGAGTAGCTCAAGCAATCACAACAGCATCTTCTGAAGTCCCTTTCTTATTAAGAGACGATTCAATCTACTTCCTGGCATCTCTTCAACAAATCTCTTCCTCTACCCAAGATGATGATCAGGGCTGTAGCACCTCTCCTCTGACAACAGGCATGAGAGAGTTGGAGCTGTTCAGCTTGGAGAAGGCTCCAGGGAGACTTTATAGCACTTTCCAAACCCCAAAAGTGTTTTACAAGAAAGCTAGAGCAGGATTTTTTAGAAGGACGAGTACCGACAGTACAAGGGAAATGGCTTTGAACTAAGAGTAGGTTTAGATAGAATATGAGGGAGAAACTCTTTACAATGAGAGTGGTGAGGCACTAGAATAGGCTATCCAGAAAGTTGTGGATGCCCCATTCCTGGAAGTGTTCACAGGCCTCTGAGCAAGCTGTCCTAACAAAAGAAGTACCTGCCCATGGCACAGGAGTTGTGAAGAGATGATCTTTAAAGTCCCTTCCAACAAAAATCATTAAATGATCCTATGAATTTCCATAAAATCTCCCATCTATATTGAAATCTGGGTATATGCCCTTTATATCAGTAACTGCCTACCTTTTTAACAGGTACATACAGCACAAGCTATAAGAGGTACCAGCTTACAGCAATGAACATTTACCACATGGTTAGAACATTGTTGAAAATAAGAATAATAAAATAATTAATTATTATTTGTTTACATACAAAAAACATACCATTAGTATGATGGAATGTAAGGGATAACGAATACTGAATTCAATTAGAAGATGTTTTGAATAAGGAGATCATAGGTTTTTATTTCATATATGTACATCTCCAACTAAAGGAGAAAGGTTTCTCTAATTTTCTACAGTGTTATGTGGCCAAAAGAGAGTTACGGTTCTTATCACACCCAACATTAGTGGCAAAAAGGAGTGAAAGTACTCCTTACTTTATAGCATTGGTTCCTGAACTTGGTCATACCATGGAACAAACACACATAAATAATATCCAGCTGTATATTATAAATATAGTATACATAAACACACATAAGCACACCTAAATAATACACAGCTGTATATTATAAATATAATATAACTATGCATAAATTATATACAGCAAAGTATTTTAATTACTGTTTGTGGTTCTACTACCAAATCTATGCAAATTTGGCTTTTACTTGGCTCCAGTCCCACTTCAAACATATGGACTGGGTAGTCCTAGAAGGTTTTCACAGAAGAAGCATTAATAGCAGAATGCTAACACAGTTTCCTTTTTTCAGACATTGTTTATTTGTGCAAATATCTTCACTACAAACACATTTTCTGATTCTGTAGTGCTGGAGGGAGGGGACCACGGTGCACAAACTTCTGGAGTGACCATCACCATTCATCTCTTTGAGAAAAGGCAGTGGGGGGAAAAGCAGTAGCACAGCTGTGTTCTCAGCAGGTGATTCTGTTTGTCACAGCTACACAAACCTTTTTCCCTTAAAGGCCTGAAACATACCCCATTTTTCTAAGTCTATGCATCCCTTTAATTAGTGGTCTTGACAGAACATCATCTGCCTGGGCAACAACCCCCATAAAAAATGGGGATTAGCTACAAAAATGACCATCAGAAAGAGTCATGACTTTACTACCATTTCTAAAATATAGCCACCACTTTTTTATTGTTCAGCTGGCATGAGAGTGTGCCAAAGGTCAGATAAATGCTTCAGAAAACCAAATACTCATTCTTTAAAACTCCTCATTCCACTCCACTGTCTTGCAGTACCTTTAACACTTCCATTTCAAGGAGCGTACTCAGTCTACACTGCCTCCAGATCACAAACAGGTCTCAGTGACAAGTGTATACCTAATTAATTCTTGAGTCAGAAATTTATTTCAAGAAGGGCCTTTCCACAGTCACCACACTTTCAGATGCCTCTGGCTTTTGTTATAGCAAAATGAATTATGAAAATACCTCAGCCTCCTTATGCCACGAGAGTAAATCACTTGCCACAGAGGCTCCCAGCCTCAAACTCTACCGCTATAAGACAAAGTTTGGGACAGTGGCCTTTACTTTTCCAGACAAGTAACTCCTAACTGACCAGAAAAATGAGGAAAATCTGATTGTGGCTACAATCTCTCTCCTATAAGCACAAAATGTCTGACAGAGAGTCATGTAAAAAGGATTTGAATATCTGACAGTTTTCATTCTGAAGCGATTTATGGTTTCACAGGGCTTTACAACCAGCACATCTTTGCAGTGGGTATTTTACAGATGGAGTGTGTTATTTCTATGTCTTCCAGTAGCTCCTATCTAGCCTTTACAGAGAAATATAAAAGGTCAATTTAGATCAAGGAACTATTAATATTTAATTAAAGCAAGGGAATGCCTTGCAGAACAGCTGGTAGGCAAGCTGAACAAGGCAAGCTAGGCTCACTACATTAGCTCAGCCAAGACAGACTTCACAGTGAAATGAGCAACTTACACTACTGGTTTTGTTTTTCAATTCTGGCGCTAACAATGAGCAAATACAGATTATGGTGGAAGGTTTATTTTTATTTGAAAATGACTCAAAACAGCCAAATTTATTACAAGACAACAGACATGCTGGATTTGGTCAATTAAAACAAAGGATTTGTACCATGGATAGCAAAATAAAAGTTACAGTGATGATCTATGCAAAACAATCAAGAGCAATATATAGAGCTGCAAAATTTTCTCAAATAGGGTTTCATGTATAAACAAGAAAAGCCCAGATACAAAAAAAATAGAACCCATTGCCACTGCATCATGTTTTTATTACTGATTTATTTCTTTGTCCTATGCATAATAGATCTATGTAGGTATACAGAATGGAAATTAATAATTCTTTGCCATAGTACAAAACATGTCGAAAATTGTTTTTAGTGATGATTTGTTGTTTAAATGGAACTTCTTTGGCAGTGTGCAGAAAACAAAAAGTAAACAGATGCAGAGAAAAAACTTTCTTTATAGTATATTGGAAAGATAGAGCATGCTAAGAGAAGCAAGACCTTAACTGACCTTCAAGCAAATGACCTTTGTGCTTATCTGCATGTAAATCTATTAAAAGATCCATCTAATATACTAACTCTCCTTCAGATACAACAGCACAACCCACACACAGTTACAATCCTTGTGTTAAATATCAGAATTTCATTAAAAGCATATTCTAGACTGACACGGAAAAGAGTGCTTCAAGGAAGACAGCTGACTGCAGCTGTACTGTCACATACTAGATAACTTAGAGCAGGATCTGACACTGTTAATAGCAACAACCACCACTACTGAAATAAACTAACCCCACTGAATTACTCCATAAGATGGACAAAATAGTTTATGTCCATGCAGAGTCAAATAATGAACCTTACTTGAACCAATCTCCTGGTCTCCTTATATATCAGAAAATTAGAGGAAATGCCATATTAAATGTCACTACATTATCACATCCCAGGCAAGGACATTAGGAAAAGTCGAAAGCAAGGAAGACATACTCTTGATCACATCAGAAAATACTTAAGCCAACTGGTTATACTTAAGTCCACAGGTCCCGTTGGGGACTCACTCACAGCAAGTGATCAAGACAACTGTTCAGACTGATCTCACCAAAGTGGTAATGCAGTTGTGAAACAAGGCAAGCCCCTTTTAGATGTGACTATGGCAATCTAGCCTCAAGTGAAATTCCAACTTGCAGTGCAGAATGTGGTCAACAAATGATAATTTCTTGACAACTCCCATCCATTCATTAAAAAACAACCACAAAACACCCAACACCCAAAACTTCAAATACAACTAATAACCAGGTATTTTGCTTGACAAAGATCTTACCTCAAAAAGGACCTGGTCTAAGTGTCATCTCATTACTAATAACTGAATATTTGCTATTATAATTGAAAAGAGATAATATATTCAAATAATATATACACACATACAGTGTAACTCAAAAACTTTTCCCAAGCAAACTGCTGTGGGTTATATGTAGGTCAATTGCCTTGAAAGGGATGAAAAGATGAAATAAGACACAGATGGAGATCTTCATGATTTGAACGTCATCCAAAGAAAAGATTCAGTGCTTACGAAAACCACAATAACTACAGGAAGAATGAGCCCTGTCCTTACAGGTCCTTAGCACTGACAAACAGAATAAATATCACATACTACAAGAAAACACATTCAATTCTTTGGAAATATGTGCAAATATTTACAAATCAATGAAAACTACAGAAAACAAGACCAATTTCGAAAAGCCAGCAATAAGTTAGCAATTATTTTGAATTACTATTTTGAAGACAAAACTAAGGAACCTGAGAGTTTCTTTTAAAATCTCCAAAAATGAAAGGGGGGAAAAAAAAACGAAGAAAAAGCTCTCAGAAACATGGGAAATACTTTAGATTATACTCCAGTATTAGTATTTGTTGATAAGCAATTGTTCTAAATGTGACTGATGGAAAAAATAAAAGGAACCAAGAAGACTACAAGCACCAAACGCAACAGCTCTAGCATTCTAATCTTTGTGGGTAGTTTTTATCAAAACAGCACTCCTTCTTCTCATAGACATAAAAAGTTTGACAAGACAAGGTCATCTTACATATCATGGTATCTGAACTAAAACCAGAAAAATTATCTTTCTCTTAATCTTTCCCCTCTCCCAGCTTTGTTGCCATTACAACAAGAGCAGAAATACACAAATTTCAAGTTGGAGACTGCCTGACTAGAGTAAGAGAGAGAAATTGATGGGGAGCAAGATTGAGGAAAATGTGGCCTACATTGAACTTTGGTTTAAGAAATAAAAAAAATTGATACTGGTTAAACAGAGACAGAACAAGATAGAGCAAAAGTCAGCTGGAGTAAAAGCCAACTGGGAGGACAGGGATCTAGGCACATGGAGACAATACATAACAACAATAAAGGTGACTTTAATCCATGGCTACCCGTTTTTCTGTAACACATATTGTTCCATCAAGATTAGTAATAAGGCTTAGTAACTACAGATAGTATCTTCTATCTGAAACTACCAGCATATCAAGAAACATGAACCCTGAGACACTTTCATATTGTATTTCACAGTGAATACAAATTCTTCGGAAAGCACTTATGTATAGCAAGTTTATCATTTATAGGCTATTTTGTAAATGTATTTTGTATGAACACGTCCACTAAATTGATAGTCAAAGCAGAATCTCAATAAAGAAGGTAAAATAGTGTAACTAAATAATGAGTACACTATTTATAGCAGCAAAGACCAGCAAATTGCCTGAAGACAGGAAACTGCTCTTATGCAAATAAATATAGTTGGGTTTCAGATTAATTAAATCAGCAATCCTTTCGGTTTGCACGTTATTTTCAGCAAACACTTCAGCTTCATATTAGGAAAGTCCCATATGTGCAATATTTTATACAAACTGTCTTCAACACCTTGACATTGCTTCTGTATGCGTAAGAAAAATACTTAGTTTGCAGTTTCTGAAGCTTCTTTTTTTAGTCTTTTTGTTGTTGTTAAAGCTTATTTTCCAGTGTGAATTCATTTTAAAACCCTCTTGATACTACCTCAATTCCTTTACTCCTCACTGTCTTATGGGATCCTGGAAAAAGCAAAGTTGTTAGGTTACGAAGCTCTAAGTGTTGGGTCTCCTGAAACCAGGAAAATCAAGGGTATGTGCTTGGCCAAGGCCAGTTGTTCAGTTCGCATTGTTAGACTCTAAGAGGAGATACTACAGAACGCTGAGAACCTCACCTACAGAAAGGTGCATGCAAAAACAACTCTCTCTGGAGGTGTGATGTGGCAGACGTAAAAGCCCCAGTGTACATTTTCTAAGATGCCTGAGCAACAGTATTGACTTGCGAGCACTTTATTAATATTGCTACACTATGCTCAAGTTTTATTTCACTTTATCTAAGAGCTCTAACACCAGTATTGCTGGTCGTACACTGGTAATGTATTTTTTCCAAGTTTCACTTCATGTAATTCAAGTATCAGAGATGGCAATAAAGGAAGTACTTGCAATGAAAATTGACTTCCCTAAAGAGACAAGATATTTTAGGCCTTTTAGATCCATTTCCTACCTAGTCACAGTTCTGGATCTAGGGTAAGAGCATTTGAAAAAGGAGTGTGAAGGGGATAGGACATGTGACAACAACAAAACCAGCTAGTGATAGAAACTACTCTGAAATAAGTAAAAAGTATCAAACAAAAAACTAAGTATTTGTGTAGAGTATGAAGGTTTAACTATTGTACTAAGATACTTTTTAAACAGAACCTAGAGACTGAGTGACACAGTTCTCTTGGGACATGCTTCATTTAAAGCCCTGATACTCATTTAAATCACATTAACTTAAAGTTCACACAATCCTGATGAAATACCTGCTCATAACTTGCTACCAGACCTCCCAACTACAGAGCACTCTAAATCTACAGTAATGGGCTCATCTCCAAGTATTGTACAGCTCACAAGTTTTATATTGACAGCAGCACAATGAAACCTTTTTTTAAAGTATGAGGCTATAACCAGTAAAGCCAAAGATTAGTTACATAGAAATATGTATTTATACTGAGACTCTTAAAGAGAAGTAACAAAAAAAGTTAATGTTTTAGTCATTTTCCTGAAGCTCAAGATTGCAAAATGGAATAAAACATTCATATAACAAATCCACTGAGAATATTAGCAAGTTTTTTACTACTTTATTATATAAAAAGTGATAGAACTGCTGCTAGAAGCTAAGTATTTACTCGCAAGCAGCAAGAACAGGATAAGGACAAATCTCAGTAAAAGCCAGAGTATAGCCTTGGGAAGACCAACAAAGCAAACATCTCCACAGATCAAAGATCCTCCCCTATGATCAAGCAGTAGTCTGAGACTAAGCACACACATTTAAGAGAAGCTATGTCAGTTCAAAGCAAAATTTCTAAAACAGATTGTTTCATGCTTACAATTAACTTCTGATCCAGTAGCTACTGCAAAAAATAGTCACAAGTAATCACCTGAACAGACAACTTCTTGCTACATTAGCTAACCATGAAATACCTTTTCCAGCAGGAAAAAGGATGGCAAAGAAACACAATAATATCAAAACAAGTAATTAATACAATGCACACACAAGACTCATAAAGTTATCATAACAGTAGAAGTATAATCCAACAAGTTGATATGACTTTTGTAAGCAGCCAAAAAAACATTCCAAATTCTCTAACACATTGCTAGCTTTGAAGACTATCAAAAATATAAAATGGAAAAAAATCCTAAAGTATGCAATTTTATTTCCAGTCTGATTAGATTCAAAAGCTAGCTAAGGCAAGCAAAGGACTGAATTGATCAACAATTCACTACACACGCCCATAATTTCCATTCATATGTATCATGACAGCAACAAAAGCATACAAATCAATCTGGTAATATAGCTAACAGATAATTCTGGTAATATAGATAACAGACATCTGGTAATATAGATAACAGATAGATAATACATTATCACCCTCACACATCCTTAGGAATAAAAGGCCAAGTATCACACAACACAGAATACTGTTAAAAGATCAACCTCCAAATCAGAAATGAATTTTGAAGACCACATAAAAACAGTAAAGCATGTCTAAAGGCAGGTATGAAAATATTTATTCTTTGTCACAAGCAAAAAAGAAGATTTGGTAGCTTTTTACTTTGTTCAATTTAATTTCTTCTGAAGATGAAACGGATCACATCAGATGAAAGCAGTTAAAAAGAAGCAATGTGCACTCGATATCCCGTGAGAGTTAAAAAGCCACTGTCAAACTTTTCAGCACAGGCCACTGCTGCAAGACAATCTGCCAGTGTGCCCCACACCAATCTGTGCTACATACCAGTGGGTATTATGAAAGAGATATCCCTCCTGCTTGTCAGATGCAGATATATTGTGTACACTCCATAGATACATACTCTGCAACAGAAAACAGCTACACAAAAAGAAATGTTTTTAGTTTTACTAAATGTTTTTAGAAAAAGCTTTCAAGATAACAGGAGTCAAATATTCTTCTAGGGTTCATATTATCACTGTAGGAAAATTGGTTACAATTCCTGCTAATTTGGAGACTCCCTCAAAATGGGTTGTCTTCAAAAGGTACAGGTTGCCCAGAAGCCACACAGGGATCATCCAGATCACTACAACTATCAGAGGCTGGAGTCATTCAGAAAGTCATTCAGCAGCCCCATCTGGACAGTGAAAATGCCTGACAGCTCCCAGAGAATGACGGCTGGTTACTGATTGCCTTACACAGAGATGCAGTGCCCATTGTTATCATTTTGACCCAGCAAGCTGTATTCGAAGAGGTATCATCCTGCATGGGATCCAACGAAGGCTTTCTCTGGCATTCCAGCTGCTAACGAACCACAGCAGCAATCCACACAGCCACACTGGATTCAGCAATCCACTCTCACAGTACTGCCCCAGAGGTATCCACAAATAGACCCATAGTTTGCCATGGGCTGGAAGCCCAGTGTTTGGAAGACTTCAATACTTCCCCACACTGTAAATCACTCAGCTATGTGGATGATGTTATCCGCACCACTGGTCCCATTGAACAAGAAGTAGAAAAAGCACTAAGTAATGTCACTAGGGCAATGCAAAATCATGGCTGGGAAACTAACCCCAAGAAAATTCAGAGAACTGCCACAGAAGTAAAATGTGAAAGGATAATCTGGCAGGGACTTCACAGAATGATGCCCAAATCAGCTGAACAAACCATACTTTATAAGGTAGAACTGCAAAGTAGAAACACAGAAAATTATTGGTCTTTGAGGGTTTCACAGGCAATTTATACCATCTTTGGCCCAGATATGATCATTATATAATATAATAATAAAAAAGGTCAGTTCTTTCCAGAAGAATAGAATTACCTTTGAATAAGCCAACAAGAATTTTGAGCTTGAAACCCTGGTATCTGACGACCAAGTGGCTTATTGGAGTCTCTGGCAGCATGAAGATGGGTGGCTGTGGTAGGTTGACCTTGGCTGGACACGGGATACCCAACCAGCCGTTCTATCATCTCCCTTCCCAGCCAGACAGGGGAGAGAGTAAGGTAGAAAAACAACTCGTGGGTTGGGATAAGGCACTTTATTAAAGCAGAAGCCAGGTGAAAGCTTGCACATGCAAAAGAAAAGTGAAAGACAACAAGGTTTATTCTCTACTTCCCACGAGCAGCAATGTCCGGCCACTCCTGAGACACAGGGCTTCGGCACACATAATAATTCCTCAGCAGGCGGCCATTAGACAATGAATGTCTGCCTTCCTGATCCTTGCCTTAGCTTTTATATCTGAGTTGACGTCATGCAGTATGGAATATGCCTTTGGTCAGTTTGGGTCAGCCGGCCTCAATTGAGGAAGGAATATTACAGTGCTGATGCTGTGCTCAGCCATAGCCAAAACACTGGTGTGTTTTCGACACCCTTCTAACTATTAATGCAAAACACAGCACTGTGAGGGCTACTGTGGGGAAATGAACTCCAGCTCAGCTAGACAATACAGTGGCACATACTACTGAGTTTTTGGTTTCAGTTTGCTTCCACCATCGCAAAACTACAACAGCTTTGCGCTGCTTATTCAGTCCTCACTGAAACAGAAAGAATCACCCAGGAGGCCAAGGTAAACTGACAGCACAGCTACCAGACTGACAGCACGTACTGTGAAATGATTCCAGTCAGTAAACCAGAAGGTGCAACAGATGAGCACTGTCAAGTGGAAATAGTATATCTCTACACTTTTATCTCCCAGCCTAACCAATGTAAGTGCCTTAGAGGAGAAAACAGCACAAATTGTCCTGGGTAATGACAGTGGGCCTCCACCTTGGGCACAGCAGGTCCCACCACATGAGCAATTAAACCAAGAGAAGAATGGATACTTCACTGATAGGACATCAAGATACCTGGAAGAAAAACTGCAATGGAAAGCAACATCCTTTGAAATGGCTCAGTAAACCTTCCTAACCTGTCAAGGGAAGGGGGTAGCAGGCAATATGTCCAATTAATGGCTGCAGCTACGGTGCTGGAAGAACCACCAGATTCTGAAGTCTTTTTGCTGAGTCTTGGGCAGTACATAAAGATCTCACAGTATGGGCTAGTAAATGACAAGCATATGATTGGATAATACACGGCAGACCTCTTTAATGGTAGGATTCAGTGTGCAAAACCATTGCTTTCTGTGGCTGAGACATATAGATGCCTACACAGCACATCATGGTGCACCAGTGCAGGAATAGAATGCTGTTGCTGATCAGCTAACTAAGGTATGTATTTCTGCAATAACCCTCAACAAGGATGTGTCAGCTGAGTGGGCTCATAAGGAGTCAAGTCATTGATAGTTGCTACCTACAAATGGGGACAAAATAACAGACATTCCTTGCTCCAGAGAGACCATTCAATATGTCTTTTAAGAATAGAAAGCAAGACATCTGCAACAGCCCTGGGGAAAAATAGAGCACTGAGTGGCCACAGGTCACACTTGACAGACATTACACTGGACCTCTTCCAGAGGGCCAGGGTTTGCAATAAATATTGGAGATGGCAGATACATGTACAACTACCTGACTGTATTGCCTACTTCCACTTCCAACCAGAAGGTCACTAAGAAAGGCCTTCACTTTTTAAGCCAATGGTTAGGTATTCACACTTGTGTTAAATCAAATAATGGTTGTCATTTCCAGGAGAAATGGTCCAGTTGTGGGCTGGTGAAAACCAGGCAACATGAGTTTATCATATATCCCCATCAACCTTGTGGAGCCAGTTTAGTAGAGCATACTAATGCCTTACCAAAAAACAATTGTGAATTCTTCTACCCACTTGCCCCTTGGTGGAATTGGCCAACGGCGCTGGCATGAGCATAGTAAATCTGAATAGCAGGGTGTGAGTCCAAGGTTACAGCACTTACAAACTATTGTTAGGCTACCACCATACAGCAACATGCATCAGGTTCCTGACTGAAACTGAAGAGAGGTGTGTACTCTGGTACTGGAAGGACAATCCTGTTTACAGTGATCCCTGCCAAGATACCAGTCCAGGTGCTGGAAACTACATTCTTGATTTCAGGACACAGCCAACACTCCTTAATATGTTCGGCAACATATATTTTGTAAAAAGTTATGCTTTCCATCCATTCAGCAGAAAGTAGATGAGGGCACTCTCCCAGGAACACTAACCCACAGTGACCTGCAGGTGACAGAGATGCTCCAAGTCACACTTGCCCCGTGC
Organism: Manacus candei; assembly: GCF_025592945.1. Taxonomy (NCBI): domain Eukaryota; kingdom Metazoa; phylum Chordata; class Aves; order Passeriformes; family Pipridae; genus Manacus; species Manacus candei. The sequence goes on along the minus strand of NW_026138064.1, from coordinate 3,541,723 downwards.
ACTTCTGGGCACAATGGACACTCAGGTGAGAACTAAAAGGCCACATTTAGTGCTGGTCAACATCCAAGGATGACAGGAAAGGGAGTCTTGAAAACAGGTGCGTGGGAGAAGATCCCCATGCTTTAATGACCCTTGCAGGGATTGCTTTATCTTGCCCTTGCTATGTGCTACTGACATCTTACAGAGAAATACAGATTGCTCTCATCAGTAAGAGTAACTCTCTTTCATGCAAACTGCAATGTTAAAACATCTTTGGCATGACAGTTATGAAAATCCATTCCATTCCACAAAAGAAAGACCACAATAACTCACTGCCACTACCAAGCTGTGAAACTTGTGACCTAGGGAAGATATGAAGGATAATTGTCCTGTCTGAGTAAATTATAAGGGCAATTTCTCATGGGAATTATAAGGTAATTTCACATAAATCACTACATCTTACTTCGTGTTATTAAATAATAACTTAAGCCCACTTTAGCTTTTGAGATCACATCATAAAGAAAGACATTTTCAGGTCTGCAAAGCTGTCAGCAAAAAGAGCCTCAAGCCATTTCTAGAGTTGGACCTTTACCACATTGCAGCAGGTAGACTCTGAACCCACAGATAAACTAAGCTTTCTCCTTCCCTATGAATCTCCACAAGAGCCATTTAACACACCAGTTTTGAGAATGATTATTTTAACTAAATAGACTTAATCACCCAACATGTGCATTTTACACAGTCACTCATAACATTCTCACAGATAAACTGATGAAATACAGTCTAGAAAAACAGTTAGGTGGACTGGCTGACCTTCCAGGCTCAAAGGGCTGTACTGATCAGTGCCACAACTTCAACTGGAGGCCAGACACTAAAGGTGTATCCCAGGAGTCCATACTGGCTCCAGTCCTGATCAACACCTTCATCAATGACCTGGATGGCAGGGCAGAGTCCATTCTCAGCAAGTCTGCAGATGACACCAAAGTAGGAGTGTCCAATACACCAGAGGGTCATTCTGCCATCCAGAGGGACCTCAACAGTTCAGCCAAGGGAAGCACTAAGTTCTGCATCTGGAAGGGGCAATCCCATGCACTGGTACGGGCTGGGAGACAACTAGATGGAAAATAAATTTGCAGTAATTAAAATCCCATAAGTGTCATATGTAACAAAAGCTTTGTTATATAGGAATAGCTTTTATAAGAATAGCTAGGTTCTCTCAAATTAGGTACCACAGAAAGTTCTTCTGAAAGGACTACTCTAAACTAATGTACTCAAAATTGTGATCAAAATACATTAACACTGCTTCAATAAAAACTTCAGTAAACAAGCAGAAAGCAAAAAGTATTTTAAGTCAGGATAAAAAGGATGCTTTAAAATCCACCATAAATCCTTAATCTCTTCCATAATGAGATTGGGATTCTTAGTACCATAAAATCTGGCTCCTTAATTTGAGGTCAGGGTAAAACATGCTTGCAAAAGGAATTAAAATCAACTGAATTTAACCACTCTGAATACAAATAATCCATGGAAAACTAAAGAATATAGCATAGAAGTCTGCAATATAGCAAAGATTTAAAATGAACAAAAGCTTTTTTTTCACCTCCTCTTTAATGGACTGCTCTAAGCAGGCAAGGCTGACTTGATCAGTTTTCAAGTTTCTTTTCTTCACTCCTGCTTTAAGGTAGAATGAGGTTCAGGGAGAACTCTGTTAAGCTGACTTGTAAAGCAAAATAATCACTGCCACTCCAGAAGAGTCCCCAAGCAATAAGCACTGTTGTTGTTATTGATAAAACACAGACTATAACCACCTTCAGTACATGAACAGGTGTAAAGGTGCAGCTTCACACAGAGTTAACTCAAGTGGGAAGGGGTACAGGGAAGAATCATAAATGATTCTGTATCTGCTTGTAAAAGAAAAAGCTATGGCTTCCTGAAAAGATGAGGATGAAGAAGGTAAGCACAACTATGCTGGATTATGAATGCATGTCAATGAACCTCATAGAACAAAGCATGCAACTATTCTCAATAATTTTTAATGTAATCCTTTAAACATCCATTAAAGACACCACAAGTAAGAAATTTACTGCAACACAGGTTAGTTGTTTGATGTATTTCACTCTTGTCTTTCCTGTCTCCTTCTCTCTTTTACCTCATTTCACATTAGCCTGATCTTCAGTGTTACAGTCTTTCATTTCAGTTTTTTTAGTCAATGGTTCATATAAGCCCTTTTCCTATTCCAGTTTTCCTCCTTGTGAGCCCATCCCCAAGAGTTCACAGAATTTCTCCCTCTCCTGGTTGCACATCCCTGCCAGGTCATGGTCCCAACAGCATCCACAGACACCATATTTCTCTGCACACTTGCTTGCTTCAGCAGACTACCTTCAACTCCACTCCTCTCCACACCAGTTCATCTACTTCTCCTTACGCTCTTTTCTAATCTCAACTTGCAGTCCTCTTATTCTCTTCACAGCAAAGCAACATCTCAACCTTGATATAGAAGCCTTCACCACCAATATTTAATAACTTGTCAATGTTACAGGCTGTAGACCTCAGAAACTTACTGTGGGAAGCATCAGCCTTCTAAGTGTACAAGGCTGACCATCATCCTGTAGTTTAGAAATGTACCCTGGCCCTACTGCTACTTAACATCTATGTTCCAGTGCATTAATTAATTTGTTTCACTGGAAGTGGTTTAATAAAACTGAATCAAAGACAAAGGGAAATGGAATAGATTTTGAAGCAAAGAATAACGAGAAATACAGAGAAATGAAAAACAGAGTGGTAGAATAAATGAAATACGAATTTACTTACATTATCTTGGCAAATTATACCATCTTTCCTTGATGAAACAGACAGAAGAGAATGCAATAAAGCTGGTCAGGGGTGGGGAGAATTCAGTATTTTTTCATCCATACTATAACATGGGAGATTATTAAACATGAGGAAACTGGATTAGAAGATGTGAAAAAAAAACCCAAACCTCAGTATGAATGGTTAAACAAAGACTACTACAAATAGCATTGAAAAAAGAGTTAAGTGATAATTTCATTAACTGTGTTTCATAAATATAGCCTTAGTATTTGCATATCCAAACTTCCCCTGATGCAGCTTCATTCCCCTTCCTCATGTCCTATCACTGGTTCCCAGAGAGAGGAGATCACCACCATCCCCTCCTCTGCCTTCCTTGAGGAAGCTGTAGTCTGCAAGGGAGTCGCACTCAGCCTTCTCTTCTCCAAGGTGAACCCAACATGCTCCTAATTTTCCCAGTATGTAATGAAAGAAAGATAACCTGGACTGTTCAGCCCAACAACACAAGTCTAAAATTAAACATGACTGTTCTCTTCAAATCAATAGAAGTATATACAGGAAAAGAACCATGAATTAAGCTACTGACTGATACTAAACAAGAAAAAATGAGTCTGTGAAGGCTGTGAATAATTTAGGTTGGAAATTAGACTGCCATTTTTGAAACAAGTCAGAAGGTTTATGTTGTGGATCATAATTTTTAAGATGAGTAATGACTTTATCATATGGATTGAAAGACATTACTTACAGGCCTGCAAACAGAAAGCAAATGTACAGATAATAAAAAAATATGTACATGTGAGTGGAAGGGACAAAAGCAAAACAAATCTTCTGTAGTTTTATAGTGGTCCTCTAGGGTTAATCTAGCCCTGTTCCTAAAAAAACAATAATAAAAAAAAACAAAACAAAAAGAAAGGTTTCCCAGACCTTAAGTTCTGTGTAAACATTTCCTCATCATCTCTTTTTGTTCCCAAGTATGGAAGACTAATAATCTCTTTTTTGTACAAGTATGAAGACAGGAGATTCTGAAAACAAGTAGGCCACTTGCAACATCCAATGCTAGTGTAAGAAGCAAACTTCTTTTTTTGTTAACTAATGTAAGCCTTGATTAACCCTACACACTGGGGACTATGACAGAGAGATAGATGATTTTACAACAGACAAATTTTTGAGATACCCTTCTTCTGCAGAGATTTATACAGTAAATATTGTATCAGTACACGAGGACCATGGATGTACAACAGCACGGATTAAAACACTAGAACAGTACTAAGGAGATCACCTGGAGTCACAAAATCCAAGAAAGAATATTGGTAACAGAATGGAACTGCCAGGCAGTGGTGGAGTATGAGACTGTACCACACACATCAATCAGCAAACACGATATGATTCAACATCGCCTTCAGCATTCTTTGTCAAAATGGAAGATAAATGCAGCAAAGATCATGAAACATCATTACCAGTCAAGAATAACCCAAAAGACATGGTGAGAACTGGATAGCCAGCAACCCTTTCTCCCCTTGTCACTGCAAGTAATCAGACTGATGAGATCCATCTGTTCTGGTCCTCATACGCAGGATGCAAAAGCATGAGTATGAAAGGATGAAAGAAATCTAGAGATTACAAATAAAAGTTAATGAAAATTATTTTGTTCAAAACAGAAGTCATGTTTCCATCTATTCAATGACTCATTGAGAGCAGCTGCATTTTTAAACTCCTTCATTTCATCTGGTTACACATCCCGTTTGGCTGTTGCAGAACCTTGGTATCTTAAACCAGAGCATTTGCCAAGTGACATCTGTTGCACAGAACTTAAAAACTTCACCACTGCAGCAGGAACAGCCTAGGTTATCATTTATTGCCTTTCAGTTTCAGCAAAATGCATAAAACGCTTGGTTTCACTGAGTATTTTCAATAACAACAATATGTTGAAGGGCAGAGGAAAAGCAAGAAAATCCCTTGATGTAAAAAGCATGGTTAAGTGCTCACAGGGCTTGAAGTGCTGTTACAACAGAGTTCTTCAACTAATGACTGGTGTCTTCCTTAGAAACACGCTGCCTGACCTCAGCCTACTAAATAAATCAGAAATGCTTGCTTTCTTTTGGCATCTCTTCACACACAATCTACATGTATCCTTTTAGAGGCTACTGTTAAATTCCATTCACATTCTCACAAAGAAAGAGTCTCTATGCAACTTATGTCTCTCAACAACAATAAACCCAAATATTTTAGATGTATACCTGAAAAACAGTAAGTTTCAAAAAACAGCACTAACCGTGAACTTTGCTTCCCATTCATACTACACTGCTTTTGTCAGTATTTGTTCTTTGCTCACATGGTCCCAAATTATACCTCAAAATGTTACTTGATTTTATTTTATGCTTCCAGAATTTTAACATAATCTTAACATACAAAGCCCTCCACACTTTCATTCCCACATACTTCTAATAGCAAATTTACAAAATCTCATTGAAATATTTTTAGACACAAATTACAAAGTAACCTATAGAAATTAGGATATATTGCATCAAAATATTTTTCAAGAAAAGCTTTTTCATCTTTCTGCAGGAACATGTTGAATCATTATTTCAAATTGGGTTTAGTTGATTCAACACCCTTGAGCAGTATATAAATAATACCCTGTCCTCCTTGTCTTGGCCAATTGGAAGAAACTGAATTTGAGTACAGGTAAGATTGACAGGACATTAAAAAGAGTCCTTCACTTATCAGAGAGAAATGAAAGGGGTTATTCATTAAGGAGTATGTTGTAAATCCTCCCTGTCTTTCAGCAAACCTACGCATTTCAGTTTTATATGTTCTGACTGCCTTACAAAGGAGGAAAAAAAAAGGAGAGGGGGAGACAAAGAGGGAGGAAGGGGAAAAAGTGGGGAGGAGAGGTGAAAAAGAGGGGGAAGAAAAGAGAAAAGTAGAAAGGGAAAAAGAGAAAAAAGAATGGGAGGAGAGAGATTAAAAAGAGAGAAGGGGGAGAAGGAGAAAAAGGGAGAGGAAAAAAGGACAAAAAAGAGCAGTATCAAGCAGAGATGAAAGCAAGCTACCACGCACTAACCTACAAATATTGTATGTCTCAATGGTTCCACCTCCTTCCAAACTAGTTTTATAAAGTCAGAAAATACTTAGTTGTGTCTTGAAAAAACATACTCTATTTATTTGATGGATCCAAAGATCGATCATGTAGCATGATGAAAACAGAACTGGGGTCACTAGTTAGAGAACATCCAATGTTTCTTTCTGCCACTTTAACATTAGACTGAGCTGCAATGCCTTAAGTAGAGATCTTTTTAAAAATTATTCACAATACTTTAACTATACAGACTGTCATTCTAGACCAGATTGGTAAACCATTCTGGCAACAGTTTGCTCACATCAGCTAGCACCAGATATTGTTCTCAAAACACAAGATAACTAATATGGTATACCTGACCAGTACCACACAGAATATGGCAGACATGGTATAACCTACTCTGTGAAGTATTTAATCCTAACCGTTATAAATTGTTTTAAAGTATAACCTAACTTGTTTGGCTTCGTTTGTGATACTTTTCAAATCTTTGTTTGTACTAATAGTTGTGAGTTTGGATAATATGAGCATCCCAGCAGATTTATTCATCTCGAATATGACAAGCAATAGCAGACCTAATTAAGCGCTAAAGGAAACTTGGTAAGTTATAAAATTCCTTTAAATAATCTTCATTTCGTTGTACACACTATTGTTTTGGACTATGTAACATGGATACTTTTGTCAATCTGTAAAATGAGAACTTCAGAACAAATCCCAACCTCTTCGTTCCCTTTGAGCCATGACATGTAAAATGGAAGCAATATGCTAAGAATAAATTTGTTTTCAATACGCATGCATTTTACACCACAGTTCCCTTGTATTCCCATGTAAGGAATCAAGAAGAAACATCCTCTCTAACTGAACATTCTCTGCATCAGCCACATGCAGGGAAATAACTTCCACAACAACAGATTCAATCGTATCTTGGTTTATTTGACACTCAGCAGCCCTGAAGTTCTCTCATTTGACAAGGAAGCAGATAAAGCAATAAAATGGTGGGTTTGGATTTTGGATCAGATCTCTGAGATTACCTGGAGCTTGCCTGCACACACACCTGTGCAGGCCTCTGCCTCCATTTGTCAAGGGAAGGGCTGTGTGTTCTGCATCTGCTTTTGGCTACTTGCTGGCTCTTACCTCCTACATCTGCCATTTTCATCTGTAGCAGTGGGATCACTGTATCACACAAACTAGCTAAGTACATAAGGATTAAATTGAACCCCCTTTCCATTTTTTCTGCATGCACTAGTCGACAAACATACATTAGTCTTCCAGTAAAGTTATTCCTAAAAACTAGCTCCTGATTTCAGATCTACAGTACAAGACACACTAGGGATTTCAGATCTGCAGCAAAAAACCAGAAATATAAACAGGAGTCTAACACGTAAGTAATCTAAAAAATTAGGTTCAGTTAAAATTTTGAGATGGAACTGTGATTTTCTGGAAGTTAGATTACATTACTTATGTTTTTAATGTGGGAACACCTGTAAAGACAGAGGAGGAGTACCCCAAATCAAAAAAGGAAACAAAAGGCCTTATTCATATCAAGTGATATATCATCAAGAGACTTGAGATATTAAAAATGCCTGTCATCTTGTAAGAAGACTTCCATTTCCACACCAAACACTCTTCCTTTAATAAGTAGCTTAAAAATTCTGATTAATTCCTCTTTTTTTTTTTCTACTCCGAACTGTAAGAACACTCATCTGCAAGCCTACAGCAGGCAGCCTGAAAACAGTCTATGGTAAAAGCCACCAACGTGTCAGTGCCGCACCCCCGTGTTTGTGTTCCCCGAGTCAATCCCAGAACCAACCGTGGCTTCACCGCTCCAAAGGGGCTTCGGGACGCACCCCTTCACGCACCAATTCCCACAGCACAGCCGCGCTCAGGAAAGCAGATACTTATCTGGTACGGTCGAAAAGGTGTGCAAATCAAATTTATAAGAGAAAGATACACAAAACGTATATATTTTGAAACTAATGCATCAGATCTAATAAAGGAGTTTTTAAGGAAAAGAATGAGGAGCGAAGGCTTGAAAACTAAACAGACAAACAAAAAAAGCCACTCCCAGGGACTGTTGGGAACCACACCACCGCAACTCGGAGCAGCTGAAGTCGAAACTAACAGAATGTCAACACTTGACCGCTTCCCATGGCCGGACACCCGGAGGTGAAGGAATGACAGTGCAAGCGGGACAGCGCCAAAGTCCGGAGGGGCTCTGCGTGCCCCGCCTTCAGCCACCTCCCCACCGCCGGGATGCCCTTCCAGCCGGACCCCCGAGCGGGCACCCGCCCCGGGAAGGCACCGCGGGAAACTTGGGCGGGAGGGAGCGGAGCGCGCCGAGCTCCGGCGCCTCGGGAACGTCCGTCCCTCGCTCGGGACACAAAGCCCGGCGGGAGGAGAGGGGGTGCCCTCGGGTGCCGCGCTCCGCCGCACCCGAGGCCAGGCCGGGCCGGGCCGGGGCTCCCCCGCCCGCAGCGCCGCCGCAGCCGCCGCAGCCTCGCAGCTCGCCGGGGCAGCGCCGGTCCCGGCAGCCGCACGACCGCGGCGCCGGCGGTGCCCAGGAATCCTCTCAGGGGCTCCCGCGGGAGCAGCCGCGCCTCGGGCGGCGCGGGCGGAGCCGCACGTGTGCCCGGGCCGGGGCGACACCGGGAGCGGCACCGCCGAGGGGCCCGGGCGGATCGCTGCAACTCAAAGTACCCCCTCCTTCTCCTCCCGCAGCCCCCGCGTGAACGCGGCGCAGGTGGAACTCACGGGAGGAAGCCGCGCCACGCCGCCGAGTCCCAGCCGACCTGCCCCCGCGGCGACGGCACCGACACGGGCACGGACCGCGGGCGCCGTGTCCGCGACCCCCCTTCCTGCCCCGCCCCAGGACCGCCCCGCGCCCGCGCCCCGCCCCGCCCCGCCCGCGCGGGGAACGCGGCGCCGCTCACGTCGGCCGCGCGCAGGGCTCGGCAGGGCCGCTGGGGGGCGCTGTGCCCGCACCGCGCACTGAGGGGTGCGGGGACAGCGGAGAGAGGGGTCGGGATGGGCAGGGAGAGGCGTCGGGATGGGCAGGGAGAGGCGTCGGGATGGGCAGAGAGAGGGGTCGGGATGGGCAGGGAGAGGGGTCGGGATGGGCAGGGAGAGGCGTCGGGATGGGCAAGGAGAGGCGTCGGGATGGGCAGGGAGAGGCGTCGGGATGGGCAGGGAGAGGCGTCGGGATGGGCAGAGAAAAGTCTCGGGGTCCCCAGGGAAAGGGTCTCGGGGTCCGCCTGGGAGGTCCGAGCGGTGCAAGCCCGGCGGGCAGGGAACAAACCTCGCCGTGCCGTGTCTCTCTGCCCTCGGGCGGGACTAGCTGGTTCCCTGTGCCGTCGCTCCCGGAGGAGCGGTCGTGCCCCTCCGGCTGCGGTCGGCGAAATGATGGGAGGGCTGTGCAGACCCCTCTGTGCGGGGCGGGAGCGACCCAAGGCAGCGGGGAGCCGGAGTGAGGGATCCTGGGATCCAGGATCCGCAGGCTCCGACCCTGTACTGAGTGTGGCGCAAGCAGTTCCCGGTAAGGAACACGTTTGCGTTTGGAAGCTTGTGGAGCTCCAGTGCACTTGAATGAGGTGATGTTTTCAGTGGAATTCATAACATAAAATAGCAAGCTGAAGCTTGGGCATGTCTTACGGTGAGCTGTGTTCCATATCCACCGCAGATGGAAACACTGCTCAGCATCTCTGGCTGAACAGGTCTGTGTGGGAGACCTTCCCGAGAGACTCATCTGCATAGGTCAGGTGGAAGAATTAGGACCCAAATCTGTATTGTTTTTAAGCATTAAAAACGGCATTGTAATGAAACATTACTTTGGTAAGAGGGACTGTCTTAACACTTCTTCAAAATATAAAAATATATATGATAAGGCATAATTTTGCCACCTTCAGATTAAAGTAATACCTTGTTTTATAGGTAGATCTAGCAACTTCTTTGTGAAAATAAGTCTGGGTAGTTGGGTCTTGATGGGTGTTTTAGTATTTCTACAAAGGCTAGATGCGTACCAAGATAAAGCATTTTACTTATTTGCACAAAATGGAAGATACAACATTCTTTTAAAGCCTATTAATATTTATTAAATTACAGTACATCAGTGGATTTTTGGTTTGTCTTGGCTGCCCAGTCCTTTTCCTTCAGAAGGTGAAAATTTGCCTTTTTTTGGGGAGGATATAGGCAATTAGTGATTAATGTGTCACAAAGATGCTTTCATTCTTTGATGGCAGGAAATATTAAGCTCTTTGAACAGAAATGTTGACTTACTGGCTCCAGCTGATTTGCAGAGTCCTGCCAGCATTTCTTTGTTGAGCTCTTTGTCATACCAAGCACTCACCTAATTTTGTGCCAGACTTCCCTTATATAATTGATCTGGCTCATGGAAAAGAACACTGTGATTGCAGAGGCCTGGCCTAAGAATTTCAGACCTTACCCTGAGCAAAGACATTCTGTGGTGCTTTTGTGAGACGGCACTCTAATGTACACATCTGCTGCCGAGGGAGGAGCATGCTAAAGGCCTCCCTCCCCCCCCTCCCTTTTGTTCTTTGTGGCATGCAGAAGGTGGTGTGCACACAGAAAGGTGCAGTTTTACAATCTCTTACCCTCAGGGGGCTACATCCTCCTCTAGAAGTGTTTCCCATGCTAGCTACTCTTATGCAAATTCTTTAATTGGTGAAGATTAATTTAGATTCTCAAAGCAATCTTTGCAAAGGGGAAGTATGGACAAGAATTTGGAGGAGCTCAAAATAGTCCTTAGCATGTGAATGTTCCCTGAGTTAGAATATTTTCTGATATATTAAGATGTATTATGAGGATATTAGGACCTTACAAATCCAGTCCTTTTCCTAAGTGTAGAACATCTGGTTTACAGGTAGTAATAAAAGGAATCAAAGTACTTGGGGGAAAAAAGAAAAGAGAGAAAAGCATGGAAGGGTTATATCATCAACTCTCTGAGAAGAAGTTAGGAAAGAGATCGAACTTGAGCCTACTAAGAGGATATACTTTAAAGTTTCCTTTCTGAATTTTGAAAGTCTTTCCTTCAAAATTATAGAAAATGTATTAAAATGTCAGCCTTTTGTACCTTTGATACCTTTGTATCAAAGTCATTAATTTGAGTAGAATCTGTCAAATCTCCTGTTTTTCATTATGGTTAACTTAGGGCAATCTACCATGGTTTATGGCTCCCTTTATAATTCTACTGAAATTTCCTCAATTTGCTTATATTGCTTTCATTATTTTGAGTACTGTTTTTGTATTGCTTCATAAAGGCAATAAAAATGAATACATTAAAATGTGATGTTTAATTTTTACCTCCTTCTGAAAGCCGAAACTAGACTTACAGCATCCTTTTCTTTAAATGTGACATTTTCTAACATAGAATAATAAAATAACTTTTAAACTTTATTTTTTGACTTCTGTAGTAACCTCCTAGTGTGAAGGGCACAAAAATAAACAAAGAAAACACCAGATCCTGAAAAGTACTAGACTTCCTGTAAGACAGATTTTAATGAGTTGAAAAATTATTTCTCATCTTGCAAGACTGGCTACTTTTACTTTAATGACTATCTGATTGAAAACAAAGTATTCTGAATATTACATTTTTCAGTTAAAAAAAATCACTTATTATAGCTTTTTGTGGGAAATAAAACTGTAGGATTTTCTTTAGCTTGCAAATCCTTTCCTTAAATCTACACACTTCTCCATGAGGTCGCAATTCAGAAAGGACTTGAAGCATTTGGAAATTAGTTACATGCTAAAGCAACTAATTTTAGACCTTTGACATGAAAATTTTATAAAAGGATATGTTTGGTCTGTGGTTGCAATCTTATGATAAAGTATCCGAGTTTCCTTGTATGCAGGAATAAACTTAAATTAGTGTCCTGAGCTCTTGCATTTTAGCAAACATATCTTGAAATTTTTTATTATCCATACCTGAGCCATGCAGACAATCACTGCCTGCCATTTATGGGTATGTAAGAAAGTATCATTTCAATGTGTGTAAAAACATTCTGAGTCCTGCTGGCCTCTTGCTTATACTTCCATAACACAATAATATTGTTACTGGCAAGCAACTGTAATAAATATTAAATCATAAAGGTCAGTATCCTATATCTTGATTAAGTATTTTAGGCAGCTAAATTGATTCCAGGCGTTGAGCTCTTTGCTTTGAGCACAATTTACTCTATTTTTGCTGCAGATACTTATTTCCCTTTACCTTATTTTTTTTTTTAGGAAAAACAAAATACAAGCCTTCTCTTTATTCTCTTGCATATATAAAAGCACAGACTGCATCATACACTAGAGAGCTGCATGGAGATTTTGCTTTGCAAATGAAGCAGCATGCTGGCAACAGAAAAGATGAAAGCCTTTGAAGAGCTCTTTTGAGGATAGAAATCAGCCCACAATCTCCTTCAGGCTGCAATTTTATTCATTGGTATTTCCCAGAATTTTTTCCAACAGTCACTAAGATAAATTTCAATTTTAAAAAAGAGTCCCAGTGAGATGGATATATATATTATAAAGATATGTAACATAGCTATAGTTAATGTACTTTATATAACTTGGTATAATGCAAAAATACTGCAAAACAAATACCTTTATGTTGGAGGCTTAATTTTATCCAGGTGAAAGGAAATATGCCACAAATCTAGTTACCTCAGCTAGCATCCTTAGCAAAACTTCGACTTTTGTGCGCAATAAATGATCTCTGTAGACTGCAGATGAGGTAAGCTTTTTGGGCTGCTGCTGTTTATATAATGCCTTTCCCATGAATGAAAGAGGTTCATCTCTAGCTCTGCTAGGCCAATACGTAATGAATAAAACAATAAATCATATAAATGTTTTGAAGATGAATTATCCATTATACCGTGTTGCCTAGAGTGTTGCCATATTTTACATACCACTGAGAACGGTTTCTAATAGTTTCAGAACAGAAAATGTTTGCTGTTGTTTCTGTCTCCTCTACTTGTGTGCTCCTATCCTACATATATATACACTACCCTTTGAAGTGTAAGGGAAATCTGACATGGCTCAATAGATATATGAGGGATCACTGGTGCCGCAATGCAGGTAATCCAGGCTTTTTGTTCCTTTAAATAACCTTACGCTTGCCCTTTTTCCTCTGGAATATCTACACAGGTCTACCCGAAAGGTTCAGATTTTTCCTGTACTTACCTTTTGTTTGTTAGTTTGTTTGTTTTTTGGGAAAAAATTGTCAGATGTCTATGGTAATAACAAAAGACTTGCAATGTTAAGTAGATCTGAACTAGACCTTAGATTCCATCCTTAAGTTGTCTCCTAAGAATTTGGTGTAGGAAAACAGTGAATTGGTTTTAATTGCTTATACTCAATTGTATTAAGCAGTGATTAAGAGTAGATCCCAGCTCACTGCTAAGTTCTGACATGTTTTGCTGAAAGACTTGATGACAAAGCTGCAGATATGGTCTCTAGTGAGATACATCACTCCAAAAGGTTAATCCTTCCTGATGCAAAAATATTTGTTTACTGAAAGAGAGGTAACAGTGAATGGAAATGTTTTGAGAAACTCTTGTTGGAGGGTTGTGCTGCCGCTACACTATAAACATTTAGGATGTACTTCCATGTACTCAGTTTCAAGATTAAGCTAAAAATATTCCCAGATTTCAGAAAACTAACCACAGGCACATTGAAAAGAAGGGAAATCAGGTCATTTGTTACAAAACCTTGAAAGAAGAATAGCCATAGACAGGAGATGAAAGAAGGTAACAGTAGAAGAGTAGTGATGTCAAATTGTCCTTTGCTTGTATGTTCCTAATTAACTATATATATAACTGATTGTTTGCCTAGAACAAGGCAAAATCTGCCATCAAAGTCTACTGAACAAATAGCAATTGTTTAACTTTTAGAATCCATTTATTCTATGCTAACATTGTTTTTTAAAGGTAACTGCATTCAGAATCATATGAACAGAGAGGTAATTCTTGAAGCCAGAGAAAATCCTGCTGTGGCAGCTTTATATAAAGAAGTGGATTTATGTTTTAAAGTGTGGGAAACAAGCACTGAAAAAAAGCCCTTGAAAAACTGGCAACATTTAGCCGTGATTTATCTAGGATAAGCTTGCCAGTGTTTTGCCAGGTTTAAAACACTTCTTTATAGATTGAGTCGAGCATCCACAACTTTTGAAAATCCATGTAGTTCAATTTTTCGTAGGATAACCCATGGTGGGTTCCTTACACAGATAATTATTAGATACAGGCAGTGCAAAACATTACAAAATTTAATATTCTGGACAAGACTGTAGCCTCAGAATGAACATTGAGGGAGATCATTCAGGCACAAATACATAACATGACCAAGACTGAGTGTGCTACATCGAGAAGTGGTGGGATGCAGGATGGATACCAACTCTTGCATTGCTTTACTCGGTAAAATCAATCATCTGTTCAAAATTAATGAAATAAAATGAGGGTCCAACACTGGTAAGAGAGACAGTGAAAGAAATTAAATGCATCTACTTAATATTTACTTAATACTTTAGGTTTCTTACTGCATAATTAAATACTAACTAACTGAGCTCTGCAAAATCAGTATAAAGAAGATAAAGCATATTTTCACCCTATTTTCTACCATGTTCCATGGAATCTGATGAAATCTTCATTTCTCTAAGACTAGACAACCAATTTTGGGTATATAACTAAATTGATAATCTGCCAAACTCATGATACTAGTGCACTTTTATTGAACTATCAGTCAATAAGATCCTGAATTTTAGGAGAGTAAATGTTCAGTTGTTCGTGGAATTAGTGGAAATTGCCCTCAGGGATACAGGAGCAGGACAGAGGTGACAGCTGATGTTTTTCTTGAAACTAAAGTGCATTGGGTTCCGATTACTAAGACATGAGGCAAGGAAGGCAGGATAGCAGCATGGCTGAGTGAGGACCTCCTGGGAGAAGGTTGAGGTATTAATTTTTTTTGCCTCCTTTTTCAGTGACAATCTCTCTTCCTAGACCTCTCAAGTCCCCAAACCCCAAGACAGGAATTCGATGAACAAAGTCCCTCCAATCTAAATAGAAGATCAGGCAGAGCATAGGATTGCTAGAGCCAACTACCATTTGAAATACCACATTACTCAAATTACTTGAATTACCTTTGGTA
Source organism: Manacus candei (assembly GCF_025592945.1). Taxonomy (NCBI): domain Eukaryota; kingdom Metazoa; phylum Chordata; class Aves; order Passeriformes; family Pipridae; genus Manacus; species Manacus candei. The sequence continues at coordinate 3,526,722 of NW_026138064.1, read as the reverse complement.
TTTGTTGCAAATTCCTAAAAGTGAATGAACAATGCATATGTCAGTATGTTTCAGCAGTGCTTTTATGTGTAACTATTCTGTGCGCTCAGAGCAGATGTTATTATAAATGCTTGTACTAAATTCCCCAGTCTGTGTCTAAATGGTATTTTCTTGCATTCGAACAAAAACACATCTCCGGTAAGTCTCATGCAGGAAAGCTTTAAAGACTTCCATCATGGCAGCTACTTATTACGGTTGTAAAGTTCAAGCAGGAGTTGTGCAAGTGTAGGTATATTGCTGATGACAGGCTATAATTACCTGAGCCAACAGAACGAGTAACAGCAATTCTTGTAGCTTTGTCTTTTTTTCAAAGGTTCGTGAAAAATACTTATTGCAGTCTTATTAAATCACTTCCATGTAATAAACTGTTCGAGGAGAAACCTAGAGGGAGCCAAGTCAATCCTCTTTTGCCGATTGTGTAGTGTTTCTATCGACATATTAGGTTTCTTCTGGACAAAATGTCCAGCCTGCAGCTGGATAAACACATCATGTGGTGGGTAAGCAACTGGTTCACGGGTTGGGGTGACATCAGACTGGCAACCTGTCATCAGTGGGGTTCTGCAGAGATCCATCTTGGACCCTGTGCTCTTCAACATCTTCATAAATGAATTGAACGCAGGACTAGAAGAGATACTAAGCAAGTTTGCAGATGATACAAAACTGGGAGGCGCTGTTGACTCCCTCAAAGGCAGGGAGGCCCTGCAGAGAGTCCTCAACAAATCAGAGAGATGGGCAATCACCAACCTTATGAAGTTCAAAAGGAGAAGGTGCCATATTTCACACTTGGGATGGGGCAACCCCGTATGTATGTACAGAGTGGGAAATGAGATGCTGGAAACCAATGCCACAGACAGGGACCTGGGGGTTCTGGTTGATGACAAGCTGAATATGATTCAGCAGCATCCTGGCAGCCAGGAGGGCCAACTATGTCCTGGGGGGCATCAGGCAAAGCATTGGCAACCAGCTGAGGGAGGGTTGTCTCCCTCAGTTGGTGTCCTGTTCTGCTCTGCATTGGGGCGGCCTCACCCTGAATATTGTGTGCAGTTTGGGACACCACAATATAAGAAAGATATTAAGCCATTAGAGACTGTCCAAAGGAGAGCAATGAAGATGTTGAAGGGCCTCGAGGGGAAGCTGTGTGAGGAGGGGCTGAGGGGGCACTTGGTCTGTTCATCCTGGAGAAGAAGAGACTGAGAGGAAGCCTCATTGTAGTTACAAGTTCCTCATGAGTGGAAGAGGAGGGGCAGGCACTGATCTCTTCTCTGTGGTGGCCAGTGACAGCACCTGAGGGACTTACCTGAAGGTGTGTCAGAGGAGATTTAGATTGGATGTTAGGAAAAGGTTTTTCACCCAGGAGATGCTCAGGCACTGGAAGAGGCTCCCCAGGGAAGTGATCATCACATCAAACCTCACAAGAGTTCAAGAAGCGTTTGGACAATACTCTTGGGCATGTGGTGTGACTCTTTGAGATGGTCCTGTGCAGGGCCAGGAGCTAGAGTCAATGGTCCTTGCAGTTTCCCTTCCAAGTCAGCATATTCTGTGATTCTGTGAGGTGCTTCTGGACTGCTCTGGATGTAGAAAGTACACTGATACTTGCTCAGACCTCCCAGAAAACAGTAGAGAAGACCGAGCAAGAACAATAACACTGAGTGCAAAGTTAGTAGAATGTGAAAGTTGATCACTGGAAGTGATGCATGTGCTTAAGCCAATCTTTTGGATATTATGGAAGCAAGTAAAGGGGAGAAAGAAGAATACCTGTGGATGAGGACTGCTACTATGCTATTTTTCTTGCAATTAGGAGCTGATTGTTAAGTAGAGGTTCAGTAGAACGTTCAGTTAGCATCAGTGTCTGTCTTCTGATCAAAGTATTGTATGACTTAAGCTTCTCTGTGCTCAAGTGATGCTGTAATAATAATCTCCAGTAGGAGGTCTCTTTGAAAGTTGTTCTACACTGATTGTAGCAACCCATACCATGTATATGTTTGATAGAAAGTTGTATTGTGATCCATTATTTAAAGGAAAGAAAGAAAGAAAAAGAAAACCCACTCCCATCCTTTTGAGAAGACACTAATCTCCGTATCCTTAAGTGTAAATATGGGCCTGTCATAATTTGAGAGCCCTAAAATCCAATTTCTGAGTTCAAGCCCCCCTCCCACATCTCAACCCAGTGTGAGATGGGTTTTCCAGACACCACACAAGACTCAAAATGGGGGGAAAGGGTTATATTACAATGACTGTACTCTGTACAAATGAATATTATAATACATTACACACACAATCTCAACTGTCTCTACCATGATAAAACAGTATTTACAATGAATCAAATCTCTTCTCTCTCCAAATAAAAGTCCAGGAGGGAAGAAGGAAGAGATCCTTTCTACTTTCAGAGCAGTAGTGTCTCTAGGGCAGCAGGCTCTCCTCTTTTATGCAGCAGTTGTAGCTGGATCTCTGCCAGTACACACAAGGGAGGTATCCAAGCCCCTCTCGGCCCTCCAACTCCAAGCAAGGGTCTTCTCTTCCTTGGGCTGTGTAGCAGGGACAAAACTCACTTCACCACGTCATATCATGGGGTGTAAGACATCCCATGAAAGTCCCTTCCTCAGGGGATTCACCCCTGAGTCAGAACGTCTCGAGCAGCTTTCAGTTGAAGACCTTTGCCTTTACCAGAGCTCCTGTGCTCTGATCTCAGGCTGCTAGCTTAGCTTGGCGGCAGCAGCGAAGGGGGGCCAAGGTCACCCCCTCCACATTCTGTCTGGCTGTCCCAGTCCAGCTTTCCAGGATACCTTGAGCTTCTCAGCTCCTCTCTGCAGTGCTGCCTGCACTCCACCCCTCCTTTCTAGAGGGGGTCTCCAAGGAGTTTGTGGGGGATTGTTTTCAGTTCTTACCCAAACTCTCTCTCTCTCTGTAGAGCTTAGTTCTCTCTCTGCTGCTGACTCTCTCTCTCAGACAACTCTGTGTCTTCCTTGGCTGCATGCTGTCTCTGCTGCTTCTCTCTTATCTCTTGGCTCTCTGCCCTCCGTACGCTGCTGCTTCTGTCGCTGCTCCTGCTGTTGTTTACAGTGGAGAAACTTCCCCCAGCTTCTCAGCTACAGGTACTTAGCCCAGTCTTACACTGTTCCAAGTCCCTGTAGCCCCCCAGCCGGGGCGAGGGGGGGCCATAGCCCCCCAGTGGGGCTCCTGCCCCTTCTCCTCATGGCTCTACAGCATGGCTACTCCTCCAACAACAACTACAACTACAACAACAACTACCCTTCTTTTCCAGTCTGGGTGATATGTTTATATTTTGCAGGAGCTCATTGGTTCAATCCCAAGGGCAACCACCCCCCCAAAGGTAACAACCCTGGGGGTTTACCATTTTATAACTTCAGGGGAAAACTGGTTTTTCCCCTACCACAGAGCCTTTCACCCTTATTCCAGAAGATAAAGCTTGGAGAACTGAAAGGTCCAAACGTCTTTCTTTCCTCCTTTCCTTATGTTTCCTATAGGTTAAATTTAGAGAACTTCATGTTCAGTATGCAAGTGTTTCAGGTGACTATTTCACTATAGATTTTTTAGGGCATGTATCTTTTTCCCCATGTTATACATGGAGCCCAGGAGGCCAACCCTAATCCTCAGTTTGTAATTGCTCTAAGAGAAGTGCTGCTCTTAGCTGCAAGGTCTTATTCTATATTTATGAAATACTGCCTTTTTACAAGTTATAGTCAGTCAGTCTTCTGTTACTTGAACTTTCCTTCACACCACAGATATAATCAGTTTTAGGAAAGAAAACAATAACTATTAAACCACAATTTCTAGTAGTGGTCTTTTTGGGGGGGGAGGGATGGCAGAGTGACAGAATACTAACACAGTCTGTCTCTTTGTGAACTTTATACTGTAGATCATAAAACAAAGAAGCTACATTTCCATTAAACTCTATCAACAGCAGGGGTGGGATTGCATAATTCAGCCAACCTAACATTAAACTCTTCATTTAAACCGAAGGGGAGAGGTCAGTAGGAAATAACAGTGTAGAAGGTTATTCTTTTCATAAATGTCAATCAGTGTGTCTATTTACTCTGGCCTTTGCTTAAGAAATAAGATTATTGCAAAAGAAGTGTTGCCCATGGCATACCATGTGCAGGCTTCATTGAATAAGAAAGCAATTTTTTGAAGCAGCATTCGTATTGATAAAATTGTTAATTGATTTCTTTAAAAAAACCCCATACACAAAGCAAACCAAAGTCAGATGAAACATTATAAGGACTGAGAAATGCTTTAACATTTCCTTAATTGCTCTGAAGACATATTTAAGGTGGGCTCTAATGGCTGGCCACTTATTTTTGCACTAGAGTTCCGGAAGAAAAAAGTTCTGTGTCTGGGCTTTCTGTTTTATTATAATGGAGTTTCCTCAAGATAAAATAAATAATTCTGTTCACACATTACAAGGATTTGAAATAAGCCTGACCTCACTCTCTGGAATCCCACAAGCACTGTACATGCCATGTTGGAAATCCAGACCGCCCACAAGCTTTCCATAGTAAAGGCTCTTGCAGTAAAGAAAGAGTTTCTGAAAATATAGCTGCTTTCAACTCTATAAATGCAAATGAAAAACCATGATTTTGCAGATAAGTGTCTAGTTACTTCCGTGTCTTTGTCTCCTAGACTGTAGTAATGCTGTCAGTACTAGCTTTTATTTATTTTCAAAAAAAATTGCTATATTTCATCATCATCATGGCTGGGCTTCACGAACGAAGATTTGGGAAGGCTCTATCCACATTTGTTACAGGCACGCTGGTGGCTTATGAGGCCAATACGAGAAGACATATCTGATTGCAAAAGGCACAGCAGAAAGACTCCTTAGATGGTAAATTCTGCAAAATATGGTTCTTTCTGCGTTGTCTTTTCTCCTCGAGAGTGATCCTGCGTGTGTTCTCAAAGGAGACAGCTGCGTTATAGATGGTGTGTCTCCAGACCTCCTGATTGGAGGCCAGAGTAGACCAGTTATGGTGATTAATATGGCCAATATGAGATGTTGTTTCAGGGAGTCCTTGAATCTTTTCTTCAGGGCTCCTCTCATGCGGCAACCGGTGACAAGTTCACCATAAAGCAAGATCTTAGGGAGGCGGTGGTCCTTCATCCTGGAGACGTGTCCTGCCCAGCCCAGCTGCTATATTTACTTTCATGAAATTAAAAGTTGTTATAAATGTGCCTCATTTCAATGATATTGTTGTTCCATGGAAGATGCTTGGTACATTGTATGAGTATTCACAAGGTCAACTGCACTCAACTGAAACAAACTGACTTGAAAACACATTTCTGAGACAAGAGGACTTACTATTGTAGGTCTTGGATCAAACTTGTAAGGTTAATAACACACCTAAAATATATATACCTATCCTTACTCAACTTTTGCTATGTCTCCAGAACTATAACCCACAGTGAAGAATTTAATTTCAGAATCCTATTATAAAATTATATGCGAATCTATGTGGTTATACTGCTGTGCTTTATTGAATTAAAATTATAAATTTTGACTTCTCTGGAAATCAGCTGGGTAGATTTCTTCAAACATACCTCTGATATCATGAGATGAACACAGTCAGCAGAAAGAAAATCCATCAGGTTCCAAATGCCTTTTTAAACTGTGGTATTTTCTTATTTTTTGGCATTTTTAACTGAAGAATTGAGCAGATAGTCCTGATATTTTACATATCCTTGTGGTGGTTTGAGACCCCTAAAAATCCAATTCCCGAGTCCAAGGCCCCCTCTCACAACTCACCCCAGTGTGAGATGGGTTTTCCAGACAAAACACAAGACTCAATATGGGGGGAAGGGAATTATATTACAATCACTATTCAAATAAATATTATAATACATCATATACATAATCTTAAGTATCTCTCCTATGATAAATCAGTATTTACATTGGATCAAATCACTTCTCCCTCCAATAAAAGTCCAGAAGGGAAGAAGGAAAAGATCTTTTCCACGTTCAGGGCAGCAGCTTCTTTTCTTCCATACAGCAGCCATAGCTGGATCTCTTTCCATTACACACAAGGGAGGTCTCCTTTCACCCCTCTTGGCCCTTTGACTCCAAGCGAAGGTCCTGCCCATGGACTGGGGTAACCAGGACAAAGGTTCGCCTCACCACATCATATCACGAAGTGCAGGGGTCTTCGTGACGGTCCCTTTCCTCAGGGGATTCAAGCTCCCCTGAGTCAGAACGTCTTGGGCAGTTTTCAGTTGAAAGTCTTTGCCTCAAGAGTTCTACCAGAGCTCCTGTGCTCTGTCTCAGGCTGCCACCTTGGCAGCAGCAGTGGGGGGAATACAAGGCCACTTCCCCCACATTCCTTCTGGCTGTCCTGGTCCAGCTTCAGGAAGTCTCTGAGCTTCTCAGCTCCTCTCTCTGGTACTGCTGCATTCCAAGACTCCCCTCAAGTGGGAGACCACCACCCCTCCTCTCTAGGAGGTGTCTCAAAAGGGATTTTGGGGAATTTTTGATTCAGTTGTTACCCTCAAAACTGTCTTTGTTGAGCTTTCTCTACTCTGTTGCCAGTGCTGTCTCTCACTCCCTCCTTGCAGGATATTTCTCTACATTGCTGCATGCTGTCTTTGCTACTTCCCTCTTATCTCTTTTGACCTTCTGCCATGGCCTCTGCTGCCGCTCCTGCTGCTGCTCACAGTGGAGAAACTTCCCCCAGCTCTCAGCTACAGAACTCAATCCAGTTTAACACTGTTTCCGAGTCTCCTCAGCCCCCCAGCTGGGGCTGGGGGGCCATGGCTCCCCAGTGGAGCTCCTGCCCCTTCTCCTCGTGGCTTCAGAACATGGCCACTCTTCTCTTCAACTACTACCACATCATCCTACTTTTCCAGTTTGTGTGATATGTTTAAATTTTGTAGGACCGCTGATTGGGTCAACACCAAGAGAGACACCACCCCCTCGGGGGTTACCATTTTTTTTTAACTCCATGGGGAAAAACCACTGTTTTTCTCCACCACAACTCTACAGACACATCTGTCAGTATGGCAGTAGTATAAAAATAACCAAATCATTAATAGAAAAAGTAATTTGTTCAGTAAAATCTTGATATCTTGGTTATGAAACATTTAGTCATGTAGAATGATGAAGTAAGAGAACCCAAAAAGCCACTTGCTCCCTTACACTGCCACACCATGAGGTCACAATATCTAAAATTAATACTTTTTCATTGAAACACTTCTGGAGATTATAACCAGTACAGTTTCCTGAGTAAATAGTGTTCAAGTGTCACGCTTTAATGCTCTGAAGTTCACAAAACTCCAAAGCCAATAAAGAAAACTGTAGTGATTTGGGATAATCCTAACCATATAAAAGCTGGTGTAAGTCCCCTGATCTTAGCAGATGTACATCACAATCTATCAGAGGATGCTTTGACCTGTCAAAGACAAAGAAACAAAAACAAATATGAAATCTGAATGTTTCCAAGCAACAACTGACAGAAAAATAAAATCATAATTTTCATTTCATTATTTTGAATTCTTTTCACTGAAGAGAAAAAAATGAATAGCTAACTATTCCTCGAAAAAGTATTCATACCCAGAATGGTGCAGAACAGCAGTGCCCAGATGGGGAACCTTGTGTGCATCCCAAGGTTCCCCTGTTATCCTGGAGACCTGTGTGCAGTGCTATGGTTCCCATGTGGATTTTCTTAAATCAAAACAAGGATACTGTATGTAAAGTTGTGCTCAAAGCTAAGCTCCTAGGTCAAAAATCAGGGAGCAATTCCAGATTGTGTGGATTGTTGTAGAAACATACAGTAAAGAAAACATAGAATTATATAAAAAGTTTAATTATGTGATGAAATCCCTAGAAAAATTTCATTAAAAGTGATATATGTCAAATTCATATGACTCTTTGAGAGAAAAAGACAGTTTTCTGTTAGTGTGGGAAGTCAGAGCCTCGACTACCTGAAAAGAGGAAAAACAATTCCTTGGTTGCAGTAGCTGACAGGGACAGAAACAGACAATAGCTTTTATTAGGGGAAAGAAATAAACTCAGCAAATCTGCATCTCCTCTCTATCCTAGCTGAAGCTTGTTCCAAAGGCTCTGAATTTGTACCTTAGTTAAAGTATGAAAGCAATATTAGTGATAAATACCACTGTACAGAGAAAGACCTCAATTTCTAGCTCTGTCTGCATAGATAGAAATTATTAAACTATTATCTGATATCTTTTTTTTTTTTTAGGCAGGGGGGAAGGTGAAAGGCAAAGTTGCTAGAAAAGAGTCCAAAAGAAGACCAAATTATTGAAATATACGTGGCCAAAAGTTTCTTTAATTGATTAGATTCACTGGACATTTCAGAAAAGGAATGTGCCTTGAGTAAAGCAATATATTCAGTGTGCAGGACTAGAGTTCAAACTAGTTAGGAATATGAACTTTGTGACTTCAGAACCATGAATGTTCCTGCATTTGGGGCTCTGCCAGTTTCACAGAAATAAACAGCTCTGTTAGCCAAGAAGAACTCCTCCTATATAGGGCTTTATTGGATGAATATCTGTACAAAAACTTTTATAATTTTTTAGTAATTTTCACCTCACCTTGTGCTTGAGTGTGTATATCTATGAGGGTCCTCACACATTTGTTTTTGAAAAGCATATATTTGTCTTCTATTACTTACAACTAGCAATGATCAGAGTATCAGAGTATCATCTTCCTTCAAAGTAAGTGATTTTGGGAAAAAGGACATTTTATGAAATTACCAGGACTGTAATACCAATCAATTAATTATTAACTAACTTTTTGCTTGACAATATATAAGCAATAGGCAATATTAAAACATGTTCCATTTATTTCAATTTGTTTTTTTAACATCTCGGGGGGGGAAGTATTCTGCTGTTTTGGGAGCATAGGAGCCTAAACATTGTATATACTACTAGATATACACATACCTTTCTTTTTTTTCAGTGGTAGGAGATAGCAAATGAGACACTTAAGCCCTTTGCACATTTTTGACCTCAACTAGGACATAGTGAAAATCACGTACCTTGTTTCTAAAAGCAGGTTATGTGAATTTGTTTAATAACAATTCACGAGACAGGGATCCTGTGTTTACCTCCGATGCCTGAAAGAGTGGGTTCTTGCTCCTGATCCAAATGGGAGAGTTACAGTCACAATATATGGCCTCCACTTCAGCAAAGGGTGTTTAGCTGAAATTAATGCATCCTAACTGTGCAATCAACACTAGTGATTTTCTCTTAATGAAAAATCTTTGCTGGAAACACAGTTCTACTGGAAATACTGTACTCTGTCATACTCACATGCACTAAATACATAACATGGTGTTCTTCCTCCATAACCTGATGCAGAACAGTTTCAAGGGACGTATCTGAATATCTGTAAGATAACATATTTGGAACACGTGCCTGTCCACTGTACTTGAAATGTATCACATCTCTACAAATGTCATAAGCACTGTTTTGTTGTGGTCTAATCTGTATCTACAGGCTAAGAAAGTCAAATCTTAGAAAATACTTTCTTCATAACTGACTTTTCACCACATTTCATGATAAAATTCTTCACAAATATTTGAAAGTATTTAGATAAATTTGGAAAATTTCCTAAAATGTCCTATGTTAATAATGGTATCACCATAGTGCTTTTACAAATCCTGGTTATTCTTCTTCAATTAAAACTGAAGGAAGTGGGCTACCTGATTTACAAACTGCACCAGGTTTTCCAGAGAAAGCTAATAAGAAAGCTGTATTCTGTTGTTATCTCTATGAGTGCTTGTAGCTTGTTTCAAGCCGCCTCAAATCAACAGAATTTTGCCATAGCTATTTATACCAGTGATGTATTTTACAGCTTAGATTTTATAATAGCACACAATTACCAGATCAGGAGATTTTAGCAGGTCGGGAACAATACCAATGACACTGGTCTGTGTTGCAGATGTGCATGCCATGGGCTTCCTATTGCTGTAAGGCAGAAGACAATATGAGGATGCATTTGAAATTGACACTGGCATAGTAATTTGGTTCTTGATGCTTTGGAAATTTATAGCACAACTTAACAAACATTCTGTTAACACCAATTTAAAGGGCAATGTATTCCCAAATTTAATGACATAATCACAAGGTTATTTGCCTTGGAATATATAAATACCCAGCAGATTTACTCGTGTAGGATTTTGGCTCATTTAACAGATTAGGCAGTAGTTCAGTAATTAGATTACATAATTTACTACATGGGGCTTTTAGTTATATAAAAATTTAATTCTGTTTTATTTCCTATTTGTCTAAGAGAATTTTGTAGTCGGAACATAACTTTAATAAGCTAGAAAAGTATCTCATGTAACAAAGATTTCTTAGATAATTATGTCTGTTACATTTCTGGCATGCTTACTCATGAAAAGCCAGTGCACATCAAAACCCTCTTCATCTCTGTGATTGTGAGCTAAATTCAGTCTTGTCACTGAAACCACCCTGTGAAAGTTGATGCTGAAGAGCAAATTAATTGCTCTTCATCGTTCAAATAGACTTTCTCTTGGAGGACCATGGGCCATAATGGCAATCAAGCCAGAGCTTGTGGCCAAAATGAGAAATCTTGCCCTCAAGAGCATTGCAAATATCTCCCCTCTGAGTAATCAGGCATCTTTCCTCCTTTTGGAAACTCGATGAGACTCATACTGGTGCATTGCTTCCAGGAATCAGGCTTAACCACATGCTGTTAGGAACAAAACACAGATCACTCTAAAGGGAAGAAAGGAGGGGAAGTAAATGACACAGAGAGAATGGGAGTGAAGTTTTGATAGAAGGAATGGGAGATACGTGGACACAAATGGCAGATGCCAAGTGAAGTTTTGATAAAAGGAATGACAAATAGGTAGCATACGGGAGAGAGATGAAATGGAGAATGCAGTGTGAGTAGGTGATAGTGTCATGAGTTTATTCTCAAGGTTGTGAAGGTGGTGCTGTTTTGTTTTTCTCCAACCCCTGCACATAAATGTGCAGTGCTGTAGTGCAGTGTCTCTGGTGTGGCGAGACTGCGGTGCAGAGCTGTGCCACTCCAAGGGGAGGCTCAGGAAAAGGTGGTGACACCACAGTTGTTTCCCATTCCCATGGGAGTGGTGGCCATGATGGTGAACCTGCCCAGTTATGGAGGACAGGGGTAAGGCATGGCACTGCTAGCCTGGATTGTACCCTGGGGGTTCTGACATGCAACACTACTTCCAGGAGGGGAGACCCATGTTCTAGGGAGACCACATTCTTATTTTAGTCTGTTTATTTCTCTCTTTCCTCTCATCTCAACATATTACAGAATAAATAACCTAAGGTACGAAAGCATCCAAAAGTCATTCTTTTAAGTGCAATGGTTGTGTGAAAGCTAGTTCGCTCATGTTTTAGATCCTAGATAGGATGATGAGATTTTGAGGATATGCCAGGATAAAGGCTATTTCCTCTGTTGGACATAGAAAATCAGGTGGACAAGAAACGGAGACGTTTCTGATCCTCTGTATCTCATTGTATATGTCTGTGCGTGTGAGAAAAAGCTTTACTTAAAAAAAACCTTAAACCCAAAATTATTTGGTTGTGTTAATCATTCCAGGGTTGAAGGCTTTTCCTAACAACCTACAATTGTGTATGCAGGCAGGTATAGCAAGCAAAATATACATTCAGAGAATAAATTGTGTTCGTGTATGTAGATGGAGCATCAACTCTAAAACTAATCATCTGCCATGGCAATAGTAGATTTGACTGTTTCCAAATGGAGATATTTTGTTAAATCACTTAACATAAATCTACCTGCAGGCCTCATAAATTGGCATCAAAAAACTCCCTTTTGGTAAAACAATTTTGTAACAGTCCTTCATAATAATGCACTTTTGCCTAGCCAGTAGTGCAATCATGTATTGATGAGCATTTTGCTTTACATTACCCATCTTAGCTGTTGGGAGCAAAGGAATTTTTTGCCATTGGAACAGAACAAATGAAGAGGACTTGTTTTGAATGTTGGTAGGCCCATGTTAAAAACATTATTGGACATCTTCACTCTCTTGTAGCCCATAAAAGCTTGAGTCATCTTTAAGCCTTTTTTTTTCAGTTGCAGTTCATGGTATTTTAGAGAACTAACTGCTTAGCTCTCAGAGAGTAACAGGAATCTGTTACTTTAAAGAGAAGAGGCAAAACAAGATCTCATGCAGAAAGAGACTGAAAACTAGGGAAATGAGAGCCAAATGGCTTTCCAAATGTCATGAAGTTTCTAATACTACTGTTAGCATCCACATTTCTTGTATCTTCTAAATCTCACAATAGTGTCTTAGGCCGAGGGCCAACCCTACTTGCTGTTGCTGTCGTGACTTACTACTTGCCTGTAGCGTTCCATGGCAGGTAATTCTAACATCTTCATTTTCTAGCCTTATATTCAGTTCTGTTCTGTCCTGTCCTAACTGGTTCAGTCATCCCTTGAAATTATAGCTGTGGATGAAACTGACAAATTAACCTTACAGTCGCCCATTCAATTTTAATAATAATAACAGGGAAAAATTTGTTTGCAAAATTGATATAAATGAAAAATGCCACAGCTAGGAATAAATTAGACCATCAACTACCATTGTGAGAAAGATTTAAGGAGAATACTGTTGGACATTATGCCAGTACAAATGCAATATGTTTTCATAAAAAATAAAGTGCAGCAACATCAAAAATAAGACTGATTTTTCAGAGGAAATAGAAAATAGAAAGTCCATGGCACCACAACTGAACAAAAATATTTTAGCAAGAGGCCAGGTCTGCAAAAGGAAAGTCTCCCCAGAGAGTCTTGCTTTATTCACAGCCAGAATGACCTAAAAATAACATATTACTGCATAGAAACACAGCTACATTATTTCCCATGCAGTTTTACCAACATTTCAACTAAATTTAGTTTTCTGAAGCTCATCTTTCTGTCTTCTCTGACTTCTGATTTATAATCTACTCTTTTTTTTTAGTGTTTTATCATGAAATACTACTTGATTCCTCATGTCTGTCTTGATAATGACATATGATTCCAAATTGGAAAGACAATCTTCCATGCACTCCCTCTCCTGTAGTTCTGTTCTCAGAAATTTACAAGATTTGTCTAGGATCCAGATAGACATTCAGTATTTTCCTAATTTTGGAGCAGTATCTGGAAATAGTAGCTTGAAAGCTATCGAGAGCATTTCAAAGGATCATCGGGGTTAATTATAGCATAAGCAATGGTTTTCTGACTGGAAATATTTTCTTCTATTTTGATTCATAGGATTCACTTACTTAAAAGAACACAGCACTGTACACTCATTTGTTAAAGGTCAAAATTATTTTATAATAAATTAATACCAGGCAGATTTTTTTGCTAGGCAATTATTTTTAGCAGTTTATTTAGTGCTACAATGCTAATGGCAGGTAAAAAGAAGTATTGGTATGTGAATTAATGTTCACTGGTTTTTTTTTTTGACAATGTAGTCTCTTGTTTCTAATTTGCACTGTATAATGCTCATCAGTCAGTGTCAAGAACTGTGTATATCAGCAGCATCTTCTTGAACATTAGTTGCTGTTAGGTTGTTCTACAGTGTGTAAAGGCTAGTCATTCTCTGTTAGGACATGGCAAGGCTGTGTCATTTGGTTGCAGTTGCATCCTCACTCGTGCTGAGGTGCTCACTGTAAAGGGTTCTTATCAACACATGTCACTAATGATTTTTTTTTTTTCGGGAGTAAAGAGTTGTGAAGCAAAAAGTAAGAGCTCAGGTCTCTGCAGGACACACAGCTTTTCAATGCTCTTTGTGCATGTGCATTTATTTCCTCTAAAAAGAGCTTCTAAGAGCTTAAATAAGACCCTGAAGACAAAGGGTATAAAATTTTCCTCAAGATAACAAAAAAACTCGTCAGCTTCTGTCAAAATGCAAACCATGCTTCTACAGAAGAAAAAGAGACTGTTTTAGGCAAGACTGGCAAAGAAAGCATAGAACTTTTTCAGTTATCTCTGAACAAGTTGCCAACAATAAGAAAATACTCAAACTTGGAAGATACGGTGCAGCTGTAGCTGTTTAGGTACTACAGACTTTGTGTACTATATCAATTCACCTTTCCTTCAAGTTACTTCCATTCCTAAGACCAGCATTGCAAAGTGCTTCTATTTGAGTAGGGGGAGAAAATATCATGACATTCCCTACCAAAAACAGCTGCTTCTTGCATCAAAGTGAGGCATCAGTTACCTGAAAAAAACCTTACAGTGCAACAATTAGTCATGTCAATGTTTAAATAATCATCCCCAAGCATGTACATTAATTTCTCATGGAGATAAATGAAGTACTTTGCCCCATTTACTGCTAGTATTTCACATGCATCCCTTATTTGGTCTTATTTCCAAGCTGAATTGCTGCAATTTGGGGGGAAAGAGGGGAAGGAGAGAATGAAGAAGAGACTGGAATAGAAATTTCTTATAAAATGTATGTTTAGCATATATTAACTCTATCAAAACTCAGGCTATTGGAAAGCTGAAACATGAGCTAAGACCCTTTGTGGCCAAGATGCCATTAAGCTTGATGTTTCTAGCACTGCCTGGAGTCAGGATTAATTTGTGACTTGACACTCTTGTGGGTTAAAGGAGAGGAAGAACAGTTAAAAAAAAAAAAGGGAGGCAGGGTTTGCAGTGAGTTACAGCACATGAAACTGATCAGCTTTTTCTCCAAGTGCTAAATTTGCAGAAGTTTGCTAGAAACAACTCATTGCACTGGTGTATGTGGAAATGAGGGTAGTATTACATGACTTTTCAGAGGCAGACTGGAAGTGTTCTGAAATTCTTTCTAACAGCTCTAGTCTAATTTACACTATTCTTTTACTCTGTGTTACGACTCCAGAGGACAGAGCTGTAGTTTTTCCTTGCTGAAACAATCCACTGTCACCTCCATCACACCACTATATTTATTTAACTTATTGCACTTCCAGTGTTTCCATGGCTGACTGTTTTCTGTTTGATAACATATTCCCAGAGACACAACGATCTCAAAAGTCTCAACCCCCCATTGCAACAGAGATGTAGATGGGCTCTGTACCATGTAAAGCAGTCATTTAAAAATGTACTGAATATGAAGACTGTAAACTGGACACTGCCCACACAAAAAATGCTCCTGCTCCTCCTGAAAACTCGCAGTTGACAAGTGGGTTTGGTACCTCAAGCAACAGCTATAAGGCCCTTGAACAGGACAGAAAACTGATAAGGTGGATGAAGGTCCTTCTGGGATGGTGAGGTTGCCTAGGGCAGAACAGCCTCCCATCCACCATCACAGCCACCTCTGTTAAAGAAAAAAAAAGGATAGTTGTCACAGGTGCTTCCCTTCTGAGGGGAACAGAGGCCCCAGTATGCCAGCTGTCCCCAACCCACAGGGAAGTCTGCTGCTTCCCTGGTGCTCAGGTAAAGGGACATCACTAGAAAACTCTCCTGCCTGGTACAGCCCTGTGATTATTATCCATTATTTGTTCTTCATGTCAGCAGCAACAATATAGCAAAGAGAAATCCAAGAGCAGTCTCTCCTATTCTTAAACTTTCGAATATCCGTCCCAAACACATGACTTTTGGAGTGCTTTAGAAGGATAGACATTTGATTTGAAAAAGGCTGATGACTAGATAATCTGAATCCTTAGAAGCTGCTTTTCTTAGACTACTCTCACGGTTGCAGTATTTTAAGATGTTATAACTACGCACAGAACCTGGAGGACACATTGTAGAAATATCATGGGAACTGTGAGTCACAGGAATCTTATTTGTAGAAGCTAGTAAGAATTGTTTCAGTAAAGTCACACAGTGGGTTATAAGACTGTATTAAATACTGCCCACTCTACTAAACTGCAGTGCAATTGAATATTTCCTGGGTTTTGACAAATGATTTACAGAAGAACATGCTGTACAATACAGAAATAAAAATTAGAACTCAGCTTTATAATATACAGAGAACAAATCAGGCATATATTAGAAATAATATAAGAAAATATTGAAAGAACAGCAGAAATGTAGAATTTATGCATTAACTTACATGTATGCAAAATGAAAACACCTTACTGAAGACACTCAATGCAATGCCAATTTCAAAATGTGAAGCTGCTGACCAGGAAGGAATTTAGCAGGATGTCTTTGCCTTAGGAAAAACTATCGTAATGCAAATACTCCGTTTTTTCCTTCTCAAAGGCAGACAATCCCAGAAACTTCTGAGATATTTAGGTTCCAATAGGCAGAAAACAGATAATGAAGAAGAAAATAAAACTTGTCCTTTTTAAGAACAATCAGAAAAGTATACTAAATAGCAACTGGAATTAAACACAAGCAATTTTTGAAGTTGAATCACAGCTGTGTTCAGTGAGACACTTAGGGAATCGGAGACTTATCAGCAGATATTTTTCTACTGAAAACCCCTACATGCTCACTTTAGTTCAAAAGAAACTTCTAAGCAGAGAAGAGAAAAATTTGAGCCATTTGACTCCATTTTAAAGATAGTGAATGATGAGAATGAGCCTTTTTCACAAGCATGTGTACCAGTGAAAATGCAATGTCTAAAGCAGCTTGATCCTCTCATTCACACAGTGTGTGTTCTCCTGTGCATGCCATTTATAAATTAACTTTTTCAGATCTTTGTATTTTGTTTGCCATTTAAACTCAGAGAAAATTGTTGTTAGTTTGCTAATAAAAACATTAAAAAATTAGGTACTCTGAATTTTACAATTATCTCTTAAGATGTATCAATTCTTATCTAGAAATAAATAGTAAGATCTGGTATTTCTTTCCTTCATTCTTTCAAAACTCTGTTTACTATCATCATGAATTTCCCTGCAGGACAACCAAGACATCTGCAGGTCAAGCGCAGCTACACAAAGTCATTAAAAGCATAGACATCCATCTGCATCTCTTTTCTCTATCCTGCATATAATCAAAAGAGCATGAAGAACAAATAGGACTAGATTTTCCCAAATTATTAGTAATACTATTGCTTTTTCTGCCCTGTCTCCTTTTGCAATATGTGTACCTGATTATGTTTCAGCAGAGTAACTGTGCAACCTTTGCCATTTGTGTAAGTCAATTCTGTATGACAAGTACATAAGGTGTTGTCATAACTTGTTTAAATTTTAACTTTGAGTCTACTGTCTCTTAAAAAAAATCCTTGATTTATACAAACAATAAAATAATATTTTTTAGTAAACAAAAGTTTTTAGGAAGGGATGTTGCTTGTTACAGCTCTCAGATGCTCTCAGAATATTTCAAAATAGATGTCTGAGGCTTGCAAAGCAGTGAAATCAATGTGCAGGAGAAGAGCAATCAATGCCTTCTGTGGAAGAAGGTATTTTGCATGCACCCACTTGTGCACGAGCCTGCCTGCTTTCCAGGTTAGGTTGGAGTGAGAACAGTGAGTGCACAGCCCAGGTACCTCTATATTAATTAGCTACCTTTTGAAATGTTATCCTGCAAGGACTTAATCAAAAGATTAAAGAAACCACTGTGCCACTTCAAATTGATACCAGACAGTTTATAAGCAGGAGATAACGTAACAGTGGCAGCTTTGTTAAACACTTCCTTGCATCTCTCTTTACAGAGAAACACGGGGGAGAGCAGTTCAAGCCACAGATTAGTTTACAAGTGATGATGGAGAGTGAAATAGATACGTACAGATTAGAGAATTGCTTCTTAAAAGCTTAAATCCACTTAACGCAGGCAAAGCATGCTGCCCTGATGAAGTCAATCTCTTAGTCTTAGTGGCTGCAAGTGAGGAAATAAGCAAAACAGTAGCTATCTTTTTCACTTGCTTCGCGATTTGTTTTAGGGGATTTGAATGTAGATAAACAGATATCATTGTTTTAATTGTTTGAAATTAAAGGAAAGCACAATAAGTATTAACTTAAGAGTGATTTATTTCATTGTGGGGGAGTTCTGGGTACCCTAAGAAAGGACAGGAGGCAAGAAGGAGGAAAAACTATCAAAAAGAGTGGAGAAAAGTTTAACTTCAAAACTTTCTGCACTAATTTGAGATAAAATACCTGTCAAGTATTTGAAAATCAATAAGTATGATAGACTGCAGACAAATAAAAGCACTGACTCTTCAGAGTTCCTAGTAGGTGTCCACTATCTGTACAGCATCAGCAAGGGCTCATTAATTCATGTGACAGCTGCTGGCCCTTTTCTGAGCAGTCACCCTGGTACTCAGATATTAGATCAAGTATTTATGACATTATGCTGGCAGTGATGGGGAAGAAGTCTTTGGTGACTAGGCTATTCAGATTTCAGCATTTTCAAAAACCTGTCACAATGCAAAATTAGGAATCTTAGTGCTTTCTGACTTTGCATCAGAAAGGAGCAGATATTTGTATTCATGGGTGAAGAGGTTTGGTGCAGGTACAGGCCCCATCATTGCAATCACAACAGATTTGCAGCGTGTCTAACAGTCCTTCCAGAGGTGTTGTACAGAGCAGAGAACTAACCAACCCACCCATTTTAAAGGCGTTTGGAGGCATAGGTGAATGAATCATCAGGCAAAGAACATTTCTCACTAAATGACCAGATTTTTCATGTGTGCATTGATACCTGCTGTTATTATGTTCTCATTTTAATTTTATTGTCACAATTGCATTCTCAATATTTTGTTGTGATGCCTTGATGCTTTACTGAAATGGAAGGGGAAATGACTCAGGAGTGCTATGAAAATATGAGTTGGTCTGTTTGTATCCTGTACTTGATTCACTTCCAGGTTGTTTTGCTTTTTTCAGAATGGTAGGGGGAAGAGCAATGCCACAATTGTTAATTTTTCATTAGACATCCAACTTACACAGCACACATAGTTTTTTTCTGAACCTCTAGCAATACCAGGAGAAATTACCAGGAGAGATGGTAAGCTGTTGTGCATACACCAGAAGCAAATAGATTTTATTTAAGGTGCTAAGAGTATGAAAGAATAAGCAGAACTCAGTAACATGTATGAACCCACCATAGTTAATGGGAGTTTCACCTACCTCCAGAATATCTTTGTTTTAGACTGTGCAGATAAATATCTAAAGACCATATCTTTGGATTGAAAAAAGATGACATATTTGACTCGATCTTTTGGTCATCTATTTACACTAGTCACAAAGGCTAATACCAAAATCACTTAAGAGGGATGCTGAAGGAGAAACATATTTTATACTTTCATTACAGTCCTAGATTGGTTTTGTGTGGAGGCATCTCGTATAGACACATATGGATAAACCAACACAGTGGGCCAAAATTAGCAAGACTGGGGTTTTTTTAGCTTTCAGCCTTGCTTTCTTCTCTCTCACCCTTTCTCTCTCTTCATCTTTCCCCAGTCACATCTACTCCCTCTTCCCCCTGCTGTGCCATTCGTGAGCAGAATGGGTTCACACTTCCGACATCTCCATGGCTCCTGGGAGTGTACACCAGTGTGTCTGTCTTGAATGGTATCAACTGGTAGCTCATGAGATATGAGCTGAGGCCTCTCTTAGACCTCCAGCTATGTCTTATCACTTTGACTACAGCAGAACAGTCAGGTTACCAAAACTGGGGTAATTTTGTATTAATTACATGATTCAAAATGCTGAAGAGGCCTCCTAAGAAGAAAGTGTAGTAATTTATCAGTATATTCTGCTATGACCTGTTTCTTTTTTTGCTTACTTCTTCTTTTTGCATTGCTTTCCCTCCTCTTCCTTCTGCAGTCTTATCATAAAGACCTCACTGCAGTGTGATGGATTGAAATAGGCATTTATGCCAGCAGCCCTCCAAGATTTCCTCTGCAACTGGAGTTCTTCAGGTGGCATGTAAAGACAAAAAATTAACTCCTGTTGAGCCAGCTTCCTTCACCAGATAATGTTTGTTAAATACATGAAAATTATTTTAATAATATACTGTACTGAATGCAGTATCTTCTTCTCTTATCTTGCAAAACATGCTGCCTGCACAACTATGTCTTATGAAAGACAAATTATGCCATGGTATAAAAGATAAACGCCTTTATTTGGCAGGGGGATAATTATTTATTGTGTTTTTTATTATGTCACTGTTAAGATGGGAAACATTCTCATCCATCAGTACTTCATTTTTTAACTCCTCAGGAAGTGTGTAGAAGCAGTTTGTTGTACTTGAAAGCAACATCACCGGAGATAGACTTCCAGATTTTTTTTTTATAGCTTTTTTTTGTTTGGTTGGGTTTTTTTGGTGTGCTTTGGTTTTTCTGGTTGTTTTGTTTTGTTTAGTTTTTTTCATTCTGAGCAGGAGGCTGACAGCCGACTACTTATGTTAAGGCCCTGTTCAGCTTTGGACACTAACATGAGTGTCACCAGATCTTACAAATGAGAGATTCATAAAAATTCTGTTGGTTGAATTTTGACGACGTATAAAGGTGTTTTTTTAGATGTGAAATATAGCTCTTTCTCAAACCTTATGCTGCAAGTAGAAAACACTGAAGAAAATGTATGCATACTGGAAAAATCTTAGAAAGTATGGTGTTGATACCTACAGTCCACAATTTATGTAGTAATACTGAGAAACATTAAAAAGTCAGATGTGCAGTTACACAATCCACTCAGCTGCATTTTCCACCCCAACAAGTAATACGACAGCTGGCTAGAGCAGTTTGGGCCTCAGTAGAATAAATGAAAAGTTAAAATTGTATTCACAAGGGAAAAGGCATGGGGGCAGGCACGTGTAAGTGTGTGCACAGACAGATATACACGCACACCCATTAGATGTGCTACATTATTATCTGAAGGGATGAGACAAAATTGCAAAGCTGTCCTGAAGAGCAGCATCTAACTGGGTTAAGATACTTGATCTGGCATTGCTGTCTTTATCATGAGGTAACACAGATAAAGACCTGTTAAGCCACTGACTCCTGGCTTAATGAGATGTGTTTCTAGGAGAAAGCCCCAAACACCATCTGGCTCTCGGCTGTGTAGAAAAAGTCAACCGCGACCAGAAAAAACAGAGAATTGAATTCAAAGAGTTGAGATAGAGCAGAAAGGAGGAAAAGACAATGAGTGTTGCAAACAAAATTGCTCTCAGTGTCCTGCTGACATATTCAAGTATTCTATGAAGTACTTTCAAAGAAGTAATGAAAAATTAAATAACAGTACAGCAGCAGACAACCACTATAACCACATTTCTATTTGAATGAATATTTTAAATCAGATCACTGAAAACAACCCTAAGCAGCGCAATTGGCCTGGAAACAATAGTTTCTCTTTGCTATTCCTGGCAGTCTCTGGCAGGTCAGTGCCAGAGTGAGTTCTGGCTGCCCTGCATGAACCCTTGTTTTCCAGTACACAGTCCACTGATAAAGGCTTCTATATTTGTATGAAAGTTATTAGATTGAAGTTAAGACCTCATTGGTGGCTTATGGCCCCTGCTTTTCTTCTGTCCATGAAAAGCAATTAAAAGGTGTCAATATTTATATAATAAAAAGCAGAACTTTTGTTACCTAAGCTAGACAAAGTAGAATAAAAAATACTGCTATACACTGAGGTGGAGATAAAGGAGAAAGGTGGGGATCTATTGTATGACTGCACTTTTGTTTGTTTGTTTGTTTTGTGGGGTTTGGAACCAATGTTGCTGCAAGGCTGTGCTAGTCTTCAATGGTCCTCAAACCAGCCACAGTCTTCCAGCACTCCCAGGAGATGGCAGAGCCCCAGGTCTGCAGGCGGTCGCATCCCCACACCAGAACACTCTAGCAAACAAACAGTCCCAGGCTTGTTTAGACAATGGCATGAGCGTATTGATGTCTTTTTGGGGAGAAGCCATAGAAATGAACCACTGATGATGTTTCCTCTTCTGTAGAAATTAAACTTGCACAACTCCTGAAATGCTTTTGCCTTGGTGACCAATGCAGCAATTTGTAATGTGGTGCACTTAGCTAATACGTTTAAGAAAGGAAATGTTGGTTTGTGGCAAAGACACTGAACTAACTTTCCACTTACTAAATACTTTCTAAATGACCCTGAGCAGGAATTTTTCTCCTCCAGCAAGACTTGTCCTACCTCTTCAAAGGGTATACTTTCAATTTGCAGTACCAAAAGCAGAGCCTTGTGAATAGCAGGGTCAGCAATTTTTATTTATCTAGAAGGGGGGGACTGGTAGGAGAGGGTAGAAACAATTGCTATTTTTCCTGTTTGAAATTCGGAAAGTTTTGACAATAACTTCTTTTCAAAATCATGGAATTGCTCCTTTCTCTTGAATTTTTTTTCTTTTTCCCCAGGAGAAGCTGCTTTTCCCCTCAGTCTGAACTTAACAAACATTTAGTTTAGTTCCTACTGTGAATTTACTTAGTAGTAGTAAGCGAAGAAAAAGAGCTGGTTTTCCTTTCAGCTCAATGTGAAAACTATCAGAGAAAACTACTGCTGTGTATAACCTGGTTGCTACCCCAGCTACTGCTTCATGTTTAGATTGCACTCAAACTCATTGAGCCACATGAAGCAAATTTTTTAAATGTCAAATCTGTACTCCAGGGCTGTCCCCAGAGACAGAGGGGGTGACATTTGTGTTGCTGTGCTAGTGTTATCTGTTTAGCAAGAGGAATATATCCAGTATCACATTTAGGCTGATAAATATGATGGTAAGGGGATAAAAAATTCCTTAAGCACTGATAGCATGTATTTACTGCTCCAAACGCATCATGGCTGTCACATCAAATAAAGGAAGCAGAGACAGAGTAGTTGCAGGGAATAGACTGTGTAAGAAGATTAAACAAATGTAAGACTGGAATCCAACTATGTCCTTCAGGAGTACAAATTGTTTCCTTATCCATAGGATTCTCTCTCACATACTATAACACCTACAGCTACTGTAAAAGCCACCTGTATCCAAGGATAAATCACAGCAGTCCCAGGCTCTGCAGCACAAAGCACAGTGGATTCCTTGAGGTAAATCTGCAAATAGAAGAGGGCTATGCTCATATGTCTGCTTCCAGGCATTTACAAAAACCAACAGCATGAATATGAGCATCTAACATTTGGAACAGAAAACTCGGCTGATGTAGGGATTGGGAACTAATGAAGCAGGAAAACTAAGTGCAAATGAGTAGAGCTTCAGCAGCAATACATTGATAATTTCACCAATAGAGGCTATTATAGAGATACTTTGTAACGGATCTCTGCTTAGAGGGGTATGCCAAATTTTCCATTATCCACTACACTTTTTAGTGATCAGCAGTTTCAGGCAGAGATTTGCTTTTAATATTTTCAGTTTAGGAGAGCATTTTTGTTAGTTGGAAAATAGAAAATGCAAAGGACCAGCATCTTGGTCAACAACTGGTTGAAAAAAACCTAAGCAATCAACCTTGGTTCAAATTCTGTGAACTTCTTGATAGTAGTAAGCACTTAGATAGCAATTTCCTCTGTCCAAAATATGGATGTATTTCACAAAGATTAAGGGCAACATTTTCCAAAGCTTATCTGCAGGTAAATAATTAGGTAACCAGACAGCTGGGAACACAGAGGTTTTCAAAGGAGGTGAATTGGTACACTTCTGTTGCACATGTTCTTGTGCTCAGGTATTCAGTCTCCAGGTAGGATGAGATGACTATGAGGCACAACCATAATATGGTAAATTGATATTCATATCTCTGTTATCCTAATGATCGTCAAGGTGTTGTGTGTAAGCTTTGTTAAAACATTCTTTTTTTTGGTTGTTGTTTTTTTTTGTTTTGTTTTGTATTGTGTTCTTCAATGGCACAGAAACCTGGGTAATGGAACATTGAGGGGTTTCGGTTTTTTCCCCCTCTCCAGAGATAATTCCTCTACGTTGTGATTTGTAGTGGTAGGCTTACAGCTTCCTCATCAGCTCCATTGAACAGTTTGGAGTCCTGAAGCTGTGTCTGGGCAGTTAAATTCCCTTGTCTTGAGCTGAAATGTGTTGTCTAGCAACAGACAGCTCTCTTTGCTGCACTGGAAGAAATACGATGCTTATCTCACCTGTTGTCTGTCCTCTATTTTTCTACCTGCCAAAAGACAAAAAAAAAATGGCTAAGTGTAGGAGAGTTTGGTGGACAGTGCTTTACGTACTGACTCAGAGACACTGATGTAAGTATTTTAGCTCTGTTGAGACTACGGACTCATGCAGTAAAAATGTAGGTCAATCTGAACGAAATGCTTTTTTACCAGTAGATGAAACCTTAGAAGGGAATAGTCTGTGACATACTTTAAACAAAACCCTTTTCCTCCATTCACTAGGATTTCTTTTCAGGAGTGATACAAATTTTGGTGGTAGTTATCCAGGGTAAAAACATACAGACTATGTGGCTGCCCAACAAAAACCTTGTGATGGCAGCCAGACAGGCAGTAGAAACTCCCACACCTCAACACACCCCTCCACTCTCCAGATTTTAAAGCCATCAAAATATTATAAAACTTTCTGCCTCCTGAGAAATGCAACTTTACACACGGTGATTAAGGACATATCTTTTAAAATATGGTTATACATTATTATACTTTGCAACAGTTCTTTGTGGTTGAAAAAATAATGTTACAGTATACCCACACCTGCCAAAAAGGCTGGATACATTGAAGAGAGCAGCTTGAGGACAAAATGTGATGAGAACTCTGCTCTTTGAAACAGTGGTAACTGTAACCACGATTCAATTCTTCCTCAGGCCAGCAAGTGAAATAAATGAACATTTAAATGTAATGCCTAATGTAGACTTGTCAGGAGAAGAGAACCACTATGCAGGTTAGCATGACTCTTAACCCTTTCTCAAACCCAGGGCATCCGGGGGCATAAATCATGCTTAAGATGCTTTGGCATCCATTTGCAAGACAACTAGAAGATCACATGTAATATCAGCTCCACCTAACCTCATTGCTATCTCCCCTTCATACATAACAAAATAAAAATTATAACATATAGAATATAATCACTTCTAAAAATCTTAGTTAGAAAAGGGAAAAGCCACTGATTTCAGAGTTTGCTTTACAAATTAAAATAATATTCTTCCTATCTTTAGAACTCAATGTAGATCTTTTTAGAGCGCTATGCAGTAAATTGGTTGTTACATGGAATTTTGTAGGAATGTAAGGCAAATTCAATGCCTAAGTGTTTTAGCGGGCTAAGCACTTACTTAGACTTTATAATTTTAATGGAATTTGTAAGCTAATTATTTCAAATACACTTGAATTTGGGTGCTATGCATATATAGTACATTTCATATTTTTTTGACAACCCTACCTTTTTTAGCATCACAGAGAATCTACTTCATAAACTGTGTATGTTGCAGTAGATACCTACTTTGATAAGAATTTAAGTGTTATTTAGGTAAAGACAATTCTGTCCTTGCTTACAACTGTGTAACTCTAAAATGTGGGGTTTGGTTTTTTTTGGATAGTCTTTAAACGCTAAGTTCAAAAACTTTGTCCTGAGCACAGCTGCTAACTTGAAAAGTACAGTAACATGGGTAGTCTGTGTATAGAAGCTCTCATAGTGATAAAGCTTTTGCTGTATTAACAATGGAAAAAAGGACTGAGCAAGATTTTCAAATATAAGTACTCAATGAATTTGGGTGAAATAGATGGGCTCAAAAATCTAGTATATTCATTGGAAACATCCCCAGAGTGTAATGATAGGCCGAATACATGAATGAGTCTTTTCTACACTGTCCTTGCTTCCATTAGAAATACATGCCAGGAGCACTCCAAGCTTTTATAAAAGGGTATATTTGTGAGAGTGCTCTTAGAGCTCTGGCTGCTCTGAGTCTTGCCCTGAATAGCATTTTCTTTTGATAGACTAAATTAAACTTTAAATAAGGCATACCTATGTGCAAGTACAATATTTGAAATGTCTTTGCCCCTATGCCCTGCTCAAGAGAGTCAGGTCAGCCTGAGGAACTTATTTTCTTAATGTATCATATACTTGAATCTTGATAAAAGGATAACTAAAAGTATGATAGATAAAAGCACATGCTACTTTACACAGAACTAAAGACCAAAATGTTGACTGCATTTTTCTTTGTAACTATGTTTCTATCCATGATGTTTATGCTCTAACATAATGGTGTCATAAGGAGAAAGACATCCACACTAAATAACAGAAGCCAAATGCATTGCATCTGTCCGCACTGAGCAGCAAAGTGCCAGCTGACATGAGATTCAGTTTGCACAGCTAACTGTATCACAGACAGCAAATAAGAAACATATGCATTTTCATGAAGCCCCTGGTGGAAATTTCATCCAGAAGAGCAAGCCTTAAAGTAAATAGACAAAGACAAATTAAACAGAAGAAAAAAATTATGGTTCTTTGGAGCAAAATCAAATTCATGCAAAAGTCAAGGACAGCTTGAGAACCAATTCCATGCTAATAAGCAAATGCTAGTGAAGTATGATGTTTTATAGAAGATTTTCAGAGAGGTATTTTCATATACCTCAATGGGCTTGGAAGATAAGTATTATTTCTCCTCATATCACAGACAATGGAAATGAAGGTCATTAAACTGCTTGTCCCAGGACATGTAGGATTAAAATAATGTTGTTCTAATCCTTTCTCTCCAAGGGTACCTTATACTACCCCTCACTATGCTCTAGTTTGCAAAGTTCTGGTCAGAACTAAGATATTTTGTCTCCTAGGCCTTATTGAAAATCTGATAAGTTTCTGTGCTGGATTCCCTGGATTTTATTAAATGTAATTCATGTCAGAGTCTATTACCATACCAGCTACTGCAGGCAGCTGTAAACCATCCATCTGGCATATGAGAATAATGATCTTGATACATATTCAGTGTATTTCCCTGAGTACTCTGGAAATCAGATGCACTTCAGGAGGAAATTAAGAGGCAAGAGTGAACTGGGAACACAGCTATCTGTGGCAGTAACCTGCCTTAATTCTTTCCAGGAGCACTGAAACTTAGAGGAAATGATGAGATAATTACTAGTTCCTTCAGTGTGTCCTTTCCCTGCTTTGACCAGGTCCACTGTTGAGAAACAATGAAATTTGGTTTCTGTTTTACCCAAGATGGGTATATTTGAAAGCCTGGTTATTTCATGAGGGAACGGTTGAAAAATTTCTAGCGGTTGCATCACTTAAGGTGAAACTCATTCTTCCTGCCCTTTCCCCACCAATTCTAGTACAAAAGAGGAAGTACTTTCTAATGTGCTCTTCTGTCTCTTCCTTTTGCCTGGATGTTAAGCACCTGTTGAAGACATAACTGCCACATACATCTTTTGCAAAGCAAACGGAAAAAGACTTACTCAACTAGAAACTCTCTGAAAAAACGTTGAAGACTTTGTGAGATGAGGTTTGATACTCTGAAGCCACAGAACAGATTGCACACCGAAAACCTGTGAAAAATAATTAATTTCTTTTCATGTAATTCTTGAATAATGGTGGTTGAACCTGCTGTTGCACTAGTGACGTCCTCGAAGGCTCTTGACTTAGAAATGGAGCAGATGGCAAGAAGATGCCTTCCTGCTCTGTAAAATCAATTAGAAACATAACATGCTGCTTTTATAAGGACTCCCTTTCAAACAGAAATAATTCATTGCAATTTGTCAATCCTTTTTTGAGTGCCTGCTCTACATCTTTTAGTAGCTGTAAATTATTGCCACACAGATTATTTCCTTCCCTTCCTTGCAACAACCGAGGTTATCAAAGAAAAGGAATAATTCTGGGCCAATGTCATAGCTTCAGACTGGGCATTTACTCCATAAATGCCATTTTATGTGTTATGCAGAGACATCCATCATAATTGCTATAGCTCTTTACTGGAACAGCATTTTGAAGTTCAGAATAAACTTCCTTGCAGGAAATCAAACCTGGTCTTAGCAGACAATTAATAATATTGTTTTTTCTCAAATATATGAATATTTGTTGTACTTTAACCCCAGTTGGTAACTAAGCCCCATGCAGCCACTTTCTCACTCCTCCACAAGCAGGACTGAGGAGAGAATCAGAAGAATAAAAGTGAGAAAACTCATAGGTTGAGATAAAGACAGTTTAACAGATAAAGCAAAAGTCACACACACAAGTAAAGCAAACCAAGGAATTAATTTATCCCTTTCCATAGGCAGGCAGGTGTTCAGCCATCCTCAGGAAAGCAGGGCTTCATGACGTGTAAGAGTGACTTGGAAAGACAAACACCATCACTTCAAATGTCCCCCCCTTCCTTCCTCTTCCCCCAGCTTTATGTACTGACCATGACACCCTATGGTCTGGAATACCCCTGTGGTCAGTTGTGGTCACCTGTCCTGACTGTGTCCCCTCCCAGTTCCTGGTGTCCCCCCAGCCTGCTGGCTGATGGCATGGGGTGAGGAGCAGAAATGGTCTTCACACTGTGCAAGTGCTGCTCAGCAATAGCAAAACCATCTCTATATTATCAACACTGTTTTCATCACAAATCCAAACCACAGCCCCACACTAGCCACTGTGAAGAAAATCAACTCTACTCCATGGAATATCTAAAGCAGAACAATATTTAAAATGCTAATACCTATTACACTAAATACCTTTATAACACACCCAGCATAGAAAAAAAGTGATTCATTTAGCAGCACTGGTATATTTTTGGTATATTCACTCTGATACTGTCTTTGTTGGCATGACCAATTTTACTTATGAACATGGAAAAAATGTTGGAAAGCACCCAAGTTCCTTTTTTACAATGGTGGGAACACAGGCATTTGGCATTTGCAGGGATCTTTCTTCTCTTTGAAGAGTTCATGAAATATTCTGCGTTGGAAGGGACCTACAAGTGTCATCAAGTCCAGCTCTTAAGTGAATGGCCCATACAGGGATTGAACCTGCAACCTTGACTTTAAAAGGGCTCTTGGAATCATCAAATAACAGAATATCCCGAGGTGAAAGAAACCTGTTACAAACATGGAATACAACTCCTGACTTCACACAAGGGAACCTAAAATTTAAACCATCTATCCAAATGCCTCTTGAAGACTGATAGGCTTGGGGCCATGACAACTTTCCTCAATTGCTTGACTAGCCCCTCAGTAAAGAGCCTTTTCCTAATCCCGAATCTGAACCTCCCCCGATGCAACTTTAAGTCATGCCCTTGAGTCCTGTCAGCAGACACCAGAGAAGATATCAGCATTAGGTCAGGCCACAGCAGCAGTGGGTGTAGAGGGACACTTTTGACCTGTTAGCTATACTGTGTTTAATGAACCCCAGGGTAGAGCTGGCCCTTTTGTAGAAATATTGTTTTCATCTCTTATCTCCATTCATCTCAGAAATTGGTGATTGTCGGTGGGGAATAAAACAAATATAGGATTAGATATAACAGTAGAAGATGTCACAATGGCTGTTCTCCACTTCTACTGCTGGAGGTATTGTCCTTCACATACATTCAGAAGTTAGTCTGAAAATACCTTAGAATTAATTTACAAATCAGATATAAAGTGCTTCAGGCCAAATTTTTTATAATGTCAAACTTTTTGTAATGACAAAAAAGTGTAAAGCTGCCAGGAACCTACTTCAATGATTCCCTGATCAGTGCCATCCCTCAGAATAAATCCGATCTGTGCAAGGTTGCTCATGAATGTAGTTTCCTGCTACCTTCACAGCTTAGCAGCTTCTCCCACCTCCACATTGTTGATTTCAGACTACAAGGAAGAGAAATTAATGCTTATTAGCAGGTTCTTTTCTGTAGCTGGTGAGAGGAAGATAAGGATTTAGAAAGGTGAATGACGTAAGTAACTTTATTTTCTTCAGAGGTCAAGCACAATACTTTTCTCTGACATTACTAATGGCAGGACTGACTGAGACTTACTTTAGGTAGTGGAAATTTCTCAGATGTTGTCTAAGTTAAATGATGTAAGGACAACCATAATTTTACATCTGGTGGTCTAGGAAAGGGCAGCTAAGGTCTCTGGGCAATAATAAGTATCTCTGAGACATGACTTTGCATGAATAATTATCTGCATATTGTGAAGAGGAATTTTTACCTGAGCAGTTTGAAGACCAGCCTTTCCACAGTTAGGGCTGTATTGAGCTATTAGTAACAAAAAAGGGGAATTTACAAGAATCTTTCAGTAATGTAGGATCAAATTCTGCATATATAGGGCTTCCTTCCTTCTACTCTTTCATGAATGTAACTAATTCTGTGGTACTATGTGGGTTGATATGTAAACTGGTACCATTACAACTGCCTTTTAAATTTTTGTTTATGAAACCCAGTATAATAATTATTATACTAAACTTATTAATTAGTTTATATATATGGTTTATCATAAGTAATTTTTAACTTGATTTGTTGAGAATTTATTGTGCTTTATACATATGCTTATGTAATTAATTTAGTTATTAAACTAACGAAATCTGAAAACATGTAACTGTGCTACTTGGTTTCAGTAGGAAAGGTCACTCTATACTGACTATCTGCTCTTACAGATCTTCCTGTAAGTGGTCCAAACCAAGAAGATCATTAACGTTTGAATATACAGTCTGAAACTTCTGAATCTCTGTGTGCCTAACATGTAAAAATTCATCACTTTTCCCTAGTGATTTGTATTTTCCAAACATTTCTAAAACATTTCTGAAGCCTTTCTAAGGCCTTCTAATTGTCTCTCTGTGGATTTGTCCAATAAACATGATTTTATCCTATTGGTTTTCTTCATTCACATCCTAAAATTAGCCCTACTAGCTTAGGGAAGGTTAATCTTACTTACTGAGGTGAGCTTAACTGCCTGTGTTTCTTTAGGAGTTAATTTATTCATTATAAATCCAGGACATTCACTAAAGAAGGTTGAACTTGTTGCAGAAGTAATGTTGGATTGTGACTTGGATACATTACTGAGATTTTGTTAAATGATTTGCTGAAAATGAAGTACTGGAATAACATTGTTTCAAGCTTGAAATAGCCTCAGTGGTCTTGTGCCCCAAAGTAATGTGTTTATGTATTACTCGCAGAGTAAAACTTATCTCTACAAACAGTGCCATGGAAAGAAAATCCAGCTGAAATTAAACAATCAAAGAATATGGGTGAAGTGTGACTTTACGTAGTAAACAGTGATTGAGGAAAGAAGAGAAAACAGTGGGATTCTGCATGAAAAAAATTAATTCATGCTGGAGTTTCACGCTCCTGGAGAAATTAAATTGCCCGCTTCCTAATCAGCACAGCTCCCTGTCATGGCAGTTCTTTACTTCATATTTCCTCTTCCATTTTTTATTATAATTTGTTCTGTATGGAAGCTCCCTAATTTACACTTTTACTGTATTTTAAATATTTTTATGTTTCAATTATTCCACAAGAGTGTTTTTCTTTTATTACTTCAAGGAAACAACTATGCAGCTATTATAATTCCTTTTTCTTTCTGTTGAAAATATAATTTACTCTGTTTCCTGCTTTCTTTATTTTTTATTTGTTTACTTTCCATAGAAGTGAGGTTTGAGACTATGCTGCTACTGCATCTGTGAAACACAATAACACTTCATCCCTTCTGTGGGATAAACATATTGAGAATACTGTGTACTACTTGAAGAGAAAATCAAGACCACCAACTTTTAAGCAATTCAGTCAAGGACAGATCTTCAAGACTGAAGACACAAATAGATAATGAGCTAATTTAAATAGTAATCCTAAACACTCTCATTTTTTGAGCAAGTTTGGAACTGAAGAATGTGTTCCAGATCTTAAACCAGCATCACCACTTATCATTAATGCACCATGATTATGCCTGCAGTCATGGATTGTTATTTTCCCTCATCCATCTGAGTCATTAAATCTGCCAGCATAAGTGCCATCCATTCTTCTGAAATGGTAGCAGCAGCTGCAGAGAAAATGTAAATACCCATTATATGCTGTAAAGGAAGCCTGAGATAAACCAGGAAATGGCGTCAGTATTATGCTATAATTTAAAATACAAGCTTTTACTCTATACTCTTCTTTCAGTTTGCTTCGTTACAAGATATTCCTAAATGTGTTATATATGCAGTCAATATCCTGGCATAAATTGTTATGAAAATCATTAGTAGTTCATAATTTAAAACCTCTGTAAAATAAGGCAATATTTTGGCTAACTGAAATATAGAAAGTAAATGAGGTGGTTTTGTCAGAACCTCATTTTCCAGAATCAGGCCCGGATTAAGAGGAGCAGTTTAGCAAATGACTAAGTACAAACATGTGCCTCAGTTTATGCTTTTTTTGGTTAGAGTTCAACTTAACCATGTTCTTGACGTGTTTCGCTGAGCTGGAGCCAAAGTTCTATCCCTGAGCTTTAATCTCTGCTATTCTGAATGTAGGAATACAATGCAGCAGAACTGGCAGATATTGTGAGGTTTCCATTATTTCAAAAGGATGTCATTTTTAGTTGATACCTTGTGAGAAGAGCTCATCAGATTTATGTCTCTGAATATAATCTCCGGCACGATCTGGCCTTGAGCCCAGACATCAACCTTTAGCTTAAAACCTGATTCGCATCTGACTCTGAACACCTCGTCAGCTCCCTGTTGATGACACACTATGGAAAGTGAATTATCTTGTAGCCTGGAGAGGCAGTTCATCAATACAAGGATGACATACATTGTGGAGTACCACTGGAATGTCCAATATGGAATTGGTTCTTGTGATTTCTATGCATGCACCACCACATTTCTTTCAGCATTTTGTATTTCTGTTTTAAGACTCAACATTGGCATTCTGCCATGTATCTGAAAACATCTGAAACTAACAGTAGAATTCAGACTCTGGTATCTAGAGGTTGCTGAAGTTTCCAGAGATCTATTCAAATTAACATTAATATGTATAACTTGCTAAAGGCTGCCACAGTGTTTGCAGCTTGTTTGCAAATTAATCACTGCTGGCCTTCTTTCCAGGCAAGTGATTTTAAAACTTTTTCCCTTAGCTTGGACAATTGCCTTCACCTTTTTTTTCTGTTTCTCTGGAAGAATAAATGAAAAATTTTCATTCTAGCCTTTGCTTTCTACTTAATTCTTCTTTTGACAAGCTAACATGTGGACATCTCCAAATTGCTGCATTCCCATTACTCATGACATGCTGAGGGTAACTTTAGTGTCTCCTTCTATTCTGACAAGTAAAAACCTAAAAGGTCCTGATGATAAGTTGGTATTTAACACAGTCACAATAAATTGACATCAATCATGGAAGCCTTTTAGTCTCAGTTCTGTTTAATTCACTCTCTCTTGCACATGCAAAACTTTTGTACGGTATTTTGTATCTCATGGACAAAATTCTTGACTGTCTTTAAAACACAGACTTTCTTCATTCTATGAGAAGGACTTCAAGTCTTTTATGGTGCTATCTTATATTAGCTCAAGTGGTAGAAACCTTGATGCATTTCAAATGTGCTTTTGATGCCCCCTCCATCAAAAGACACTTTTGGCTGTATTAAGTATACTTATCTAGTGAACACTGTACTTCTCTGGAATACAATACCTCTATCTGAACTAATTTAAATTTCTGTTTTATGCCAGTGACATTTATAATGCAAAGTCACTACAGTAGAGAACTTCAAGATCTATGCCTGAAATACCACCACTCTCTGATAAAGTAATAGTTGTTTTAGTTTAGAAAATTAGAAGGCCCTCAAATGTTTCACAATGAGCAAAGGTTACAAAATGACAAAATTGCAGAGGCTTAGATACACCATGTGAGTATTAAATTCTGCTCGGTTCCCTATAATAAGTGTTAATTTCACCAAGTATATTGATATGTGTGCCTCATCTTAATGATCCAAAAATTCAATCAAACATTGTGACACCCATCAGTCTCTGCAGATAGACAGCAGCACCTTGTCGTCCAACAAATGTTGCTCAGAAATGCTTTAAATTATCCTGTGGCAGTAGTCTGTGCCAGTAGCTGTTTTGAACATTATCCCAGAAAAATAAGCATGCCAGCTGCAAACATTGGGAGTGCATCAGATGCAGTTGATACAGCCTTCGGAAAAGCAGGAGGAGGAAGTATCATTCTTCGGTTAATTGCGAGCTTTCTGTTTGATTAAGGAACATTATTATCTGAGGCATTTGCTCTGTCATGGGTCAAAGTGCAATGTTGCATACAGTAAGATATGACTACAAAGGAAGTCTCTACTGATGAGGTATTTTAGTGTAAGGATCACAAAATTTGACACTTAATTTTTGATGCCATCTTCCGGGTCTTAATAAAAGAATTTCTGAATTCTGTCTCAGATACTTCTATAGCTATCTCCAGTATCAGCAGGATGGCATAAGGCAAAACTGTAAAACAAATAAATACAACGATCTTTGATTTTCTATGAAATTTGAGTTGTTTCTCTAAAATCTACTTAACTGTAGATTACATTTGATTTTGAGAACACATATCACTTTACTTTCAGTAAAACAAGCTATCTATTAAAAAACAGCAAAAGAGAGAATAAAAATATAATAGCTTCATGTTTTCTGTCTCTATTGTAATGTTTTTTGCTATTTGCTTTTTGTTCCATTGAAAGTCCTTTTACTTCTCAAAATATTGCAAGGGACATTTCAGTAACATGTATATCCTTGAAGTGGCTGTATTTCAGAAGAGAGTAAGTATTCCTTAAATAATGCACACTACTTTCAATCACAGAAAGAGAAGAAATAGGCTGTGCTATTATTACTTGAGGCAGGCCTATCCTGAGCGATGTGCTTTTGTTGCTGTAAAGTAGACCTTCAGAAATCTGTATTGAGTAAATGCATTCTTTTATTTTGCTATGTACATGTTTGTTCTTGAGCTAGGATGAATCACCAAATCTGCTTCATCTCTTAGTCACTTTATGGATTGGTTTCTTTGTTACACAGAAGAAAATATGAAACTGTTCCAGGAAGCCAGAAAAAAAAATACATTCCACTTAAAAATAATTGGACTACTTTTACCATTCCTTCACTTCATGAGTTTGGTCTGATTTATGTTGAAGAATATTAAATATCTAATTGCAAACCCCCCCATTTTATCAATGTAAATTTTGTGGTTTACTGAGCAGTTCTAGGAGAATGGGAACAGGAAATAGTCTAAAAGTTTGATGATTAAATTAGACAAAAGGGCCCCAAATATCTTGAAAGTTAATGTACTTATTGTAAGAGAGGATTTATTTGACTTACTGTTCCTAAAAAAGCCTTGAAAAGTTACAGCAAGTACTCTGATGGATGTTTTGTTTCTGAAATGCAATTTTTATTACGGCATTACTCAACCCATCTCTTTATCTTAATTAAAAGTCATCCCTGCTGTTCTTTGTATGCCATCTAATGTTATTATGAGATATTTCATGTCATAAGTGACTCTCATGGCAAATGTCAGTCTTGTTAATAGTCTGAAAGTAAAGGAAGAATTTCTATGTTAGTTTATAGACTTAGCAGACTTCTTTTTTAAGACATAAGAATGTGTGAGCTTGCTAGGGAAAACTGAATCTACAACACTACTAGGAGACTTCTATAGCAATGTTTGTAGTGTAATTAAAAAATAGAAAGCATTGGCAGACTAGAGTAGACCCTGAAAAAAATTTCAGTCTTGACCCAAATGAAGACAAATCTTCATATTCTTCAGCTGTTTTGCTTCTAGAAAAGGGGCAGCAGGATATTTTTTGCTGAGGACTTTATAACTTTAATGGCACAAGTTTTCTTCAGGATATTTGAAATGTTAATATAAAGAATCTTGTATTTAAATATAAGTGAAAACTGATGTAAAATTCATTGAACAACCTTGCCTTTTCTCAGCAATGAAGTAATAGCTCTACATTTTGCTGGGGAATGTCAGGCAGTCACTAATGTTATGGGCACTGACAGCCCTGACTGTCTCTGCCTGGCTTCCCTGGGACTTCCTCCACCTCTCCATGGGCCAGGACTGCATCTCAGCCCCCCAGGACTGTCAGCCCCTGCCCCAGCAATGCCACAGCAGGGACCTTCTCCAGCTCCCCACAGCCCTGCCCTGGTGGTCCATGGGCTCCACCACAGCTGTCAGCATTCACAGAGAGGAACCCAATGCCCCGGGCTAGGGCTGCCCATGGTGTCTTTTGCTTTTGGCTGGGGCTGTGGGATGGGCTCTGGCTGCTCAGCTTCCAGGAAACCAAATAGATATATCGATGGCTTGTATGCTTTAATGTATCTTTCATTTTAGTGAGAAACGGGAGAGTTGTTTGGTAAGATTAAACTGGAACATTCTAATCTGTCTATTTCCTTATTGGAGCATGTTAGAGCTAATGAAGCCAGCTCCTTGCCTTCTGTAGGCTCTGCCTACTGGAGGCTTCTCAGTGGTGCCAGAGCCAGCATTTTGGTCCTGGAGATGAGTCAGAGTGGACAGAGCTCATCTACAGTTGTCATGGAAGGAAAACAACAGCCAAAGGAAAAGGAACTGGTGAGTAGAATGGTGGAAAATGGAGCTTATTTTCACTGCTCTTCCTGGTGTATTTCCTAGAACACAATTAGAGCGTCTGTTTCTGAGATGGGATGCTCTGCTTCTGCTCTTATATCCCCAGGAGTACTCTACCAGTCTTGACCTCTCCTTCAGCAGGAGCACCGAAGGATGCCAGATATTTTCCTACTCCAGGCAATTTGCTGCCTTACTTTGCTTCTGCCCAGAGCTGCTCTGTTTCACTGTCAAAATGTTCCCATTTTCTCATCTTTTCAACACATTCCCAAAAGGTCACCACAAACACATAATGCTTCTCTGTGTGGGCAGTTCTCTTCAAGTTCTGTCTGCTGAAAGCCCTGAAAAGAGGTAATCAGCTACTGACTCATCCTTGATGCATAATTAGGGACGAATATTGAAAAAACATAACATATTGTATAGCAGTAGCATGGTAAGATAACAGATGTGTATATTTTATACATATATATGTGTGTGTATACATATATTTATGTATATATATAAGAAAACAGAAAATAACTTTCCTAAAAAATGTTCACATGGTGTAGAGAAGAAGTCCACAAAGCAAACAAAAGTTCGACTGATCTGTAAAAGAAGCTGTGAACTCCAAATCTCCATTGCAACTGGGACAACAAATTATTCTGAGTCTGTCATTGCAGTAGTAAGGTGTTACTGTGCTGTTACTGTGCACAGCATCTGGAGTCCTTCATAGGCATTAGGAAGATACCTAAGCATGTTCTGGCATGTGCATGATGGAGCTAGATAACTGGATCTAGTAACTGTACCACATTTTTGTTGATGCATCATTTCTTTCTTATGGTGCTACAGAGTCCCAAGTAAATAAATAATAGTGTTTCCTGCTTCAAGCAATGCAAGAAACTTTCACAGTAAAAGCCCAGATCAGCATTTCAGAAAAGGAGGTGTGAGGAAGCACCAAGAGGGTGCTGCTGTGCTGGGGGAGGAAAGTGGGTGCTGAGGGTGGCAGTGAAGAAGGGAGGAGGACAGGTTGCAGCCCCACAGAGCCCAGGGACAGCAGGGAGCAGTGACAGCAGCCAGGGACCGGCAGCAGGACCGACATAGAGGAGTGATGAGGCAGGTCCTGGTGGGTCAGAGGTGGGTGCAGGCACACGCACAGCCAGCCACAGGATCTTGCAGTATAGCTCAAGACAGGGACTTTAGATGGATCAGAATGCAGCTCCCAGGAGAAGCAGGGACAGGGTCCCATGAGGCTTCTCCTGGCTACTGCTCACACAGCTCTGCTCCCGCCAAATGGGGAGCATGACTGCACTCTGTCGGAGCTGACTGGTTTGTCACAAATGGGCAAACCCAGAAGAGGAGAGATGGATGGGTGAAAGGAAGTTGCAGAGCCTGGTGGTACCCTGGAGGCCAACAGTGAGTGCCAGTGTTTTTCCAGATATTGTGCCTCAGCAATGACTACGCAAGAAGTCCATTTATGAATGTATTAACAAGCTGATGTTGAGAAAGATGATATCATTATTTTCATAAATGTTTGGAATTCTCCAAAATGAATTTGTCATTTTCCTGCCCAGTCTCATAGATGGTAGAAGACTGGGAGTGTCAGGAACTGAAAAGGAAAATTTGAGGAATACTAAGAAGGAAATTAAAAATTAGACATAAATCATGGTAATGTTTTCTTACCATTAATGTATGAATTAAAGACACCTTGAAGTAGAAATAGTGAATTAAATCCTCTTACTTTAGAGCTATTGCCAATTAGTTATCTTACAAAAATTGACACAGCTTTGTCAGTGTGATTCTTTTAAGGGATAGCCACTTAAAGGTGTCTTATTTTGGGAAGGATGCTGCCCACCAGATCTAAAGCAGTGTCCTCTGTTCCACATACTGTCAAAGGCTGATTTTTCATCAGTATAAGTTGTGGTGGTGGTTTCACTTCATGCCTACCTTTCCTGAATCCTTTTATTGGAGAGTTTTACAGGTAGATACTAAAATCCTTTCCCCTTCATTTAGTTTATACCTATGACTTGCAACTTTCTGCTCAGGTACAACTAATTCTTCTGCATTTAGAATACATGAGACTGGTTCATATAAAAAATCTGCCAGATGCAAGCAGAGTGTATTCATCCTCAAATCCAGCAATTTTATAATTTGTTAAAGAACCTTCTGAGAAATAGTTTTGCATTATGAGGCTTCTAAATGCTCTGCTTCTAATGAATATGTGAAACACAACCTGCTGTATATACAGGCTTCATTTTGTATATGGGATGATATATATTGCAAAGGCAATTTAATCAAACATATATGACAGACAGATAAAGCAACTGCACTCCACAAAAAATAAAAACGTATCTTCTTTCTAGAGCATTTCTTCATTAGCTCCTTGATCTTTTTGCTTACTGGACTTCAGGTCACTCTTTAAATGTTAGAGAAATTTAAACTGAAATAATAAACTTAGTGTTTGAATAGCTATATTCTTTAAAAGCTGTGATCAAGCTGTCTGTTTAAAATAAATATGTTGCATGTAGATCTGTTTAATGTTTCACTAGTATATCATTTTAATACAGAGTAGCTCCTTTATAGGGAATTCAGCCTGTCACTGGATGTTTAAATTTTCAGTGTCTGTTGTCATGGCAATATGAATTGGCTCTGGTACCCACTATGCTCAACATAAGTTAATTTAAAGTCATAGCATCTTGTTTTTCCTTAGATTTATTGCAGTAAAAAATAGCTATACTTGAAATAGCATTAAAAATACAATAATTCTCAGCTAATTATTAACTTTATTTTCAGAATTAAATACATTGATCTTAATAAATAATATTTCCTTCATTTCTCGTGGAACTATACTTTTCAAATAATATAACTGGCACATTTAAACCATTCTTTACTTTTGAATTCTTGTGTTTTCAGTTGCAGTTTCAGTGCTTTCCAATCTGCCTGTTGGACTGGAAAGTGAATTGTTAGCATTCAAGATTTCCTCTGATTTCCTGGTTCTTTTTGCAG
Organism: Manacus candei; assembly: GCF_025592945.1. Taxonomy (NCBI): domain Eukaryota; kingdom Metazoa; phylum Chordata; class Aves; order Passeriformes; family Pipridae; genus Manacus; species Manacus candei. Next base: position 3,487,450 of record NW_026138064.1, on the reverse strand, counting down.
TATTGTCATGCTTCCATGAAAGCTGATAACTTATGTCTTATATTTAATTTTATCTTAATATGCTTTATGAAAAAAAAATCTGTAAAACAGAGCTATATGTATATCAAAAGGAAACAAGGAGAGTCATGTGTGTGATCCTTTGGGATTCTCATGGTTCTAAAGAGGATTAAGAAGAGATATAAAATGCATGTGGAAAGAGAGGGAAAATTGTTCCAGCAGGCATAACAAAAATATTTTTTCCTCTTGCTGTTTGTAAAGTCAGTCACTCACAGCCTAATCTATCCTCTAGATAAAACAAAATAGCTTATGATGCATGGTATTTGTCGAGTTCCTCAGTGCAGGAGACTCTCAATGACTCTGTTTTGCATAACATTGACATTTTAAGAAAATTCTGTGGTTTAACTTTCCTGATACAAGCAGATATTACATATTTTATTCCTTATGGCTTGTACAGTACAGTATATGTCTCAAAGGACTAATGTTGAAATAGTCCTTTGAAAGAGTGTTTCAGTTTTATTTTATGTTGAAAAAATTATTTAATGATTTTATAATTTGTGTGAAAAAAATGCCATCCTTTCTGAAAATGTAGGCATCTCAAAAAAAAATTCAATTTGAGTAAAGTGAGTGTTTTGTAGGTAATTAAAGCCTAATTTTTTACTATTTATTCTGGAAATCTTAAAAAAAGATCATGGTTCAGTACGAACAATCATCTTGTAGATACTGAGTTTTACATAATGAAACACTGCAAGAAACCATGCCGTTCACATTCTATTTAATTTCTGTGTGGAAAACACTGCTAATATTTAAGGCTTTAAAAAAATCACTGCTGAAATTCAGATCTTAATATCTAGTTGTGTCTCTGTGTCTCTCTAGCAGTTGTAACCTTGCCATATTGACACATGCTGTAATGAGATATTTAAGAACACAGAAATCTGCTGCAGCTCTGCATGACTCATTTGCACCACCCTAGCACATTCATTAATAACACAGCAGAGAGAGCAAATCTCAGTCCGAGGCTCTTGTGAGGATTTGGGTTGCTGCATTTTGTACAAAAATGTTAAGGGTTGCAATCTTTCCTCATTTGGATTAAATCTCCCAAACACCTCTATTTCCTAATAAGTATGTGGTCATTCATTGTGTTAAATCTTCTCTAATGAACTTCAAAGGAGAAAGGCTCAGATCGCCCTTCTCGTCTGACACTGATGAGACAATTACAGCACTATAAATGACTTCATTTTATAGTCTGCTTGATTCAAACTGGAAGTGAAATAGAATCTTCTCATTCCTGGATTACTGAGAGAGGTTCTCTTTTCAGTTCAGTGAGCAGTAAGTATCACGGAGTTCATGATAAAATTGTAGAATCACAATGGTGTGTTCTCACACAAATGTGGATTTAAATATCACATCAATAAATGTTTTCCATAACATAGAACTTTATTTTGAAGTTCAACAGAGACACCTGGTTGCTCAGTTGATGAACTCAGTTTGTCAAGTCCCTCTTTTCCTTGGTGAGAGAACCAGTTCTTTAACATTAGCCAGGTCTTGCAGTAGGAATTTACAGGCTCCCTCAACATGCCATATAATCCAGTATCTTTTACTTGTGCTGCATTACTTTTTAAGATATCTGTCTAATCTGGGATCTTTCAACTAATTAAGTTGAGATTTTCTTTAAACTGCTTAATAATCTTAAATTATCTTCCTCTGTTACAAGTAGATGTGCAGGTGTTGCATCTTTCAGATAGGCAGATTGTAATACTGAAACATTCCTTTTATTACAGATATGATTTTACTAAATTACTATTTTCATACAGCCAAAGTTCATTTTTGGGAGCCAGGATGATTTATCTAGCTCCTGGCAAATAGTGTATAGCTTATCACACAGCTTAGCTTCACCAAGGAGACAGTAAAAACAAATTAGTAATGAAATCTATTCCCTGGGAGAGAAGGCATACCATATGCCTCCAGCAGAATTTTTGCTATGACTTCTTTTCACCAGTGGAGAGCAGAGACCAAGGCTTTTCCAGAAATATGGAATGCTATTGCTAGGAATATATACTAGTTTTACTTTTTTTAATGACTGGCAAAATTTCTTTAAATAAACCATTCTGAATGTCTTTGCTATTACCCTAGGTAAACCTTTTGCCAACCACACGTGTATTTGAATCCATGCAGCTAAATCATATAGCAGAAAGCAAACTTTCAAGAACAATTTTCAGTTATTTGAAAAGTGAAGACTTGCCAAACTGTAGTTTAATGAGGTTTTTTTGATCTGTTACTGGGGACTTTGTAGAGACTGATGTTATATTTTTACACTCTTACAAAAGAAAAAAAACCAACTTATGCTCACTTAGCATGAGCATAAATACTGATGGTTTTGCCTTAGGTCAAGACTACTGACTTTTGTAGTGTTCCTAGTTTCTCCCACAATCACTGATATGTTTTATTTTTAATTACTGCTTAATATTGCTTCTTTCTGATATTTGAAGTACATCAGCTGCAGTGAAAAGGACAGTTCAAATTCAGATGTAAGACAGCCAATTTATTTGCTACAAATAAAGTAGTTTGCCTGACTGCAACAATTCCTTAAGAAATTCTTGAAATTTGTGTCTGAGTTTGCACTGATCTTTCTTGGACACTTGCTGATGAATCTCTAGTCTCGTGGCAAAGCTCATAATACATTCTCCTTAATCTTGAACTGTATTTTTTCTCCAAGAGTCAGTGAACACTCAGAGAACTAATAACACTTGCCGCTTGCTTTGTATTTTGACTTTTCATGGAAAGAAAAAAGAAGTGTCATCTTGAATTTAGTATGAGTTTCCTGGGTTAGTTTGTCTGGTACGGTTACAATTTTGTGAACAGTGCAGTCAGGAATGCATTTAATGCCCCAATGCATTGCATACTCTTAGGATAGTAGTCCAAGTTCTTTCAAACGTGATTTAGAACAAGATTTTGATCTTCTGTGAAATGAAAAAATCGCCATATAAAATATGAAGGAGAAAAAAAGTTTGTAGCTGTAAAATCAATAGAGGTAGGCAGGAGACTGGGGACTCCTTGTCTGTTTTGGAGTGACCTGCTGTGTGTTGCAATGATACCTGCCTGTGTTAATGTTTGACTTTCTGTGCATTGAGATTCAGGGTCTCATTTGAACTTTCCCTCCCCTATGTAATTAGCATTTATACCAGGAGAATGCATTTAACTTTTTTTCACTACAGGGTTAATTTTCCTCAGCTTTCTTTGAACTCAGTGAATCTGATTTTCATTTACATCAAGAACCTTTTAAGCCACTCCGTTAACTTATTTCCATTTTAAAGGGCTTTTGTACTGTCAGTATGATGGAAAAGGTCATAGTGCAAGTGAAAAATCAAGGTTAGTGAGGTTTTTATAGATCTTGTTTGTGTCTTTCAAAGCAATCATCAATAAGAAGGGAAAAATATTACCCCCAGTTACTTTTTTTCCTTCCAAATATTGAACCTCTCTTATTTTATATGACTTCGAAGCTGTAAAAACATGTTTTGAAAGCTATTAAAAACAGTTTCTGTACTTTCAAATTGAATGACATCTGTTAAAAAGCATCAGTTTATTTGAAGTAAAAGTTTCAAAATTAAGTTTTACTTATGTTACACATGGATTTCTGGCACCGGGAACAGTTTATATGGTGAAAATAAGTAAAAAAAGGAATACCCAGTTTTCAGTTTATATAATCTACTTTTTACCCTTACAATGGTGATTGATAAGTCTTGTATACTAAAGATGTGAAACTGGGCCCATTGAAGACTGTGCAGAACTCACACTGAATTCATAACAAGCACCTCTTTCTAACAGTTTCACAAAGCTGTATTTATCAAAAACCTGTTTAGTTTAATTGGAAGCATCTAAGGTAAATAATGCAACATTGCTTTCATGTGGAGATTGTTCCACAGTCTTGCAAATCCTCTGGTTAGGAAATTTTTCCCAGTGAGACAGCCTATATTTACCTTACAGTCACATTAAAATATTTCAGTTTCAGTCCTTTTAAAAGATTGATTAATGCAATGATATTGTCAATGACATTTACAGAAAACATGAAAACTTAAAGATTTTTGAAGAAAGTCTAAAAGAGGTACATGCCCACTTTTTATTCATATGCTTTAAAAGAAATATTTCAGTGGTAGGATCAGATCGGCAGATCAAACAACTTCTGGCTTCTTTGTCCCAGTTCTTTGCTGAGGTATTTGTTGGCTTCTTTGCTGCTATCATTATTCAGGCAAGCAGATTTACTAATACAGTCCATGACTAAAGCCTAGATTCTTGAATACTAGGCTTATCTATGGATAAAATGGAGATACTTCTTTCAGTAGAGACATCGCAATACAAATAGCTGTAAATCATATGGAAACATGCAGATATTTAACAAACAGTCTGGAATCTTGCTGGGATGTAACACAATTAGGTCCCTATTTACATTGGATCCTCTCAAGCATTTGACCTCAATAAATAACAAAGCAGACCCACGTGAGTAATTTTAAATAGTTAAATCAGATGGGCAGAAGCTCTATGCAGCTATATTGCAAGGCTGTAGATCAGAGCTGAAAATAGTACTAGGAAAATGACAAAAGCTTTTGTCAAAGAAAGGCAGCCTTTAGGATATCTTGTGGTCCACAGTCAGAGCCTTTTACTTCTATTTTAAGTAGAAAAGCCTTTCTCTGCAACAAATAGTATAGGGAGGAGTTTCCTTCCTGTGGGCATAGTCTGGTTAGCAGTAAACAATTGTCACTATGATGTATCCATGTTCAGTGACCTATTTCATTTTTTGAACTACCTGCTCCAACAGAAACAGTTGAAATGAAATTATATCCCAAGGATAATTGTCCACTCTTTGGAAACATTTGCATCTCAGTGTTTATGTTGAGTAATTGGCTTTCTTGGCTTTCATCCAGTATCAGGAGACTGTTATCCTGGGACAGAGTTGTATGATAATTACATTATTCCTTAATTAAAATATTGCATGGACTCCAAAGCTAAATGTTGTGTCTGTCCTATTTTCAGGCTGAACTGAGTGACCCTGTAATTCAAAGGGGCAGCTTCTGTACATCAGAACTGCTATCTGCTTCACTCTTGACATGGTGTCATTCACCATCCCAGTGGACCCAGTCCACGGTTTACCAAATGCATTGGAAATACTTCTGCCTATTTCACAAGGACAAGAACCAAATCCAACCTAAGGGAATTGAATTTGCTTTTCAGAGTGATTATGTTTTGTGCTTGCTTTTCATTTTCATATTGCTTTTGATAGTACAGAATATTTTGCCAGAATAATAGCCGTCTCTCAATCTCACTCATCTATATAGAACAAAAGAATTGCATTCTGCCAAGTGTTTGATTAAAAGACTTACAATTAGCTTTTCTGTTTCCATTGGGGTGGAAACTGACAGTTGTGTCCTTGTCATGTTAAACAAAGCAGACATAACAATATTTATTACAGATTTGGTGATATGGGAGATCACATGGTCTAAGTAACTACATCATTTCCTATAACCTGCTACCTAAAAATGGTCTTTATTTGTAATACAAATTTTCTTAGTTGTTCTCAATATAATGCTAGTTATAAAATTTGTTACCATCTAAGATCAAGTATTTTCAAACAGAAAAAAACATTTACACAATCTTTAACACCGATTAAATTCAGAATAGACTCACAGCTGAAGAAGATGTTTTTTCATTCATAAATGTCTGTCATGGTTTAAGACCACCTGGCAGCTGAGCACCACACAGTGGAATGGGAAGGAGAATCAAAAGGAAAACTGATAGATTGAGATAGGAACAGTGTAATAACTGAAAAAAATTAAAATATAATTACAATAATAAAGAAGAAGAAGAAGAAGAAGAAGAAGAAGAAATCTAAGTGATGCGCAATACAATTGCTCACCACCCACTGGTCGATGCTCAGTGCATTCCCAAATCCCACCAGACTCCCTTCTGAGTGATTCCCCCAGTTTATATACCGGGCATGATGTTCTGTGCTGTTGGAATATTCCTTTGCCCCATTAGGTCACCTGTCCCAGCCATACTCCCTCCTAGCATCTTGTGCAGCTCCTCAGTGGCAGAGAATGGGCCACTGACAAGTCCTTGACTCAGGGTAAGCACTACTTAGCAACAGCCAAACCATCAGTGTTAATATGCGTATAATGTAATTAACATTATTCTCACACTGAATCCAAAACAGAGCACTGGATCAGCTACTCAGAAGAAATTAACTCTCCCTGATGAATCTAGGATAACATCAGACATCAATTGCCCTTTCTTATTCTATCTCTGTTTCCCACTTAGAATCCCTTGTTTTTTGCTGAAAGAAACATAAATTCCAGTGGTGAAATGCTGTAGTTACATATCTCCAAAGATATAAATGATTGTGAGAAATATTTGCTTACTCATGCAGAGATACTTGCAAGTGCATGAGTAATCAGTAAATAAATGTAATTCTGTGTTGTCATTTGGTGTATAAGGTTGTCTAAATATAGATGATATGTGCATTAGTTCAACTGAAAATGACACAGTTGTGTTAGTCACAAGCATCAGAAGCCTCCTGAATCTTCTGTCAGTCTCCTGATTTTTATTCTTTTCTTCTGCCTCTCATGCTGAGCCTTTTGTTTCTCGGTAGATATCCAAAGAATCAGCCACAAATATTCTCTTTTTCAGCATGAGCTATTTTATCCTTTTATCTAGGATACCGATTTTGAGGGCTTCTACTGAGATACTGTGCAGCAGATAGATCTGTTATTTGAAGTCTATCCTGTTCTTGATCCTTAATATCCAATGCAAGGTGTGGTGCTGGATTTTAGAACAATAGGCTTCTCAAACTGGATCCACCTTGCAGCAACCAGTACTGTCAAAGGTTTTACCTGATATTAAGTAAAGTTATCTAACAATAATAGCAATAACAAAAACAATGGCAACAAAACCAACAACAGCTGCAACAACAAAACAATGATAATGCCGATGATAATAATTATAAAAATCGTAAAAATTATACCCATAAACAGTAGGCGAATCTAAAAGGGGCAGAGGGCAATTCTTGGTAATTCCATTTTGTCTAAGAAAATGTAAACCAATGAAGAGCTCTCAGATATTTGGTAACAGTCCAAATGTCCTTTTACTTCTATATTAAAAAAAAAATAGTGCCTATTATATGAGATATTCTCAGTTTTCATAAATGCAGTTGACAAAAAGGCCAGAATTGCTGTCCCACAGAGCTAAGGAGAAGAGAAGCAGAGTATCTCAACACTATATAACTATAACAGCTCTAGCAATTGTAAAGAATATTAAAGGAGATGGCACAGGCTGTTCTTAAAACAGGTAACGGATGTCTGCTCTCAGGTGCCTGATTTATTAACAACACCAATACTACCTTTCTCCAAAAAGCCCTATTCTTTAAAGTTTACAAAGATATTTTTAGAGGACTTCCCTTATTATCCCTTTTCAAATGAGAGCAATGATTCTGCATATTCTCAGTTATAGATTAGAGTTTCTCCATCTCTGTTATATTTTTGTAGGATGGGTAACGACCAAGCCTGGCTTGGATGATCAGTCCCTGTTAACATTCTGCAACAGTCTGGACAATACAACTGGAGTGTTATAGTGGGAAAATCCCAAGTCCTGAGGTTTGGATAACCTCTGAAATATCAATACAGTTATTTAAACCAATTGGAATGGTTTCTGTTGCTCTAAGACTCTTTTGACTTCTCCTTTCTCTGTGCGCATTTCCTTCCCTCTCCTTAACTTTCAACAGTTTTCTTGGTCTTTTTTACTCACATGCTTACAGCAAGATTTCTGCTTTCCTAATACACCCCCCATAGAAATGGTCTTTGTGGCAGATGTTACTCTCGAAAGCGTTACTCTGTATCTGTTGCTACTGGTCACTGAGAGCCCAAGAAAGGCCCATTGAAAGACTTTTAAACTTTTAAAGGAAAAATACAGTGAAAATAACCCAGAGAAACTTTTTTTTTTTTAAATATAAGATTCAGAGTCCAAAAATTTATATGGCTTTAGAAAATCTGGAACTGAATTCAAACTGCTCAGTTGAAACCTCTTTATGGTGAACTTGCTGTGGAGCAGGATGGAATGTTATGACAATCCTGCTGCTGCAGTTTCCTTTGAGTGTTTAGCCATATCCAATAACTTATCTCTTAAGGCAGTAGTGGTAACTGAAGCAGTGTAAATATGATAAATTTTAACATCATGGTTCTTTGCTCATATTTCTGGAACCAGTTTACTACAGAGCTCTCCAAGTATTTTGTTCAACTAATAATTTTCTTCATAATGCATTGTTAAATACAGAGTTTATTTTGAGAGCTTTAGCATTTAGTTAGAAAAATACATACAACTTCCCTCTTTCAAACTTTCCCTAAACCTGAGGACTACAAAAGCAACTCTTTAGCTGAGAGTCTCCAGCCATTACAAACTAATTGATGCCATCTTGTGGCATGTCAAGAAAATAGAAAAACAATCAATCCACAGTCTTTGTCACATCTTGTATAATTGTGCACCAAATATTTTTTCTTCTCTTACCTTTTCTCTACCACTACATGAATGACATTTTATTACAATTTGAAGTCTAGCTCAATTCTATGGTTGAAAAATGTTACTTTAAAATAATAATTTAAGGAATCTTCTGAAAATGAATAGTCTGTAATACTGCTTTTAATAATTTATAAATATTTGTAAGAATTTAATTATAATAAAGTTAAACCAGGAAATATAAACAGTTAATATTATGAAACTAGCTACAGCTTTCTTCCTTGACACTTTTAAGATAAAAATAAAATTATGGAAAGGCTCTGTTTGGTGTTTGCATCACTATGGTAGGACAAAGTATGGCAGAGACACACACTCAATATTCAGTAGAAGTACTTGTCTTTGATATTAACTGAAATTCCCAGTGCCCTTTAACTTCCATCTTCATATTAGAATGAAGTTGAGAATTTTTTCCTTGGAAAATTTCGTGTCTGTTTGGCCATCTCACCTATGACATGGTTTGATCACTGGAATTTGCAATGCTACCTAATGGACAGCATGAACTGATTTGGAACATTTATAGTATGTAATGAAATTTACCTTCCATCTGACATCTCAAAGTAGAATCAAAGTCCCACTGAATCATCACACTGTCAGAATTCCACCCTGATGTTTTTCATTGTGCATCACTTTAGTGACATCTTTGCAATAAGGTAAGTGGCAAAAGAATAGGTATTGAAATAGTGTATGTTTCCTTTAAGGGATATCTGGGAGCCATGAGACTCAGCAATACCATGAAGACCCTTATCCTAGGCTAGACTATTTTGTTCCATACTAAATTTATGGGAGAATATCATATATACGATTACCTATGGAACAGTTGCAAGAGAAATAGAGAAAGCCTGACCCTTCTGGTGGCAGGCTTGTGACACATTTTGGTTATGCATTTCCATCTTTTTAATCTTGTTTGTACTCCTTTAATCCAGTTTCAGTATCAAATCATACCCTAGTTGTTTCCAGGATATCCCTTAAAATTGTGCCCTGCTATTCCAAAGTAGCAGTGGAAAGACAAGCTCTGCATTATGCTCTTTCCTTTACAAATGCTTACAGGAATGTTGTGAGACAGAGGTAATATATAATCCCTCTGAGCCTAGTCAACATTTTGCTAGTTCCAGTAGCTTCCCAAAGAAAAGCAGCGGAAGCCTTAATTTTGTAAAGGGTACAAGGCAAGGGCAAGGGGGATGGCATTTTCATATTCCCTCTGGTCAGAGCTTTCTCCCCTGCCAAGAACACTCAATGTCTCTTTCACAGCACTCCATATGACACAGGACCTTCCTTCTGTAATTCTGTGGACCACTCCATCTTGTGAAAATCACTGCTCCTCCTGGTTTTCATTCTCTGTGAAGTCAAGTGACACAGTGTGAATCCATGACCTGAAATTGCCTAAAACACACAACAGCTAATTTGAAGAACATTTCAGGTCTTTGTGCTCACTTAGCTGTGTGTAGTAAATGGTTTCTGAATAGCTGATTGAGGTTGTCAATAGGAAATTTTCTAATCAGGCCCCTGCACCTAAAATGTACGTACTATCCCATCTTACTCCCAAGAATTTTAAAGCAGATTCTGACAGAGACTTAGACTGCTGCAAAGCGTCTGAATATCTAGTGATCCTTTTGTTCCTAGAATATGAAATTTTCTCTCCAAATTTACTTCTTAGTCTCAATATCTAAAGTGTTTAAATGGAAACTGAATAATTTAAACTTTATGGAGTATATATCTAGTGGTACTACAGTCACCAGAGGGAAGGAAAGACAGAATATATTTCTCAGCTGTTTTTTCAAACTGAAGGTCAAAGATGAATCCATATTGAATAGTTTTGCCTTCCTTTGCCCGTGTTGAAAAGTCCCATGCCTGAATGGGCTAAAAATAATTATGAAATAAGAATCAATGTAGCAAGCAGTTGCATGAAAAAAACAGGGATGATTACGAAAATGTGAGGATTATTTGTTCTTAATGTTTTTTGGCAAAAGCCTTCAATTTTTAGTTTCAAATAGCATCTTTCATTAAAAATTAGTCATAATTTCACACAACCATAGGGCTTTTAACTCTAGTCAGATGTCACATGATCTAACTGTGCTCTGAGTCATGTTAATTATACCTTTAGTATGTCTAACTAAGGTTTGCTTAATTTAGTCCTAAGGAACTCCAGTGCCAGAAACACTACAGCAATAGCAGGAAATCTGTTCTGGTTCCTTACAGTCTTCATTGTTGACCCATTTATCCCATTGTCTAGCCCAAAGCTTCCCTGTACTGAATGGACAGGTAGAACAGTTTTTCCCTTTTTTTTTAGGAAAAGCCTTTACAAATTTTAGTCCCCTTGATTTTTCTTTTCCTACAGCTGTTCAAGCTTCCCCTGTAGCTCACACTGTCTAGGCATTTGAACATCTCTGTAGCTCTCATCCTTATTGATTCACATGTCCCCTGAAGCATGGTGCCAAAATACCCTACCGGTGCCCAAATATCTCACTAATGCAGTATAGAAGGAAAAGTCCATTTAATGTCCTCAAATCTTCTGTTTCTTTCTGGTTTTGTTTTGTTTGGGGTTTTTTTTCAGCTATATGACAGGACTCGTCTGGTCAGCTCTGCAAACCACTACAAAGTCACATGGTGTTCTAGGAAACTGTTACACAAGCAATTGGCTCACATTCTGCATTTGTGCAGCTGCCAATTTCAGCCTACACTAAATTTGGCACTACAGGTTTTGTAGCTGGCTTTGGAATTTTGTCCTTTCAATATTTCTCCAAATCAGTTCTCCAGTATGTAAGACTATTGCACATTCTCACACAGTTATCCTATATACTAGAAGGTCTAGATCCTAGCTCTGTTACGTGTAATTATAATGATCATATTCTCTGCAAATCAAAGACAGTACAGAGTATTTTCAGAAAGTTAGAGGAAACCTGAAATACTACACTGTCTTTGAAAATAACCAATTTTCCCCCAGTTTTTCAGGTGCTGAGAAAAGAACCCTCAATTTAGATGAGTCTCCACATACAAATTTACAAAACTTCCTTCCTGACAGTTAGTTCTACTCATAACTAGCCTGCCTTATTAGCTGGAGCAAGCAGAGACTCTCTAAGATCTCTTTGGCTTCCACAAGTGGAGTCTCCTTTGCACTGCCAGGTTTCACTCTAACAATGCTAAAAGTCCCTGAATCTCTTCCCTATGAATTAAAAATCGGATACAGTACTGTTAAAGAGGTAGATAGTGCAATAATTTTGTGGTGTACTGCAAGTATGTTTGCAGAAGACCAGTTTTATTATTGCCTAATTATTTGCTATGCCGGGGTTCAGGGTTACAAAACTGGACAACCTCTGATAAAATTCTATAAGTGTGGGATATACCTTTAAATTTACTAAGCAAAACTGATGTGTCAGTCTTGTTTTAGTGATGCTGGAGTTTAGTGTAGGTTGTATAGAGGAAAAATAAGATTCAAAATAGCAAGTATCCTCTATGAACAAAACCGGGACACCTTGAGAACTTCTTAGAGGTTTTTAGATAATAATTGAAATCTCCTAAGTGTGGTAGAATTAAAATGGATTGTGAGGTTACACACATCTAAAGATACTATATTAAACCAAAACACAAATTTTGGAATAATGCAGTGGCTTCCTGACAATAATTTAGGAACAATGAATTTTGGGTGATGCCAGAATAACAGCATTGTCTCCTGTAAGACATAAGATATCCCTCAGCAGAAGAGAGGATCACATTTGTTCTGTGTCTGCAGACAATGAGGTGTTACATAGAATAGTCAATCACTTCAATCTCCTGGTAGTGATAGTTTGTGTTAGTATTCAATAGGAAAAGATCAATCCCTCCCATTTTACAACCGTGTTCCTTTTTGTCATTCTAACTTTTCAAACGTAGTCTATACTCCATAAAGCCAGCAGGTAACATTCATCACTTACCCTTTTGATGTCTTGGTCCACATAGTACCTCATGTGACAAGATCATGCAGCTGGAAGGCTGACACAGATTATATATTATAGTCTACAGTATAAAATAAGCAATAAGACAGGAAATTATGGATTATGCACTGTAATTCCTCATTTCAGTACAAAATAGAAACATTCAATTAAATGAAAGCTTTTGCTATTTACATTATCATTTCATGTCATATTTTCATTTTTCCACTTCAAAGCATGCTTATAGACTCCACATTAATAATATGAAAAAGAAAAATAAGCTATTCTGAAGAGAAAAAAAATATTCCCAATAAAGTCAGTAACTCGTTGAGAACTAGCTAAGGTTTTCTACCAAAACTCTTCTAACAGAAATATGAAATTGTGATTAAATATTTTTTTGTTGTAACAAACACTTATTTTTGCTGAGATATCTTCAAATAAATTTTGGCCTAAAAAGCAAATTTCTATGAGGGATTTTTCTTTTTTCTTTGGTAAAATATGAAAAAAATCTAGATTTAAGTTATTTCTATTCCAGCTAACTGCTAGGGAAAGACTACCTGCTAAAATCAGTTCCAGAAATGTAATGTGACCTGCTCCCTTTAATTCACAAAAAACTTCTAATTTTTTTTTTTAATGTGGTAGTTTAAGCTCAACCAGAAGACAGGCACCCACACAGCCACTCACTCATTCTTGCTCTTGTCCAGTGGGACGGGTGAAGGAATAGCAAGAACAAAAGCAAGAAAACCTATGGATCAAGATGAAGATCATTTGATAGGTGAAGGAAAGAGAAAGATAAAAAAGGAGTGATGAAATGGCAATAACTCACCGCCTCCCACAAGCAGACTGATGCTCAACCAGTCTTTGAGTGATGGATAACTTGGAAGCCAAAACCACCTTCTTCCTTATTCTATCTCCACCTTTCATTGCTGAGCCTGATATTAGTAGGGTATTGAAAATCGTTTTGGTCAGCTGGTGCCAGCTATCCTAGCTGTGCCCCTCCCAGTCTCTTGCTCATTCCCAGCCTGTTCACTGAGTGGAAAAAAGAAAAATTCTTGTCAGTGTGTAAGCACTGTTCAGAGACAGCCAAAGCATTGGTTGTTACTAACTCTGTTTTAATGACAAATTCAAACTGATGCAAATAATGATATGATAAAAGAAGCAAATTGTTCATAATAACATATTTCAAAATGTTCCATGTATCATATGGGTATTTAATTTATGGGTATCTAAAGTATTTAATACCTTAGATAATGATCACACTGACAGCTTCAACAATCTTTTTTATCTTCCTAAAGTAACGAGAAAAGCATCTTATTTCACTATGTGTTCCTGTCTGCAGCAGCTACCTGCAAATGATGTTTCTGTGTGACAAGACCCATATACAAACATGAAAAACAGCTTGTGGGTATTCTTCCTTAGTAGAAGGTATTGTTTCTGCTGATGATTCAGCTACCTTACCTTTCTGGACTGAGGTCTCCAAGCACTAGTCTTTGCTAGACAATGTTGAGGAGAATTAGGGGATACATAAAGATGTAGAGCTGAATGTTATCACCCATAAGTATAAAAATGTCTGTCCAAGTGTCTGTAGCAGACCTTTAACAAATTAATGAGTCTGTTAAATAAAAATTACAAGATGGACCCTTGTGAAATACTGAAGGTGTAAATGCCTACTAATACTCTTCATCAGTATTCTCAGAAAGGGAGCATATTCTCCCAGGATTAGCTAAGGCACTAAAGTTTCATGATGAGTACTAAATAGCTAATAGATAGATATAAATGAGTGTGATATGAGACTTTATTTCCTTACATATATCCAGACACCTAGGCAGGAAACTGGTCAACTAGAGATCTCTACCCTTACTTCATCACATTTTTGTCATATGAATGAAGTGGAAGATTTCAAGTAGATAGGCAGGTGGGAAAGGCCTCTGAGAAAAAGGTAGTTTTTCTGCTTTGATGCCACTAGTGCTGCATACTGACCTTTCCAAGGCAGTAAAGGTCCTTAACTTTATGGAAGGTCAAACTGCAATGTACACAGACTTTGCCAGTATTGTATTTGCACTGTGTAAACGTACTGCTTAGAATTTATTCCTAGCATTAATGTCTGTCTCCTTATAATGCAATCACATTCTGAAGCAATGAATGATTCTTAGTACTTGCAGTTATTGAATTACTCCCTGTGGTGGGGGGAGTGTCAAACCATGACACTCCCTCTAAGAATTGATTTTCTACAACAGATCGTCATAGCGATCTTCAGTAACGTGCTCATCATTTTGTACTTGAAAATTCACTGCTTTCTCTAATTTTATCCTTGAAAGATTGTTATTTAACTGTAAAAGTTGAAATGTTTTTTTCTTTGTGAGTCATCAAGATTAGGTTAGGTTCTTTTACAATAATACTATAAGGTATATATTCTGAAATGTTCACCTTACTATTCTTTTAAAAATTACGCTACTTTTGGTCGATTCTCTTTTTCTGCTTCTGTTTGCATAAATAGAAGAACACATAAAAGGAAGAGCAGAATTCATATGAAAGTATATGTAAATATTTGAGATTCTGTATTTCTAACTTCAGTTCTAAAATTATGAAAGTCATGTTAACAACAGACATTCCTTATTCACCTAACAATTATTATTCCTAGCATATAAATTTTCATTGTTTTTTAAGAGTCAGAAAGAATCCTGCAAATATAAACCTAGTATTTAAAATGTGTTTTCCTTGGTGTGTTTTATATTAGCTCACCAATATTTAGACTATGATATTTGCTAGCTTCTGAGATTTCAAATGCAGAGATATGGCATACAAGCAGAATTCTCTGTATCTCTTTAAGTAGACTACTCCAGCATTTTGTTCTTCTTGTGTTACCAAATTCTACCTCTTAGTCAGGTGAGGACTGAGAAAAATCCATAGGGATTGCTTTAGAATCTTCATATACTAATTACAAAGTTTACTTTTACAGTGTACTTTTATTGAACTACTTTCCTTGAGATTGAACTACTTTCCTTGAGATAGAAGTCATATATGCAATTTATCTACTTAAAAATATAAATGATTAAAAGAAAAGGAGTATGTTTCCATCTGGTGGGGAAGAGAAAAACAATCAAGTGGACCTATTCAGACAAAGGTGACAGTCTGACAGGCCAGAAAACAATCTTGTTAACAAGAGTTCCTTAGGACTAGAGTCAATAGACAAATAAACATAAGGACAGAAGATGAATTAATGACCCTTTCCTTGCAGTTTTGGATGAAAGTGAGAATGACAGTGTAACTGGGAATGGGAGCTAAGAGGGTTTGGGTGGAAAGATGGGGAATTTTCTTTTGACTCTGTAATGCGGACACACGGGAGAGTGTTTTGGAGAGACAAAACTAAGTGCAGGAATATAGTTTCCTAGTTCTGAACTGAAATCCTTTTTAAAGTACAAAAAATTTAGCAATACATCTTTTATAGTTTCCTTTTATCCAAAAAATAACCTGTCCTTCAGTAAATTAAATGGCTTCTGTTCTAATCCTGCCAGCAACAAGGAACAATTTATGATGGCAATAAAACTTCCTCAATGCATTATTGCTTAACAAAGCATTAATATTTTGCCAAAGGACTTGTAAGAAAACCAGTGGAGGAGTCTGAGCTTCCACACATCAGTAAAGAATGTAGACATTCAAATCAGAGGTGGGGCAGATCCAGCACTTAAACTTTTACTTGCTGGTAACCACAGTCTTCAAAATTCTCTAAGTAATCCTAAGTGACTTGCATTGTAAAGAGCTGTGTATTATCACTCCTTATACTAGGTGCCAATGTCCTGAGGTCACCAACAGCCCTGACTGTCCCTGCCTGGCCTGCCTGGAGCTCCACTCACCCACTCACAGCCCAGGACCCCATCTCAGCCCCTGGGACTGTCAGCCCCTGCCCACAGCCCTGCCCTGATGGTCCATGGGTTCCACCACAACTGTCCCCATTCCAGGGAGGAGCCCAATACCCTGGGCTGGGGCTTCCCATGGTGCCCTTTGCTCTTGGTTGGGGCTGTGGAATGGCTCTGGCTGCCAGGCCCTGCTTGGTACGATCCTCAGCTTCTGTCCCCTGGGAATCTGTCTTTTGCTGGGCATGGAGGAAGAATTGTAGGAGGAGGAATGAAGAAGATGCTGCAGATGGGATCAGATGCTGCAGACAAATTATTTTCTGTTGCTGACAGAGCCTTGTCAGATCTTTGGTTCCCATAGCCATTGATCCCATCCCACACTGACCTAGCCTCTCCTTGGAAGGGTTTCTATCAGGAGATTAATTTCAAAATCCAAGCAGCAGCAGAAAAGGCAAAAAGAAGCAGAAAGCAGCAACAGAAGACAAAATGCTTTTGTTAAGCTACTGTTCTTTGTTTTAGTAGACAAATTTGTCCAAAGTTCTCAGGCCCTTTTGTTTGCTTATAATTATGACATTATTAGGTATTGCATGGTTGGTTTTGTTAGAAACTGTTTCTTATTAGAAACTGCCAGTTAATTGATCACTTTTTGTATATCCTTGCAAAATATACAATAGTAGCAAAGTAGCACAGGTCAAATGAAAAAATGATGATAATAGATGCAAAATGTCAAATGAAACAGTAGTAATAATAAATGTAAAATAGTTATTTTACTGAACAGTTTATATCAAACTTCAAAACTTCCTAAAGTTGCATTTGCATGCAGTGGCAGAAAGGCATATGTTCTAATAAATGCATTGCCTGGGGACTGAGGAGAAAACTACTGCTGATCACATTATAGTGCCTGGCCTGTGAATTTTCAAATTGAACAGGAACCTTCCCCAAGGATGGTATTTCTCTAGGTAATCTTTCAATTCTGTTAAGCAAACATAATACTTAAAGCACACTGGGAAACCAGTACATGACTTCTAATTGATCTGCTTTAGGATCTGAAGAAGAAATTATTTCAGGAATTTAGTCAAACTCAGACTTTCATATGTGTTTCTTCATAACATTTGCTCATGATGAATTCTTCATAATACAAAGTCTGACCATGTTTTTTGAACTCGAAGCAAAAGTATCTTAAACTCACTAACAACTGATGTAGCAACCAGTCCAGCAACACCAGTTCATTCTAAAATAATACACTGTTATAGGTTAGAAATCCGAGGGGGGGGAATTTTTCTTCCCCCTGCCCCCACTGTAGGAAAGACAGAGTTTGAATGGAAAGGGGGGGGCGATTAGCTTTACAAAAGAACCTGGCTGGACGAACCGCATTCCTAACGGATGGCCCATCAGAGGCTGGGGGGAGAGGGGAGGAGTTTGGTGGGGGGAGGTTTGCTGGCTCTTCTCAGAAGGGAGAGGTCAGTTTTTGCTGAGCTCTCACTCTGGGATGGAGACAGGGGAGTTTTGCGTTCGTGCTTTTGGAGAGAAGGCCTGGAGGCCGGGCTTTCTGGCTTCCCGCCCTGGTCAGCCCTGACTGCTGGCCTCGACTTGCAGGCAGGCTGTCTTTGTCTCTGGCCTGGACCTGCTGCGTTCTCATCGGAGAGTTTTTGTGCTCACCGGGAGAAGAAAGGAGGAGCCTTGGGGCACCGTCATCTGAGGACAACAATTAGTTTCGTGGGGGTGGACTGTTTTCCTTTCCCCCTTCTCCCATTGGGGAAGGGTCCCCATTCTCTTTTCAGCTCCTCCCACAACCCCAGACCCCCCCCAGACCCCTCCCCTCATGGTGACCGCCAGAGCCCGACAGCGCCCCCTGCAGGCCAACACCGAGCACTGCAGGCTCTGCTCCTCCAGTGACCCAACAGCGCCCCCTGCCGGCCGGGATTGGAACTGCGCTGAAGGACAGAGAAGTGTTCATTCAGACTTTTTCTTTTGTTTGAAGGGGACTTTTGGGTACAGGACTATTGTCCAGGGGTTTCTTTGTGTGTTCTGTTACTGTTCTTGCCAACATACATATATCTTTTAATAAAGGGTTGTTATTTCTTCTGTTTTTTCCACACTTCCTCGATTAAAGCCCCTTAATTTTGAATTTACAATTGCTGAGAGAGAGGAGTTTGGTTTGTCTCATAACTCATCCTCTCTAGTAAACATTCCAGTCTCTTCAAACTGAGACATACACTAAATATGTCAATCATACACCTACACTAACTTTCTTCTGTTTTTAATTTGAGCCAGCTTATTGTCTGTTTTGACAATGCCATTGGTCAGAGTGTCAGACGGCATAAATGAAGATAATAACATTGAGATATTCCATTTACCCTAGCTTTACTATGGTTTACTGCCTATAAAGCTTCAGGTGATTGTTTTAACTGGACACAAACATAACAGCTTACTTCTAAAACAGTGTTTCAATCAGTGGTATTGATCTTTTCATGTTTACATTCTCCACTTCTGGTGGCTGCCTCAGGAACTCTTGCGAAATTGCACTGACTAAGTTGGCACAAAACTACTCAGTCTCATCTCCAGTTTCAAGCTAAGTGAAACCCAGAGATATTTCTGGGAACAGTCATGGCATGTTGAAATAGGAGAAAATTACTTCCTTGTGGCTAAAAAAATTTAGCAGACCCAAAATTGATGTAAAGGAAGAAATTAAGATAAATGCAGTATTATTCATAATTTGGGAAATCCAAAGACACAGGCATGATTAGCATTTGAAAAACAGTATTGAATATTTCAGAGAAATGTGTAATGACTGTTTTTTAGTATAGGTGTAAAAAAGTAATTTTTATTTAAGGAACAACATGATGTATATTCTCCACAGTTTTTTACTGACTTCATTGCCTGTACACACTTAAAAAGAAAATTCAACAGAAGCAATACAATCAATATTTCTGTAAATGTTAGCAAGCGTTAACCAGATCCATCTCAAAACTTTTCTGTAGCAAAAATATGAAGAGTACAGAGCCAAGGAACTGGCAGAGCAGAGATGTAAAGTCTTGAAGAGTCAAGCCACTAGGAAGGTGTGGGACATGATGGCACATCTCCTGTTGTGGGAGGATTTGGTGCTCCTGTAATTGCCACCATCACTGACATCTCAGCTGCTTTCCTGGCAATAAAAACTGCAGCCAGCCTGCCTTTTCAGGGCTTTGCATTGATAAAGTAGTCATGGACAGTGTGCTGATTAACTCTTCTTCTTCCATTAGTTATTATAGGAGCCACGTTGGTTTACTGTATTTTCAGAGATAAAGATTCTGCCAAACTCTGGAAGAGGAAATGGGAGGCAGGAGAGGCTAGACGGAAAGAGGTATTAGGAGCTTGACCAACAGCTGTCCCTGGCAGATGTATCAATACACTAAACTTCTCTTAGAGAAGTGTGCCATGACAGCTAAAAAACCAGTCTCTGCATTTCCATACCTGCTAGCAAGCACAAACACAGCTTTTGAAATATTCATGCAGTGCCCAAACACACAGCACAATAGTTTATTTATGGTAATGGCCCAACCCTGGGCAAACAAATGGGCTACTTTAGTATGTAAAAATAGTAAATAAAACTGAGAGTAGGTTTAGATCAGATATTAGGAAAAAAATCCTTTACTGTGATGGTGGTGAGACATTGGAACAGGTTGCTCAGAGAAGTTGTGGATGCCTCATCCCTGGAAGTGTTCAAGGCCAGGCTGCTTTGGGCTCTGAGCAACCTGGTCAAGTGGAAGGTGTTGCTCTTCATGGCAGGATGTAGGAAACAGATGATCTCTCAGGTCCTTTCTAATCCTAGCCAATCTATTATTCTGTGATTCTATGATTTCATGAGAATACAACATGCAGTTCCCTCTTCAATATATGACCAAAGATCTATAAAATTGCTCACATCCATTGCTTGTAAATTCTCTCTTTTTTTTTTTTTATCTAAGACTTTTAGTCATTTTTAACAGCAATTTTTTTATTTTTTTTCACCTAAGTTCCAATACCAATATGCAAACAACCAAACTCTGTCTTTCCCCAATGGCGTGATACAACGACATGCTCAAGCTTCTCTTTGGCCCATGCACTAGAACACAACCCTCTAAACTGCTCTGTTACTGGCACATAACACCTTACCTTTGATAACCATCTCTTCTTGTTGCAAATTTTTTGAAGTTGTGGTGCAATTGTCTTCCCTAGAGACATACACTGAGAAGGCTGGTTTCTCCTGTTGCTTACATCACTGAGATTTCTGGGGCACAGGTAAGTTCTTAACACACTGCTGCAAGTTTAACAGGGCAGTTATTTTGCAGCTGGCTGAAACACAGATATTGACCTAAGCCCTACTGACTCATAGCACAGACTAGACCAGATGCCTGTGCTTTCAATTTACGATGAAATCATGGGCTAATAACCATTCTATAATGGAAGGTGTTATTCACCTTTAGCCACCAGGTGTTCTTAGGCTTTTAAAAGTTAGAAATTAAATTCAAATATTAGATAAATGAAAGATTTCTTATGCACTGAACTACTTCCACCTTTTTGTAAGACAAACACATGCTTTCGATTTTGTTTCTGAAAACAAATACCGTCAAATAAACAAAATTGGAAAAAGAGAAACATAGATTCTAAGGTATTTGTTTTACGAAATAAGTAAACATTCTCCTAAACACATTATTAAGAAACATGATGAGGTCTAAATCAACTTAGACTGGCTAATCAAGTACTAGCTTGGAAGCTGATGAAGACCAAAGAAGCAGCAGCATGTTAGTTACCAATGTGTAAATGTCTGTAAATAACAAAGCTAAACAAAACAGCAGTGAAATAAACAAGTTACTTCAAAATCTGGATTCATCCTATCACACAGAATATGGAAATGACAATAAACTCTGGCAAAATATTGTTTTGTTTTTCTTGCCAGTCCAATTTGGAGCCCTCTCCTCAAACTTCCAAGTATCAGGCCAAGTGAAATTTTACCTGAAAAAGCTACTTGAAAACTTTCTTTCCCCTTTTTCTGGACAATTTAGACTTTTTTTTTTTTTTTTTTTTTAAGATTTACACATTTAAACATGCATTTCAAATGCAAAGTTATAGCCTAGTTGTACTTTGGTTTTAATATGCTTCTAAATGTTCTTACAAAAAATTGATACATGCTTTATTACCTAAGGGAAAGGACATCTCATCAGGATTTGATTTAAATTTCTTTGCTTCTGGAGAGCTAGATAAATGATAGTGAAAAATGTTTGGTGTTACACCTGTTCCAAATATCAGCTGGGGCATGTGTTAGCATAACTTGCAATCTTGACAGCTAACATCAGTAGCAAAAATGGTGGAATCTTATCAAGGACAAGTTAAGAGGGGACCAGATTTGCCAGAAACTCCCTGATTTGTTGTCTCTATAAATCATTTTGGGCTGTTACATTTTAACAACCTCAGTTTTCTTTCTCTTCCACCCATGTTGCAACATCTATGTCTTGCAGGTCTTTATTTAGAATGTTTTCCATTCTGTTTAATTCCTTCTCAAAGTTTCCCTTGGATGAGTAGCACTCTTCCAAAGAGAATATACTCTAAGTGGAATCAGTTTGACACTTTCTTCTTGGTTGTAATCTAGTATTCTGAATTATTTTTGGAGTCAGAATGAATGTTAACAACTACTTAAACCTTCTGCATCTGCATGGATATGAGCTGCATGCTTGGAATAACAAAAAGACTATCTAAGATTCAAATAGGACTGCTAATAGCTTCTAGTAAGGTAACAGCTTCTGGAGGTAAAATAATAGGACATTGACACAGTTAAAAACGCGTGCCACCCCAGCTGTTTGTCTTTTCCATCTAGGCAAGGGTGTCAAACAAAAGAGGAAAAACTCATAACAATGATTAAAGAAATAACAGGTGGGAGAGATGCACAACTGGTGCCATTTAACGTGATGTAGTTTAACAAAATTTGAACAACTACTCATAACACGAGTTATTCCATAATCAGATCAGACAGCGTCTCCAGTGCACCAGCCTCTTTCCTCCCATCCATCTCTGCTTCAGGTTTCCCTGCCCATGCTCGCAACAGCTCTGATATGGTGCAGCTGTGCTGCCCCAGACTAAGGATAAGGGAGCAGAGCAGCAGGAGCTGGGAGAAGGCTGTTCCTGCTTCCCCTGGGAGATGCATCATGCTTAGGTCCCCCTGCCTGTGATGCTGATGCTCTCAGTGCCCAGCTGCCCAGACACTGCACAGCAGCAAGTGCTGCTGCTCCCTGACAAGACCAGTTACGAACATCCTTCCATCATGATCATGAGTCTAACAGTGATGGATCTGTGCTGTCTAAGCCTCAGCCACTGCTGACTTTCTTGCCCTTCATAACAGCTCCTATTATTTTCAACATCCTTTTTCTTACAACAGATTACAGAAGTCCACCCTGTGTTTCTGATGCCACATGGAAAACACTAGGGATGCTCCCCCACTTTTAAGACATCCACAATTGCTCCTGAGATTTTGACTTCCCTTTGGTGACACACCCTGAGGCACCTTGGGTCTGTGGCCCTGAAGAGCCTCATCTGAGGTCTGCACCCACCCCTCTGTCCCTTGGCCTGGGGTTCCAGGGGAGGACATGGGGGGAGGCTGTGGGGCTGGCGAGGCCCTGCCCTGTCCTCCTGGCTGTGTGGTTGCCCTTTCCTCCTGGCTCCTGGTCCCTGGCACAGCCACTGGCTCTTGCTGCTCTCTGACCTTAGGTTAAGGGTTATGGTACCTGGTTTCTCAAACAACTGCTACCACTTACACAGTTCTGTCTATTGTCATTGATTCCTCCAGGACCTCCTAAAAGTCTAGCTGTGATTTTTGCTCCTTCAGGCCTCCTGAAGTTTCACAGCCTCATTGTTCCCAGTGCTGATGTCTCCACCTGGAGAATTCAGGGGTTTTATGGGGAAATTTGACTAAGCCAGAAACAGACTGCTAGCTCATTCCTCAGCTGATCCTTAGCTATTGGGAGCTGTTGACTAGTAGCAGAGAGGTTCATAAGCTGTCTGTTCTCCTGCTTCCCTTCACAATATTCTTTTCTGAGTTGCATAGGTGAAAAGAGGATAGCAGCCTTCTGATTCGATTAAGTATGGATACCACTGCTTGTAACAAGATGCAAGCTTTGTGTCTAGCTGACACAAGAGATGGGCCTCAGGACTTGCTAGACTTTGTATGGACCTCACTTGGCCTGCCTGGAGGGTCAGGATGCTGATAGCTTGCTGCACTGTCTCCCATGACCCAAACTGAAACCCAAACTGAATCAGACTTGGACTCAGAGGATTTGTGGAAATATGGACAGGAAACCAAAGGAAGGGGTGAACATAAGAAATTTCTGCATGTTTTTTTACCTATATACAACTTGGACTACAAATTTTAAAAAAATGGTAATTGAACTAACAATAACTCCTTAATTAAACTGCTAGGACATTAATTAAACATGCAAGGAGTTTAGTTTGGGTTTTTTTTTTCACTTACATCTGCTTTTATATATTCCATGAATGAAATCCACTTGATGAACCTGATATTCAGTGGACTGCTGAGCAGGAAAATTTCTTGATTTGCAGCTAAAATTGTTTTAGGCTCCAGTGCAAATTTCAATTGACTTTGAGTTGTCATTTTTTTTTTCCAAGTACAGCTTTTAATTTTCATATTTGCTTTTTAATGTTAATTTCAGTATTTTGTTATTTTCTAATTTAAGAGAAATTTAAAAAAGCAATCAACAACTGGAAAGCTTAATTTTTAGAATATTTTCTGTGCAGGGCAATGTTTAAAAGCTGAATTTGTTAATAGATTTTTTTAGTAGAGAAATTTCAGGGAGTTCATGAGCTTAGCAATTTTTATGCACAAATTCTCTATTTTATAATATACATTAATACAGTCCAGCTTTTATATTTCACATATATAATTATCATGACTAAGCACAGTTAAAAAGAAGTCTATCCAAGAATCACTCACGGAAACATTTTTGCCCAGGAGGGTAACAGTCAGTGAATGAAGTCAGACAAGTCGTCTAAACAAACAGAAGTTTTATATTTTTAGAAAAAGGGAGAACCCCTGAAAAAGCCCATGCAAGTTTATTCTGGATCAATAAAAACATGGGGCAGAATTGTGTAATTGCAGCTTTATTACACTTAATGTTAAACTTTTCCTGTAAAAGGCTAGAACAGTTAGAGATATTTGACATTAAGACACTTCTGAAAATTAAAGCAACAAAGTCAGAATTTGTGTATTTATTTGAATACATAACTGACATCTTGACAGAAATAACTAGCTAGTAAGAGGCTAAAGCACTGTGTGGCTATAATTTGCAAAACTTTGACAAACCCCATACAATCATGATCCCTAAAATTACAAAGCATGTCATATCTATTGATACATCCCTTAAAAAAAAAAGAATTTCCCAAAACTGAAAACATCCTTTTCTTAGAAAAATATGAGATTCACGAGAAAATGAATGTATCAGTTTTTAAGAGCAGAGACATCAAGTGTTGCAATAAAACTCAAATCTTACAATGATACGAATTTTTTTCACCCATTTTTGAAACACTAACTATATTGACTGTACAGCTTTAATCTTGATTGGACTTCTTTTGGAATTTATAACATACTAGCACTTTTCTTTCTGTACATCTTTCTGTCAAGGATGTTTTTTAAAAGCTCAGAGGGAGAGACTTCCTAGATGAACATTTGCAGCCATATCTTCTGTTAGTAAAGAGGAAAAGTTAATAGTAACTATAACTGTATATGCAGAATTTACTGTACATCAAAAAGCGTTACTAAGTGCCTGCCACTAGAGGCCATGTATTTCCTAATGAAACAAGCTATGAGGCAGATCCAGTTTCATTTGTTTTTGTTGAAACTGGGAACTGGGCAGAAATAAAAGAGAAGAGACTGCCCAGTTCTAGACAACACTGAAACTAGTGTTTTTGAAAAGAAATAAAATAATTAGTTCTTCTCTATTGATCTATCCATTAGATTCCAAGGGAAGGGAAAAATTCGTGGAATTTACTTTGTGAAAAATCAATAGCTCTGGTAAGGGATTTGTCGCATTAGCTCTGAATATGTTCATGGGTCAAAAACCATGAAGCTTACGGAAAACAGATGAGGTTTGGTTAAAAGTAAACAAAAACAGAAGTTTCCACATGGAGGCATATTCATTAGGCAGCTTAATAAATCATGGGAATAACTATAGGAATTAATTGTAGGATATTGGTTTAATCCTTTTATTTTCACTGACCAAGTAATCAAATGAGCATACATTTAAACGCATTTCAGTCCATGATACCTTGGTTGGACTTCCCAAGAATGAAAATGGCATAAGATTCAGATCCATTACTAATATCTTAATGAAGATAATTGTTCAAGAAAGTATGTCCTTTGTCATATATTCAAAACAAGAGAAAAGTTGACACTGCTTCTTTGGGCCTATACTGGTGTCAGAATTACACACAGGGCAAATTAAGAGCTACATTATCATAATTTACATATATACAAAATGCTAAACAAGCCACATGATTGCTCTGAGACACAATGTAATTTGGAGGTACCTTGAGCTAGTTAGATCTTACAGCAGAAGAGTACATAGCTGTAGGTTTGCTTTGTTCACTTTTAAAATAATAAGTGTGTTCAAAAGAAAACAAAACAGATAATTTTTACATAAATAAGTAGAAAACTTCATACAGGCAATCAAAATGTAGGTTTTACATTGTTTCCATGACAAACACATTATCAGGACTGGAATGGGATTAAGATTGTACCAGTAATATAAAACAATAAAGATAGTCAAGAGAAAAGATAACTAATATATTAAACTCTTGGTTTTACAAGCCAGTGAGGCAGGCTCATTTGTATTTTATTCTGACTCTCTCTGGTTACTAATATTACTTATTCCACATGCCTGTTCAAAACAGGTAAATACACTTGGTAGAGGTGTTAATGTATCTTAAATACCACAAAGTGTATAAAAAATCAAGATCAATTTTCTTAATTGGAAAAAAAAATGCAGATGCAAAAGAAGATTCATCATTAAAAATAAAAAAAAGGTAGCACCCTTTTTTCACAGCTTCCTTTGCATGAATTCTGACCTAGGTCAAATGACAGAAAATTATGTGGAGAGAGAGGTTACACAATAGTCATGAAATAATCCACAGATGAGGGATTTTACTCAGAGCGTCAAGGTATCACAAATAAAGTTGTGCAAGTACTTGAGGTCTGAAACATTCAGAAAAAACTGAAAAGCTTCCTGGAAATTGTGTTCTAAGGATCTCAGGTAATCAACTTTGCATCTTAATTTATAGCTGTGAGAGTCAAAGGGAGTATTGTACTGAAAAAATGTTGTGCCATGTCTCTGGGAGATAATCTGTGCACCACTTCGCCTCTATATGAGAGGGGACAGCTGTGAGATTCTTGAAAAAAAATATTTTGAATATGTATTTTTTCCCCTATCTGCTTTATCTGATGGTAAGACATTATTGTCATAATTTTCTCAATCCCCTTCGAAATTCAGAGAATGGCAGTTCTCGGACTTCAAAATGCAGGTCTATTTCTTAAACAAAACCACAGGTATTATCTAGTACTCCCATGATCACAAAAATGTGACACACCATGATACTATGCAACAGGAGAACTCCTATGATGTGTGTGACTGCAGAAGCTGTAACTGATCAAATAAAACACTGTAAATTTAGAACATAGCTGTGCTGGTTTAAAAGTTAACCAGCAGGGGAAATGAACTCAACTCAAAACAGAGATTATAAATCAGAATAACAATTTAATAAAATAATACAATAGGTACGATTACACAGACAAGCAATTTGGTTTTAACCCACAAAACCCAAATGTATAACCCAGCACCCTGGGGCATGAACAAAGTGGTGTTTCTTGGGCCCCCCTTGAGTCCAAAGTAAAGGGAGAGGGGAAAAAACCTGCTGGTGGGAGAGCTGTTGCAGTCTGGTCAAAAGTGGTGATTGCAGTCCAGTTGAGGGTGGTGAGCTGCAGTCTGGTTGAGAGCAGTGAGCTGCAGTCTTTCTCTGGATCCCATGAGTGGTAAAAGGGTTCCAAAACTCCAAGTTTATATATTCTCCAGTTCAGGCAGGAATGCTCAGTCCTTCCCTCAGAGTGGGGAATTCCATAAAAGGGTATGAGGATGCTCAGTCCTTCCCTCAGAGCGGGGAATTCCATAAAAGGGTATGAGGACAGGAACATCTACAGGCCTCTACTGCTAACAATTTCTGGGAAATGGCATGGAAGGTTATAGAATACACAGTTTTGGGTTACACCCATGCCATGATGAACTGGTCTCAGCTGTCCTAACTAGGACAATGGCTAAATTTTAGAATTCTTCCACAAATTTAGCAATTTTTTTTTTAATATTTGTTAGTGTCTCCTCAAGGTGTTCCAGTATTAATTTTATTATATTCTTTTGACTTAAACATCCTTTTTTCCCTCCTAGAATATAGTTTCCATTCCCACTTTACACTTTGGATCGTAAAGGGACTTCCTAGTTAATCAGTTCTTATGTCTTTATCCCAGTCATAACCCCATCTAAAACTTTAGAATTCACTAAATCCATTATTAATTGGTTCCACAACACACCTCTACTGAAAATTAAAAGCCTTCTAACTTTAACAGAAAATTAGTTGATGTCAGTTTGCTCATTTGTTCTCAAATCTTCTGTTGCCTTTTTTTTCTCTTTCCTGGTTGTGTATTTCACAGAGCACTTCACTTTGCTAGATTGAACCAGTTGGTTTCTTTCAATTCTTTTTGGAAAACAAATTTCTCTAGTAATCTTTCTGCATATTTTCTCCTTTAAAGTGATTTCTGGGAAGCTGGCACACACTATGGAGGATAACAACTCTAGCAGGTATCTCTGATTGCAATATACACATAAATTGCTTCTATTTTTTCCCTTTTCATGAGCATTGTCAGTCTAGCCAAATAGATTATTCACCTCAGAGTCTATTACCACTTTTTATCTGAGCACTCTAGATCATGGTTGGGCTTCGCAAATGAAGATTAGGGAAAATTCTCTATCCACGTTTGACACAAGTGCGTTGGTGGCTAAAAAGGCCAATGCGAGACAGACATGCTCGGTTGCAAAAGGCACAGCAGAAAGACTCCTTAGGTGGTAAATTCTGCAAGGCACGATTCTTTCTGCATTGTCTTTTCTCCTCAAGAGCGATCCTGTGTGTGTTCTCAAAGGAAGCAGCAGAGTTATAGATGGTGTGTCTCCAGACCTCCCGATTGGAGGCCAGAGTAGACCAGTTCTGTTGATCAATACGGTCGAGGCTGAGATGTTGTTTCAGGGAGTCCTTGTATCTTCTGGGCTCCTCTCATGCGGCAGCCGGAGGCAAGTTCACCATAAAGCAAGATCTTAGGGAGGCGGTGGTCTTTCATCCTGGAGATGTCTCCTGCCCAGCACAGCTGTGTTCTCAGCAACAGGGCCTCAATACTTGTGACTGCCGCTTGTTCTAGAACAGATATATTGGTCACATAATCTGACCAGTGGATGTTTGTGATTGTACGAAGGCAGTGTTGATGGAAGCGTTCTAGGAGTTGCAGGTGGCGGCGGTAGATGACCCATGATTCAGATCCATATAAGAGAGTAGACAGCACAATGGCTCTGTAAACACTGATCTTTGTACTTCTCATCAAGTGTTTATTTTGCCAAACTCTCTTATGAAGCTTCCCGAAAGCACTGTATGCCTTTGCTAACCTGTTGTCTATCTCTCGGTCAATCTTACCATCTGAGGAGATGAGGCTACCTAGTTAATTAAATTGCTGGACTGATTTGAGCACTGATTCGCCTATGGTGATATGGGGATGAAGGAAGACTTCCTGAGGTGCTGGTTGATAGAGAACTTCTGTCTTCTTTAAGCTGACTTCCAGCCCAAAGAGCTCAGCAGCGTCTGCAAAGCAGGATGTTAAACGCTGCAGAGCTACTTCTGTGTGAGCGACAAGGGCAGCATCGTCAGCATAAAGCAGCTTCCAGACAAGATGGTTTAAGGTCTTAGTGTGGGCCTTCAGTTGCCTTAGGTTGAATAGGCTTCCATCAGTATGGTATCAAATGTAGATACCGTCCTGATCATCGAGGTCTGCTGTGGCCCTTTGGAGCATCATGCTAAAAACGACTGTGAATAGGGTAGGAGTGAGAACGCAGCCTTGTTTCACACCATTAGTTATTAGAAAGGGCTCAGAAAGTGCATCGGCATATCTGACTTGGCTGTGCTGATCCTCATGGAGTGAGATGATCATTTTAAGGAACTTGAGGGGACAACCTAAACATTCCAAAATCTGCCATAGACCTTTCCTGTTCACAGTATTGAAAGCTTTGGTGAGGTCGACAAAGGTTACATAGATGTGCTGGTTTAAAAGTTAACCAGCAGGGGGAATGAACTCAACTCAAAGGAGAGGTTATAAGTCAGAATAACAATTTATTAAAATAATACAGTAAGTACAATAATACAAACAACAATTGGTCTCAACCCACAAAAACCCAAATGTATAACCCAGTACCCTGGGGCCTGAACAAAGTGGTGTTCCTTGGGCCCTGTTTGAGTCCAAAGTAAAGGGAGAGGGGAAGAACCTGCTGGTGGGAGAGCTGCTGCAGTCTGGCCAGAACTGGTGATCGCAGTCCAGTGGTGGTCTAAGTCTGGTTGAGAGCGATGAGATGCAGCCGTCCTCTGGATCCCACGAGTGGGTTGAAAAATGTTCCAAAACTCCAAGATTATATATCCTCCAGTTCAGGCAGGAATGTTCAGTGCTCCCCTCAGGGCGGGGAGTTCCACAAAGGGTGTGAGGACAGAAACATCTTCTTATCTCACAGGCCTCTTAACACCTAGTTTATAGCCTGAGGAGTCAGGCTCTATGGGCAGAGGGTGCGAATAGTCTATTGACAACAATAGTCTAGTTTCTGGGAAATGACATGGAAGGCTATAGAATACAGTTTTGGGTTACACCCACCATGATGAACTGATCTCAGCTGTCCTAACTAGGACAATAGAGACCTTTGTTCTGTTCCCTACACTTCTCTTGCAGTTGTCTGAGAACAAACACCATGTCTGTGGTGCTCCTGTTGGCTCTGAAACCACATTGGTTTTCAGGTAGAATTCCTTCTGCTATAGCAGGTAATAGCAGGTTCAAGAGTATTCTTGCCAGGATTTTGCCAGTAATGGAGAGCAGAGTAATACCATGGTAATTTGAACAGTCTGATTTAATTCCTTTCTTCTTATACAAAGTGATGATGACTGCATCACGAAGGTCTGATGGTAGTTCACCGAGTTCCCAACAGCGCACCACAAATTCATGAAATTTGGTGTGGAGTGCGAGGCCCCCATGTTTCCAGACTTCAGGTGGAATTCCATCAATCCCAGCTGCCTTCCGAATTTTCACCTGCTGTATGGCCTTGAGGGTTTCTCCTGAAGTGGGGGCAGTATCCAATTCATACTTCACCGCTTGTTGTGTGATGGACTGAATTGCTGAGTCTTGGACTACATGGTTGGTACTGAAAAGAATCTGAAAGTGTTCAGACCATTGATTCAGAATGGAGGTTTTATCTGTTAGAAGTGTTTGACCATCAGCGCTGAGTAGAGGACTTTGAGCTTGGTATGTAGGCCCGTATGCTGTTTTCAGGGCTTCATAGAAACCTCTGTGATCACCCATGTCAGCACACATCGCGGTTTTTTAGCTAGACTGATCCACCACTTGTTCTGGATGTCACGGAGTTTCTGTTGGAGCTTGCTGCATGCAAGACGAAAGGCTGTTTTTCTTACGTGACAGGAAGGCAGTGCACGGTGTGCTTGGTGGGCGGTTCTCTTCTTCCTCAACAATTCCTGGATCTCTTGATTGTTTTCATCAAACCAGTCCTTGTTCTTCTTGAGGGAGAACCCTAAGGTTTCTTCAGAGGACTGCTGGATGCTGTTTTTAATATGGTGCCAGGAGAGATATCTGTAGAATCTGAGGAATGGTTATCTAGCCTAGTTTGAAGATTAGCCTGGAATTTGTGTCTCACTGTGGCTGATTGGAGATTGTTAACTTGGAGTCTTCTCCTTGGGATACTGACCCTTTTAGGTTTGAATTTAAGAATGGGGTTAAGTTTACAGCACACAAGCCAATGGTCTGTTTGGCATTCTGTGCTGGGCATCACATGGGTGTGGTGGACATCATGGACATCTGTCCGTCGCACCAAGACATAATCGATGAGGTGCCAATGCTTAGATCTGGGATGCATCCAGGTTGTCTTCACACTATTTTTCTGCTGAAAGATAGTATTAGTGATGGTGAGCTGTTGCTCCGCACAGAATTCTAGCAGAAGTCGACCATTATCATTGCAGTTTCCAACACTGTGCTTGCCTAATATTCCTTTCCATGCTTCAAAATTCTTGCCTACTCTGGCGTTGAAATCACCAAGGATAATGATCTTATCATCTGCAGGAACCTTCTGGATGAGGCAGCGCAGGTCAGTGTAAAATTTATCTTTTTCAGCAGGGTCAGCTTGGAGAGTTGGAGCATATATACTAAAGAGGACAACATGTTGCTTGTTGTGGAGCGGAAGGCGTAGGGAAATAATTTGGTCAGAACGAGCTGATGGCAGATTTTTCAGTTTGGGAAGAATAGAGTTTTTGATCATGAAGCCGACTCCTGAGAGATACTTTTCAGTTCTGGGTTTACCTGACCAAAAGAGTGTGTACCATGTTCTCTGAGGTTGCCTTCCTCGTGAAGGCGAACTTCACTGAGAGCAGCAATGTCGATGTTGAGACATGACAGTTCATGGGCAATCAGGGCAGACCGGCGCTCAGGATGTCCACAATCTGCAGAATTGAGCATGGTGTTGATGTTCCAGTATGTGAGAGTTAATTTGGCTGCACCTTTGGAGTCAGGTGTATATGCCTTTGTCTTTTGATCTTTGTGTGACTGCATTTGTAGAAGACGCTGATACAGAGCTTCGCAAATGTGTGTAAGGCCTTTGAGCCTGTGCAATGGATTTTTTAGGTGAGACACAGTGTGTGCTGAACTGAACCCTCCCTTTAATTCTAAGGTTCATCTGCCAGGGCTGAGCGAGCTTGGACGGTGGCAGCGAGGTCCTCAGGATATAGGTTTAATTAGAGTGACCTTCTCTTAGATGGATGGCTTTACAGGGCTGATCGAGCTCCATCTGCCCAGGTTTGGAGTTTTCCTTCTCTTCTGTGTGTTCCAGGCTCCCTCTCTCATCTCCCATGATGGCACAGTCCGCTCCAGTGAAGCTCCTCCTCTCTCGCTCCTTTCCGTGCCTGGAGCCGGGCCCAACCCCACGCGTCCTGGGGCCAGGCTGAGGCCGGGCCGCGCCGAGTGCATTCTAGATACTTTCCTGGAAACCAATCATATTTTGCCATTTTTGGGTAGATTTTGTAACCAGTCTTGGATTGCCAGGAACTTAAACTTCTGTAATAGCTTTAAGTATGGTCTCAGAGTAAAGCAGTTTATAACAGCTGGTTGAATCTACTGCATTTTTCTGTAAATTGCTTTTGGGGACATAACCACTGCAAAAATACATCATATTTTATTCCCTATCTCTCTCCCTCTGTCCCTCTGGCTTTCTTCTAAAATCTGTGTTCTGCTAGCATGGTATAAATTCTCAAGAGTTCACTCCTATTGAATTTCCTGGATTATTCAATTCCCTATTTAATTTCCAGACTAGGCCTATACTGGACACCACAATGCTATCCTCCCCACTTTTCTTAAAAATGTTGGCTTTATCTGAACACTTTATTTTTCACAGTGAGCTCCCCTCACTTCTCTTTTTCCCTTCTGTTCTGTCACCTTCCTGTGGTGATAAAACCAAAACCACCAGCTGACAGCTAGATGAAGATAACAACAAACCTAGCTGTTCTGGTAGAAAAAGGGAGGTTTTCAGGTATCCTTAGTAGTATAGTAATTTAGCAATTTTGTGGATTATTCTTACTACTCTAGCATGTAGGCCCTCTAGCAAAGATCAGGGTATCATTTCTAATGCCATGTCCTACTTTATTTTAATTAGGAGGACAAAATCAATAAAATGCAAACAAAAAAAGAAAACTCTACTAAAATATTCTTTCTGAAACAGACTAGTGTACCAGCTGGCTCAGGCACATCCTTAGACCTCTCACAAAGCTGTTAACTGGGATATATCTTGATGACCAGCAGAGGAAAAACCACTCCAGATTATAGCCTGAAATGATAATAAGTTAGTTTCAGAGTTTGGGTATCATCAGTGACCAACAGATGAATGCTTCACTGGAGAGCAGCTATCTGAGCTCCTGTGGGCTTGGGAAGGTCACTGCTCTCTATGGGGATGGAGTAGCACCTGGAAGGGACCCTGTGGTGGCCAAGGAGGAGCGTGAGGAAGGCCCAGCTGCCAGGGTATTCCATGGCCCTCCAGCTCTAGCCATCACCCACTGCCTCTGCAAGATGTGTCAGAAGAATCAGAAGCAGCTGATTTCCCATTTGCAGTTTATCTATAAGAATAAACAGGCACGTATTCTCTTGTCTAAGTTACTTATCTTTTACAGAAGGTCATCTCCATGTTGTTTCTGTGCTGCTAATGAGTACTTGAAAATGTGTGCTTGTCTCCTAAGAGCAGATGGATGAGAATTGAAGAGGATGCCCTGGCTTTCACTGTGAAGCCAAGGTCACTGATGATATCTCTAGTTTCAATCTTGTTTCACCTGTCTCTAAAATGTAAATGACTCTTAAGAGGGGAAGGACTTTTCAGGACTAACTTCCACTGCCCAGAGATGAACACCAGCAGTGACAGTTAATTGATCCCCAGATTCCCTTCCCAACTGTTCTTGTGCAGATGAGTAAAATAATTTACACTATATACAAACAGACTTGGATTTTCTTATACATTTGACAAATTCTAATGGTTGATATCTGCAGCTGAATTAATGTGTTCAATGACTGGGAACTGCTGTATGTGGAAACACTCACTGGTACAGGAAGGGAATAAGTATTTTCAAAGGATGACCTCCACAAATGTCCAGGGCTTTTGCTGTGGGTGGGTCACGTTACCTGAAGTGGGAAAGCACCGTATCTGGTCCATTTTGCAACCTTTCCCTTTTTGCAACACTTACGTAAGGACATTTTGAACTATTTTTTTTCATTTCCAGAAAGAAACTTTCGTGACGACTTTTTTTTTTTTTTTTTTTCCTTTTCTTCTCCGCACAGAACGAATGACGCTGGACAACACGCCTCTCTTGGCGGCTTACAGCGACCCGCCGGTGCGGGGGAATTTCCCTCAGGGAGCGGCCGAGGGGGCCGAGCCGTGCCGGGGCCGGGCGGGGGAGGTGCCAGCACCTGCCCGGCGGGGCGGTGCCGGCCGGCCCGGCCCTGCCCTTCCCCGCTCGGTCCGGCCCTGCCCCGTGGTTGTTCGGCGGCGGGAGCGTTGGGCTCGGGTGCTGCTCGCAGCCGGGGTGGCAACGGCTTCGGGCGCCATGAGCGGCGGCGGCATCGAGAACGCGGCGTTCGAGACTCCCAGCCCCAGCCTCGGCCGGCAGCGCCCCTGGAACTCCGCCGGCTCCAGTGCCACTTCTAGTGCCTGTGCCCCCTCCGATCCCGACTTTGAGGAGGGGCCCTGCGGGTGGGGCAGCTGCACCCCGGCGTCTCTGCAGCTCTGCAACAACCCCGAGGGCTACCTGGTTGTGTACAGCCTGCTGGCCACCTTCCAAGGTAACCCGTCCCTGTGGGCCCTCTGGTGCCCGGGGCATCTCTTCTGCTGCTTCTCTTTCCTGGGGGGAAGCCGGCCGGGAGCCTGGACTGGGGGAGGCAGGAGAAGCATGATGATGTTTTAGGCAGTGGGCAAGGAGAGACAGGGTTCTTCTAGAGACGGTAATGGCTTTGCTAGGGGAAGAAAGTACAGTAATGCCTTGTATAGGGAAGTTGCTCGTACAGTGTTACTCTCTCTACTTCACTCTGTTCTGCCTCTTCTTTTCCCACCTACGTTACTGGACACTGCTGAGTCCATGGTCCCACCAGGTCTGTGCTTCGTGCTCTTGTCAGTGCTGCATCCGCGTTGCTCACCCTTCACGTGCACTTATGGGTTGGGACTTAGAAGCCAGGGAATAAAACACCAATATAAACCAGTAGACAAAATTCTAGTACCCGAGCATGTACTGTATTACTTCCCTGCTAACTAAAACAGTATCTTGGCCTGGTTGGGTTAGGACTTTGGGTAATTAGGATGGCTCTGAAGACAAGCAAATGAACAACATGTTCTTGTTCTGTGGATCCCAGTGCAGCCGTCTTCCCAAAACTTAATGGTTTTACTTGATTGTGGGGGAAACCTGAAGTTTAGCTTGCCCTAAATTTCTGCTGTTCAGCTTCAGAGTTTCTTGTCCATAGTTTTGTTTTTATGTAAAAAGATTTGTTAGGGCCTTAGGAAGTCTGAAGCTTAGGAAGCAGTAGTAGTGACTGGATGGAGGAGAAACATTAGTGTACCAAATATACAGTCTTGAGGTTTGTCCTTCAAATGCAGCTATTGGATTAATGTTCATAACCCTTCAATTTTATTGGGCTGACTAGAAGTGAAAATGTGTTTCCTGGAAAAATATGAGGCTTTAAAGCTCATTGCTGTTGCTCCTAAAGAATGACACCGCTGTAGAAGGGTGAAGGGAGATGTTGGAGATTTGATGCTACAGGAGCTGGCAGCCTTCACCAAAGATATGCGGGATATGGATGGCTGCATTCCTACCTGGAACTGCACTGAGGTAACTGGGGTGGTATGAGGAGAACTGAACAGGAGGTTCTGCTTAAAACCTAGAAAGATTTGAATGCTGTTTGTGTTGCTTGGAAAGTCCTTGAAGGACATTGTCTCTCAGTATGTGTTTCTGTGAACTTTTTCTGATTTCAACCTGTTCAGAATCTAATCTTAGCATACAGGTCTTTGTTAGAAAAGAAATATCTAGGGAGTTTTGAGCAGAGCCTGTTATTTCTTAATTGGATTTGAAAAGTCATGCTACAGCTACTAGGATCAGGAGGTGATTACTGTTACAGTTGTCCCGCTGTTAGCTCAAATTTATTTTCTTCATAAATAAAAAGAAAGGTAAAGGTGGAAGAACTTCTTACATAGCAGATTTCAATGGCAGTTGAGTAGTAGAAGACTTTTAGAATACACGTCTATCTTTTTTTGAGTGACTTAAGAGTACTAAACCAAGTGTCTTGAATATTTCCAGCACTTCTAAGTTTCTTCAGATCTGGTTTGCTGTTGTGATCTGGTTCCTGAGCTGATTAATAAACTTCGTGTCATTTAAAATTTTTCTCTTTTCAGTAGTCTGTGTAGGTTGCCAGTCATAAAAGCATCTTGTATCATAAGAATTTCTGTCCCCTTAAGAAGGCATAAATGTTGTTTGTGCTGCTTATCCAGCTCTTGGTCCTGTTATCTAACTTTATATATATTCCAGGTAACTAATCTAGTTCAGGTTTAGGGCCTTTAATGTAAGGAAACTTCTGATGTTGGTTTTGGAAGCTGATGTAAGTGTGGCTATCACAAGTCTTGTGGCATTCCTGATGTTGTTACTTCGATTTTCTGAATAAGAGCCTTTCCTTTGGTTTAGAACACAGAAAGGAAATTGGGTGCTAAAGACTCAAGCTGCAATTCTTTCTGAGAGGCAGGAAAAACAAGAGTCCTTATCAGCAAGAAATTCAATGTTGTGTATGAAGCTTTGTGAAAACATTCAAGTCTGTAGCTTCAGACTTTAGATAAAAGCACACAAAATACGACTGGAATTTTGAAGTTTTGTGAGCTAATGCTGTGTGGTGGTTTTGGGTCTAATTATTTGACTTAGCCTCCAAATTACAGGAACAATCATTGAGGAAGATAAAATATATCTATTTAACTTGCTAGCACACCTCTAGAAAAGATTATAACGTAAGGTATTGAAGACTAATGAAGGCTTTTTACGTGAGTGAACATAGTGGGTGATTATCTGCAGTGACCTGGTGCCTGTGTGTAGATTTCTGGATGTATCCAACTGAAAGCATATATTTGTCAGGTTATTTTCTAGCTGCTTTAGAAAAGAGATTATTGTTAGCACCTGATGTGCTGTATTTCAGCTTCTCAGAAGATTCCAGGTGGAACTTGTAATTTCTGGCTGTTTCTGTGCAAGTATGTATGAAACCTGTATTTCCAGAATAGAAAACAATTTGTGTAGAATGTTGTTGCATGGCTAATACCTGCTTTCTGTGCAGCACGTGGAGTTGCATAAATGTATGTTGTATCTTGTAATACAGTAACTGGATGTGCTGCAATTCCTAGCTGTAGTAGGAAACAAGGTAGAAATTATCTCACTATTTTGAGTACAAGAAGGACTGTCAGTAATTTTTATTAAACAAAATAACAAAACTGCTGTTTGAGGCTGGTTCATTCTAACATGTCTAAAAAAATTGAATAGCACAAATATTTTATAGGCTGGTTAGGCCTTTTTAGTTTTTTTGTTTGCCTGCAAACTACTGTGTTAAAACCACCATGCTTATAACAACTGCAGAGCAGTTTTGTTTTTTTTTAAGACAGGATAAAGAAAAAATACTCATGTGTTTCACTAGAGCAAATTAAGTTGGTTTATAATTAATCTGGATTTTATGGGTCAGTACCCACTGAACCTAAAGCTCTAACAGATGTAGTGGGACAATAAAGTTTTGGTTTAGAAGAGTTGAAAACTAGCTTCTGTGCTACAACTTTAGAGTGTTGAGATGGCCTTGCAGAACTTGTTTTTCAGATCAAGTATTAGCCAGGTTCCATCTTTCCTAGCGATTAGTCACTAGATGATGCCATTGGAGGAGTTATGCTGCCATTCATCACATCTGGGTGTTTACAGATGAAATCTAATTATTCAGTAAAATTAACTATGAGGTTTTATGGCTTTTAGGATGCAAATGAAAGGTGATGACTTAAACTACAGTAAAAGACAATGCCTTCTAGCTCTGTAATCCACTTACTGTGTAGCACACTTGCTTCATATGAATGTCTCAAGGCCTTAGTAAATGTTTGAGATGCTGGCAAATGGGGGAAAAAGTTGTTTGTTCATTCCTTCATGCTATTATTGTTCTTTGGTAAATGCTTCTTAATAGGAAAAAGTTGCCAAATGTATAACCAATGGCAGTGGAGGAACACTGTAATACTTCTGTTATTGACTGATAGGTAGAATTGTCAACATTAATAAAGAAGCCATAGGGTATTGGAATTAAGATTGTGCCAAGAGCTGCCTCCTTATAAAAAGCTGAAATGTTTACCTGTGGTGGGGATTAGAAAACAACTGGCTGATTTGGAGTAATTTTTTTCAATATGTTGGAGCACTTGAAGGAGATGTTGAAGTTTGGCCTCAGTAGTTGTACTTCTGGATGGTACAATGCTTGTTGAAAAGTAACTTAAGCCTATTGCTGTTTCCAGTCCTTCTGTTCTGGTTGTAGAATGACAGTAGAGAATCATGTTTGAATTTTAGAAGGAGTAAGAATAACTGTAGGGCCTG
Source organism: Manacus candei (assembly GCF_025592945.1). Lineage (NCBI taxonomy): Eukaryota > Metazoa > Chordata > Aves > Passeriformes > Pipridae > Manacus > Manacus candei. The sequence continues at coordinate 3,448,656 of NW_026138064.1, read as the reverse complement.
TGTCATGAGAGAGGCTCATCAGTCATCTATGAGGTTACATAACTCCAACTTATTTGCAACTGTGACTCCAAGACTTCCTAACTTCTTTTCAGGTATATATTTTATTATGGACACAGTTTAATTAGACTATGATGAAGTTGCCTGACACTGTTATGAACTACTGCTATTAATCACTTTGGTGTTTTACACAGAAACAGAATGTGAAGCAGGATGGGAGATTCGAGTTAGAATCTACAGACAGTGCATTTGTAAAAATGGACATGCACTGGCAAGCATTACTTGCTTCTACTTTGGGATAATTTTTATTTTTTTGAGGTTCATCTGGGCTTCAATAGGGCAGCTTGTGCAATGCCTTTTTTTCTGGGTCATTTCATACTTTTACTTCTGGGAACTTAAAGATTCAGAGGACAACCTTTTTATTTTTCACTTAAAGTAAATCATCTCAGTTGCTCTAGAACAGTTGTGAAGTATTTTTAAATAGTTTTTTTCAATTATAGGGGAAGCATGTCTATTCAAGAGCCTTCTTATCTTCCCTTGTGGTGGCAGGGAGGAACTTATGTTTTTTGACAGTACTTTGAAAGCTATGTCCTGAACTTAGTTTACTTGTAGCTTGTATTCTAGTGCAAGCCATAACCTTGACTAATTTCCTTTTAACTTGTACAGTATCTTATGATACTGTAATGCATTCTGTTTGGAATCTGTGCTTCAAACAGAATCTGGAACCTTAATACATGAAAAGAGTTTGAGGCATGGTATATTTCTGGCTTAATGCTTGAGTGTCCACAGGGGAATAAAACTGAATAGGTCCTGTGCAATTTCGCTGGCTTAAGCTGGCACTGTATTGATCTACTATATACCTAGATTTTAAAGCTAATAAATACTTACAATGGAGCTTTGTAAATATGCTAATTTCATAGCATTGCAAGGGTAAACTTACCATTCTGTGATGGAAAGGTTAAAATGAATATATCTTTGACTAATTATCTCTTTTTTTGGTTTTGTAGGTATTGTGGTAAATGGCCTGGTTAACATTAGTATTTCAACAATTGAGAAGCGTTATGAGTTGAACAGTTCCCTGACTGGCTTAATCTCTGCAAGCTATGACATTTCTTTTTGCATGTTGTCGCTGTTTATATCTTTCTTCGGAGAAAGAGGGCACAAACCACGATGGCTTGCTTTCTCAGCATTTATGCTAGGACTGGGCTCCCTTATATTTTGCTTACCACACTTTAGTGTTGGAAAATACCATTATGGAGCTAAACCTGAAGGTAAGCTTATCTTTGTTTTGACTGTAGTAAAAAAAATTAGACTTACCATTTTGTTGAAAGGTGGCTACTTTTTGCAGTTCTTTTGGGTTTCGAACCATTAAAGACATCTTGATTCATTCGTTAACAAGTTTCTAAGTTCCTTTAAAAGGTGTTGATTAAAACTTGTAGATTTATTTGAAATAGAGGCAACAAGCAGTACTGAACTGTACTGAACAAAGCAGTATTTAAATCATGGGAGTAGTTAGCTCTCAGTTCTTACATAACTTTTCTCATAAAAGAAGACTTCAATGCAGTGTGGTTAGTGCGGTGTGGTTTGTATTTCAATTTAGTGGCACACCTGTAACTAATACAGAAATATTCGGATATGTTTAAAGCAGGATGACTTAATCTTAATTATTATTGCAATGTTCAACCAGACTTATGCCTCCAATGACTAAGCATACTAGTGTGCTCACTTAAAAAAATCAGTAGATGTTAAGCAACCTGATGAAAGGTTTTGATTCTCAATTTCTTTAGTGTTGATCATGTCATACACTTGCATAAGCTGTCCAGACATTAGTTAAACAAGTTTGGTAAGCTATTTTTCCCCTATCTAATAAATGAGGATCTGTAATGGAAGTTAATTGAACATTTAACTGAACAAGGCCAAAAGAAAACGGTCTTCAGTGTTTGAGGGCTGTGAGCAGATGATTATTTGCTACCTTTTAATAGAGGGGCAACAGGTTACTTGCTCCTGGCTCTGTTACAGTCCCATTTCTCTACAATTTTGGTTTCAGTATTGTACTTCCTCCTTCACTGTAGTATGGAAGGGAAGCTGAATTTGATATATGTTTTAACCTGATTGCAGGGGTTTTTTTAATTGAAACAAGATACTGATAGTGTGGGAGAGAAGACCAACTATCACAACTGATCTCTTTCCTTTCAAACAACTGTAGTTGAGATCTCAAAGAATATGTTACTGTTTTATCAGACATCTACATGGATGTAGATGTTGGTGCTTCATTAGGAAGATGTTCTACATGGACTTTTAAAAATTCCCCACCACTTCTTGATTTCAAAAGGAATGTGTCTCCTTCACCATGACACTGTCAGCTGACAACATTCCTGCTGTTTTGACTGTTGTAATGCAGGTGCCTATGCTGGGACTGTGGTGAAAGACTTAGCTGACTTAAACAAAACACTATTAAAGATAAATGACTAAGTGTAGGGAACGAACGTTTGCACTGTGACAGAGTCAACATAAATCTTCAGGTGCTGTGCAATGGCATCCTTTAACTGTCAAGTACAGGATCATGGGATGTCTGGTTTAGCTGGTTTAGTTCTGATGTTGATGAAGCATCTTAACTATACAATTGGTTGTGGAATTTAATAGCACCACACCCCTAAGACCTTCCTTTTTGATTATTTGTTTGAATGAGTAGTTAATAAAAAATACTAAAGTTTCTATAAAACTTTTATTTGATGCTTTGTATTAAAATCTACCACCTAATTTATTTCTGAACAGCTCGTTTTACTAGTTGGTTACTTGATTATTTATGTTTGTCTGCTGTATGTCACTACAATGAGTTTTACCTGCAGGATAATTTCAAGTACAGTTCAGTGCAATTTTTAATATGGCTGCCAGGCTAATAAATAGATCTAGACTGGAATACAAAATACATATAACCTCCAGTGTAAGGCTTACAGACTTCATGGAACTTACTGTTTTACCTTGGGATATTAATTTACTTTTATTCTGAGTATATACATATCCTACTCTACAAAACGACTTGATTGTTTATTTATCCTAATACCACTTTTTAGAAGTCGTTTAGTTTCATATTGAAGAAGTTGTTAATGAATGGTCTCCCTATTATTAAAATTTTTTAGCCATAGCAAACATTTCTTTTCTAATCTCCAGAAAGGCTTCAGACTCCGGTTTGTAGCCTAGGTGTGACCAGCTGTTCTGAACTTTTCCAGGTTGCAGAGTCGCCGGTGCCTCAGCTGGCTCCGATATGTGCAGTCAGGGGCTCCACCTGGTGGTGTGTCCGTAGCAGAAGCAGCCGAATTTGATTAATCAGAGATGGCAGAGGGGACTGTGAAAACTGCAGATGCTATAAGCAGTGTACCTTTAAACTTCTGTCTCGGATTTTGTTTTAAAAATTTAAACATATTTCAATATGTCTTTCACAGCAAACATGAATAGTAGTTTTTCACTTGACACAAGGAAGATAATTTCATTGTGAAGACAGTCAAACACTGGGACAAATTACCCAGGATTCTTCTTAAGTGCAAAGGAAGGAAATCTTTGACTCCTCCTCTTGATGTGAGGTTTTATTATCCCTTATGTTGGCCTGTTTCTGTGTAACAGCACTGTATCACCTGTTGTGAGCTACAGGGAGTAATGGTAAAGTCCATGGATGTATTTATAACATCAGTGTAGACAGTTTGTTTAAATATCTGCTGTGTGGCAAGGACTGCCTTGTACTTTGTTTTGTGAGCTCAAAGTGTGGATTGAGCTTGCCCTTTCTTTGCTTAAGTAAAAAGTGTTTTAAAATGTAAAAGGACCTGAGGAAGAAAAAAAAAATGTAGTAATTTTGTGGCAAAGTAGTGTGAATGAATCAGTCTGCTTGTTGCATCTGAAGGATGTTTTCATATGTCTGTTCAGTGTGGCTTATTCCCACAAAACTGATGAGTTTGTTGTTGTTCTTAAGGTTTCATGCTCTTCTACGGAAAAAAAGAAACATGCCTCTCTTTTATCTCATCACTTGGCACTCTTACTGAAAGTGCAGTGATAGCAAGGGGAAGGAGAAGAGAACACATACTCCCTGTCATCAGTTCCTCTTTTCTCTTCCCTCCTTGTAGTGCCAAACAATACAGGAGCAGACACAACCTTACACTGCTGCACCACTGCTTTCCTCTTTGTGTGCTTAGGTAGAGAGGCTTTACCTTAACCACTTGTTCTGGAGAGGTGGCAGTGTGTGTGCTCTATGAGAGGTAATGGTGTAGGTTTTCAGGGTGGGTTTTCTTTTCTCCTAAGGAAACATTTCTCAAGAGTGAATGAGAAGGGAGGATTATCTTTGCTAGTGCCTGACTGCACTTTCTAGCAGTCCAGCTTTCCTTAGGTTGCTCAGGCTGGTCTGTCAATTGAGTGGAAGTTGTTAGTGCTCCTTAGAATCATTATAACATACAAGAACAAAATGAAGTGTGTTACCCAGGAGTATTCACAACCTGTGGAATGACCATTTGACAGATGGTTGTTTGTTTGTTTTTTTTTTTCCGTAAATCTGATCAGTAATGCTTTCAACAAGGCAAAGCATTTTAATAAGGCTATTTCATTCATCTTACCTTCCTGGTGAGGAAATAAGAACCAAGCCATGATAGTATTTCTTTTGGGGCACATAAACCTTGGCACTGCCGTATGGGATACCTTAATAGGTGTGAAAATTGAAGTGGGAGCCTGACATAACAGCACTTCATTTGTAGTTTAGCTTTCAGTACAGATTTTTCTTCAGCTAGACTGTGATGAGCTGGGTATCAGAATTATAAAGTCTTGTTATCTCTGTTTTTCAGACACTTGTCAAGCTCCAGAAACCGTGTCTGCTAATATAACTTGCAATGCCAGCATGAAGTCTTCACATCACAATTATATGTATGTCTTCATTCTGGGACAGCTGCTGCTGGGAGTTGGAGGAACGCCGCTGTATACTTTGGGAACAGCTTTTATTGATGATAGTGTCCCAAAACACAAATCTTCCCTTTATATAGGTAACTTTTAAACTGTATATAACATATCGTCTGGGTTGATCATAAACTACAATACCTTCCAAATGCTTTTATGAATTACTCCAAAAATCTTGTAATTGTTTACTTATGTGCATAAAGTGTTTCTACATCAGTTACTGTGCAATTTAGGTATTAGTCTGCTTGAAGTATCAAGTCTTTTCAAGTTTTATTTTGTAGAGCCTGATAAAGTTACTTTGAGCACATCTCCTGTTACTTTTTGATGTCAGTAACTGAAAATGGTTGTGGTTAATGTAGCCTGTCTGTTAACAACAGAATAGGCTGTAGCAAAAACTTGCTTTTTAGTGTCACAGGTGTTGAAAAATATTGCATATCAATTAGTCAGTAGCTAGGTCACATTGTATCCTTTAACAATTTTATTTACTTACCTTCTGTTAGTAAGCTGTCCGCTCAGTACGGAGACAGTGCTGTGCATTGTGTGATCAGTGCAGTTCTCTAGCCACGTACAAATCTGGCACTTTAGGAGGACATACTGGAAGTATCTTTCCTTCATTCAAAGCCATAGTATTGCTTTAGGGTTAGGGTTGTTTAAAAACTAGCAGTAGTTTTTAACTTTTTTCAGTCATCATTCTCTGGGTTGTGTGCATTTTTACTGCCAAGTTCATTGTAGTTGAAGTGTGTTTTCTATGGGTTTAAAGATATTTGCTTCCTCACATTTTGTGTGTAAGCTGATAGAAGCATTTTAGCTATACTGATAACTTGTAGGAGGAATTCAAGGCACCTCAGATTCCTGAACTTGTTTCCAGACTTGATTTTATGGGGCAAAATTGAAATCATCACCTATTTGCATACAAGTCTTGCACATTTGTTCCAGGCAAGCCACTTCATTTGATGCCAACAAATACAATAGTTGCATATGATAAATCTAAAATAACAAAAATGGGTTTTATTTTTGCTGATATTGTACTTTTTTTTTCATTTCCCTCCCCCCATCCCTGCCCCTGGAGCCAATGAAATAAATAGAGCATAATTAGGGCTGTCTGCATGATTGGGGGATTAAGTAGTGACCTGAAAACTTAGGAGAATTATGTCAGTCTTCATACTTAAAAAAGACGAGTACAATAAACTAATGTATGTACAATCTTCAGGTATCTGAGTTCAGAAGAGCAGTGTATTCTGCCTAATATAATTAAACTGAAATACAAGTGAGTGGGCAGGTAGCTACCTTAAGCCTTAATTCTTTTTCTTGCTTTTATGCAGTGTATTAAGGATTTAAAGTATATTGTGTTGCCTTGCCTAATGCAATAAGGCTTATACAAGGCAGCAAAAAACAAAAAAAACCCTAAAACTTTCTGTAAATAGCTGCTAGCATCTTTGACTATAGGCTTGCAACTCAAAAGTTGATAATTTCTTTCTCTTGTAAACTGGGTGCATTTTCATGAGGACTGTTCTGCTCTTGCTGAACTGGGACATCAACAACTAAAGCCACTGAAAAGTTAAGCAATTGCAAATGGTATTTAAACTGAGTGATGTGTAAGAGGAAATAGGCATCTTTTAAGCTTAGTTTGAAATTCTGTAGAATGAATGTGAACTTAGAAAGTTCTGATAGGCATGTCACTATTTCCAAAATACAGGAAAACCTGGGATATGTTTACTCAGTATTTATTTTGACTTGGGTGTCACTTTTGCATTGGTTTCCCCTCTCGCACCCTTCTCACCTTCCTGCCTCCCCCATCATTTCCTTTTGCCATCTAACTAGAGTGAAATTAATACTAAGTACTCAGGATCCAGACATTTTGGAAACATCAGAAATCCAGATTCTTCAACCTGGGGAAGCAACATAGAATATCAGCAGTAAGAATGCATGTTTACTAATTATTTCAGATCTTGTTTCTGTTAGTTGCAAACCTTAATCTGCAGAGTGCTCCTGATAGCAGTGAGTGCTAAACTGCCACAGAAATCTGTGGTAGGTCAGGGAGACTATTGTGATATTGAAAAAGTCTTGTACTTTTTAGCAGGATACGGTTACATCTGCTACTTTGCAGGTTAGGGTTTGTTTTTGTTTGGTGGCATGTTTTATTTTTTGGCTGTTTTTTTTTAGATGGTGTGTCTGGATTTTTGTTGATGTGTGTTGTTGTTGTCGGTATTTGTGTGTTGGTTTTTTTGTTTGTTTGTTTTGTTTTTTTTAGTGCTGTCAGACACTGTCAAGAGCCTTGGCTTTGTGTTTTAAGGCAGATATTACTCCAGTCAGACATTTTAATGGAACCTTGTCTTTTAGTCTTGAAAGATGTAAAAATACTTAAGACTGAAAAATATCAAGAACTAGATTCTTAAAGATTTTGGTCATGTACTGTTAACAACTGGTGCTCATACTTTCACTTCAACTTTTTCCTTAGCTAGCTCTTGAATGTAGGCACAAGAGGTAGGTGCAAATGGCAGTCTAATAATACTTGAAGATGCAGTCAGTGAGATGTTTTTTGCTGAACCTCTGAGTTGCAGCTTTTAATGAGAGCTGCAAATTTCCTTGTTGAGGCACAAGTATAAATTTTGTCTTCTTCATGCTGTAGTTGAAGTAATGAGAGTGAAAAGAACAAGTTGAATTATGGAATTTTGATCTGAAGTTGATTTAAGAAAGCTTTAAAAAAAAAAGCTTAAGTTATGGTGGACTCGATGTATTTTCTCTTCTAGGAATTGCCTATGCCATGTCTCTGCTGGGTCCTGCTATTGGATATGTTGTAGGAGGGCAACTGCTTAATGTTTATATTGATATCCAGATCCCAGAAAGGCAAGATACAACTGAATTTATTGCTTTCTATTTTCTTTTCCTAATAATTTTAATTGAAATCTTCAGCTTTTCTTCCTGTGAGAAAGAGTTTTTGTTCAGAAAATACTGCATTAGCAAGAGCTTCATTGATTTGTAAGCAAGTTGCACTCATAACGGCTTCAAGTAAGTGAAGTACTTCCCACAGGGAGTAGTGTGACTCCATTATGCGTGCAAGTTCCTCTACAGTGCAAATATTTAGTTCTAGCTTTTCAGATATTGGCTATTTTAAACCTGAGTAACAAAAAATGCTTTGTCTTCTGTTTAGTTGCTTGTTTAGTGTTAAACTGCACCTATTGATTTCTTGTGCAGAAAGTTTCCCTGAGTTGCAATATGAGAGGTAGGATAGTGCTGCTTAACTCCTGGCAAAAATCTTGTGAGAAAATCTAACAGGTTGAGTAATAGTCCACTATTAAAAAAATGTTATAAACTGTACTACTGTTCAAGCCAACAACTTCATTTAGATTTTTATTTCCTGTGTTTTAGAACAATGCAATGGCATTCTGAACTTCAGAGTTGGCTTTGACATAACTCATTGGTTATGAAGATTCTGTCTAAACCCAGCTTTTTCAGTATCTTAGTAATGCTTCAGGATCTTGAAGTCAGGGCCAAAGAGTAGCCTCTAAATCAGAATGACATTTACTAATGAGATGAAAGCTATATTTGGTAGAATGCAATATTTTTATAATAGACCCTGTGAATGTGCAAAGAAGCAAACAAAAAACTTAATACATGTGGAAAACAAGAAAATTACAATATTAAAAGGCTTTCTGTTAAATCAGTTTTAAGAATAAATATTCCAGCTCATGAAGTCTGAAATTGCTGATTGAAATTCAGAATGATAAACCTGCTTTTTCTGAATTACTTTTTCAGTACAAAGGTGGATCAAGATGACCCACGTTGGCTTGGAGCATGGTGGATAGGATTTCTTGCATGCTTTTTTGCAACTTGGCTTCTTATAATACCTTTTTCAATGTTTCCAAAGCACCTGCCAGGTAAAGGTTTAGCAATACTGAGTTAGTTTGGAAGAGGGATTTGTTTATACTTGCGGTTTATAGTCTGCTGGACTGGATGTTTCCTCTTTGATTCCATTGTTTGGTTAACTTAAGTCTTTGGCTAAAATCTGCTAAATACTTTCCCCCCCCCCGCCAGTATGTAGCCTTTAAAATAAGGCAAATGGACTAGAAGAAGGATCTTGTTTATGGTGTCCCCGCCCATGGGCAGGGGGTTGGAACTATATGAGGTGTGATGTCCCCTTCAACCCAAACCATTCCAGGATTCCATGGTTCTTTTCCAGTAGAACTGGAAACAGGTACCTGAATGTGGAGACTGATGGTCAAATTTTGAAGACGCTTCCATCTAACTACCCAGAACTGTATTTAAAGCTGCTATGTTATCCACCAAGAATAATGTGGAAACTCTAATGACTTAACTCATACACTGTTGTCTTTCTTTTTTTCATTAGTTTGGATGGAATAATAAAGCATGAATCAAAGTATCCCAGAACAGTCTTCTAGAGAGATACTTAGAGTGTAATCTCTGTTCAGAGATATTATCTAGGAGTCCTTTGGAATCCAAGCATCCAAAGGAACTTAGTATACTAATATTGAAAGAGAAATGATGGAGGAAAAGAAACAATGAAGTAGGGAACAGGGGAGAGTGTGAGGATGCTTTAAAAAAAAATCGAATGGGCTTCAGCATACTCTGAAGATTTTAGGATATTCCTGATAATATCTTATTGCAGCCAAGATATTCCAATGGAAGCATGATGCTTTCAACAAAAATCTCCTTTCAATTTATTATTGATCTCTTTATAAATCTGTACCAATAAAACACTCAAGAAGACCTGCAGTATCTGAACTACTTTTTCCAAGTAAAGGAAACATGAATTTTTCTGCCCTTTGGACATTAAGTCTGTGAGCACAGGTATTCAATGTTTTCATTGTCAATAAATATGACTGTTTGTAGGAACAGCAAAAATACAGGCTGAAAAAGTCTCTGAAACTCATGATGATGGAAGTGAGGCCCTAGTTCGGATCAAGAATATTGGAAAAAATTTTAAAGACTTTCCTATATCTCTCCTGGTAAGAAAAATCTGAACTTTGCTAAAACTGGTATTCTGAGGAATGAAATGCTTTTTTATATAATCTATAGATATTTAGAAAGGTAATTGCTTCTTTATTGTGTTGTGATAGTGGTCTCCAGTGCTACTGATAATATAACAGATATTCATTTTGTTGATACCTGAGGTTGTTAAAGCAGAAAAGCATATTACTGAAGTTCCATTAGACTATCTACTTTAAAATATAGTGGCTTCTACTTTAGTTGGTACCAAAATCAAATGATTTCTGGAGCATTATGATAATTTCTCTCCATAGATACTGTTGAGGAATCCAGTGCTTATGTGTCTAATAATAGCCAGTTCTTCAGAAGCTTTAGTTACCACTGGATTTGCCACATTTCTACCAAAGTTTATAGAAAATCAATTTGGAAAGACATCAAGTTTTTCAGCAACTCTTGGAGGTAATGTGACTTTTTATTTATAAATCTTAGATATATTGTATTGGACACCTCATTAACCTGGTGGAAGATTATATGGGTATCTTGTTTGCCTGAGATATTTGTAAATGTGATTACATGGAATGCAATTTCACATCAGAAACAGTATTTTTGTTATTCTTGCCTGCTTTGTGAAAACTTAAGTTTTAATGTATAAGTTAATACTTGTTAACTTAAACTTAATTCATCAAGGGTGCAAATCTACTTGTCTGTAGGTTTTTTGAAGACTGTCAATCTCATATTAGAAGTAGAATGAGAAATTTATGTGCTGATGAGACTGTAGTTTATTCCTTTCTTATTCTTGGTGAAAAACATTTAATTTTCCTTACTTAAAATCAGGTGAAGTAGCATTAGTATCTTAGTCCCACTAAAGCAATCAAGATAAATGGCAGTTGGAAATAAAGCAGTGCTTATTGCAAATAAGGGGTTGTCTCTTCCCCTCTCTTCTTCAATTCTGCAATAATGTTACAGTGAGATTTATTTACAATAAAATGACTAATCAGGATATGTTATAAAACAATTATGTAACAGCTTCTGTAGTTGGCTTACTGTCACTTATTCCTATTATCTGATATGGAAAAGTAATAGGCAGAATTCTATGAAAAGCTGAGTATTAGAGAAACAGAAAAATTGGGTGGAAGAGCTGCGCTCAGTATGGTGCCATGATTCACTCTGACACAACTTCTTCCCAAGAACAGCAACCAGATCAAGGCAGACATGTCCATAATGTCCCACAGATGCTTGCAGTATGGCAGACTCAATGTTTCTAAACATGTCTTGCCAAGCTGTAGAGTGCTGCAATATAAGGATGAGGTAGCTGAGCTGCTCTTTCTCCAACAGATATGTTTGGGAGAGACTTTCTGACTGACTGACTTACCACTCTGGACAATATTAGATATAGTACTGTCACTATTCCTGGCTTCAGAACAAAGTATCTTCAAATTTTGCATAGAAATAGATTGGAATACATACTCAATTGTTAAACAATAACCAGGGGTGAAGCAGAAAACTGAGTGTTGCATTTTATGTCCACAGACCTTATCTGGATGCCTTTGAGTTGAAAATATCGATAGGGCTTATTAAATGCACAACTTTAAAGAAATGGCTACGCTAATGTTGAAAGCTGTCTGTACCTGAACTGAGCTAGCTAGTCTGTTACCAATGACCGTGAAAACTACTAAAACTACCTTTGACTATGATTGATTGTGACCTGTGCAGTTTTGCCACTGTACTTGAACTGTCTCTGAAGTTAGCTGTCTCGGGTCAGTGCAAGTTATACTGAATTCTGTGTTATTTTGTAGGTTAGCCAAGTAGAAATGCCCAGTTATTTATCTGGAGTACTAATAGAGCAAAGAGGATAAATCATTGTGGACTATATGGCCTCGGACAGCAAAACTGACTCACTGACCTAGATTTCTTTAAATCTTTCAGTAGATGCCTCATTGCTTCTTGTGCTGTCTCTTGTATAATAGTGGTTATGTTCTTTTAGTAACAAGTTCAGTACACATGTATAGCAAAGAAATGTGTTGAAATTTTTCACATATGGACATGTGAAAAAAGACACTGAAGCAGTGAATGGGCATTTTATATTTTCTGAAGTGAAAAGGCCTACTGGTGTTCAGGGATTCCTGCCCAGTATATAGTACTCCTAAGGCATCGAGTTTGACTGTGGTGAAGTCGGGTTTTGGACAGCTGTAAATTATGCTGTCAAGGTAAGCTTCTGGAAAGGCTAAAGGTCATGTAAGAATAGAATAAATGACTCATGCAGTCAGATTCTGATAGTATAGTTTGAAAATGACATCATGTGGACTGCAATTTACAGGTAACTGTTTTGATTTTTTTTTTCTTAGTATAAAATTGCACTCTTAATTGCTTCACAATTATGTCTTGCATTTTTGTGTCTTGTTTTCCTCTAGGACTTGTATTAGTTCCAGCAGCAGTACTAGGCCAAGTCATAAGTGGCATCTTGGTTTCCAAGTGCAAAATGGATTTGAAAAGCATAATCAAGTTCATGATAAGCACTTGTTCAGTGGCCCTGCTATTAAACACAGTCTTTTTATTTGCCAAATGCAGGAATGAACCTTTCGCAGGTGTCTCTGAAACATATAATGGGTAAATATATTTTAATGCACTATGGGGTTTGGTGTTAATGTTTAAAATAAAAAGGTTACATCGTAGAATATAAATCCTTTTAAAATGTCATATTTTGCTTCTATGTATGAATGTGAAATGTTTTATGCAACTTTATAAAGCTTTGTTTTGGAATCTTCATGTAATAGATGAGAGAAGGTATGGATGCCTTGCCTGCAAAATGTTCTGAGCAGTCAAGCCCTACTTGACACAAATCTCAGCTTCTGTAACAATTTTAGGTGTGGTAGGCGCATGGCATTGACTACACCTAATTTTGTATTGCTAAAAGTAGAGTATTTTGTATCTTGTTTCATTTAATCAACTCTGGATAATCTAAACAGTTTGTTCCGGGAAGGAGTTGTCAATTTTGTGAAAGGACACGGAAGTGCACTGCAACTCACACTAATTGCAAGTTTTTCGCTAGGAGAGCAAAGACATGATTGTAGCATCAAGTTCTAGGGCACTTGGCCTCCTTGTGCAAAGGGGCCTTTCTTTTTTTTTTTTTTTTCTGGTCTAATGGCTGATAGAGGTAGAAACTTAATGCAAAGAGAGAATAACTCAGTGACAAAATTTGAGACCAAAACTGGTGGAGTAACATGGTTAATTGAAACACACTTAAAATATTTTTGGCTAGCATGTATACAAAAGAATTCTCTAAACTCAATGTACTTTACTTTCCCTTAAACAACATAATTCTGCTTCCTAATGAGAATGTAGTCTATCACTCATTTTTAGATATTTGTAGTAATTGTAAGAAATTCTAGGATAAATTCTTCCTGTTGCTGTGAACAAAATTTACTCTGGAAGCCAGTAGGGCACTGAAGGAAAAGAAGTCAGAAAAGTGAAAGCAAAAGGAAACAAAATAAAAAAGAAATGTTTGCAAGGATAAACTTTCTTTAAATACTGAAGTTTTAGGTCCATACTTGAATAAAATGAATAACTGAATGTGATCAAATCACCACTGTAGACACTGTATTGTAGAAAATGCCCAGTCATACTTTGTTAAAGAAATAAGTAGAAGATCATAATGTTTCAATTCTTATAGTTCTAAATAGTACAAACTTCTGTAGCACAGGCAGTGTTTAAAAGCATTGGTGTTCTAAAACTCTACTGTCAAGCAGTTGGTTACTCTGTCGTTAATTAACAGAGCCAGAGGCAACTCCAGCTATTTGAGGGTCTGCCAAAGAGCCAGATAGTGCTATGCAAAATAACTCTACTAGGCTGGTACCTAGGGGCTGCTAGCTACCATTTGGAAAAGTCATAATAACGAGCAACTGACTGAATAACTTCCCTGTACCTTTGTATTGTTTTCCCCAGTCCCCCGTTTTAGACAAGAGTTAGGTACCATTATCTTGTGCAAAAGCATAATCTGAAAGTTCTCCTCCCGTGGAAAAAAACATTGAAACCTAAATAGGGTGGGCAAGAGGAGTATTGCACTTTACTGCTGCAATAGCATGAAGTTACCATGAAAATGCAGAAGATGGGTTTGGGCGCATATTGCTTTTGTAACCTCCAATGCACATGCAAAGTGGTAGAAAGTAGAAATGTAATGTCATGATACCTCAATAATTAATATGTATTTCCTTTTCCAGAAGGTATGCAAAGTGAATAAACAAAGTTTTATATATTGGTGACCAAAAGAAAAATAAACTTACCACTCATTCAGATTTGGTCTTTACAACTTGCTGTAAAAATTGACAATATATTTAAAGACCACTGTTGAAATCTGATGCATAAAATATGGCTCTGCTTCAGTGTCAGAAAAAATTCTAGCAGCAAGATGACCCAAACAATTCAGGACTGTGAAAACCAGAATTCAGACTTTGGTTTTAAAAAGGTTGTAGTTACATACTGTGCAAAAGAATCTGTATTCATCAATTGAATACTGAAGAGGTGGTCTAGAAAATATAACGTGAACAGGTTGTATGATAATGAGCAGCTGACAAAAGGTAGAGCTGAACTAATTTTCATCTGAAGTTAAACACAGTTAACTTGTATTTAACAGTTTTGCGTTGCTTTGTCAGTTATGTACATTAACTGTTGCTGAAGACTGCTTGTCTACAGCAATTTGGAGATAACCAGTTCTGAAATAACTCTCTTGCCTCAGTATCCATTATAAAAAGTGGTTTAGTTTTAGTTAATTCAATGTTAAATGTTGAACTATACTATATACTGGTCACTATATACATGTGACCTGCATCAGAATAGTTAGTGGCACTAATACAGTGCCAGTTCTGAAACTGTATAAGCTTGTGGAAGTAGAGCCAAGTGTCTGACTCTTGCTTATACTACTGAACAAATGGTTCTGAAAGAATAAATTATGAAACTGCTCTGAGAACTGACTTGGAAACTTAATCAGATTCATTTTTGTGGAGAATTTAAAGAAATCCTTCATCGCAAGCATTCTCCTTCTATTGAGAAATAACCTAGAGGAGTGAGGAAAGCTTTTGTAGGCTTAGTTCCAGAACCATACCAGTACAGATTCACTTTTGAGTACATGTGTTAGTGGAAATAGTACACAGTTTGTAGTAACACTGTTCATTACTAAATTAGGCTATCAGCAGAACTAGCATGGCTTATTTTGTTTTAACAAGCACTTCAAAAGAATTGTTTTTGCCAAATTTAATTGCCCAATATTTCATTGAAAACTTAAAGGAAGAGAAATGCATTAACTGTTTATGTAGTTCTGTTCATTTCCACGTGTCTTTGGGATTCCTTTGCTGTGAAAGAACACCCAACTGATAGAGTTTTTAAAGAGCATTTAATGGTCTCATCTGCTAGGCTTTAGAAAAGCAGTGGTATCTTTTTTCAATGTTTTTCTCTGACCATACATACCTAAATGTTCAATCCCTCTTTGAAGGTCGGGGAAGAGAGACATTGTCTGCACATTTAATTGATTAAATATTTCTAGCCTTTGTGTACCTTGCAGGCTAACAAGGCACTGTATGAACAAATTTGTAATTAGTGAATTTGCTTATGGTGCACCATAGTTAATTCTTTGTACATAGAAGAATGACAGTTAGTTTGCTTAGGCTTAAAGCACTAATGTAATTTAGAAAGATTACACTGTACTACAACCAAATGGATTCTATATATAGTTATGATATCCCTAATATTCCATTTGCAATTTGAATTCATGTAAGTTTTCAGCTTAATTCCTAGATAAATTTTCTCCTACTAGTATTTTTACTATCTTAAATTCTTATGGAGAAACCTGCTTTTATATAATTAATGTGGAACTTTTATTTTACAGTACAATATTTAAACTACTGGCAGTGTCGGAATCCTGATTTTAGGTGATGGAACTCTTAACCTGTTAAACTTCTTTACTTATTAATGAACTACTATTAGAAAATCAAAGGGTGTTTTTTATTCTCTCTAGTTACACCTCAAGGCAATCCTCACACATCTCAAACTGATTTTTCATACTAATAACATTGTGGGACTACTTCAAATACAACTAGACTATGGCCTGTTATTGGAAGTAAATGCCTAAAATGAGAGTAGATATAGTAAGCAAGAGTTTAATTTAGCTCTGTTATTCATTAGTTATTCCCCAAACAGCCAGGAAAAAAATGTTTCGGGTCTTCGGGGTGTAATAAGACTAGTTTCTATGTCATTGAACTCTGCGGTTAGCATATGCAGTTGTCTTGGTGCTTGTACAATTTAGATGCCTGCATAGCAGTCTTAAAAATAGTAAAAATGCATTGGGTTTGCAACTGGACTTGAATCAAAAATGGGGCGAAACCTTGGAATATGATCAAAAGAATAAACAACACCAAATAGTGTTTTTAATCTTGTACTTTTTTTTCTTAAAATTGTAAATTGAAGAAATTCAAGTACCGAAGTGTGTGGGAGGGAGAAGGTGGTATAAGATAAGAATTGGGCTGATATGCAGAATTTTGTGATCTGTTTTGTGAATGGAAACTGCAGGGATAATCTATGGAAGGAATAATAGCATAAAACCAACTAGGTGCACAATAACTAAAAATTCCTGGAGATGTAGCTACTATGAATATAACTTTTAAAATAATCAAGTGCATCAATAACCTGACTTAAATACTTTGAGATTTATTATGCTGTAAATCCTGCTGTACTTATTTATGTATCTTTTGTTTTTCAATTACTTTATTAAAAGCCTGTTAACTTCTGCTTTTCAGAACAGGCATGCTGCGTAACTTGACAGCACCATGCAACGCTAACTGTGGATGTTTGCGCTCTATGTACTACCCAGTGTGTGGCAGGGATCGAGTTCAATACTTTTCTCCCTGTTTTGCAGGATGCAAATCATATCTTGTTGATAGCAACATGACAAAGGTACTTTATGCAATGAATATAGCTGACATGGTCTGTTCTGTTCTGGTTTCCTGCAAAATGCATTGTATTTCAAAAGCATCCTTCCCTTAGTATGACAAGAAATTGCAGTATTTATGAATCTAAGTCGTAGTCACTACAAGAAAAACTGTTGGTTTTTTTTAACTTACGAGTTTAAGTGGAATGAATACTGATATGTGTCACAGTCCAGTACACTCTGACCAGGTGCTCTTAGACATTCCACCTGTAGAGGTGTAATGTTTAATACCAAATTTACTTGATAACAGTTGATGTTACATGGGATTTATGATTTAGCAGAGTGGTGCAAAATATGCTAAAAACATAACACAAATGTAAGTTACCTTTAGCAAAATACACCAATTGCAATACATAGTTCAGTTATGGTACCAGTGTGACTACTGTTGCTGCTCTCTAATGTGTTCACTGTCACAATGCTGGGCTTCCTCAGTTGTTGGGAAGGCATATGAAGCCAGCTCAAGCCTATTGCTCTCTGATTTTTTTCTGGTAGTTGTCTGGCTTTTTATGCTTTATGTTGGGCTGAGCCACACTTCCCAGCTCCCCATGCTGGTCTGGCTAATTCAGAGAAACATTCCCACTCTCTTAATGAACTCAGGGAGAACCATTTACACCATTGGTTGATTGACTCAGCTGTCACAGCTGTTTCTTTTCTGTATGGCATTCTTTGCAACAGCTCTGGTCATTCACAGTCTGCATTGTTCTGTGAACTTCCTGGGCATATCCCTCTTTCCCATCTCCTCTGAGCTTCTTCCCTGGTAGGAGTTTATTGGTCAGTCACAGTGTTTCTCACTTGTGTGGTCGTGTAATTTTGCAAGTATTACTTCTACTAGACATTCTGATGCTGAAAATGAGGTAAATCTAAATGTACTTAAATAGAATTGTCAATCAGAAAACTAGAAATCAGCAACTGTTTTGACATTACCTACAGTTCTTTTCTACTAGATATTAAACTAGAGTTTAATACTGCTTCTGTGAAGTTTTTAAAACTTGAATGTCAGTTGCCCCTGATGCAGGAATGGTAAGCCATGAAATTGGCTGGTTATCAAGCCCTTCCAGAACTCAGAGGCTTTCTGTGCTTGTCTCTACTAGTATAACAAACTCTTGAGCAGGGATGTGGGAGGACTGTAGGAAGATTCTAAAGACATGCAATCCCCTAGATACTTTTTATATCAGAAGAGGACAGTGTTAAATGAGGAGGTATTATCCATAAGAAACTATAGGAGACTGACTTCTGCTTGCTATGAAAACTTCACATTTCACTGGCATGGGTTTTTTTTCTTAGAAAACAAACTTGTGTGGATTTAAAAGAAGTGCATGTTCCAGTTGTTCCCCTACTTACAAAAGCAGTCCAATATAGCTTCTAGTCTTTCCTGCTTAAGTCTTAAGAGTAGAGCTCACCTCTCTCCCTGCATATGATTTGCCTTTAACTTTAAAATCTTTAGTTTCAAGGGGGTTTTTATGCTTGTAGGTAAAAACTTGCTACAAAATGGAGACTGTCACTGTCTTTTTAGGTCAAAAAAGTAATAATAACTTTTGCTCAGGTGAGATGGATCAGTCAAGTTCTGATGAACTACTTTTAAAAATTAGGGTTAGTGTCATCAGGAAATGGACTGTTTCCCTTATAGTAGGGTCAAGGTTTATTCTTGTCTGATGCAGACCCAATGAATTTTTACCAAAATAATGTCATTTTGTGTCTTTCTTGGACTAAATTTTGTCTTCTATATTTGTAGATATACCACAACTGTTCCTGTATTGGGAAACCAATAAGAGAAAATGGTTCAGAAGACTTTCTCTTTGAAGCTATCTCTGG
Organism: Manacus candei; assembly: GCF_025592945.1. NCBI lineage: Eukaryota > Metazoa > Chordata > Aves > Passeriformes > Pipridae > Manacus > Manacus candei. The sequence continues at coordinate 3,429,992 of NW_026138064.1, read as the reverse complement.
GAAATGTCCAACACAATGCAGATTTTTACCTATATTCTTGACGATCTTCTTTTTTGCTGTTGTTTTTACATTTATGGCTGTTACTCCAACAACTGTGGCCATTCTCAGGTACGTTTTCTGGGCTGAAAGACAGGTAGCATTCTTCTGAAAGCTCGGATCAGTGAAGTATTTTTATTTGTTTTGCTTTGGAATGTGTACTTCAACAGGAAATACCTTGTGCATTAGTCTAAGTACTCTATGTAGTAAGCAGGCAGTACTTGAAAGAGAGGAGAGTCATACAACTGTTCACTCTCTCTTTAATTACATTTGATTAGTAGATATGGTTTGAATCTATTAAAATTTGCCTGTTTCTATCAAAATCCTTATGGGAGCACTCTTGACTGTTTTAGTTAAAGCAAGAAGGAATAAATATGCCATGTGTTTGGATGAAGAAAATGTTTGACTAGTCTGTGTATCAGTAGTGTCAGGTCTTCAAATTGTATCAAGAAAAGAATAAAAAAACCAGTCTTGCATTCTCAGCTTTTGTTTCCTGTCTCAGTTCAGAGTTCTGGCTTGAAAAATTGACCTGTCAAAGTCTATGGACTACCTTTCATGATGTTGATGTTGTATATATGGTGGTCACAAATATAAAATGTGATAGCATGTATGTTTATCAGTGGTTTGGCTGTCTTTCAAATCGCTGAAACTGATACACGTGAAAGCTAGACTATTGATTTTGGTGTTTGGTTTGTTGGTTTGTTTTTGTTTTTTTTTTTTACAATGTGGTCCTCATTCTGGGTGTAGGGCTGTTTTCCTGTACGATGAAGTCTGACTTGTACCTCTAATACTTGTAGAGAGAAAATACCCATGATGCATACGCATACATGCAAAATACACATGATGCTTTGTGAAGTTGTGGCTAGATGCTCTTTGGCAGGGGCTTGAGGACATAAATGATATACTGCAGCAGTGCCTTGTAATAGCCTCCTGTTCAGGGTAGGTGTAAATTTGGAATTAACACCTTGTCATATTAGTGCGGGGGCAGAATAATGTGAAGTGTTGCATTATCTTCAAAACTGAACTGGTGTAGTTTTATTTTGATAATTCTAAGCAGCAGCATTTGGATATTTGATTACTTTCACACTTCAGCTAAAATAGTGAGACTGTTTTTATGGAAGAAAGGACGATAGAGTAGTTTAAATGTTCAAAACGTAATTTAAATAGCTAAATGTCAGATAAGTTTTACAGTATATTCTGATATCTTTTCAGCTGGCCTATTTTATGCAACTTTAAATGTAAACTCACATGCTCATGACAGTGTTCTACTGCTAGATATAATGACCTGCATGATGTAAAACTCATTCTCCTTTCCTTACCTGCCTTTTGGGTATTGGGGTCCTAACACTGACTGCTATAACTGCTCATCTTTGATGTTTTGATATGTGACTAATCCTCATAGATAATCCAGAATGTGAAAATAACTTCTGAATGTGTAAATATGATATTTTTCAATACTGATAAAGTTTATTAAAGAAAAGACATGTTACAGTTTATTAAAGAAAATAGTTCTGAAACTAAATTGTATAAATTAAGCAAATTAGGTTGTATTTAGCCTTTATAGTAGTATCGTTAGGACACTGTCCTGAAAACATGTTTGTTCCCAGAGAAATATCTGAAAAAAATGGGGAAGAGGTAAGGAGGTAAATTTTGCTACTTACTAAATCACTATATTGATTTGTATAGCATAGGCCAGAATGGTTTAATTGTAATGTCACGTAATTATATGCAAAGGTTATGAGAATACAACATGTGCTCTGCTGAAGCCTGGTCTCAATTCATTTAGTGCTTCTTTAGGAGCTCAGGATTACAATCTAGCACTTTTTGATTTCCTTGGTTGTTCTATGGAAAAAAAATTCGACAGTATATCAGGGTGCTGGGAGCAAGCTACCTTTTTATTTATACTGCTTGTTAAACTAGTTAAATCTAAAATTTTTTGATGGGCTATGGGATTTTTCTCAGTCTTTTGTCTAAACAGCATTTGAAATAGTTTTGTTACTTGTTCTGCAGGCTGGATTTCTAAACTAAGGCATATTCACTGAGGGACACAGCAGAGAAATGAAACAGTTAAAACTTGTTTACTATTCCTTAAACTGCAAATCTTGTTACAGGTGTGTGCCACATAAACAGCGGTCATTTGCTCTTGGAGTACAGTTAGTGTTTCTACGACTACTGGGTACGATTTTCTTGTTGAAACATTTGCCTCTGAATAATCTTCTTATTTGACATTTTTTTCTAGACTTTTAAATAATGCATTAAGAAGCTTTCAGAGGAGCTTGAAGCAGCCTGTCATTGGCTTATAGGATACACTTGTTGTAAGGTACCATCTGGATTCAAATTCCTTGTTAAATAGGGCATTTGTGCTCGTTGTAGCCTTTCTTGTTCTTATCAGCACAAACCAGATACAGGTAACTGTCATTCAGCAAAAGGCACCTGCTGTTATTTTCCCCAGAAGAAGGTCTATTAAGAAGGTTGAGATAAGAAAAACTGATGTAATAGAAAACAGCTTCACGTAGTTAACATCTGAAGATCCAGAAGTTTAAAGAAAGTGACTGTCATACACTTGTATTCTTATTGGCCATGCCAGTATATTTCAAAGTGGATAGATGGAGTCTTCCCTCCCCTCCCTTCCTTTAAAATTCCTTTGGCTAATTTTGGCATTTATTGAATTTGTAGACACTTATACATAAATAATTACTGAGTTTTAACATGGGAAATATAACACTTCTAAATCTAAGCATCTTCAGCATCTCAATAAGACAGATGAATCACCTTAAAAAACAAAACAAAACTAAATGTAGGTATATTCTGATCCACACTGACCTGAATTTTCTCTGGCATATTTTAAATTCTTGCTTTAGTAATAGACAGTTTTTAAAAGGCATATTTAATTCAAGACTGGGACAAGACATGGTTACTTATTTGACTTTTATGTCAGCATTTAGTACTGCAGCCATTCCTTCTCCTTTGAAATCAAATATCTAAGTGCGAGTTCTGCTTTGCTCTACCAGTTGAAACCTCAATTAATCTAAGTCATTCTACTAATGCAGCATAATAAAAGCAAACATCCTCGCAGGTAAAAATTAGCTGGGAGGTAGTGTTGGGTATTATATGAGGGGGCTTCTCTGTTTCATTTTACTCAAAGTTAAGATATTTATGTTAGTCTTGACTCCTAATTTCACTGTGGAGTGATAGAACTTTTTGCACTACCTGTGCTATGACTGAAGAACTGCAGCAACTAACAGCATTACTTAGCAGCTGCTGTAGGCTTGAGGAATCACACAGAGGTTCTAGGCAGAAGACCTAGTGAGGACATAGCTATTTGTTAGCTCTAGGACAATTTAAGGCTTGGGTAGGTTAGGTAGATATACAGTGATGTAACTGGGGTGTTCATTATAAAATTGGCTATACCTGGATGCAAGACACTTGTACTCTATAAAACACTACTGTAACAAAAATCACACAGATCTAATAAAATCTACACAGGAATAATTTTAAACACTGTGCTTTTTTTTTTTTTCTTTTTTTTGTGAAGTTTTTTCCTGGAAGCTTGGCTACATCTGAGGGATGGGAAGAAATAAGTAGCTGAAAATACTAATATAATAATATTTTAGTTCTCTGCATTTGGAACAGGTTAATGAATATGATCTGAAGAAAGACTATTAGTTAAAATCCTGCTTCCTTGATTAGCTGCTTTCACCCCTGATTTAAATCACTTTTTTTTTTCAATGAAAACTGAGGAAGCTTTAAAAAACTCAAGTCTTTGAACAAACTTCTTGCTTAATAAAGTGAGAGCTGTATAAAGAATTAACTGGCACTCTATGCATCTTACCTGTTAACTGAGAGCAATGTTTAGGTGCACACTTGCTATGTAGTATGAGCCCCATGACTTTGTTTAAAATGTTCTGTTTAGTGTTTGGTTCTCCCTTTTTATCTTTCCCACCAGTTTGGCATTTCACTGTATGCACAAAGACCAGGTAAGACTGTTCCAAGTAATTCAAACATTCTAACATTTTACTGTATTTTTTAGGTACTATTCCTGGGCCAATTTTGTTTGGTGTTTCTATAGACAGCAGTTGTACTCTGTGGGATATCGATGAATGTGAAACTAAAGGAGCCTGCTGGGTATATGATAATGAAAGAGTAGTTTATCTGCTGATGGGCATGAGTAAGTAATTTCTTTATATTAAGTCTGTGTACAAGGTAATAGATATACTGACCCTGACTGCTAGATGGGAATTATTTTAAAACAGAACCTTACACTTTTAATCTTTAGCAGTAGTGTTTTAAATTTTTTTTCATAAATAATAAAAAGCAAAATATTGTGCAAGGAGAAAGACAACATTAAGTGACTCTTTAAAGGTTACTTAGAAAATATTTTAAATAATAGTACAAAAGAGTTTTACTCTTTAATTTTCCTTCATTGTCACACTTTATGTACTGAATTTTAAGGGACTGGCACCCATCTCAGTCTGGCTATCAAGATGATTAGGGACACAAAGATGATTAGAGGGATGGACCTCTCCTATAAAGAAGAGGCTGAGAGAATTGGGATTGGTCATCCTAGGAAAGAGAAGACTCCAGAGTGACCTTATTGTGGCCTTTCAGTACCTGAAGGGGAGCCTACAAGAAGGATGGAGAGGGACTCTGTCAGGGAGTGTAGTGATGGAACAATGGGTAGTGGATTTAAACTCATAGAGGGTGGGTTTCGGTTAAATATTAGGAAGCAGCTCTTTACTGAGAGAGAGGGTGACCAGGCACTGGAACAGGTTGTCCAGACAAGTTGTGGATGCTCCATCCCTGGAAGTGTTCAAGGCCAAGCTGGATGGGGCTCTGAGCAACCTGATCCAGTGGAAGGTGTCTCTGCAGGTGGCTGGAACTAGATGATCTTTAGGTTCCCTTCCAACCCAAACCATTCTGTAGTTATCTGGGTTGTGTGTTGAAAGCTTAAGGTCTGAGGAGCTTTCTTCTTCTTGTCATATTTCAGTTCTTTTCTCTAAAGTATATAAAGTTCTTGTAACTATCTCTGAACACTGGTAAAAAAAAATTCCCAACTTGTTTAACAGTCTGTTCCCTTCAACTGCGGGAACTGTGTGTGCCTGTGGGAGAGAAGACAGGCTAAGCTTGCATCTGTGATAACTGTACTTGTCATGTCTTCTAGGTACTTACAGTGCATAAACTGAAGTACCAATATCTAATCCTGAAACTGAAAAAGCAGTGGTCACAAGGCCAGGTTTCAGTATCTCCCAGGCATGTTTATGATACAATACAATCCCTCCTGTTTGCCCTATCCCCTTGGCCCCCCAGGTTGCACAAACATCTCCATGTAACCTTTTTAAGGTAGCTGATGAGAGAACTCTTAACAGGCACTCTATGTGGGAAGTTCTAGATTGTGGAAAAGAGACCATTGATACAGCAAATGACAGTACTGAAACAAGGAATGATTTGCACTTCAGGCTAGAATGGTGTGAGGAAATACAAAACTGAAGCAAAGGCAACAGCTGCTGCAAACAGAAACTCTCAGGCCAGTGAAGTTCGGTTGGAAGACTGCCTTTACCTGCCCTTTGCAGTTCATGTAAAATACATTTAAATGGATGCTGTGCATTTCAGAGTCTTACAGTGTAACTCCTCATGTGAAACTTTATAAATGACTGAAACACATTTTGCTACTGGAGGTGAATGCAATAAGGACTCTTTTATTCTTTGCATTCAGGTGCTGCTTGCAAAATCATCACAATCGTCTTTGTGGTCCTGGCAGTGTATTTCTACAAGCCTCCACCACTGAATAAAGCACTGTCGCCAAAGGATGCAGAAATGGTATCTACTGTACACACATGAATTATGAGCAAATCAGGGACTTTTGAAAGAAAGCAGTAAGAATAAGCACTTCTACAACAGTTGTACCAAAGTTCTTGTACACCCTTGCCTGAATATAAAAGATCACATTTAACATCTGAGCAACTTAAAATATTTGTGAACCTGCAGTGTTCTTTAATTTGCTAAACATTACTTAGTATTCCATTGTGTATATCCAAAGAAATGGCACTTTAATTTACAGTCTACTTTAAAAAGTCTAGTTTGTAACTTAATTGAAACAAGTTGCTTACTCTGACTGAGCCCCACTTACCTCTATTTGTAACTGTAGTGGGAGAAAACAAGTAACTTGGTTTAGTAAAGGGAACTATGTAAGTTCTAAAAGGATTTATTTTAATGTGCTCATAATCTGGGCTAATGCCTTTGGGGATTTTTTTCTATAGCAACACTTGAGAATATGCAAGTTTGGCCATTTTTAAAAAATATTTCTACATGTTATTTTAGTGGTATAAGTTCACTTTATAGTATTGTAGGAAATTGTAAATGGTTATATGTTGTATATGTTATATGTAATATGTTAGCTGGGTTGTAAAATCAAAATATTGCTTAATTTGAGTGTTTGAGTTTCTATCTGGAATACATATAGACAGTTGCTGTTCAGCTGATTTATTCAAACATTTTTAAAATGTTTCTGTAAAATTTGAAGAGAAAACCTATTTTTTTATAGTTTCTGTGTATGCGCTGTCAATTCCAAATGACTGTGTTCTAGGCTTCTCAACTCCAAGAAGCACAATTCTGAAAGCTAGCAAGAATGTATAGGGAAAAATCAGAAGTAGAAAAATATAGCTTTAGTTGTTCTTTTTGACATAATAAGTAGTTATTCAAGCTGTATTTGTATAGCACAACAGGAGTGATATACAAGTCAACCACTGTTACCAGACATTAAATTACAGTGCCTGCTACTGAAATATCATTCAATGTTGACAGGAAATTTTTAATGAGCCAGATATCCCACGTTTGTTTTACTTTGTTAATAAACACTTCTTTTTTGTTGCACTGGCTGTGCATGTCATTCTTATGTAGCTGTGTGCGCCCTCTTCATTGTTACAAAGACTGTACTCATTGACTCTACCAAGATTTTTAAACAAGTGCTACAGCAAAGGATTATGCTTCATCTAATTCTTTAAATGTAGCTGTTGAATTAGGTAAAGGTTAAGTATGCAACTCAAGAAGATCCTGTGTAACTACTTGTAAGTTTTATTTACAGGAAATATTTTATTCAGGAAATAAAGCAAAATCAACTACACCCTGTAACACAACACTTGAGGTCTCTTGAGGGAGAGAAGGAAAGGGGCAGAATTTGCTTGCTCCATATAGCTGAAGGTCTCCTGATAAGGTCTGTGATTCATTCCTGATAAATGGGCTCAGAGCAAGATTGGTAAAAATCACTTGAAAGAATGAAATAGAGATCTTCCTTAAAGTTTGGGAGTGCAGCCTAAAATTCTGAAATAATTTTCATTTTTCAGCTCTGAAATGGTTTGTGTGAGGTATAACAAATCACTTAATCATAGTAAAGACATGTAGTACTGTAGCTCAGCTATTAAACTTGCTTCTCTTGCTTAGACTGAGATCATAATTTCTGCTGCTGAATGTGGTTGCACAGACTACAAAACCTGGGGGGCAGAGTAACCAGAGTTTGCTCTTCTGAGGAGGTTACCCACACTCTTACTTGCACTGGAGTGGTTATTTGGGTGGGGAAGGAAGGAAGCATTGCTGTTGTAATTTATAACCTATCCTGTGACTTGTTAAAGATTATGCTTGCTAGTTTAGGAGTAGCAGCATAAAGACTAGAAAGACAGACCAAATAGAAGTTTACCGATTTACCTTGTGTCATAGCCATGTTAAATTAATAGCTACAGCAATAAATAGTGGAGGAAAGTAGATGTGTCAAAGGTTTTTAGAAAGTGAGGGTAAACATCACAGAAAAGTGTATCTTATGTGTGTGGACAGGGAGGGGTGAATTAAAAACTGCCCCCATGACTGTGCCTGGAATGTCAAAGCACAAAGTCCAGTTTGAGTCAAGTCACTGGTGCTGAACCCCACAGATCAATTCTGGGGCCAATACAGTCCAACCTCTTCTTTAATCACCTGAATGATGGGATAGACTGTGTTTTAGAGAAGTGGCTGATAGACTGGATGTTTGCTGCCCTCTCCAGAGAGACCTTTAAAAGATTGAGAAATAGGCAAACAGGAACCTCACGAATTTCAACAGGGAAGTACAAAGGCCTACACCCAGGGAAAAATAATCTCAGGTTATTTTGGAGGTGACTACCCAGCTGAAAAGCTGCTGTTCAGAGAAGGCCCTTAGGTTCATGGTGGACAAGCTGACCACAAGGCAGTAATATACCCCTTCTGCAAAAAGGCCAATAATGTCTTGGTCTGCTTTGGGCAAAGCGCTGGCAGCAGGTCAGGGGAAGTGATCCTGCCCTTTACTCAGTGCCGCTGAGACCATATCTGGAGAGCTGGATCCAGTTCTGGGCTCTCCAGAACAAGTGTATTACGGACTTACTAGATGGGCTGTGGTGCAGGGCTACAGAGATGATTAAGGGTGGGAATATAATTCATACTGAGAGAGCTGGGGAAGCTTGTTTTAGCCAGCAGAAGATCAGGCTCAAAGGGTTCTGAGCCTTGAAGAGGTGGAAACCAGACTGTTCTTATTAATTCCTAACTCTATGGACAAGAGGCTGTAGACACAAAGGGAAACGTGAAATTTCCTCTGAACTCAAGAAAACATTTGTTAACTGTGAAGGTGGTCAAATATCGGAACAAGTTGGTCAGGAGTTTGTGGAGTTTGCCATTCTTTGAGGTGTTTAAAAGTATGATGTGTAACTTCTATATGTGTTTTTAAAAGGGAAGACCTATCTGTTCTTGAGCAGTGTTTTTTGATTCCTTTTTTTTTATTGGTTTTGTTGCTGTTTTTTTTTTTTTTTTAAAAAAACCTATCAGCTTGTTTCTCATATTAATACTTAGCAGCTAATACTTTGTGTATGTCTCACTGGTTGATATTAGTTCTTTTCTTGCTAAGAGTGATAAAACATTTCAAACTGAAGTTGACAGTCTTTCGTCATTTGTACATGCTCTGTGAACTACTGTTTAGAGTGCTTGGACCGCTAAATTTAGGGACTCATATCTTTGAGGTTGTATCAACAACCACAGGTTTGGGGTTTAAGAATTTCAAATACTGTCCAAAATAAGGGCGATTTAAAACTTTTTGAAAGTTGTGTCTTGTAATGAGCATGATTATTTTTAGAAACATATCCCAGTGCAAATGAAGCTGTCCCACTAAACATTGTAGTAAAACAAAAGTTTTAATTCATCTGTGAACCGGAAGTAAGCTTCTAAACCTAAGTATATTGCCCTGTATGTCTAGTGCAAATGAATTCTCCAAAACTTTATTGGAGCCTCTATGCAGTAAATCTGTAAGATTCCAGGATGCTTACAAGGGAGTGACAGTAATTAGCTATTAAAGTTGAGACTAAGTCTTTTTGTTGTTGTGGGTTTTTTAATCTTAAAACCAAGACTGCAAACTGTGCTTTCTCTGTCTTGAAGAGGAAGGACAATGATAAAGTAATCTCAAGATCTGTTTGGACAGTGAAAGCTGGAGCCCCTATTAAAGTAAGCTAATTGTTTTTATTTTAGAACTTCTTCAAAGTGGATAGCTTAACACCAAAATTCACTTGCCATGGCAAGAATACATTCTTTCTGGCATCATGAATACTGAGAGAGGGGAAAATATGAATTTTGTTTTGCATGTGGCTACCACACTTATCATCACTTAAAAGTAATATTTTGTATATATACCTGGTTTGTGGAGTCTTTTTGCACATGGTTAGAAATATCTGAACAAAATTACTGAAATGTATTTATTGTAAAAAGAGCAGACCAAAGTACATCTACTGGCAGATTATGGACAGAAACATAGGAACCTTAGGAATGCTGCAGCTTTTTAGCTGTTTTTACCAGCTTGAAGTTCAGTTGCTGACCATTACTGAGATAATGACAGTAGGACTTGCGCTGCTTCCTGGTTTAAAATATATTACAGGTAGATCAGGTGAAAGTAAGTGTAAGACAATTGCTGAAAAAACCCATCTTTTAAGTCTGAAAGCCTTTAAAAGGTTTTGAATTGAGTAATATTTCTGTTTAGCAATGAATAACTATAATATACTTATTTAATCTTTTATTAGAGTAGCAGAACATACAGTTATGATATATAACTGGGATGAGGATTTTTGTGTGTGTGTGTGTGTGTGTGCTTTTTTTCCCACCCACCAGATGGCTCTGTTTCTGCTAAAAATTATCAAATTTTGTTGGTTTTTGTATGGAACATTATGAGTCTTTAAAATGCCGAGCAAAAAATATGCAGCTTTTGCAAAAATATTCTGTTAATGGAAATGTGACTGGTGCCTTTTGTCTGCTTGATTTCTGATTTTGCAGTGGCAGTGACTTTCTTTTTGTGGTAAATACATGAATATGCCTGTTTGTGATTTATTTTCTTTTTATGACATGTCCATGAAGCATGATGCAGCTCTACTTTTGTATGGATCCTTGTGGAGTTTTTTTGCTGAAAGACAGAGATCTGCAGGTAAAAAAGATCAATGTTAGATTAAAGAAGCTTTAAAAAAATACTGAGGAAGACAGTTAATCTTGTGTGTCAGTAATAAATGATGCAAAAAATCCGGAATAAATTATTTGTCTTTGCTTCTATGGAAAATATACCCAGAAGAGTGAGTCTGCTATACAAGATTCTTATGAATTTGGGCAGCTTATTGTATGCCTTTCCAAATCTGTATAATGAGAGTGTTGAGTGGTTATAAAACACCCATTCCTCTCCAGTCTGCAGAACACCTTAGTAAATGTCCCAAATGGAAGTCCCAGTGTCACATACAAAGTTTTTTTTCTGACCATTATTAATCTTTGAGCATTCATATTGAATATGTGAATTTTTAGTATGAAATGGCACTCTTGAGCAGAGGTGAATATAAACCAGCAAAATCATATTCAAGCTGAGTATGGAGATCATAATTTCCTCCGAATTATTCAGAAACTTTAAAAAAAAGTGTCTGGGCTAAATAAAGACCTGTTTTGCCCCCAGTTTTTTGCTCTGAGATTGTCTTTAAAGATACAAAATGAAGGAAATATTTAACTTGTCTGGAAATAAAAACAGAATCATAAAATAGGGTCCATTGGTGTGAAGTCAGAGAAGGTTTTGCTGTTTATTTAAGGGGAACCAGGGTGCTTAGACAAATTGCAAGACAATTCTTTGATGTAGTTACAATGTATCCAACTGAAGGAAGTTCTTCTCACAGAACTGAAAGGCTTTAGTAACCTATAAACCTTGTAAGAAATGACTGAGCTATAGCAGAAAATTAGTGCTTTTCAGAATTTTTTTTCCTGCTTAGTCAAGTTTTAAAGATGTCTCGCTTGTCATGCTTTAATTGGCTAGATGTAGAGATTAGTTTCATAGTTTCGGAAAAGCATGCTGATTAATGCTAATCCACATCTCCACCTTTGCACTTTGCATTTCTCAAGCATCTGTTGCCATTCCTTCAAATGGCAAACTGTCAGGCTACAGATAATGGAGGCTCCAAAACACTGAAATAATAACCTGCAGTAAGTGAACAGAAGCAGTTCCAGCAGGATATTGGCAAATAAACATACTAAACCAGCTATATCAGGAGACATGACATGAGACAGAACAAATGCAGGCTGAAAATGTAATACAGGGAAATAGATAGAGGAGATGAAGAAGATTACATTGCTATTGTATTATTTCATTCTAGTCAAGGTTGCATTGAAGAGCTTTGTAAATCAGTTGCTTGTGCCTACCAGAACACAAGGACATCCAATGTTTGGTTGCAAAGGGACATAATCTTTTGGAAACAAACCCTGGAAGCAAATCTGATAGTGTGAACATTGCAGTATGTGGTGGGTGTTGTGCTTTAACCCCTCCTGGCAACTAAGCCCCGCACAGCCATTTTTATACTCCCTCTTGGTGGGATGGTGGAGAGAATTGGAAGAGTGACAGTGAAAAAAACTTGTGCATTGGGATAAATTAAGTTTAATAAGTAAAGCAAAAACCACACATGCAAACAAAGCAAAACAAGGAATTGATCCACCCCATCCCATGGCCATACAGATGTTCAGCCATCTCCAGGAAAACATGGCTCCGTCACATGCAACGGTGACTTGGGAAGAGAAGCACCATCACTCCAAACATTCCCCTATTTCTTCTTCTTCCCTCAGCTTTATATGCTGAGCATGATACACATGGTCTGGAATATACCTGTGGTCATTTGGGATCACCTGTCCTGGCTGTGTCCACTCCCAACTCCTTGTGCACCCTGAGCCTCCTCACTGGTGGGGTGGGGTGAGGGGCAAGGTCCCTCTCATTTTCCTCTTCTTGAGACTAAACAAACCCAGCTCCCTCAGCCATTCATCATAAGACGTGTTTTCTAGTGTGTAGTGCTGCATGGGGTGTGGGGTTTTCTTTTTTTTCTGTTTCAAGGCATGCAATCTGAAAAGCAGTTGAAATTACATGGGAAAAGCAAACAATACATTTTTTTCCTAGGGCTTCTCGCATTACACTCAAACAATTAAATCATCTACAGGAAAAAAACATAGTATCAAAAATACTGTGTAAAAGAACTCCAGATTGCAACAGTGAAGTACCAGAAGACTAAGCAGGTAAGATGGGTAAGAATTTAACCACTAAACAGTAGTGCTAAATATTTTGGTTGTCTTTGTTTTCACTATGAACTTGTACATTGCACCTGCTATGCTTAAGCTGTACTTGATTTAAAGTAATTTTAAAGCATTTGTAAGTCAATTCAGAATCATGCTGTTCTAAATGAATTGCTATAATGGATGCATTTGGAATGATTCAAGTGTGTAGAATGCACAATGTTGTTAAATAACTGTTCCACTTACTAATGTGACTGAGCTTTATTTTTTTTTGTGTGTGTATTCTTTGCTATGCATGATTGTGTTGTGGCTTTTATCCTGGTTTGGGTTTTTTGACGCCTTTTTTTTTGTGCAAGGGTGCTTGTTGCAGGTAAGATGGTTGTTGCTGGAGGCTCTCTGCATTAATTGAGAAAAAAACTTTGCTTTTAATTAAAAGAGCAAACATAAAACTCCTTGGAACACTGTGGGGACTTCTAACTAACATTTCTGTAAAACTCAAAACACATAATGAGCAGCTGCTGTGATCTCTGCGTGAAATATTTATGGAGATATCACCATTGGGCCAGAAAGTGTTCACATAATGGGATGGTTGATATGCATGTGGGAGCCCTTAAAGTACAGAACAACAGTTTGTTGGCAATAAAATGTGATGGAAATCAATGTGGACTGGATAGAACTTGATCCAACAGAACATCTGTCCTGAATGCTGGAAGTAAGACATATTTGTGTCAGCTGCATACAAAAGCTACATAAGTAATGGAGAGTTGGAAACACAGAGGTAAGTTTTAGCACATTGCTACTCAAAGTACTTAGTATCCATGAAGACACATTTATTCCCAGGATAATAAAATTGAATAAAAAAGGAAAGGTATGTACACATTTCAGTTAGGTGCTTTCATATTCAACTAGCTTTGTGCTACTATCTCGTAGTGGCCTTTTCAGCCACCAACGCGCTTGCAACAAACGTGGGTAGAGCCCTTCCCAAATCTTCGTTCACGAAGCCCAGCCATGAAAAAGCTTTGTGCTAGTGGTGTTTCAAACTCAGCTAGAATATATCATTATATGCTATTTGCTAGTAAAGATTATTGTACCGTGAAGTTAATTTCAGGAGAAGTCACAGAAGAAATGGAATTGGTGCAGGAATGAATCTGGAAAACAATTGTGTGATAGGTTTAGTGGACATTCTATACAGTACCTTGCATATATATGTCATGGGTCTCTTGGAACTTACTCTTCCATTTGGAGGAGCTTGTGTTTTGCACGTTGTCTTGTGGTGGCATTTGAGACTGAAAGCAGTTCAATTCTACACGGTATCCCTTGTGTACATAGAGGTCAATATTAAAGGTGGTACGGGCGTAAGTCAGCTTCCTTCTGGAAAATTAGCAAACTAAACCAGACCAACAGCAGTGATCTAGTTAATTCTTCCGTTTGTTGGTTTGCGTAGTTTGTTTAGGTATAGTCAGTCTCTGCCAATACTGTGGCTTTTAAAATATCAGCAGAACCAACTGCTGTTATTCTGTGCTCTGAGGAAAAGGCATGAAATCTTATACAGTGAATGGTTGGTAGTGTCTCATTTATAAAACTGTGTTCTTTGAATAGATTTAGACTTATTTTGAATGCATTTTATTCACCTTGAACTCCACAGTGGTTTGCATGGATTACGTGGTGCACTCAATGTGTATTTTGCTGTCCTTCACTTTCATATTGAAATGAATAAGGCAAAAGATGATATTTACTAATTTTATCTCGTAGCTTTGTGTATGTCAGACAAAATATTTTCCTTACATTTACCTTTTAAAATTTGGTTTAGAAAGCAGTATCTATTTGCCTGAACAATAATGTTCTTTTAGCATAGTGCTTAACATCACTTGTAGGTAGTAAAATAACATTATTAGGAGGTCAGCATATTACATATTTTAACATGAGCCATGTGTTTCACTGTGGAGACTCTTCAGAGTGTTCAGGTAAAGCTCTGCTGAAAAGCTTCAGCAATCTGAAAAATAAGGTCACTTAATGAGACACCTGAAAGCACTATCTATGTGTGCAGCTGCCACACAATGTAGGGGTACCTGAGCTCCATTTTCCTCCTGCATTTATCCAACAACTCAGCTTTAGTGTTTGTTCAGGCAACTTGAGATGAATAGAAGTCTTCAATGTAGACCTCTTCAGGGCATCCCAAGCCTCAACTTGCATTAAAAAGCAAAATCTTCCATGATTGTTCCGTCTGATATTCTAAGTGTTTATTTGTTGTTATCACAGGGAGTCAGGTCTAGTTGCCCTTGAGTGAGTAATTTTTTTTCAGAAAGGATATTGGGAGAGTAAGAGTAATTGAGATAGATAAACTGGGACACTGAGACCCATTTCTCCCCCCCACCCTCCCACCATGCTTCTAAATTATTGAATTAACTACACTGTAGTGACTACATGATCTAACAGCACAAAACTATGTTGTTGATGCTCTCTTAAAATTATGATCCTAACGGGAGTTTATTTCTTCAAGCAGCAAATTCATTTGCTGAGATCAGCGTATTGGTAGCAGAAAATTAAAATGAAAGTAAAATTGTAACTGTCAGCATCTGATGCAGAGCAATACACCAGTAACCATTAAATCTTATTTTTCTCTCTGCAAAGGGAAAGTGATGATCAAGATGACTGTTTTTAACACTTCCAATTCAACCCTACTGCTGTTTGTTTTAAAGAATTATGTGCTTGAAAAAAGTTCCATTTCCCTTTTACAGTATTAGTCTCAGATTCTAGCCCTATAAAGCTTCTTTCAAAATTTGTTTATTGGTTTCACAGACTGAAAATAAGTTGAATCTGAAACATGGCAAGTCAGCATTTTTTAACTTGACAAATTAAAATGTTATTGTAATACTGTACAGTTTGGCAGTGACCCAATGCCAACACTCTTGACAGGTGTTTCATGCAGTACTTGTGTCTTCATACCCAGCATGAATCTGAGTCTCTATTGGGTACAGGGTGTGTTGTGGGTCCAAATCTCTCTTGAGAAACTGTGAAAAAGCATCACACACTGATACTGCATGCTTGGCAGGGATTCAAACAGTTTGGTTTTGTTTTCTGCATTAACAGTGGAAACTGGGAGACTAAACTTTTCAGCAGTCCAGGGGTATAGAAATTTAACCAACACAGTGCTATGCTATACTGTGTTTTTTTTTTAAATAATATTGAAGTTAATTTTAGAGAAAGTAGTAGATCTTTCAGAATGTCAGGTCTTTGGACAAAAGATATAAAACTTATATTTTCTTAAATTGTAGCTCTTAAAAAAAAGACTTTGAACCCTGGAAATACATGCAAAATGTAAAAACAAATATAGAAATAAAAACACGAAGGCAGTTTTTCTATTGCTATAATGGTTTTAATTTTTGATGTAATTCAGAAAAATGTTTACCTGTTTCAGAAGGACCTGCAGAAAGAAAGTTGTGTTTGGGACAGAAGTCCAGATTTTAGAATATGTAAAGCCCTGAGCGGTTGCTGTCTGTCTCAGGAAATGCCCAAGGTCTAGGGTTACCTCAGTTTCTGTTGGCATGCTTCTACACATGTGCCTTTGGATAAGTGTTATTGGTTATGCTTTAATGAATTCATTGTCATGGTGTGTTGCAAGTGGCTGGAAATCAGACCTGCTCCTGTTCTGATTTAACAAAAATGCATTTGACATGAATTTGATAATAAAGCAAAACTTATAAATATTGCTGAAAGAAAAGACATTGTGGTCCAGGCTTACCACCATGCCAAGCTCAGCACACAGGAAGCATTTCTGCAGCCTAGTACCTGCAATCTCCATGAACAGCAAATACTGGATGGTTCTGTATGTAAGGGAATTTGCTGAACAGAAAAGGCAGTAATGGGCTGTCTGCTGCACACTTTCTTTCTTACATTTTTTTCTTCACATTCCATAACAGGCGAAACAACTTTTACTATTAGGAGAAAATAAAATACATACAATAACACACAGTGAAATAGAAAATAAACAGAAGAAATTGAAACATATTTGTAAAACAACCATGTAAAGCGTGCTTGGAAAAGTGTTTCTGTGGAAATGATGTCTTGCCAC
The DNA here is from genome assembly GCF_025592945.1 of Manacus candei. NCBI lineage: Eukaryota > Metazoa > Chordata > Aves > Passeriformes > Pipridae > Manacus > Manacus candei. Next base: position 3,413,329 of record NW_026138064.1, on the reverse strand, counting down.
TCCATATTTATTTTCTATTGAAGCTTCCAGATCAGATGTGCTCAGTTAATAAGTCAAAGCAAGATTTTTCCGACAGCCCACACAGCATGCCCAGTGATCTAACTGAAATTCAAGCTGTGCTATTCCACTTTCTACATCATCACTAATATAAAGACTCTGGAGTCAGATTTTCATTGGCAATTCTGTTCATGCATTTTAGAAATGAAATGTCTTTCTTTTCCTTAATAATTTACCATAAACTTCATTTGGACACTGAAATCAAACACTTATATCACAGAAGGTAGAAAAGGAGAATATATGTGCAAACAACAAGATTACTCTTATCCAAAGTCATTTCATCAGGACTGTAAACAAAATCTGGTTTGGAGAGAGTAAGAATCTCATTTCACAGATACCTAAAACAGATACCAAGTACCTATCCTGACTTTTGTCTTTCCCTTTTCAAATTGAAACTTTTACCTTATGGTATAGAGAATGACCAAAATCTCAGAAATGTGGACTAGTACCTACTTCTAATTAGTGCTTGGAAGTATTAAGAATATTTAGAAAGATGGTGGTCATTGTCATATATGAATTAAATCTCCATGCTGTGTTTAAAACATGATAAAATTTTATGTTTGCTATACTGCAGTAATATTGAGAGACTGAGATACCGCGGGAGTACTGAGAGTGAATCAAAATAGAGCACCTTTTATATGCAAAGAAGTTGCATACAAAAGCAGTCCTATATTGAAGGACATGCAGGACAGGACTGCAGTTTTGCAGTAACTTCAAGCTGTATCATCACATTCTTCAAGTTTACCTGTCTCAGATGTAGCTTTAACCTGGTCATATTTCTGGCTTGATTTTTTGACCAAAATATTATGCTGGCAAAAATAAGTGGTCGTTGCAGATCCAAACACAGGCGGTCGGGCAGGGGGAGTGAGTGAGGAGGAGGATGAAGGGATGACCTGATGGTATTTTGAGGACATCGTGAGAGCTCATTGTGCATTAGTGGAATGATACCCACCCTGCCTTGGAGAGTGGGAAGTCTGGAGAGCATTAGTGCTGTATCTCACTGAGTCAAGATGTAAACTTGCTCATCTGTCGTTTGCTTAATCATCATCATTGCTTAATCCTTAATTGTGACTTTTCATAGAATCATAAAACACCCTGAGTTGGAAGGGATCCACAAGGCTCCAACTCCTGCCCTTGCACAGGACCATTCCCAAGAATCACACAATGTGTCTCAGTGTTATCCAAACACTTCTTGAACTCCAAAACAAAGCAAGCTTTAAATATGTCTTCTTCGTCTATGTCCCTGTTTATGAGGTGATCATCCTCATCATGTGACTGGGACTGGCCAGTGTTATTTCTGCACTGCCTTTTACCATTAACAAATTTTAAAAAGCTCTTTTGTTGTTCCTGCAGTGCTGACCCACTTCAACTCAAACTGAGTTTTGGCCACACAAATTTTTCCCTGCAGTGGTGAGCAGTGTCTCTGTATTCCTCCCATGTCACCCAGTCTTGCTTCCACTTCCTTTTTTCACCTTATCTCCAGAATAAGGTCCCTGCTCAGCCAAGCTGGCCTTCTGCGTTGCCTGCTTGACTTCCAACATTTTGGAATTGCCTGCTCATGTGCTTTTAGGAGATGCTGTTAAAAACTTGACCACCACTGATGGACCCCAGCACCTTCTAAACCATTTTCCCAGCGACCTTACCACCTAGTTCCCTGAGAATCCTGCAGTCTGTGCTCCTAATATCCAGAAGGATATTGTGATACTAGAGAAAACGTCTTACAATTCAGTGTGGGAGGTAGTTTGTATGCAGTCTAATTTTTAATTTTTTTTTTACTGAATAGTCTGAGACTAAGCAGTAGAATTTTTTTTTCTCCACTTTAATTCTTTTTGATAGTTCCTGGCTGGATATTTTGGAGCAGGCACATGTGCCCTTTATGTATCAGGCAGGAAGTTTATTTTGGTGAGCTGCAAATATTGACAGCTTAATGAAGATTATTCTTTGTGGATGGTGATTCTCCTTTCTTTAAACTTTAATTGAAGAAACAGAAAATCTAAATTCCTTGTGATTTAAAGTTTGGGTGTGGACAATGTGATTTAATATCCAAATAGCTAATGAGTGATTCTTAATCATGGTTGGATTCTTGTTATTTTGCCAGTTAATGACCAGCTGAGAGGAGTTAATGGTCCTCGCCTGCATCCTGGACCATTAAGCACTGAGGAAATTATTTCTTAGTAAGCGCCTGCTGTTAGGAATTTTACTATTACAAGCTAAATGTATTTTAATGTCTTCTGAAATGACTTTTGGTGGTGGTGGTGGTGGTGGTGGTGTTTTTTTCCCCAGAACTTGTTTCACTCTCTTATGTCATTGCATGGACTTAACTTTTTATTTGATACCACATAAGTTGTCAACAAAAAAAACACCAAAATGAACATTCCTGCATGTTTAAAAATTGAAGTAGTCAATACTCCAAAGTATTTTGTGGTATTGGAATTGAATTACATTATTTTTAATCTACTTGAGCAAGAAAGGGACTTTGTATAAAACCTAGTCTATTTTGGTCCTTCACAGGGTGTTTGGGGATAGCATGAGCACAAGGATGGTGATTACATGTTATCTCCATAATTTGCATGATGTTGGTCTGTTGCATATTGGGATTGTGCAGCATTTAGGATAACTCTTTGGGATATGCCCACTGCACATAAAGGTACTCAGTGTGTTATAGTTTTTTTCTTTATGTTCCCTTTTATTAATTATTTGCAACAACTGTACAAATAAGTTTGAGATAAATGATCATGAAATCTTTTTACTGTCTCAAACGAATGGATACACCTAATATTAGAAAAGATAGAATGGGGATAAAGTATTAAATTTATTAATGAGTTTATCCTAGAATATTTCCTTAAAAAACAAGTATCTTAAATATTTTGATATTTCTTGCTATTGGCCCTAGAAATTACAAAAGCTTTAGAAATTGCCCATGCTTTTTTTCTTTTCTTTTTTTTTTTCATAATTACTATTTAAAAATCTTAGGCATTTCTTGTTCTATTAGTAAAAGAGATAGTGTTTCTGCCCCGTAATATTCTGCTACAAGAAGTCTTGTAGCAGACTTCTCAGTGAAAACCGCTTCCATGTTTCAGATTTCCTATGTCAGTTCTGAAGGCAAAATGTATATACTTCTCATTGACTAAATCTTCATAGGTGACTCAATCAAATTATGGTTTCTGACAAACAGAATACAATGAATGACAACTTTGTAGTGGAAGTTCTATGATGAGCTTGATGTGTAAAAGAGGTGAAGATGTTTTTGAACAGTTCTACCCTGGCAGAATTAATTTTAAAAAAGGTAATTATATGTAGTTTGTATGTTAGTAAGTGTGTAAACTTTCCAGAAACAGAGTGGCTGCTGCTGCTGCTGCTGTTGTTGTCGTGGTGGTCATTATTATTATTATCATTATTATTATTATTATTATTATTACTATTATTATTATTATACTTCATTTACTTATAAACATCAAAAGTGTTCAATGTCTAGATAGGCCATACAAGGTTATTGTAGTGGGTTGGCTTTTGGACTTTTTAGGCCTTCCTTAGCAACAGTCATCAGAAATCTAAGGAAGTATTCCATATCATCCTTTAACGTAACACAACATATAAATAAGGTGCAGATAAGAGAGCTCACTCTCCTCTCTCTTCCGGTGGCTGAAGGCGACAGGTCTCTCTGCAGACGGTCTCTGTTTGTACAGACCAGGGCCTGCCTGCTCAGACCTGCCGTTATCTCCGGTCCCTTTGGGAAGTGTGGGGTGTTGGTTGGTGCTTCGCACGGTTCTGCTGCCTCGTTCAGGGAAGTATTTAATTTGGTTTTTGTTTTTTTTTATTTATTCACTAGCTCTCTGTTAGTGGTGTATATTTGTAGTGTATTTGTTTTGGTTTTTTTTTATCCCTGTTTTCCCCTCCCTTTTCCCTTTTTTCCCCTCAGGAGCTCCCTATTTTGTGTACAATATATTTCAATTGTATATATAATTGTAAATATATGTAAATATATATTTTTGATATAATCCCATTTTGTTCGGTCTTCTTTCACTTTTTCTGTGGTTCATTTTCTTTTTTCTCTCTTGAAAGAGCGGGATGGGGGAAGGGGACAGCTTAGACTTGGCAAGAGAGCCAGGCCAAACTGATACAGTTATATCTTTGCGTATACTAAAATGTAAATAAATCATGAAGTGCTATGAACAGTTATTTCTTTATTTAGAGCTAGGTAGACTTCTATAGTCCCCCTTACCAACTGATGACCAGCCATCTGCTTCTCTCTTCTACCTGAATCTTCTGGAGTTTTTTAAAGAAGTAAAAAGGTTGAACTTTACAGCCAACAGTGTGTGCTGAAATATCTCCTACTGAAATAATTAATTACAGGTATATGAAGATGATCCTGATCTTACATTGATGGGCAGTAACTTTCTAGAATACACTGCAAAACCTAACAAGCTGATGTGTCTGTTATATCCAGGAATCATACAAACCACTGAATTAAAGCTTTAATCTCAAACTGCCCTTGAGATTAAATGATGCTGAAACAGAGAATTTAAGCAGAGCCCGAACACTCTTTTGTTAGTAATGGTTTCATTTATCAATCTGAAATGATCCAAAGATGTTGTAATTAAAATGATATAGTAAGTGTTGGGAGAAATAGTAATAGAAAACTATTGAAAATTTGTCTTAATTTTTTTTATTACTATTATTTTTTATTTTTAATAAGCAGATGCGAAGGTGGGCTGGATTTATGCACACGCCAAGTAAATTTTTAGGCAGCTAATCACAAGGGCATTCAAGACTGAGAAGAAACAGCCTCAAGTTGTGCCAGGGGATGTATTGATTAGATATTAGGAAAAAATGCCTGACTGAAAGGGTGGTCAGGAATTAGAATAGGCTGCCAATGGAAGTGGTGGAATCACCATCCTGGGAAATGTTCAGAAAGTGTGTGGATATGGCAACTGGGGATATGGTTTAGTGATGAACACAGTGGTACTGGGTTAACAGTTGAACTTGATGATCTTGGACATCTTGTGCAACCTAAACAATTCTGTGGTTCCATAAGAGTCTTATGCATTAGTTCAAAGCACAGAGGGATCTCCAGTGAAGCTGAATTGCACAGGTAATTGAAGGGGGAGGTATGAATCTTGTAAATTACTTTGTATCCTCTACTGCAGCAGCAAAACAGAAATGTAATAATGAAGTTAACTCTAATAGATAACACTGAAAACTGACAGCTGGCTTTGTTCCAAGAAGCCTTTTAGGCCCTCTCAATATACAGTTATTATTGTGCTCCTAATTACAGCTTTACTGAACTCCTTTATAAACTTTACAGTGTAAGTATTTAGCACATTTTAAGAGCAGTTGGCTATAATGCATGTCCAATAATATATAACTATGTAGGCTGTAGCATGAATAGTTTTTGCATTTTGTGGGTTTTAAAGATCCCACTGCCATCTGAAAATCAAGTATTTCATCATTCATGTTAGAAGTCTATGGGTTACAGATGTTATGGCTGGCAGGTCACGGCTGCGACTATAGGTCTCTTATTTTAAAACGGTAACAGAACCATAATAATTTCTCTGTGTAAGTAAGTAATGGATTGCATGGCTGAATTCATACACCAGATTCTCAACTTCATTCAACATAAATTTCCTGAAGGGTTTTGGGAAGAAGCAGTGTTGTCTTTTCACTGTGTTTGTAGTGACTAAGGAGCCAAGATCTGAAGTTAGCAGATCAACCATGTTCTCGCTTTTGTATGAGAAAATTGATTCTACAACTCCATGTCAGTTCTGATGAGGTACTAACTTAGGACTACTGGCATGCTTTAAATTTCTGCTGTGTGTTTTCCTCCTGCAGCAGCATATATCAGAAAATCATCAGATTAGTGCCAGGAGTTATGAAACAAAGAAACAAAGCAAGACCCTTCCCCCTGCCAGCCACACACACATTCACTTTCCAGGTTTTCACTGTTTGAGGAGAAATCTTGGGAGAACTTGGATACAGAATTTTTCCACACAATCATGATGATTCAGTGAAATCTGTATGTTTTACAGAGAGTTTTTTTGGTTGTTTCTTTGTTTTTTGGTTTGGTTTGGGTTTTTTTATAAAATGTCCTTAAATATCAAGCAATATTCTGATATGTGTTGGAAAGTGGGTTATATACTCTCTTCCAGGGGCTGGCTCTGATGAAACCCTGACCACTTGGTGGGTCTTGAGTCTTGCCCTTTATCATGTCCCCTTCATCACTAGATGTTTTCGCATCCTGTTAGGGACTGAGCTTTGAAGAGCTGAGGATTTGTAGTGTGCACACCTCTGGATCAGGTAGGAGAAGTTAGTCCTGAGATTTTAAGTTCTGGTCTGCCAAGACTGGGTGTTGCTGCTGTTGATGGAGCCCTTTCTGGACGAGGAAGATCACATTCTTTTGATTTGTGTACAGACCTTCAGGATTAGTATTTGCTGTGTGTGGAGTCTTGTCAAGCCTAGAGCTGAACCTCTGACATCTGATTCAGTCTTTCCTGACAAAGGACCATTTAACTGATGTGGAAAGTATCCCTTAGAAAATATCTGTGGAGAGCAGATGCTATCTTGAGCTGTATTGATAGGTGTCCTCCTAATTCCTTGTTCTGACCCTACAACTTAAAACAACGTCCTGTTTTTCAGGGAATTTTTTTGAAAAAATGGGGATCTTTAGAATTAAAATACTCAAATACCTTTTCACTGGGACTGAGGTACTCACTACATTGTCTTTGAAAATGAGTGAACTCTCAGAGCTCATTGGACGTGAAAGTTGCCCATTCAAATCAAATATGTCTTAATGAGCAGGCTTACTTTTTTTAATTAACTCAGGTATATTCTTATTAGTTTGGCCAATATTGTGAAGGAAGATTGTCTGTGATGTGAAGAATCCTTGTAAATATTTGCTGCAACTCAGCAACAGATTTGAGGTTTGGGATGACAGTCTAAGGTCTGTTCCCAAAATTTTGTTTTGCAGAAATTATTCCCTAATAAGCCTGGGGAAGGACAGCAGGAAAAAAGTTAATGGTCAGGGAATTTCTTATATATTAACTGAAATTTGATATATATCTGCCTCCTAACTTCAAAAACCACTGTGCAAACCTGTCATATTTTTGCTTCTATTTTCTTAAAACTAGGTAATATACCCATTTAATACATAAATTAGCCATGCAATTAGTGTAAACTCTAGTGTAAATTTATTACACACTGAGTTTCTGAAATCTCTCATGAACCTCTTGATAATACAGTTTATTATATTTAGAGTGTAAGCCTGTCCTTTTTGACTTTCACTTGTGCTCAGAGCTGTGACAGCTGGCAGCACACAAAACATGGGAAGCCCTGCCGTTTATGGTTTATTTGCCTCAGATTCTGTAGCTGTGAAATAACTCCAACTATTTTTCATCATTTCCAATAATAAAAGATGGATAGTCCATAGAAATAGTAAACATAGTTATTCACATACCTGTGTGATTCGTAGTTGTATGTAACTGACTTAACTTTCCTCAGTTTTCTCTTTTCTGGGTTAGTGGGGACTATTTTTCTTAGTCTTTCCCCTCAACCAGTGTGACTGTCCTCTGAACTTTCTCTGTGAGGGCCCATCAACATCACATTTCTAATTATCAATGGTAGAGCAGAAAAAAATACCCGTGAACCAGTAAGGAAACACTCAGAAGTCTTTCTGGGATATCACAAATGTGTTTATTTTGTGTTACAGCACAGAGATAATTTTATGTGTCAAAATCTACTTCAAACACTAGTAAGTCTATTGCCAAGAATGAGATTCAATGAAATGTACTCCTACTCCTGTGACTTTTGAAATCTATTTTGGATAAACAGAATTTCATTTATTTGATGCTGTTCTGAGAAGTATTCAAAAGTAAATTAACATTTGCTGGCATAATTTCATTCAGCTCTAATTCACTGAATGTTGTATTTTTTCCTGTTGATGTGATATCTCTACTACAGTTAATGCAGCCTTCAGACAGTTACTGACTGTACATGCTTCCAGTAATGTACCTCCCGCACTACAGTACTTCTGTGGAGACACATAGTTGTCATAACTTGCACCATCTTGAATGAACCTGATTTATTTTCTAGACTTAATTGTTGCTTACCCAAGTCTCAGTTTATTGCTTATCAGTACTCTGGATTGGTAGTCACTATACATGTATATATTAACCCTGACTCATTTCCTGACAATAAATAGCTTAATTAATTAATTACATGTACTTCACTTTTTGATCAATAAAATAGAAGCAAAAAAAAAATAAATTCAAACACATAGAATGTAAAAATGCAAAAATGGATGACTATTCATTTACAATAGCAAAAACCTTTAATTTGTAGTTGTTGACATCATAACCTCAGGCACCATGTTTAAAACTATGATATGTTTATATTTTGAATTTTACTTCTGGGAGCAAGTGAGAGCAATTCCATTTTTTTTTTTTTTAATGACTTTACTAATAATGGAATCATAGAGTGGCTTGGGTTGGAAGGAAGCTTAAAGATCAGCTATTTCCAATCCTGCTGTTGTGTACAGGGACATATTCCACTTTATCAGGTTGCTCAGAACCCCATTCAACTTGGCCTTGAACACTTCCAGGGATGGGGCAGCCACAGCTTCTCTGAAAAACCTGTTCCAGTGCCTCACTATCCTCACAGTAAAGATTTTTTTCCTCATATCTAACTAAACCTACTCTCTTTTAGTTTGAAGCCATTCCCCCTTGTCCTGTCACTACATGCTCTTGTAAAAATTTCCTCTCCATCTTTCTTGTGGGCTCCCTTCAGACATTGGAAGGTTGTGATTAGGTGACTCTGAAACCTTCTCTTCCCCAGGCTGAACAATCCCAATTCTCTGAGCCTTTCCTCAGAGAAGAGATGCCTTCCTCTGGATGTCCCTCCTCTGGGTTCACTTCAACAGATCCATGTCCTTCCTGTGCTGGGACCCCAGAGCTGGGTGCAGCACTGCAGGTGGATCTCACCAGAGCAGAGCAGAGGGGCAGAATCCTCTCCCTCACCTGCTGCCCACACGGCTTTGGATGCAGCCCAGGACACACTTGGCTTTCTGGGCTGTGAGTGCACATTGATGGCTCATGTCCAGCCTCTCACCCACCAGCACCCCATGTCCTTCTCTCCAGGGCTGCTCTCAATCTGTTCACCTCTCAGCCTGGGTTGATAGTGAGGATTGACCCAACCCAGGTGCAGCACCTGGCACTTGGTCTTGTTAAACCTCATGAGATTTCCATTGGCTCACTACTGTCTGGACTTGACCATCCAAGTGTCTCCTGATCCTCCTAGCAGTCCACCCGTCAAATCCATCTTTCTCCAATTTAGAGAGAAATGGAGTAGAAAACTACTGATGTAGTTAATAATTTAATACAAAGGCCAGTTGAAGCCAGAAGAAATTTTTCTATGTTTTCAGTTTCTCTTCCTGCTCGAGTGTGTTTTCTTGAACTTGATTTAGGCTTTATTTGCATATGTGGCATAACATATTGTGTATGTGCATTTTTTATGAATTTCATATAATTTCTGCCATTTGAAAATCTTGGTAACCAGATTATAATAAATATCAGCACTAATGAGATTATATGTTTTATTCAGAGGTTGTCTTAGGTACTTATTCTACATTATTTACTTCTTGTAAAAATTTGAGAAAAACAAAGCAATGCAATTTTACAAGGCAATAAAAGTTACATCTGTGGTCTCATGGGAGTACTTAGAATATCAGCTACAGAAATTTTTGAGCTGGTTGGAGTTTAGAAGGTTTGTGAGAAAATAGAGAACAGCACCTCAGAGAGGTGGTGGTGAATACCTTCACTGTGAAAACTTAACGAGGATAAAGTTAAGATCTGATCTCAGCTCTACCCTCCCTTAGGGCTTTTCTACCTCATGGCTTTTTGCCATTTGCTGTTAAGGTAGCCTCCAGGTCATTCCAGTAGAGGTGAGGGAATACATCCTTCCTGTGAGCCTTCATATTTCCCAAAGTGGTACAAACAGTTTTCAGGGCAGGCAGGACCTATTCTGGATGGATTTGCAGCACCTGGGTGATTGTATAAATGGTTTTGGACTGATGGTTCCCTGATGGTGTCAAATTCCTGAAAATTTCAGAATGTAAGAAGTAGTTATCTTCCTTCTGTCCAACTTCAGTGTTAATTCTGACATGATGTTACAGAGCCAGTTTGAATTTGGTCTTTTATTGACCATTTCACTAAAATGAAATATCTTTTCCTAGGTGCATCCAGGCTGGCACAGTTAATCAGCAGAGGAAAGATGGTGGGTAGGTCTCAGCATTATCACTAGAGATGTCAGTAGCTTGTTTTTGTTGGTAGGAGAAAAAGTGACAATATTCATGATGTTCACACTGTTGTATCACAACTCACAGATTCCATTTTTTTCCCCTAAAAACATTAATTTTGTGTCAGATCAGCTATTCTTAAACACTGATTAGCTTCTAATGAGGAACTTAGTATGGTGCCTGAAATTTTTATTGTTATTTGAAATAACTATTTCACGTTAGTCTTTTTTTTCTTTCCCCGTTAAATTCCATGTTTTAAAAGGTCTTACAGATGCAGAAATATTTCACAATGTGTAAGCATTAGACAACCTCCAGATCTGGATAGAATGCGAATACATTTTGCTGTGGATCTCTATGACACAAGTGAAAGCAGGACTGGAGTAATCACAGGCAGGAATAGGTCCAGATCACAGTTTTGTGTGGTCTGTTCTGAAAACTGACATTGTAATGTGCTCTTCCTTATAAATGTATTGCTTCAGAGAAATATTATTGCTAAAAATAACAGGAGCTCACATTTCTTTACTACTGACAGAGTAAGGCAAGAGTAATATAGCTGGATGTGGACTCTGAATACATGAAGAAATTGATGAAAAGTATATTGAATAGGAAGTGTGAAACAAAATCATTAAAATTCTCATCTTAAGAAAAGTTTTAACTAAGTGTCGATTCTAGTATGTGTACATGTAATACAAGAAAAAATACGAAACTGATTATTTGGGCAGAAATACTGAGTTCAAATTAATACACACATTGACAATGACAATGCTGTTATATACCTACTTGAATGGTGATGTAGTTGAAAACCATTGTTCAGTCTTGAATTTGCTCTTTGAGTATTAACTTAAATAATTCAATTTTCTATATTGTCCTGGATTTCAAAATACAGATATGCTGTTCATCTTCATATGGCTCAGTAGGTATTGGAGGATTCCAAGATTGTTTTTTGCTATGGAAATCATGGAATGAAAATCTATTGACTGTGTTTTGCAGAATAAAAATTGAAGGGATCATTATGGAATTTATACCACTTTTTAAAGTTACAGTCTTTTAAGCAAAATCTTGAAGGAATCTGAAGATGTCAAACTGTGCTTTACCTTTCAGTGCAGTTTAGCAGTCCCTGTGTTGTTTCATAATACTATATTATGAAAAAAAATCCTCATGTTCCTACCCAAATTTTCCATCAGTTTACACACTTGGAAAGTGTTCATAGTTATAAATGACAAGAAAAAACCTTGACACTTTCTTTCTCTTCTCCTGCATAATTTTTTTATTTTTTTCATCTGAATGTCTGTATTCCTGACAGGAAGAAAAAACTCTAGCTCTCATGTTTTATTCGTCTGGTGTATATTCCTCTAGAATTGCTCTGCTTAGATTTTTTCTTTCCATGATGAACTATTGACTTCTATTAAAAATAATCCAAAACAACTTCAAGAAAATTCTGATAAGAAAAAAAAAAAAGTTTCTTCCTACCCCCAGCTTCAGTCTCTAGTCTGTGGTAATCCATATATACTAATCTATAGTAGAAGATTCACTGATGATTAATAAGTACAATTAATAAATACTTTTGTCTTAATCTATAAATATTTTTTAGGGTGTAGTCATAATTGACTATGTTCAATATTTGTAGGAGAATTTTTACAGTGGGAATCACAAGTTATTCCAAGTACTTACTTATCCACATGGAATATAATCTCTCAAAACAAGATAGTCATGGAAAAGTTGCAATTACTTTTTTACTTCTACAGTTCTTTTCTTTTAACTTGTACAGAACAGTCCAAGGAAATTGGAGCTGTTGGCTCATCCACTGATGAGGGATGTCACTGAAGTCATTAAACTTTTAAGTAAATTTAATGCAGGATATCTATATTTCTGTGTTCTCTAGGAAAATTGTCCCACCTTGTAGCCTTATAAATTCATGATTTTTCCAGAGTGTGAAGAGATTCCTAAGCTGCATTTCTCATTTGCTAGTAGTTTGTTTTTATCTTTGACTATTATTGTTGATTGATCCAAATAAAAGATTAAGTCTAATGGACTTTAAATACCATGTTTATAGTAGGGTTATAGTGAGAAATTCATACACATAAAATTCTGTTTGATCTACTACTTCGAGCTGTTCTGTTTCAGTGGCAGTCAGTATGTACTTCACAGTCCGTCTGAAGCATAATTTGTGAGTGACCATTGGGTGTCACTGCTGCTGCTCATAATACAGATCTGTTCCCACCATTATTCAAAGAGAAATCGGAGGTTTAATTTCAAGATCTGCTTTTTCCCTTTTAACAACATGGAAAAGGGTCACCCAGAAATACCATGACTGATACCAGCGAAGGATAAGAGGCACAGTAACTGAGATGTGGTTTCCACAGATATTCTGCATGGTCTAATGTGTATAATTAAATCCAATTGCTCTGGGATAGTATTGACAAAATTAAGATAAATTTTTCCATCAAGGAACAAATTTCCACTTAAGTGAAATCAAATGCATCTTTGTTTCTTAAGGGAATGAATGCTGTCATGTTGTTGTTCGTAAAACAAAGACAGTTTTGGTTAAGAAAATCCCAAACAGTGAAAATCCTGAAACTGCAAAGCAGCATTAAAATTAGTTAGAGCTCTTCACATGTTCACCAGTAAGTGAGCGCCTTACATCACCAACAAGCACAGCAGGTGGCCTATGAACCTTGAAAGGCTGATAAAGTTTCATACTGTTGTGAGAATCAAATGTGGTTTCATACTGAGTGGAAAGTAAGGCTCTGATACTCTAGCATGCACACATTGTTACCTTTAGAGTCTTCTGCATTGGAAGGTTCTGCATATTCCAGAAACATGCAGACTTTCACAAGACTCAGCTCGGGTGGAGAAGTCTGTTCATAAAGAAATGCTTTGTGTCCAAAATACATACTACAGATCAGAAAAAATGTGTTGTTTTAACATCTTTTGTATCTGAGAAATCAAGTAAACTGTATACACCATAAATATCTGTAAAATATATACAAAATGTTTCTAAAAATGAATGTGGTTAGACTGTGTTTAATGCACTTCGTGCTTATGCATTTTTTTTTCCAGTAATAAGAATTTTATCTATTGTCTTTTTTTTTCTTGCTAGTGGTAAGCTATTAGTAGAGGAAATCAACACTGTAGTTTTGTCATACTTTTTTAAATGAAAGACGTGAATTTCATATATAACTTTAACATTATCTGTGTGCAAGGTCTTAAGATGTTTGTAGACTTCAGAAAAAAATGACTTATTCTTAGTCATTTAAATGTTTAATATTTTTCTATTCCTTTCATGAAGCCCTATAACTCCGTGTAGGCATCTGTGAATATGTGTTGCATGGATAATGTTAAGTTTAAATTAGCAAAATATGGTCTATAAAACTTTTACAACGCCCTTATGGTATTTTGCGAGTCCGAGTACAGCTACTATCCTTGTTTTTAAATATGAGGAATTAAACAAAAATGCATCAAAGACTTTAATTCTATTTGCACAAGATATTTTAATTGGAATAAGTAATTGACCCTAACAGTATACAGTCCAATGAATTTTTAATTGCTGGATATTCGCACAAATTATATAAATAGCAAAGACAAGGGGAAAAAAACTCCATCAGATTTAGTTCTGAAGTGGGATTTCAACTTTGGACCTAGACAAGTATTGCAGACTTGTAAAATAAATTAGACGTGATGGGTGTTCTATGGTCTGACCACCAGCTTAGGCCATGACTGTCAAAGCTACCACAGGTTATGTGGGACAATGTCTCTTTTATTTTTAATCATTTCTAAGAATGGGATAGCATAATTTCCCTAGGCCACATATTCTAGTGTTTCCCCACTGTCACAGTAATAAATTTCTCCCTTACCTCTGAACAGAGTGCATCTCTGCTGAGCTGGGAGCATAAAATACCATGAAACGGTGCTGGTGGGTGGGTAAACTGACACAACAACTGTAAAATGAAACAAATCCCACAAGCTCTAAATGCTGGAAAATATTTTTAAAAAAATGCTTTCTTCTGAGATCTGTCTGATGTTTCATTTAAATTAATGTTCCACTCAGAGAAATCTTGGTCCCAGAGGTTGTTTTGTTTTCCAGCCTCAGGGTCATGGTTGCAAAATAGTTATTACTAAAAGCTAGAATCAGCTAAAAAATATGTTAAGAGTTTTTCCTGTTTTCAGTTTGGCTTCTATTATCACATAGGGTTTCTAAATCTCAGTTTCTCAGTGCACCATCTTTATATGGGATTTTGTAGTAACTTGCTATGCCTGTGAAGGTTTGAATGAAGATTGAAGATTATCATTAATTCAAAGACAGATAGAAGGTGGCAATGATTTTCCTTTATGGTCATATGGATATAGGAAGGTAAACTGATGACAGAAACAACTGTATAGGGTTTTTAACAGAATTCATTCTCAAAGAAGTTGCAGGATTTAAAGGGGACCATAAAGAACTCATGATGTGAATGTTTCTAATGAGATGGGAAGTTGTTCTACCTTCTGTACTTTAGAGAAGTCTATGTTCAAAGAGTTCTCTGGCCTGATCTTGTTAAAAAAACCCATAATAATTCACATCCTTCTTATTACTAAGGTACAGGCCACTGTTTCATCAAAATCTAGTAATACTCAGAATCCTTTTGCATTTTCGTGCTTATTATGGAGATGGTCTGTACTCCAGGCTGATTTAAATTTAAAAAAAAATGTAATGGATCTATGGTTCAAATTAAAGTGTTCACAAGATGACAAGTTATGATCAGTGTCTCTTCATATGAAATAGCCTGTAGAGACCTCAATTTTATTACTGCTAGCAGGGGATCACAATGTCCGACTGCTTCCTTAACCATTTTGCTTCAGATGTATTGCACTTCTTAATTTAACTTGGCAAAATCTTTTCTATTGGGCACACAGTATGGTGCCTACTGGCATAAGATGCCACATCCAGAATGTTCAGAATGACTTCCCACAAGCAAAATCAGTATAAACTGATCCCTGATAAAAAAAGGAGATGTATCGCTCACAGTATAGGTCTGTATAGATTTTGGTACCCACTTTGCTTGGGAACTCAGCTGTGCAGTGGTTACTTTCCTTTTTCCCTTTATGATATGCTCTCCTACTCTGATCTGAAAATGTTTGGTTTTGAGGCCACTGAACATGATTTGTCACTTTAGAGCATCTGAATATGTTCCTATTTGATTCAAACGAGGTCTACCATGTCATATTTTCAAGGAGTCAGTTTCAATAATGGTTTGTTCGAACATGGATTTGCAGGACTCTTTTGTTAAATTGATTTCCTTCCTCTTCCTCTCTCACACTGTTCTCTACTGTTTCCCTCCTAACTTTAGAAGCAGAAAGAAAAGTCACTTTTTCTCTCTGCTGCTTTGTGCATAGGGACCAGCATAAGTACACTGCATGAAAAATGTCACTCCTACCTATGGTTCTTCTACGTGGCTGAGATAAATAACTAGTTTCCTAAATGGTCACTTATAATAGAAGAACTATCTATCTATTTATTTCAGTCTCACAAGGTCTTTTTCCTCAACAGCTCTATACACAGTGGAAAAAATATACCATCAGGAGATAGGTTAAAGCCGAGGAACATGGGTGTGAAAGTCCAAGGAAGGAAGAAGGCCTTGGGAGTAGGCTGATGAGGAAAGATGTCTGAAGGCAGGAAGAATACCTCAGGGAGTGGACAGTAATTACAGCAAAGAAAAGGAGAAAATAGGTGTTGCCCAGAAAGAGGGTGCAGATTCTAGAGGTGGGTCACTGTGAACAGCTTCTAGAAATGACAAAACAACACAAAAGTTCAGTAAAATGTAACATAAAAGATTAGAGAATTTAGCTCTTGGTATTGCAGGGTTAGGAGTGGAGACTTTTTGAAGATAGCATCAGCTGTTCTTAGAATGTATACATAAATTCTTGAGTTTTTTGTCACAAAGAGAACATCTTCATTAGCAGAAAGTTGGTTACAGCCTTGTTAAAATTTAAGTCTGTAGCTATGCCTAGAGAATTACAAACTCATAATGACATTAAAATCCAATTAATTGGATTTTAAAATAAAGCTTAGGCTTTTATAATTCAGCCATATCTAAAATCCTCAGTACAGTAAGTAGAGTTCAGTGCTTTAAGAAGCCTTTCATGTGTACACTGGGCACAAGCTCTGAGCTGTGGTAAGACCATTATGTCAATGGTTCTACCTTATGGGTATGTGAATCCTTGTCCTACTTTCTCACACATACAGGGGTATACAGTCTTCTTTCCACTGAACTTCTGTAAGGTGGTGCTGGCTCTTCTTTCTCCTTTGTTATTGGAGGCCACTTTGAGCAGAGAAGGAATGTACTTATTCATGGTTCTTATAATGTGTTGTTTTGGTGGTGGAATGATGTTGTTTAACACCAATGAATTATGCTGTGCAAGCTGAGCACTGACTATTATTGCCACTGAAAATCATTCAATATAAATTATGTAGTGTTTCCTTGTCAGTACTCCCCTGCAAGACCCTTTATAGCTTCAAGCAGGGCCATCTCCTGTAACTTATTCTATGATCAACTTGACTTCTGTTGACACTATACTGCTGTGTTTAAAATATGTTGGCTGACTTCTGATAGAGTAAAAATAATATATAATCTGCATAGCCCAAAATTTTCAGCAAGCTCCACAGAAGATCAGATTAAAAGGAAAAAGCAGATCTGTAAATACAAGTTTTGTGGTTTACCTACAAAACCTAAGATATATATTTGTTTATTTCCTCTGCGTCAAAACCACGAGGATTAATATTTTGTGTTCTCTTTTGTGTAACTCCATCTCATAGCTTCAAGTATTAGTGACTACTCTGTCATATGTTTAATGAACAAAAAATTTGGTATGTTTGAATTTTGGAAATATGAGCTAAATAATGGTAACTATACATTCCTCCAACTAAAATATATATTATTACCTATACATGGATCGCTACCAAGCACAGCAGTGGGAAATAACAGTTAAACTGATGACACTACTTAATCTTTTGAACAATGTGAAATTGGAACTGAAAAACTCAAGTCACTGATAAAGCAATTGTAAAAGCTAGTGTTGAGCTTTGATGCTTTGAAGTATTTTTTCCTTTATTTTAAAATGTTCAGATAAAATGCAGTATTTCAAATGTCATGTGCAGCAACATGAAAGATAATCAAATAGCAGATTTTTCCATTTGACAGTTCAGTCACGAATGTATGTGTGTCCAAATATGTCCAGAGTGGGAAGAAAATGGAGATATATGATGATTGCAACATTATTATAATGGTTATTTAACACATACAGTTTTCAGCCTTGATTGTGAGTTTCTTTTCTGATGAAGAATGAAAGATAAGCCAGGGTTTATTCTCCCTTTGAAGTGGCATCACACAAAGCTAGGATTCAGAATTCTTTTCTCCCTAACCAGTCATATTTAATGACTTGTTTTTGAGGTGACAAAGGAAACTGACAAATTCTGCAGCTATATTTTTTCTTATTTTTTAATGGAAGAGAAATATGCATATTTCTTCATTGGCTCTACCTCTTGACAAATACATTTATCGCTCTTAGATGGCTGTTGATTATCTCAAGGGTTCCTTGCATGATGTGCAGCTAAAATGTTCCTGAAGGTTTGAATCTCCAGAATATTAGTTGTACCACTTAACTGGTCATAGGGCAGCATTTTTAGAGTGCTGAGCTGATACAGCTTTACAGATTTCCAATACAAATCATTTAAATGGTGAGCAAGAAAGAATATTCAGGAATCAGTTTAAGTGACTTGTTAATTAAGACTCTTAGACCTGCACTTTTATTCAGAGTGAAAAATCTGTATACAATTTTCCTATGAAGAAAAATAAGAAAACCCTACACAGATCCTACAGTGGTTATGTCACTTATCTAGGTGTGGGATGACATTTAGGTCAGTTCGTTTCTACAGCCTGCCCAAATTCCCCCAAAATGGTAACACTACTTGTTTCTTACAACAATTTCCTGTCATCCACAAGCCTGAGATTTCAGATGGTGTCAGCAGGCTGGCATCTCTGGCCCCCAAAGGAACCTGCAGCATTCTCAAGACTTTACTCTTTCCTGCAGACATTAAACTTGGACTCAGTTGGTCCTGGTGAATTCCCTGGCATCTCTTAACTCTTCTGAGAAAATGCTTATTTTCTGAAGCAGATGCTTTGGAAAACAGATTTTCAGGCAAGTAGAATATGATTCTGGAGATCATAAACTGTAGTAAACATTGGACAAAATCAGCAAACTGGGAAAGAAAGAGAGCTTTTGGAGAAAGATATATATGAATGAGGTGGTTTGGCAACTCTTTCTTCACCGGTATTGTTTGCACAGATCAAGACTTGGTCGCAATTCATAGCTTTTGGCTCTTGGAGGAATGGAAGGTATGTGAAAGTCAGATTTAAAAAAGGTTGAAGGCATATCTGAAGGTGGAGACGAAAGACAAGGAAAGATCTGTTACTGACTGCAGTAAACGGCTGTTGGAGCTAGAGAAAGGGTTGTATGTCATCTTTTGAGTCTGGTCATAAAAGAAATAGAAGAAATACTTTGGGAAGACCAGAGCTTTCCAATTGAAGGCAGGGGTATACTACTAGTGTTTATGGTGCAATAGATTTCAAAGAAGATATAAGAATAGTACAGAAAGAAGGTAAGATTCATTAAAAAAAAAAAAGTAGGGGTTGTGCCGGGATTGATCAATCTTCTGCCATTTTGCTGTCAGTTTTGTGGGTTTGATAGTAATGAGTATAATGGAATGATGTGAGAATTAAACTTACCATTTGAAGATACGAAAATAAATGTACTGTCAGGTACATCTGGATATTTGCAGATTTTCTTTGAATTCACAGAAAATACAAAAGATGTTGATGGTTTCAAATTTGCCTTTGATAAATAATCAGAGTCACTAAAGAATGGTTCACTGTAAATAAAGAATAAACAGATGGAACCAGTATGTCAGCTGCAAAATAACAATGTTTCAGACGTTAGAGGTCAACTTTATATAGTCAAATTGGAAAATAATTAGATCAAATATGGAAAGTAGCTAGAACTTGTACTAAACAAAGGAGAAAGCCTAAAGTACTTGCTAAAAGCAAAGGTGGGGACTAGCACAAATCTTCAGAAATTGAAAAAGACTTTCTCAGTTTTCTGGCCTAAATTTTTAACTTTTAGATATGTGGAAGTTTTGGAATAAAATAAAAATTGCAGGAAGTTTGGTCTGCAAAAAAGGTAAACCAAAACCCACATTGTTCTTCAACTTCACCAATAAAAAGAATAAAGGGAAGTAATAAAGGTACCATCCTGTGAACCTAGAGGTTTGAAGAAGTCTAGGTAAAGACCTAAAACTGGATTGTCAATGTCCATCTAGGACAATAGTACTGGTAACTGGAGTTAAACTGCAGCAGTGATCGAGGAAAGGCTAGAATATGAAGAATGCTTCAACTAGGGCAGAAGTGAAACTGAAATTGGTGTTTTCAAATCTGATTATCTAACCTTTTCCCTTGACTACTGAAAGAAGTGCCTGATGTTCCTTCACTACCTGTGTAGCAAGTTTCATTGTAAGTGATAGTATTTAAGAAGAAGACAGCCTGAAATGGTTTGGAACACATCCCTGCATTTTCCTTTTCCTTAGGAAAGTGAAAATTTCCAGGTAGTTTTTTAGCTTTCACTAAGTAAAGTTCCATGGACTCTCAAGGACCATTCTTACTCTTGAGGAAAGGAGGCTCAAAGGGGGACTTTATCTCTCTCTACAACTACCTGAAGGGAGGTGTGGGTGGGGGTCAGTCTCTTCTCCCTGGTAACAAATGACAGGACAGGAGGAAATGGCCCCAAATTGAACCAGGGGAGGTTTAGATTTGATATGAAGAAAATTTAATCACTGGAAGGGTACTCAAACACTGGAACAGGCTGCCCGGGGAAATGGTGGAGTCACCATACATGGAGGTATTGAACAGATGTGTAGATGTGTCACTCGGGGACACAGCTTAGTGCTGGACTTGGAACCGATGAGTTAACAGTTGTACTTGATAATCTTAAAAGTCTTTTACAACCTTTGATTCCAAAATTGCAGTGCCTTGTATGGCAAAAAGCAGTAAGAGCATTAGCCTTTTCTTAGTTATTTAATTGAACCTTTTAAGAAAAGAGAAAATATGCCCTTAGAAGTAATGGACTAAGAATTTAAAAGAAAAAAAAAACAGCTCATGGACTAAAAAAAGGTAACACATCAGAAAATAACTCAAAACATTTCTTTGTGAATAAATTCTGTGAAGACTTTTAAGTATTTAAAGAGAAAATTGCTTTGACCTGCTCTGGAAAGGAAATTGTCAGGTAGGAGTAAACGTACAGGTAAGGTTGTTCAGGGATCAGTCTTGGGACCAATATAATTTAATATTTTCATTGCAGTCTTTGGCAGAAGAGAGCTAATGAGGCCTGCTAATAAAACAAAGTTGTTCAGCATCATCAAAAAGAGGGATGAAAAACTAGGTCACCTTGTGCAATAGTCTGCAAGGTATGAGATGAAATTTAAGAGTACAACTGCTTAGTCATATCCTTAGGGAGTGGTAATAAGAAAATTCATTATTAACTGAAAGCTGTTTAGTTGGAAATGACAAAAGATTAGAGGAATTTAATGTCACAGTTGATAACAGAAAAAGTACAATTAAAGAGTTATGAAAAAAGATGTTCCTAAGAAAAGGGGCAAAGAGATCCCAGGATTCCTTGCTAGCATACTATATTCTTTTCTAGTATAAGAGTGTTTCTAATGCAGTGTTCAAGAAAAAGGATCAATGTGCAGCCTGTTATGAGAAAAGTTGAACTAAGCTATGGGTTTGGCTAGCAAAGTGAAAGCATGACCTCTAGAAAGGGAAAGGAGTGGTTTAGTTATATAACAATTCGTATAAATGACTAAATAAAGTAACTAAAATACAGTTTAGAAAATTAGGGAAAATATTCAACTCTCAGAAACAGTTGGAAGTTGTGAAAAAAAAATTCTGCAAGGGTAGTAGGACAGTCCAAGTGCTCTTAGGGCACTCTTATGAGTTTGTCACCAAGGAGAAAATGTAAAAGACTTTCTAAATGTGATGAAATACCAAAAGCAATTTTTTCAGGCTTTACATCTCTTAGCTAATTTGAGCTTTACTGAAGACCTGAATATTCTCCTGAGAGTTTTACTGCAATTGTTCCTGTGTTTGCTACCATTTTCGTATGTTTTCTTTAATGAGCATTTACTTATTAGCTACTTTGTTGCTTGTGGATGGATTATTTCTTCTGCCCCTAGAAACTGAATTTAAGAAGTTGGCAAGTAAACTAAATAAATGAATTACCTTAATGACTGATCTTGAATTCCTCTTTATCTTTTGAATTTTTCCTACGTCCCTCCTCCTTCCTTTTTGATGAGATTCTTCTCAGCTTTTCTTACACTCATCCAGTTGCCAAGCTGACACATTAACACTTCCATTTTTCTCACCTTTTCTTAACAAATCAGCAGTGAATTTGCTAAAGCCTGAGGTTTTGCAGGTTTCACACTGAAGGAATGCCAGGCACCTGACATTTTAGAACAGTGTTCTTCAGCCTGTTTGTAGTTGTAATCAGTCTATGCCACTTCATACTTGGTTTAAATCACAAATTAATTTTTTAAATGGGAAGATTAGAAATTTTACTTTGCAAGCAATACCTCTGCTTTCGAAAAACTTTGTGGTATGTGCATCAAGTCTGTATGAACTTGTGGCAGTTTTTCTGAAAATAATAGAGTGTTTTTCAAGTTGAGATTCATAAACCTACACTGCATGATACCCCTAAGCAATACCAAGACAAGTCAAAGGGAGTAAAGTCTCCAAACAGCACTGAAGTTTAGTATAAATCCATGAGAGATCAGATCTTGACCCTTTTGGAAGTGGCATTCAGAACCTTAAGAGTCTCAGACGAGAAACCACTTACTACATGAATATCCTAACAGACATCCCTATCTTCCCATAAGGCATTATTAAAAAATCTCTCCGAGACTGAGCATAATTCTTTGCTTTTGGCTTTATGGACTGCGGTACCAATCCAAGAAGATCTTTGAAATACTTGGTAGAATACTGTTTTGGTTCAGAGAATAAGGACTGTGGTGATTGACAAGAATTATGTTTGGGTAGTGATGTCCATCTATCTTGACATGCTGAGGTAATAAAAAAAAATAGGATAAAGAGATTAAAGGGAGCTAAATAGTGCATACAAATTCAGAGAGCACTAAAGAGTTACACTGGCCATCCACAACCTAATCTTTTGGGGGATGACATTTAATTTTCATTTATGTGGACAAGAATATCTCTGTCAAAACTTGTGGTTCTGCCATTTTTCACAGCACAATCTTGAAAGCAATAAATGTACTAAGAGAGATTCTGAGGCTTGGTGCTGAAGGCAATGATTGAGGGAAACAATCAGCATTTAGAGAGAGAGGAAATTGTTATTCCACTTTTTTATTATATACTACTGTAGCTCAGATATGCATGATCATGATCTGATTTAGATTTGGATTGTTTGAATATTTTTTATATCTTAGCAATATGCAGGAATATTTATCCTAGGAAGAGTACTTAAATGTTTTTTTGAGTTTTCCATAAGCATTTTGCACAGAGATTTTGCTAATAAAACGCTGACTTAAAGGTTATAAGACTTACTATAAATCTCTGCTGACATACTATACTCAGTTCTGTAAATCCATGACCTCTAGGCAATGAATTTCTTAGTGAGATTAATGCTGAATGACAGCACATTCTAGTGCTATTCAGATTTTTGAATCAGGGTATTATGTTGACAGATGCTTGAGACCATTGAATAATTCAGAATTCTGTTGGTATATGCAATTCATTCTGATGAGCTGAAATAGTTCCCAGGAATCTCACTTTCTGACCCAATATACCACCTGAAGATCATAAGGAAGCACCTTCTCTGTATTGAGATCTGCAAGGCTTCCTCTCATTCAAGGCCAACCTGTAATAGCTGCAGCCCTACTCACCATCTGAAGTGAACAGGAACTTTGCTATTGGCTTCTGACAAAAGAATACAGAGCACAGAGAAGAAAACTCTATAGAAATTTCTTACTCTGATGTAGTACCGTTTTCCTAGTGGTTTTTGATCTAACGAGGTCTTTAGGGAGGGTTTTAGGGAATTGCAGGAGTGAAACCCAGTTTTGTTCTGAGTTTGCGAGAGTGTGTTCAGCCCCAATAGTACTCACTAACTCAATAGTGTTTTGGAATAAAACTTTTCTATTAGTGAAGTTAGAAGAGAATTTTCCATTTTTAATAAAAGATATGGCTGAAAAGCATAGTCTTGCATATTGTGCAGCTGTATATGATGATGTAGTGATAGTTAACTAGCTGTTTAGGAAAGAAATACTATTATTTTTCTCTAGAAAATATATTCCAAAATACATTCCTTATTTCAATTTGTGTTCTTTCAACACCAATAGAAAAAGGTCTGTCTTTTTTATGAATAGAAATGTATATAAATCCTTTCTTCATTTTGTTTGGAATGTTTGAAAACACTGTTTAAGTTTTTCAGGCTTCAAAAACAATAACTCTAAAAATAAGTAGCTTTTTTACCCTTTTTCGTTCTTGTTTGTCTATAAACTGAGACTTGATGTGCTAGCTTCTCTAGAGAAAAAGTAGGATCTGTTTTTTAGGTTTAATTGAATTTTTTCCCTGAAATCTGTTGAAAGCTTTCTTGGCTTATTGCAGGCCTTCATTATGTTGTTTGGAAAGGGAGGTTAGCTTTCTTTAAACTGACTGATAGCTTGTTCCAAAGTAAGAATCAGGTAGTGCTATTTGCAGTAGTTCCTACAAAGACCAATTGCACAAGATCACTAATATTACCATCTAGTGCTGAGAAAATGTTCTCACAAAAGTATGTCTAAACAATTAATGAAGAAAGAAACAGGACAGAAATATTTCAACTTCAAGAGTGGTGCAACAACTTTAATAGTGGCATTTGGACAAGGAAGACACAATGATATAGCAGACAGTGAAATTTTGTGATATATGTGCATACATGTTTATTAATTTTACATTACCTTGTTTGATGATGATGTTAGAACATATCCTTAGCCAGCTCCTCCCAATTTTGTGTCATCTGCAAACTTGCTTAGTTTCCCTTCCAGTCCTGCATCCGAGTCATTTATGAAGATGTTGAGGAACACAGGGCCTAAGATGGAGCCCTGTGGAACCCCACTAGTGACTTGTTACCAGTCTGATGTTCACAATTACCCTTTGTGCTTGATCTGTGAGTGAATTGCTCACCCACGGGAAGTTGTGTTTATCCAGCTGTGTGCTGGACATTTTACCCAGAAGGATGCTGCGAGAGAGAGTGTCAAAAGCTTTAGTGAAATCCAAAAAGATTTCAAGGAAAGCCAACCAACTGTGCTGGTGCTGTGGTGCCACTTCTTGGACTCAGGTCAAGGCACACTCAGCAGGGCAATTTCTGCTTCAGAGGTTCTGCAGCTCTGCACCTCTGTCCTCATGGTCACAGGCTTTTTCCCCCAAGGTTGGCTATTGGAGTGGCTGGGGCTGCCCGCTTTGACAAGAGATCCTCAGGGAGGTCCTGCCCCATGGCTTTGTAATTGGGGTGATGATGCTTAGAACCCACTGATCCTGAGGGGAGTGGTGTTAAGGCTGGGACTTGTTGGCTGCATGATGTGGCTCTGGTAATTGTGACATCACAGAGGACGGATCACAACGGGAGCTGTCCCAAAGGACAACACCAGCCAGCCCCACTGAAGTTGGGCTTGGGCGATCCGGGGGTGCACATGCAGGGGAAAGGCTGGGATTACTGGGGAATGGGGAAGATGCCCAAGGGGGTTTCTAACTGAGAGAAAACTGAGTCCCTCAGAGCAGGGCAGAGTTCTGCCACTAGGACCTAGGACAGAGGTGCTCAAGACTCTCCAAAGAGGCTTTGGGGATGTGTTGGGTGCCCCTGGGATGGGCTGCTGCTCCAGTGTGGCAGGGGTGGAACCTGGGGAGACTTTGCTGGTGTGTCTCTTGCCCCTTTGTGAGGAACAGCCGAGACAGGGGCTGACAATGAAGGTGGCTCAGGCAGGATGGACCCTGTGTTGTCTTGAGCCAGGAACTGTGTTCCCTTCAAGCCCTTATTCCCATGCTCCCTCCCACCCAGACCTGCTCAGTAAACTTTTCTCCCATCTCCTCCAGGCCATGGGTGCGGCAATTGTGCTCCTCCTGTCTGTGCTGGCCATCCTGCCCAAGCAGACACATGATCACCAGATCAATGTGGTCACTGCCAAGCAGATGAAGGAACAGGAAGAGTTTCTGCATCAGGAGATGATATGGCTGTGGGAGGAAATGAGTGGATCAGGACCCTGGAAGAAGCCCACTCCTTTTGATGTTGTAGCACTGGCTCTTTTGGGTGGCTACATCAGCTGTGCTCTGTTGGCTGGCCTGGCAAGTGGAGGTTGCCTCTCACAGATGCTGTGAGCAGGATGGCTCCAGAAGAGAGGAGGAAGGTCTCACCAGAGCACACAGTGGTGTCAGGCCTTTTGCAGAGCTCATCCTCTCACAAATGCAGGAACTGCCCTACATGGGCAGAAATCTAAAGAAGCTGGTGCGTGACCTGCTTGAGGTCTGCCAAGTGCTTTCCCAGAACACATTCAAACCAGAGATGCACCCGGCTGCTCGGAAACATGGCACCATTGAATCCTGGAATGACTTTGGGGACTGAATCTTGTACCACCTGTTCCTATTCCTAAGGCCACCCCCCAGGCACTCTTTCAGGCTGCAGCTGCCCAGCAGAATGGATGTGCCAGAGAGGTGCTCTGACATCCCTGTGGTGCTGTAGTGTTCATGCTCCAGGATGATGGGGATATGTTGTGCTTTGTCCACCCCACGCACAAAAATCAGTGCTCATGCCTAGTATGCACCTCCGCACAGACTCCTACTTGAACATGGAGAAAATCACTGGCTGGGTGCAGAATTTGGTGGAATCAGCCTGGAAGTATTTGCCTCAGTGGCACAACTGGGAGCTCAGGGAGCTGCCCTCCTCCTGATGCTGCCTGCGCCTGCTGACCAGCCCCTCTGAGGTGCAGCTCTGCTCTGTGCTGATGTTTGCACTTCAGCAGGGCAGCCCAGGCATCTTCCTAGTGCTTCTGTAGGAAGTGGCAACTTTCCCAGGTACTGTTTTGAGCAGCATGGAGAGTTGGAACACACACAGCCGGGTCAGCCCACCAGAACATTATGTTCAGTATATTAAGGAGCAGCAGTCCTGTCTGTATCTGTTCCCAACTACCCATGCACCCTGTTGTGGTTTAAGCCCAACTGAAAATCAAGCACCATCAGTCACTTGCTCAACCACCTTCTGTTCCCCACCACTCTGGTGGAATAGGTATGAGAATCAAAAGTAAAACTTGTAAATAGAACTTGTAGGTTTAGATAAGTTTTATAAGTAATAATTGAGATAAGTTTAATAATGGAGAACAAAGTAAAATACAATAATAGTCGCAAATAATACTAATGTTGATTGTTACAAATAATTACCTTGTCACTCTCAGTAAATACCTGGTGGGTATCAGTCTCTTCTCCCAGGCAACCAGCAGTAGGACAAGAGGGCACAGTCCTAAGCTCTGTCAGGGGAGGTTTAGGTTGGATATTAGGAAGAAATTTTTTACAGAGACTAATCAGACATTGGAATGGGCTGCCCAGGGAAGTGGTGGATTCACCATCCCTGGAGGTTTTTAAGATGAAACTGGATGTGGCACTGAGTGCCATGGTCTAGTAACCATGGCGGTGTTGGATCAAAGGTTGGACTTGATGAACTCAGAGATCTTTTCCAACCTGGTTGATTCTATGATTATGCTGATAATAAATTAATTTTAATAATAATAATTATGTTAAATTAGAAATGTTGATAGAATTTGTTATTTATAGTAATAATACTTTGAAATTGATAATATAATAGAATAATTATAATATATAATTTTGTATGTATTATATTGATAATACATGATAATGATTATACTAATGCTATAATGATAATATTACAATATATAATATAAATATATATTATAGTATACTATAATAACTATAATGAGTATAATAACGATGATGATGATTATAATAAAAATGGGAAAAAAATACAAACGAGTGATGCACAATACAGCTGCTCATCACCCGACTGATGCCAGACCCCCCTTCCCAAACCCGGACCAGCCTCCCTTTCAGCACAGCTCCAAAACACAGCCCCATGCTGCACAGTAATTTCCCCAGCTTTGTTCAATCTCAGCACTGTGGGATCTAGATGTTGAGGTTTCATGGTGGGCCACTTGAATTCTTTTTCCACAACTGTTATCATGTGTTTGTCTAAGTCCACAGACAAAGCACTGGCAAATTTTACTCTACATTTGCAATGGGAGAGCATGCCCAGACTTTTGGTGCCACTGTTCCTCTGAGAAGAGTCAACTCGATCACTTGGGATGATTTGTTTTTAGGCTTATATGGGTGAAGCAATACTAGAGCAGAGCTAGTTGCAAGTATAAC
This sequence comes from Manacus candei, assembly GCF_025592945.1. NCBI lineage: Eukaryota > Metazoa > Chordata > Aves > Passeriformes > Pipridae > Manacus > Manacus candei. The sequence continues at coordinate 3,385,483 of NW_026138064.1, read as the reverse complement.
CTCTCGAAACACGCTTCATGGAGCTCAAGGTAGAGCCGGATATCACATCTCTGTAGCCCACAGTATGCCAAATACATTGGCTTATCTCTTACACAAATTCTTTCAAGGAAACTCAGCCTTAGGAATAAAGAGAACAGGCAAGCCGGTGTCTCTACAGATTGTTGATGTTTATTCACTATTGCAGAAGCACACACTAAACTTTAGCCTCCATAAGCCCAGGTTCAACTTAATCCAAGTTTAGTGCAATCTCAAAACTCCTTTCGAATCCACAGCCCCGTTCTGATTCTGCCAGTCAGTGAAATCTTTGGTATCTGATATTTTGAGTTCCTTGCTCAATTCTACAACTGGACTGGGCTGGATGGGGGACGGGGCAAATGAGCTGGGGGGTTTCGAAGCCAAAGAAGAGATCTAAGCCCCTCAGGGCCAGGCACAGTTCTGCCATTGGGCTGGGTCAGAGGGGCCCAGGGCTCTTTGTAGTGGCTTTGGGGGATGTGTCCATTTGACCAAGAGACTTCCTGGGATCTCCTGAGGATGAGCTGGCACTGACTGTGGTGATGATGCCCAGAACCCACTGAGCAGGAGGGTGGGCATGAAGGCTGGGGCTTGTTGGGTAATGTGGCTCTGGTGGCTGTGCCATCACAGAGGAGGGGTCACACTGAGAGCTGTCCGTAGAGACAACACCAGTCAGCCCCGCTGCAGTTAGATTTTGGTGATTGGTGAGTGTGATTTCAGGGAAAAGGCTGGAATGGATGGAAATGGGACACATGCCCAGAGGGGTTTCTAACTCTGAGTGACCTCTAACTAGAGTGACCTCTAACAAGGTCCTCGGGGTAAGGCATGTTTCTGCCATTGGGGCTGAGGTCAGAGGGGCTCAGGATTCTCTGTGGTGGCTTTGGGGGGTCTGCCAGCTTTGGCAAGATACCCCCAGGAGCTCTCTACTGTGGTGTCTTTGTATTTGGAGCTCTCTCCTGTGATGCCTTTGTATTTGGTGTGACAATACCCAGAACCCTCCAAGTCAGAGTGTGGGATGAAGGCTGTGACTTGTTGGCTGGGTGATGTCATTTACTAATAAAATACTTTGAGTTTTTGCAGACCTTCTGATTTCTGGCATTCTTGGACCACGAGCATTCACAAATCTTGTGTGCTCCTTTCTCCTTAAGGGTGGGATGTCTGATCAACCTGGTCTAGCGGAAGGTGTCCCTGCCCATAGCAGGAGGTTGGAACTAGGTGGTCTTTGGGTCCCTTCCAACACAAAACATCCTGTGATGTTTTTAGCTTTGTCACCTTTGAACTGATGTGATTCATTTAGCATTTAGAGGAAGAGAAATTGGCATAATCCCATGAAGGGATTTTATCTCCTTCCCCCAGCGAAAACTTTCCTCCCGTCATGCCTTTCTTTTGATCTACTTCCTTCAGCCTGCTGGGGGGAAGATACAGGACACCCTTCCCCTCCTCTTCCCCTCATGAAGAAGTTTTGAACCATGAAGAGGTCTCTCCTCAGTCTCCTCCAGGGTGAACAGATGAAGTGCCCTCAGCCACTCCTCATATGGCTTCCTCTCAAGGTCCTTCACCATCCTCATTGCCCTCTTTTGAACACTCTCTAGTAGCTTAATATCTTTCTTATATTGCAGTGCCCAAAACTGCGCACAGTATTCAAGCTGAGGCTGCCTCAGTGCAGAGCAGAGCGGGACAGTCACCTCCTGTGGTGGTAATTGTTTGAGCTATGTTCTAGGTTTGAAAGGGGTTGTTTGAATTTTCCCCATTGCCATCATTAGGTGATGCTCACTGACAATGAAAAGGCACAAGCCCCTCCCCCCTCTTCCCCCTTTCCTGGGGTAGGGGGCACGTGGGTAGAGAGGGGGATATCACATGAAGGGGGGCGAGAGTGAGTGGGTATTAAACCTGCCAGCACCACACAGCCAGTGGGAGTCCCCTTTGTTTGCTGTGGGACCTCCATTTCCCTCACAGCCATAGACTGATGCAGGCCTTGCCTCTAGGAATGTGCCAGCGTCCCCCTGCTGGATCTGGTTTATAGCTACACCAAAAAGGGGAAGTAGGACTTGTTTTGAAAAGTTTTGGTAACAGTGTCATTGTTTGTTCTAGTGTTTTTTATGTTATACATATATTTTTAGTAAAAGAACTGTTATTCTCTTTTCTACATTTTTTTGCCTGAAGCCTCTTAATTTCAAAGTTATAATAACTTGAAGAGAGAGGTCTTCTTTCTAGTCCAGGAAGATTTTCCACCTCCCTTGACACCTCCCTCTCAGTCTTTTTAAACTGAGACATTTGGTCAATTCGTATTTCTGACTGGCACCATATACAATGCACATATTATAGGATTGCATTGTGAATTACTTCTGTGTATCCTGTAATAACTTTGTAAAAGATGCTTCACAAAGAGTAAGTAATGCTTGACCATACAAGTGGCCTTCTATGATGAAGTGACTACATCAGCGGACAAAGAAGAGCTATGGATGCCATCTATCCGGACTTCCTTAAGGCCTTTGACGTGGTCCCTTACAATGTCCTTCTCTCAATGAACAGAATTCATCAGTATTTGATTACATTATGAAGCAGCGGGGACAGAGTGAACTGGACCAGCTATTTAAGATTTACCAGCAATTGTTAGGTTTTAACATAGGGCGTTTTAACCATATTTGCTAGTTTATGTTGTCAAAGCATTTATTTAAGTAATTTCTATGTAATTGGAAGAGAAAAATGGGCCATGGAGTTATGCATCATTTTGGATTGGCTTGTCAGGCCAAATAGCTTACTGCTGCTCAGTGTTCCTTACTCCTTCAATTGGATGATCTAATTTTACTGAGAAAGCAGACTCCTGATTCCTGACAGTTTAATAACTAGTCTAATTATTAATAATTAGTCTTTGAGATTTCCTTTCTTGATTGACAGGTGAGATGCTCCTTTTCTTGCCTAGTTTTTTATTGCTGCAAAGATTTTGCCATACTCTAGAACTAGAGACTAATGAACTTACAGAGAGAAATGCAATATAACATCCAGAAACTTCAGAGACAAGAGCTATTCATTCTTATTCCATGTCTGCTCAATGAAAGTATTATTGTGATTCTGTAGGAAGACATTAAAAATTAGGGGATATTGTTGGTATTTTTCTGCACTGATTTTCTTGCTCTTTATAATCGACCATGGGTAGCCAAAACAGAAACTCTTTTCCCTTGTTGCAGGAACCACTAATACTGTAACTGAAACTTATTCTGATTGCTCTTTATATGAAAGAACATGGTACTTCTCTCTTATGTGTGATGGGAGTAGCCTCGAATCTAGCTCTATTTCCCTGGAGAGGATAACTAACGCTTCTGTGCAAGACCTTTGTATCACTTATTTGTTATCTGTGCTGCATTTTGCATGGTTTATAAACATTGTGCTGACTTATTGCATGGGCAAATGTCATTACATTAGAGGAAAGGAACTGCATGCTAGAAATTAATTAGATGATAGATCAGTGAAGTATTTCTTCAGTCTTAATCTCAAAGCTTTGATAACAAGAAGTTTACTATGTGCCTTCTCACCATTTATTTTCAAAACTAATTCAAGATCTCAGTTCTAAGGAGCTACAATTCTCTGTATTTGAGGAATATGTCTTACCTTAGAGATTCCCCTTTAAACAAGAAACTGTGTTCCCAACCCTCAGGGCTACAGGGATAAACTGGAGAAGGCTGCCAAAGTTGCAAGAGCCCCTCAGGAGCTTACTATTATAATCCTGAGAGAGTTGGCCTTCCAGGAGGCTTTAATGCCTTCCTAATAAAGCTATGTACTCAAGGTATGTAGGGACAAGTGAACTGGGAAGTAAGAAGTTTTCACTATTGCTGTTGTAAAGGAATAACCTCTTGTGTATACAGGGCAGAAATGCAGATCCACAGGGCCTGTACCATGGAAACTCAATGGTATGTTATTTCCACTTCAGAAAATTTTCTTAGTCTTGTGCAAACTCTCTGAGATCCAGGTGTAGAAGATGTATGGATGTTTGCTGTTCACACTGGTCATGTCTGGAAAATTTTCTCATGCAGTGATAGCAATGGAACTATTTAATAGCTTCTGCAGTCTCTATTTAAGGTATAGCTAAGAAGAAATGAGTGTGATTTTTAGCTTTGTCATGTTTGAACTGATGTGATTCATTTAGCATTTAGAGGAAGAGAAATTGGCATATTTAGCTGGGTTAGTATCAGTCTCTCACAGCATGAACTCCAGTAAGTATTTCATATGTTGTCTCTGAAACAGAGATAATAAACATTTCATACATATAGAGTTGTCGTCATGAATTAGTCAGTGATTTTGAGGTCATAGGTTCTTGTATTCTGATTTAGGATGACATTATGTCTCAAGAAATACCTTGTCTAAGGCAGCACTGCTATCTACAGATAAAATGTCGACAAATTTTGATACTGCATTGTTATAACTAGAAATTACTATAGTTGCCACTTGGGAAGTTAGTACTGTAAAACATGCTGTTTTCTATGGTAAATTGTTTTCAAAAGACTTCCTTTCTTTAGATCCATATTTGTGAAGGTAATACACATCTCTGGAGATGCTCAGTGCATTGACATCACTGAAAACGTAATTGTCTTGTCTATCCCTAAAGTATAACTGAATGCCATAGCAAGCCTCACACTAATTCTTTTTAAATTTACATTATTGATACCAATGTTATCCATCTTCCTTATGAAGTATAATGTAGGAAACATGATTAATAGTTTGGCTAGATATCTTATTTTGAATTTAAGAAAAGTCTCAAAAAAAATGTGATCTCAGCACTGTGCAAATACCACATATTTCGGCCAGATGCATTAAGTCGCTTGCACACAGTAAAGCAAGAAATCCCAGCACTTCTCAGATGAGTTTCTTTTTGCTTGTATCAGGAAAACTAAAAGTAATTCTTCTTAGGGCCATTTTAAAAAATAGTCTGTAAGAGTAGTAAAATACTGAATAAAAAGCTGGGAAAAGGGTGAGCTGTGAAGGGGTTATCGATGCTATTTTGATGATATTATGTTTATGTTCTTCAGTGAGTGTTTTAAATATAAACTTCAAATGTCCAAGATTTCCTAATGAAATGTGAATTTCTCCATTTCAAAGCTTTTAGAATAAACAGACCCGGTGAGCATTTTCTCAAACAGGAACAAAATTGAAACCCAAATCTTAATAACTGTGTATTTAAATTCAGCAGTTTAAAAATAACCTTTTATTTCTTAATTTGAAGATTACTTTCATTTTTACCTTTGTTATTTTACATTCAAATTTATAACAATTTTAAAATAAATTATTTCAAATTGTTTGTTTTAATTAAATTCTATTTATTTTGCTTCTTACTAAGTTTTAAATGCTTTAAATGAAACTATGTCTTTCTTTTGAAAAGAATTTCGAGTTTATTACAGATAAAAGAGATGTTTAGAAGAATGGTGAATTTGCTACACCTTATCTCTCTACAATGACCTGGAAGGAGGCTGTGACAAGGTGGAGATCTGTCTCTTCTTCCAAACCGCAAGCAACAGGTCAAGAGAAAACACACTTAGGTTGAACCAGAGGAGGTTTAGATTGGATTTTAGGAAAAATTTGTTCACTGAAAGGGTTATAAAGCCCTGGAACAGGCTGCCCAGGGAAGTGGTAGAATGACTATGCCTGAAGCTGTTGAACAGATGTGTAGATGTGGCACTTGGGGACATGCTTGAGTGGTGGACTTGGCACTACTGGGTTAATTGTTGGACTTAATGATCCTAGAGATCTTTCCCAACACAGATGATTTTGTGATGTGAAATTACAGGCAGCATTAGATAGAACTTCATGCTGTCTCAATTTCTATACCTCCTACGCATTTCTTCTTGTCTTCACAATAGGCCTATGGAATGAGAGGCCTGTGATCTCAATCATAAAAATTGAGCTCTTAAAAATCATTATGAGAGACTACTACAGTTCACATCTTTCACACTGATATAACATCATCATGGGGCCAGTTACTTTTAACCTATAGTTTTAATCTATATTTTTTTATTAAATATGTTTTGTTAAAGTACTGATTTTCCCTTCCTTCCATAGAAGTATATGGTAACTCTTTTGAGAGGGAGGTACTACTGCATCAGTACAGTTCAGTATAGATATTCAGATTAGACAGAATGGATATAAAATTACAGGACATTTTGCAGGTAGGTCATTATGTCACAGCAGTGGGTACTGCCAAGAGTGTCCAATTTCCAGCCCTTTAGAAGTTTTTCCTCAAACTAACAGTCAAGTTTCTTTGCACTGACACAGTACCTTCCCTAGCAGTGCCCAGCTTAGATTTGCTTCAACACCTACCAACTGTGAGTAAATCACTAGGAAATCCATAATTTGTGAATTTCTGTTGACCAGAACTCTTTATAAATATATTCTCTTTTACTCCCCCCAATAAGTCCAATAAGACTATCAACATTGTTTGTTCCTTGTGTCAGTATGCTGAGCATACTTGTACTCCATGGCACATCTGCTTCCAGCATCCAAAATAAATAGGCAGCAACATCCCACAGTGCAGCTGCAAAGGCCTGTTGTCAGGCCTTCTGTGCAGGGCTGTGTGCTGCTGAACCACCACTGGCTCGCCTGGGTGTTGGTGGTTTTTGCATCAGGAATGAGTTTTGTCCGTGTCTTGTGAAGCTAAAGAAGGAGTTCATACACTCATGATGGTGTTCTCTAGGGATAGGTGGCTCAGTATTCCCCTCAGCTCTGCTCTTCTGTGTAACGCCCTCAAGGAACTATTTCTGTACTGCATGTTTTTCAGAGGAGCTGCCCTGCCTAATCAATCATATCAGAGGGCTGCTAGTGAAAGGCTCACAGCAGACAAGAACCTATCAGTAACAAATAATTGTTCAGGATATTCACTGTCCCAGGGGACAGGCTTTTTCCTTAGCAAATAGAGGTGCTTTTGTCACATCAGTTCTTCTGGCTAAGCAATCCTCAGCTTGGGAGCAACAGTGATGGTTTCCAGTGTGTTAGTGGAGGAGTTCTACATAGAAAGCAAATGCAAATTGTAGTTACAGAATCTTCAGCAATCCAAGTAATTGGAGAATGCAGTTCTTGCTCTTAGTAAAATACCTCACCAAGACTTGCATGTTTAACACCTTGGAATTTTATGGACTATAATTTATGACATATTATTGTATCAGCTGATTTCTTATTATCTAATTAATTGTTTTATATAATATGTGAAAGCAAATTAAGGAAAGATTTGTTTTAAACCCTTACTGATTTAATATGCATTTATCAAATATGTATATGTTAATATGGTTCTTATTGATATATTTATATTTAGTTAAGCATCTCAGTATTGGGAGAGTAGGAAATGTTCCTGGGAAAATGCTGATCACAAAGTAAAATGATTTTATACTTGCTTTATGTAAATCATATATCGATAACTATTAAAATTACAGGATTTTCTGAATGTCCTGTGACTGCCAGCAGCAGCATCCTTGGCTGACTGATTTAATATAGTTTGCCTGAAAGGTTAATTTAAATTAATTTTGTACATTGGATAAATGGTTTATTAAAAACACTTTCAGGAAATTCAAAGTAGATTGAACTTTCCTTTTCACACTTTTACAATACAGTAAGTACAATATGCAGGATATAAACAGAATACTTGAGATCATCAAAAGGAAAAACAATTTTGTCTTGCAAAACTAAAATGTTTTAATCTTTTGTGATGCAACAGCTCTTCCATTGAAATGGGAGAGAACAATGATAGTACTGAAGTTAGCATTTATTATTTTTGTACACAAGAAAGAAAGAAAGAAAGAAAGAGAGAGAGAGAGACAGGGTGGGACGGAAGGAGGGAAGGAAGGAGGGAATGAAGGGAGGAAGGAATTCCTTTACTGTGCACAACTGGAATATGGTTTTTGTACTACCATAGCGGTGTTTAAGACAAAATCATCATCGTGCATCACAGGAATCATGCTGACTCTCTTGTTGGAAGCCACAGTACCAGGGAGTTTGGATAGCTTATCAGCCTCTGATCTGTTGCCTTCTGCTGCTCCTGCAATTTATTCTTTAAAGTGTGATTTTTTTAGAGTGTAGAACTGCTGTTTGCTGCTGCAATTGCTCTCTGTTTTCTCCTCTCACTTACCAGTTTTCTTACCCAAGGTAAAGACAGTGAGACAGGAATAAGAATTGGTCATCAGATCCATGACTCTGAGATAAAGCCTTTTCCTAATACTATTTTCTTTAGTGAAACCCGTAGAAGGGAAAACTTTAAATCAGTATCAGTTATTTTATTAACAACTGATATTATTAACAATGTATAATTAACTGACCATCACTGAACTGTAATTCAGGATCAGTATCAGATACATTAAAAATAAGCTGCAATACTTAATTATCACAAATTTTCATATTTCATCGCTATTTTTCAAATTTCTCTCTGAGATTCCTGAGTTACTGTATAATCCAAGTGATGAAGGTCCTCTTTTTAACATAATCAATTTTTGACAAATACCATTTCAGGTAGTTTTATGTATTTGATCCACACATGTTAGTAATACTCACATTCCTAATTTAACAGTTGTTTTTTCCAGGATGGTTTTGCTAAGGGCAGGTAAAGCAAACACCCCTGTAGGGCCAATTAATAAAAAACCACTAGTGGGATGTGACCTGGTGTATCGGGACGAAGTTGGGATGTTATTTTTTGGTCTGTGTTTGGCCCTAGCCATCTGCAGTTAGTTTATGTTTTCTCCTGCCAAGTCTTCTGATAAAGCAGTGAACTTGGCCTTGGAGGGAGAGCTTCTGTGTAAACTGTTTTAATTGGTCTGTTGTGATTGGCCCATTGTTCTTCAAGGGCAGTTAGAGGACAAAGTGATGATGATGGTGTTGAAGGCCATCCCCCAGACTCAATTGGGAAGACCCCCCCAATTCACTGTGCCTGCATCAGGGGATTTCCAAGGTGCTCACGCACGCACAGGAGGGGTGCACTTACATAACAGAAGGGGTGGGATTGGGAGCCCCTGACGGGGCGGTGCTGGCCACACCTCCCCGGGGCAGGTGCTCTCAATAAACTTTTAAAAGGCAGACTCGTGTCTTTGGGGGGTCGGCTCTCCACGATGGACCAAGTTGCTTTCAGCGGGGATGCCTGCTGGAAGTGGGAGCCTGCCACCCCCCATGGACCCGCAGCTGCTGAAGAGAGACTTCACTATTGGTTAGGATGGGTAAGACTTGTTTACAGGTGACACCTGGGTGAGTAGGGGGGGAAGCCTTCTTCCTAGGGTCTTTTATGCACTTTTTCCTCCGCCCCAATCCTTTTCCCCTCAGGCGCCTGTGTTTTTCCTTTTTCCCTTGTTTGCCACCTTATCCTAATAAATAGCTATTATTTTTGCCAACTAGCAACGGTGTTTAGTTTATTCACATTCCAGAATCTCTCGAACCTGTGTTTTTCCCTTGGCTTAGTCCCTTCCCTGTTACACCTGGCATTAAGCAAACATTTCTGATGGGAACTGGGCTAGGGCTGACAAAAGGGTGGGTAAAAGTATTCACTATATTATGGAAAGATTAGTGTTAAGAAATATTGGCAAGCAGAATAAGGAGTAACAGGAAGACTCAATCATGTGGGACCATATTAATATTAAAAAAGCTGTATAGGGCACACTGCCACAGAGTTTTGCATGAGCTATTAGGTGATGGTCATATCTGTCTTCTTTGGGTATGGGTCTTCAGGGTAAGCAGAGGAGGTCAGAAGTGTGGCCACAGCATTCTCTGCACCCTGCAGCACTGTTGTATTTTACATTTGTGATAACAGAGGACCTGCCCTGACAACCTGACAGTGCTGTTTCTTCCTATTGAAAACATGCACTTGGCTCCTTTCTTTTGCTGTTGTCCATCATAGCGCTTTGCTTTTTCTCCCTCTCCAGGCTCTGTGACAGCTAGTTCCAGATGACATGATGCCTCAGAAAACCTCTTCCATTTTGACATTGTAAGCAGCAGCAGCAGCATCATTCTCTCTGTAGGACACTTCTAAGACCTTCCTCCTAATTTTGTAAATTAGACATGCATTTTTTGGCAGCTGCTCTCTGAGATCTGCAGGCTAAATTTTTTTTACTGCCTGGGTCCAGACCCAACATCTAGCTTGACCCCTGTTAAAGGTGCCTTCTCTGGAGAAATACCTTCTTTTGAGAATGAAAAATCACTCCTGCTGCTCCTGCTGACTGGTTTAATTTCTGAAAGATATGTCTGATGCCAGGTCACAGCACAGCTGTCATCTTTTTAGGGGCTATGTTACCTTTCTAAAACTGTATACAGAATTATCATCATCTTGCACTAAATGCCTGCAATTCTAGGTATGTAGAAAGGAATCTATTTCCAATTGTAGTAAAATATGGGGAAAGAATAGTGTTTGCAGTGCGAACAGTTATTGTCTAAGATTTTAAGCACAGCAAAACCAATGTGTCCACAAATTAATTCCCATTCATATCGGCATATAGTCAGGGAAATACTAAGGAATAGCAAAGTGAGACTCCAGGACTTTATCTGGCAGGTCTACTGAGCATATGAAAAAGGTAAGACATAGGCAAAGGGTAAATCAGCTGCTCTGAGAAATGTGATTTCTGCTGACTTGGTGGCAGAGAGATTGCAGTAAGGGCAAAAATCAAAGATGTAGCATGCATATCAGGTGATTTGAATTGTTCTAATTTAAACTTGAAAAGTTCAAATTTAATTTCTCATTGCCTTACAAAAGACATTTTCTTTCCTTGAGCATTTACATTTTGAACTGAGGTGTTCTTTGTGTGAGTACCTATACTCAACATTGTATAATCCATTCAGACACATTTGGAATGGTTTCACAGAGTTCGAAATTCACATGTCTAATAACAAATGTAGAGTAGCCTTAAAGATACAACACACAACAAACACTTTCTTTCTAAAGAAGCTAAAAATATAGTGAAAAGAGCTGTCCAAGGAAACACTGTATAGTACATATGTGTCCTTGTGTGATGAGGTAACTGTCTAGATGAAGAGGAGGTGTTAAAGAATGCTGAGACAAAACTAGGCAAAAAATTTTATAAACTAACACTTATTTGCTTTTAGGAATCTGCCACCTCTGATTCATTTAAATGTATGGTGGTCATGGCACAAGATAACTGAGGAAGTACGTCATTTGGACTTAAAATTACGTTAAGATTTGGAAGGATTATGTATATATGTATGTATGTATGTAATAATTTATTTATTTTACTTTGAATATAAGAATACTCCAAATTCAGATGAAAATAAGGGTACAAACCCATACAAACTAGAACTGAAGGAAACACTTTCCACAGACACTTTCAAATGCCAATCAGTCGATTCCCATAGAGTAATTTCCATGTGACGGACTGTGGGGGATCTCTTTAATCTTCACTTGCTGATTGGCTGGGAGAAATCTTTGTCCCCACATTGACTGTTGTAGAACTATGCTTTGATCTCTTTTTTTTTTCTTGTTCTTCCAAATATGAAGAGAAACAGAGTCTGTAAAATGGAGACAAAATTGTGCCATGAAGGCTGAAAGAATTAGTACATAGGCTTCCACAAACTAAGTGGCTTTAGCAATAACATAAATAATTTTGCAGGATGCACCATGTTCTGTATGGGTATGTCAGGCATGATTTAATTACAGTCGTCTTCTTCAGGTATTGGATTTCAGTGATGGCTCATGTGATCTCTGCATGTTATAGTTTACAGGACTCTCAAGACTTTTTTTGGTAACTACATAATTTTGTATTTTGCTTGTGGTCAATTCCAAGACAAGCTAGAAAATAAGTGCCTGTCACCAAATCCAGTACCATAAAAGCTAATATAGCTTTCATATTAGCAAATACATGTACTGCACTATTTAACTTCTTTCTTGTCAGTTGAGCTATAATTACAATAACCACACAGAAATGTTATAGAGTATGCTGGTAGCACTACCAATTCTTAAAGATTATCTTATGGAACAGATCGCAGCTGTAGTTCATGTAACAGTTCTTCCTGTTCTGTACCATACAAAAAATGCAAGAATTAATTACATTTACCTATTAAAATCCCTCTTTACCATTGATACCTTTCTAGCGATCTTCAAATTATAAAATTTATAGCCATGTTTTATGTGGTTTATACTTTCAGATTGATAGATTGAGGACAATAAACACTACATTTTATTTCTCTCTAACACAGGAAATATATTATTTCTATAATGTTAATGTTATGTTATTAGTTCTATATTTTCTATAATGTTCAGAAGAAAAGACATGAAAGATTTCATGTATGCTGCTTAAGCATTTTTGGACTGGGAAAACAGGCTGTCATGGCTAGAAACTTCAGTTACAGCTATATATGCATTTTCTAACTTACAGGTACCTGATTTATAATCAGAAAGTTTTTCTAATGCAACTAAGAACCTCCTCCAGACACCCAAGTCATCATAGGCTAATTTTTGTTATAACTATGCTGAGTAGAAACTTTCAGTGTGCTGTCTGTCTTGCTCTTGGAAGGCTGAGCAGTGTAGGATGGAAGGAGGCCCTTGAGAAAACACAGTTGAAATTGTACATTGAAATTAGAAGGTTTTCTGAGGCTAGAAAAGATGAGTTTATGAGAAGAACAGATTAAACACTACTTTTGAGCGTGTGAAGCACCATTTATTCTGTGTGCCTGAATGTAGATTTAGGGTTTGAATATGTTCAAGGACCTGTGGAGTCAGAGGTACTTGAGGAAAAGGAGGAAACTTATGCAGTAGTATTTAGGAATAGAGAACTCCACAGGGATGCAGTTGAACTCATTAGTGCTACAGACTTTTAGCAGAATGCTCTTGTCCCTCTCTCTTATTTCCTCCTCTTATCCACACTCACAAATTACATTAGCTATGACTCCCTGTCACCCCACCTCAGAAATTTTTGTGTGATGAAATTTCTGTGAAATTTTGGTGTGATGCACCTTAGCCTCGAGCATTCTTACTGCATGATGAGTTTTCCTCCACCCTTACCTCTTCTCATCATTCTCCTTTCCCCAACTTTGTGTTTTCCCAGAGAATGATTGAAATGCAGCTTTCAAGCTGCAGTTATTATATTTTTCAAGACAGACAGATGAGCAGCTAGAAGTCTGGGCAGGCAGCCAAGCTCCCTTATCATTGGAAAGAAACAAGAGCACCTGTTTCAAAGGAGGGAAGAATATTGGAGGAAAGGAAATGAGACAACTAAGCATGTCATGCCCTGTGGATAGGCAGATTAAGTGCTACCAGATTTGAAACATCCTAGGAGCAGTTAAACATGTGCAGATTTAGAACCTATTGCCAATCACTTAGCACCTATGCTGATGGCCCGATTTCACCAACATGTTAGCTTGTGTTGCTGGATCTACTGTCTTAAAATTTGATCTTGCTAGATGTGCATTTAGCGTTTCAATACAAGAGCAAGATCTGACTTTGGTAGCTTTTGATATTTGATGCAAAATGGTAGAATTCATGTCTAAGTAAGGTATCTTCACAAAGCCAAAGGATAGTATCTGAAAGAAGTATAGTCCCAGTTCTGATTAAACCTGAGAGGGTGATGGAAAGAACTAAGCAATGGAGCAAACAGGTGTCACATCTTACCAGGAAAAATTAAAGAATGGGGAAACCCCCCCCCCACAGTGTGATAGCATTGGTTTTACTGACTTATTTTCTGCAGATTGACAATATCCAGTGAAACCACTGAGAAATGACCTTAAGCATGGAGAGCTGTAGCCTGTACTACTGCAGGGAGGTGAAGCTGGTATTCTTCTAAACTGTGTCATTCATCTGAAATACATGTTCAACTACTGCTTCAGAAACACAGAATTCTTTCTGGTAGAGATCACTGGTCTCAACAACGTGTGTGTTGTGGGTTACAGGGTTAGTGGTTTAGCAATGCAGCCAAGAAAAAAGTAGTCACTTTTAGCTATCATTTCTCCTTCCCCATGCTTGTCAAAGAGAAAGGATTTCAGTTAGAAAATCTGTGCAGGGAGCTTTTAAGAACACACCTTGTTTATACTAATGTCTTCCAGTCAATACTGACTCTCATATGTGCCATTTGTCTGTCAGCCTCAGACTAACTGGACATCAGCTCTATGTCAGGCCATCAGTATTTCCATCAATAAAGGCATACTCATTTCCACAAGGCAATTATACTGTTGTATTTTGTGCCTGTTTTAGGAGCAGTAAATGGGAAAATCTAATTAGATGCAATGACAAAATATCTCTGCAGAAAGGAAGTTGATACACTTGAAACTGCACCTCAATACAGTGTGCAGAAAATGGAATGGTTTGTAAGAAATAAGTAGTCTGGTTTACTGGGTAGTCTATGATTGTGTAAAATGATTCATGACCAAGACACATAGACACAGACTGTGGATTTCAAAGAGTAATGTTCTTATTTATATTCATTTTAGGTTCACAGATATTCTAGGAATAATCTTAGGTCTGTTTGTTACTCCGTGAATTTTTTCAGACAACTATGGGAGTTAAGGCACCCATTCTCAGCACCATATGCAGGGTGACTTTCTTCCCATTTGTTTTTGTATCTTACCCAGCCCTAGCATTTAGCGGCCTGTGTTTGGCAGCGTGCTATGGTTCATCTACTTGACCCTAGCAGTAGCTTCAAGCAAAACTTTCGTTTAATCACTTGAACTCTCTGCATTATAAATGCAAACTGCCTGCACTAATATTATAAGTTGAAAAGTTTTGTATAAGAGTAATATATTTGTACTTTTTCTTTTTTTCAATATTGGAAGACACTTAAAATTCTAAAAATAACCTGATATTTTCACAGAAATTTCACAGAATCACACAGAGCCATACTCTTTTAGAATCACAGTCTGCAACCTCTCTGGGCAGTCTGTTTCAGTGCACAGTCACCCACACAGTAAAAAGGTTCTTCCTCATATTCATTTGGATGAAACAATTTTTTATGTACTGCACCTAAAATAAAGACATTTTTCAATGATCAAAAACGAGGTGGATTTTTTTTTTGCCTGTGTTATGGTTTTCATATTGATTTTTAACAACAGAATTTGTGGATAACTTGATCACTAGTGATAAATGTATTATCAGTGTCTATGTTAATTTTATTATGTGGACATTCAAACCAGAAGAGGGCAATGTTAGCCTCATTACCAAGACTAAATTATGTTTAACTTCATGGGAATAGCTCTTTTCTTTCCCTTAAATATTATGTGAATTATGCACCTTTGGGACCAGTCCTGCTTTTATGTAGATGTTTGACTTAATCTACTGAAGTGCATAGATTTACATGTTGAAATGTGAGCTACTGGTAGGAATGGATTTAACTATGAAGAGCAGATTTGAATTGTAGTAGAATATCACAACAAGTTTAAAGACGATGATTTGCAGTGCATGTGAGCTGTTGTACAAATGAAACACTGCTCCTCAGAAAACACAAGTCAGGTGTGCATATACTTAGGTTTGATAGTTTTAAACCTGACAGTAACCTTATTAAACAAAAAAAGAGATTAACCGCTGCTTTTGGTGGAATCAGGTTTCTACCTAAGTTCTATGTTCAAAATGAGATCTTCAGGGGCATTAATTTTCTTTGTAGATGTCTAGTTTATATACATGCAAATATAGGAGCACAGTAATCTACAATACTCTGTTCTCCTCAACTGATTGCCCAAGACTCATCTACTCATCTATTTTCATGTTTTTTCTCATTCTGATACAAAGAATGTTGGATATTCTCTGAAAAATGAAAGTTATGCCAACAAGACATCACACATCCTTCCAGGCTGTAAATGCCTACAGCTGAGTGAGTAGAAAGCACAGGATGAATGATGGCAAATATCTACATGATTATGGAATTCAGGGAGCCAAGGTCTGTGGGATGACCACCTCAATTGCTGCCTATATTTCTAACTTTTTTGGGGGCCTCATGGTGAAGTAAAAGAAGAGACCTGCCCAGTCTGAGAGACTTTCTGTTCGTGTACATGCCAGAGGGAGAAAAAAAGTACTCCTCTGGAAGGTAAAATTGTTAACAAATGCCATCAGTTAGTTTGAGCTACAGCCTTCAAGATCACAGCTATGAATTTAGGTACTTCACAGTCAGCTCAAAGCAGCTCTGCATGTTAAATACTCTCAGAGTTCAGAATGTAAAGACACATTACAGAGAGGGTGTCAAAACCGAGTCTAGAGATGTGCATCTACAGCAGTTACATCTCTAAAGCTTTTCTAGCTTTGGTAGTCACTACTCCACTCTTTACTCTAATGATGAGAAGCTGCATGTTTGTGCCTGGCTGATTGAGCTGACATATCTGACAATCAACTTAATATTTGCCTTTTCTGAGTCTAGACTGTGATAGAGAAAAAAGGGTTCTGTCCACCCTTCAAAACTACAGATGAATTACCAAAAAGGCAACTGGTTCAACCATCTGTTTGTAACAATTGCTTTATCTTGCTTATATGAATTTAAATCTTCCTTTTCTGTAAACACTCTGCTTGTGCTAATAGTTCTGTCTGTAAGCAATGAGGATATTTCTGTCCCAGTACCCACTTTTAGAATGTCAGGACAGAGTCTTAATTCACTTATATGAAATACATTGTGTAAGATGTGTAGTTGCACCAAAATTAATACCTGCCAGGAACATAGAGCACATAGGCAGGGTCATCTGAGTGATTTCAGATGCCAAATCCAGCAAGCCCCTCCTAAACAATCTTTTGAAAAAACATAGATAAAAGCTGACCTTTTGGTGAGGAAAACACTAGTGAATTAAGTATACTAAAAGATTCTTCCCATCCTGCCTCAAACAGTCTTTTTTTCCTATCAGATTTAGGTTGATGCTAAATAAAACCCATACAATGTGAAAGCTGCCACATGGTCAATATTCTAATTCCTGCCTTCAAACTATTATTTTTTCTCATGTATCTTTATCATTCCATGCCCCTCCTATTTCACACTACTCTTTAATCCCCATCTCATATTGTCACTTCACTGAGATAGAGTAGCCACCACGAATTTTAATCCTTAAGGATACATGATGGAGACCCTAACCCCATCACACAATGACA
The DNA here is from genome assembly GCF_025592945.1 of Manacus candei. Taxonomy (NCBI): domain Eukaryota; kingdom Metazoa; phylum Chordata; class Aves; order Passeriformes; family Pipridae; genus Manacus; species Manacus candei. The sequence continues at coordinate 3,368,454 of NW_026138064.1, read as the reverse complement.
TGTAAGGTATTAAAATACTATGACTGAAATCAGAATTCAGTTAAGTGGGCATAGAAAACTTTGACAGAATGAATTAAACAAACAAAATCTTTTTTCATTTGCATATAATGAAGTTGAAATAATCATTGATAAAGCCATTCACTATGATAGATAATTATTTTATAAATTATAAATTATTATATAATTAACACTAAAGTAAAATATGATGCAAATGTCTACAGGGTGTCTCCCGCAAGACAAGTTTGAATAATTATATGAGCATAGAAGACACTTTTTTCCCCTCACTGAGATTATATATTGTTTGATGATTTCAGAAATCTGTGGAAATGCCCCATTTGGTTAAAAGCATTTAATCTTTCATCTTCCACTCATTTTTTCACTGATTAGTGGCTCCACAATCGACTCACAACTTAACTGGCATGAAACTGGGACTCACACTTCAGCAAAACAGTTTGTTTATTTATAATCTTGAGCAGCTGTAAAAGGAGTATTAGCAAGTTCTTCATCCTTTTATATCATGCAGTAGGACCTCAAAGAGTCTTAGGGAGAGTTTTCCTCAAGCTAGTGGAGAAGTTCTGTCAATTTCAGTTCCAATACTGCTTCAAAGGTGCACAATTTAGTTGCAGCTTCTGTGTTTGGTGCTTCTACTGGCAGAAGGATGCTGTGATTAGGTTTGCTTGGAAACTGCAACTAAGCATTGTAACTGATGCCAGTTTGTACTCTCCTAAAACTTCTGGGGTTTTTTTTTCTTTCTTTCTCCTTTTTTTTTTTTTTTTTTTTTTTTTAATTTATTTTCTTTTTGAGCTCTTGTGGCTGATGAATGTTTTTCTACTTTTGTTCCTCTTTTTCTTGGTTAGGGGCAGTACAATTAACATTTTTTTGAGAAGATATTTCTAAATATATCCAGACAGAAATGCTTTTTAAGAAAATAAACATGAAAAAATGGGAAAAACTCAGAGAAAAATAGTGAAACTTTTTTAATGTCTGTCAGCATGACTTCAAGTAACCTTTGCTTAAGATATCTTCTCAAGGTGACAAATGTATTGTTGTCTCCTATTTAACTAAAGACATGGTGTGCAAAGATTAGCTTGGAACTCATCACAAATACCCGAAAATCCTCTTCAGATGGTGTAATACACATATATACAGACACTTCAATTTGTTCCTAATATATCTGTAGCTTAGTGTAACATAAATACTCATTTTGTGTTCTTCTGAGATTGTTCCTCTGTTGGAGATGCACAGCAGAGCAAATGCTTCTGTAGATTTTTCATAGCACCATCAGTGATGGTCACTGTGGGCAAATGTGGCATAATCATGGATCTTACATCAGACAAATGTTAATGTGGGAAAACTATTGTCATGTCTTTTACAGTACTTGGACAAATCAAGAGATATTTTGCTGCAGTTAAGCCATTCTTAGTACCAAATGCTAAATTGTGTTCTCAGAAGAAATGGGGAAAACTATGCCATGATATAGGGAGAATTAAAGATTTAAATGGACACTTAAATGACACAGTTTCAAAATATTTCTGTGACTGTTTAGCGGAAAAGGTAGCTGCAGTACCAAAATTGACTTCTGTTGCTAGTAGTGATGGCAACAGTCAAGGAGTTTTGTGATCAGTCAAGAGATTGATACCTTGGAAAATTCCAATCCATTGAAACACAAATTTCTTTTTGGGTATGTACCCATTTCAAAAAGCTTTCAGTGGAAATATTTGAAATCTTTAGTCAAACTAAAGAACATTGGATGCTACAAAAGAAACAACAGTGTAGTTAAATCTAGTTAAATTTTGTTCTATCTAATTCAGAGCAGGGAACTGTACCTTCTCATACCATTATTAAAAGTGAGAGCTTGGGCAACTGGATTGTTACATCACTTGCAGTGAATCTCCCTTTAATTTCAGCAGTTTCCTAAAAGTGTTGCTTCTGTTCTGGTAATTAACCACTGTTTGACATGATATCCTCCTGATAAGGCAATTTTTTTTACTTTACTCTAAAGCAGGCATGCATATCAAATCTTATTTCTCCCCAGGGAGAGAGGTGAGTCGAAGGTTGGTTAAATGCATGAATCCCTTTGCTGAGGAGGGGGCCTGAGGCCCTGAGGGAAGCCCATGGAGAGTCCATGATGGAACAGGATCCTGGCAGGAGTCATGGTCTGTGTAGACAAGCCCACATAGGAACAGAATTTCTGGTAGCAGGTGTGGCCTGCCAGGGACTCACACTGGAGCAGTCTGTATGGACAGATGGACAGATATATGGACAGCCTGATGGACTCCACACCTTGAAGATGATCCACATTGGGTGGATCCCATGAGTGGCATCCCATGCTGGAGCTGAGTAGGTCTTCTCTGCAAAGAATTAGGGAGGGCTGAGAGAAGTGCAGAGGTATTTTTGTCCTTGTGAGGAACCTGTGAGTTTTCTGTAATGGGTGCATTAGGCCTGAAAACATGTGGGTTTCCCCCTTGAATTAATGTGTCTCCAGCAAAGTTCCTTTTCCCATTGAGTTGACTGATTTAGTTGTGTACCTGATTTAATCTTCTGGGATTCCTCATCTGTCTTTCAATTCTCCACTGTGAACTCAAAATTCAAGAAGTTCCTGACCTCTGGAATGCATCTGGCTATCTTATGGTCCTGGATCCAGCAAATACTATGCCCACCATATTTCTCATACAACTTTACTGGTGTGCCAGGCAGCATGCACAGGGAGATGTACATTATAATCTAAATCACATAATTATGCTTTTTTCCCTGTGGATTGCCTGGAATTATGCCCTAAAAGGGCCAAATGTGTGTCTGTACAATGACAGTATGCACTACAGCGACCCTTCTGAAAGGGCTCAGTCTCTTTCTGCAGGACAATCAATGAATGTATTTATTCACAAACGCTCAAGTTTTATCAAAGTTAGGACATACACTGATGTTTGACAAGGTTTCTTTCTAGGAGATGGCCTGGAGATAAAGTTAGGCCTGGTATTTTCAGTGTTTGAATAATAAGGCATCTGGATTAAAAAGGCAGTAATGTGTATTGTGTTGTACAGCCCTCTGTTGAAAAAAAATTTTGATTATTGCTTAGAAATTAATGTACTAGCAACATGTCCCTTGTGGATGTAGTCTTCACACCACTGCTAGCTCCTTAACATTCTCTTTCCCGCATTTAAGTCAGGCAGCTCATGCAAAAACATGAAAGTGTTCCACCTCATTCATACCAGCAGTCTACAATCTGATGATGTCAGCAGAACTTTGAAATTTCTCTCGTGCTGCATATGGAGCAATGCAATTTTGAGTATGACAGAAAAGATCTGAACCAAGTGTTGGATATCTGATTGATGTTAAATCAAAGCAGGAAGTGAGAGGTAATCTTAACATCATGTGTATACATCTTTCCCGAGTAATGGTCATAGTTAGAGCTCCTACATTTTGCAGTTGCAATATGAAGAAAATTCCCATTTCCAAGCACAGTGTTAGTGATGGGATAGTTGGGTTTTCATTCTGGAAGCAACTGCCTACAGCTTTTATGACCCTGAGCTTGTGTCTCACACACATCTGAAATTCCGTCTTCTGGTCTTCTAAGGAGATATGTGAACTAGCAAGTTTAAACATATTTTGTCACCATAGAAGGAAGCAATAAGTAAGAAAGATTATGGCATTGCCACTGCAGAGTGCTGCAGAAAAGCAGAGATCTGTTTTCACTCTGTTCTCTTAAAAGATCTTGAAAAGACATTGGTAAATGTAGAATGATTTAGTTAACATTAATTAGCTTTATGTGTTAAGTTGAGGCAAATTAAATTTTTCTGCATCTGCGTTTCTACACTGTCTCTCATTTGTGTAATCTTTGCCTGACTGGACCTTTCAGGTTCTGGGATATAGTAGTAGTAATGATATAAATAATGCAAATGTCATGTTAACAGTGTTAAACTGTTAATGTTTAATCTGTTAAGAAGAAATGAAACATGAAAAGATGTCATATATTCAGTTTTCTTTCCCAAACCCTGCTGTCCACTGCAAGGCATTTTGTTTAAATAAGTTCAAATCTATGAGATAATTTTCTGAATTTAAACTACTACTTTTGGACCTTTTTATGAGTTTGTATTTTTGTCCCTTTTGAAACTATAGATCTGTACCACATTGTACTGTGTTTTAAAATGAATTTAAAAAAATATTTTCCAGAAGGGGCTCTGGGATGAAAAGCAAAAGATAAACCTTCAAAGCTTAACTGTACAGGACAGTGTTAATTTCTATAACTCTTTCCCTGTTTCCATGATAAATGATAACACCTAACACAATAGCAACAAAAGATTACCCAAAAGTCCTGCTTTGTTTTTGTGTTGATTGGAAGAAAATTGGTCATTAATACTCAGTGTTCCATTGGACGTGTTCCTAACTGTAGAATCTCTAGGGAAAGTTATAGAGTAGGAAGAATAATTGTTTTAAATGCTCACGTCTCAGAGCCTGAAAGAATGTTAGGCCATTTGGGATTATTAAATCTCTTTGTGGGCTAGCAGTCCTGATGTTCCTAAGTACTTATTTTTAATAAGAAGAACTTCTATGGTACAGCTGTACATGAAGAAGAAAAAAGACTTTCAAGTTCTAAACAATCCAATATTTCTTGTGATTTTATGAATATTTTTTCATGTGTGTGATATTTGATGTAGCTCCACCACTTGAAAAACAGTAGCATGAGTGGGTTTTATAGTAAATCTTCTTCCATTACTGGGGCTAGAAGTGTTTTATAAAATGATATTATTGTAGCTGATTAAAGTATGTTAGGGATCATACTAAGGATAGAAAGGGCATCTTACAAATTTTCACACATTTTATTCTGTGAAGGGTTCATAATGACTGTCTCTCAGATGATGAAGTTACTGCTTTATATCAAGTTTGTCACTATGCTACAGGATTTGATGGGTTTTGGACAAGTAGGTTGTCTCTTTGAGACTAATATTAGGTATTGATGAGCTACTTTTTGTTCACCAAGTAGAATTAATATTCTGAGAAGGAGGCATTTATTTCAGTATATTTTGCTTTTCACTGTGACTCTTTTAGTGTTAGGGTGGAAGTCTCTAATATCATCCAGAGTAATCAGAAAACCAACTTTAGTTCCTGAAGTATGGTGCATCAGGTCTTTACTGCTGCTGTACCCCGACCCTCTAGAATTTCATCTCCATCCTTGCAGCCAAGAGTGCTGCTTTCTTCCCCTGCCCTTCCCCCTCCTTTAAACATTTTCTGACAGTCCTGAACCCCAATTTCTTGAAGGAGCAACTTCACCATTTATGTATTTTCACTGTGCTGTAGCTGTTAAAAGTCCCTTCTTCCTGAAATGAACAGCCCTACTAATTCAGTCATGCTGAATTTGCTTCTTGTCTCTTATGTCACTGCCCAGAAGATATCGACTCAACCAGCCATTAATGCACAAATGGTTCTCCGAGCATGTGAACTGCATTATGTATGCTTATTTTAGAGAATATACTGAATATACTCCCATCTTCCTGTGTAACCCCTCTGTAATTTATTTCTACTGCAAAATATTATCCATCCTTCTGCAAAAACATAAAATACTGCTCAGTGTTCACCTATTTAGAATACTGCTGATGCCAGAGATGGAGACATAGTAGAATATTTTAATGACTACAATAGATTTTTCTTTCTAAGTATTTCTTTATTGGACCATTATGAGGAGCAACTGAGGAAGCTGTACTTGTTTAGTCTGGGGAAAAGAAGGCTCAGGGTGCATGTTATCTCTCTCTGTAACTACTTGAAAGGAGATTGTAGCAAGGTGGGGGTTGGTCTCTGCTCCTAGATAAAAAACAATAGGACACAAGGAAAGCATGCCAAGTTGTGCAAGGGGAGGTTTAGATTGGTTATTAGGAAAAAATTCTTCATTAAAATGCTTGTAAAACCCTGGATCAGGCTCTCTGTGGAAGTGATGAAGTCATCATCCCTGGAGACACTTAAAAGATATATAGATGTGGCACTTAGGGACATGGTTTAATGTTGGAATTGGCACTACTGGGTTAACAGTTGGAGTTGGTGATCTTAACGATCTTTTCCAACCTAAATCAATCTGTGATTCTATGATTCTATGATTTTCATAGTAATGGAGAAATCTGAAGTTATAGGATGCATATTATGATTTTTGATGCCAGTACTGAATGTATTTTAGCCTGTAGTCCCAAAGATCTGCCTTTGTTTCCTCACCCAGACCCTCCCCATTTTCAGGTCTATATGATGGGTTTCCCTACAATGTCTTTCTGGACAAATCCATTCTGCTACTTCCTGATGTTCCTGTCCCTGACCAGTCCTGTTCAGCCTGCCTAGTTCAGAAGAAAGAGTCTTCAGCAGATTTAGTGCAGGCACCTCTTACTTTTGTCATATTTCTTCTATGCTTTGATTTTGTTCCCTGCTGTTTAACAGCCTTTCTCTGAATGTTGAGCAGCCACTCAACACTTGCTTTCCTTTTACTCCAGTAACTGTAACACTTTGTGGCCCACGTTCATCTACCTATCACTTGTGCCTGAAGATTAGCTCTCAGAAATAGGCTTTCTGCAAGCTATAGTGCAAAATCAACTTCTTTTGAGAATTCTTATAGCCATTTTCTTAGCAGACAGGGAAGAAGTATGAAAGAATTACTTCAGAATTAAATCAGAACCAGAAAAGTCATTTAGTTGCCTCCTGCCAGTACACTCTAGTGTATTCTTGATCTTAACTGCCTTCTCACATCTAATTGGAAAAGATTCAAGTGACAAAACTCTCATTGCTTCCCTTGGGGTGAAGGGGTTTAATTGATCTCATGGTGAGAAAATTACTTAGAGTGCAGGAAGTAGTTCTTAAGAATGTGTCCTGGTAACCAATACAGACTTGCATAAAATCTCATTAAGAAGGCAAAGTTGCTTAATGTGCTTTTCGAAGATTCAGTAGCCATGTTAGCTCTTGGTTGCATATTCACCAGGAGCTGAAAGCTGATCTGTTTCTGTTCTCTTGTGCAGTCTCTAATAAATGCTATCTTAACCTTCAATTAAAACATTCACTTTTGCAGGAGAGCAGTGGTACCACGTTGTCAGAGGTGTATATCCTTCCATTTAGATCTCCAGCAGGGACTAGCCAGCTTCATGTTGCTAGATTTAGAACTGAAGTAGACTCGTGTAAGAGTCTATAAATAAAAAGCTACATCCCACTTCAGACACTGAAATCAGATTTCATCCTTTATATAAAACTCTTATGGAATTTCGTGGGGATAAGGCCATGGGAAGCAAACCAGTCTCAGCTGAAATTTAACTCAATGCAATGTATTGCAGTTTATCAACATATATTTCTAATTACTGATTCAGGTTTTGAGAAAAAACAAGCAAACAAACAATAAAAAAAACCCCAATCCATTAAAAAGACACTTAAGCAGACGGTTTTCCTCTCTCTTTCCCAGGCTTATCTTCAGTCACAACTCCTCTCTTCTGTTCTTAATATCACCTTACCCTTATTTTTTAACTGTATGTTACATTTACCCATCCCAATTGCTTTGGTTTAGCAATGAGCAGCCTGGGGAGCTGGAGTCACCTGTGTAGTGGTGTTTATGATGTTCCTTACTTCCTACTCATTTTCCTCTGTGCCAGAAAGGATCTTCCATGGGCTGCAGTTCCTCTGTGGCTGTTCCTGTCCTGGTATGGGCTGGGCTGGGCTGCAAACCTTCAGGAATGTCACTGAGTAGTGCTCCTGTCCTGGAGTGCCTCCTTTCAAATGTATCTGCAGTTCTAATCCCAGCAATGTTTCCTTTCATGTGCCTCATGCCCTAGTTTTCCCCCCTCGCAGCTCCAACTTTTCTTAAATAAGTGTGAGCTGGGTGTGATCAGAGTCTCCCTTGTCTGTCTGTGTTTTCTTTTTTTAAGGGGCAGTGGGACTTTCACAGTGGTCTCACAGACACGTCAAAGCATCTGTGACTGGCACTGACCAGTTTCTAGCCACATCCCAGGCAGAGTACCCTGTGGTTCCTTGCTAGGGAGCCCCATGAAGAAGGAAGTAGGATTCTGTAGAAACTGATGACAAGACTGATGTAATAGCTCCTTTAAAGAGCCACAAGTGTCTTGAACCAGTTTGAAAGTTATGCAAAAAAATGTATTCTCTACTAAAGATCCTGATTAGCTATTCCCTACACACACATGCTTTTAACCCCTGGGAAAACAAATGCCCATGAGTTCAGAATCTGGAGAAATTGGGGACCAGAGCTCTATTTTTCCTGCTCTTCCTTTGTGTATCAGTGCTCTGGTCCGAGGAGAAATACCCAGACACAGGCATAATATATAGTATGGGATTTCCATAGCAGCTGCTTCCACTTGAGAGCAGCACTGTCTCTAGGATACTCACTGCTATTTGAGGGAATGTGTGAGGTTGCAGAGACTGAGCAGTACTCTCCATTCCTTAAGGCTGTATTCAGAACTTTGGCAAGCACTACTGGAGTACTGTTGCATGGGAAAGACAGTATTTGTATGTGGAATTAATATGTTAAATACACACCCTCCTGTACCTTTATAGAGAATACCACAAACATTTTAATGTAGAAGCTTCTGCTCCACTGAAGGTACACTACCGCATATTATGTACTTTTAGCATTATGAGACATGAAATTCTAGTTTATATTTGTGGTTGAGCTCTTAGAGGGTCATTGTGGTTTGGCGCTGATGCTCATGGCAGTAGGATCCATAAGCTTGCACTATGTCTTAGTTTCGCAGAGACTAGATCACACATTATGACTTGTGTGTGCTTAACCGGATCTCAATCTGCTACTTAAAGACCAATCACTGTGATTTTTATTTCTTTTTAATGGCATTAAGAACATCTTCAATTAAGGAAAAGATAGGGTTTATTTTGTTTTCTGATAAAGGTAATGACTATGATTAGCAGAAATATAAAAAAACCTCAGCAGTCTGGATCTTCTGAGTCTCACTGGTCCTCTTGAGTAGGACACAACTTCATAGACCTGTTTGCCAGAATTAGTTTATTGGCACTTTAGACTACTACAGTACTGCAATTACCACAGATAAATATGAAAATTATGATGAGGTGATACGAAAAACTGCGTTACCCTCCCAGCCAACTGACAACTGGCTAATTTGTATCACCAAGGTGCTTGTAGGACTTGGCACAGTGTTAGCTGTTTTCCTTTGGGAAAGGTGTTTCATACAGTGTGATGTCAGATAAATACGAGTGACTGTGCTCGCCTCAAAATAATGCTGAAAACCAAGAGCTGCAGCATATTCATAGCATGATAACATGTGAATCCAATTAATCTTTAGGGATTTCAGTAGAAGACTGGTTATTCTCTTTTAGGATTTTCAAAAGCAGGCAAAGGAATCTCCATGTTGAATGCATTTTTTATACATTTTTGTGAACTAGCATATTGTCAATTAAATAGTTTCTGTGGATCTGCTGTATCATGCTTTGAATGTCAGTGTCTTCTCAGGTAATATTTACCCATATGTGGGACCATCCTATGCTTCTCAACAGTTCTTCATTATGATAAGACTGTGCAAGGGTGGAATTTTGATCATCAGGACGCTGTTCTGATATTTTGAGCATTATTCTGTGCCTTCTTTATCTGGCTTCCTGCGAATACCAACAGGACTTGCTGCTGTGCTTCTGTGACAAGATACAACTCTGGTCAGTGCTGTTCATGGGGGAACAGCCCAACACTACAGAAAGCTAATAGTCTGTGATTCCCTTTTCTAAGCACTGACACTCTCAGTGCCAGTTTTTGTATGACAGAGTTTGTCAGATGCATTGATCAAAATTTGGTTAAGAAATTCATGCACAAGATAAGCTAGTCACTGGATTTTTGTCATGGTTCCAGCTGCTGGGCCTTCCTGGTACATCTCAACAGTGTCAAATACCAGCGCAAACAATATAGCACATGAGAAAAAAACACAAACTGTGTATCTGACCATACGAATGCTTCTTATTCTTAGGAGAATGAAAGGTAGTTCATAGGTTTAAATATTTCTTTAAATTATTCTTGTTTTAATTTGAATAATATTTGAGCAGTTTCAAAGCTCCAACCTATAGGACAGCTGAAGGATAGTGAAAAAAATATATCTTTTCTACTTTCTGAAGAAACCTTTCCAAAGCATTCAGTGCCTAATATACTGTGATGACAGACTGAGATTTCTACCACTCAGCAGAGTGTACTCCATGTGTAATAAAAAAACATGTTTGTAGAAGCAGTACATAAGTAGTTACAGGCTGGATTTAGGTTTTCTATTTTCCCATAAAGCTTCTGCAGTTTTCCTGAATCCTAGAAGGACTCATTTGATGCAGTGAGTCCCATCTCTTTTGCTGGGTCATTGTCTTCCTGACTGTTTTTATTTTACTGAGTAACACTACTGGTCTCTCTTGGCTTTATTCACTCTTAGCTACCATCAGTGACTTCACATCAAAAAAGATCTTTTTCAGATGATGTGATATGACAAACTTTGAGTGAGGCCTGAACAGCAGCTTGTAACTTGAGTGGGACTTAAAATCCCTGTCCTCTTTTTAATGATTCTATTAAAGCTGTGTAATCATTACATATAAATTGGTTTTGATTCTCCTCCAGAATTTGTCCCTACTGGATTAGGTTTTGTTGTGTGAATAAAAAAATACCCAAATGCTAATATCTTGAGCATGTTCAAGTTGTTCTGCTTTTCTTCAGAAGTCACTGAACTAGATATGGACTAGAACACTCGGCATTTTCAAAAACTTCTGAGTTTTGAGACCTCCAATAATTTACTGTTCATTGTTTTCTGGCTTAAGTCTTCAGTACAAGTTGTTTTGTGTGCTACGCTAGTAGAAAAGTATATCGTTCAGCTGGATACATACTTTGGTTTTGATCCCTTTTACTGCTTTCTCAGTGATCTCTCAGACTTTGCTGAATTTGTGGCATACCCCACATCTCAAAATTTGCAACAGCCTGAGCAAGGAGCCTGAACTGACAAACTCAGTCATCATTTCAGTGTGAAAATTGACCAAAAAATACCTGTAGCACAACCTTATTATGTATATATGCGGAGAGTTTTGCAAGCTTTCCAAAGTAGTAAGAACCCCTTCTGGCTGCTGCAGCAACTTCGCTTATCATTTAATGTAAAAGAAAAAACAGGTTCCAATGTTCATGTTCATATTTCATTGAAAATACAGTGTAACCAAAATAAGAAATTTCCATTGAACCCTAGAGACTCCCTAGTGAGTGGTCAGAATCATGTGAGGAGCTGGCTGACCAGTGGTGTTTCAGCCCCAGAGATTCATACTCAGCTGGCAGTAGTTAACCCCAAAAATCTATTGAGAGAGTCTGTCTTGTGAGGCACCATAGGATGAAAAGGTAAATATCTTCATTGCCTGATCCATACTTCAGGTCTCTTCTTTCCACTTTTAGTGATACCAATATAGATCAGAAAATGCATGATTAAAGATGCAGATAATTAAAATCCAGGGCTTTAAAAATATTGCGTATGATCTGTTTGGTCTTTTTGAGTTTTACTGATGCAAAATATTTTTTTCCTTTAGAAGTGCTTTAAATGGCTTGAAATGGCACTGGCAATGGCTGTCAGGAGATGGAGAAATTCTACTGGAAGATCTCCACTTTAGTTGCAGTTAAAGATAATTTAAAGCATAAGAACCTAATCTCCCCTGTAATTGTTTCAGGAATTGTGCAGATGCTACCATTTGTGAGGCTTCAGTGGCATGATTTGCATTAAAAGTAATCTATGTTTGTGTGTAACAAACATTTTTTTTACCCAGATAATTCCAATGACACAATTTAACATATAATTTTACAGTCCAACTCAGTGACTGGTGAAGTCCTGGTAAACTGGGAGGAAATTTATTGAATGAGCCTTGCTGTTAAAACTAGCATTCCCTGATTCTTCATTTCAGTTCTGTCTGTCAAGGTATGTTAGGAAAAATCACCTAGTAGAGCAGCTCTGGCCTAGGATTTCCCCTGGCTTAGCTACTGGAGCCCACCCCAGTGTCTGTAGACACAGGCACACACATGCATCCCACACATGCTAGATTTTGGGGAGGACACAGACACTCAAAATCTCAAGCATCTACCAGCACTGAGACCCTACTGACATTGGTGCCCCCTGGTAGCCTTTTTTTTTTGGCACACACTGTTTCCATCCAATGATTAACTCCACTCAGTAGCACTGAGAACCTTCCACTCACTCCAGTACAGCCCAGGAGTTCCCAAATCCCCTCTCTGACTCCTGCATCTGGTAGCCAATCCATCTCAGTTCTCCCCAGTAGCTGGCGCTCTTAGGCAATTTGAGGGAAAATTACAAAATTGCTTTAGATAACTATCAAAAAAGCCGAGAAGCTTACGCTCATTTCATGGTATATTCAATCACTTTTGAGCCAGATATGCGCCTGGTATGCGTGCATGAGTCTCTAAAATGAGATATATAAGAAACTGTCTTGGACCACAGTCATTTCTTCCTTTGATAGGAAGCAGACAACAAAATGTATTTCCCTTTTTATTATATCAGAAATGGTTTAATGTTTCAAACCACCTTTCCTTGCTTATAAGGTATTATGCTGGCTAAGAACTAGTCTAAATTTCTTCTCTTGCACTGTTATATTCCCAGTGCAATAAGAGTTTGGCAGTAGAGATAGGTGAAATGGCTGATCTTCTGAACATATAGAACTGTGTATTATTGATTGTGTTCATTGATTATAATTCTCAAAGGAGAAAAATTTTGAATAGAAATTAAAAGGAACCATGGAAACTGCAGGTAAGTCAGACTTGAATTTGTAAAAGGATGTAATTCATGATATAGTTACCTGTAATTGCATGTTGAAGTTACAGGATGGTCAGTCTGGTTTTAGAGCCTTGTAGTACTTAGTATTTACTTCTCCTTTCTTGTATTGTACCTTTTACTTTATATACTTGATGTACTGTTTTTTCCGAAAATTCACTGGAGGAGTTCTTGACACATATTGTTTCTTTTTTAACATTATACCTAATAATCAAATATTAAAGAGTGACACTTGCAAGTGTTTGCTGTATTGTCTATCAAATTCATGGCCTAGATCAGCTGTTGTTCACTACAGTGGGGTGAGTTTTGCAGTATTTTCACTTTCACTTGTGTGAGCTTTCTCCTCCAAACCCTTTCTTTACTCTTTTGGAAAACTACTGTTTCTCTATTTGTGGAGAGTATAATCAGATACTTTGAAGACATATATATATATATATGTTTCCTGCTCATTTTTTCATTCTGTTCATAGTGAGGGTCTCAAATGTCTGTGCCTTACCTGCGCTTTGCATACAGCACACCAGTCTTTAGGAGATTTATGATGTGGATAAAAGCTGATATTTTACTTCTTTATCGTATCTTCCAGAAGACCCATAAAAAACTAAGGCAGTAGAAATTAAGAGAAAATAACATTAATTAAATAAATTTTACATTAAAGTAATTTCCAGTGTCAGTGAAACAACTTCTGCATAGGCAGTCCTAGAAGGTCTTGCTTACAATTTGCTAAATTTATCTATGGTTAAATATAAAATCTTACACTTCGGAATATGGATTTAAGTAACCATCCTCGTGGTCTTTTATTTCATAAACCATAGCAAGTTTTTGCTGAACAGGTGTTCAACTTTTCTAATTGTATTTTCTGTTATACTGCAATAATTTGCCACTCTAAATGAGTATCTGAAACTTCTAAGGATAAGTAATTCTCAATATGAATTTACTAAAATAGGAGGTTTGGTTGCGATTACTTGTACAGCTTGTTGTGATTATTTGTACAGCTTCCTTCCTTCATTCCTTTCTTCTTTCCTTCCTTTCTTCCTTCCTTCCTTCCTTTCTTCCTTCTTTCCCTCCCTCCCTCTCTTTCTCTCAGCTCTTTAAAACTGGCTTCCCGCCAAATCTCCAAAACTCAGTGAATGCCTTTTCCCTCCCTCCCCCTTTAGGCAAAGGAAAAAAAAACTATAGAAACTGAGAGAAATTGAAACCAACCAAATTATATCAAAATATATATGTATTTTTACATATATTACAGTTATATACAGTAAGAATATTATGTACAACTCCCAAAAAGGGGAAGAGGGGAAGGGAAAAGGGAAAAAAGGGACAAAATAAAAATAGATATGCACAATCAAAAACTCAGGGACTAGCAGAATAAAGAATTACCAAAAGAATATCTTTCTACTGAACAACTGCTGGCACCCTCCGCCTCCCAAGGTCTACAAGGCCTCACTAGGCCTCCCTACCCCACACAGCAGAACCAGCGACAGGGAACCCGTGCCTTCAGAACCACCAGAAGGGAAGAGAGCAAAGGCCTCTCCTCCCTTCTTCTTTATACCCCTGCCTTACGTAAAAACTGTAGGGAGTACTGGGTATGTGGCCACTTTCTTGGTTACAAACTGGTCACCAAAGAAGGCCTAGACTACAACTACCACACTTGCGTACAGAAATACTAAATGCTAACTTCAGTGCTATCATTGTTCTCTCCCATTTCAAGGGAAGGATCAATGTCTGTATCTTGGTTTTCGTTATCGATACTATTTGACACCGTGCATATTAAATACATATCTGAAGTCAAGAAAAAAGAAATCAAACCAATGAATACTCTTTTCTTCTACATCAAGAATGAAATGCATCTCTATAGATAGCTAAAGAACCCTCTAGATGTTATCAGTTTTGCAAAATCCAGAACAGTAAGCATTTCCCACGTATGTGTTTTGTAAATTTTTCTTAATATGTTGGAGTAGTTCATTAAAATGTTCTTGAACAAAAGCAACAGCCCTGTAATAGTTCCATTTGCATTTGAATCACAATATAAGCACAGTTTGGGAAAAAGAATGAATTTATAGTACCTCTAGAATGCCAACACTCTAAGAAAAAATTTAGAGAAACAAGGCCTCAGAAATGGTCCTTGTCAAGTTGTTAAGTATTATTGCTGCATTGTCTGTTGTTGAACATTAGGGCACAATTTCTACCTAAAAAAAACACAACCCAAAAGCTGTCTTTGAAAGAAGTTGAAATCTTAGAGTCACATTATGGTGAAATTTCACACTCAGCAAAGCTTTATGACCCAGCAAGGAGAAAAGCCAGGACTTGTGGGAACAGAGTAATTGAATAGAATGAACAAATGTGCAGATTGAGTAGTTTCAGATCAGTATGTTTAAAGTAATTTGGGGACAGAGTAGCACTCTTTATTTGGTATTTAAGTTGGCATGAAACCATTCTAAGTGTCACCTTGAGAATATATTACCATGTAGTGACTTGAAGACAAGAATAAATACTGTAAGACATCCAACATAAAGACACAGAGAATGACTTTTCCAAAGGAGTGAAGTGACATAAGCAGTAAAAAGCCACTGAAATGGCTTTAAAATTGAAATAAAATGAAATTTTAAAATCATCTGAGCTGTATATTGAAAAATCAAGTGACATCCATAGACAAGCTGAACAGGCTCTTCAAAATCTCTGTGCTACACGATGTTTTCAGAATCTATGTCATGATACTGTGCCCGTTGCTGAATTTCCGTCACTATTGGGTCCAATTCTTTGGGACAGGTCCACATCTGCTCACTGCATTTATTCTGCTTAGGAGTTCCCTCTCCTCTTTGAACCAATGCTTCTAGAGATATCCGTGTTCAGGCTTCCACTGACTTTTTAATTACAAGGCCTTAGAATTATTATTCTAATGAAAAGTTTGAAATATTTTCTGATTGTTAAGTGGATTCTGACTTTGAAAAGGGAAATTTCCAACAGAACAAAAGAGAAATAGATACCATGTTAACTGTTTTTATTGGTATACATTCAGAGTCTATATATTGCAAATTTAACATCAAAACTTTAGATTTATTACAACATTACACGTAATGACCTTGAGTCATAAACTCGAAAATAGCTTGCAGTTATTCTATTTAATTCAGACTAGGAAAAAGTCATGCATGATGCCATGCAGTAAATCTACAGCTACAGTGGAAAATTAAGAAGTATTTATCCCTTCTTTGTTTCAACAAATGTAAGAGGCAATATTATTTTTTTAAGTAGGCAAGTCAGGTAAGAACCAGAAGACATGGCAATTTATGTGCACATAAACTAAAATAAATGGATTCCATATCTGAAGGTAGAGACAATTTTAATCCAATTCTGTCTAGTCCTCCGTGTCTGATCTGCAAATAAAGATCTGCTTTATGGAAGTCAAAGAGTAACATTAAATCAAATGGGAAACACACAGTGAAACTATAATCTTTTTACTTGCAAGGGCAGCATCTGGCTGTTTATATTCATATCTGAATTGCAAATTGTACTTTAGGGACTTCTTTATTGGAAATAATCATTCCAGGTACAGGGGTAAACATCCACACAGGGCTCTGGGAGTTTCATGCACTAAATGCATTAACATTAAAAATGGCATATTTAGCTCAACATAGTTCTGTAAATGCATCTATGCTGTCACCTTGTGTCATTGACTTCACACAATATGTCACTGTGTAAGCTATAGTGCAAAGCTGGAGAGATATGATATGATACATGATATGATATGATATATGATACAATACGATACTATATGATGATATGACATATGATATGATAATCCATCCCAGGCATATGCAGGGTAGAAAGGAAACAAGTTGTTGACCTCTCAAAGGAATAATCTAGTCTGAATATTGTACCACTTAGTGATGTCAGGGGTACTTAGTTAGTTTCACATAGTTATAGAATGGTTTGGGTTGGAAGTGACCTTAAAGATCATCAGTTCCAAACCTCCTACCATGTGCACGGACACCTTTTCAAACTGTTTCGGGGAGTTAGAACTTTGACAGTGTTGCCCACGTAGAACTTTTTTAACATAAACCAATTTTAAATCAAGATAGCCATGTTTTGACCTGCATTTCCAATGTTTTTGCTCGACAGTATGACCATTGCTTCAGTTCATGGAATCATGGGTACTACTATCTGTAGTGGGTTGACCCTGGCCAGATACCAGGTACCCACTAAAGCCACTCTCTCACTCTCCCTCTGCAAATGGACAGAGGAGAGAGAAAAAAAAACAGCTAAGGATTCATGAGTTGAGACAACAGCTGGGAGAGGTCACTTACTGATTACCTTCACAGGCAAAACAAGATGCAAAGTGAGGATAGTACTTGTATTTATTACTAACAGGATAAGAGCCAAAGAGTGAGAAATAAAACAGTCTTAAAAAATATCTTCCCTTCACCCCTCTTTCTTTCCATGTTCTCCCTCCTCACCCCCAGCGGTGCAGGGGCATGGGGAATGAGGAAAGTTGTTTCTACCGCTGCTCAGAGAGAAGCGTCCTTCCCTTTGATGGACCTCTCCAGCGTGAGTCCATCCCTCGGGCAGCAGTTCTTCCCAAACTGCTGTCCCATGGGTCACTCCTCCATGGGGTGCAGTCCTTCATGAATGAGCTGTACCAACGTGGGTCCCCCAGAGGGGCTACAAGTCCTACCCGGGAAAAACCTGCTCCAGTGTGGGCTTCCCTCTCCATGGTCTGCAGGTCTCCAGCAGGACCCTGCTCCATCTTGGGCATCCCACGGGGTCACAGCCTCCTTCAGATATCCACCTGCTCCAGCAAGGGCTCCTCCATGGGCTGCAGGTGGGTCTCTGCACCCTGATGGTCCTCCATGGGCTGCAGGGACGCAGCTGCTCCACCATGGTCTGCACCATGGGCTGCAGGGGAACCTCAGCTCTGGCACCTGGAGCACCTCCTGCCCCTCATTCTGACCTTGGTGTCTACGTTTTGTTCCCATGTTCTCACTCCACTCTTCCCTGGCTGGAACTTCTCCTGTGCAACAATCTTCTGTTCTTAAATGTGTTATCCCAGAGATATTACTATTACTCCTAATTGGCTTGGCTTTGGCCAGAGGCAGAAGTCCATCCTGGAGCAGGCTGGCATTGGCTCCAGGGGACAGGGGAAGCTTCTAGCAGCTTCTAACAGAAGCCACCCCTGTAGATACACCCCCCCACTACCAAAACCCAGCCACAGAAACCCACTACACTATCATATAAGTCAACAGAAATTATGCCCTACATACTTGTGAACATTTGGTTGCCAGCAATAAACATGTTTTTCACTGGGTCAATCAATTTCATACACGTTTATATTATTCAAGTGACACTATCAAAGCACATTGGAAAATTAATGTGCAGATAAGTGGTATCTAAATTTAATTATTCAATGAACAATATTTTTGTTACTGAATGGAAAAACTGACTAATGTAGTCACCTCTGACAGTAAATTTATACAGTTGTACAGTTAAGAAACATTTTTACTCAGTAGTTTCCATACCTTCATTATACTCCTTCCTAATTAGATGATTAGTGAGACTGACTTATGTTCCATTTTAGTGTGTCTTCTGGCAGCACTTTGTATTAGCTGAAGTATAAAAATATTCCCGACCACGAGATTATATACTTCTCAGTAATATATGTTTCCCAATCTGAGTTCCACAGTACTTCAGCCAAGTTTCTCTTCCAAACAAGAGAGGAAGGGGTTAATAAATGTCTTTGAAATTCAAGAAAACTAGCAGAGTATATTATGGAAAGGATCAGCACATAGCAGGAAGAGACAGACGGCTGTGTCTCTTCAGGAAGTTAGTCTTCCCAAGGAAGAGTTTGGATTTTAGAAGAACTTGGGGCTGAAAAGTAACTTTCTCTGCATTCTGTTTGGTCTTGTGGTGTAGAGCTGTGAGGTGAGAGTGAGCTTGGGCTGAGCTCCGAAGAGTGAGGTGTCACCTTGACATTATTTGTGGTTGCTTATTCTAAAGCCTGCAAATAACAGAGATCAGGACTAGTGCAGTGGAAACTTATGGGAACTGAATTCTCTCAAGTTACATTGGCCTTGCTGTTTAGGCTAGGACTGTAGAAGTAAAACTACAGAACCAGCTCTAGCAAACTTGAGCATGATGACTACATTAAAAAAAAAAGTATTTTGCTATAGGTGTCTTAAGTAAAACTGAGCATGGACATGTCTGTACAAGTTTTAGAAATACATTTTAAAGGTTGTTGAAAAAATTACTTTTTACTCAAAATCTTTTCTAATCTGTGGTACGGGCCAACTTGGAAATCTGCTTTATGAAATCAGGTTTTGAGATTACTGTGGAACAGAAGCAATAGGAAATAGAAAAAGACCCTGGGATCAAATAAACTGCCTGTTTAAAATGCACAGGTAGCAGTGTCATAGATACTTAGTTCAGAAATGTTCAAAGAGTTTGTATACTACTGTGTGATATAAAATCATTACAAAATCTTATACTGAATTTAAGATATAGTAATCAGGTGAAGGAGTAATTGTCAGTTCAGATTTTACATTCCATAAAATGTTCTTGTTCTGTGCCTTCTGTATGGTCCTTGAGAAATCTAAAATAAGCATTTTCACTTAAGAAATCTGAACTTTACTCTACACATAAAAGAAGTTAACATAGTCAATTTCTAAACTGTAGCTGATTAAAGCTTTAGCTTTTCAGTGAACAGTTTCAAAATGAATAGGAGGTAGAAATTACGTCCTCTCTTAATTCTCCAATACTTAAAAATTTACAGTCTTCGGTTAAATCTTACAAGGCTAAGCATTATAAAAGAATATACTCAATGATGCATACTTCTAATTAAAGGAATAATGAAATGTAATACCTAACTCCTATGACAATCTCCTCTACTGGTTAATGCTGTTTAATCTTTTTATCCCACAGATCCCAAAGAACACTAAAAATTCTGATCAGCTGCCCTGGATCTTGTTCGGAGAAGGAATGGCAAAGAACACTGTAGTATTGGTCTTCTTCCCACTAATCCAAATGTTTTTTTCAGGATGATGAGACAAATTGCAGCCAGCCATTAGCTAAACATGACTTAGTCACAACTGCACTGTCCCATACAAGAATAAATCTATTTATTTGTTGCTCAGAATGCATGTTAATGCAGGTTTTAATAGGAGAGTTCGAAGGACGCCGAGATTGAAACCAAAACACTGTTGAAAGCTCAAAGAAACCAGTATTTATTACCAAGAGGTGGCCAACAAAACAAAAAAACAAAAAAGAGAGAGAAAGGAGGACAGAAATAAGCCCTCAGTATGACTCCCCCAGTCACCCAGGTGTTGCACATGATGTTATCTTACAAACACAGAATGCCTAAAATTACCCATAGCAGAAGCTGCACTCTCAGAAAGTCGGCAGGCTCACAAGCTAGAGGGCGTCCCCACAAAAGGCAATGTTGTCATTTGATGTGAAGCTTGCACTTTTTATCCTCCACCCAGCATAACCTATTTGCTTTTTGTACAATTAATTGGTGACATCTACCTGGGCAGGTGTGGTCAGCGCTGCCCAACTAGAGGCCTTCAGTCCCACGCCCCCTTATGCAAGTGGTATCTCTTCTGCACATGCATGGGTACCTTGGAATTTCCCCCTGCGCTCACATGTTATACCTCAGGAGTCTTTTCTAATTGAGTCTGGGAGTTTAGTCATCATTCTTCTCTTCACTTTCTCTTTCAAATGCCCTTGAAAGGCAATAAGCCAATCATAAGACAGCAATTAATTTCAGTTTATACAAGATGCTTGCTTCAAGGACAAAGTTCTTGTTTATCAGTGCTTGTTTTCTCATAAATTGGGAGGAAAAGAACAAACTTTCACAAGTGACTGGGCCAAACACAGACCAAAGTATCAACATCTAATTAAGCCCTGATACACAGGTGGAATAGGTGCTGACTCTAGTCCTTCAGCATTTAGGTGGGATCTTTTCCATGATGAAAAGAGTAAGTGGTGGTGGGTAATTCCCAAATAATTAAAAAATAATGATTTATTTATTAAGTCGTTCCTGCTACAACTGGGCCATGTGTGGGAATGTTTTTACGTGGGTGTTCTCACCGGTTTTTCTCTTTTTTAGGCACTGGTAGAAATTAGGGAAACCAAATTTGCAGTTTCTTCCCTTTTTTCAATGCTGTCGTTCTGGAGGAAGGATTAAAGCGGGTCTGCCATTAAAAATGTTTCCTTGAAACAATTTTCTTTCCCTTTGAGGTTAATCGCGAATTATTTTCTTTAATCTCAATTGTGGACCAATGTCAGGTATTCTATAAAATCACGTCTGCTTCCAAATTAAATGCTATCTCTAAGGTGGTTTATTATCTGGTTAAATAATCCCATTTCCAGAAAAATCTATGTTATCTCGTAAGAAGAATGGCACATTAGGGCCTCCTGGTGCTTCATAAATTAAGCAGTTTTTTCTTGTAACCTTACCAAACTGTTGAAGTTGGTATTTAAACATGTGTTTTGGATGTCTGATTGCTTCAGACTGATTATCTCTGCCTCCATCTTTGATCTTTGCCTTTCCAGGGCCTCAGAGCACAAAAATGGCTTTTTTTTAGAGTGCTTTATATCCAATTTTAGATGAAGAATCTCAGTATAGATCATATTATGCCAGAATTGGCCTGTCTGTGAAGTAATTGGCCTGCTTTATGTGGTTCCTCAAGACATAGATTGTTTTTATAATCAACTCAGAACTTAGATCTTTTAGGAAACATGTGATGGGAGGGAGAAATAACATTTTTAGGTGCTTGATAGAAACTCTTGGGTCTAAAATCTCTTCAAATACTAAAGGTACCATTTTCCCAGATCATGAAACATGGGTTTCAAGTCTTCTGCTGCAGTTTATTCTGCAACTGCAGTTTGTGGGTATGTTTCCTAAACTGCTAAAACCTCATGTTAATTAATATAGTACAGAAAAAAGATTGTACTGTTGTGTGCTTGTGTCACCCATCAGAAGGAGGATCCAGAGGCTGGGAATCAAACACACCCTCACTTAGGAACTGGTATCTATATCTATATATCTATATCTATATCTATATTGGGGCTGCTTGAAATATTGAAGGGTGGACACATTCTAATCCCAGTGTTCATGACTCTAGTTCAGAGATAAAAATCTTGTCATCAGAAGACTCCAGGCCTGGTCAACTTGTGCTAATCTGGCCAGGATACTTTAGGCTGTATTTGACACTTTACTTTCTTGCATTAAAACCTTAGTATTTAAAAGTAGTAATTAAAAGCAAACACCAAGATTAAGTAGGCCTATTTAGTCCACAGGTTTTTACCTACAAACTGCTTTTGAGAGGTAGCTTTATCTGGAGCACAGGAAAGACAAAATGAGAAAGTTAAGGAGCAGTTCAATACTTACTTAGTCTCACTATCTAAATGTCAGGTGCTGTATTTTGTGTACTACATTTTCAGTGGGTTCATCTACCAATACAATTCACAGACATTTACTTTCTCTTAGTGTGAATAGGGACGTTATCCCCCACTTCTACCTTTATGTTAGAAACTGAGACAGAGATTAGGATCAACAGTGTCTGCTAAAATTAGGATGATTCGGTTTGAACCAGGCAAAACCTGACAATACTCTGAAATATTTCCCACATTTTAATGAACCATAATTTATATTGTTTTCATCATCTCAGCACTTCAGAGATCCTGATTAGAGCATCTCAGGTCATGCATTAAAAAAGTGATCCACAGCTACCAGAGTAGAATATCATAGATATGATTTACTTAAACTGACAATTTTTTTTTAACTCTTGAGAACTTCTATCTCATTCACTGTACCTCTTTAATTTTTTATTTTTTTTTTTAAGAATGATCTTTAATACATATGTTGGATCATTTCCAAAGCAGGTTTGTCTTGTGAACTGGATGAATTGGGATACTTTTAATCTGTCCTCTATACATTATGATATAGTTTATAATGCAATTAGCCCATCAGTATACCTCCTGTTCAGCTATATGCAACACAAAACTGATAAGTCAGCTAACCATTTTGTACACAGAGATTTAATGACCCTTTGCAGATGAGTATTTTTATTGCTGATCTTGTGGGAATCAAATGAGCAAATATCTGTTGAACAAGTAATGTCTTATACAGAATGAGGAGCTCTAACTGCAGATTTCTTCTTCTCTGTATGATCTGGTAATAATAACTACCTTTATGATTCCATTGTGGACAGATTCTGAACATGGACTTTCTGCTATTTTCACTGGGTTGAAGAAGTAGACTTTAAGAGAGCTTGAATGTCTCTCCTTTTCCTGTAGTCATATTTGGAGCTGCACTGCAGATGCAATCAAAGATGGGTGATACAAATCCTTCTGTATAACAACTAAATTTTAGTGCTAGCATCAAGGCAAAATAGAAGACCAAAGTGACACATTCTACCCTTCCAGATTCTCTGAATCATCTCCTAGAGGACATCAGAATGTCTTTCAGCTTATCCCGTATCTTCTAAATATTCTGTTAATATTTGCTCTGCTAATACTAGCAAAAGGCATTCTCAGTTTTCTATTTTGCCTTTGATTCCTTGGTAGTTTTTCTTTCAAGATGGCTAGGAGGTTTTTGTATGCTTTATGAATCATCTCTGTAGCCTGCAAAATGGACAGGACTTTGTGCAGCTTTGTGGATATAAAATACCATCTGGGGCTCTACACTGAACTGAAGGTCTTCCCAACAGGCAAAATTTTCTACCCTGAGAAGAAAGACCTGGGGAAAGGGACAAACTGATCAGAGAACCTTGAAATGTCTTTCTTTCAGCTGCTTCCTGAAAAGGTGGGGCAAACGCTGGTGACAGAAAAAAATCAGAGAATATGTTCAATACACCTTGAGTCCTCTGTTTGCAGCAATAACAAAACAGCACATGGCAGAGTGTGAGGCCATGGCAACTTATTTTTCTCTGGCAGTCTGCTTCCCTATTTACCATCTAGGAACAGGTCTGACAAGATACTGGTTCCCACAGAGAAAAAGGACTACAGTTACAGTCCAAATCTGTATAATTCACTGATTATTACTGAGCTGTCTCTTTAAGTTTGTTCAGTAGTCTGTTTGCCTGCCTGCTTTTAATAAGCTGAAAGCTCATGGTTGGCATGAACATACACATGCATATGTACGTTCTCTGTGCACATCCAGACTATCATGATTAAAAGGCCAACATTTTGTTTTGTTCTGGGAGGACCCTTTCAATGTCAAACCACTGTATCTTCCTTCTGCTCCAGAGATAAGGTTTATTCAGCTAGATTTAAAAGAAAATGTCCGGCTTTATATTTGAATCCTGATTTGACACTCATGACTCTCAGATTAGTGATACTTCCTTTGTAAGAATCCACTTGAATATACAGGTGATGATAATGGCTTTCCAAAATCAAGTATCCTTTATGTAAGACACTGTCTGTTACTGATGATTCATTGTGTATGGATTGTGCCACATACTGATTCACTTACAATGAGTTGAAAGGAAAGCTAGAGAACTAGCCATCAAAGAAGATTGTAGACTAGCTAAGTAACACTTTTTTCCCCCATGTATTTCCAAAGACTTTACTCCTTTCTCTTTTTCATTCTTAAAATACAGATTTTACTGACTGCTGTTGACTGAGCATTATCACTGTTGTAAATGGTATAACCAAATTGGAAGCTGACCTTTGGTTTTGATCGTAAGCTATTGTTGATTGGCCAGGTACAATTGATTCTTCTGCATACAACAATTAGTAGCTTTGGGGGATTTAGGTTAGACCTTTGGTGTTTTACTGAGATCCTTGAACAGTGTAGAGAGGGTGAATGAGGAAGTAAAAACACTTCTATGAGGAAAAATGCAGAGCATACAACTTTTCTCTGAAACAGCCAAAACAGATAGTAATTAAAATCTGAAAGGTATATTTCTTAAACAACCTGTAACATATCTTCTGTATATTTTATAAAAACCATTATCAAGTAAATTAGCTATTTTTTTAATTAAAGTACTCAATGAATTTAATAGTTATATATTTTTCTAAGGTGAAACATGTATACCAATGCTTTTTACTTTATTTACAAGAAGTGAAGACTCAAAAATTTCCATATGTCCAAATGTTTCAGATCTGTTCCCTGTTTACCCACTCTATTCCCCCTGATTAGGCCTTCCTTTTCTTGTGTTTTGGCAGTGTTATAAGGAACAATTAGATTTACATCCAAAAGCTAATTTGAATGCAGTTTGAATCATGAAACTGACATAACTGAAACTATTGGAGAGCTTGTTATTTACAGAAAGATATTTGTTTAAGTATTCAGATCTGCCACTAGTTATGTATTTATACTCCTGAATTTAGACTCACAACTGAAAAATTAGTAATACAAAAACAATGGAGAAAAATTGAGCAAACAGCTGATAGGACTTCCTGGTATAACTGATGAATGAGTAATGGATCAATAAGACTAAAGCTGTACTACATCACAGACTCAAGATAATCTCCCTCATAGTGTCAGGTAAGAGTTGATTGTAAAAGGAATATATTTTCTGAAATGAAACCCTGAATATTCAGAATTTTATAATGAAGAAATAACTGAGGGTTTTTTTTTGTTTGTTTGTTTTGATTATATACTTTATCACATAAGATAAAACGGGGGGAATAGAGTGTGCAGAAGCCTGGGAATTATCAGAGTTTCATATGGGTTTATATTCAGATACTTGTATTTGATTCACTGACTGATTAACTCTGAGGAGATAGGTACTCCCCAGTTTGTATCACAGTTCATCACTGATCTGTTTCAATTTAAGTGACACACTCTGGTGCTGGCTATCTTGGCCGTTCAATAAATTCATAGTTTAATTCTTTTAATGTAGTGAGCAAAGTTATTGTCAAGTGTGAATGCACTTGACTTTTAAAATTTTGATAACAAGAATGGATTTTTCTCACTTGGACTAGAAAATGCTAAAATTTACTCTCTAGTCTTCTTTCTCTCCTGAGATGGTTCTGCTTTTCTTACCTAAACATTTAGAAGAAGATCAGACACTCAAATTCTGGTAGTGAAAATTGCCTCCACTATTTTACTGAAATGCTAGTAAATACTGAAAATTCAGATACTAGTAGGAGAAAAGCAGGAGTGATTGAGTCATAAGGATTATGGAATATATGGATAAGAACAGTTTAGGAGGTTAGAGATCATCAGGACAGGCCCACAACAAGAGAAACAAGTGTGAGATTTTAAGGCTCTAGTGAGTGACTGTT
The DNA here is from genome assembly GCF_025592945.1 of Manacus candei. Classification (NCBI taxonomy): domain Eukaryota; kingdom Metazoa; phylum Chordata; class Aves; order Passeriformes; family Pipridae; genus Manacus; species Manacus candei. The sequence continues at coordinate 3,342,460 of NW_026138064.1, read as the reverse complement.
ATCTATCCTGATAATACACCGAGGACAGCTGTAGACATAATATTTACAAATAATTGTCTCCTTTGATCAAATAACTGCATAATCTCTTGGGACCTTCATGGCCCTTTAAAAAGATGGCATTTCCTTACTTTATGATTTAAACAGAAGTACATATGAATGTCTTATAGAAGATCAGTATGATTTCTGTGTGCATACATGTAGTAATATAAGTTATAATATACTGGAAATTGTGTAGCAACATGGTGATTTCAGAACAGGTACCTAAAATAGCAGTAATGTAAATTTGATTTAACAATATTTTAGTAATATTGGGATAATGAATAATTCTTAAAGAAATTATTGTTAGACTTATTACAATACGACCTAACAGCTCTAGTCACCTGAGGGAGACAGTTAGAAAATGCCTGCTGAGAGAAATGTTGGGAATGGGACAAAATCTACTGTAATTACCCGCACTCTCAGCAGTTAAGCAGAAAGCTGACTGTCATACAAAATACCATTGAAAAGGAATCTAACCCCATGAGATCAGTGACTGTGAAGGAGTTATGAATGAATAACTTATTCATTTTGCAGTATAGATCTGAGGATGTCAGATAACACAACCTGACATTTAATATGAGGAGTTCTGAATTTTTGGGCAGGGTAATAATGTAGGCCCTTTGAAAACTTTTTGGGAAAGTAATCTTTACAGTTTCAAAATCTTTACAGTTTCAAACATTATTCAAACTAATTTTGGAATTCATCTTGTTAAAGATCGAAGAGGAAAGTGAAAATTTGTTAATTGCAACATCTATAATTAGTTCTTTTGTATAATACATATGTCCCCCAGCAGAAGACAATCCTGATAATTTTTTTTTATGTAACTCAAAAATATTAACCAACAGAGAGATAAATCAGCTCATTTCATTAACATTTGATAGGACTTTGCCTTTCTCAGTCCACATATCTCAACCAGGATTTGTGACCTCACTTGCTTTTCAGTATTGAGAGTGAACACAGTTCATCATAAGGCATATATTGAAATGAAGGTGTACACTCTATCCTCTAAATCCTAGTCTTGGTGCAGAGCACTGTCCATGAAAAGGAACTATGTGTATAAGGTGTGTATCTTATGAATTAAAATAAGTTCAGATTGTATATGAATTCTTTGGGTCTATGTCTGAATTCTTCAGGTAATGATGGGCTATCTAAACTGTCACTTGAGTCAGTATACAATCAACAGTGTTTTGTGTTCCCCAAACCCCCAAATGTTGACAATGGAAACCGAAGACTGAGACAAGAAATCAGGTAGTTCAACTACACAGAGTCTGTAAGTAACAAAAGTGTGACAGTGTTTTTATTGTATAAGATCACCAATTTAGATGCCCCAAGCATGCATACTTAGGTTTCTAAAAACTAATTAAAAAAATTAGATGAAGATGAAATACTTAATCTTTTAAAAATATTTAAATGAACCATCAGTGTCACTAAAATAAGTTATTAACTGTGTAGAGGTAACATTTATTAACTGTCTGAAATAATTTTTCCTCCAGCTTGGACCTCTTGTTTCATGAAAATCAAATTATTATTTTTAATGCACATCCCAGAAATATTAATTAAAACAGTTCATCAATATAATCAATGAAATCAGACCTCTTCCAGATTTAGTGTTAAAAGGCATAATTGGTAATAGAAGGCTTTATTGCTCTCTGGTGTAATAGGGAAGTATTAAAAGTTATAAAGCAACATTAGCAATCATGTTTAAGAACAGGAGTTAAATGTCCTTTCTCCATTTTATTGCATGTTATAGCCACAAGTAGAATGTTCTTGAACAGGTGTAAATTTGGCATCCTTGTACTTCAAAAAAGAAAAAAAAAAAAAGGATGAGTGTACAAGCAAAAAGCAGAGAAAGTAGAGTATTTTAGTGTCTTCAGTATGACTCTCAGGATTGTTTTGCTGCTACGGTAGAAGAACAAGGCTCAGTATGAGCTACTGAATGCAGGAAGCATTCCAAAACTGAAAATTCAGGTTTTCTCTAGAATTACTAAACAGGTAAGAATAGTGAAAGGCAAAATTTTTCAACTCACAACATGCAAAGTGGCTTAAAAGCATTCAAAACTTTGTCAGAAAGGGTAGTTTTTAGACTTTTTTTGACTGTTGCTTAAAATCCTTCTGGTGACTGTGAATATAGTGATGATAACCTATTTTAACACTAAATATGAGTTGGAGCTTTGCAAAGATTGTATACTAATTTGAACATACAGACATTTCTTCTGTGTAGAAAGAGAATATTTGATGCTTTTGACATTATTTTCAAAGGAATGACAAATATAATGGTTTTAATCATATTATATTATATTTTTAATAAAGAGAAAACAAGATTAGAACTCTATATGGAGGCATTGAAAGCTGAAAAGTCTGGTCCTGGTTGTAAAATACTTTTTAGTTTTCTTAGACTCTTATGAGCCGATGAAATATTTGTTCAAAAGAGGATTTCAAGACTGTGATCACACTGTGCAGCAAAGAAGGATAGTAGATTAATGCATTAAAAAGCATATTAGAATAATGAATATGAGTGAGAATGTTTTCCAAAATGGAATGTTTGCCAGATGGCATTGTGCTGGCATTTTGCAGCTGTACAGCATCTGAAATAGTCCTTAAAGTCCTGTTCAAATCATGGCAATAAATGTTTCAAATGCAAAATGTCAAGCATGTGCCTGCTGTGTTTTCTTGTGGGTTGCGTTAATGTTGAAATCAGAGTTGTTTAATCTGAAGATATATATCTATTTATCTTTAAACCCTTCATGATCCTGAAGCATTGCTCAGTAGCAATTCAAACATAAGCCAGTCACTTTGGTACATGTGTTTGCTACCTTTCTTTGGAAAAACAACAGTAGCTCTTTGAATTGTGGGTCCAGGGTACCTGAGAAAGCCAAGGAACTTGACAGAAAGAACCTATTTTTATTTTAAACATTTGTTGTTCTCCTAAGGAAGGACTCTTGAGAGGGGAAGCAAAGATAAAGTCAGGCATTTGGGGAACATGGAAAATGAAGCAATACGGTTAGTAAAAGCCATGACTACATTTATAGCCTGGATTGTATAGAACATCTTACTGCGGTCTATGTTCCCACGCTGTGTGAGTCCTGAACCAGCTCTAGTCCAGTTGATTTGGAATTAGGATTTATTCTCTAAACTGAGGCACAATGTGTGTGTATCCAGAGATGTTACCTGGCAAGGCTCACATCTGAGACTTGATTAGACTGTAGTCGTTATGCTGATGCAAATTGATGATGCTAGATAAGCTACTTGGTTTCATTCTTGTTGCGAGTGTATAGCTTTGTGTATAAGTGCTAATATCTTTGCTTGGTTAGAAGTTCTAGGCATTGTTCTGGCTTATGTTTTATTTTATAAATGGATTTTTTTAAGTGCTGAAATAAAATGTCCCCCTGTTCACTGTGGAAACAACTAACGCACATATTGGGTATACCTGGCTCAAACAACTGATGCTTTCCAGGTAACTTGACACTAATAGGAGCATGACACATATTTTTTAAGCAATGAAAAAATCCTTGCTCAATGATTGTGACATAAAATTAGAATAAAAATGTGTGATACGATTTTATGAAACAGCTATCTTTGCAAGATGACAGAGTGCAAACTGCCTTTAATGGATTATAGTGTAATATTTGTGCTGCGCAGGCTTGTGTATTAGATTTTGCATCCAACATAAATGCTAAAAGAACTCCTCTCCTTATTGGTCTGAAGTCTCAAATAAGTGGCCATACAGGTGAACGTGCGTTAGAGAAACTTATTCTGTTGAGATTTGTTAACCAAATATACAAGTTATTATATTCTGGTAAATTAGAAGTCTTGTGTGCTGTGTACATTCAGAAGCAAATAGTCTCATTTTGTTTTGTGAAAGGATGCAGGGCTGTAGCTGCTGCATGTCTGCATTGCCCGGGAGCAGATGCTTGGTAGAGTAAGCACTAGAGAGCTAGAGCTCTGACTTCAACAGGAAACAGATAAGTGCCCTTTCCCACTCCACAGGCAAGAAGCACTTACAAATATCTAGCAACCTCAAGAGGGATGAGGATAAAAAACAAGAATAGGGGTAAGGAAGGCCAAGGGGAAGCTGGAACTGAACTTAGCAAGGGATACAAAGAATAAAAGGAAGGGCTTCTACAGGTATGTTAACAGAAAAGGAAGGTCAGAGAAGGTGTACTCCACCCCATGAACAGTGCTGGAAACTAGTAACAATAGATGAGGAGAAGGCTGAGGTACGCAACAATTTTTTGCCTCAGTCTTCAATGGCAACCTCTCTTCCCATACACCTTGAGTGGGTGGACAGCAGGATGGGGTCTTGGGGGAGCAATGTCTCTCCCGCTGTAAGAGAAAATCAGATTCAGGACCACATGAGGAACCTGAACATACATAAATCTGTGGGACCTAATAAGATGCATCCCATAGTCCTGAGGGAATTGGCTGATGTAGTTGCTAAGACACTCTCCATGATATTGAAAAAGTCATGGCAGTCAGGTGAAGTCCTAGGTAACTGGGAAAAAAGGAATCATTATACTCATATTTAGAAAGGGTAGAAAGTAGGACCCTGGGAATTACCGACCTGTCAGCCAGACCTCTGTGCCTGGAAAGATCATGAAACAATTCCTCACAGAAGTTCTGCTAAGGCACATGGAGAACAGGGAAATGATCCAAGACAGCCAGCTTCATCAAGAGCAAGTCCTGCTGCAGCAACCTAGTGGCCTTCTATGATGGAGGGACTACACCAGTGGACAAAGGAAGGGTTACAGATGGCATTTTTCTGGGCTGGGACATGTGGCATCTACAACCAGCAATGACCACTGAAGTTGCCCCACCCCAAATACCTGAAACTTGCAATGTAAGTTAAGACACATGACAGGAATTTAAGATCAGAGAAAGGTGGTACTGAGGCCTAGGGGTAGATAAACAAACCTGGGGGAGAAGAAGGTATCACTGATAATGGCAGAATTTATGGGCCACCACTCAGAAACCGTGCTGAAATCAGCTTGGACTGGGTAAAAGATAATTCAAGGGGGAGATCATGACCACCAGCTCACAACCCACCAACTCAAGAAACCCACCGACTTAACAGAAGAATGACTGAGCCTGGGACTAATTAGCATTAGAAGCAAGAGAATCGTTTAACCAATTGAATTAGAGACCTGTGTAGCCAATGAGCATTGATTCCTTTGTTAAAATGTATAAATTGTAAAAAGTTTTGAAAGACCTCAGGACCCCCCCCACCGGGGGGGGGGGTGAAGCTCAGGGTGAAGAAGGATGAACCGGACACCACTGGACATACGGGGGGTGACTATCTTCTGCTTGGTCTGTCTGTCGTCAGTTTCTCTCTCTCTCCCTCTCCTCTCTTTTCTATTTCATTCTATCTCTCTAACTCACATTTTAGTGTTAAATAAATTCTGTTCTGTTTACTTCAGCATATAGTCTTGTTTGCACCTTAGTTAAGGTAGAGGCATCTCAGATCTTAACAAACTCTTGGAAATGAAAACAACAGGCTCATAGGTTAGTTATTTTTATCAGATCAATACACAGTTAGAGATACTGATTTTGTACTCATCTTGCAAATGAATTGTGGTTAGGTGATTTATTTTGTTCAGCCTATCTCACCCTATCAAAATGCTACTAGTTGCTTTACTGTATTTTATAATTTTCATAGGAGTTTTTTTTGTCTGAAAGCTTCTTTCAATTTCTTATTTTTAGGGTAGATATGTTTCTCAGACACTGTGGTTCTGGAATATTTTCCTGGATGATGCTAGTAAATATATTTAACACTAAGGATTGTTTGAAAGCTAAACACACATTTAATGGAACTTGTATTTTGAAACTCCTAACTATATTATTTGTGCATGATTGATAGATTTAGGGTTTTTTTTCTAGTTATTACATTCTGCTTTCCACAGTAAATGAACAATGAAGCAATTCATATATAAATAGCACAGCTCCTACCATATGTAAAGGTAGAAAGCTTTAAATGTTTACATGGCTACAATGTGTTTCATATGTCTGCATTCAATATCTCTTTACTGTTACAGAAAGAAAATCAGCCTTTAGACTGTGATATTTGGCTTTCCTCCCAGTGGGCCTACTTTATAGGTTTTGAACTTTACCTTGAAAAATTTGTCCTTTAGCACCTTCAGATGAAATTTCTACTGCAATAAACATAGTAAGTGATTATGCCTTCCACTGTGTTGAAAACCTTCACCAAATATTTCAGGAAAGTTTGCAATGTTTGACTAAATGAAAAAATAAAGAAGCTTTGCATAATATTATAGAAACAACCTTACTGTTAGCTCGACAGAGGGGAATTTATGAAGACTTTCTGTAGTAATTTAAGAGCAGTTGGAAGTAAAGCACCATGGAGCCGCTTGCTGAATCCTCCTCTCTCCCCCTCTACCCTAGTGGAATTGGGAAGAGAATCAAAGTAAAACTTGTAGGTTGTGACAAGAACAGTTTAATAATCAAAAATAAAGTAAAAATGCAGTAATAATGGTAAATTATCATAATTATTATAATAATAAGGGAAGAAAAAGTGATGCATAATACAATTGCTCACCATCCACTGAACGATGCCAGACCCCCCTTCCCAAACCCAGATCAGCCCCTGTTCCTGATAAGTTCCACCAGTTGATATACTGTGCATGATGTTCTATGTTGTGAAATATCCCTTTGGTCAGTTTGGGTCACCTGCCCCTGCTATGTTCCCTCCCAGTTTCTTTTGCCTACCTTCTCACCTGGCAGAGACCAAAAAAAAAAAAAAAAGAAAGAGTTCTTGGCTTAGGATAAACAAAAAAAAGAAAACCCAAAAGATCAGTGTATTATCACCATTCTTATTCCAAATCCAAAACACAATGCTGTAACAGCGACTGAGAAAAAAATTTGCTTTATCCTAGATGAAACCAGGACACTTTACTACTATGGACGTCATGTTTCTTTGTGGAATTAGAACCACTGTTACAACCACTATTATAACCTAATGAAATGACCAGGAAGCAGTGTGCCTACAGTGATTATTTATTTACAATTAGTGATGACACAAATGCATAAGCTTAATTTTAAGCAGGTGAACAGCATCAGATACCCAGGAAGCATTTGTCTGCCCTACCTGAAGGTTTTCTTTATATTTGCAACCTACGTGTTCAGAGGAATATTTACACGTAGAGAGAAGGTCAAACATGAGTAAACTGCAAAGTACCTGATGCAAAACCAAGCAGCTCTTTTGATGTTTTATCTGATGAAGACAAGGTTCAAACTTAACTCCCATAATATTATTTTCTGTTTAATTAATTTTGAGGAGAAAAAAAAGTATTGAATCACTAGCCCTAGGATAAAATTGCATTTTTATTGTTTTATTTAGATTTTTACCAAGATAAATTGGTGCTCAGAATTTGTTGAACAAACACATGTGTTTGTCCTGAATGATCTATAGAGCTTGAGAAAATTCCATAATCTTTGTAATGGGCTCCTTGGGCACATGTTTGATAGGTATAAGAAACTAGCAACCCCTGAATATTCTCTACACTTGACATCATCTGTTAATGGCAATCCTCTGAAGCTTAGCTGCTGAAATGCCATCCACTGCAGGAAACGTGAAATTCAGTAATTCCTGACAGAATCTTAAATGAAGCCTTTAATAACAAAACTTGACTTAGTTCAGCTATTATTGAATATTACATCAGCTCTGATAAAACTTCCTTTTGTAATTTAGTCTTATTGCTATGGGCATCTGGTTTTGAAAAAGTGGTTTAGTTCTTATGGAGGATTTTCACTGGACAGCCTGAAGTCCAAAAGGGCAAAGTCTACATGGTGTCAGTGCCAGTCAAGGGTGACTCCATTGGCACTGACATAACTGAACTGGTTTTAACCATTATGTTTTATATAGTCAGTGTCTTTCACTCACACTTCAGTACCTCAACATGCTGTTGTCTTGTTATGAACTCGTTATGTTATTCTGAAGGTCCTCACATAAGGCTCTTTCCTCAAAATACATCTTACTCTTCACATTTCTAGCACCATCAGTGAAAAAACACAGGATACTGAACTCCCTGCTGTATGTATTTGACTTTGGGATGCAGCGACTAGAGATGAAGATAGAATATTTCTGAAGAACTGATGGGCGAAAAGCCAAGATAAAGAACTGAAACAAATAGTAAACTGCTTCCCTTCTAAAGGTGATACTTAGTTCCTTCAAGGCAATGGGAAATTCAAGGTGACACTTTACCTTTAAGGGGGTAGGACTCCAGTTTTAAAATGAATTTAATTGGTCTTTTCCATTGCCTTTGGAAAACAAAGCAGAGGGAGAGTATAAGCTCAATTTATACCTATCTGTGTAGAGTGAGTGTATTTGGTTCTAAATCTCCTACCACTAATATTTTTAATATTTCTTTAGCAGAAGCATAGGGACAGGATGGGAGCCTATACTGCATATTTGTACAGGAACCAAAACCTTATATGATCCACTGTCTGGAGAACTCCACATCTGCCCCATCCCTGGAAGTATTCAAGGCCAGGTTGGATGGGACTCTGAGCAACCTAGTCTAGTGGAAGGTGTCCCTGCCTATAGCAGGGGGATTGGAACTGAATGGTCTTTAAGGTCCCTTCTAACCCAAAACATTCTATGATTCTACAACCTGTGGCCTGGAGTGGCAGGCCTTCTAGATTGGACCTGCATAGACTTTCTATGGCAGCTTGTCTTTTTGACAGGACAAAAAAATTCTAATGCAAGAAAAATTTTTGATAATTTAATAAATGTCTTTAAAAACAGTCTGCAAACACCAATAAACTTCATACTTTTAGTAGGTACACATTTTGATTTTTGCATTCTCCATAGATGTAGTAAGTTTGCTGTTCTTCAACACACCTGCCATCTCACCTGAAGTTAGTATTAATAGTCTCAAATTATTAGAGTGATCATAAGAATTTGTACTCTTACGCAGAATGATAACACAGGGTTTTTAGCTAAATATTTGATTTGACTTTTTTTTTTGCTGAGTTGGGACAGAAGAATTTCCAAGTATAGGAGTAACATGCAAATTATTGTTGAAAAAAGATTGTAGTGATAATTCCCATAGTTTTAGTTTGGAGTTCCCTTTTAAAAAAATTAATTTTGTTGTAACATTGATGAGCAATAACGTAGGGAATAACCACACACTGGCAAAGGGATGACACTTAATGCACTAGGTTTTTTTGTTGTTGTGGTTATTGGTGTGGGGGTTTTTTGTGTGTGTGGTTTTTTTGAATGTTTTTTTTTTGTTTGTGTTTGTTATAAGTTCCAACTTGTAGGACCAACCCTTGGAGACTGTTAAGAGAAGATGATAATGAAGTCATAAAATTTTGCAGTAACTTGAGATTTTAAATGAGCCTATAATATCTTGGAGGAGTGGGTGCACAGTGCTAGGCATATGACTTTATGATATTGCTGAACTGAAAAGGGACTTGCTTCTCTGTCTGTCTCATCTTGGGTTCCATTCTGCTTTCCCCACACCCGTGGTGCCTGTTAGATTGCAAGAAGTGTCATTTAAGCTTGTGAGGTCAATATTTTTAGATTGAATCGATAAGCTGAATCAGTTTAGCTACAGTTCTTATAAGCATCAGAGAATATCAGATGGAGGAAAGGAGAAGACAACAAGGAGCCTCCTCCCAGCAACAGAAAGCAAATAGGTCAGCACCCAGTTATTTCATTATGCCATCCCTGAGATAATCCATCCATCCAGCCAAGGCTGTGCTTTACATTTGATGGAACATGTACTGTATTGTGATCCGTGGGTCAGACACTGGGATGTAAACAATGCTGTCAACTTTAAAATGACAATGTTCAGACTCCAGCAATTTTGACACAGGTTTTCCAAATATGCTACTCTCCTAGAACATTTCAGGGTACTGTCACGATTGGACAGAATTGCTGAAAGAAGGAAGGACTTAACTAACCATAATGTCTAACAAATATGGCAAGTGTGAATGTGTTACAGTAAGGCTCAGAATCCCTATCAAGATTTGAATTGTCATAATCTCAGTTGCTGTTTTCATGATACAAAGTTACAAGATGTTACAAGGTTAATCACTTCATACAGATGGTGTTCTGGGTGGAAAACTGCTTACACTATATTTGCATTTATTTTCCTATAAAAGCAATGCATAGGATTGTTTTCTCTCACCAAATATATTCCATAGCTTCTATGGATTTTTTTTGTTTCAGAAAGAACAATCTTGAGAGCTTAGAAAACAACAGTTTAGCGCAAAGTCAACTTATCTGCCATAAATAGTCTGAATTTGTTTTTATGTAAAAATTAAGAAGAGATAGGGTCTGTTCAGACAAAACTATCTAATACAACACTATCTAATTTTTTACTTAGTTTTAGTTGGACCATGTAAAAATAAATCAGGACAGGTTCTGCATTCAAAAGTGGAAGACAAAAATAGAATCTGGTAATGCAGGTATGATTTATCTGACTATCAATCATATAAGCTCACTAACTGTGCATACTTTCATTGTAATGTCATTATCGTTATTTGCTATGTTCATACCTGTGTTGGATGAAGAGGTAGATAAAGAACAAAACTGGAATGGATTCTGCTGGGTTCTCTTAATATCTGTTGCCTTTTAAAACTTAGTTTCACAAGGTTTGATGCATAACAGCTTCCATAGATGTACATATTTAAATAGCTTCTTGTCAGACTACCCAGAGACAACATCTGTGTGATCTGTAGGATAAAGAATACTCTACAAACATGTTTTCCAAGAGCATGCATTTTACAGTGATATCTTTTTTGGCAACATGGAGGCTATCCTGCCATTTCTGAGCACCACAATTATTCATATCATTCTAGGTCATATGACTTCATGATTTATGATCTCAGGTGGAAAACTTCATGTGCACCATCGCTGTATTAGTTTAATATTTTCACATTAAATCTTGTAATAATTCCTTGAAACACCATATGGCTGTCAAAATGCCTCTGAAGGAGCAATAAATCATTAGATAAAAATCACTTGAATATTTTTAATCTTGATGGATATGTATGTCTTGTAGTATTTTTAACTACAGACTCCACTAACATAGATAAGACTGATATAATACTGACTGTAAAAGAAATTCTAAAAGCCACATTTATTTAGTAACAATTTATAAGCACCTGTCACTTGATATTTAGAAAAAAGCATACTTATTGGTGGTATTTAATAACTCTGGTGTTTTGTTGACTGCAGAGTGGAGAGGAGAAAGCATCATGGAAATTGAAAACAATTTCAGTGCTTATGACTGGCATTTTCCATGGTTATTTCTGTGACACAAAAGGTTCCACAAGGTTTTGACAGCTGCTGAGTTAAAGAAAAGACAAACAAGCACCAAACAGCTACAAAATCCCATCCGAGCAATATGGGAATAAATCATAGCAACAACCAAATTCTTGTAGAAAACACTGAATTGAAATTGGTGTACAAAATATCATAGAATAAGTAAAAAACTCCTGCTGGAGGATAGAAAAGAACTTCCCACTTCAGTTTGATGATTTTGTGGGGATGCCCATACAATTTACTCCTTAGAGAAATGCATCAGCTTCTGTCATTATACATCACAATTTTTCCTTGTTTCATCTATTGAACAGAGCCATGTCTAGTTGAGCCTTTTTGAACCAGTTTTCAAAAGCCTATTTTGTTCTTGTACCAACAAAACATAGAACAAACACATATAATAAATGTCAGCAGAGAAAGAGTTGCACGAAGGAACATCCTTGTTTTTAAGGAGTTGATGTACGCTGTTGGTACTCTTTATGGAAAATATTGTACTAGTTTGAAGAAACAAAAAGTCAAAAGAAAAACAGAATAGATTTGACTGAGAACCTTAAATAAACCGTTACTATGACAAATAACAAGGCGACATACATGTCCACTTCTAGACAATGATAGCAGCAATAGTTTACCTTTTCTATGATTCTGTTCTTAAGAGATTTTGACCTCCTGACTGGCTGTTTAGAGCAGACTTTCCCAAGCACTGTACTGCAGTCAGTACTGACAGTCACTGTGACGTCTTCGAGTGAACATAGTTTGTCAATTTATCTTATCTTGACTATGAAATATTAAGGGAACCATCTTCACCTCTGACTATTGAAATGTTAAAGGTTGAAAAATTCAGAGGATTTGTCACTGAAAGCTTAAGTAATGGAGGCTTACTACCATGAATTTACCTTTTTTTTAAACCCTTTCTCTGTTTCAGTGACTAGATACACAGCCTTCATTCTTGTTAGGTTAGTGAGGGGCTGAGACATCCAAACAAAAGCTGAGAATTATCTAACATTTATCCTTTCACTAGTCAAGATATTTGTTACTCTTGTTATTTTTAATTTTATTAATACCCATTTATAAAAATTGGAGGACCAATCATAAATATTCATCTTAAGTGAAATATAGTAATCCAATTGAAACAGCAGAAAATTAATGTATGCAGAGAAAATGAATATTGTTTGTGCAGGGTTGGAAAGTTGAACTTGTTTGCCTTGTGACTCTGGGATCTGTAAGAAAGAAAACTGAACCAATCTGTGGATCAGGGAAGAAAGCAACACAAGTAGAGGCAGGAGAATGGAAAGGACAATATGGCAGAGCGATGTCTTTCCTACAGTTGACATCTTGAGGACTCCTTTTGTAGATGAATCTTGTGTTTGAATAGCTGAGAGGGATAAATGGAAGCAAACCAAAGAAAAGTGATAGTGAAATTTTCAATAGTGAATTTTTCAGCCTAAACAACTTGGTAGTGTAAGCTGCAATAAATACTACCTTCTAATGAGAGGATAAAGATTCCTTGTAAGTACAAAGATATGTGTGAATGTGTTCCAGGCTGAATTCTCAGCTTCCACAGTAAAATGTTACGATCCTTAGTGATATCTAAGATTTATTAATTTTAGGTGTGGATGTGTCACTATTTTTCCATAAGTTCCTCTTTTTCTTTGATGTCAGTCTGCTTTCATTTCTATCTAAATCGATGAGAAATAATCACTGCATTGATGTTGGTGGATAGCCAAGAATAAAGATTTCTGAACTCTTAAGAAAGGAGTTACTGCCCTTAGTCAATGTCTCTTAGTCAAGCATCATGTCCCTTAGTTTTCCAGGTATAAGAAACCTGCTATCTTCAGGCTGTTCTGCTTCTCTGGAGATCACCTGTCTCATGAATCCTATCCAACAATGTTATTAATCTTAAGCTTAGAAAATGAAGTTTTCTGAACAGGAAAAGAACATTTGCTCAATTTTCTTACCAGACACTGCTCATGGGCACTCAAATTCTTTTTTGTGTGATCAAGGGTTTTTAAACCATATTACTTGGTAACAGGACTGTTTACAAATGGCTCTGTGCAAACCACATTTGTCATCTCATGTTGCAACATTAGAGTATGTTTTTAGAAAAAATTTTGGATCAATAAATGAAGATCAATAGGACAGAGGGAGCTCTTCACAGAATACAGAAGTGGGGTATGTTATTACATTTGCTGAAGGGAAGGAAAGTTTTCCTTTAATTCCCAGAGTAAATGTATTAAAAGAGATTAACTGGGAGTTCTTGAAATATGATATGTGAAAATATTTAGCTCCGAAACTTAAATTAGTTAAATTTTAAGAACTTTTAAAAGTACAGTGAAAAAAAAGTGTGAAAGTTCTTTCTGTAGGATGGAAAATCTTTTTCTTCTTACAAGTAGAAGAAATACACAGACTGTGGTATTTTTTTGTATTGTTCTGTGGAACCATTTCTACAGATTTCTACATATCCTTTAATTGTCACTTTGTATTTCTTTTCTAGTCTATTCTTCAATTTCAGTGGAGATGTCTTGAAATTTTCCTGATCCAATAATAGTCCTGAAATTGGGATTTTAAGATTGGAAAGCATCATAAATACTTGCATGCATTCTGAAGTACTCTGAGATGGTAGAAATATGATCTACAGTGAAGACCAGCAACAACTATTAGGTGAGTTACTGTCAGTTGATAACTCAAAGTCTTTCAGAAATGTGGAAGAAGTTTGACCTCCACTAACTGATGGGATATATAGATACGGTCTTCCTCCCTTTCAAAATAAGCTTATTAACTCTCTATAGCAGTTCATTTCTATTGATAAAGACAACTATATATGAGTTTTGGCTTAGTCATCTGTGGTAATTGTGTTTTTAATAAAAAGTGTTCAAGACCTAATCCTCCTTTCTAGGCCAAATTACACAGACAATCCTCTTTTATGTTTCTCTTTGACAATTTTTATTCCCCACAAAAGTGTCCCTAAGCCAATTTGAATAAATTTTAAGTATGTTTCATAAGATGTGATCTCAAATGTTTCTCTGTCTATATAAAAGAATGCAATCAGACTCAGCAAGATGAAACCTTTTCAACCTTTTTTCTACCTGCTGATTGGAATCTTTTCATCTTCTTTCCTTCTAGTGAAAATTTGAGTGAAAGGAAAGAAGAAGAATTCTTCATTCATATTCCAGAAAGAAATATAGAGAGTTGGTTTCTTTCTTGGCCTCACCTGAGCTAAAACTGTTACAAAAACTCAGTAAGAAAAGTGGTGTTCACTTGATTCTGACTTATATTTCCGCACCTAAGCTCAGCTTCAGCAGCTTAGAAAAACTGGAAGTTTTATGTCAATGGCCTATAATGTCAAGGTATGCCTGTTGACTCAGGACTGTGAAAATAAAAGGATGGCTGTACTATAGCTTGGAATAATGAGGCACTGTAATAGTGATCAGTACAGAACAAAGATGCCAAAAAATTACTGATGCCTTCAAATATAAACAAAGACAGAAGCAAAGGTACTTTTTTTTTTTTAACAATGATAATGGAAAGTTATTTTCCTTGTATGGAAGTGGAATCTCTCTGGAAAACAGGAGCAAATGGATATTCATGTTTCAGCTTGGAATCAAGTCAATTTTCTGATTGAAATCTTAATGCCTAAGGAATTTGGCTTCAATCTAGAGATAATTCTTCATGTACCTTTGAATTAATAATATTTTTCAATTAGCTAAGGTTGCTAATTACTGCATTTCCCTATCTGGATTACTTGGCTGCTAAACCAAACTGATGACTTCTAAGAGTCAAGTTAGGAGAAATGTCTGCCTGATAAGCACCTTCACTGTGTCTAGAGTTTCAGCTACTGCTAAGCAGAGATGAAGAAAATGTCTAGAAAATAACCCAGGTGTATTTGTAGAATGAATAGCTTATTTCTTTACTGTACTTAATCTGAGCACTTTTTACTTCTTTCAAGGAAAATGTAGAGTTGTATCTGAGTGGAAGTGTCAAGCCTTTACTTTGTAAGTCAAGTTTTATCCTTAGACCAGGTACTATAAGATGATGACATCAAAGACAATTTAGCTGTGCAAAAACAACTCACAGGAATTAAACTTCAATATTATATTTTCCTAGAGAGCATTCAGACCCTAATTGCTAGCTTCTGAAAGTGCTTGTATTCAGGTATTGTGTGCTATTTAATATATCCTTTTTTTTTAATTTGATGAAATTTACAGAGACTGCAGCCTTTGCTCAGAACTGGGCTCAAAACTTTTTGTATTACCTGGGAAAAGCAGACATAAAATGCCAGAATATTCCAGTTACGAGTACTTCACAGCCTTCTGAAATGACAACCAGCTACCTTAACTTCTAAGCAAATCTTATTCTAACTATTGTCTGTATGATATTGTAAAAAAGTGTTTTTCAATACTACAGTAAATATTTTAAAATGCTTTTTGAATATTTAGCCCAAAATGGTGTTTTTCTTCTGAAGAATTTTTTTTACTATTTAACATTTCAAGATACAAAGGGAACATTTTGATATTTCACTTAATAGTTTATTCTATTTTCTGAATTTCACTCAAGTAAACCTCTTTTTGAGGCAAAGAAACCAAGTGATGATGGGGGCTTTTGATTATCAGCAAGCGTAGTTCATCAGCTGTGAAAGAATACAGACTACAACTTAAGCTTCTACTGCTAGAGATTTGTATGCAGTAAGATAAACATGTATGCAGTAATTTATAAACAAAGCAAGCAGAAAAAAAAACTCTGCTCATTTTACTAATTAAATGCACTAATTAATTCAACAAGATGAATATTTGTGTCTTTTGCCTTTATAGAAATAGGTAAACAATTAGAAATAATCAGACATTTAGACATACGGTATCTAGTTTTCTTTGATATTCTTGAGTTTTTAGAATATAGACTGTAGAAAGCCATATGTTTAAATAATCTATTATTCCCATTTTCTCGTATGTTAGAAAATTCCCCTTTTGTTCTCCCTGGTGACCCTGTTGGTTACCTACTTACTAATGTTAAACTTCAAGAGCATGTTGTAGCATACATCGATTCCACCTACCAGATCAAATTACTTTTGCCAAGAGCACAGAGGATGAAGGGCTTCTGTCGTCAACACACGGGTTATATTTATGGGAACAAAACACCTGTGTGTGAAAGGGCAAACGTAAATGATAAGTCAGGTCTGAATTATATCAGACAGGCTTTGGCTTTGTTGCCCTACCTTGACAGTTCACTTGCTAGAAGCAAAATGTAACCAAATTATAGCCCTCTGTCAAGTCTCCATAGGGGTCCTACTTGTCTTTCACAGTGTGGAACATCAAGCTGAAAGGGAATTTAAGCACAAATCAGTTTTATGACTGCAGGTGTTTTCTATGACGTGAGTTTCGGAGAAATAAGCTTGGGGAATTCAAGTACATTGAATTTTCTAAGCTATGTGTTAGCTGAGATGGAAACATACAGATAAAGGAGGAGGTTTTGAAGGTGGACTTTTATTTTACATTTTCATTTCCTCAGAGACACATTCTTCCTTGGGATGCAGGTTTGCTTTACAGTCGTAGTCACATTATGTACTATAAAATGTCCACAATGAATCACTGGTTACTCTTTTTCTAAAACAACTCTGTTATTTGGCAAGTTCAGTGAGATATTCTTTACATGACATGATAATGCAGATATATCTGCCTGCAGCAAGTCCTACAGAAATAATCAGGAAATGTCATTTCAGGGTCACCATGAATTCAAATAGAGAAGGACGTCCAAACTAAACTGTTCAAATTCATTACTTGGAATCAAATTAAGTTCCTTTTGTGATGTTAATAAAAATAAACAAGAAATCTGTTTACAATGTCTTGTTTCTTCTTTTTTCCTTATCCCTGTAATAGGAATAATTTTGGGGTTTTATGCATATATTTCCAGTCTACCTTATTTATGTTGCTAAATCATTTGAAGCATAAGTATTTCAAGTTAAAAAGAATGAAGAACTACCGAGCTTTATATAATTAAACTAAAGACAAAGTGATACAGCAGTTTTTATCAGATAATCTCAGATAGATCAACCTTGACCTTTAAAAAAACCCTCAGAAGAACATTCCCCTAAAGGCCCTGATATTTTTGTTAGTATTTCTGAACACAGAGCCTTAGTGATGATTCAGAAAAGTGTTCAAATATAACCTTGACACTTCTTTCCTGTTAAAAAAAACCACAACAGAACACCCCAAAAAATAAAACTCAAAACAAAAAAGCAAACAACAAAAAATCACAGAAAACAAACAAACAAACAAACAGAAAGTAACCCTTCAGCAATATATAACTTTCTCAAAGCTGAAAATAGAACATCACTTTTACTTTTCTTTATGTCTTTCAAAAGCCTACTTTTACATATAAACTTGGGAGAACCTAAGTGACCTATTCAATAATTCATTAGTGAAGTCAGATAAGCAATATCTGCAATAGATTTTTTCAAATTAGTAGTTCTTTGGGTATGGAGTAGAGATGTCATAGGGAATTTACATTCAGAATACAGAATTACTTAGCGCTTCTCATTTGCCAAGATGTAGAATGCATATCCGTTTTAGGTAGTCTGATACTGCTTTGTGTCAGTGTTGTAACGACAGCCAACTGCATTCTCTTGTGACTTTGCTGTGTGTTTGGATGAGACAGTGTTGGGTAAGTGCCCATCTTTAAAAGGAGTTATTAGCTCCAAATTTTTTTAAGTTAAATTTTAATTAAGTGCAAGTTTTTATTTCAATTAAGCAAATTATTAGTAATACTAAGAGTAAAGATGTGAGCAGTATAAAGCAGTGAAAATGCACCTTCAAATTAATGCAAAACATAATGATACCTGCATGTTGAAACTTACACTGAAGACTTTGAATCTGCCTGTGAAGTATAATCCACCAGTTCTCAGAGTTTGGGGAAGGATTTATGGTATGGAACATTATTAAAATTTTTTTATTAAAATATGGATTCTAGTAACAGGCAACATTCCAAATCGCCTCTTGGAACAGTTACTGGGGATGATTGCTGTAGTCTTATCCATGTAATTGCACCTGATACAAGTGCAAGGCCAAGAAACACTATTATCTCCGTTTCTCACATATGGAAATTTAGGGGATGACAGATTAGCTGTTCTTCCAAGTCATATACCACAACCAATAGCAGAAAAAAAATAACATCTGTTCACTTGACTTGCTGATTCTAACTCTTAAAACTCTTTTTCTGGTCAGCAACATATTTGTCCATTTCACAAAGAAGCCGTGCCCATTTTATACAGTCCTGTGAAAAACTGCAATGTCCATCAGTGTGAGGTCTAAATCCTTCTGTAAGGTCTTTGTAACTCTCAGTAGCTCAGACCTGTTTGACTGCTTTCCCAATTGAACCCCAAAAGACCTCATTTCTGAAAAAAGGCTTTCTGTGGTTAATGCCTTTCGTACTAGCTGTATCCCATGTTTCAAAGTTTTTTCTATGAGTTTGGTTCCTGGATTTCAGACTTCAAGACTCTTTCCACCAATGGGAACAGAGTGAAGTAAGTAGTTTACCATTCCTAAAGTAAAGTCACAGTGCCTGAAGAACAGGGGTTTTTTTCAGAAGTATTCTTAATTAAGTTTGCAGTAGATATTTTGTTCTGAGGGTATAAACTGTGAAATCTCTGAAGATTTTACTTTTGTGCATAGGAAGGAACTTGAGGCTGAGCATCAGTGCATGTTTAAATGAAGGAAAATACTGCTAGGTGAGGCACTATGGTAGCCAAGTTGGATTCTGTCTGAAGAGTAGTTTCCTGATCTATTGTGATTTATATCTTATAGTCATTGCAGTCTGAAATGGTTGACAATTGTTGGGATTTTTTCCTCTCGAAAGTACTTTAGTTTAAATAAAAACTTATGCAAAGAAGTGACAGGGCAAGGTAAATGAAGGACAAGCTCAAAAATCATGATGATGCTTCCTATCTGTTATTCTGTTTCATCACTGTCTTGTTGTGTGATTTGGGACAAAAATAGTTTCCCTACTGAGTGCCTTGGCTTTTCCACCTCTAGTACAGGATTAATAGCTTAATCACTGGCCAACTGCTGGGTTGTAGATGGCTGTTCATTCCTTTACTTGAGAATACATTTGAAGAATCAGCGAATGTGTTGTTATGGGCAGTTTACTGTGACAGTATATGCCCTTTCAGTGTATTTAAATCCCAGTCAGACATAAGTAAATATTCTTGTCCATAGATGTGAAGTCGTTTAATATTGTAGCTTTGTAAAGGGAATTCATTGGACACCCAATATTAGGAGATGAAAATAACACTGATTGTATGTACTTTGCCAGCTTACCCAAGAAAAGAACTAATATTGTGACTGTAGTCATTATAATTTTACAGACTGCTCATAATTTGGGGTTGCAGAAGTAGACATATGTGAGAGTTTGAAAGACTTACGTGAACAGCTTGATTTTGTAACTGATTCAGATAATAATGTTTCTCTCTAAGCATATTCTTTTGAATGAAATTTCATCAACAGTCTATTACAATTTTTAGTTTTATAATAAATGTCTACTTTATGAATTTAAAATGTTTTATTTAATCATTCACCAAGTGAAGTTCTTTATATATGTGATTGTTTTATTTTTATTTCTAGGACAGACTAATAACATTTTGACATTCATTTAATATTGAATTTTCAAAGAAAACTCACAGAATTTTAGAGAAATTCTGTCCTTTCACAGCTTAGAAAAAAATCTTTTATGAAGTTGAAATAGATTTTTTACAGAAGTGAATGCTGAGTGATGATGGTCCTCAAGAGACAGGTGTCCTCTTTCTCCCTTTCCTTCCTGCAGAAAATTTAAGTTAATATCTAATACAAGATCTTAGGATACAACTCAGTAGCATTTTAGAAACGAGTCCTCAAATTTTTATTTCTGATCACTATTCTCATTGCCATGAAGTAAGATTTTAAGGTCTTTAATTCTTACCAGAAGAGTTTTTTTCCTGTTTTTTCTTATGTGTTTCTAAATTTTGGATAATTTAAAAATGCATCTGTGCACTACAGCATTAGTTTGACTCCAGTTAGCACTCCCATTTTTGTTTTGTTTTTATGATGCTGTTTAAGATTAATTTCATTTCATGGCTAGGCTTCAGGAATGAAGATTTGTGAAGGGCTCTACCCACATTTGTTACAAGCACGCTGGTGGCTAAAAAGGCCAATACGAGATAGACACATCCCGTTGCAAAAGGCACAGCAGAAAGACCCCTTAGGTGGTAAATTCTGCAAGGCACGATTCTTTCTGTGTTGTCTTTTCTCCTCAACGGTGATCCTGTGTGCTTTCTCAAAAGCATCAGCAGCGTTATAGATGGCGTGTCTCCAGGTCTCCCAATTGGAGGCCAGAGTAGACCAGTTATGGTGATCAATATGGCCAAGGCTGAGATGTTGTTTCAGGGAGTCCTTGTATCTTCTCTTCGGGGCTCCTCTCTTGCGGCAACCACTGGCAAGTTCACCATAAAGTAGGATCTTAGGGAGGCGGTGGTCCTTCATCCTGGAGACTTGCCCTGCCCAACACAGCTGTGTTCTCAGTAACATGGCCTCAATACTTGTGACTGCTGCTTGTTCTAGAACAGATGTATTGGTCACATAATCTGACCAGTGGATGTTTAGGATTGTACGGAGGCAGCGTTGATGGAAGCGTTCTAAAAGTTGCAAGTGGTGGTGGTAGATGACACATGATGTGGATCCATATAAAAGAGTAGACAGCACTATGGCTCTGTAAACACTGATCTTTGTACTTTTCTTCAGGTGTTTATTTCACCATACTCTTTTATGAAGTTTTCCGAAGGCACTGTATGCCTTTGCTAACCTGTTGTCTCTCTCTCCATCAACCTTACCATCTGAGGAGATGAGGCTACCTAGGCAATTAGGACAGGATGTTTAAGATAAGAGAAAAGTAATTGCTTTTATCAACTTCTGTACATGTAGTTTCTTATACAGATATTTTTAATTATGTTTTAAATTTTTGGTGAATACTTTCTGTGCAAACAATTCAAAATAGTTGGAAAATAGAAATTACCTTGAGGTAATATTTCTGAACATAATCAAATGAGAGTGTAAAAACTCACTGGAACTTATTTGAATATGAAGGATAGAACCATGGTATTTATAAATACATATTTTTTAATGACATACTGTAGTGTGTTACTATGTATATAAATTTACTCTGATCCATGTACCTTGGGAAAAGATGCTGAGAAGAAAACAATATGCCAGTAGGAATGTATAAGCAATTTCAAATTCTTAGGTTACCTTGCAACCTTCCTAATTCGACTTTTGTTAGCAAAGTAGGTTTTTGTGTTGTTCAAATATAATTGTTAAGACAAGCTGTTCTACTTGTGACAGCGCAATTCAAAACAAAATATGACAGAAGAGTAAAAAACCTTCTTGTTGCAAAAATACCACAGACGTTTTAAACACTGTTCTGTCTTGTAAATTTTAAGCAACATATTCTTAAATTATCATAAATAGCAACTTTATCTTTTAGGGAAAAGCTACACCCAAAGTTTCATTAAAAAAAAACTCCAAAATTATATGGAATCATAGAATCATTTAGGTTGGAAAGACCTTTAGCGTCATTGAGTCCAATAATAAACCTGATGCTGTCAAGTTCACCACTAAACCATGTCTCTAAGTGCCATATCCTTAAAAGATTTGTATATGTGGTGTTAAGAACATGGTTTAGTGGTGGACTTGTCAGTGCTGGGTTGATGGTTGCACTTGATGATCTTAAAGGACTTTTCCAAACTAAAAAATTCTGTGATTCTATGATCTACACATCTTTTGAACACTTCCAGGTGTAGTGGTTCTGCCACTTCCTTGGGCAGACTGTTCCAATGCTTGACAACTCTTGACAACCCTTTTGATGAAGAAATTTTTCCTGATATCCAATCAAGACCTCCCCTGGCACAACTTCAGCCCATTTTTTGATGTCCTATTGTTTGTTACTTTTGAGAAGAGGTTGACTCCCCTCCTCACTACAACTTGCTTTCAGGTGGTTGTACAGAGCAGGAAGGTCCCCACTAAGTCTCCAGGCTGAACAACCCCAGCTCCCTAGGCTGTTCCTCATCAGACTTGTACTCCAGACCCTTCCCCAGCTCCTTTACCCTTCTCTGGACACACTCCAGCACCTCAGTGTATTTCTCGTTGTGAGGATCACAAAAGTGAACACTAAATTCAGGGTGTGGCCTCACCAGTGCCCAGTATGGGCAGATGAGTCCTGCCCTGGTCCTGCTCCCATGCTACTGTTGGTCCAAGCCAGGGTGCCATTGGCCTCCTTGGCCACCTGGGTGCACACACACTGGATCATGTTCAACCACTATTAAACAGAAGTTCAAGGTCCTTTTCCACTGGGCAACTTTATAGCCACTCTGCCCCCAGCCTGTAGCACTGCAGGGGGTTGTTGTGACCCAAGGGCAAGACTCAGAACTTGGCCTTGTTGAACCTCAGAAAATTGGCCTCAGCCCCTCAATCCAGACTGTCCAGATCCCTCTGTAGAGTTGATCCAGCAGACCAACACTCACATCCACTTGGTCTCATCTGACACCTGACTGAGGGGGCACTTGATCTAAATCATAGATCAAGATGTTAAACAGAACCGTCCCTAATACTGAGCCCTGGAGAACACCACTGGTGACCAGCCGCCAGCTGGATCTAAGTCCAGTCACCAACACTCTCCAGGCCCATGCAGCCTAAATAGACAGGGCAATCCCACTATCTCTTCTTGCTTTCTTATCTCCTCTGAAGATTTTATGGATATCCATTCCACCACTCCAGTTGTGCAAGTCATCCCATTACACTTCCATAATGACAACTGCGTCAATTTTTTCCTTTCAGTGGTTTCCAGCTCCTCCTGTTTTTTGCCCATGCTGTGTTCGTTGTTGTTGTTGATACACTTCAGTTGGGCTATCGATCCAGCCACCTTTTCCTGGAGAAGAAGCCACTTCCATGGTTTCTAACACAACAATAACTCTTGTGCCTTTGCTGCCTCATGAATCTCCATCCCCTTCCTCCTCTGAGAGGTCAGGCTGAAGGACCTTTAGTATTGGTGTGCTGCCCCCCCACCCAGTTTATCTCTAGTAAGCTTCATTTTATACCTTTCTCTCTTGCAATCTAGTTTAAACCTCTTTCAATGAACCCTGACAACTCCTGCACAAAGATCCTTTACCCCTTTGTGACAAGTGTGCCCCATCCATTGCCAGCAGGTCTGGTGTTATGTAGACTAACCCATGATCCAAAACCCTAAAATTCTGCCAAAGGCACCAGGCTCAAAGCCATGGTCTTCCTGTTTTCCTCATTACCTGTGACTGGAAGGATAGAGGAGAACACTACGTGTGTTCCTGATCCCTTAACCAGTCATCCTAGACCCCCAAAGTCTCTTTTGATTGGCCTCAGAGTTCTCATTTCAGTTCTACGGTGTATCTGTCACTGCCTTGGTTAGTAGGGAAAATGTAGGAAAAAATGATTAAAAAACCTACATAATGAGCTGCATCAATGTCTCATTTAATAATAAGAACAATTCAAATTAGATCTATTTAGTGACATCACAGTAAGGTATTGGGCTGCATTTCCATCAGCAGCAATACTGCAATTAATGATTGTGTTCACCCTTCGTGCCTTCTGGGGAAAGCAGTGGGATAATTAGCACAGTGCTGTCAGCACATTATGCAGTTGATACCACTGCTTCTGTGGATTGTTGCTTATACAGGAAAATGCTTTTAACAGGGCAGGCATCTAGTCAGGTGCCCGGAGAGTAAAGTGGCTGCCTCGGAGCACAAAAGCAGGACAAGCACTTCTGATCATTCTCATGGTCTCTAAGACCACAGGTCTTGAGCTCATTGAAGAGGTTTTACTTTAAAAATATACAACGCTGTAAAAGTCCTCTCACCAGATCTTTTGAAAAGACTTTCAGTTCTTTTAATACCTTGAGAGAGCGCATGGAAGAAGATGCTGAACAAGTTTCTCAGGAGGTCAATAACACACTTTTACTGGCAAACTTTAGAACATAAGGGAACTTGGCAAAAGTTTAAAGGACAACAGTCAACTGAAATAAAACATTCCATAAAGCATCAACTTAGGACATGCTAACCCATACAACTTAGCAAAGTCCAACCCATCCATCTTTAAGTTACCCAAATATTAAGAAATGTTGCTTACAGGTTATGCGTTTGATTCTATTATTTGAATTTCACATAGTATAGTTTGATTTCTTAATGAACACATGAAGTAGAAATGAGGCATTCCCAAGAAAGTGGGTGGGTATTCAGTTCAGTAAATTCAATTTATAAGTTAATTTCTTATTCTGCATGAAACTGAAGGCATCATTCAATTTTTGGATGAGATAAGCTAAAACTAGATTATGAGAAAAACAAAAAAAGTTGACTGTAAATGGTATGTGCTCTGAAGATGATGACATAAACAACTATGAACAAATTGATTTTATACCCTAGTATCTGAAAAAGCATATTTTCTTTCTAGATAGTTGATGGAAACCTTCTCTTCAGTATCTAGTGAAGATTTACAGACAAGATATCCTTACCTATCAAAATTGTGAATATTTGCCCAGATGAAATATTACAATTTTTCTGAGATTTTAAATGCTGTAGAAGTTGATATCGTCTCACCCTTATTTCTTCTGTCTTTCGCTCAAGTGCTCTATATTTATATCTGATTTAGTTAAATGTAACTCCAATTGCATACATTGAATTCTGCTGATTTTATCTGTGAATGGATCACAACTGGACTTCAGGCATCTTCTGAAGATGAACTTTGAAAGGCTAATAGGAGAACAGGGCTTTTCTTCATTTGGTAGATAAGTGAATTTATAATCCCAGTTTGCCATTATACTTGCTATGTGACAAAAGGAAAATAGTTATACCCAAAGATATTTTTGGGGACAAATTAAAATTCATGTTTGGTGCAATCTTGTCTTTTGACAAAAAGCAGAAGGCTAACTGCTCTGAAACACATGTTTTGTTTAGTTTTATTCTTTTTATATGTGAGCCTCAAGGTAAGTCATGAAAGAATGATTTTCAGACTATACATGAGAGAGGACAAATGTTAGTCCACTGGAAATAAAACAATCCCACCTCTTTCTTTGCCAGTACACTTTTAACAGGAACTTCTGTGAGCACTCCCAGCTAATTTCCTCTGTAAAATCTGCAAATTGTAGGAGCTAACAGGATAAACATATTGTAAATTTTTAAACTATTATGCATTTTAGTGAAAAACGCCCTCTGCAATCTCCAGCTGAAAAGGCAGATGCTTAACTACTAGCTGAGTATGATTGCAACCGCTGTAAAAAGGTGTTTCTTCTTTTTTCCTGCCAAAGGCATTCACACCTTTTACTGTGTGACATGATAAACCTGTAATGTAGTGATGAGTTTCATTTGCTCTTTTGCCTATATTAAAGAAGAATTCACTATAATATTTCAAGGATGATAGCCTGGTCTTACAGTGATCTAGCTTTTCTTTCTCTCATACACTAAAACTATTACCATTACACGATGTTAATCATGAAAGTGAAGCATTAAAAGAAATTCTGGGATTTTAAAACACCCGATAAATTCTTAATAATAGTAGGAATCTCGGAATGAATTGTTTCTGCCTGTGTACCTTCTGATGTCATTTGCAGTAAACTTCCACTGCATTTTCATATTTGTGTGAATCAAGGGAAAAATGGTAATCTCAAAGAGTGACAAAGTTAGGTCACGCTGAAAGGGTAGCTGTAGATCAGAACTGGGATTAAAGAACAACAGTGATGTCAAAAAGGAGTAATTCTCCCTGAGAAATAACAAGAGCAATTTCACACAAACAGCAGGCAGCAAAAGGCTTAAAGCCAGTTCATCAATATAATAAATTTCTTGGAACTGATATTTTTGTTTCAAATTAAAAAAGATAGAATTCTCTTCTCTCGTAAATAGACAAAGCAAACTTAACTGGCATGTTGACATGTCAGTTTTTCACACAAGCATTAAGTTCTTTGCTAGTGTTACTTAAAGCAAGTCTTCATTGGTGGAAGTAGCTGTTGATGACTGTTATGAGACAGATGTTTAGTACTCTTATGAACTGAGCTTCTTATTTGGGAAAAAATCATAATGGACCTCTGCTTCAATACTATTAATGGAGAAGAAAAATCCATTTGTGTTCTTTAAGAGGGAACAGCTACTGTGTTCTCTGTGAGAAGAAGTCATTCCCTTTTATTAGCTTGCAAGTTAAATATCTTGACCTGATGGTCTGATACCTCTCTTACTGTTCCAGGCACTCAAGTGACATTGTAATGCTGTTGAAACTAAAAAGGCTACTGTTTTCTACATTAAGTCTCTTGTGTCTGGGATGTGAAACAAGGTTTTTCATTAAACTAGCAAAATTTCTTAAAAAAACCAAACCTGAATACCTGAGAGAGAGGTTATGCACACTACATTCACATTTGTTTTTCTACAGCTATATAGATGTTTCTTATGGGCTATGGCCATAAGACTTTTTATCTTCTGACAAATCCCTGAAAATGCTTAAGCATAAAAAAAACCCTCAAAAAATTGTAAAGCAATCTTATTCTTGTATTTGTTTTCTTGGTATATCACATTTTCTTTCCTACACATCCTGGAAGTGATGTTATTTGCTATTTTTGCTGCACAGGAAAATGGGAACTAAATATTTTATTGAAGGTTGTTGGATAAAGAGTGCAGTGTTACCAACATGAATGTCAGATGTGTAGCACAGTGATTAAACTCATTACTGAGCCCCTTTCACCCTAGCACTACATCTGGCGATTTATGAAAATCAACAGTTAATGTCTTCCCTCATTTACTGCAGTGTGTTGCAAAAGCTTTTCCAGCACTCCTCTTTTTTCTGAAAAATGAGGCTGCCTGTCCCTGTTTATATAAGCAGGGAATTATACTAGGCTCAGTAAATCAATAAGAAGATAAAATGAATGGGGTCCAAGAAGAATTTTCTGGTAATCCACATTACCTATCAAAGTCCCATATCCTCAGCTCTGGAGCAGTCAATACAAATGCATTCCACCCAAAGAAGTTACACTATAGAGGTAGCCATGAACTTCAATACCAACAGGCTTTAATGATAATACCTGAAATTCTGCTATATGCTATATTTGTACCTAAAAACTGACCTGCCTAGTGTTATAATCTCTATTTTTCTTGTGACATGCTTATGAAATTTAGAGTGGCTATATCTATTTTTTGATGCCTTCTAGCTGTTAAAAAGAGGGAAGATATTGACCATAAAACTTGCCTGATAGAAAGGGTTTTCTTGCACTGAAAGCCTGGTGTGACACTTCGGTGCAGCGAGAGCAGCACAGCGAAATTCTGTTGCATTCCCTGCCACAGCTTCAGAGTATCTCATCGCCAATTCCGGAAATCATTTGCCTCAATATCACCTAGAATGATTGTCATCTTTCCTCTGTGGAAGTGCATTGACAGGAATAATGATGCACAGTAAGTGGGAAATTCTTTAATGAAATATTTTTTGATTGGGGATTATAGCTAGAAAACTTTGCTTCAGTGAAGCAATCGTTTCTGTCCTTGGATGTCCTCAACATACAGTACATAGTTTCACTAGAGAGAGCAGAATTGCATTTAGAAAATTTCCATCTTTATCTTCTCCCTGGCACGCAATGAACTGAAATGTAATTAACCCTTTCATTGCTTTAGCTTTTCATCACAGCACACTTATATGAAGGGCACTTCTGTGACCCTGCTAGTATTTGACAAAATTTAGAGAGGGAGCAAAATCAGTTGCGCATACTCTCAAAGTTATTTTTATGGCTATATTCCTTGTAATTTGTAAGCTGAAAAATACATTAAAAATCTAACATTTATGCTCCATTTTCAATATAATAGTTTCATATTTCATCTTTACTGCAGCTATCTGCAAAAAATATTTCTTATATATACTTATAATTGAAGGAACTCTTTTCTCTGTTGAGTGTGAATCTGGTTTAACTTTTACAAAACAGGCCTGTCTTTGTGTCCCATGTTTTCTTTCCTCTGATAAGTTGTTTGGGGGTTGTCTTTTGATTTGAAGCTCTGCTGTATCAGTCACCATGCACTTTATAGCTGTTTACTGATCTATTGAAAGCATCAACACTCTTGTGTTTATGGTCTGCAGACCAGACTTTCTAATGTCAGGAGTACTTGAATGAAGTCCTGTGAATTCAGGAATCAATATTTCTAAGTATTTCTACATCTATTAATGCACTCCTGTCCTAGTTAGGACAGCTGAGACCAGTTCATCATGGTATGGGTGTAACCTAAAACTGTGTATTCTATAGCCTTCCATGCCATTTCCCAGAAACTGCTAGCAGTAGAAGCCTGTAGATGTTCCTGTCCTCATACCCTGTTATGGAATTCCCTGCTCTGAGGGAAGGACTGAGTATCCTCATATCCTTTTATGGAATTCCCCGCTCTGAGGGAAGGACTGAGCATTCCTGCCTGAACTGGAGAATATATAAACTTGGAGTTTTGGAACCTTTTTACCACTCGTGGGATCCAGAGGAAGACTGCAGCTCATCGCTCTCAACCAGACTGAGACCACCACCCTCAACTGGACTGTGATCACCACTTTTGACCAGACTGCAACAGCTCTCCCACCAGCAGGTTTTTTCCCCTCTCCCTTTACTTTGGACTCAGGAAGGGCCCAAGGAACACCACTTTGTTCATGGCCCAGGGTACTGGGTTATACATTTGGGATTTGTGGGTTAAAATCAAATTGCTTGTCTGTATAATCGTACTTATTGTATTATTTTATTAAATTGTTATTCTGACTTATAATCTCTCTTTTGAGTTGAGTTCATTTCCCCTGCTGGTTAACTTTTAAACCAGCACAATTCCATATAAGAAAACTTTCCTGTTATTTGCCTAATTACTATACCTTAATTAATATAGTACTTGAATTGTACAGATAAGTGAACTATTTTAATCATAAGTATGTTTTGTGTGTTCAAAGGCCAGAGGATGTTGTTTGAAGGTAAATTAATGCAACTGTAGAAACTGAAAAAATATATTCAGAAACCTACCTTAATCTCCCATGACAGTAGTTCTTCAAGGTCTATGTTTTTCATGTAAGGTTTTGCAATGTCTCTTATGCATAACATTTCTGTTTCAGTTTAATGGGGTGCCATTTCAATTAAAGACTTGTATCTGTGTTTGTTTTCCTTCCCAAACAGATGCAGTGACAAGCTGCTTTAACTAATATAATTCAGCTGGAGAGAAACAGATGACATTTTATACAAGGCCACAGTAATAATTTGGCTAGGAGTGTGAATCAGTTCATTTTGGAGAGAAAACTGTGTTGTCTAGGCAGAACTGTGTTGTATGAAGGGAGAAAGGAAGGGGAATTCTAGTGGGCTAGAGTGGCAAGGTTCTGGTAGTGGGCAGTCTACAGGGGTACCTTTTGTGAGAAGATGCCAGATCCTTCCCCAATATCTGACAGTCAGCGCCAAACGGCTACAAGATGGACCTATCACTGGCCCAGGCTGAGCCCATTAGCAACAATGACAGCACAACAATAACAAATTTAAAAAGGAGAAAATATTGCTGCACAGGAGCGAGAATATGAGAGAGAAACAGCCCTGCAGACACCAGGGTTGGGGAGGAAGGAGGGGAAGGAGGTGCTCCAGGTACCGGAGCTGAGATTCTCAGCAACCTGTTCCTGAAGGACTGCAGCCCTTGGAAGGGACCCATAATGGAGTAGTTCATGAAGAATTTAGCTTATGGGAGAGTCCTCGCACTGGAGCAGATGAAAAATATGAGAAGAGAGGTGTGGCAGAGAAAACATGGGATGCATTAACTGCAGTCCCTGTTCCCATGCCCTGAACAGCTGAGGGGAGGAATTAGAGAAAACTAGGATTAAAGTTAAGATGGGGAAGAAGGGAGGGATTGAAGGAAGGTGTTCTTAATATTTGGTGTTATCTCTTATTATCCTGCTCTGCTTCAGTTGGTCATAAATTAAAATAATTTTCCAAAGTCGAGTCTGTTTTTCTTGTGATGGATCTCTCTCTGTCTTTATCCTGACCCATGAGCTTTTCATTCTATATTTTCCCTCCTGTCCAATTGAGGAGCAGAGTGATAGAGAAGCTTGATGGGTACCTGGCATTCTTCTAGGGTCAACCCACCACAGGAATAAAGAACCTGCTCCTTCAAATCAAAGAAATAGGTGAAAAGTTGTGCTTTCCTCTGATACATCACACTTTTGGTGAGTTCAAATTGTAATGTTCCTTATGAGTTTTGTGTATAGCTAAAGAAAATCCTCAATTAAATAGAAAATAGTAAATATCTGAAATGCTAATACAAGAGTGTGACACACTATAAGAAAATGCAATCTCTTGCTTGAGTAATGTACTATTTTATTAGGCCTGAGAACAACCTGTAACCTTACTGAGCTGGGTGAATACCTTGCTTTTTTCCTGATTCATAAACTTCTTGAATCAAAAACTTCACTTGTACTTAGCAGAAACACTGATCTGATACTGGTAATATGAATAGTGAATGCTCAATTAAACTACTTTTGAAAGAATAAATTATATACTTGGTTACTAATTGGTGTGCATCTGTCTAGTCTGACTTAGGTGACATACCAAATGCTGAAGCATTTATGAGAAAGAAGACCCAGTGAATGGTCATTTTACCTCAGTAGCAAAGAATACAATTTTGGTCTGCATCTGTGCATACTTGAGAATGTAGTCAGGACTGTGTGATTTAAACAACCGATCTGTTGTTTAAATTTCCACTGCTGTGAATTAGCAGATAGTCACTGAAATTGAAAATCAGAAAAATTGAAAAGTAAAAGGATACAGTTACAGTATTCTATGACATGCTGACTTGCAAGCATAAAGCATCGATTGAGCTTAGAGAGAAAAGGATAAGAAAGAAATTAACTCAGTAAATCACCCTCCTATTCACAGAAGAAAATCACTTATTTTTTAAATTATTATTCTTTTAATAGTCTTTTCTCCTCCTATTTCACTTACACTTTCTGTTTCAGGTATTTGTCACTTAAGTGCCAAGATAAATAGTACATTAAAAAACAATGAGTATTACTTCAAACTTTGAGGGTTTTTTTCAAGCTCCTTGTAGACATTGACTGTGTCACTTACACAAGAAAAGAGAGGTCGCTGAATAGTACTTCTTTAATAAGAAGACTGTATTGCTGTTAAAGTTCCTCATTAGGGCTTTAAAATGAAGGGACTAGAAATTTCAGCCTCTTGACTGTAACTTGCCATCTTCTTTCTGTTATGACAATTGTGCTTTGATCTTAATGGTTACTTGGTAGGCTATTAGAGTTCCTTCAATTTCCAAATAAATTCAGGTGAGTAATAGTATCTGTCAGTCGTTTCCATTACACTTATCCTGTCCTGTCTGATAAAAAAAGCTGTTGAGCTAGCATACACATCATAACTCTTCTGTGTCTCAAGCATCTTCCCATTCTCCATTTTGATCACTCTTTCTTGTTATCATTCTCATTTCAGATCCATTGTGTCACAGTGATTATTAAACTGATTTTCATCTCTTTCAGTGAATAATTTCTGTCCCTGCCCTCCACGTATACACACGACACTTCTCTTTCCTAGTTTACAAAAGTATCGCATTTTTTGTCCTGTTCTCACTTAATATTTTTTTATTAATTATTTAAACTCATTACAAATTATGTTAAAATTATATATTATTTTTACTGAAAGATACCAATAGCGTTTGTTGCTATACACATTTATTTGTGGTGCTGTGTATTGCCTTCTGTGAGAAAGTGAATGATGCTTCAGTAACAGCATGTTCATAGCTGTGGTAGCTTCAATTACAACACTTTGTCTAAATCAAACTTGAAATTTTGGTCACATATGATGGTTTGTGTAAGTAGCAAGCTTACGAAGTGCTGCAGGTTCCCTTCTGTCTAAACCCTACAAAATTCCACTAGAAATAACCCAGCTTCACATTTAATATCTTCTTTAGTTGTGTCTCATTCTGTTTTCCTCTGCCACAGTCACGCTGAAAGGTATGTTCGGAGTCACTTCTCCCTGTGCAGTTTATGTTTGAATTATCATAGAGATGGATGTTTTATAAACATTGATGACAAAGGCTTGGATGCTGTAAGACATGTATCTAAGGATATATGACTTTTTAGCACAACCAAGTTATTTTGACTGGACAATAAGAACCCCAGTATGTATGTGAATTGTTTCCCTTATTCTCAGAGAATTTCGTTTATGCAGTAATAGTCTGCTTCTTGCTAAGGAGCATCCTGTGTAAAGAAATAAGTTTTTTCTTGCACACTAGCCTATGTTTACATAGCACTAAGTTAGTGCTACATCGAAATGTGCAAACTACCTCTGAACAGGTATCAATATCACTATTACACTCTATTTAGCCTAAGTAGTTGTATTGAAAAACAGTCTTGACAAAACATAGCACTAACATACCTATGTGACCACAAGTACTGGTCAAGAATCATAGAATAATTTGGGAAAGAGACCTTCAAAGTCCATCTAGTCTGAGTCCCCTGCAGTGAGCAGGGATATCTTCAACTTCAACTTGTTTGGAGCCCTCTCCAACCTGACCTTGATTGTTTCCAGGGATGGAGCATCTGCCACATCTCTGGAAAACCTGTTTCAGTGTTTTGCCACCCTCATTGCAAAAAATTTCTTTCCTATATCTAGTCTAATTCTACCTCTTTTAGTTTAAAAACTTAACCCCTTGTTATCTCCTATCCAGCCTAAAAAGTTTGTCCCCATCTTTCTTATAAGATTCCTCTAAGTATTGAAAAGCTGCAGTGGGGCCTCCCCAGAGCCTTCTTTTGCCCAGGCTGAACAAACCCAACTCTCTCTGTCTTAGAAGTAAGTGCTCCAGTACTGTAATCACCTTTGTGGCCCTCCTTTAGACTTGCTCCAAAAGGCCCATGTCCTTCTTGTGCTGGACACAACTCTATGAGAGTGGAATAAAAGGGCAGAACCACCTCCCTCGACCCCACTTCCCTCTAGATGACATACCGCCCTAAGGTGCATCAACCACACCACTCAGCTTGGTGTCAGCTACAAATTTGCTGAGGGTGTACTCGATCCCATCATCTTGTGTCATTGATAAAGATATTGAACAATACTGCATGATATTTATCTTTGCATAGTATTTATTACCTAAATGCTTGAACTGATAAGAAGTTGCAAATAATTGTGTTGAATGTCATGAGCAATATAGTGAAATGTAAGAGCTGTCTAAAAAAGCAGAATGTAAAAGCCCTTGACTTTCTTCTTGTAAAAACTTCAAAAAGCTGTACTCACAGGGAAAAGAAAAGCAATCAAAAATGGAAAACCAGGGAGCATCCAGCTCTGTTAAGATTTCTACCAAGTCTTCTGAAGAGACTGCAGATGTTGTTTTTGTTAACTACTGATTAAGCTCAGCTAGTGGTTCTACAGCAAATCTGTAGGGTAGAGGCTGGAGGACATGTAGGCGCAAAGAAAAAGTAGTTCAAAGTAATAATATGTGCCAGGAAGATATAGTTGTACTTAATGGCAAACTGGTAGACACTCCTTGTGAAGGATGGCTGTCTCTGTAGACACAAGACCACGTGAACTTTAGGACCCTTTGACAGAGAAGGTCAGATTTGTTTTGTCTGACCTTGAAATTAATGAATCTAGGAAGAAGATTTGGCAGGGTTTATCTACCTGTGTGGTTTGAGTTTTGAAATACATCATCTGACCTTTGCTTATTGCTGACCCTAGTTTTTTTGACATTCATTTAATATCCGCTAAAATGACGCAGTCAAAAGTGTAAGTTTAATTCTACTGACAAATGTTCAGTCACTGAACACAGTTGTGGCTTGTCTTACACTTCACAGTTAACACAGCTACCTTTATATGCCCGCACAAATTATTCAATAGAAAGGTTAAATAAATTTAGTGTTAAATCTAAAGCAAAACTGGACACAAAAGACAAGATAAGGCAGATATAAGGAGCAGCAAATTCGTAGTTTCAGGAACATAATATACAGAGCATATTTCTGTTCTGTTTAAATGTCACTTAGATTAAGAACTGAATTGTTTCCATCATTTCTGTTTTAGGTAAATTATGGGAGATAAGAAGAGGGGAAAGGAAAGAGCTAGGAAATAAAATACATAGTGCATGAATAAATGTATTAAGCATCAAAAATAGTCTATATTAACAACTTTTCACTGCATAAAAGATCCTTTTATCTTTCATGTGAATGAGGACTTAGAAAAGAAAAATAAAGTTGTGACTAAATTATTTCCAATGCATTTTCTTAAGGACAGTTCTGACTTTAAAATGTTCTAATTCTCCCAATAGATGCTGAGATCCACAACACTGAAAAAAACTTCCCTGTAAAAGACATGACCTTATATTTTAAATTACTGTAGAAACAAATGTATTCACAAGAGGAATTTTGAAGAAAATTGTGGTATCTGGCCAGTTTTTGTAACAATGCATATACCTAGATGATAATTCCCCTTCTTTCTTTCTCTGTCATTTTTTCTCTTCCATTTTACCACACTCTAAAAGAAATTCCTTTTACAATTTTTATTTGCATGTAGGTTTCTGTGTCTTTCATGCAAACTGAAATCAAATTTGAAGGAGTTTGCAAAAATATATTTATTTGTTTTGAACAAGAAGCTTCCCTCTGCAGCAGAATTGGTTTGTCTCCATGACTTCTGAAGATTCTGTTAACTCCATTGTGAATCTTGCTTTAGTCCCTGAAGGGGAAAGGGAAGGAGGCGGAGTTGCAGAGAAGTATGTAATAAATGTCAGGATATGTATCCAATATATTTTTGGCCTTTTTGTTTATTTATATTTTACAAAACCTTGCACATGGAGATCACATTTCATTGCATCTGCTAGCAGAATTAACCTTCCAAGAGGTACAGAAAAACTTTTGTAATATTACTAAAGGGCCGTATATTGACATTTTGATTTAACATTCTCTTAACAAGAATGGGAATTTTGCATGTTGAGGTGTGTAGGAAAAATAAATAATAGAGAATGGTGAATCTGCAAAATAATGATTTCTGTAGTCTTTAAAGACAAATATTGACACATTAAATTAATCATGTATCATTTTATGCCAAAAGAATGGAGTTTATTTTGGCTTTTTACTGCTCCTATAAAAATTTCTGTTAAGAATTTGATTGTTGAAATTTATAATTCCTTTGCATGAGTTTCAACTCACCTACTTTATATTCTGGTTGATTATATGAAATTAATCAAAAGAATCTCTAAAGGAAATAAGCAATAAAGGTAATAAACTGGAAGTTAGCAATCACTTATTTTCAGTGTTATGAATCACTGAGTGAACAAACTGTGTTGCGAGGAAATATCTATTTGCACTTTTCCTTCCAGGTTAATAGGACTGTATTTTGGTTTTGATCCTAACAGCAAAGTACAGTAACGCATAAGAACTGTCATTCTATAAGACATGGGAAGTGGAGGGTCTACATCAGTGATGAACACAGCAGGAATAAACTGCAGATAAAGCACACCTCTTTCTTTCCCCTTCAGAGAAACCAGGAAGCTTTAAGTCCTCTGAGACAAAAAATATTTCAAGTTTTTACAACAGAAATTGTCAAACCTGAACTCAGGTGGACTTAATGCTACATGCATTAAGCAAAGCAGAAGGCCTTTCGATGAATGTCTAATGCATTTACTTGGAAAAGCTGTCCTGAGTCATTTGCAACAATCACTGAATTCTGGCACCCATAAAGACAGTCTTTTTGCCACTACTACTTGGATTAGGGTTGTTAGGTTGGTGCTATCAGCAATGGAAAGGCTGACAGTGGTGGGTGCTGCACAGCACCAGGAGGGTGCTGCTATGCTGGTGCTGAGGGGGGCAGAGAAGCTCGGAGGACAGGGTGCAGCCTGACAGAGCTGGGAGACGGGACAGCAGGCAGCAGTGACAGCAGCTGGGGACAGCCAGTGGGACCGACATCAAAAGACAGGCACTTGGTGGGTTTTCACTGTGCTAACAGAGAAGAAAAGCTAGAAGAAGAAAAGGACACAGAGTACCAATTGCTCAGCCTCTGGCACATCAAATCCCTACTGTCAGCCCGCAGAAGAACGGGACTTTCTAACACTGCTGTACTGGAACTTGAAACTCCCTGGAGAAAGGTTAGCTCTTACCCCAGCCCACTCTTTTCCCAAACTTTTTGCCATTGTGAAGTCTGTTTGCTTTCCATGAAGTGAAATGATACAAAGAAGCAAGTTAGCCGTTAACCTTCAGCTATAGTGTGACATATTCCCTAATGGCTAAAACGATTATGATTGCAATAATACACTGAGAACTTTTGCTTTTACACATATTATTGTACATAAAAGCAAATTTTCATAAATCTACATCTGCCATGTAAGATTTTGGTGAGATGCAAATATAACATACAGAGCTAGGGTTATCTTATATAGGGCTTTTGTATGGTCTTCTCTTACATTTCATACTGAAATGGATGAGATGTCTATAGGGCTGCACCTGAGTGGGAGGATCAGGGATTGGAGGTGGACATGTTGCAGGTTTGGGGAACCTTATGCTTTGATGTTTCTATCTACTTTATTAGATATTAATTGATTTCCATGCCTTTTTTGACATTTAGAATCATAATTTTACCTTAAAGGAGCAGAATGCCAGCTCCTTTAATTGAGGTATTAAAAAGTATCTGTTTGTCCTAGTTAGAAAAGCTGGGCCCAGTTCATCATTGGATGGGTGTAACCCAAAACTGTATTCTATAGCCTTCCATGCCATTTCCCAGAAACTGTTGTCAATAGACTATTAACACCCTCTGCCCAGAGCAGCCTGACTCCTCAGGCTACAAACCAGGTGCTAAGAGGCCTGCCAGATAGAAGGGTGTTTTTGTCCTCACACCCATTAAGGAACCCCCCGCCCTGACGGAAGTACTAAGCATTCCTGCCTGAACTGGAGAATATATAATCTTGGAGTCTTGGGACTTTTTTAACCACTCGTGGGATCCAGAGGAAGACTGCAGACCACCGCTCTCAACCAGACTGCAGACTACCACTCTCGACTGGACTGCAACCACCACTTTTCAACCAGACTGCAATCACCACTTCTGACCAGACTGCAACAGCACTCTCACCAACAGGTTTTCCCCTCTCCTTTTACTTTGGACTCAGGGGGCCCAGAGAACACCACTCTGCTCACGTCCCAGGGTGCTGGGTTATGCATTTGGGTTTTGTGGGTTAAAACCAATTGTTTGTCTGTATAATCGTACTTATTGTGTTATTTTATTAAATTGTTATTCTGAATTATAATCTCTCTTTTGGGTTGGGTTCATTTCCCCCTGCTGGTTTACCTTTAAACCAGCACACTGTTACAAGCAATGGAGGTAGAATGCTAAAAACGCATTTCAGGCTGCTTAGGCCGTTAGTAGTTTTACTGGAATCAAAAAGTAAGAACACAAAGTAAGAACCAAAATCATCTTCGTTCTTAAAATCTAAGTAAGGGAATACATACTATGGATCCTTTTTCTTAGTCTAGAAAACCAAAGAAGGGTGCATGCACAGTCCTAGACTCCTCCTCTAAAAGCAATGCACCATGTTTATTAATGTTCTACTTGTCTGTGAGTCTATTACCTTGTAACTGATAAATTCATGCCCTTCTCTCTAACACTATTCTGTTTACTTTGGTAGACTATTCTATGGCTTGCAGAGAGGGAGAGTGCTCTGTCCTTTCTCTGAGCCCTGGTCCCCTCACTCTGCTTCTGTGGTGTCCAGACGATTCCCTAGCAATAACACAGTGATTGCTTGGGAAAAATGGAATCATCTAATGCAATAAATATCAGTGTAACAGGGCAGATGAAACTGCTCAATATTCTCACTCCAGCAAAGAGTCTGAGCAAGGAAGCTGTTGATCATGGCTGGATGCCACCCCTGCTGTTCTAGGGAATTGTTCTAAACATTTTCTGGCTAAAATGCTGTTATATCTGGCCATTTATATACTTCGAACTAGTAGCTCAAATGTTATTTCAAAGCACCAAGGTCTGCAGACTTCACTCAGGCAAAAACCCCAAGTCTACCAAAATATCTTCCTGTCAAAACACCTGACATTTAACCATAAAATGGAATAACAAAGACTTTGTGTAATAACAGGTTTTAAGACAAGGCTTTAAAAGGTGCAAATTTAATAAGGGTTTCTTAGTTGTTTGGTTAAATGAAATAGCTGGAACTATTATTCTAACTCTCAAGTAAATCAGAAGTTGGATGACCACAGATTAATTACTGTAATATCGATTACCTAACATCTATTTCACCCCGGTTTAACTGAAAATTATTGCCAGGAAGCCATGTCTGTGTCTTGATTTTGGAGTTTTAGGTCCAAAGGAAGTGCTAGTAGAAACCAGCATGCTAAGGTTTTACATATATATAAGCACACATGTATTGATACTGAGCTACTAAGCTATTATTTTCTGTAATTTTTTATAACATATTTCATTTCACAATGTTATAGTCCTTTCACTCTTAAGAAAAAAAACTTGTTTCCTTTTTAAAATATCCTTTAAATGTCTTAATGTTCAGAATATGAATAATATAAAGCAATGTATCAATTTTCTTTTACCCCTATACTCCCATAATACTCTCATTTTCTAATATAGATGGAAATAAAACACAAATATGTGCTTTATTCCCTTATTTTTTGGATACAAGTGTAGATTTGATTATGTGTTTTCCTACACTGGGATGCATGCTTAGTCTGAAAAAATCTCAAAATGGGAACA
Source organism: Manacus candei (assembly GCF_025592945.1). Taxonomy (NCBI): domain Eukaryota; kingdom Metazoa; phylum Chordata; class Aves; order Passeriformes; family Pipridae; genus Manacus; species Manacus candei. The sequence goes on along the minus strand of NW_026138064.1, from coordinate 3,303,390 downwards.
TTTAGTACTTATATTCCTAAATTGCTCCACCGGTGTTCCTTTTACCTGTTTTTACCTAGGTCTGATATCAATGGTAATTATTTACTACATGAAGCCCTTGGTAGAATTGAGGTCCTGTGCTCTCTGTTTTTTTATTAGTTTTCTGTGACAGCTTATGAGACATTGGAGGGGAGGCTGGAGCAATTCAAGAGGATTGGTGGCTGTGCAAATCCAGTAGCCCTGGCTTTTGTAAGTGCATGAGTTAGCCATTACTGTAAAACCAGTAAAGCGGCTTTGTGTTTTCCCCTCATTTGTAAAAGTCTCTGTTATTTCCTGAAAGCCGTTTTCATTCTACTATTTTAAAGGAATGCCAGGATAACACTTGCCCTTTGAGTCATAAGAAAACTTTTTCTCACCTAGGGATATTTTCCATGGAACAATTCACATTTTGTTGCTTTAGTGGCATATCCTAACAATTCACAGATGCCACATTCACCTTTCCACCCTAATTTTTTTAAATTATCATATGGTTTTAAATATATGCCCCACAAAATTAGTATGGTAAGTTTCTTTAGCTCAAATCAAGGAAAGAGTGTTGAAGTTGAAATTTGTTACCCTGCTAAAAATTGACATGTAATAATTTCCAGTATACCTGTCAATTAAAATTCAACACTATTTACCTACATAATAAATGTTATTGATCATGCATGATGAAAGATGGTTTTAAAAATTAAATATTTTTAAAAAAACCAAACTGATTTTACATTGAATGGGTTTTAATGGAATATGGAATATATGTATTTGTATTCAAATGACCTAATTTTTAGCTCAGCCTAGTCTATTTGCAAATCTTACTTAATGGAAAAAAAGGTCATGAAACAGTGACGTTGACAGTTACTGAGAGCAATTTCTCTTATAGTTAATAGTAAGTAAACATTCTTCTAAATAAGACTTACCTAAAAATTGCTATTTGTTATTAGTGCAGACTCCTAACAGGTGAATCCAATTCATACTATCAACGAGATTGCCTTCTAGGCTAACTAGAAGGGATTTATGTAAGAGAAGGCAGTCAATGCCATTTTCCTCAACTTTCACAATGCTATTGACACTCTTTCATAGTATCTTTGTAGTGTGTTGTGCTCCAGATGGATGGATGACTGAAAAAGCAAAAAACAATGCAATGATTGCAACAAAAGCTGCTGGAGCACCTTGACAGCCTGGGCTTAATCCTAACAGACTGAATTGTTGATATGTATGCACTTGGGAATACCAGTCAAGAATGAATGGGTTTTGGGCAGGCATTAGAAGACCTGGTAAAAAAAAAAAGTTAGGATGTCCTGTGTCAGAGATACACTTTTTGAAAACTACCAGTCTAGGTATTAATTTCTTTTCTGCTACAGTAGGAAAAGAATCAAAATAAGCCCTTGCGCTCAAGATTACTTTTTTTACACTATGCCAAGTAACTGTTTTGTCTGGAATGACACTACTGAGCACTTGGCATTACAGTAGCTTAATTCTGGTGTCACCCTGGGAACTTTGAACTTCCACTATGCTCAGTGATAACTGTTTTTTATGTCTGTGGAGTAGTTTTTATAGACAAATGCCCCACATAAAAAAAAAATTGCCTTGGCACCTCTTCTCAGTAAAAGCAATGATGTGATTTTTTTGTAAGGTAGAGCAGCTGATTGAAGTAAAATATTGTAAAGAAAATAAGCTTCTTCCCATACTCTCAGATGTTACAGTGAAGAATCCCCAGCATGATGTGCTTACAGAAATTCAGAGATTTTTCTGCAGAGAACTAGAACCATTGTCCAGTTCTTCTCTGTCCAGTCTTTGGCTCACCCAAAGGGCCCATGTCCTGGCTCGTCCTCAGGGAGGTACCTGATTCCTAGGGCTGAAGCTTTGCTCGCTGCTCCTTGCTTCCCAACCCCAAAGATGTCCATGTGTACTCATTTTCACTTTCTAGGTAGTAGACTGCTGCCTCTCCACCATCACTGTGGAGTATCTGCACAAAGTATTGGTATGAAGTATACTGAGCAATTTTCAGTACTGATGATTTGCAGAAACCATGTGTGAGGGAGAGAGACTCACAACCATTGAGGTACGAGGGAGAGGTAGGCCCCTCGAGAGGGGGCTGGGCCCTCTTGCCCCCCCTGCAACTGGGATGTGGGGAGCTTGGGACAGATCATAACTGAACCAAGCTGCCTGTGGCTAAAGCTAGGGAGGCTTTTTTTCCCCCCACTGCATTAAGGCTGGTGGTGGGTGGATTTTAAGGCTCAGTATTGGAGCTGAACCAAGGAGACGGGCTGGAGGAAGTTCGGTTGCCAGGAGAAACAGCTGCTATTCGTTGGAACACTTGGAAAAACTCCAGGCAAGAATTGGAGAAGGGGCAAAGGGCTCAGGAATTGCCCCTGTGATGATTTAGACGGGGGGCAGCCAAAAACTGACAGAGGAGGAATGATTCCCAGGACGAGTGCACGTGACAAGCCAAACTGACCTGCAGCAGCCACGGAACTGAGCAGAGACCCAGAGCCTGCAACCTGGAGGGTGAGAATGGAACATCTTACTTTCTGGGGAGAAAACCTTCATGAACCAAGGAGAGAGGACTCAGACCTATCTCCTTGGATCTCATGATGAAGTTGAGGCCTCAGCGAGGAGCTGAGACTGGTGAGGGGCTGGTTGGAGGAACCCTTTTCCCTGATACCCCAGCGAGAGAGAGACTGCTTCACTATCAGCCTGAGGGTTTCTCCTGAACTAACTGGGGGGGGGGCTCAAGGGGTGGTAGGATTGTGTTATTATTGTATATAATTGCCTATAGTATTTATGTTGTATAGTAATAAATTGTATATATTCCCTTCCCCTATATTGAGTTGTGGGGGGCCCCCTGGTGGTCTAGTGGTTAGGATGCAGCACTCTCACCACTGTGGCCCGGGTTTGATTCCCAATCAGGGAACTCCTCCAGGCAGATGGAGCTCGTCAGCCCTGTAAGGCCATCCATCTAAGAGAAGGTCACTCTAAACAAACCTACGTCCTGAGGACCTCGCTGCCACCGTCCGAGCTCGCTCAGCCCCGGCAGTTGAACCTCAGGATTAAAGGGTGGGCTCAGTTCAGCGCACACTGGGTCTCACCTAAAAAATCCACTGCACAGGCTCAAAGGGTAATGACCTTTCCCAAATCTTCGTTTGCGAAGACTGGCCATACTATACTATACTATATTGAATTGTGCCTGCCTGAAAACTTCTCTTCAGTGTAGAGGTAATTTGGGGGAGAGGCTTGGATATTGGAAATTGGATTTTTGGGGCTCTCAAAACCACCACACCGTGGTTTCTCCATATCTGGTGTACCATCTGACACAACCATCTGTGTGTTGCACTTCCTGGTTATCAGTTAAAATCAAAATAGGGGACATGTGAAGTGGGATGGGGAGATGGGGCATCCCCCACCACAAGAGAAGTTATGAAAAAAAATACAGAAATTCTTTCTGGGAGAAAAAAACCCAGTGCAGATTTTAAGTGAAAAGGAGGAGTCATTAAAACAAGGACTCTTTCTTTTATTTTTCTGCACTCTGATTACCAGAGCAACATTGTTTGCCTAATGCTGATGAACTTTACAATAATTTTGTAAAAATTACCCATTTATACACAGAAGGGGCATTTGCATGTAAGAAGCATACAGTTTAGTAATTACTTGTTTTATGCATGTAAATGTACCACTGAACCCAATTGAAATTTGACTCTATGAAACAGAATAAACAGCTGAATTTCTATCAATTATGGCTTTTAAAAGTTGTCTGCAGTTGAATGAGACTGCTTTTATGCAGCTGTCTTTAAATATATTCTGCCTTTCTCTATTACATTACCTCAGTCTCCTAAGATGGCATTACAAAAGGTAATGGTTTCTCTGCTCCACTGAACTGCATGTTCAGCTGTTTTGTAGAACTGCAGAGGAAGGTATAAATTTTAATCATTAGTTGATACGCCCTTAACATGCACCTTTTTCAAATGTGATTTATATGGTACAGTTAGTGCTGGTGATGGAGGGGTTTTTTCTGACTTTTTTAAAACCAAGTAAGTATACTATATACATTTTTTTTTTTTGGTATGTGTAGTAGTTACTATGTGTAAAAGCACTCTAAGATCCTTGGATGTATTGTCATCATTAATCAAGAGATTACACAATTATTCACACTGCTGTGAAGAACATTAGATGATAATGAAGTTACTGGAAAGCAAATGAAATATGTTTTGCTATTGCTCATCTTGTGAGAGGAGATTGAGAATATTCTGTTTCATTACTTTCCTAGTTATTTTGCTCCCAGTGCTTCTGATTTCACCTCTGGGAATCCAAGAAAATGTTAGTGTTAACTGCTGTAGGTATAGAAGTAGTGAAATGAAACAAAAGTCTCCATTTTATGTTATAAACCCAGACAACAAGTAAAATAAGTGGATTGTTGTCTACTGAAAGTGCAATTTCTGAAATGGCGAACTGGTAGCAAAAAAGCAAGTTATTCTATGCCCTGTAAGCAGCGTCTTCACCTAATTAACTGCAACTACACTACCTTTTTAACCTTTCAGAAGATATCTTCAAAGAGCCACTTTTGGAACTCAAGCTATCTAAAATAGCTGTACTGACTCAGTGGTAACATAAAAAGTGTGTTAAATCTGGCACAAATGTACCATTACCATCCTGTTCTAATTGCTTTTAACTTTTTCATTATTATTTTTAAACCTACCAAGGAAGATAAATGCCTTTATCTGCTCTTTGAGGCCACTGAACAAGTCCACTCACTGCAATTAATATCTTTGGTGCATTTTGCTGGCATCTTGCACCGGCTTCCGTGGATCAGTACAACCTTTCCAGAAAGTAACCTATCTTTTAATTTTAAAAACAATTACCAACAATCAATACATGAGCATACCTTATAATACCTCTACTGCTGGTATCCTTTCATTATTTTTTTTTTTTATTTTGGTAAGCTATTGTGTATGGAGGCTCAGCCATCTTTTTAGGTCTCTATATCCATCCAATTTTGTTCTGCATCTGGTTTTTTTTAACCCAGGTCTTTTTCATCCAAAAAAGGAAATGTCAGAGCCAAAAAATTCTGCATACGATAAGGAAATCTCTCGTGAAATGGTCTTTCCTATCTGATGCTGATACATTATTTCTCCTTCTACATCTAATGTAATGTTCATTCATGCTTAGTCTGCTTAATAAGTAATCTAGCAAACCTGAAAAACAATGTAGGGAAATATAGTGATGAATTCTTTATTTTTAACTCATTGTTGGATGAGACTGGATTAAAAATTATTCTGTGTGGTTCATGACAATAGTTAATGATAAGAGTTAATGAGAAGGAAATACTTAGAAACTAGATTTGTGAACTCCAGGTTTTACATCCAAGAATGGGAGTCTACTCTGGAGAAATACTGCTGTCTGAGCATATGCTGATCCATTTTAACTATGTACTGCATTTTCACCAGGTGTTTTGTTTTGAATCTTTGATGTGTTTGTGACTGCTCACTGAGAAAGGGTGCAGGGTTGCTCCAGAGTGTGCGCCAGATTATGAGGAATGGATAGAGAGTGTAAGATCTGGATTGACAATCTTCAATATTTTAAACTTTTATAAAGTTTCCGTTATAACAGGAAAACACGGATATGTACAACTTCAGATGTCAATTTTGGGTTTTATATTTTACTATTTTTTACCTTATTAATACATATATCATATATTGTTATGTGTAATTTATATTTACTTCATCATTCTATTTATTACCTTATTATTTATTTATACAATTATTTTTTAATATTTTAGGATTATCAGTGAGAGCTAGGTCTACAGTTAGGTATTTTTTAATATGCTGGTAGACATGTAAGAAAAGCATGTTTTCTATTTGCTTGTAATGGTGTATCTACCAGCAGTACACTGGAGAAAAAAAATGGTGCACTTCCATGGTGTTACATGGTTATGCTGTTGAAAAGAATAACGAAATATAATGAGCTGTGTTATTGTAAAATTTTCATTTTTTTCTTTGAAGTTGACTGGGAATTAGTTTTCAAGAAGGACACTTCCATCATTTTAATTCTATGTGTAAGCTAAATAATAAATTATTATTTGTGCTCTTTCTATGAAAAAGTAATTTTTAAACTGTTCTTTTATGATTAAAATGTGCTTCAATTATTTGTAATCTAGGTTTAGTTTTGTTGTTTTAAATTTTTTTCCTGCCCCCACCCCTACAGATAGTTTATCTGGCTTAATTTTATGAGGCAAATGATAATTGTAAAAATTAGTGATGGACTTCTAATGGGATCGATGGCTAGTTTTCATGGAATTAACAGAGCTTGTATTATAGACTGCCACATGCTTTCTAGAAGGGCAGTAATTAAATGTAGCTACTGATGCCTTTAATTGATTTTGCCTGACATTACTTCCTGGTTTTTTTAGGTGAAACTGTTTGAACAAAAGTATCTACTAAGGTGGAGATAATGCAGAATTATTCTTTAGTTATATTACCTTCTCTTGGTCTTGGATTTTAAGTACTTTTTCTAACCTCTGTTTTCATCAATAGGGATAAAGAAATGAGCTATTGAGAGAGATGAAGCGGAAGAGACTGCTCTAAGTTCCAAAGAAGAGGGTTACTTACATGAAATAAATCAAATTAAACATAAAACCAAACCAGAAAACACTTAAAATACAATCTTAACTCACTGAAAGTTATGTGTTCCATGGAGAATTTTTTCCTCTTTTCTTTCACATTTGAATTAGTAATAAACATGTGGTTGACAATATGGCGTTTACATTTCTTAGTTTTGGTGAGGTGCTTTTTTAAATAAGTCCTGCAAGTAACAAAGACATGTTTTAAAGCTATTTTTATCCTCTGTTGGGATTCTGAAAATCTCGTCAAAATTCAGAGCAAATGTTAAAAGACTGAGATGAAGTTTTCTGAGACCCTGCATTACCTTTTAAGATAAATTGAATGTAACTGCGAAGTGCTGTTGTACAAAACTATTGTAACATAGCAAGAGTTCTGAATGCATTTTTTTAATCAAAAAATGAAAAATTCTTTGATAGGTGAAATACTATATGTAAGTATATAACTCAGAATCAGCAATGGTATTGTATTTGATGCTATTCACCTTGTATCTGAAAAAAACCTCTTGTTGCTTTCTAGTAAAGCTGAAAACAAGGGTGGTATTCAACTTTAACCATTGAATTAGAACTAAAGACATAAAAGTAAGATTGTCATTATAATCTTAATCAAATTCCATGTAGTGAGTTTAAATTATAAAGGCCTCAACAACTGGATTGGAAGGGATGTTTCTCTCTGCCTTATCTATCTTATGCATACATACATTTTATTTATTATCTTCCTGATGTGAAAAGAAACATCTGTCTCTGGCAGTGGAAAAAACCATTTATTCAGATTAGTAATATTACTGAACACATTTCCACAGTGAATGCTTCCCTGCTTCTTGGTACACATGAAGCTGAACAAACAAAGCTAAGAATCAATTCCTTTCTGAGAGAGAATTGATACATGTTCAATCTAACACCACATTTTTTTCAAGTGCCTTTATTTGCTGATGTTCACAAACAGCAGACATTTCTTGCTAAGGTTGAATCTTTATGAGATTGAAAATCAGCAATTCCACTTGAAGAATTAAAATGTTTGTTGGTTCATGACAATCTATTTGAGTCTAATTTTCTTCCTTGGCATTGAGTAGCATAGCGATAGATTTATTTCTGTGGTGAAATATCACTCAGCACGAAAAAGGATGAAAGAAATGGATGCTAAATTAGTGCAATGTGAAGAAAATCCAAAGGGGAAAGGTGCTTATAACTCAGTAAAACCTCATTTTTCTCAAACATCAGTCAGGTCTGTATGTAAGATATGTTTATAGATTTGCTGTAAGATACACAATGGAAATATACAATTTTTATTTAACTACAGTCTAAGACAAACAGGCACGTAGGGCCCCATTCTGTAAGAAATTGTACAAGTTGCTTCTGTGGATCTAACCCCGTTCTTAGATTGGGTAATCTTTCTGTACATGCTGTAATGTACTGAAAATATGTGGCTTTAGAAGTGCAAACCCCTTTTGAGCTGCATGGACAAGTAAGTGTTCTGTGACAGATAAATTTGAGAACAGAATTTTAGTCTGTTCATGTTCTTCTATAACACTACTTACTCTGAATATTTTCCAAGGAAACAGTAGTGCACGTTATTATTAGAATGGACATGAAATAGGTGAGTAACTAACATGTTATACATTGACAAGTTTGCCTGAGCACTTATCACGGATGGAAATAAGGACTTTTAAATGTGTCTAGAGAAAGGAGAAAAAAATCCAAGCCCCAACCAACAAAAACATAGAAGAAAGAAGCTAAAATTACGATAATTTAATCTACTTGGAAGAAGATGGACAGGTTTTGGTTTGGTTTGATTTACCTTTTTTAGGAAGTAGAAAGCATGATTTGATAATGCAAAATTTAAGCTAAAATAGGTATTTTGGAAAGGACAGGAGAAAAGGCATTCATCCTGGAATATGTTAGGAGCAAACTTGTGTCAGACTGTGAAGGAAGTCCATAGATCAATGCAACTTACTTAGGCTTTTGAGAGGAACAGCACAGGCATCAGAAGGATCTAATGGATCTACATAAAATGAAGACTTCGCCAGAAGCAAAAGTGAGAAACTAGATAAAACCTCCAAAAAAACTGTCACCTAAACAAGGTGTTGAGATGCTGGGAAGAAATTCCAATGGGAAGAGAAACCTTTAGAGAAACTTTCAGATTTAGAGGCTCTAAGAGGCATAGTGCAAAAGTTTGACATTCTCAGTTGTCAACTCTTGCTTGTCTCTAAAGACCACAAATCATGGGTGACAGAAGTGGGATGTGTTCTGGTGTCAGCTTCAACGAGCTTTACTAGTGGTATGAATGGAGATGGTAAACGATGACTGTTGAAGTGCACACCACTTTATTTCATCTTCACACAGGTAGCAGGATGTTTTATTGCTGGTAAAATCTTAGGCTTGCACAGGCAAACCTGTGCAATATATTTGTCAGACCCCTGTAAGAGTGTATGATAAAAGCTCAAGAGAAAATAACCCTAATTTAGCAATAAATCATTGTGTGTACACATAACTAACACCTGACAGATTTTGTAAATGGATATGTAACTCAGAGAAAAGGAGGGAAACAAGGATGCCAAGAAATCAGTGTTTTGCACCAGGAATGAACACAAAACAATAGCTCAAGTGTGGGCAGAGTGAATCAGAAAAATGAAAAATGTGACCAAAGAAGGATCATAATAAAACCAAAATCTTCTATTAATATTAGAAATAAATATACGAAAAAAAGAATGCTCAAGGCCTGAAAAAGCCTATTGGTAAATGCCAAGTAATAAAATAAGAAGTGTTTTGGGATGGATTTATAAAAGTGATGTTTTATGTTGCCTGGTCTCTTTATGCAGTTAATTTAAGCCACACAGGAACTGAAGATGTTAGCCAGAGTAGCACACTAAACAAGTTTTAAGTTAGCTAAACCAGTTAACTTGAGTAGGAAGGAGGGGAATTAACCTTAAGTTGCCAGAGAATTTTCTGGAGCCATGGGTTTCTAAGAATTCATGGAAGGTGAATAATGCCCAGAAACCAGAGAAGAGAAAGCATAGAATATAGTTTTAAACAGAGGAATGGAGCTGTGTGCAATAATAGAAAAGTGAACCTAAAGTTACTTGCACAAAGATGGAATATATTAAACTGTATGCATGTAGATGAGAAGATAAGAAGTAGCTGTGGTTCTTTCAATATGTAACTTGAATCAACTTTTCTCTTTAACAGGATGCAGGAACTCATGAGCAATGGAGAAGCAATCATAAGCTTAAATAACTTTTATCTGATCTTCACATTCTCCTATGCAAGTTAAAAAACAAATATAGAGCTGAGATTATTCTTGTGTGAGTGCCCAAACAGTTCAAAAAATATACTCATCTTGTTACCACTGAGGTCTATCTTGCTGGGTGGTCATGTGTTGCGGTCCGAAGAGAAGAGGGGACAGGACACGAGGAAGGGTGCAAGCAGACTTGTTTATTCAGCCGTGCGCCCGATTCTTAACTGTCCCGCCAGGCAAAGGGGGCAGAACATCGGGTGGGCTATCAGACTGACAAATGGGGGAGCAAATCAGAACAGGGCACAGGCAAAAGGGGGAGGAGGAAGCTTGGGCATGTGCAGTTGTGCACTGTGTAGCATGAATACAGTGAAACCACATAATAACAGTAAAGTCCATATGAAAGTCCTGCCAATTGCTGTATGCTTTTCTCCATGCTTGGAACTGTTCCCATCCTGAACCTTGCTTCTCCACATCTCACCCTTTCTTATTAGTTTGAAAAATGCCTGTTGCGATAGTCCTTCTTGCAGCATGCTGTGACACAGGAAATAGTTAGTAACAAAACAGAGAAAGCAAAATTTCAAAACAAGTGGACAGCAGCATTTGCTGAGTGACTCCCCCCTAAAAATTGTTTCCAGCCTGAGATGCTACTGCTCTATGGTGTCTCTATGGACTACAAGATCCTGGAAAATAAACAGAACATGTTAGAAGGGAGAATTTAAGATTGGGATCACATGATAAGGGCATAACTTGCATAATCAGTTCATCTGATTCAAGTTGAACTGCAGGGATTGCTGTTGTTTCCTGGCACTTGCTGAAGGGATGGGCTACGCAAGATGGAACGCGGTTGAAGGGGTGCTGCCTTGTTTCTTGACAGCTCACAAGTGCACTGTTTAAGATCTGGCATTGAATTAAAAGTCACTTTTCTTCTCAAGTCTGGTGACTTTTTCGGGGGTAGCAGTTGTCCATAAATGTTAGTAAGGGAGCGGCAATCTTTAGTCCAGTGTCTGCCTTTCCCACATCGTTTGCACGGCGTCTTTGGAAGCTCAGTCTTTGTAGTTAATTGTGGGCAGTTCTTTTTAATATGTCCTGTCTCACCACAGTGAAAACAGGTTTGTAGTCCAGCTAAAGCTTCAGCTATTAGTCTTGCTTTATGAGAATTAGACCCCACATTCTTACAAGCTTCTATCATCTCCAGGAGTGTGGGATCTTTTAGCATTTTTAAGGCTTGTTGGCAATCTTCGTTAGCCTTTTCAATCACAAGTTTATTAAACAGAATGTCTTGGCTTTCCTTTTGCTGGACTTGACGTGCTATAGCTTCCCTTAGCCGGGTTATAAAGTCCACAAAAGGTTCTGTTGAGCCCTGATGAATTAGGGTGAAGGAGGGTGTTTGGACATATGCATCAGCAACCTTTTTAAAGGCCTCCATTGCCAGATCTTTTGTAATATCTAGGTATTTTAAATCCACAAGAGCCTGGTCTTGTCGGCTCGCATAGTTGCCTTCTCCATACAGCATATCAATAGCATTTTTTACAGGAATACCACGCCTCTCCATCTTTTCATTGACATATTTAACTATAAGACGTTTCCATTCCGCTTCAAAAACGGATGCCTGCACAGTCGATAACAGTCCATTAATTACCGCTTTGATATCATAAGGTATTAAACGGCAGGCGAGAAAAAACGATTCAAAAAGTCCAACGGTATAGGGTGAGCCTAAACCGTACTCTACAATTGCTTTTTTGATGTCCTTTAACACAGTATAAGACACCGGGCGCCACTCGGGGGCACGACCTTCCTCTAGGTAAATTGGAAAAGCTTTTAAAAACTCGGCGTCGTTAGCCTGTGCGGCTTCTGTCCGGAAAGCTTTCCAAATATCGTTGCATGGAAGAGAGGCATTTGCCATCCTGCAACTGCCGGGAGCCTCGGTAACAAAGGCTTCATGGGCGTGGCCATCTTTTCGGGTGTTATCGTCGGAAGAGGCTCTGGCCCTGCTCCTTCGTTTCCGTCTACCCCGGGAGGGTGATGATGTGGGGGCAGAGGCAGAGCTGGACGGAGAGGGCGTTCTGGTGGGAGGGTCCGTGGTCGTGCCGGGGGCGTAGGAGGGCGGGCGCGAAGGCGGGCTGGGGGGTGGTGCCGGCCGAGCTTCCACGGGCGGGCTGGGGGGCGGTGCCGGCGGGAGACGCGCGAAATCCTTGCATGCCGTTTCTCCACGCCGCGCACGCTCCCCGCTCTCCTGGGTTTCGCCCGCGTGGCCGCTCAGCTCGCCGACGCCATGATGCCCGTATTCCGTGGTTTGTTTCTCCCTCCCGCCGTCCGCGCTCTCCCCCGCCCCCCCGCCGCTCCGGGACCCTCGGGGCTTGTCCATTTTTGGAGATGGGGGCTTGGATTTTTGCTCAGATTCTTGGAGATTTTCATTGGAACTCATCAACTGATGCTGTAGCATCATCAAAATCAATCTCCAGGCAATTAATGCCTCAGTAGCAGTTTTGTCTCCCCTCTCTTTCGCTCTCCAGATATTGTATCCAATTTTCTCCCAGTCTTTTAGAGACATGCTGTCGGAGACTGCCTCTCCTCTGTTTTCAAGCCATTTAGCAAGGGATTTTGCGGATTTTTTGTCTAAAGGGTGTCCATTTTCCAAAATAAAGTCTTTAAGCTTGCGGTATACAAACTTTTGAGGGGTAGATAGAGAGAGACCCATTGCGAAATTACTTAGGCTTCTGTTGGTCTGCAGTTGGTTTTAAAGTTGATTTTGTGAGGGTGGGAGATGGGATTAGAGGTTTTTCCCGGAGCTCACCTTTCTCGGTGCGGTGGCTATCTTGCGGTAATCTGGGGTTCTACCGGGAAGGACCAGCGAGACGAAAACGCTTCTCTCAGCGCTGTCTGAGCCCTTTGTGGCGTGGGGGAGGTTTTCTTAAGGCAAAAACCTTTTCTGCCCGACGCTGGGCGCCATCTCTTGCGGTCCGAAGAGAAGAGGGGACAGGACACGAGGAAGGGTGCAAGCAGACTTGTTTATTCAGCCGTGCGCCCGATTCTTAACTGTCCCGCCAGGCAAAGGGGGCAGAACATCGGGTGGGCTATCAGACAGACAAATGGGGGAGCAAATCAGAACAGGGCACAGGCAAAAGGGGGAGGAGGAAGCTTGGGCATGTGCAGTTGTGCACTGTGTAGCATGAATACAGTGAAACCACATAATAACAGTAAAGTCCATATGAAAGTCCTGCCAATTGCTGTATGCTTTTCTCCATGCTTGGAACTGTTCCCATCCTGAATCTTGCTTCTCCACAGTCATGTCTATTTGGAAGGACAAGCCAAAAGAGGTTTCAGGGTGCTGTTCCATACTAATGTATTCAGTAATGATTTAAAAAATGGATATGGAGTACACTTGTACATTCTTGATGGATAACAGCCAGCTGACAAGGTTTGCAAGTGGTTTGAGGAAAAAAAATAGAATTCAAAATTATTTTGATGCAATGGAGAACTTTTCTAAAATCTGTGAAAAAGAATTTAGTAATGATAAATACTGAATACTTTAGAGGGAATCCCCCCAACTAAAATTAAATAGTATGCAGGTTTATATCGTTTAAATAAAAATATTATGGGGAAAGACTCCACTGTAATAAATTTGTGTCTGCTATGTGACTAACATAGTAGTCTTAATGCAATAATTAATTTGAACATAATTGTTTGATGACAGACTTATCTGAGCTTTCTGTTACTAGGCTGATACATCCACTCAGTCACCCAACCTTCATATGAATTTATTAAACCTTGTATATTTAGACTAAAAGGCACATTGTTTCCACCCCCCTTATTTTGGAATAGCAAACAATGAAGAGACAAAAAAATAGGAAACAGAGTTGGAGTTGGGTAATTACGGTAAAGCATACAGTACTTTGTTCCAAGTCAGGTTTAGCTATATCTGGAACAGCTCAAGTTCCTCAAATTGGTAAAAATATTTTATGTTTGAAGTTTTTAACAAAAGAATGCTGAGCACTTAATGTGTCACACTTGTGACTTATGTATAAAACATGAATATCCTTTCTGTCATTTGGTTCTGAGTAGTGACTTGCTGGTGAACTGACTGTGGGAATCTGAAGGCATTATGGCACTCTACATTATGTATGGCAGCATGGAATTATATTAGGAAGTGACTGCCACAACAGCACAAAAAAATAGCCCTTTAGGGAACAGCAGCTTTACAGCAAAAATCATTGCACCAAGAATCTATGTGTTTTCTTGATTTTTTTTTTAATAATTGAAAATATCTTATTAATTTGATTTCAGTGTTGAAGACAAGAAAGTAAGAATTGCTCAAGATATACAGAGATCAGACGATATCACCTGGAAAAAACCACAAATACTTCCAGATGCTGATTATAACATTCTAGCTTCTGTGGTGTTGATTGCTTTTTGTTTCTTCTAATAGATTTTCAATACTTGATTTTGCTTAGGCCCCATGGTGCATTAGAGAAAGTAAAGTAAATCTGCAGAGCTTGTGCAAAGACACTTGAAGTTGCCCTATGAGAGTCCTTTTTGGAAAAACAAGTACTGAACAGAATGCAGTAACATTTAAATAGTTTTTGGAATAATACATAACCAAGGTCACGCAGATCTAGATCCATTATATCAAACCTAATATGTTACGTCTCAGGAAAAGCCATCCAGCTTTTAGGTTTGAGCTGGAGGACTGAACCCAATCGTAATGGATTGGGATGGAACTATGGATTTCAGTGCCAGAATTCTGTAATCTGTGGTGATGTTTGTTATGATTATAGTAAGAAATGTACACTGGCTCCATAATCCATTGTTTTAAAATGCTATGTAATGAAGCTAATACTAGAAGGAAAAATAGGATAATCTTAAATTCTTTCCAATCCTGGAAACTGTGGCTTTTGCAGCGTCACACAGACTTCCTTTCAGGGAATAACACAGTGCACAGAAGTTTTCTGTGAAGCTTTCTTCAGTATTATTATCTTTAGAGCTCTTGCAGGATCTTATTAGAAGAGAACAATCTGATGTGTCTTTTTTGTGTTGGGAAAAAGGATGTTTTCATGACATTGTGTGTTTCCTTCTAAGATAAATGAAGGACATGCATATGGTGCCAAGTGGGAACTGCCTAAAACTCCTCCACTATAGCTACCTCACTAATTTAATCCTAAAGCCGAGGGATATCCACAGCACAATACAGGCATGAAGGAGAATCTATACGCGCACATAACGCAGAAGAGCACAGTGCAGCACCTGTTTGTGCCTGCTCAGGTTAACTGCTCTGTGCTCAGTAATTTCTCTGTACAACAGTCTTTCAGCTAGGATCAATGCAGGTCATTATTCAATTCAGACAGGTCCTTCAAAGCCTTTGTAATCTCAGTCTGATTCTCCAGATTTCAATCTTACGTTACAAGGAAAGGAGAAGCTGTGCTTCCAGAACTGTACTGAAAGATGAGCATAGCTCTTAAGCTATGTTGTACTTTCCTACATGTATCATACATGAAAGCAGTTAGAAATAGTGGCATTTACCACTGTTTCTGTTAAACTCAGGAAAACTGACTTTAATTTAGATCTGAAAATTCACATATTTCAGTCCATCAACTACTGTTCATTCAGACTCCTGACCCTCATTCATCAGCTGTGGTGTTTGGATTTAAACAGACACATTTCAGCCTATTAGAGGAGAGAGGCTACTCAAATACCACACTGAAGGCAAAATTTATGGGACAACCAACCACTGCTGAAGCAAATGAAGTACAACTGCTTCCTACGGTTCCAGGGTTACAAAGACAAATTAAAAGGTAAAAATGCTATACATTTTGCTTATGCCTGCCCATTTTAACCACCCAGGATACCTGTAATAAAAATGAGTGATTTGGTTTGATACTATTTATAGAGATTGGAACTATGGAAAAAGGAAAGAAATCACTAGGCAAAGTGTAAACATAAATTTATTTAAAGCCCTGCTTCCATGTGTGTGTTTTGCATTTGCAACATGCACGTTGAACAAATATGGATCTCAACAACCTTATCGTAACCCCATAGAGAATGATGACATCTGGAAATGACTAGGTGGAAATTTACCTTCAAAAACTCAAGTACTATTTATTTTCTCATCTGAAAATCATGTTTTGAATGACTCAGAGTAGCCCAGACAAGATTTCCCATCTTAGTTCATGTAGGACGAAGGCTAAACAGTTTCTCTCCTGCACTTTCGTGAACAAGATTTTCAAGCATTTTGAAGACTTTTTTTGTTCTATTCTGAAGACATGTTACATATGTATCACCTCTCATCCGTAAGAGACAGAAGGTAGCTCTGTGATCATTTGTAATAAAGATCAGCTGATAATTATGACCTAGAAACAAATTCTAAGACTGCAGCACTTCTGATTCCTGCTTTGTTCTTGGTACCCTATTAAATGTAGTCCACATCAGACTGGTTGGAGTTATTGTACTGTGAGTTTCACATAAATTGTCAGGGTCCTGAGTGCATCCCCCCTCCTGGAGGTTTAACCGTTGGGGCTAACTTGTTTATTTGTGTGTGGTTGGTCGTGTACATTTGTACATGTAATGCTTGGCACGGAATCCTGTTCTCCAAGTGTATCTGGTTGTTTATGGAACTAAGACTGGATGTCTGTGTAGTGGAGTAGACGGAGCAAATTTAACCAGGTATAGAATCATGGAATCATACAATGGTTTGCATTGTAAGGGACCTTAAAGATCACCTAGTTCCAAACTCTCTGCCATGAGCAGTGGTACTTTCCACTAGACCAGGTGACACAAAGGCCCATTCAACCTGGCCTTCCACATTTCCAGGGATGGGGCATCCATAACTGCTCTGGGTAACCTGTTCCGGGGCCTCACCACCTTCACAGTAAAGAACTTCTTCCTAATCTAGGCCTGCTTTCTTTCAGTTTAAACTCATTACCTCTTGTTCTGTCACTATGTGTTCTTGCATGTCCATGGTGAAAACTACTAGTTCAACGGGCTCTGCTAAAAAGTCGTCTTCATCCTTGGCTGGCAGAAGTAGTGAGAAGGTGGAAAACGAATACTGCTAGGGACAAGTGATAAGGTGATCAGAACTGTAGCTTAGACATTCCTTGGGAAGGATTTCTGTGTTTCTCTTCTTGCTGGGAGATGTCTGCCTTCATTGATATGGTATGTGACCATGAGTAAGTGTGTATTGAGCACACATATTTAGAGAGACACAATCTGGTTTTATCACCAGAACTGGTATTAGAATACTTACAGCAATTCCTCTTGGTTAAATTCAAAACATTTGTGCTACTTGTAAAGTTTTTTATAGAGCTGATCCTGATCAGCTAGTGATTGAAGAAGTAAGACTGGTTTAAAATTATGGAAAACATGGCAGCTCTGTACAGTGTAAGGTGATCAAATGGTGTAATATCTACAGTAACACTGCCTCAACATCTCGGCATAAATCCTTCTAATGCAGGCATCCTACGTTGACAAAGTCTCATTAGGGATTGGTTGCCGACAACATTAATGCAAAATATGAGTATTTATTAATATTTTACCACAGCTGTGTATAACAGGCAATTGGTATCCCATTAGCCCTATTTTAATGATGATGTTAATATGTTTGTTCTTTTTCCCGAGAAATCTTTGGCAAGCTTTACAGCTATATTGATGAAAAATAAGTTGCATTAAATGTAAAAAAATGAATTTGTTTCAGTGTGATACTATATCTGCAATCACTGAGATTAATTAAAATATGATGTTGTTCTTAGTGTTAATTTCACCTCAAATGAGATCAGCAAGTAATAACTGTGATACATGTCTGACCTATTGTTAAGATTTTTTTCCTCTTACTGGCCCAACGTTGAAACAACTGTTCAACCAGTCAAGCAGATTTTTGCAAACCATGTTCTTCTCTTTTTCTGAGTAGGAATCCATATGGTTTCCATGATTTATAAGAAAAGCTATCACTTGAAATGAGCGCCAAGCTCTTGCATTTCTTTTACAAAAGATAATGTACAAATCACTGTTCTACATGGCATCAACAGAGCAATTCATAACCCCAGCTTAATGAACTGGCCAGGTAGAGTAAATTGAAATAGGTAATAATTATTATATGCAGTTACAGACCAAAAGGACTGTGGTAAACCATGACCATAAATGAAAAGAAACATTACAATTAAGTGTTCTCGATATTAAAAATATAGCTAGTTAGGCTCAAAGACTCGTCAATTCAATAAGCTTCCTAAAAATGATTAAAATTTTAAGAAAATATATGATTCAAAAATTACTTTTACATTTAGAATATAAATGCCATACAACCCTGCAATTCAGTATATGAATGCAGATTCACCAAATTTTTACTGGAAACGTTGTTTGCCCTAGTGAATATAATGAACTATTTTCTGTTGATAGTAATAATTGTTTATTCTATTGAAATTCAGAACAGTTTACAGTTATCAAAAGAATCTGCACATGGTGATTAGAATAACTCTATGTCAGGGATAAATAGGGGAATGGATTTTAAGAAAGAAAACCTTAATAATTCTGTAAAATAGAACTTATGTCCAATTTTGAATTACTTTTAACAAGCTCAGGGACGGGATTAAAAATTTTAAGTAAATGTGCTTATCCCATTAAAGACTGAATGATACAGCTTAACTACAGACAACTTGAGTGACCAATCCTAAATGTTTAGTTTTATGCTATGTAAAGTACATGTGGTGCTTAGCAGATAACATTCTCTTTCTAGACCACAACACTTTGAATAAATGTACCAGAATTCCAGGGAAAGTTGCAAAAATTTTATTTCTTTGATCTGTTTGAACAAAGATTTAAGTATAACAATATTAGTTTGTTGAGAAGCTGTTGCTGTGGTTACATGCATGTATCTGTGTATAGGAATTTGGAAGCAACTGTATAAAAATTAAAACCTTGAGGCTTTTTAAACAGTTCTATGTTCTGTGGAATTCAATGGGTGCAGATCATATAAAAAGTTCAGCAGGAGGTCAGATCTGAGATTTAAGTGATAAAAATTACTTCAGTGTTAATGTATTCACATGTATTCACTGTATTATCTACTTGTGAAACTCATAGGATTGCCTAGATCTGGCTAGGTTTTTCTGACAGTGCTTTTACTTATTTAACTATCTACTCATATGCTGCCATTCTCATCAATCCCCTGGAGGAAAAGAAGGGAGAGATGATTTCTCTCAATACTTTTGCCCCCCTCTCAAAACATATTTTCATTTTAAGTGTTTCTTCTTCTTCTGCAGCACTTCTCAGCTGTTTGAACAGAAGGAAGTCTGACAGAGCACTGAGAAGAAAAGACCTTGTGTGGGGAGCACAAGGAGTACAGTCTACAACCACTCAAGTGCCCTTCTTCTGAAATTTGGTGCCTTGCAATTGGTGAAATTGTTTACCAAAATTACTGTGGCAGTGCTTCTCAAAGAGGTGGGCACACATTACCTATTACAGTCAAGCATTGAATAACTAATTTGTTTTCAAAGAGTTTTGGGAGTAATTTTAGTTCTGCTGTGTAATAGTGCAGAAGAGCATATGCTTTTGTTTCTGAGGATCAGTTTCTCTGCTGGGGACAGGACTGCCATTTCTTTAATGTTCCACCACTGAAGCATTCTAGCATGGGAAAGAGTAGTTCTCTTTATCTGTGTGTGAAATATTGCTATGCTCCAATGACTATCAAAAACCTCTTCATGAGCACCAACTTGGCATCGTATTATCATTCTTTTCCATTGACAAAGTTATGTGTTTCTTCTGTTGATAAATCTTCAGGAATATTTTGGCTTTCTGTGGTAAAATGAAGCCTGATGATACAGCCTAGTTGTTTCTGGGAATAATAAAAAAAAAAAAAAATACTGTGACTAAAAGTCTAGCTCCATAAAACTTTTGTTAAGGATTTCAGAGGAGTCAAGACACTATGTTCCAAGAAATTTCAAGAAGTATGGTTTCAGACAGACGTAAGACAGAGCAATCAAAAGCAAAATGCTCCTAGTTTGATATTGAACTGCATTTTTTATTGATGATCCTTATCAAAGGCTTGTGGTGTGAGCACAAGTAATAACACGATAATTCTAATAATATACTTAGATGGTCTAAAACTGAAGAGTATATATAAAAATATTTAAATTTAAAATAGTTGTATCTTTATATCTCATGTATATATAGGCAGGTGTTTGACTGTTGTTGATGTAAACCATAGGGCTTAGGGACAGGTGATGGCATGACACAAATTTGTTAAGAGCTGTATCAAATATTTGACTTAGATGCTTCCTTTTTTATTCCCTGCCTACCTCTCCATTTATGTAATTATATTATTTTAACTGAGTTACATATGAAATTAAGAAGGATCACTGTTTCCTCTCACCAGTTATTTCTGTGCTGTTGTACTTGTATTTTACTACTTGCAGGTCACATCCTGCTTTCTTGTACAGGCTCCAGGATGGAAGCTAGTGCAAGCTCAGTGCTGATGTTACTTCACTAGGCTTTCATTAGGCTTTTACCTTGAGTTTCATATTCTCCTTTTATTGTATTCACTTCCATTTTTCAAGTAAGCGAAAAATTTTCAGTGTGTGGCTTTGGCTTAATGAGTAAATTACTTAAAAATTTCACTTAATAATGTGGAAATATTTTATCTGGAAAAACAAAATAACAAATAATTTCGATGGAAAAAGCATTTATTAAAACAACAGTGGTGCAAACTGACCCTTATCATAATGTAACCCCAGAAACCAGGCTAATGGTTTGGTATAGTGGCACTGTAAGTAATAAGTGTTTGTGGAAGCGGAAGAAGCAGGGCTAAACAGGATACTCTCATAATGAAGATAGGATGTGATAGGTCAAATTCCTTAGCTCCTCAAGAACACACTAAAATTTAGTCAAATGAACCATTTCAAATCATTCAGAGATATGCTGAGAGATAGCCTGTTTGTTATATTTATTTTTCTTTACTGCTGAGGGTGTGTAAAATATGTGTTTGTGCTTCTCTAGGTTGTAAAGGCAAATTGTATTTTATGTCTGAGAGATTATTGGTTCTAACTGAGTGAATATTCAAACACTGCTCTTCCAGAGAAGAAAAAGGAGGTTTCAGTCTGGTTCTTAGCATACGGATATCCTCATCACAAAGGCACAGGTACTATCAGCAGCTTTGTTAACTGTCACCACGAAGAGCAATATGATCAGGAAAAGAACCATACTTCATCACCTGAAATGGTTTATTTAGGTCATATTTGAGGTCTATGAGGGACTTTTTTCCTCTTCCCTCTCTGTAACTGTTCTGCAGTTTAACCAGTACACTTTAGACCTTCTATTACCTATTGAAGTCTTAGAGCCTGTGAGAATAGTAAATAAACCTCTTTCTCAGTATTTCCAAGCAATATAATATAATTCTCATTTGATATAGGAAAACATTCCATATACGCTATCACAAAAATATTGAATATCAGAGAATAATGACATACGGTACCGTAGTATTTTGTATTTCAAAAGTCTATCAGTGTCAATATCTGAAAAATATTTGATAGTCTACAAATGTTGGAATGTTCTCTTTGTGCGACTAACCTCTCTATAGAAATGGAAATTTCAGCTAGTGAATTGAAAAATACACTGGAAGATAAAGGCTATAACTTTTAGGATGATAAAGACATGTCAAATAGATCTCCTGACCAGCCTACATGGTATGTCGTGGTGGATATCCATCCATGGACTAACTCAGAACCTAACTGGACAGGATCCTGGGCAACCTGCCTTAGCTGACCCAGCTTGAGCAGCGGGATTCGGCTAAATCTTGGTAGGTCCCTCCCTAAATGATTCTGCGTTCTGTAATCAGTATTTACAGGTGTAAAGAAAACGGTAAGAAAGACCTTTGGAATAACATGCTGTAGTAAAACACTGTCTGTCTGTTTAAATGTGACGTATGTCTTTAATTTCCAAGTTGAGTAGTAGATTTGTCACTATTGCAATTTCTGAGCTAAAAATATGTGGGTTTTTTTATTTAGTGGAATAATTTTGGCTGTTGGTTTTGTTCATTTTCATTAAGGTAGACTTCTAGCTCAAGCTGAAGTCAGAGTGCTTGTCTTAGTACACTGCTTAAATGAGTCATTGGGCAAAATTTATATTGCAAGGAATATACTGCCTATTTTGTCAATGAGGAGAGATGATGGGATTTGCCTCTTTGCTGTGGAATCATTAATATGGAGAAACAAAATATTTTGTGTGCAAACATATTTAGAGAAATGGGAATATAAAAGACTATTTAGCCTTAACCAATGTGTGCAAGATGTGGGAAGAGGAAAATATTTACAATCTTGTAAAAATTGGCGTTCTGTGTTACCTTTTATTTGATAACACAGCTGCAGGATTTTCTTCCCTGCCAAAACCTCCAGCTGTTGTTTATTATTCCCTCAGCTGTCTTGATACAATGTTTGCAAATCATTGCAAGTTTCATTATTGAAATAACAGTGTTTTTAATGAATAAAAGAAGTCCTTACTTCCCTTCCCTATTCACCTTGTGAAATGGTCACTGAATTTTTTTCATGCTTTTAGAGATTTGAATAGTGCTTTCTGTTTTCTTACAGTTTTTATCAAATAACATTTTATCAAATAAAAAAAAACCCAAACCCTAAACACTCTGACTTGGTTAACAAACAGTAAAATGGAATCCTTATGTGTCTGATTGCGGAACATAGCGAACAGGATTAAATCAAAATGAATCGTTGAAAAAAAAATGCCATTCTATGCAGGTACAGGAAAAAATCTGAACATACTGTTGCTAACCTGTCCTATTGAGAAGAATCTGCCCCTTAGTATCCAGCTTTGATTAGAATCTGGAGTGGCCAAAACCGTACAGCTTTTACTAATGTGGTGATTTACATATAATTGAAAAATCTGAAAGCTAAATTTTGATTAGTGAATAAGAGACCCCGGAGTGTACAAGTGAAGCTTGAAAGGATACTGTACTACTGTACTTAAAAAAGTAGATATTTTTTCTAAGATACTGTTTCAAAACAGGCCTAGTCTTGTAATTGCATTAAACAACCCAGGGTTGTTTACACTGCTATCAACCCACGTCACTAACACCTACGCCAATGCAGAGTGCTTCACAGACCTTTTCCTCAAACATCATTGACAAACTCCTACAGCATACACAAATGCAGCAATAAGACCAAACACATTTACTGGGTGCTGAATTGGTTGACAGCGTTTCTAGAATGCCACAACTCAGGTATGATTGCTTAGTTGAAGTGGGAGGAACTGGTACACAAGACCATTCACAGACAGGAAAACCATATCATTGTTCCTTTTTAAAAATGGAAGAAAATATTGTCCTAAGCAGCAAAACAGAAGAGAAATTTGGGTATTCTCAGCAAAACACTCTCAAAATCACTTGTCGTATTAGAGACTTTTAGTTCTGCCTGTGCAATATGGCCCTTTACAGTAAGCTGTATCCTGCGATGGCTGATTACATGAGAGATATCTACACATGGAACAGCTAACCGCCTGTAAACACTGTGCAACATTTGACCCCTGATGGACCCCCTTTTCTGCCAGAAGCCAGTTGTGAGGCTTATGAACATTATCTAAAATGGAGACCACATGATGGGAAGCCAAGTTGATCACTGAGAGCATTTTGAACAAGCACCACGTCTTGGAATGAACTATATATTCTTCTCTCCTGCAGTCTATAGGCTTCACTCTAAGTTCTGTGAACACTGCTGGCTTCTAAGTTTGATCTATTTTTGTTGTTTCCCATCTAGTGGGAACTTGCAGGCCACCTTAATAATATTACATTTTTTTAATTAAGAAACACTGCTTTTGATAATTTTTTGTTGGTTTTTTGGTTGGTTGGTCTTTTTCCATTTTTTTATTTTTTTTTTGTTGTTTGTTGTTTTTGTTTTTTTTAATCAAGTCTATCTATAATACACTAAACAGTAGGCTGTTGAGTCTCGAGTGTTTAGAGACCTTCAAAGTTTTATTTCATGACTTAAGAGATGATTGAGGTAACCCAAATTGAGATAAAGAATAAATTAACTAGGTCTGTGATTCATTCTACATCTTAGTACAATACATCTCTCATGATGTTTTTAAAATCAGGTGAGGTGGATTTAGCTGTATTCAACTAATTGTAAAGTCAATTAAAAATATATTAAAAGGACAAAGATCCCAGATATATTTCCTTTGTGTAGGAGACCAAGAGGTGAAACAATCACTTTTAGAAATTGCATTCGAATCTTTTCCTCTTCCTGTATGCTAGCAAAGAAGAAACAAAAAACATACACAGATTGACTCGATCTTGTAATAGTTTAATATACCCTCCGTGCTGAGACTTTATTAATTTGCCTGAGTTTTAGGAGTTGGAAGAGCAGCTATCTCAGGAGGTGTGGAGTTTTAATTTAAGTAAAAAGCAAAAATTTAAGCTCTCTTTCAGGAGAGTAATTAAACTTAGAAACAGGTAAAATTTGCCTTTTGATTTAACCTCAGGGAGTGTAGCTATAATATTTGGCCATCTACTTGGGGAAAGCATCAGATCTAGTTTCACGTGGCACTACACGAAGCTACAGCTGAAATAGTAAAGAAAATTGTTCTTAACACTGGCTGAAGCTGCTTGAGTATTTTTTTGCCAAAAAAGCATTTACCTTTTTCTGTCCTTTCATAGCCAGTTAATGCACTTTCAAATTAAAAATCACAGAAAGGGACTTTAGAAGCTTGTTTGGTCCAACCCCCATGCTCAAGCAGGAAGGCCTGCTATCAGTTACCCAGGACGATGTTCAGATAGTTATTGAGTATCAAAAAGGAGGGAGACTCTTCAACTTCTCTGGCTACCTGAGGTTTGGATTTCTAAACTGTGTCTATGAATGCTTAGGCAGACTCTGTAGTCTTTGGAGGTACCTTATCCACCTTCTGAATGCTTCCTGGTTTTGTTTGAGTTTTCCCAGGCCTCCTGGAATCTTGCTTGACATCTTGCTTTCATGGCAGACTCCTCTTGAGTATGGAGGTGGTGATCCTTGAATATTTGTCAACTTTCTTGGGACCTCTTCCCTCCAGGGACATATCAGATCTTTACCAGCATCAAAGTTTGCTCTCCTGGAGTCCAGAACTCAAAACTTTTCCATTTTGAAGCGGTGACCTGTCCCTTGCTTCTACAGAATATTCAATTCAGCTCATAACTAATGTTCCTGGTTTTTTGTAAAATATTCTGTCTGTAAAGAGTGGAATTGAGTGGAGAAATCTTAGAATCAAAGTCTCTTGCGCAAATATTATTATGGAATGGTAATTAATATTTTCCATATTAAAAGCAGATTCAAAGTGAGAGAACATATAAACACCTGTATGATGAAAGTAATCTACTTAGGAATTGGTGTGTAATCTCATTCTTCTTAAGAAAAAAAAGAAAAAAGACAAAAAAACCCCAAACTGCACTAATGCACAGAGAATGACAAGCCTGTTTAAAACCCACAAGTGATATGTCATATTCTGTGACACAGTTGTCTGAAGATCTTTCATTGTAATTAGGATAAAATCATTTGCACCTACTTTGTCATAGGTAACAACCAAGAAGTATAGTCAGTATAGGTCATATATTTTTCTTCTATATATATAAAACTGTCAGCCCGTTTATATTTGTTTACATGTTCAAATACCATGTGTAATGTCTAATTCTTTTATTCCATGTTCTTTTTTTCCATGTTCTTTTTCTTGCCTCCCTTTTTTGAAGTCATTAGAATTGTCTACCAACTTTGTAGGAAACTACTTATGTTTCACTTTATGCATTATCAATCTTCTTCAGCATTGCTGCCCTGATTTTGAAAACATTGAAGATGTGGATACACATTTTGCACTTGAGATTTATTAGAACTAAATTCTTAGAATATTTGAGAATTGAGTTTTTACCATGTTGAGTTTGGAACGATGAAATACTGAAGCTTGAGGAGATTTGAAGCTGAACAGAGATGCCTTCTGCCTCTGAAACACAGATATTGCAAAACAGAACAGTCTGTATTTCAACCTTTTGAAGAAAAGTGACAAATGAAGTAAGTGTGGTATCTGTACCATGGTATAAAATCTGAGCTGGAACATATCATACTGGCTAAGCAGCCTTTGACAGGCTTTTCTCCAGCAACAGCACGAAGCTGCTGCTTCTTTCTCGCAACAGTAGTTCTGGAGGTCTCAAGAGGAGATATGTGTATATGAATTTATGATCTGATCAATGTTGGAGCTTTCTTAAAGCAAATTATCACTCTGCAAATATTAGTGTATACAATAACATAGACAAGGCGTTCAGGGCCTTGACAAAGTACTATGTATATGTACACAGGAGGAAGCAGGATTTAGTTTGCAGCAGGGATGCTGAGGTATTTCAAGTCTCAAAAGAGTTGGAAGATATTCTGAACCATATTTGCAAAAAAAGCAAAGTGACTAAAGTGAAAGATTAAGGTGAAGGAATACAGGTACAGGGAGGGGGAAAGATAAACTTTGTTTTATACCGGCCATTAGCCATTAAAAAAAAAAAAAAGCCTCCTAAGAGAGTTAAAGCCTTGGGTAAACCTTTGTTTGAAAAAAAAAATTTGCTTAACTGACTACATAAAAATTTTGACATTGTTCAGTCACAAAGCAAAACACTGCAAACCTTTTCATTCAAACTTTTTGCCTCCAATTTATATTTGTTTATACATATTGATTACTAATCAGTGAGGCAAATGTGGTAAAATAGGATCATAAAGACCTGAAATAAAGCAACAATATTTCAGATCAAGTCTGAGAGTCTTGAAAGACTCATGAGGACTTAAACTGGAAATTTTTGGAAAAAAGAAATAAGACAAAAATGATCAACACAGGGAGCATACAGTAGTTTTTAGATGGCAGCATCCAGTCATAAGATTTGGATTACAAACATCTATCAATATCAGCTACCACAGGGTATTTAACAACAGAAAACAGCAACGTGTTTTCCTTGTTCCAGTGATGCAGAACTATCTGCCTTGAGTCTGTTTGAAAATGACACAATTCACAAGCCACATAAAGTAGGAGAAAACACATCCTAGATAAAACTTAGACAGTAGTGGGTGCATATTCAGTGACTGTAGTTGGAGGCATGTCAGCCCTCATTAACAGTGGCAAATTAGTGGCAAAATAGTTCCCCATTATTGTTATATAAAGGTCACATTATGGAAGTCAGCATTTTTACTGATAGTTTCTCAGGTTTCTCTCTCATGTAATGACTTCTTTTTAGCCAGATCTATGCTACTTCAGACTGTAAAAATATACTCTTCATTGTGTTGCACCTCAGAATCTCTTAGGAGCTGACACAGATGTGGTACCAAATAGTCACTTACTATTGAGAGGATAGAAGAGGATATTTTACTGGGAGTGTTGATGTACTTCTGTGGTATTTACAGTGACTACCTCATGGTATCCAGATGGAATTTAAGATGTTTGTTATGACCCATAAAGTACTAAATGGCCTATCAGGAATTAAATTGCTCCTCATGCTGTTCTGCTGCAGCTGCTACCAACCGATATATAAGAGACATGATACTTGGCAGTACATTACCCATGAAAGCTTTTTCTCTCATCCACAGTTCAAAGTAGTCTGAAATTGGCAGATTTCTGGGAAGTCTGCAACAGATGTATGATACGACTTTTTGGGGAGGAATAAAGACAGAGGCAAGAGGAAGCACGCTTCTGTCTGAAATTCGTAGAAGACACTGAAATACACTTCAGATCTTAAGTATAGTCATTGTCTGGTTAATTATTTTAGCTTGTCAAGTAACAACAAATAACATAATCATACCTCAACAGGGGAACCTTGTTAGTTGGAAAAGCACCAAATTCTTCACTGCTCTTCCAGTGTGTTGTCATATTTCTAGCCTTCTCTTACAAGAATGATTAGAAAAATGACAGAAAAAAACAATTTAACAAGTCTACAGAGCATTAATAAAATAGATTTTATAATTCAGTGTAAAGAATAATTTAATCTAAATTACATTTGTCAAAAGTATCAGTGTTTCTATGCAATATTCTTGATCTTTTCTTATTTATTTATATGCTACATGCCTGTAGAGCCAGGTCAACTTACAGAATGAATACGAGATAATATGATGGAAGAATTATTATTTTGTTATGGAGTTCAGAGGTATCAGTAGTGTAGCCGTCAGAAGTTAGATTTTCTTCCCTATAAGAATACAATTACTGAGAAGATTGAGACTGATTAAATCATATCTGGTTTAAGCCACTAAGGAAAAATTTGAGCTTGGTATCTGATTTTGTAATGCATTTTTTTTTTCTATTTGAAGAGTTGGGAAAAATGTAGTTTCCCTATTCATGCCCAAACAAATCTATGACAAAATTGACTCATGCAGTGCAAGTTGAGAGTGAAATGAGGGTTGCCTGACAGTGTCAGAGAAATAAGCTGTCAGACATATTTCTATATTATACAGATTATATGATCAAAACAAGTTTTGCATTTTTCGTCAGAGGTAGAAGACATCTTATTTCACATTCTAATTAATTTTAAAAGAATATGGAACACCAGACAGTAATGTAGCAGAAGACAATGGAAGCATTCAGTAAGCCTGAGGCATTTAATAACTCCGAGGTACTATACAGATGGATATATATTCAAATACTATATGTATATGTATATGTATATAAAAAAACTACTTAGAAATTTCCCCTCTCTCTCAGGACAACAGTTACTTTGATAATGAGTTGGATAGGGATATTTCCCATATCCATCTTAGCTGATAAAAAGGGGGTTCTTCTGGACAAGAGCAAGAAAGAAGACCCTAGAACCAGGTTTTATAGAAATAATAGTTGTGGTTTCATAGTGCAGCATTTCTAAATAGAAATAATATTTGAGGTTTCAAGGGGGTCTGTCTCTAGCTATGTATATAACTAGTCTCCAAGTAGACCTGTTAAAAAAAGGAACCCTTGAGGTCAGTGGATTGCCATTTGAGGAAATACAAAATTCATAGCATTTCAAAATGGATGATTTCTGACAAATTAACAAAAATTTAGGATAGCACTTTTAAAAATATATGATTTAATTTTATAATATTTTTTTATGGATTAATTTCAATATTATTTAATTTGTCCTTGGAAACTGGCCATTTCTGCATTATATATTAAGTAAACAAACTTGCTAAAACCACAGTCATCAGGATGTACTTATTTTGATATTTGCTGCATCACTACTTAGTCACTGGTGATGTTGTATGTGCTCAAGACCGACTCAGTTTCAAAGGCTGAAAAGCTCAATGTTAAAATGAAGAAGTGATTTTAAGATTCTTTTGCAACAAAAGTGACTCAGAATTACTTGATCATATTATATTGAGGGGTAGATTAGTGCAATAAAACAGATATTCTCCTGGAACCTTATTGTTTACCTGTTCTGAGATTAGCTCATGACTCCCAGTGGTTGTATTTAAAGCACAACGTTTGTAACTTCTCAGCTGTTTGGTGCATGTTGGAAATTTTCTGCTTAGAGCTGTAACATGAGTTTTTGTGGCCAGACTTCTACCCAAGTTAAAGAACACACTTCAAAGCCTCACAGAATAAAGCTAATCCCCTCTTTTTCAGGTGTGCAGGAATTCAGACAGCCTTCAGGAGAAACGCAGAGGCTAACAAAGAATATCATAACCCTCTGTGTTTTGGCCACATCACAAAACGTGTCCTTTGTGTTTGCAGACTCCTGATGCGGAACGAGCTGCCGTGCTCCTGTACCAGTGCAGAGGGTGCTGCTCCTGGCTTGGCCCCCTACAGGGTATCCAGTGCAATTCCAGCTCCGCTAGAGTTACATCGCTAGGTGGGGGCATTGCTCACACAACTCTGCTTCTTTCAGGATGCCAGAAAGTGTTTTTCGGTAGGTAATACCGCTAAGTGCTAATTACCAAATGGCAGGGGGCCAAGTCCTAAACAGCTCACTGCCTCTGATTCTAATGTAATTAAATCTACGTAAATAGTTTAGGATTGAACTTTTTGTTAGCTGTGTGCTTACTATTGGAATGGAAAAATGTATGATCCAGCACTTACTATATTCTATTTAGGTATCTGCTTTGGCCCAATTTCCCCCCTCCACACCAGCCACCCTATTCCTCTGCAAGGTACTGTAATCAGCTGCCTGTGAAAAAACCCTTCAAACTTTATGCTGGGTGACATGTTACAGAGCTGAGATTTGTTTCAACAGATGTAAATCTTTCCTCACAATAAAGAACTTCCTTTGCAGTCTACAACCACTTCCATGTTACGGTTCTTGAAATGGTTTCCCTCAGGACGTTCTCCACACAGTGCTTAGCAAATAAAAGCAAATTAAAAAAACATGGTATTTCTTGAGGCACGCCAGATTTTTCAACTTCCTCTTGAAAACATTTAATGTTTTTTCCCCAAGCTCCTTCTCTGTAATGCACAAGGCAGTATATATGTAGCTGTAACATATTCATAAATGTTAGAGTCTTTCACCTGTGCTCCCTTCACCATGACTGTGGTCACTTTTTATCTGGAATACAGAATCTACATAGCCTAAGATGTACTACTTTATTCCTTAGCTCTGCAAATCTTTAGCTCTGCCTTCGGTCTATTGACCAGAGCAGAAGGTAAAGTACATTTTTATACCTTTATGTGTGATTGAAGATTAGAAAACAGTCTCTGTCATGCCTTGCTGAAGATGAGAATGATAAACAAAATTTTTTTGTAAAATACATGGTGGCATTTGAAAGCATAATAATTAATGAATATCACTAGCCAAATACAGTATATAGTGTAAGAATATGGAAAATAGTTATGACAATGAAGGAAAAAGGGAATTCATATTTTTAATTCCCAATTTCCTAATTATCTGTTGGGCCATTTTCAGCAGTTGTTTATAGGAGAGATTTTATATAAAGTTTTCAAAACAAGAAAACTAATGAATAAGTCTCTTTCTATTACTATAGAAAAATGAAAGGAATTTTGGAAAGTTCTGCATCAGTTTAACTTTGGTGACTGTTACATGATATATTTCATGAGATACTTGAGATAGAATCATAGAATCAGCTGGGTTGGAAGGGACCTCTGAGATCATCAAGTCCAACCCTTGATCCACTACTGCTGCAGTTACTAGACCATGGCACTAAGTGCCACATCCAGTCTCTTTTTAAAAGTCTCCAGGGATGGAGAATCCCTGCCCACTACTTCCCTGGGCAGCCCATTCCAATGTCTGACCACCCTCTCTGTAAAGAAATTCTTTCTAATATCTAACCTAAACCTCCCCTGGCACAACTTGAGACCATGCCCTCTTGTCTTGAAAGTCTTGATGGTACGGCCTAGATCAGTTCCCACAGTTTGCAGAGCAGGGCTGGTTTCAGCCAGGTCTCCTTGTTAGTCATAGCTGAACCACAGTGCTCCTCACTCCCTCAGTGTGGTGGCACACAACACACCACCTAAAGTGTTAGTCTTTTAAGCAATTTACAAAAAAAAAACTTCCTAAAGCAGCAATTTCCTAAACTTCTAGGAAGGAAACACCCTCAGATTTGGACTATGAATATGTATTTGCAGGCTCTGTAAGGAATTCATGTTTCTAAGAAAGATCCAAATTCATAGCATATCAATGCCCTGACACAATACTAGGTCTTAAGAGCATCAACTAACATTTCTATAATGAGGGTATGCTCAAGTATTGCTAAATAAGAAAATCTATTACTTTCTAATCTAGTTTTGTAATTCTGAGACATAAATGTGAGCAAATGTCCTAATTCCACCTCTTTCTTTTAGAATTTGTGATCTGAAGCTTCTTCTACTTCTTTCTGTTACAGATGAGTGCAATATGTGCAAAATGTGATATGCACAAGAGATACACAGCACAGATTTCTTAAACCAATCTGTGCAGTTTGTTAGTCAGACACCACACCAGTTTATCACTAGACCTTTTTTTCCAAATTATGGGTCATATATTGTTTCAATTTTACCCATCTGGGGATTACTGTCACCATAGTTTGATGTGAAAAAGAAGATGTGGAATTCAAAACAGCAGTGGAAAGTAGAAATAAAAATTATTGTTCAGTGGGTAGGTAAGTTGCATCCCTTTGCATCCATTCAAAATTTCTTCTAGGAGTAATTATTATTTCAGGGATTAGTATCTTTCTCTTTTGGAAATAATTTGATTTAGAAGCTATGCAACATACATTCACAGGTAGCAAGAAATAGAGCAGGTGTGATTTTCTTTTAGAAACCAAGGAATATAAACACTATCCTTGACGAACCTACTCAAGAAGTATGTCAACATTTACAATACAGCAACATAGAGACCCATTTTTCCCTACCTCCTTCTTATGAAAGTATAAAAGGTGGCCTTTATCAGAAATATTTCTTAGCTCCATGATAGAAATGAAGGTTTTTTTCTAAGTGTGGCATTTTCCTGGTGTTAGTTTGTCTACTAATAGCGAACATTGAAAGTTAGCTTCCTTGGCATAAAGTCTTGCATCTAATAATATTTTAATTGAGTTTATCAGTTTCCATACGTGTTTTTTAATGCTTACTAAAGCATTACATCCCATTTCACAGAGTATTTTAATTTGTAGTTTGCTGAAA
This sequence comes from Manacus candei, assembly GCF_025592945.1. Taxonomy (NCBI): domain Eukaryota; kingdom Metazoa; phylum Chordata; class Aves; order Passeriformes; family Pipridae; genus Manacus; species Manacus candei. Next base: position 3,270,982 of record NW_026138064.1, on the reverse strand, counting down.
GGTTTGTTTACATTATCTGATTAAATCCTATTGATTTGGTGTGAAATGTCTTTTTCAAAATACCCTTTTTGTGCAAGCAGTATTATAATTACCATTACCATATATTCCTGAAAATACACCAATTAAACTTGTAAATAGGTCATCTGACATTACTATGGTGCTTCATAGTTGAAGGGGAGACAATCCTGATTTCTGTAGAGCTGTGTTGTCTGCTGTTGAATGCCCAGGTAAATTAAATGTTTTAAAATGATGCCTCTCAGGTAGCCATTGATGGTTATTATTATTATTATTATTATTATTATTATTATTATTATTATTATTATTATTATTATTATTATTATTATTATTATTATTATTATTATTATTTTAATATTAGAACACTTTTGTTTCTGAAAGAACAATAACAAAACCTCTGGAAAGACAAGACTGTGAGAATGGAACAGAGTTGTTGCAAATTTTCTGACTACAAAGAACAATGAAAAGCTGGTAATAATGAATTGCTATTTCTTTTTTCCATACTGGTGCAGGACCGCTGGTTTCTGTTGTTCATGGAAAGGTAATTTTTGAAAGTTAAATCCAGTAAGTCCTAATGTTGAAAAGACCAGATGAGGAAATTCGCTGTAAGTTTTTTGTTGCTCTTGAGGAATGTAAAGCATCTGGGTATGAGGAAAAAAAAAGGGTTTTTTCTGTTTATTATCCAGTTATATGAAAGATGGAAAAAAAGAGCTGCAGGATATGTTTGCAAAAGCTTAAAAGAAATCTTTATATGAATCTAGGTTTGTATGCTATTGGACTGAACTCTTGAAGTCAAAGTCTTCTCAAAGCATAAGATATGATTTAACCAGTAGTCTTGCAATTTCAACTTTTCATTTTAACAGCTAAATATTTTCTGAGAGCCTTTCATTGAAATGCTAGATTCAGTCCACAAGCAGAATAATGTTCTGTTTATACCTGTAAGTAAGAAATTAGTAATTGTTCTAATTTATGGAACAACAAAGGGCAATTTTAATTTGTTCACCATCCACTTTTTTTTAAGACAGCTCAAAATGGACACATCATGAACAGTTTCCTCTTTACCATCAGAATTTCAGTCATTACAATTTGAACAAAGTGGGCCACATAAAAAATTGGATTGAAAAAAGATTATTTCAAGAGCTTGAGGATAGACTGAAACATGAGTAATTTCTCCTAAAAACTGTACCAGACACTGTTTGATAATTCCAGTGCAATTCTTTTCAAGATATTTATTTGAATATAATTGAAATAAAATTACATAGTTAGTAGATATAGGTGTAAAACTATACAGAAAACAGTGAATAACAGCCATTATACAAGTTACCCATAGTATTAAGGTATTACGAAACGAGTTTTCAGGGCTTGTAATGTGAATGATGGGATTATAATACACCTATTTTCACAGGAAGAATACAGAGCTGGCTGAAATATTTTGAATATTTGGAATAATGTTGTTAGAGAAATGTACTTGAAAATGTATTTGATGTAAATACAAATATTTTCTGGGATCCATTAAATTTCAACCAATATGGAAAGTAATTAATTCACTATCTGTGCTTTGTTGACATATTAATAGTTTCTCTAAACTGAAATAAAAGTAAAGCGTTCAATCATTGATAGTGTTTGTTCACTTATTCTATTTCAGACAACAAATTATTGCTGCAATTTGGAATAAGATGTTTAATTTAATGATATAAAGAAAAAAAAAAGAAGGAATTTTGAAGTGTGTAACCCTTCAAGAAACAAGAATTTTGCTTTTGTCTCCAGATTAAGTCAGAGAAGCTAAAATTGGAATAGGTCAAGCAAAAGTCTTTTAGCAGCTTATGAGGAGTTTCAGAGCTATAGAACAGCAAGAAGTGTTGCACTTTTTTAACTGGTATTTACCATGAAAAAATGGGAAATAAAGTAATCAGTTAATGTCTATGTGGTGATCCTGTAAGAGGAAGACATACAGTTGTGTGCAGACATAGCTTTATCTTTTCAAAAACATGAAAAGTGTCCATGATGAATTTTAGAAGTTTGGATTTGTTAAGCGGACTGTAGAAATACAAGAGTATTTTCAATCTTTCTGACAAGTTTCAAGCAACGATTTTGCATTACTATAGCCTTGAATTATTTTCTCTGACAAATTATTAGGTAGTTTGTCTCATGTACAAACTCTCAAGTTCAAAGTTATTATCATACAGGAAGTTAGATTAGCTAAATAAGTCAACTATTAAATATTAGTATTTTTTCTTCAAGGAATTCTAGAAAAGTGAAAAGTGTATTTTTTAGTTAGGTCAGATCCAATAAACCCTTTGCAAGTATTTGGCATATTTCTCTCTTTATTACTCTTTCCTTAATAGTTTATTGTCCTCAACGAGACTTTACAATCACTATGCCTTACCTAACTGTTATGTGAACTGGTGCCATAGTATTTTCCTGAATCAACTGAGCTGCTTTAATGCTATTTCTTTATTGCATGTACAAAATTCACAGTAATAATGCAATTTTCTAATAATAGGAAGCCATATAATGTTGCACATTGCTAGGCAGTCACAAGGTGGCCAAAAATTCCTTTGAATATAGCTAGAATTAATCCTTTCAAAGAAAGAAGTGTAGTTATAAACACCTTGTATATCTGTGTTTCTTGGTTTTTACTGTTTAGTACTGCATTAAGGCTGCTTTGCAACGTCAGTATTTTGATTTAACAATATAAGTAAGCATTTACATATAGCTTAGAAATCCTCACAGCTGCGTAAAGAGCTAGAATATTTTTCACTACCAATTTCCAAAACTACAAGTACCCTGATAAACACAGGCGTGATTGTGTCTGCAATAGCCTTTTTACTGTGTCATATGTCAGTGATGCAAACAGGGAATCTTGAATCTGATGACAATCAGATTAGACGGGGACTTAATATCTGTTAACTTTGCTGGATAAGTATCCAGTCAATAGTCCTATAACTAATGAACTAACGCAGCAGCTTACACATGCAGAAATCAAGAAATGTAATTAACTTTTACTTATCAAAGTCAGGACAGTTTATCTGTACCAGGGACTGGAACATGAGGTGCAATAGGGCACAGAGGCTTGTCCTCTGAGGGATTCAGTATGTGTTTTCTTAATTTGGATGTTCACTTTTGAGCAGGGTGTAAGTATGTAATTTAACACAGTAATCTCTTAGTGACTGTACAAGTCACTTTCATCAGCTTTATATCAACCTAGCTGTTACTTTAATTTTATTATAACAGTATAATCTTTTCTTCAATACTACAAGTAAAGCAGCACTAATGAATCACTCAAAAATTCTATCTTAACCAATTCTATCTTAACTTGTTATAGAATCATAGAATCAACCAGGTTGGAAAAGACCTCTCAGACCATCAAGTCCAACCCTTGATCCAACACCGCTGTGGTTACTAGACCATGGCATTAAGTACCACATCCACTCTCATTTTAAAAACCTCCAGGGACGGTGAATCCACCACCTTCCTGAGCAGCCCATTCCAATGTCTGATTACTCCCTCTGTAAAAAATTTCCTCCTAATATCCAACCTAAACCTCCCCTGGCACTTAAGACCATGCCCTCTTGTCCTACTGATAGCTGCCTGGGAGAAGAGACCAACTCCCACCTGGCTACAACCTCCTTTCAGGGAGTTGTAGAGAGTGATGAGGTCTCCCCTGAGCCTCCTCTTCTCCAGGCTAAACAACCCCAGCTCCCTCAGCCTCTCCTCATAGGACTTGTGCTCGAGTCCCTTCACCAGCCTCTTTGTTGTTCTTTCAGCAATAAATGAGGACAACATGATATTCTGCTAGGAAAGTATCTTCTTTATTTCAATTTGCAAACAATTTTCTTCTATCAAGCTCATCTTCTAGGCTTGATTTTTCTGAGTTTGTATTTAAAAGAAGCTAAAACCCTTCCCAAGGCGGAGACAGAAAAAAACCTCCATGAGGAAGGAGGAATTATTCATAAGATATATTTATTTTTTTTTAAATGAAAAAATAATTCTTAGTGCTCCAGCAATTCAGAAATCTTTTTGTCACAGTCTGTGACAGAAATTGTCAGCATGAAGAAAAGGCTCAGTTATGTTAAAAACATGTAAGAGCTCTTTATAGAAACTCTTATCCATGTATTGCTTATACCATAACTGGCATTATGGGCCTAATAAACAAGAAATCAAATTATAAAATCTATTAAAGAAAACAAGTGCCTTAGAGGAAGCACCTCTACAAAAAAAATACATGGAAAAGCAAATGACCTTGATACCACAGATGTCACCTGTTACCAAGGGAATTGCTTTTGAGGGGGAGCTGGAAGACTAAAGATGTACTTGCCTCCAAATGAGACAAAATGGAAGTAGAGAGACTACTTTCATTTCATTCACAGTAGATGAGAAAAGGCACTTAGGCAAATGAAAGATGAAGGCTACCAGGAATGAAAATATCCATGAATAGTTTCATAAATATGAAATTATTTTTTCTACCAGCAGCTAGAAATGAAGTCAAGAGAAAGAGTTTTCTGCTGTGTTATTCAAAGCACTTTATTTTATTTTTAAAAAGTCACAGCTTTTTCTGAGTGATTGTAGACAGACTACTTCCTGTCAGTTCCACAAAGGGAATTGTTCAGTTTGTTATCCTCAATTTTTAATATTGTTCAGAGCCAAATAATAGCTTTTAGTCATGCATGAGGGTTAACCAAACAAGGCGAGTTTTGAGACAGACCCACTCAAAAATCCATGATGACTAAATTATGACATTATCTTGGGAGTGAAGACATTTTCATCCATGTTTCTTTAGGGATACCTGGAGTTTATAACACAGTTGTCCTTCAATCCTGAAAAAAGTACAGGTATGGCATTACTGTCACCCTACCTGACTGCAGATTGTGCAGATGTGAGCTATCCATATCTCCCATATATATTTTAGGGGATGTGAGATTGTTAGATTAGCTTTTCAGGAATCTGGAAAAATAACATATTTTGATTTCTAGTAGGGTTTAGGCACAGAACTCCCCATCAGTGTTAGAAAGTGGGCTGATGTGGTGGCATGATGAAAATATTTGAGTAAAAGCTAGTGAGTGGATATGCAAATGTATGGTAAAGTTCTAGCCTTCAAAGAGACAAGAATAGCAGTGCCTTGTTTTTTAGGACATGAATTTTAACTGTAGGCCCTCAACCCTATTTGTGAATCTAGCAAAATTTTGTTTCTCTATCCATATCAGTATGTCATGTCATGTAATATCATGTTTATGAAGAAGATGAATGTATTAATACTTGGAAGAATTTGGTAGGTGCGGTGGGTTGACCCTGGCTGGATGCCAGGTACCCACTAAAACCACTCTCTCACTCTGCAAATGGACAGAGGAGAGAAAAAAACCCAGCTAAGGATTCATGAGTTGAGAGAACATCTGGGAGAGGTCAGTTACTGATTACCTGCATGGGCGAAACAAGACTCAAAGTGGGGATAGTACTTAAATTTATTACTAACAGGATAAGAGCCAAAGAGTGAGAAATAAAACAGTCTTAAAAACATCTTCCCCTCACCCCTCCTTCCTTGTTCTCCCTCCTCCCCCCCAGCGGTGCAGGGGGATGGGGAATGGGGGTTATGGTCATTTGTTGTTTCTGCCGCTGCACAGACAGAGGAGTCCTTCCCCTGCTCCCGTGGGGTCCCTGCCACGGGAGACAGTCCTTGATGGACCTCTCCAGCGTGAGTCCATCCCTCGGGCAGCAGTTCTTCCCAAACTGCTGTCCCATGGGTCACTCCTCCATGGGGTGCAGTCCTTCATGAATAAGCTGTACCAATGTGGGTTCCCCACAGGGGCCAAAAGTCCTACCCAGGAAAAACCTGCTCCAGCGTGGGCTTCCCTTTCCACGGGCTGTAGGTCTCCAGCAGGACCCTGCTTCATCCTGGGCTTCCCATGGGGTCACAGCCTCCTTCATGCATCCCCCTGCTCCAGCATGGGCTCCTCCATGGGCTGCAGGTGGGTCTCTGCACCCCGATGGTCCTCTATGGGCTGCAGGGGCACAGCTGCTCCACCATGGTCTGCACCACGGGCTGCAGGGGAACCTCAGCTCTGGCACCTGGAGCACCTCCTGTCCCTCCTTCTGCACTGACCTTGGTGTGTACCTTGTTGTTCCCATGTTCTCACTCCGCTCTTCCCTGGCTGGAATTCTTTCTGCACAACAACCTTCTGTTATCACAGAGGTGTTACTATTACGCCTAATTGGTTTGGCCTTGGCCAGTGGCAGGAAGTCCATCCTGGAGCCAGCTGGCATTGGCTCCAGAGGACAGGGGAAGCTTCTATCAGCTTCTAACAGAAGCCACCCCTTTAGCTTCCCTCTGCTACCAAAACCCAGCCACAGAAACCCACTACAGTAGGTCATATGCCAAAGAGTACATGAAGAAATGCTTATAAATAGACATAAAACAGTCAATGTATTTGTTGATGATTGCATTTGTGTTGTGTTCCAAAGTGAAACAGCTGTTTCCTAGAGACAAGAGCAGTGGGACAAATGGGGGTTTTCCATGGGAAACTGGAGCTGGGCAGGACAGAGGACCATCTGAGGGTACCTCCAGCCCAGTAAATTAGACAGCTCCTCAAGGATGAGGTCTAGGCAGGAGTGCAAGCTATCGAGTCAGAGTGAGGATAATCAACATCTTTGAACTGTCTTGTTAATTTCACTGAGCAGCCATACACTTTCTGACAGTGAGTGATTTGGTGCACCAATCTTCCTATGCTGTGTAAATATAGACTGAGACTGAGGACCAGAATTTTGTAGTCTAGAAAAGCTACATCCTATCTTTGTACTGAGTTGTCTTATATCTTTAGAAGACAAATAATTGCTCTTGGGGTGGCTACTGCCACGTCTACTGTCAGTGACAAGAGAGTGATGAGCTAAAGGCATTTCTTCTGAACAGATATTTGTATAAACTTCTTAGCTAATATGCATGTATTGGCATAAAATGAATGGTTCAGTAGCTGGTGGCACCTTATTCTGAAAGATACATGTTGACTCATTGATGAAAACAACGGAGAGTTTCACTTCTTGCTAGATTAGTGGTTGTACATCAGTTAGGCAAGCAGGCATACTGGAACAATTCTCTTGAAAGCTAAAACGCAGAGTCACATTAATAATAAACTGAATTTTGGAACCATGCTGCAATATTATCTTGACTCATGAGCTTCCTAACATCATTTTTTTTCCTGTTTGTCCACTGAGGTAAATGGTCCTCTTCATGTTCTCCACATAGTATTTGAATGTAAATAACTTGTTTAATAGTCTATTGAATTCTTTTATTGATTAAATAAGTTTTGCTTGTTCACATAACTTGCCGAGGAAGTTTTAACAGATTAGTCAACGAGGACTGATTTAGGCTAGTGGCTTTACCTCCTATGGCTAGCATATGAAGTTATTTATGAGATGAGAGACAAAAGAGAAAGCAATCAATTTCCACTAAAAGAGCTAAGAAAGACTGGATAACTGCGTGACAGAACTGGGCTGTGTTTCTTAAATACAGTAAAAGCATAAAAGAATTGTGTAAGTAGAAAATCATGGACATTTCTGAAACTGCAGCATATTTTTCTTTTGAGGTTCAGAGGGAGTTTTGCCAAAGTGTTTACCGACTCTAGTCTATGCTTGGGGGAAAAAATGGAATATGCAGGGAACCTCATACTTGTTTCAAAAAGAAAAAAATATATATGCATATAAGATACAACTGAATCTCTGAATGGTGATTTTCTTGGATTACTGGAGGCATGACAGGAACTTTGCCATGATATATTCATTGCTTAAATTAAGGTATGTTAAGTTTAACCATTTAGGGTGTAATGGCAAGATAATAACTAATCAATAATACATTCATTTTTCCTGCTCCCCTGTTAGTGAGGATGTGTGGTGCTTGTTCTTTGGTCAATAAGGACTGATCCTATCTTGGGTTTACATTTGTGAGGAAAAAAGAATGCAATTTGTAACATGATACTCTAGATAAAGTTAGTTATTGGTTGTTTATGGTAATAACAGCTCAGGTAACACCCTTTTGAACCGGAGGAAATATTTACTGGCACCAAAGTAGTTGTACACCATAACTGCTATAGCATTCCTATGCCACCTGCCATATAACCAGTTTGCAATGGATTTCCAGAAGAAATATGAGGCATTCATAAAACCTGACTAAATTAAGGCGAATGCCTTCCCTGTCCTGGTGTCAAAGTCCAGAGTCTTACCCAGAATCTATAAAAGCACTGAGGTCACTGGTGGCAGAGAAGTATGATGGATCTTGACCATATAAAGAACTTTCAGGGTAATGATAAAAAATCTATGGAATTCACAGAGCCATGGAGGGAAGGAGTAGAATGTATCCCTTGCTGCCTCTGCAAATGAATGAAGTCAGGCTAAGTATTTAGTTCTGAAACCTGTCACTTCAAATAAATTAATGGTACTCAAAACACCCAGTGAGGAATGTAAAACACTCAACACAGAATTTTACATTTATCTACACAAGTGTGTACATGCATGTGCACATGTATTTGACCTGGTGAACTTACATTGCTGCTCACATAAAACTGCATTAAGTGTAAGCTATTGGAACAGATTCTGGTCTGTTTCAATAAATAGAACTCATGAAGTTTCCTTTTTGGTTTTATGCCATGTTCAGTTTCGGTGTTTGTTTGTTTGTTTGTGGTTTTGTTTTTTCTGGACCAGAAACAAACAAAATTGAGTTTTCAATTTTGTGTCACCTCAATTTTGTGTGCAACCCTCACCAATCAACTCTCATGTGGTTTTACTCTTTTGGAATATTTACTTTCAGTCCTCAATCATCTTTGCTTTCAAATAGTTTGCCTCTTCACATCAGATCTGCCTACCTTATAGATTAGTCTTTTCTGTGTTATGCTGTATTGAAAGCTTTCTTGAAGTGTTGGTAAATTCTGCCTTCTGCTTTCACCCTGCCAACTCTTTGTTTTAGCCCTTCAGAACGTTTGGTAAGATTTATTACAAAGTCTTTTATTTTCCTGAGTCCACATTGGTATTCCCTGTAATCAAATTGTGTCTCACTAAATGCTGTTCAGTCATATTCCTGGTTGGTCCTTCTGATATTTTCTGTTACAGTGAAGACAGCCTTACATTTCTCTAGTCCTAAGGTCTTGCAATCTAGTCTAGTCTCTAGGAAACTGTTACATTTTCCAAGTTTTTTAAAATGTATTTTATAAAGAACAATCAAACAGGGCAATCACTAGTAGCTTTTCCCCTGTGTTCAGAGCAGTGGCCTATAAAAGGGTCTAGAAGACCCTTTACACACGGAATGAACCAAATTTATGTAAACATTCATATAATCACACAGAATCCTACTGAATCACAGAATCAAAACATGACAGAATGGTTAAATTTGGGAGGAAAGTCATCTGTTCCAATGTTTGTTCTTCAAATAGAGATGTGAGTTGCCCAAGACCACGACTATCTCTTAGAACAAAGAGTTCTCAACCTCTCTGGGCAACCTGTGCCAGTGCTCGGCTATTCACACAGTGAAAAAGTGCTTCCTAATTTTCAGTTGAGGCTTCCTGTCTTTGTCCCCACTGCCTCTGTCACTGAGCACCACTAAAAAGAGCCTGACTCTATCCTCTTTGCACCCTTCCTTCAGGTAAACACATGATATACATTAAAATCCCCTCGAGCCTTCTCTCAGGCTAAACTGAGAGCAGAGAGCTTCAGGTCTCTCAACCTTTCCTCATAGGAGAGGTGCTCCAGTCCCTTCATCATCTTAGCAGCCCTTCACTGGACTTTCTCCAGTATGTCCATATCTCTCTTGTAATGGGGAGCCCAAAACCCCACAGTACACTGTGTGTGGCCTCACTATTTCCGAGTAGAGTGGAAGAATAACCTCTGCTGACCTCCTAGCAATACTTCAGCTAACGCAACCAGTACACAATTCACCTTCTTTCAGGAAGGGCATATTGTAGGCTCATATTCAGCCTGGAGTCCACCATGATTCCAAGATCCTTTTCTGTAAAGCTGCTTTTCAGCTGCCTCCAGCGTATTTTGATGTATTTTGGGATTTGTTATTCCCAAGACTTTGCTCTTCTCTGGCTGAAATTCATAGGGTTCCTGTCAGCCTGCTTCTCCAGACTGTCATGGTCTCTCTGAATGGCAGAATAACCTTCTGTATCAGCCACATCTGTCAGTTTGGTGTCAAAAGCAAACTTGCTGAAGGTACCCTCTGCCCCCTCATCTAGCTTATTAATGAAGATGTTAAAAAAGACTGGATTTAGTAGTGACCCAGTGAGCACATCACTCACTGGCCCCCAAAGAGACTTTGTGCTGCTGATCACCACCATCAGTGCCCAGATGTTCCAGCCAGTTTTCAACCCAACTCACTGTCTGCTCCTCCAACCCATACCTCAGCAGCTTCTCTATCATATAGGAAACAGTGCCATATTTGTGCTTACACTGCTTACTGAAGTCCAGGTGTTTTCTGAAAACTTATGAAACTGTAAAAGTATACACAACAGATAGTACTTTGTTACTTTAATGGACAGAAGGAAGACATTTACTTTCACAGAAGAAAAACTTTATTTTAGCTGTCAGTACTTTTTGTAAGAAATCCATTAAACAAACTTTTTCTCGATACAAAAGAATATTTTTAGATTAATTTTTTTTTCATGTATTCTAAGCAATCATTTTGAGCACATAAAATGATTTAATTAGCTTGCCATGTTAACTTCAGGAATCTATCCGTAAATGGGTTGTGAATGTTTACTATCAGAAACTGCATTTATTTGTAACAAAGTGAGTTTTTCTTTGATCACAGTCAGAAAAAAGAGGAAATGAAAGTAATGATGGAAGATTTAAACTCAGAGGTTCAGAAATCAGATATTCTAGCATGGGAAGAAGCATACAGAGAAATTAGGTGCATGCACAAACTAAACATAAGATATTTGAGTCATGTGTGCAGAATATATGCTTTGAAGAGTACATCGCCATGTGACTGAAACAACACTGAGGGAAAGTAACTTGCAGCAAAAAGCAATGCAGGAGCATAGTCTTTGTAACAGGTGTTCCACAGAAGAATGTAACCCAAAAGAATGTACAAGTGCAAAGTATTATGACAAGAATGTACAAGTGCAAAGTATTATGACATCTGTCATGCTATTACTTTTCCTTAAAATTTAGCTGTAGTCTTATAATACTTGTCAAGTGTTAAATTACTGAGATCCAAGTCCAAATACAACTTTTAACTGGGTCAGTTATTGCCTTCTCTGTTCTAGAATATCTGTTCAATTTCTGTCAATAAAAAGTCAGCCCAAGTTTCAAGGGTAATTGGTCCATTGTTTACTTTCCTGCTCAGACGTGCAGTCACATTTTTCCTTTAAAAAACACCTCTATACCATCTGCCATTTCTGTTTGTCTTTTGGTTCAGACCTATTTCCTGTCAGGACTGATTCCGTTATATGAAGTCAGCAGCTGGGATTTTTCAGAAATTAAGTTTTAAAATCCATGACATGTTTCACTGTTCATTTTTCATGAGTTAAATGAGGCATGTCAAGTTAGAAACTAAATGCAACCTTTAAAAAGTAGCATTTTGTAAAAGAATATTGGGCTGTGTGATTCAGCTTTGAGTAACTGGCTCTGCTTTTCAGGATAACACACAGTACTACCGACAAAATGCTGTCAGTTTCTTATCAGCTGTTGATTTTATTTTGAGCCAATAGTTACTGCTGGAGAATAACCAAGAAACTACTTTAGAGTGTATTCCAGGTTGAAGGTTTCTCCAATTCTTTCATTAGAAAAGAAATATGAAAGACATTTTTATTAAATTTCTCAATAATTTCAACTAAAATCTAAATTCCATTCTCAAAAAGAAAATCAGATGGCCTCAACCCTCTCCTACTGTACTGGGGAAAAAAAGTGTTTTTCCCACTGGAGTTAAAAAAAATGGTAAGCCCTGAGGGGGTGGTGTCACTTGATGTTGACCCAATCAGCGCCCCTGCAAAATTTAAACATATCACACCAGTCCAGAAAAGAAGGATGATGATGTAGTTGGAGGAGAAGTGGCCATGTTTAGGCCATGAGGGGAGAAGAGCCAGGAGCCCTGCTGGGGGCTGGGCCCCCCCAGCCCACGGCTGGGGGGTTGCAGGAACTTGGAACAGTGTTAGACTGGGCCAAGTATCTGTAGCTAAGAGCTGGGGGAAATTTCCTTGCTGTGAGTGGACAGTCAGAGATGCTGAAAGTGGTGGCAGAGCAGCAGCAAAGGGAGAACTGTGGCAGAAGGCCAAGAAGATAAGAAACAAGCAGCAAAGACAGCATGCAGCTAAGCTGAGAGACACAGAGATGTCTGAGGGAGAGAGAGAGGACTAAGCTCAACAAAGACAATTCTGAGGTAAGAACTGAATCAAACTCCCCCAAAACCCCTTTGAGACCCCTCCTAGGAGGAGGGGGTGGACTCCTACTGGATAGAAGTCCTAAAATGCAGCATACACCAGAGAAAGAGGAGCTGAGAAGCTCAAGACATCCTGAAAGCTGGACCGGGACGGATGGATGGAATGCAGGGGAAGTGGTCTTGCTCCCGCACTGCTGCTGCCAAGCTGGCAGCTGAGACAGAGCACAGGAGCTCTGGTAGAAGGCTTCAGGCAAAAGACTAAACTGAAAGCTGCCCGAGATGTGCTGATGCAGGGGGTAAATCCCCTAAGGAAGGGACTGTCACAAAGACCCCTGCACTTTGTGATATGACATGGCAAGGTGAACCTTGTCCCTGCTTCACAGTCCATGGGAGAGAGACCTTTGATTGGAGTTGAAGGGCTGAGAGGGGTGAGAGGAGACCCCCTTGTGTGTAATGGAAAGAGATCCAGCTACAACAATCCAGCTACAACTGCTGCATTGAGGAGGAGACACTGCTGCCCTAAACGTGGAAGAGGTCTTTACTTCTTCCCTTCTGAACTTTTATTGGAGGGAGAGGAGATTCGATCCAATGTAAATACTGCTTTATCATAGGAGAGAGAGTTAGGATTGTGTATATAATGTATTATAATATTTATTTGTGTAATAATTGTAATATAATTCCCTTTCCCCCATACTGAGTCTTGTGTTTTGTCTGGAAAACCCCTCTCACGCTGGGCTGAGTTGTGGGAGGGGGGCTTGGACTTGGAAATTGGATTTCTGGGGGTCTCAAACCACCACACTGACTCTCCATTCTATGGTATTGAACCAAGCACATAAGCCTTGACATGGTACTTTCTAGGTTGATAACACCAGCTAGAGCTTGAATGTGCTGAGTCAGATGCAGAGAATGGAAAAAAAAATCTAACTTCTTGGCCCAGCTACTGCCACATTAAAATACTTGTCAATATTCTCAACAATATCTTATTTCTGAAGTCCCACTTTATCAGAATACGACTATTTATTAAGATTTTATTCTGCAAATAAAATGGTGTTACCACCGTTTGGGTCAACCTCAGATGAAGCTGACAGAGAAATTGATCTTTTTATGTCAAGTATACATTATTTTATTGACATTTACTTTTGTACTTTTCTCAGTCGTCTAAGTTCGGGGCATAGTGCTCATAAATGAATGAAAGGGATAAAAATTTATTATCAGTATTTATGAAAATACTACCTTTATAAATAGTTAACTTTGCTCAATGGAGTACCAGCAAGTATTCACCTGTAAATAAAAATAAATTTAAAAGAATAAAGTGATAGTAGACTTTTAAGGAATGAATGTTCATATCCTCAAGGCTTCAGTGAAAGATGATAGTGTCATCACCTTTCTGGGCAGTGACACTTTTGAAACACTTCAGTAGGAAATATATACAATTTAACTCATACAGTTGATGAGGTTTTAAAAGTGGCATTGTCATTTCAAGGTAATGTAAAAAACCTATACTTCACAATATCACTTAAATTTGTCATCTCCAATATTTATGTACTGGCACATTTTTCCTCTGATTAGCAGGTGTATATATACACTACTCCCACAGAGATGTAATTTTTTTTTTATAAATTCTAGGGCAAAAGAGCAAGGAAGTATTGAATTTCTCAAATGCTCAAGTGGGGTTGGAACTAGATGCCCTTTAAACTGCCTTCCAACACAAACTATACTGTGACTATACAACTCTATGATTCTTCTCCATTAACAGAATAAAACCATTGTGGCACTGGAAGGAAAAGGTATTATTGCATGTTAACTATACTAGTGGTATGCAAATGCTCTCTAAGTTTGTTCTTTCTTTTCCCTTAATCAGAAGTATCCATATATTTATATCTCTATCTCTATATTTTGCCTTAATCAGAAATATATCTCCATCTCTATATTATAATATCTATATTTTATATTGCAAAATTATTATAAGTTTTTTTGCCCTGTTTCTGTGCAGCCATTTAAATTCCATGAAAACTACTACTTATGTAGTGGTTTTTCTAATATTTTAAGTCAATTCATCACACTGAAGCAAACAAATAAGCACTATTTCTTAAAAGTCTCTTGATCTATGGGTTCTAGGTAGATGTTTTAAATTTGATACATGCTTTTATCCTTTTACATAAGATGCTAAATTGCATATTTTAGGTTTCCATCTCTGTGCTTATAAAGGTTACTCACACTTCTTTTTAATTGCTCTCATAATCAGGCGCTAGAAATTCACTTCATCAGTGCTTTAAACTAATGGGTGGTAAAAGCAAAGATTAGACTGTGAGGATGGGAAAGATCCATTTGTTTGAAAAGAAACTCTTGGAAAGGAACCAGGTTAATGTTACATATGAAATACTGTGAATAGCCTATCAGAAAGAAAAACTGTCTCCAATTGCCTATAAGGTTAGGAATTTAAAAGAGTACTTTACTTCTCACTCAGTATCTTTCCCAAAACTGTAAATCCAAGATGAAAGGACAACCATCAATTCCTAGTTCCTTTTGTCTCCCCTACACTCATAAGAACCAACTGAGAACTTCTGTGTCCCTCAGAATTTTTGCCTTTCTCTCCTGAGGCTGAAGTTGGGGGTAGAGATCTGAATCTCTCCAGGATCTGAATCTTTTTCAGACTATTCAGCAAAAGTTTATTATGCCCAGGAGAAGATTACAACTTCCTTTGTTTTCAGTCCACATATTGTGTGGGAATTACTTAAGACACTATATTGTAGGCAACCATTGCAGTCTATTTTTATCATTATTTTCTTCATATGTATGGGTAATCTGTTTTATTTGCCACACCATCATTACCATATTTTCCTCATATGTATGGGTAATCTGTTTTATTTGCCACACCATCGTTGCCTTGAATTGTTTGCCAATTCTGCTGTAGTTTGAGTCGTTATCTTTTCTGCCCAGAAATTCTTTTCTTGTTACCTTGCTTCAACTGTAACACCATCACCCAGTTAACTCCTTCAAAAATATATGTAAGCAGTATATCTCAGACACATGGTGTGATTCTTCGGGCTGTTCTCTGCAGGGTCAGGAGCTGGACTTTGATGATCCTCGTGGGTCCCTTCCAACTCAAGATATTCTGTGATCTTCAAAAATATTTTGTAGTCTAGATTAAACAGAAGCTGTTCATTCTTGTTTTTTGTGGGGTGTTTATGTTTGTTTGTTTGGGATTTTTTTTACTGTTTTGTGGTATTTTTCATACTGCTTTCCCAAGTCTTATAGCAAGAGATACCTGATGCTGGGTAGCAAAATAACTAATTTCCCGGACACTGTGCAAACGGTCTTCTGTCAGTTCTATGGACTAGAAGGATACAGGCTCCAAAGTAATCCAACACTCCTCAAATTACCATAGAGACATTGGGGATGAAAGCTATAGCAAAAGTTCCTTTACAGATTTTGGATATTAATCTGTATTACTCCTCTACTATGACATAGACATGAGTTCTTAAACCTTCCTTCTTTTGGTGTGTTTGTGAGAGAAGGTCTGCTAATCTGGAGAAGTCAGATAATATAATCTTTCCCTACATTCTTTCTTTAAAACTGTTTAATTTAGATCCAAGGAAAAACTTCCTTTCTTGTCATCACTTCTTTATGAAACATATTTCTTGATTTCCTTTCAGTATGACTTGAGAATTTTAAGTTATTTTTTTTGTCTCTGTTTTCTGAAAAGTGCCTCCTGGAAAACTGTATTGAGATGAAAAACTTAGCAAGACTACTTTTCCTCTATATTATCTACATTTTTTTTTTTTAACAGACTATTTTTTATATTGAATTATATGAAAACTACAGATAGTTAGGAACAAACATTTGTTTTCAAGAGCCTTAGAAAGCTCTTTTTATAAAAATCTTTGACAGACCACTTTAGAGATGTTTATAAAATGTACACCAATTATCTGAAACAACTCATAAACTGTCAGAAAAAGTATTTGGTACATGAAGCCATGTCTGAAACTTTAAAAATATGTGTATTCTATATAAAAATCTCAGTAGTTTAGGTATAAATCTCAAAAATACTTAGAATTCAGAAAAATATTATTTTCTGTTTTGATCTGTCCCCAGCCTGTTTATTTGAAGAAGAGTCAAATGAATTCTGTGCTGTATCCAAGAATAGAACGTAAAACAAGGGGATTTTTCTCCTCTCTGAGTTTTCATTTAAACCTGGATTCTCTCCTGTTGTAGCTGCCTCTCCTTGAGTAGAAGGGTGGAGTACACAATGTCCAGAGCTCTCTGCCAGCTGCAGTCACTCTGTGATTATGTCTGGGATCTGAATTTTGAAATATGACAATCATCTGTTAATTGAGATCTGAATGGTCAGCACTGATGAAAAGTAGTACAAACTGGTTCGTAAATATATAAGGTATATTTAATAGTGTAAAGCAAATGAGTGCCTCTAGCCCTACTTTATTTGGCTTCATTTTCCTTCATTTATCTTAAAAATTTTATGCAATTTCCATATTGAAATATGTAAATTACCTGATATTATTTTTATAATTTCACAGTAAAAGATAGCAACTCATCAGAATTAATCAAACATGCACAGATATTACATATATACTTACTAGAAAAAATGCATTTTAGTTTCCTTAGACTATCAGACTCACTTGAAAAAAAAGGAAACCAACAGTTCATAATATTTAGTGCAAATAAACTTCTTACTGTTTTATGTATAGTGGAATGGAATTATCCCAGTTAAAAGAATAAAACTAAATGCAGACTTTTTAAAGATATGAAACAGAGATGAAATGGAGAGTGGAGGCATGTAAAACAGAGCAGAATGAGGGGAAAGAGAGACCAACAAGATTAAACAATCCAACTAAATGGCAATCAAGTGAGTGCAAAAAGACCCATCAGGTCCATATGGCCATCTCCCATGGAGCTTGGATCAGAGGAAAGGCCCTCTGGAAAAGCACAGGGACAGGCACCATGCAACCTTGCTCAAGAGAAGGGGGTCCTGCATGAACAGAAGGGCCAAGACTCATGGAGCTCTGCTCTGGATACAGATGGAGAGACCAATGATGCATCTTGATCCTAAACAATGAAAGGATAACATTTCTGTCATATTGTGTGGCCCTTCTTCTTGCTTACAAAGGAATTGGGGGGGCACACTGTTATTCAGGAGTTAAAAATAGGTCTTTTTATGGACTACATGGCATCTGAAAGATGAGCATGGCCCCCAGTTACTTCTCTTTTTCCAGGTTCTTTATTTTAGTCAGATGTTTTAATGTAAGTTCACTCATTTCATCAAGAAAAATACAGAGAAAAAACCAAATGCATCCCATTATTAAAAGCCATCCTCTAATTTTATGGCATGTTTATAAGTTGTGCAACATGGCCACAAAACAATCAAGAAAAACGAGAAAACCAAACAAGCAAAGGAGAGGCCAAGGAAGCAACACATCAATGACTCTTTCCCTCCAGTCCTCTACCTATTAATCTAAGCAAAAAAACCCATAACAAGTAGCGTAGTCTTGCCAAAATCAAAGAAATTCCTTGGACTGTACGAAAGAAGAGCAATTCAGAACAGCTTATACACCAGAAGGAAAGTTTTGAGGTCAAAGTGGCTTTTGTGACCCTGTGAGCTAAAAGGAAAGGATATTCAATATTTTTTTTGTCTTTTCCTTAGTTTGCCCAGAGGTCCCCTGAAATAGTGTCGTCATTGAAACTGGCCTTATAAGGGATTCCCAGGGGAATTAGGAGCACTTTTACCATTAATTTTTAAACCTACAATTCTTTGGGAGCACATGTTTCTTTGCAATGTGATGGCTTCCATCTTAATCTGTGTCTTCTTAGGCAGCCACTCAATTTTAATGCTTTGATCAAAGAAGAAATGTTTCTTTCTTTTCTCCCAGAAAATTTGTTCTCTGAAGCAAATGAAATTGAATTAATTTTTGCTAATTTGATCTTAATCTCTTTTTAAGTTTCAGTGGAAGGGTTTTTTTTTCCTTAAATCTATTTAATGTTTTTATTTCCTTAGCAATTCTTGCTTTCATTTAAAACTTGATTTATTGATCAACAAAAATACCTTCAGCTGAAGTACTGCAGGAATCATAATATTTGACATTCAATTTAATCTTAATGAGGAGTTTTATTTTTATTACACTTCCCAGAAGTCTTTAATTGCTCATGCAGGTATCTTCTCCTTGCCTTATTAATGAAAAGCCTTGTTTTCCTCTTCCACTTGCCAAAGACTATAGCATTGTTTTGAGAGTTTATCTATTTTTTTTTTTTTAATTTGTGTAGTTAGATAAAAAACAGGCTGACTTTCATCCCATAAATATTTGTGCAATGCTTCCTTTGTCAATTAAATGTAGATTTTGATAATTTAAAATGTATCAGGAAGGGCCACATTTAGTAACAAAACACAGAGAATTTTTTAGATTGTTTATTTTTCTAGATGATGTATTTATTTCTATTTTTTCATTAAATTATACCCCCCTCAAGGTTACTTAAAATTAAATGAACGGTAGGAGGTAAAGGGTGAAATTTGTGTTGCTAGCAGTACCTCAGCAATGATAACAATCACCTTACATATAAAAAATTTACCCTGAGGAGACTGATTTGAATCATCCTCAAAAAATTCTGTCGTTAAAAACTATGGGTATTTCAGTAGATGGATCTTATTAGTACTGTGCTTTAGTAACTGAATGTTGAATGGAATAGATGACAGAAATGAGGCATATCAGCTCCTTCATGTGTCTTACCAGTAGAGTAGAGAATCAGCTTTCAGATTATCTGGATCAATTAAGTACTTTATGTATGGTTATAGGTGGAAGGAAAGGTTTTCCAAATGTAACTAATTGAACAACAGCATCCAGGACCTGGCTGGTGAATGACAGAAAAAAGTCTCAACTGTTCTGGAAACTGGTGGTTCTGTGAGTGGTGCTGACATATGTGAGCTGGCTTAGCAACCAATCTCTCAACAATTAATCGCTATTTCTAGAAAAATGAAAAGGTAAATGTTTGTGTATGTGTTATATGCTCACAATACACAGCTTTCTAGGGGGTCAGGTATGACTTTACAAGTGTAAATCAGGATTTTTTTTTTCTGTAATAATCTGCATCTGGTTACTCTATGCTGTCAGAAATAAATACCAGAAACAGCTTTGGATGGCTCTTTTACACCTTTCAGCAACAACCAAATTCTACTGTGATTTTATCTTTGACAGTGAAAATTGAAACTCTGGTGTTAATTTTCATCCAGTTGTATGAAAGGTGGACAGATGTGTCTATGTATCCAGATATGGAATAGAGCTCTTAATCATTTCATGGCAATGGTATTGCGCTCTTAAAAGTAAGTGCACCTGGCCCTTCTATTTTTGAATATAAGGCTTTAAATTTTAAGTATTGGCTTGGTTTTGCTTGGTTTTGTTGGTTTTTGCTTGGTTTTTGTTTTTATTGTTGCTGTTTTGCTGCTGTTTTGTTTTCTTTGATTTGGGTTGGCGGGTTTTTTGCGCCTAAGTCTTTTATTTGTTGGTTTGGGTTTTATTGGTTTCAGTTTTTTTCATTAAGTAAATGGAAGTTCAAACTATTTTTCCTTTTTGGCACAACTGCAAATTTTTCTACTGAAATGAGGCTTTTTTCTGCTGTCTGTTCCTTGGGATACTAGATAGTGATGCCTTATATCTCTGAAAGAAAGATCTACTCTGACATTATCTCTGAAGTGTGTGCTTTGATAATTATTAGAGTTCACATTGGTTTGCTGTTTGCAGCTTTCAATTTCCTGCTTCTAAGCACATGTCGGAGTGCCAAAATGTAATTGAAGAAATATGCCAAACCAAAAGTAACACACTGTAGGGGGCGTGTCTAAGGTACAAGTGGATGTACCGGGGCAGGAATGCCCAGGGGAGCATGCGCCGAAATAGACAACCCTATTGTTTAAGGAGGTCTAGGGGATAAAAGGAAGCGCCAAATTTGAAATAAACCTCTTTGTTCTCCACCTCAGAAGAGTGTACTCATCCTTCTTTATTATATAAAGGTTACAGCGACACATGCTCCCTACAATACACTATAAAAAAAGTCTGTTTCATGAGCAAGGTTTTAAGAAATGGGAATAAATGTTTATTAAGAGAGAAAGAGAAAACAAATATTA
The DNA here is from genome assembly GCF_025592945.1 of Manacus candei. Taxonomy (NCBI): domain Eukaryota; kingdom Metazoa; phylum Chordata; class Aves; order Passeriformes; family Pipridae; genus Manacus; species Manacus candei. Next base: position 3,250,487 of record NW_026138064.1, on the reverse strand, counting down.
AGAAAAATTCTTAAGATTAAGCAAATTGTTAAAGCTACCAATCCAGTACTTATTTGAATCTATTCAGGATGTTCCAGCTATCAGTTCCCTTGTTGTCTGTTCTGCTTAATGTCTTGCTATTTTAACTTTTTACACTTTGCATATTGTGTTCTTTGGTTCATGCCTTTATAGTAATCATAGACTCACAGAGTGGTTTGGGTTGCCAGGGATCTTAACTATCATCTACTTCCAACCTCCCTGCAATGGACATGGATGCCACCCATTAGACCAAATTATTTGGGGCCCCATCCAGCCTGGCACCGTAATCTTTCATCTGATTTCTGAAGTCAAGTGTGTGTTGGCCCTAGATCTTCATAGAGCTCTCCAGAGAGATTCCTAGTTGATTTTTCTTGATTATACTGCACAGAATCATAGAATCAGAATATTCTGAGTTGGAAGGGATCCACAAGGATCACAGAGTCCTCTTAAGTGAATGTCCCATATAAAAATAGAACCCACGACCTTGGTATTATTAGCACTGTACGATGAATTTGTATTAGTAGTTCAATATTTTCCTCATCTGTGGAGTATTTAGTATTTTTTATTTTTAATTTCTCTTGCAATATAATGCCTTGAAACCTACTTTTAGTAAAACTTCCTGAGATGAATCAGTCAGAACTGTTTGATGCTGTTGTTAGACTTGGTTATGTTGTCTCTTTAACTTCCCCCACAAAAGCTGTCTTTTACTGTGAATAGTCTCCTATGGATAATGAGAACTGAAAATCTGAGCATTTCCTGGGCAGTATTTAGAGAAATTGTTAAACTTTTTGAAGATATGTAAGGATATTAACAAGGATGGTAATCAAACATGGACAAATAAATGAAACTAGTTTGGTCTTGCACAGGGATGTGACTTACAAGTTCCCTGAACACATTATTTAGTAAACATTCAATAACATTTATTTTGATCTTCAGCAGCAACAAATTTTTGTTGGTATAATACAGTTATATCCTGCTGGAATTTTCTAATTCATTCACAGCTTCAGGTTATCTCAGCAAGTCCTATAAAACTGTCTGGAACTTCAACAACATGACCAGTAAGACCATTCTCCTTCTGATCATTTGCAGGTGTTCCCCAAAAATTGTTACTGGTAACTGTTCTGACTATAGTTAATAGCGTCAAGGTAACACTACAGGAAACATTACAGTATTTATCACAGAAAAAGTCACCAGAGATGAAACATCCAGTTGTCTCAAGCAGACTCTAATCTTACATACCTGTTGGCATCTATTTCTGAGAAACTGAAAACAAACCCACTATATTTTGAGTGTTTTGCAAAGTAAGAAATTTTCTAGGGCTGAAAGCTTAGTAAAGTTTAGATGACTTCAGGATTTTCTTCTAGTAAATTTATCCATCTGGAGAGTAAAGCCCCATCAAAAAAAAAGGGCAGGATACTTTCTGAGAGACAATCATGTTCAGACCTCATTATCATTAGAAAAGACAAACACACAGAGGCAATGTAGAATGTATCCAGCATAACTGGTTCAGCAAGGGGATATGTGAAAATGTGCAGGCAGATTCTGGTTTGCAAAAAGGGTTGTTCAGCTGGATCTTTTTTCTTAGCACTTTGAAAGAACTATGTGGTGACATTTTAAGCTCTCATTCACTGGGGCTGGATCCATGGGACAGTGTAGCTCTGCAAGTGTCATCCAATCAGGTAGATTCAATCTCAGAAAGGTAACACTGCTAGTGCCTGATCTGAAGTTGCTCAGGCTGTTGGAAGGCTATCTGGCAATGTTCTGTGAGCCAGAGCCAAGAGCTTGAAGGGTTTAGTCTGAAGTTTTAGAGGTATTTAGGTTTTTATCTGCATAATGGATGTTCTGGCAGTTAGCCAGTGCTTAGAAACTCAGGAAACACTCTTCCTCAATTGACAAATTATGAAAAGACATAGAAAAAACCTAGAAATTTAGAATACTACAAGCTGAAAACCATGGGTTTCCACCTTCCTGACAGCTTATGGGTCCTAGACCTGATGGGGTCCTAGCAGCTTGCCAGGAGGGCAGAAAATTGCCACATTTAAAAATCAGGTTCCCTCCACAAAACATTTCTATATTGACAAAGTAGCACTCCTCAGAAGAATGGTATTTGCACCTGAAGCTGCAGGCATTAGTCTCCTGCAGGTACTGTTTGACAGGAAGAAATAATTAAAAGTGAGATGACTGCTAGGTCAGACACTTTTCCTAGAGTAATTGGCTTTGTTTTAGGTATGGTATGTTGCTTGTCATTATGATGACTATGTCTCTAAAGAGTTCTGTTCACAGCATAGCAAATTTAGAGATTCTTAACCAGCTCAGTGACATCAGGCTGATAAACAGCCAAAACAAAATTAAGAGCTGCATGGTTGCATGCGACAGAGTTTGGCTGAAATGTCACCTTTTGGCAGTTTGCATATACATTGTTATTACTTAATACTGAAAAGTCATTGTACATTTTAAAAGAAGACACAGCAAGGTTAGATTTTTTTTTATATTTGAACTAAAATTTGAATCTTGTAATGCTGTTTGTTGGACGAAAATGGAATTCTAATACCGCTTTTCTAGGAAAAAAATGTTTTCTTATATATCTTATCTCCTGGGAGTTTTAAGACTCTTCTTCTATAGCTCTTTACTATCAAGCCTGCACAGGTAATAAATAACAGTGGTGCCATTAATATAATATAAAGAAGAAAAATAATTAACAATAGTTATATGATTCCTAGGAAAGCTGCATTTTTCCTCTTCTGATTTAAGAAGAACTACCTTTTTGAAAAATGTCGGTATAGACATCAGATATCTATTTACCTTTCAGGTAGCTGCATACTTCTTTCCAGAAGTCATTTGTAGTTAGTTGACATCATAAACCCAAGTGTTAAGAAATATCTTTCTTAATCCTGTTAATATAATTTTGTTTATTTCACAAGTTTTTGGATATTATGGTAAATAATTTTTATTTTCTAAATAAAATTAAGGTTTCTTTGCACAACAAATAAAGCTTTTCCACTGCTTCATACAGATGTATTGAAAACACTTGAAATTTGTTTCTTTTTTAAATTTGAAGTCACACAGAAATTTAGAACTAGGTCCTGGCCTAGGCAAATTACAAAAAAAAATTGTCAAATTATTTCAGGTCTTGCCATGTTGTTATTTAGTACACAGAGAGTTCATGTTTCCTAAAAGCAGGATTTTCTCTCTTTGTGCCCCAAAGTTATTTGAGGCCCAAAGGCAGTAGTTATGTAGGTCTAGCCATATATTTACATTGTGACTAAAATTTTCATCAGATGCTTTTCCCTATAGTCGACATACATCCTCTATGGTAAAAGATCTGTGTCTATGGATCACACGTTGTGTGATTCTATTTAAAAAACAATATCAGCTTAAAACAACTCACCAAATCCCTTGACATATCATGAACTTTGTCACAGTTTGGTTACCTAAGTGTTTTCTGAGATGAACTTGTAGGCACTGGTATTTGAATTTATGCAGTTAAATTTCCTGTGCTGATCAATATAAATTTTTTTTAAGTTTAGTTCATGTGTAGTTGCAGTATGTTCCAACAGCATTTTAAATGCTGGGAAAGACTTACAGTTAAAATCTGTTAGTCAAGTATAAAAGTGTTTTTTTGGCACCATGGCACTGGTTCATTTCGACTGGTGCAATAAACTACTGGCAGTGCAAAAAAAGGGGAAATACTTTCATCTGTGTTGAGAAGTATATGGAGATTTTGTGTGCATTTTTGGGATCTGGTGAGCTGAGTCATGTAATCTATGTTTCTAATTTTATTGTTTATTTTTAGGTGTCAAGAGTTTTCATCTTCATAACAGAGTTCTTCCTAAGACCTTATTGAAATTACTTTTATTTCTGTCCTCTTAAACATCTGAAGTCTGCGAAAACTTCATTCTGTCACTTTTACTCATAGCTCTGAATCTGATTCATGATAATATCCCCTAAAATTAGCTTTTTATGTAGGTCAACAGCCTTGACTTTTTGTTTGATACTTTCTGCTCCACATAATGAAAGCAAATCCTACAGATGAGCTGATATTTCCAACCACTGGTGAGACTGCCTTAAGATCTAAGACTAGTCAATTTTACACTTTTATCTCTGTGATCCCTTTACATCATCTATTCCCAGACTGACCTGTCTTGACTTCTGTATCCTTATGAGATCTGTAAAGTCTTTGTTCTGTCTCTATTTAATTCTTTCTCGGTGTGGTTGAAGATACCTCTTAAAGAGAACTCCTTATTCCGATAGACACTCCTGACACTTCTCCCTTGAATTTAACAAGTTTCCAGATACTGTTCCTGCCTGTCAGTGCAGTTTATCGCTTTGGACCAATGCCTTTTATTCTTTCATTGTTTGATTAACCAGTGCAAGCAGTCCAATCCAAGCTTTCTATTTGTTAGAGGGACTTTCACACTGGAGTAAATTTTAACAACTAGTGAATCGATTGAGTTTATTTCACTCGAGTGAATGCTCAAGTTTATCTTTATTTAACGAACTTAGTATCCAACTCGTGCTGTGGGTAAACATGTTAATTCATAACATAGTCTACTTTAATATGCTTATGCAGATTTCAATTTCCCTTTTTCTCAACAATCATAGATTCTGGAAATTTCTCTCTCACTGAAGCGCACAATGGCAGAGACGGACTAGCAGTGGTGTAAGTCACTACCAATGTGATTACAACTGTGGTGTGGGACCCAGAAGAAGGAGAAGCATTAATTATTCCTTTTTATATTTGTCACTCATTGCATGCTGGACCTGTATTTTGTTCAATGGGGGAGATATAAAATGCATACAATATATAAGGAAAAGCATAATTGGACAACTTTTTTTTTTTTTTACAGTAGAACCATCTCTCATAGTGAGTGATAGAGCTTGATCTGAAGAATTTTCTTATCTTTCTATCCAACACCATTTATTTTTTTTTACAGCTTCTTAGATGGTACATGGCTAAGGTTCTCATTTCTGTGTTACCTTTTTCATTCTTTCAGACAGTTGAGTTAGAGGTTTTCTTCACACAAATTCTGCTAAGCTTTTTTTTTTCTTTCCATGTTCTAGTTCCACCGGTCTTCTCTTCAAAATTCTGTGGAGAGCATCTCAGCTCTTTCCTGCATTCCCTTCCTGTGTTTATTCTCAGATCTGTTCTTCAAAGAGTCTTGTCCCTGAGCACAATGTCAGAGCACAGGAATAACCTGGTACTGCCTCCAATCCGACTAAATAGGGAAGACTACTGGAACACAACAAGCCTGTAGTGATGCCCTTCCAAAAAATACTGTCCCAACCTATTACTGTGGAGATTTTCTAACCAGAGTTGCTTTTTGTAGGTGACAGATTTCTATTTTATGGACTTTTCAGTCTCCCTTTGAATTCTCATGACAGTTGGGTGTCTACAGCACCTTGTGACAAGCAGTGTAACAGATTAATTAGAAACTGAGTGAGCAATCTTCTTTTCTCTTTGGAATTTCACTGGGTCATTCATTCTCTGGTGGTTCCTGTTTAAAGGTAATCTTCCAGAAACTCTCTGCTTCACTGGAGTTCAAATATCTTCAACTATATTTTTTTTAAAGCAACAACAACTGAGATAAAAATACAGGAGACAAGTCCTATCACAACTGGCAGAAGCAAAAGTATGGTTATTCATACAACAAATTGCAGCTGTATCATAAATTAGACATTGTATTGTAGCAGCTACACAGAAAGCCTAAGAAGACTAGATTTTTCTCTGTCATGTAGTGCATATGTTTCATATAAGTTGAAAAGAAAAAGCTGAACTGTTCAAAGAATTGTTGAACAGTTATAAAAATGACAATTTCACAAGAGAAAATAAAAATCTGTACAATGTCTGACTTTATTTTTCCCATGGATGCTACAGAACTTGACTGTTAGACATGAATTCCACCAGTGCAGCCATTGTAGTTCAGCTTTCATGTCATCCCATTTTGCTTATTAGTTTGTCTACTGAGTCTTCTGTTTTCCCAGTAATATGTTCATACTCTTATGAGGTAATTTTTCCCTTCCCTTTCTATGAGCCCTCCAAGCTGCGTTTAATTTTCAGAACATTTTCAGAACATTTCTAATGGTGCGAAACCTGTTTATTTCTACTCTTGCTTCTGCTTATAATGTCCCCTACTATTGTAAGATATTTCAGGCCTGCTTTCTAGTGTATGCTGTTTCTCATTTCTTAAAACCTCTAATTAATCAACCGTCTTGCCATTTTCTCCACTGGGAAAAATCTTACTTCCATTATTACCAAACTAAGTTAGGAACCATTAAAAAAACTAAGCTTTGAAGTCCAGCTAAGACTATTCCTGTGTATTTTTTAAGATGGCAATAGAAGAATCAAGTCTATTATAAAAAAAAAAAAAGGAGCAAACAATCAACAAGACAACAAAAACCATAACAAACAAACATGCAAAATCACTAGTGCATCAGACTTCACATAACAGATTAATTTATAGGAAGGTACTTAATGAAGAGGTTTTTCAAATAAGTATAAAGAAAAGTATAAGAAAACCAGTGATTTCATACTGACTAGTTTGACCCTGTACTTAATTCTTTCACAACAGATTCCTCTTTTCATGGTCCTTAATTCAGTCTCTCTTTCAAGTCATCTTTTCAATCATATAAAAAAATTCCCTTCTCAGTCCCAAAAAGTGTCTCTACAATGCATAAATACACAGATACAACATGCAAAATTTGAAAAAGTATGGAATAATAGGGGAAACATAAGGGAAGTGCAGTTCACAGATAAAAAGGACAGCATTTAATTCCTTGCATTTTAATGTTTGCATCTATGTATATAGACAGAATGGAATAGTTAGAGACAATCTCATTTGGAGTTTTGCTTTGAATCTCTTCAGCTGAAGAACTATATTCTAAAATGGAAGGCATAACAGAAGGATTATTCTAAGATGTTTTAGTAGAGGGATTATATAAACAATAAGAGCTCTCTCTGTACTGTCTAAACACAGAGGTTCTCAGGGGCTTAGTTTTTAATTTGAACTCACATTACAAACCCAATGAAGCAGACTAAATATTGCTGCTGTTACATATTAGCAGTCACTTTGTTTTATAGTATGAGACGTAGCAGGGAGCTATAATTACATGCTCACTAGAGGGGTCAATGTGTACCATAGTAGTTAAATTGAAGTCAGAAAATTTAAACCTTCATGGGAGTCTTCAGTTGGCAGAAGATATGGCTATTACATGTTTTCTGTAGGGTTGTATTCCAGTGGTATTCCAGTGGAGTTTGTATCTCTGAGCTTGGAATTTTGGTTGTAATTATTAATATCTCTTGCTATACCTTATATATATATCTCATATATATATATCTCATATATATATTTGTATTTATCTTATAGCTTGCTTTTGTAATTAACGCTGTACAGAGTACTACACTGTAGTTTGTCTTCAGGTACTTGGTGAAAAAGAATTTTTTTTTCCTCCTATTTAATACAGACTAGTTTGAAATATTTGCTTTGATGTAAAAGGAAACAATTGATAATATGTGTTTGGTTTAAAAGGACAACATCGCTGGGTGGCTCATTATTGACTACTTCCTCTAGTATGATAAGTCTTTTTGAGGATGCAATAACATTTTATCTTTTTATCCAGCTTCTCAGTATCAGCTATTTTACTCTCTGCACAATCCATTTGTGATTTAGTCATTTAATCCTTATGACAGAAGTGGAACAGACATTTTATGAGATGGAAGACTGTGGACCTTCATTTGTTTTCTTCAACTTCTTAGGCAGTGTGAATGACAAAATATGCCAGTTAAAACCTTCAAAAACACAACCTTTGTACAAGAAACTTGTTAATATCAATATACAAAGAGGCAACTAGCAGGATTTAATTACATTACTCTTATCAGGTAGCCATCATTTTCACTCTATTTTGGCAATTATATCAAAATCTTTGTATGAGCTAATATAAAAAAATGTTTCAACAAGTTATATATTAAAAAAAATTCCTAAACTTATGTATCCTAATTGTCACCCTGCTAATTTTCCGTTTCCTCACTATGAAGAAAGGCTAGTGTTAAATGGCTACCACTTTGCTCTCAAAACTTCATGTATGGTGAAACAGAAAGGAAATATCACACAACCTTACTCCTGACTGTTTTCTTTGTTGGCTTTCCAAAAGAATATGTAGGAAAAAATTTACTTTCTGAGTATGAGCTTTGTCTGTATTTGGATCTGTCTATGTACTGATGACAAACTTGCTGAAGTACCACATACATTAAATCAAAAGTATTAAATGCAAGGGTTTGCCCATAAAGGAATCATGAGTGTGAGCAACTAATCAGTTCTGGAGAGGTTCTTGGTTGCTTTTGTCATTAGGTAATTTCAAGGTAGATCAGTAAAATAGTATGAGGATTCTTGATCATGGGAAGAGAAAAGACTTGGTGTTAACATAGCATAAATAAACTTTCAAACACAATCTAATTTAGTAGATCCAGGAATACTTTACCATATGCTGAGAGACACATGCACAGGCTCACTACTGAGAAACCGTAGGTTACAGCTTCCAAGCGCTGCACCAGGAGCGCTGGTGATGATGCTTTTCCCTCCAGAGTCTTCAGAAGTGTTTTGAAACACCTCTTGGATAAACCCCCATATACAAGTGTGTGAACAGATATTATCATGAGAGCTACTAATGGTATTTAGCTTTCCATGTTCTTTAAAAGTTTGTTCATATAGTTTACCTAAGTTCCACAGTAAAGATACTGTGAGGAGGATATGAAGATTGATGTTTAGTAACCACTTTTAGTATACAATCTTAACTCTAACTGCTTTTATTTCTTTTCTAAGTATAAAAATACTTTTATCTCTATTTATAACAAAAATAAATTGGCAGGGGTATTTTTCCACATATCAAAATTGAGCTCCTCTGCGATGTTTTAGAAGTCATGTTCTGCTCTAGAATCCTGACTGCATATTTAATAATATTTTTTTAATTACTTTATAAAACTCAAATTCTATGGTCAACAGCTTTTCTTGGTTTTTTTGTTTGTTTGTTTTTGTTTTGTTGATTTTATTTGTTTGTTTATTTGACTATTTAATTATTGTTGTTCAAAAATAATATTACTTTACCCATAGTATGCATTTTCCTTATAATTCAATGCAGAAGAGGCTGCACAGAAAATAAATATAGAGAGATATTTGCCCCTTATAACTATTATTATCATCTTATATTTGTGTAGATATAGCTTATGTTTACTTACTTTTTTAATCTCCACATTGATATTCTAAAGCTTTCATAGTTTCTGTGGCCTGTGAGCTTACATTCATATCACCTGAATGAAAAAAATACTGCTGGTGTTCAAGTAGATCACCTGTAGCAGAGGGATTTACAACCTCACCCCTCTGAAGAAAAGTCACTCTTTCTTTGCCATGTAGTCTCAAATTGTTAAATAAGGACAGTGCACATTCTTTTGTGATGTTTCAATTATTAAATTACTATAAAATGGAAATCTAAACTAGATTGTATCAAAATATAATGAGTTATGTGAAAAGACATCATATTAATTTATGACACTAATTTGTATTATTAAAGAGTTATGAAAACAATGGGGACTTGGATTGAATTACCTCACTAACATTTTATATCCAAGATGTTAATACAAAATTTAGCCTAAGGGCAAATTAAAATGCAGCAGTTGGAATTTAGGTTCCTTCTTCACTAAACTCTGCATATTTTTTTGTTATAACTGTCTCTAAACTGAGAAAATGCATGTAATTGTTTGGAAACCTTGACTAATTAATATTGTAAATAACTCTGGACTAGGGGTTTTTTACCACTTGAAAACATAATTCTAAATTATGCAAAATTTTATTTTTAAATACACCGTTAAGAAGAGTTGCTTTCTGCATTTAGGTATCTGTGTTGTTACATAAATTGGACAGAGCAGGAACTTGAATCTGACTGTTTGAAAGGTTCATGTCAGCAGTTGGATCTGCCATCAACCTTGATAATTAGATAGTCAGCTGATACAACCATTATCTGCAGATTTTTTTAGAATATTTCCAGAAGCATCTTTCTCTGAAGACTGCTTTCCCATGTTCAGTAACATCAGCTTGATGTGATGCACATGCTAAGAGTTTTCATGGACAACAATTCATTGGGTTGAAGAAGTCCACTTCTAGTACATAATATTTTAAACTGGTCAGTTTTCTGTGGTGTTCCTTCACTTAAATTTACAATCAGAGATCCAGTCAGTGTATATATGCAAAAAGGGAAATTATTACTAACTCCAGTCACTAGATTTGAGTACAGAAATATTTAATATGTGCCAGGTCTGTTTCATTACATATTACAATATGCGCCAGGTCTGTTTCATTTTTGTTCTAATGTTTTAGTCATTTCACGGTGAATTTCACAGTCATGAGAATAGTATTCATGTATAATCAAACAAGAATATGACAAACTGCATTGGCATTTCTGAGAGGATATTTATCTACTGTTTGAAAAAGGGCAAATACAAGTAGTTTATTCCAAATTAGATGCTATATAATTAATCTCTGCTGTATGCCTGATGTATGTTTCTACTATTGAGACTTCTATGGTTGCTACCTGCTGTCTGGTCCCTAATTATGAACACTGGTTTCTTTTCAGTTCAGCATTTTACTAAAAGGTTTGAGTTCTCAGTTTTCATCTGATCTGATCTAATCTGATCTGATCTGATATCATCTCATCTCATCATCTCATCTCATTTGTATATAGTACTTTTAAATCAGTATCTGAATTAGGTAATCAGTGCAGGACCACAGTCCCTTAGATTCTTATTTTTCTAAGAATCATCCACACTAGGCCCTTTTCATTCAGAGGTGACTTCTTATTTGTTCTAGAAGAGTGCCCAGGCAGATAGTTTTCAACAAATGAACAGTTAGTTTTATCATCAGGACTACCATGGTCTTCAAGATGACTATTTATATTGTTTAATTATTCCAACTTTTGCCCCTCTATATACTGCTACATGGTCACTTAGCCGTCTTCCTTGAACATTTATCTGTGTTGGTCCAGGCCTTCATACCTAATCATAAGGTTTTCCTGGATGGCCCTCACTGCTGCCTTTGTGGCAAATCAGTTTAGCTTGCCAGAGAATATGCTAAAACACATCATGATAATGCATTTCTCAAAAATGAACTTGCAGTTTCTTGATTCATGACTTATGATCAACAGGATTACATATGGTTAGCCAGAATTCTTGATCTGAATCTATATTGACATTCTTTTTGCCTTAAGATGCATCTGTAATACCTATCACTCAGCTTTTGTCCTGATCTGAACCCCAAACAGAACCTGTGATCCAAAGAAGTAAATGTATGTGTATGCTTTCCAAGTTCACAATATCGAAAATTATTTCTGAGTCAGTCCATTGCAGTTGAGTTTACACACTCTGAAACAAGAAGTATTCCAGTTTCTGTGGGTATTCTAGTCTGTATATGACAGTAAAGTGCATTGTAGTCTGAGGGTTCAAAAGCTTACCATTGTGCTGGAGGTAGTTATAGTGGTAGCAATGTTTGAGTCAGGCTCATATTCCCGCTACAGACAGTTCCCATGTTCCTTGTCTGGATAGTGGTCCTGTGAATACTCTCAGCTACAGACAAAAATAGAATGAGGAAATGTGGAATGCAGTGTGGATGATCAGTGCTACAGAGTTGTCACTCTGGCTTTATTCTCTTTACATGTACAGGCATCTGTATAGGCATAGCTTTAAAGATCATTGTTTTATAGGCCTATAAGGATAGGACATTGATAAAATATAGGATAAGTATTTGGTAATAAAATTGAAAACAAATAAATAGAATGGAAATTAAACAAAAAACACTAGTAAGATCTGTCATTATTAAAATAAAAAAAAAACTTAGCTGTGCAAAATTTAAGATCTTTTTTTTGTTAGCATCTAAAAATCATTGATGCTGAGGGTACCATGTCAGCATCAATTCACTGAGTCAGTTGTTTTGAAAAATTTACCTTCCGGTTTCTAGTTCTAAATTGCTTTATTGTGTAACAATGAATTGAAATTGAGATCAACCTTGAATCCTATTTTCTTTTCCTTCCCTGTTTTACTATCATTGTACATTGGTTTTATGTACAACTAAGATGTGATTAAAGCATTTTTTAAGCTTGTCCAAACACAAAAGGAAAAAAAAGTCTCTTTGAAATTCAAGTTTGATATCCAAATTACTCCTCCACTTACACTTCCGTTGTGCTCTTTCACTAGTTTCTTCTTTCTTGCTTAGACAACTCTCTGTCTCTCTCTGTCCAGCTTATTGAGTGTTATATGATATCCTGTTGTCCTAGTTAGGACAGCTGAGACCAGTTCATCACTGGATAGGTGTAACCCAAAACTGTATATTCTATAGCCTTCCACGCCATTTCCCAGAAACTGTTATCAATGAACCATTTACACCATCTGCACATAGAGCCTGACTCCTCAGGCTATAAACTAGGTGCTAAGAGGCCTGCGAGATGGGAGTTGCTCTTGTCCTCGTGCCCATTAAGGACTTCCCCCCCCCCCCCCCCCCGCCCTCCCGCCCTGAGGGAGGTACTGAGCATTCCTGCCTGAACTGGAGAATATATAATCTTGGAGTCTTGGGACCTTTTTAACCACTCGTGGGATCCAGAGGAAGACTGCAGATCATCGCTCTCAACCAGACTGCAACCACCACTTTTCAACCAGACTGCAACCATCACTCTGGACCAGACTGCACCAGCACTCTCACCAACAGGTTTTCTCCTCTCCTTTTCCTTTGGACTCAGGGGGCCCAAAGAACACCACTCTGTTCATGCCTCAGGGTGTTGGGTTATATATTTGGGGTTTGTGGGTTAAAACCAACTGTTTGTCTGTATAATTGTACTTATTGTATTATTTTATTAAATTGTTATTCTGATTTATAATCTCTCTTTTGAGTTGAGTTCATTTCCCCTGCTGGTTTACCTTTAAACCAGCACACCTGTATAATATCAAAAATGACTGCAGTAAAAACATCTTATTAACCTTAAAATCTTCAGTTCCTCTGGCATTTTACTGACATTTGACTCAGCAATATAAACCAAAAAAGTTAGAATGACTCAATAAACTTCTTCCTCTTTCTTTTGCAGATCATTGTATCGGTTTACTAGTGTCAGAGTATGGAAACTTTAGGTTACAATGCTAAAAAATTTGACTGTCAAAACATTTTTGTGAGTCAGAAGTTCTTTTCTTAGAGCACAGTTTTTTCAGTTCTAACTACAGCCAAAATATGCACTATGCATATCCAGTAGTTTTGCTAGTTAAAATCAATAATATATAGCTCTAATCTACTTAGAGGGAATCTGAAGTAATCATATGTGGATAATACTTTAAATATAATGGAGCTATTTTAAGTCCTTGGGTCAGGTAATACGACCATCATATTAATGTGAGATGATGAAGTAAAAATAGATTTAAAACATCCTTCTTAATGGAAACAAATCCAGCAGCATGTCTTTTATCTATTTTTAATCTCTCTTTTCCCCTACTAAGTTGACTGATCTTAACCCAGCTCAAACTCATTGTTTGTATTAACTGTCTGTTTCAAGACCATGGAATATGGTGCATGGCCAGAATTTTTACCTGGATTGGTGAAACTCACCTCTTTTTTTCCAAAATAGAAGAATGAAACTGTTGTAATACATTTTTATCTGTTATCACAACTGCAAACTCTGATCACAAGGGGTTTTCATGTGCAATATGAGAAGAAAAAAAGGAAACTGTAAACTATAAGGTTCAAATTTATCATAAAGCTGTGACCAGAAGGTTAATACAAAATCTTCATAGTTATTGATTTCTTTTGGGATTTTTTTTTTATTTAAAGAAAGAGCATTTTTGAAACTGTGGAAACAATTTAGTTTTATGTGACTAGAAATTCCACATTTTCTAGAACTTTTAGGTTAGGTTTTTGTACTGCTGTATCGTTCAGCATAAGCTCCCCTCCTGAACATACTGTGTATACAAGCCTCTGTTCACATTATTATAAGCAGGCAGACAGAGACAGGTTTATAAACATGTTGAAATGGCAGACTTTTTGTTCAAGCTATAACACAGACAGAAGGGCACTTTCTTTGATGCATACTACAGAAAGAAGCCTTGTTTGTGTGCACATGCACATTCAGTACTTTAAATAGAGCTAAACAGGTATTTAATTAACTGAAAAAGTAATTATGTGCTTCAAACTCCCTGCAGAAAAGTAATGTCTGCTATAGTCTACACTAAAAATTTACTTTTTGAGACACAGGGGCACATGCTTGACTCTCGATTATAGGTGTCTTCTGACTGTTAGTCCTCTTTTGATGACAGATTAGCTTCTTGGATTTTGTTCTCTTTTTCCTTCTTCCCTTCCGTCTCCCCAGAGCTATTTAGTCTGGGTGTACAGGGCAGAAGGTAGCAAAGGTTTTGATATTAGATACCTCTGCAATATTTGAGATGACTAAAGTCTCCTTCCACTGTGCTCAGTTTGATTCTAAATATGATCTGACATCCTGAAACAGAGATGTCATTAGAACAGTTCTACTGAAAATAAGTAAAAAGTAATGAAAGTAATTCTATGATCTATCAGAAGTTAGCTGATGGGAGTATCTAATTTTTCTCATTGCTAGAGAACAATACTCTGTGTGTATCTCCAAGCAAAGTATTTTTTTCTATTTATCAATATGCTTTGTAATTCATAGTCATAGAGAATCTAAGTTCTCTGTGTACTCTTTCACTGAAGCTGCATGCAAACTTTGAGTTAGATCTCCCAGGCAGTGGCTGATTTTTCATGAAGATTAATTTGAAAACAGTACCTTGCTGCTTTTACCACTATATAAATACCCAGAAAGATATTCTCATTGCTGTAAAAAAATTACAATTTAATGACAGACAGAGATGAAGTAGATAAGGCTATGAACAATAGGATGACTGAATTGGGAGGGGTACATTTAACAAGATTACTTATTCCACAGTTTATGTTTACTGAAAGCTGAGAACCAGTCATTTAAGGATTTTTAGAAACACGGTTTTTAGAATCAGGATCAATAATGTGTGTGTTTCTGTGAGATTTTACATGAGTGAAAAGCAATAGATATTCTAGTCCTAGGAGTTACAGTGGAAAGGAAGGTTACAAAATCTTTCCCCTGCTTTTTTTGGAAGTTTTGGATAGTGGATTCTTAATATTATTTTATTTTCATGACATGGAAATTCTGAGGTATGAAAATAATCTATTAGCTTGAAGAAAAAGATGAGTGAACTGCTCTCCCCAAGTCCTGGAGAGGCTGTTTTACTTGAGGATTTTGCTGTATATGCCTTTTTGTTTACCTAAGCCTGTACAATGCCATGAGTCTTTGTCTTAGTTCTGTCTAATCACTAGAATCTTCTTATACTGTATAAAGTATGAATATACTATTTATACTGAATGAGTATACTATTTAAAATTTATAATTCTCTGGAAACAAGAAAAAAACTTAAAAAAAAATCTGAAATATGTTCCTCTTTTGTTTTCTATGACTCATACAATCATTTTCCCTTCCAGTAGGCTAGGGAAAAAATGTAAAATTTGGTTGTTACATAGAAACCCAAAACAGTAAAAAAATGGATTTTATCCTCTGACAATATATTATATCTCTGAAAATATCTGAGTGCTGAAAATATCTGAGTACATCTGCCGGTTGTCTTTGATACTGGAAAATCAATTTGGAAAGGTGCTCAACATTTCTACAATTGGAACATCAAATCTGAACAACTGTTGATTCTCTCAGAGATTAGACTATCACTCCAAAATGAGAAAACCATTTTTGTCTTTCCAAGTCCCATAGTTATTTGGTGTTTATTCCCCTTGCAACAACCCAGAATGCTCTCTAGGGATTTGGTACTGGGCTAGCCAGGATAGCTCTGATATCTGGCACAGAGGAAAAGTCTTCCAAGAGTTTTTAAGAAATGTAAAGATATGCGGGGTTAGCATTTCTTTTTGTTTGTTTGGCATGTTTTTTTCTGTTTGGGTGTGGGGGTTCCTTGGAGGGGGGTGTTTTGATTATTTTTTTTTTTAAATTTTTTTTCCTCTTTTATTTTGGGTGGTGGTGGTTTTTTTCCTATTTGAAAATTTTATTTAAAGGAAAAAGAAAGCGTATAATTTAGTTCTGATCCACTTGCTAATCTTAATGTAATATGTTAGCTAGTTAGTATTATGATAGTTACTTTTGTCAGTAAGTATACACATGAAAAAAAGTCCCACAGTACTGTTTGACTATTCTGCTCTCAGCATGTCTCTTTTAGAAGTGACCTTGAACAAAACCAGTATCTCTGATGTACCTTTGTGTAAAAGCATCAATGCAGATAAAACACGGAAATAATAAGCAAAAAGGTAGCCAGTAATACAGATTAAAAAATCAATAATAAGAATCTGCATTTTATCTATTATTTGTCTGTCTCTGTATAATCTACTCAAAATTAAATAGCTGGAGGATTATAACATTCCTTTTATTTTTTTCTCTATTTTTACTTGATAATTAGTTATTGCTTGGATTTTCTGTTATTAAATAGTATTGATATAATTGAATGTAAATAGTCAACAGACTAACATAAAGCAAATGATTTTATATTTAACTTAAAGTATAAAAAGTCCTACTCATTTAGAAATATTGAGTTGATCGATCTAACTTGCTGCGTGTGAGAAGTCAAACATAGACAAACCTATTTTCTTTGCTGCTATCTAGTAGGCAAATGTTAGAGTTAATGCATTTCATACAGATTTCCCAGCAAATATATTTTATCTCAGTGCTAAATTTTAGAAGTGTACTTTGGGTAAACACATCACTTTTAGTGATAGTACCGTTTTATGGCTCAGTTTGGATGTTATAGAACCTTTCTTTCATAGAGGAACCATGATTTACAGCATTTTCATGCATTTATTTTAATGACTGCTTTTAAAATGTTGCAACATGTTTTGTATTCATGAATATTTTGCATGGATTTATGTAGACTAACACTAGTATAGGAGAAATAAATATGTTTTATTTATTTATACTTTACACATCACACTGTAAAATTGTTGAGGCAAGATAGTTCTGTGTTTTGCTAAGCAGAGCAGCTTAGGCATTCCTATCTGTAACTTGACTTAGCAGGGATTTTTAAGACACTAAAAATATCTAGATGTTGGACCAGATGACTCACAGTGGTCCCTTCCAACTTTACCTATTCTATGATTCTGTGAATTTTAAGATACTAATTAACCTTGCCATTTTTATTTCAATGTGCTGAAATTCTTTCTTAAAACATTTCAGTCATCCAAGGCTTTTAGCTCACTGAAGTGGAAATTTTTGAGTTTATGATCATAGGGATATTTTCAAAGTCAAGCAACAAGTAAAATTTGAAATTGAATTCTTTATTTACATTTGCATTTTTTGTTAGTTGTACTTAGCAAAACTGAAGAATAAATATTAGAAAGGATAAATTGAATCCACTGTGTGATTTTTCCTCAAAGTTTAAATGCTAAATATAGACTTTCATTATTTATCTCTGGCTTTGAGGACTCCAGGTGATTTTAAGTTTGAAATTCTGGTGTTTAAAGTAATGTTACTGGCTAACAACATTTTGTTGCTAAAGGATAAGCCTCCAGTATTGTGTGCATGGACTTACTATAACAGCACTCTGCTTGATAGAAAAACACTTATAATGAAATCAGAGACAATAGAAGTATGTTATGTCATGGTGCTTCTACCCTTGCTACTAAATAGACAGCTTTAACAGAGAGGACTGCTGGAAGGAGAGCCGAGAAAAAGGAGTCAGCAGCAGAGAGACAGAGTTTTTGGGGGTAAGAACTGAACTAGACACCCCCCAAACTCCTTTGAGACCCCTCTTGGAAAGGAGGGACATGGACTCCTATTAAGGAGAAGAGTTTTGGACATGCAGCACCAGAGAGAGAGAGGAGCTAAGAAGCTCAAAAGCATCCTGAAGCTGGACCGGGATGGAGAAGGAATGCGGGGGGAGTTGACCTTGGCCCTCCCACTGCTGCTGACAAGCCTGGCAGCCTAAGACGGAGCACAGGAGCTCTGGTAGAACTCTTGAGGCAAAGGCTTGCAACTGAATGCTGCCCAAGATGTTCTGACTCAGGGGTGAACCCCTGAGGAAGGGACTTTCACGAAGATGCCCCTGCATTTCATGATATGATGTGGTGACGCGAGCTTGTCCCTGCTACGCAGTCCACGGAAGAGAAGACCCTCATTTTGGAAACGACAGGGGCTGAGGGGGCTTGGATACCCCCCTCGTGAGTGCTGGCAGAGATCCAGCCACGGCTGCTGCATGCATGAGATGAGGAGAACCTGCTGCCTTAGAAGATACTCCTGCTTAGAGACTGGAAGGGATCCATCCTTCTTCCCTCCTGGACTTTTATTTGGAGGGGAGAAGAGATCTGATCCATTGTAAATACTTATGTCATGGTAGAGACAGTTGTGATCGTGTGTATAATGTATTATAATATTTATTTCTACAGTCATTGTAATATATTCCCTTTCCCCATTTGGAGTCTGGTGTGTTTTGTCTGGAAAAAACCCATCTCACATTGGATTGAGATGTGACAGGGGGCTAGGACTAGGGAATTAGAATTTTGGGGCTATCTCAAACCATGAGAGTGATACTGGCCTTAGTATTGTTCTCATCTTTAAAAGTATTTATAAATTTTTATGAGTTCTTTGAGTAAATGTGTCTGGTGATTTCTGTTAAATTCTGTACATGGTTGTGCCATTCAAAGCTGTTCCTGCCTCATAGCTCCTGGTTTCCCCATATCATCTGGATGTTAACATGGCCCATGTAACTACACTTTAGCCACTTTGAAACAACTACTATTAACTACTCAGCTGCTTAATCTAATATGGCCAACTTCACAGGAACCAGATAAATGGTGACTGCATAGTACTTCTCGTGGGCCCTCTTTGCAGCTGATTCCTGCTTGCAACCAATTCTGAAGTGAATATTTGGCAATTGTCCAAGATATTTGCTAACTCCACTAGTTGTGATTTAATCTTTGCTTTTAACTAGGTTCTCAGCACTTGCTTACAGATAGTAATATATTAGGTAGATAGAGTTCTGATTTGGAAAATAATATGATGTTTTATTAAATTAAATTAAATTAATATGAATAGTTAAAACATTTTCAGAACACTTAAACAGTTTCTCTTGTCCTGTAATTCAATTTTGCTACTTAAAGAAAAGTCACCTAAGAGTTTAATCGTGATGAGATCAAAGCTGATCATCCAAGTAGTGGAGCAAGCTGATGTCACATTTCTATGCATAAAAAATCTGAGGTTTGTGTGTGATATGGTCTGAAGCTGGTTCCCTGCCAAGTCTCCAAACCTTACCACAAGAAGTCCCCCCCCCCAGACCTCAGGGAGAAGAGGGAAAAAACCAGCCAAGAAAACCAAAACAAGAGAGAGACAGCTAAAGCAATATATATAAATATATTTACACTTATATAAAATTGAAATATATATACAATTTCACAAGGAAAAGGGAAAAGGAAGGGGGAAAGAAAATCAAAATAAAATATATATATATCGATCAATAGCCCAAGATCTAGCAATTAAAAGAATTAGCAAAGAATATCTTACTACTCTCCTTGGGACAACCGAGAGTCACTCTGGAACGATGAGGTTTTAGAAAAATGATGCAACCATTCTTTTAGCTACCTGTCTTTTTAAATCTAGTAATGAAAGAGTTTTTCCCGTTGAATCAAGACTTTAGCATAACACATTAGAAGATGTCTATCCCTGTTTGTTAAGTAGGGGAAACCAGAAGGGTTTGTATTGTGCATATTTCTCTTCATGTGCAAAGAGGACCAAAGACATTTTTTGAAAATGTTGGTTTTAGAAAATGCTGACTTGCAGTAAGCAAATCAATATCTTTTCCTTGGGAAGTTGAACTTCTAGCTTAGGAAAAAAAAAACCAACAAACCAAACCAAACCAAATAAACAAACAAAAAACCAGCTCAGCTTTTCACTTTGCAACTTCAACATTTGTGAAAATTTATTTTGAAGTGAGCAGTAACCCGTTGTGTTTCTGCTGAGATACATTCTACACTTGTCACCTGTAAAACAGCTGCATTTTTAGAAATACAATGTAGAATTTTACTGTTGTTCTTCACCTGGAGAAAACATTAGGAAGCCCTTAATCAACATTCATAAGTGAAGATGAGACTTTTAAATTGGGCTTTCTTGCCTTGCCAGATATATTGTTTATCAAGTAAGGAATAGCAAGTGCCATCAGAATGAGCTGCAGCACTGCATGGGATGAATGGTATGAAGGTCATTAATTTCAAGCCTGTCATAAAAAACTCTTCTATAAACACTGTTTATATTTCAGAAGCACCTATTTTTTTTTCCTTTATTCATGAAAGCTCTTACACTAAAAAATGCTCTCTTCTTTCACAAGTTTTTAGAGCATTTTCTGAGTCAAGAGCCTGTCCAGAAGAATATCTTTGTAGGACTGAGGATTTCATCACCTGTATTTTCATCCTGTGTATTACAGAAGTTGATGAATGACACTGGAAGGGTGACTGCAGCCCTGGGTGAGCTCTCCAAAGAGCTTACAGAAGGTTATTTGTTGAGAACAGGTGTACTGGATCTCATTGGGATGTAGATAATTTTCTTCATAGCAACCTGTAGGGTGCTGTGTTTTGGATCTGTGACCAAAACAGCACTGGTAACGCAGCAGTGTTTTAGCTACTGCTGAACAGTACTTGGGCAACTTCAACAACTTCTCTGTTTCTCACTGTGGCCCCACCAGTGAGCACACTGGGTGTGATGAGCCTGGAAGGTGACAAAACAGGGACAGCTGACCCAAGTTTACCACAGAAATAGTCTGTAATATATAAGGTCTCGCTCAGCAATGAAATTGGAGTGGGAAGTTTTTGCAAAATAGCCATTTGCTTGAGGACTGGTCAGCATCAGTCTGCTGGTGGTAAGTGATTGCTTTTGCGTCATCTGAGGTTTTTTCTTTTTTCCCTTTTATATATTAAAGAGTATCTTGACCCACAAGTTCTCTCATGTTTGCCTTTCTCATTCTCTCCTCGACACGCTGAGGGAGAGTGAGTGAGTGAGTGAATTCATGAGTGGCTGAGTGGGGACTTATTTGCTCCTCTACCTCTTATTCAGCATATTTTCTTTTAGCACTAGGATTATGCTTGTCTTTCTGTGAAGTGGCACAAACAAAGAGTTGGAGAATGATTTTGCATTTTAGAGGACTTTTCTGCAACTGGTAGTGGATTGAGATTCATGTTCAAGTGAACCTAAAAGTCAAATTCTTACTTGTAAAATAAGAGCTTTGTTATTATAAAATGCGTGTGTTTGTTTTTCATGCATGGTTTGACCTGAACTCTACATTATCTGAATTTATTAAATAATCATAGATAACTAAGTTAAGCAGAGATTTAGATCGAGTTTCTATCTGAGCAGTGAATTGAAACAGCTATGAGTCTGCATTGGGCGTGTGCAAAAGACTGAGGTCCAACACTTGTATTTTATACATGAGAGCTGTCTTGGTTTAGATAACTGAAATAGTTCTCAGGGCCTGAGTTTTTAGCCTCCAGAAGTGGGAAGTGTGAAGTCACCCGTTACAGCCTAACACCATTTAATCCACCTGAATAATGATTCGATATCTCCAGTTTAGTTTTATTTGGCTTTTTATAAAATATATATTAACCTGATATTTAAAAAAAAAAATGTTGATATCTCATTCACTTGTGAAACAATTATCCAGACATCTTATGAAATCAGAGTCCTGAAACTGGCTCCCACACTGTGCGTGGTGCTGGCTACTAGCTAGCTAGCACATCGTGCTTGTGTCACAAGAAGTGTTTTCCTCTTGAATAAACAGCTAATGTCAAGCAATTTGTGCTGAGTGAGGTATGTCTATGGATAAATCATCTTACTGTGCTGACTGACCTCTAGTCCCTGTTATAGCAGGAAGTGTCAACCTTTCTAGTCTTTCTAAGACTAGAAAGACTAGACCTTTTTGTCAGGTTCATTTCTAAACAATTTTATGTTGCATTCATCTGAGGGTTTTTTTATCTAAGCAACTAGTCTCTGGAATTGACTTAGGGATCTAATATGGATAGCCCTATCTTAGGTGAGAAGATGGACTCTTCCAAGCATCTTACTGTTCATATGACTTTGGAAGTTTAATAGAAAAAGTCTCAATATTATTTCTGAGTTTCAGCCAGTGGCAGTCACTGCGTAAATTTCATTCAATCTACTCCTCTACAGATGTCTATTACTGATCGCTACTGTGTAACATCTAGTTATACACAAAACAAAACTCATTTGATAATTTAATTTCTAATGATCCTTTATGCTGATCCTGTATTATTTCCATTTCATTGTAAAGTATTCTTTTATCAGTGGGTGAACGTTTACATTTTCACCAAAAAAACAATTTGAAGATTCTGGCACGGGTCTGATTTTGTGTTAGTAGTAAATAAGGTTCTTCCAGATTTGATGGCACTTTTGAATGAATGCCACTTAAGAAAGTATTATGGTATTCTTTCTAGTTCAACACACTGGAAAAAACCAAACCAGACAAAAACTTCCTTAAATGGACATGGAAAATATGGGTTTTATCCTTCAATTATGTCAACAGCTGCTCTGAAGAAGGGTTTCCTACTGAGAAAAACCTAGTTTAGGAACATCCATGTTCTAGAATGTAAGGAGTTAATGGGAAACATTATTTAAGAAATATCGTTTATGTTAGTATTCTCCTTGGTAATGTTCGTATTACCAGTTAAGATTCCCATATAATGTGCCTTATAAGTTAACATATATGACTTATTCGTGAAACAATAAATCCAAAAAATATCTTTTCTATCAGAAGATGTTTAGTCTTATTATTAAAAATATTTGAGACTAGTATTTTTTAACTTCTTCTGTTTGTTCCTTTTATTTAAGCTGACACTCATCATCATTGCTAATTATCTAGAATTCTTTTCTTTTTTATGGAGTTCTTATGTCTATTTCAAGATTTTAATTTTTCTGAGTGTTGATTGCCAGCATCTTATTATAACAGGAAATTTATGCCTGGCCAAAATATGTAACATTCAAGTACCTCATAAGCTATTAAAATATTTGAATCTATGAAATGAGTCCTTCACTTATTTTACTACAAAGATCATATCTTTTCCTTTTTCTCTTCTCTTTGATCTTTTGGAGTTTCATATCCTACACCATAAGATACAACAAAGATGTTAATGTTCCTATTATAAAGATATTTTACTTTCACATATTCTCAAGAGACTGGATACATTCCATGTATATCACTCTATCTCTGAATTGCTTGATTCAAAGCCTGTGAGTTTTTAATGAAGTTATACAATAGCAAGGCCATGATAAAGCCTTCTCATACTGGGGCTCAGGACAGAATTTTTCAAAGTTTTTTGCTAGTTTACACCTGCTTAAACTTAGCATCATATTTCTATTGCAAGTCCCACAAGGCTAAATGAGAGTTTTTCTAAAATCCCTGTTGTTGTTTAACTCCAGATGACACTAAACCCCACACAACTCATGACTCACTATCTCCCAGGAGATGTAGGAGAAAATCAGAAGAGTAAAAGTGAGAAAAGTTGTGGGTTGAGATGAGAACAATTTAACAACTGAACTGAAATAAAATAGTAATATTAATAATAGCAATGAAGAGGAAAATAACAGAAAGAGGGAGAGAAATAAACCCCAAGAAAAACAAGCGGTGCAAATAAAAATTTACACCAATTGTTCACTAGAAATCAAGCTATGCCCAGCCTTCTCCTGAACAGTGAACCCTTAGACAACGTTCCTCCTAGTCTACATACTGAGCATGACACCCTATGGTCTGGAATATCCCTTTGAGGACAGTTCAGATGCACTGTCCTAGCCATGTTCCCTCACAGCTTCTTGTGCTTCCCTTGCCTGCTCACTGTCAGGGCAGCTTGGAAGCAGAAAATTTCTCCACTTAAGATAAGCACTGCTCAGCAACAGCTGAAATATCAGTGTGTTATCAACACTAATCTCATTCTAAGTCCAAAACATGGCAATGTACCAGCTGCTCGGAAGAAAATTAGCTCTATCCCAACCAAAACCAAGAAAATCCAAAGATAAACTTTCTTTTTAAAAATTAATTGTTTCTAGAAATTGTGGTTGCAGATAGAAACAGGAAAACACAAAATTAATATTTCCAAGTCAATCTACTATTTTTTTTTGTAATCATACCATTATATTTACGCCATAAATAAAGCACATAATTTTTTTTAAATTGTTGCTCCCAAGATTGAAGATTGTAGACTCTTTGGAGAAATCATAAAAATGGTTTAACTTCCTTGTAGCTGCAAATCACATCACCTTTCATCATCTCCTAGCAAAATCTTTATAACCAATCAAAGCATTAAAGCTTTTTTCCCCACCTAATTTTCTTTAAGTTAGGGTAGATTTGTTTCCCAAAAGGCCTTTCTCTTTAACGCTAAGACAGCTCATGTCCTCTAGACGTGTCAAAGAATATATTCTATTTTAATGTAATAATTCTTAATCTGTCCAAACATTGCTCTAGCTAGCTAGTATGATGTTTCCATTAGTATTTTGAGGGGTTTTTTTGCTTTGTAATTTCTGATTTTCTGCAGTGTATTTCCTTGTAATGGTTTATCTACTAATTTTGAAGTGTTAATGAAAATTCCTCAATGTACTGTAACTTAGAAATTCCATTTGGCCAAATTTTTCTCCAAGTTTCAGTTTTATTCCACAGTGAATTTATTGCCTGCTCTGGCAAATAACTGAACACAAGAATACTTGGGGTTTTTCCCTTTTCTTAGGTTATTCACTGCATTCCTTTTTTAACTTATATAGAATACAAAATAGTTGTGAATTGGGATAGAAGTAAGAGACAAATTTCAAACCCTAGTCTCATAGTAACTAAGTAAAAATTTCATTCTACGGGTGTTTGTGTTATCTTTTCTTCTGACTTTGAATTGCATATTGTGTGATTGAGGCTTATCTCTTCCCTCTCAAAAAAAAAAAAACCAAAGATATATTAAATAATGTTTTAATATTAAAACTTGGCGGGGGGCCGGCTCCCGTCCCTGGCCGCCACGCTGGGCAGGCTCCCGGCGGCCTCCCCAGAGGAGGGGAGGAGTGAGGAGGAACTTCAGAGAGCAGAGAGGTTTGCCAGTCCAATCTAGGGGAGGGGGAGGGGGTCTGGCAGGCTGTGGGGTCTCAGTGGGGAGGAACTCTGTGTACCCCTATGAGGTTGCGAGCTGTGCTGGTGATAGTACATGCCATCGGCAGGGTCTTCCATGCCAGACAGGTCAAAACCAAAGGGTCAGATATAATATGTCCATGGGGAGGATGGGCTCACTAGCCTTCAGGCAACCATCCTAGGAGAAGGACAACTCTAATTTCCAAACCTGGGCAGATGGAGCTTGCTTAGCCCTGTAAGACCATCCATCTAAGAGAAGGTCACTGTAATTAAACCTATATCCTGAGGACCTCACTGCCACCATCCAAGCTCTCTTGGCCCTGGTAGATGAACCTTAGGATTAAAGGGTGGGTTCAGTTCCATGCATACTACATCTCACCTAAAAAATCCATTGCGCAGGCTTGAAGGTTTTACCCACATTTGGAAAGCCCTGTAGCGATGGGCGAGGGTCGAAACGGCAGGTGAAAGGTGCACTGGGAGCTGCAGACCCAACCCTGCATGCAGGCGGTTCAGGATATTGGTCATTAGAGACTGACCGGAGATGACAGTCTCTGGGGGCAGCACCCTGAACGACCAAGCAACCTTTTCAAGGACAGCACTGCTTGCTCCACTCGGAGAGGGGCCTAGAAAAGGTGGCCTAAACAAAGCTCATCTCCACCTTCACCCAGTTGGTTAACCGCAGACCAACGGGCATCTTCTACTAATGCGGTCACACAAAGATCAAAAGACAAAGGCATACACCTGCCTCCAAAGGTGTACCTAAATTAACTCTAGCATGTTGGAACATCAGAACCATGCTCGATTCTGCGGATCACGGACGTCCTGAGCGATGTTCTGCCCTAATTGCCCATGAACTGGCTCGTCTCAACATCGACATTGCTGCTCTCAGTGAAGTCCTTCTCCATGAGGAAGGTAGCCTTAGAGAACAGGGTGCCGGTTACACACTGTTTGCTCAGGTAAACCAAGAACCGAAAGGCATCTCTCAGGAGTTGGCTTCATGATCAAAAACTCTATTCTTCCCAAACTCAAAAATCTGCTGACAGGTCACTCTGACCATATTATCTCCCTACACCTTCCACTCCACAACAAGCAACACGTCATCTTTAGTATATATGCCCCAACTCTCCAAGCTGACCCTGCTGAAAAAGATAAATTTTACACTGACCTGCGCCGCCTTACCCAAAACATGCCTGCAGATGATAAGATCATTATCCTTGGTGATTTCAACGCCAGAGTAGGTAAGAATTTTGAAGCCTAGAAAGGAATATTAGGCAAGCACGGTGTTGGAAACTGCAATGATAATGGTCGACTTCTGCTAGAATTCTGTGCGGAGCAACAGCTCACCATCACTAATACTATCTTTCAGCAGAAAAGTAGTGTGAAGACAACCTGGATGCACCCCAGATCTAAGCATTGGCACCTCATCGATTATGTCTTGGTGTGACGGAGAGATGTTCGCGATGTCCACCATACCTGTGTGATGCCCAGCGCAGAATGCCAAACAGACCATCGGCTTGTGCACTGTAAACTCAACTTCAATCTCACATTCAAACCTAAAAGGGTCAGTATCCCAAGGAGAAGACTCCAAGTTAACAATCTCCAATCAGCCACAGTGAGAGACAGATTCCAGGCAAATCTTCAAACTAGGCTTGAAAACCATTCCATAGATTCTGCAGATTCCTCTCCTGAAACAATTTGGCACCATATTAAAAACAGCATCCTGCAGTCCTCTGAAGAATCCTTAGGGTTCTCCTTCAAGAAGAACAAGAACTGGTTTGATGAAAACAATCAAGAGATCCAGGAATTGCTGAGGAAGAAGAGAACCGCCCACCAAGCACACCTTGCACTGCCATCCTATCACGCAAGAAAAACAGCCTTTCGTCTTGCATGCAGCAAACTCCAACAGAAACTCCGTGACATCCAGAACAAGTGGTGGATCGATCTAGCTGAAAAAACTCAATTATGCGCAGATAATGGTGATCACAGAAGACTCTATGAGGCCCTGAAAACAGCATACGGGCCTACATACCAAGTCCAAAGCCCTCTACTCAGCACAGATGGTCAAACGCTTCTAACAGATAAAACCTCCATTCTGAATCGATGGTCTGAACATTTTCAGACCCTTTTCAGTACCAACTGTGTAGTCCAAGACACAGCAATTCAGTCCATCACACAACAACTGGTGAAATATGAATTGGATACTGCCCCCACTTTAGGAGAAACCCTCAAGGCCATACAGCAGGTGAAAATTGGCAAAGCAGCTGGGGTTGGTGGAATTCCACCTGAAGTCTGGAAGCATGGGGGCCTTGCACTCCATGCTAAATTTCACGAGTTTGTGGTGCGCTGTTGGGAACTCGGCGAACTACCATCAGACCTTCGTGATGCAGTCAAAATCACTCTGTATAAGAAGTAAGGAATTAAATCAGACTGCTCAAATTACCATGGTATTACTCTGCTCTCCATTGCTGGTAAAATCCTGGCAAGGATACTCTTGAACAGACTAATACCTGCCATAGCAGAAGGAATTCTACCTGAGAGTCAATGTGGTTTCAGAGCCAACAGGAGCACCACAGACATGGTATTTGTTCTCAGACAACTGCAAGAGAAGTGTAGGGAACAGAACAAAGGTCTCTATGTAACCTTTGCTGACCTCACCAAGGCATTTGATACTGTGAGCAGAAAAGGTCTGTGGCAGATTTTGGAACGATTAGGTTGTCCCTCCAAGTTCCTTAAAATGATCATCTCACTCCATGAGGATCAGCACGGCCAAGTCAGATATGGCAATGCACTTTCCGAGCCCTTTCTAATAACTAATGGAGTGAAACAAGGCTGCATTCTCACATCAACTCTATTCACAATCTTTTTCAGCATGATACTCCAAAGGGCCACGGCAGACCTCGAGGATCAGGATGGTATCTACATACGGTACTGTACTGATGGAAGTCTATTCAACCTAAGGTGACTGAAAGCCCACACCAAGACCTTAAAGGATCTTGTCCAGGAGCTGCTTTATGCTGATGACACCGCCCTTGTTACCCACACAGAAGCAGCCCTGCAGCATTTAACATCCTGCTTTGCAGACGCTGCTGAGCTCTTTGGGCTGGAAGTCAGAAGTTCTCTATCAACCTGCACCTCAGGAAGTCTTCCATCATCCCCACATCACCATTGGCGAATCAGAGCTCAAATCAGTCCAGCAGTTTAATTGCCTAGGTAGCCTCATATCCTCAGATAGTAAGATTGACGGAGAGATAGGCAACAGGTTAGCAAAGGCATATAGTGCTTTTGGAAAGTTTCATAAAAGAGTTTGGCAAAATAAACACCTGAAGAAAAGTACAAAGATCAGACCAACATGGGTGACATTACAGTGTGTGTTCTGTAGGCCACCTGACCAGAAATAAAACAAGGAGACGAGAGCTACAATAGACAGGTAGAAGTCTGGTCCTCATGGGGAACTTCAATCATCCCAATACGTGCTGAAAGGACAGCACAGCATGGCATAAGCCATCCAGGATGTTCCTTATGTGCATCAATGACAATTTTCTAACCCAAGAGACACCAGAGTTAAGAGAAGAAGCGCTGTATCTCATACTTCCCAATAAGGAAGGGCTTGTTGGGGATACGGATGCGAAAGACAGCCTGGGATGCCTTGGCCGTGTCATGGTGGATCCTGAGCACAGAAAGAAGAATGAAAAGAAATCTCACAGCCCTGGACTACATGAGGGTAGACTTTGGCCTCTTCATAGAGCTTCTTGAAGGAATACAGTGGGATAAGAACATAGATAGAAACCTGGTTAATATTCTCTATCATGATCAAGAAAGCTCCATTCCAATGAAAGTCAGGGGAAATGGCCAGGAGGCCTGCATGGATGATGGAGGCACTTCTGGAAAAACTCAGGCTCAGTAAGAAATCATACAGAGGATGGGTAATCTGGAGGCAATACAGAAACATTATCTAAGCATATAGAGGCACAGCTACACAGTACAAAACCCAACTTGAATTGACTCGAGAGAAGTGAAGGCGACAAGAAGAGCTTCTGTAAGTACACAGGTGGAAAAGAAAAGCCAGGGAAAATCTGGGCACACTACTAGAAGAGGCAGGAGTCCCAATGACATGGAATATAGAAAAGGCTGAAGTACTCAATGCTTTCTTTACCTCAGTCTTTATAAGAAAGACCAGTCTGCAGGCACCCCAGGGAAAGGAAAGAAAGAAAGACTGGAGTAAGGTAGATGAACCCTTGGTATAAGAATATCAGGTCAAGGAACACTTAAGCAAATTGGTTGTACAATTATAAGTCCATGGGCCCTGATGAGGTGCACCCATGAGTACTGAGGGAATTAGCTGATGATACTGAAAGGCCACTCTCTATAATAATTGCAAGATCATGCTGACTGGGAGAAATGCCCAAGCACAGAAGTAAACATCACTCTTGTCTTCAAAAATGGCAGGAGGGAGGACTCAGGGTACTACAGGCAACTTAGCCTCATCTTGATCCCTGGGAAAGCAATAGAGTAACTAATCCTAGAAACCATTTCTAGGCACATGAAGGACACAAAAATCATCAGGAGTCATCAGCATAGTTTTCCCTTGGTGAAGCCCATGGCTTTCCCCATGCCTTCACCAAGGGAAAGCCATTCTTGACCAACTTGATAAACCTTCATGATTAAATGACTGACCTGGTAGACAAGGGGAGAACAGAAGATATTGTCTACCTGAACTTCAGTAAGACACTGTCTCTTGTTAAGATCCTCATAGAGAAGCTATTGGCAAATGGGCTCAGTGAGTAGACTGTGAGGTGGATTGAAAACTGGCTAAATAACTGGGCCCAGAGGGTGGGTGGTTCAAAGTCTATTTGGAGGCCAGTGACTAGCAGTTTACCTCAGAGATCAATACTGGCTTCAGTCCTGTTCCACATCTTGAAGAATATTCTTGATGATGAGGCAGAGAGCACCCTCAGATGACATCAAATTGGGAGGAGAGGTTGATATGCCAGAGACAACTCAAGATGGAGAAGTTTTGAATTTTCTGAGATTCAAAAAGGAGAAATGCAAAGTCCTGCACATAAGGAGGTACAATCCCAGGCGCTAGTAAATGTTTGGGGCCCATCCAACTGGGAAGCAGCTTTGCAGTAAAGTACCTGTGGATCATACCAGTGGACACCAGGATGAACATGAGCCAGCAATGGGCCCCAGCCACAGAGAAGGCTAATAGTATCCTCAGTTGCATTAAGAGTACTGCTAGCAGCTCAGTGCAGGCAATTATTCCTCTCAGCCATGGTAAGGCCACACCTGAGGAACTGTTCAGTTCTGAGCTCCTCAGTACAGGTGACATGTACATACCGGAGTGAGTCCAGCAAAGAAAGGGCTACTAAGATGATGAAGGGACTGCAGCATCACTCCAGTGAGGAAAAACTGAGAGACCTGGGACTGTTCAGACTGGAGAAGAAAAGGCTCAGGGGACAAACACCTAAAGGGACTGCAAAGAAGAATGAGACAGGTTTTTTTTCAGTACTGCCCAATGACAGGACTACAGGCAATGGGGACAAACTGAAATGCAGGAGTTTTCTTTTAAACATCACGAAGTCCTTTTTCACTGGGAGGATGACTGAGCACCAGCATGGGTTACTCAACTGGGTTGGATGATTTGGACTTGATGAATATGATCTCACAGAAAAAAAATTGGAACATAGGTGCCTAAAGTTAGGTATATTGAAACAATGAAGCAAGAGTTTTACCCTATAGAATCACACAGACTTTAGAGTAGTGCTAAAACTGCAGAATTCTGCAATTTATATATTGTTATTTGCTAAAGTGGAGAGTTATGTAGTAGTCTATTTATTAATTTCAAATCTTCACAGTAAGCTTTAAACTGAGTTTTCACTTTTAAGCAAATAGCTTATCTGGAATGGTGACATTAATAATGTGCACGGATATACTCATTTCAGGGAAATGACTTTACATAAGTACTTTGAGTTTTAAAGCAGCATTTATTTAAATTACACTTTCTTCACATAGAATTTTAGAGCTTTTTGTAATAATTTCTTCCTTTTTTTACTTTTACTTTTCTTTTTGTAAATTTTCCTCCTCGTTTAAGTTTTATTCTGAATTTGTCATGGTTTTTTGCTTTGTTATGATGTGAATGTTTTCTTTAGCAATTATTGTACTGCATTTATAGTACTGTATATAATTCAACACAGAGCTTGACTTGGAGGATTTCATGTAGTTCTCTAATATATAAAGAAATTTCAAATTTATTCTAGCAATTTTGGCTGAGTCATCAACTTCTCAACAATTTCCTTCCTCATTATTTTCTGTCTTTAGGAAGAATTGGCACAAGTTTAGGATATTTATGTTATCAGGATTTCTACGCCAGTACTCTTTGGCTTCAGCTAGTCAAGTATAGATAGTCACTTTGGTTAAATGGTTTTTGTTTATTTTCTTTGGGCATTACACAGGTCCAAAATGTGCTCCACCCTCATACCCCACCCCCCATTTTTATATGTCTTCTCCCCACCTTTCCCTGGGTTTCCACAAAATTACTTTTGACTACCAAAAAAAATGTGACAGATTCTCATAGCAGATAGAAAGGAAGGGAAAATTATGTATGATTTGCAGATGAGGACACTGGGAAAAGTCAGGATCTGCAATGCATTGCACCTTAGTCCCAAAATATTTTTGTCTCTGTGCTTTGAAATTTCCTTAAATTTTTTTTTTTTTTTTGGTCTTTGCATGGAATCCTCCCAAAGTAGGATAGCCAGACTGGACTTACCTTTGCTTCAGAAATCACAGTCTGAAAAAATATTATTCAACTGCCTTCAGGTACCTTGGCCCAGGAGAGGTGTCATTTGCTGCTTTGGAGAGGCAAAGCTACAGACTAAAAGTTTCCCTACAGAACTAGCTTGTACAGAAGAGACTAATTCATGCTATGCTAAGCCTTCTTTAAAAGTCTTACGAAGTAGTCCAGTCTCTGCACAGATAAATATTATACCAAGTTTGAGGCCTCCATTGCTCAGATTTTTCATTTAGCTGTAAGAGATTTGAAGTATTTCAATCAGATGAGTCTACCAAAGGGAGACCTCATAAATTATTTAGTGCAACTGGCGTAAACTTAACATTTTAAAAAATCTATCAAATAAGCAAGACAAACCTATTTTGTCTAAGCTTTATTATTCTTCCTGCATGCCATATGGAGATATGTCATAATTCACAAACTAAATGACAGCATATAAATAATTACTCACAATGGATGAGCTCTGTGAGCCAAAACCAGTATTTTGATTCACCAACATCCAGTTTCAAATGGAGACATTGGTAGAATGTCAGTTGGTACCTGAGAAAGTTTTAATACAAAACATATCCTATCCAGAGAATAATGCATGCATGACTTTTACTCTGTTTTTGTGATAATCCCATCAAGTCTCATCTTTGGGCTTTACTCACTTTTTTGTTTAATAAATATTCTAGAGATATGAGGATTAACCTTCTCTTCTCAGATGTGAAGCTTTCATTATATATCAAACAATGCACCTGAATAAAAGTTCAAAAGAATGTGAATTTTTAAAGTCATAGTGGTTTATTTTCATTCAATATTGATGTGGGTTTTTTTTCAGAAATCCACCAAAATTGTCCTTTAACATAGAAAAAACCAATGCATTTTAGCTGTCACAATAGTAGCAATAAAAATGTTACATTTCATTACTTTAATGATATCCTATGCTAGATGAAAGTCTTAAGTAAGAAATTAAAAAAAAACTCTAACAGAGAAGTGCAGGTGAATGTCAGAATTTTCAATTTACCAAAACATTAAGGCAGCCATAAATTGGGTAGATTTTCTTCCCATTTTCTACACAGAAGTCAAGATTCACAAAAAGTTCTTGACTAATTCATAAAGAACATGTGCTGTCAATACTTCTCCTAATCATTTATTAGGTTCTAGAAGCTGAAAAGAGAGTCTTTTCGGATTTGGATTTTTTGTATACCTAATACAGGGTGTGAAATGAAAGGATAACCATTATTTGAAAGCAGAAATAAGTAGAGAGTAATATTTAATGGAATAACAACATCACAGAATATATTGAGTTGGAAGGGACCCAGTAGGGTCATCAAGTCTAACCCTTAGCCCTGCACAGGACATCCCCAAGAGTCATACCATATGCCTGAAAGAATCACTCAAATGCTTCTTGAATTCTGTCAGACCTGGTGCTGTGACTACTGCCTTAGGGAGCTTGTTCCAGTGCCCAACTTGCAAAATAGTGGGGTGACAACAGGCAAATTATTTTATGAGGATCAGCACGTGAAATTCACTTCATTCGTAGAAAAAGGTTAAAAAAATCATCAGTAAGGGCAGCAGAATACAAAAACAGATGAAAAGCAGGGACACAGAAGCGACAGTAAGAAAGAAGGAGCATAAATAAAGATAATGAAGAACAATGCCCTAATTTGGGCAAAGACTAAAGATTAAAAGTAAAAGCATGTGAAGACACTCATTTAAGGGAATGAAGAAAAAACATACATAAACAACTGAAACAGATAAAAACAGCAAGTAAAAAATAGCTTAGGTCAGGAAAGAGGTGAGATGAGTGAAATTCAAAGCTAAAAATGTATGAAACTAATTTTAGATAGAAAGAAAAAAAGAGAGAAAAACCTTGATTATTCTATTTAGAAATATGTTTCCTTCCAACATAGTCTAAGAAATGTTGCATATTTTGATTTTAAATTTTATTTAATTTCATTTTCTTCTTAAAAAAATGTTATAAATTCAGCATCTAATCTGCTGAGTCAGTCAACAGAGAGTGATAAAGCTGTTGAGATGGGATGCTGTTGCCATTAGTCCAGCTTTGCTCAGAGAAGAAATTTGTTCTGAAATTTATGTACAATCTTATGCCACCAGAAGATGTTCCATATGGTGGCAAACAACATCTGAAAAGGTGAAAAACAATCATTAATGTTTGAGAGAGATTTTTACAGCAAGAATTGGGCAAAGCTGAAAATACCAACAGATCTTGTTACAAAGGCATACAGGGAAATGTGATGAAAATCAGTCAGACACTGTGATTTATTTGCAAAAATGTATGGAAAACTGCATTTCTGTTTCCTGGTATGCTTTTTTTCATGATGACCAGGTAAGAGAAGAGGGACTGAATGGAAGGAGCATCCAGAGGTGTGTTATCGAGATGAACAATAAAAATCTGGAGCTGCACATATGGTAAGGTTATGAAGATATATGGGAAAAAATAGCAAATGTTAAGCATCTTTCAAAGGAGATGAGGAAAATGATTTTTATTGATCAAGCAAGCATGTTGGTAGTAAACTTGCTGAAGATTGCAAACTTTGAGATTAACCCTGCAGCCTCACTCATACAGTGTCTCTTCCAGAGAAGTATGAGCATTAATATTCTACTCTGGTTTTGTTTTCCTCTGCAGTAGTCATCTAGAGGAAGGTAAAGATAGAAAATACTGCCTGGAAGAGATGTAAAATGAAAGCCACACAATTTCTTTTTTGTATTTTCAAGTTCAGTATCACTGCTGTTTTTCTTTCCTCTGTTGAAAGGGCTGATTAGTCCTTATGATAATTCAAACTGTAGAGGGGCATGTTCTTGTACCATAAAAATCATCTAAATTAATAAATTGTTTTGTACCAACTGATAGTCCAGTCCTAGCAGTTGTTTAATAAGAGATTAGGAGAGGTAAGTAAGTCAGAGAAAAAGGATAATCTTTCACAAAAGTTGTTAAGAGAACATTCAGAAGAGATAAAGAAGTCTGTTCCCTTTTTTACTGTTACTGAAGTGAAATTTGTGTTTAGCGCTGCACTTCATCCCCTGTCCTTGAGTTAAGAACTGAATCTTCTCTCTCCACTCTGACCATTACCAACTTTTTCCTCAAGTAGCTTATTCTTTAAAAACACGATGGACCAAAACCATCTTAACTAAAAAGGAAGAATCAGTCTTAATCAATATGCAAGAACAGTTAAAATATATGATATACCTTCATTAACCATTTTTTTAAAAAATAGAGTAGCATAGTTGCTTTAAACCCTAAATCTCATAATAGCTCTGATTAACAACACTGATGAAATATTAAAACATGTGAAAATTCCACTACTTGCCCTAAGAAACTGGTTAGTGTTGGCTTTGGAGTTAAACATTTTCTTTATGAGCAAATTCCTTCCAGAAAAATATCACATCCAAAACAGTTATTATCCGCACCAATTACACCACAAACATAAAATAATATAGTTCGTTCTAAATATATATATTTTTTTATATATATATATATGTAGCTATCTATATACACTAAAATATAGCATTTTTTTTTGTGAGCTCAAAAGACATTGCAATGTTTCTTTTTCTCTGGATATAGCAGCTGAAACCTTGACTGCTACTAACTAGTGGTTAATATAACCTCTGCGGATGTTTTATCTTTCCCTCACCTTTCTGAGGAGATACTGTTATTTTCCACTGTGCAAGATTTTTTTTCTGAGCATAACATAGGTGTATCTTATTTTACCTCAACTAGAGAAGAATTTTCCTGCTTTTTAGAAGGAAAAGATATCAAATCTCTCAAATCCATTTTCAAAATCATTGTTGTATTCAACATCTAACCTGCACTGCTAGAAGGCTCTGTAAATTATTAAAATTATTGAAATAATTGCTGATTCTTCATAGGTATTAAACACAATTCAGTGCATCATTTATAGCATCTAAAGCCAGAAGGCAGTAATATATCATTTACCCTGGCATTTTCAGTAGCATTCACCATAGGATTTCAAATATCTCAGTCTACTAAATAATTTAATAAAAGCAATGTTGTGCATGAATAGTTTGAGATTATAAATATTTGGCTTCGATAAGTGATGACATTGTTGACCCTTTTTTAATGCTGCTTATTTCTCTTGTATTAAAAGGACTAAATCAAAACCAATGAAAACTTGATGGAAACTCAGGTGAAAATTGCTTGTGTGGGCAGTCTTTTTTGGAGTAAATGTACATAGGTTAAGCAATGGGACAGGAAGCAGATTATTAAAATACAAGAATTGGGGAACAGGGAGCCTTGAGGAAGAGGAAAACAGGCCTTATGTCAAGAACAGTGAAGTTTTTGAGAACTACTTTTTTTTGTAGGCATAAAAACAGCAGCAGGCATTCCATCTTAAGGTGAAACCTTAACAAGAGCTGGGAGGGTGAGGAATGAAATTTGATTGTGATTATCATCTCTTACTTAAGGGCGTTGGTCTCGTATGTGACTTAAGGTAGCATGGGAAAAGATGCAGCCCTTCATAGGGACTTTTCCTACACTGGGTCACATTTTCTGCTGACATCTGATGAAATTATGGGATCATTGGATAAGATTTCACCACTGATCATGTGAAGATGTGAATATAGAGCAATGTGTGGAAATATGGTGAAATATTTCAAGTTTCCAAGAAAACAATGTAAGAAGGAAGTCTTAATGGTCTTCTTTGATCTGACAATCAGGGAAAGAAATTATTTGTCAATGTGAATTAAGGTGGGGCCAGAAAGGAAGATTAGATTTTTCAATGTTGCAGTCAGAAAGAGGGTGACTTTGACCAAATATGTACTCTGAAGCAAACAATTAAGCATGCTAAAGAAATGAATGGGGAAAAAAAAAAAAAAAAAAGGAAGATGTTAGTAATTCAGATAAAAGAGAAGTATGAAAAAAACACTGAGGGAAAGGAAAACATCAGGGAAAAAAATGCCAGAAATAAAGACTGTGAAAAACAGTTTTTTTAACTAAATATACTAGGAGACTAAAAATACTTTCAGAACAGTCCCACTTAGCTGCAAAATTGAAGTCTAGAAACAACCAACCACTGGTTTCTTTCGTTACAATCTACCAAAGGTTAATGATCCTAGCTTCTGAAAAGAATCCATTTCTTTTTTTCTCATATAGATGTATCTGACTGTGATACATAACCATTAGCTCTCAACAAGAGTTATATCATCAAGCATCTAAGATTTTCCATCTTTGAAGACACTACAGTTTATTATCATATTTCAATCTTCTCTTTGGTAAATATATTCACAACCTTAGTTTATTAAGCCATTAGAGATTTTTGCTATTAGGCCTTTCTCAACCCACAAATCACTTCTCTATCTCTTTTCTACACCCTCTGCAATTGTGAAATATTTTTTTAAAAGTGTGAACAACAGAATGCCTCATCATGGTGATATAATGGGGTAAAACCTGTGCCATTTATATAGTTGGAAAATGCTTTAGCAAACCACACTGCAGCATAGTATTGAGACGTGCATGTCCACTGTCATTTATAAATCTTTTTAGAATTGCTTCTTCCTTAGGTCTATTCCTTCAGCAATTTCTGTAGCTTACCTCCCTTGACCACAAGCTAATTACTGTGATCCAATTTTTATAAGGTCCAGAGTTTGCTGTATTTTAAACCACTGTTGAATGTACCCTGTATAGTTTCATAAGACACAGAATGAGAATCTCTGGAAAGGGATGCGTCTTACCCATTTGAATCATCTAATTTAGGATGGAATGAGCTGAAATATTGAAAAATCTTTATGTCAGCTAAATATATACAATTATATATTTAGTCTTCTGGTAATTGGAAGGGTTTAACTACAATTTTCTCTAAGGCAGGAAAGAGCAAGCTTGAGAACTCAAGCTGGCAATATGATGATGAGTTTGAGTGAGGATAATATTTACATCAAACACGAGGGCACTAATTAACATGAACATATGACGTGTCAAGGGTACTGTTTACACTCCCTTATAGGGAACAAGAAATAATATTAAATTGTTGTTACTGTAGTCTGATCTAATAACTTCTACAGACCACTACTACATCCTTAGTCTGTTGTTCCTTCAGTTATTTCCCTTATTGGATCTCTATAAACTAATACTCTGCTTAAAACTATGCAGGGTACATAGTTTTAAGGTAGAGAGAAGAGCTGCCTAAATATGACACACGCAAAGGAATGATATGTACTAAACGTAGGATTTCTGCCGGTACATTACTCAGATACAGACATGAGAGTTTCTGAGCATAAGCCCAATAAAATATAATTGTGTTTTAATAACACACTAAAGTGCTGTTGTTAATATAGGTAGTGAATAAAAATATAACTGAGCTCTTTTCTTTCTGAAATGAGTATTTCAAGAGTTACTGTTTCTGAGGTGAGACACTCCATAATTAAAAAAGTCTAACGATATTTTGACATTCATTCAGTTTTAGACAGTATAGAGTTAATCGTACTAATCACTGGTCCTGCGTCACGCCAATTTCTAAGTAGTTAAAAGGTGCATACATGGAAATTTTTTATGTATTTGTCATGGAAATAAGCTCAGGCTTGCACATTTAGGCTCAACAGTTATATACAATAGACACAAGCACCTGACCCCACCAGCTATGTTTTTTCTGAACACTGTATTTCTTTACACATTTTCCATTTTATATGCCTTTGACATATGATTGTTGAAATGATTGTGGGTTTCTTTTCCAGATTATGAAAGAGATCATTATACATTCAATGTGATGGAAACTGCTATCAACCTAGGAGGTTTTACCATGTGATAAACCCATGTTTTAAGGCATAAATTAGATTCTGAATACAGAATATGGAAAATACGTCATAGATTACATTTCT
The DNA here is from genome assembly GCF_025592945.1 of Manacus candei. Lineage (NCBI taxonomy): Eukaryota > Metazoa > Chordata > Aves > Passeriformes > Pipridae > Manacus > Manacus candei. Next base: position 3,211,641 of record NW_026138064.1, on the reverse strand, counting down.
CTGTCTTCCATAGAAGCTATTTTCAACTGTTCTCAAAGACAAGATGAAATAATATCTAAAGACAATGATAATATTAAATTCAGGTTTTTTTGATCTTTAATATTCACTACCTTGATCTATGTGGTTAATAAAATATCAGTCACAGTAAAATATCTTGATGGGTAGTCATGAAACAGGAAATTCAATGAGATTCTTGAACACTAGGAAGTATTCAACTACTTTTTTAAAACAATTCTTTAACAAGTACATATGCAAGGTTTTAACTATAGAAGGTGCCTTTTCCTTATAAACATAAGTATTCCAAGCTTGCCAAAGTCTTTTAATACAACTCTGGGGTTTTTAGTTTAAATTTTACTAATTTTTTCAATATGTATACTAAGTGCCTCCATCCTTATCATTTCCTTTAAAGGACTGTCCATGAAATATCCTCGAAAAGATTTCTTGTAGTAAAATATTAAGAAACAACAGAGTCGAAGTAACTAAGTCTGGTATATTAGGTTTCCAAGTTTTCTCCTTATTCTACTCAGTATGGAATATATACCTCAAATAATCTATTCATGTGATCAAATATGTCAGGATAAAAATCTTTTATAATTGTTGCTGTTCAACATGGAATCATAGTTTTCTTGATTTCACATTAAGCCTTGAAACCTCTGTCTTATAGACACTCTCACAAATCAGTAATTTCTGTCTTTTTGTTTGATTGATCCAGTGATTAACATGGTTTGATTGGACACAGGACAGGCAGAGAATGCTCATTGTTTTTGTTTGTAATGCATTTTACTTTTTGTGGAGATCTTGAGTTGTCCAGGCAAAAGGTTTGTGTGGTTTGTGTATCATATAGTTACTGTTTCTCAAATTTTGCTCTGTGGTTTCCTAGATTATTTAAAAAATATTTTAAGTGCCACATGCAGATGTTTGAAACAATGCTTGAGAAACCAGTATTAAGTATAAACCACCATGAACTTTCTGATTAAGTACTTGACAGTAAGACTAGCTGGTTTATTCCTGTTTGGACACTAATAATTTCTTGAAACCAGTTGTGAATTCCATGAATTTTCTTCTGTGAGGTATCATATCTGTAAATTTATCTGTCATGAAAATCGACAACAATTATATACAATTTACCACATTGCCGCAAAAAGAAGAGATTACCCTTGTCTACGAAACTGTAAGACTGAAAATCCCAAACCTATTGTACCTTCAAGATCACGGTCAAAATTACATAAATACATTCAGTTTGAAATAAACTGAATTTTGAAGAGATAAATAATTGTTCTCCTAATTCTCGACAGACTCTTCATGACAGAATTATAATTGAACAATGTTGCCAAGTCGCTTTAAAATGTATGTCCTGGATTACTGAATTACAGTTTGATAGCAGATGCTGATAATACTTGTGCAAAATAACACAGTCCATTTTGCCATCTGGCCAAAATTATTAACTGCTTTGGGGGAAAAAGTGTGAAAACTAAGACTTTATTTTTTTAATCCCTAAACACCAATATTTTAAACTGTCATTTAGATGCAGAACAGCTATGCAAATATTTGATTTAGCTTTTGGTAGAAACAAAGAGGCAATTGAAACACAAAGGGAGTATGTGGTGTGGAGGCAAACACTAGAAGCTGGAATGAATAAGAAGAGAAACCCAAAGAGTAAAATTCAGTAAAAACTGATGAGCTGGTTCCCACTGAAGCTTTTAATACCAGAAATGTGGTACTTGTTGCATCCAAACATAGCAGTGATCTGGAATTACAGCTCTTCTCTGGAATTATAGCATACTTCATTTATAAAATGTCACCATGTAATACTTTGAGGAACAAGTAATCTGTTTCACATTTTAAGTAGCTACAGCCTTTAATACTTTAACATTTTTTAAAATTGATAGCTGGTCTTAAGGATGTTCAACTTCACAGAAAGAGAAAAAGGTGCCTTTTTTTTCTCTCTGGAACACATGAGTCAGAATGTCATAAACCTTCACATAGGATAAAACACAAACCTACTAGGTAATAATGAACCAGTGGGTGTACATTGTATGTCAGTACTTCCAAATTCACACTTCAGTGGGCTAAAAAACAGATGGCTCAAACTGTATAAAATTTATTCTTAAATATTCTTTAAATGTATTTTAAAGTAATATAATTTCTTCAAAATTATTCAGATTTCACAATTATTTTCTCCATTAATTCTGTGCTGCAAGCAAGAAAAATGTGCACAATCCTTTTTAATTATGTTACATCTTACTTCTGCTTCCTGTCCTCAACTAATGTGACAGATCAGCAAACTGATATTCCTAATATAATATAAATGCAAATATGAAACTCCAAAACATTTGTATCTGAAGCTTTAAAAATCTGATTGATGGAATTTGTTTCATCAATTACTTGAAGTGAGAATTGTAGTTAAAACCAATATCAAACTCAAAGTAAATAATAGGCAGAAACTTTTACTTAATGAATCTATATGATACTTGGCATGCATCTTTTTAGTAACTATGCATTGAGACATGAAAATTTTTGGTGATGATCTGCTTTATTGAAGATAATAATGCAACTATTATTGTCTTTAGTGGAGTTTGGATTTAGTTTTCCATACAATAATGAAAGAAAGTAATGAAACTGTGCCATCAGAGTTCTTCATTGCAGAAACAGAGGTTGACCACTCTACCTTATCATTCTTCGTTTTGAAACTATTTATGCTGACCTAGACAAGGCTCTGGAGATGTTCATTACTCTGACCTAAAAGCCTGGATGAATCTGTGATTCCACATATTCCTGAACACAGAAAATATGAGTTGAAATAGCAGCATGGATGACATACAAGTGGTCTTTTTTGTCTAATGTCTCTAAAATGTAGAAATCCTGTTTTGCTAATACTCTGTTTGGGGCAGAGGTAATATTTAGGCAAGGGGACTGTTACTATATTCACTTTACTCTCACAAGTGATTTCAAGAGTTACTAGCTAGAATATTAGAGGCTAGAGTTCAGCTAAAGCAATAAAAATCTTCTATGCTTTTTCATCCAAGAATATTACAAATTTCTTACTTACATTAATAAAATGAGTCATGTAACATTGCAGTAATTCTTGCATTATTATATCACTTTACAAGCTGGGAATATTGAGAAGATAAGGTAGCACACAAGTTTTTTGACATAATCTTGAGTGAAAGCTCACATATCCTGACTTTATCCTATGGATAAAAATACTGCTGTTTATTCATAGAACCATCAGTAACACAAATTAAACTACTATTTTAAGCTAGCTAGCAATATATTCAGGAAATACAGTCCATTTTTTACTAAAGGCTTTTCTTTCTAATATATTCCATTTTAAAAAGTCTTTTTTATCTGGGATTATAGCAAGAGTGATAGATACAAAATTTTGCAGACTAGATCTCGGGCTTTTCAGGCTAGGTAAATGGTAGCTCTTTCTTCCAGTATGTGTATTTCTACACTAGTGTGACCTTTTCTGTTTGTAATGTTCATGTTACTAAAGGCTGCAAGCTATGTAATCACAATGAGAAAAAATTTAGCCAGTTAATTATAGACTACTTCTTTTTTCTCTGTGTATTTTTGGAAGAGTTACCAGAAAATAAAAACCTAAGTGATGCCACTAACTTGATGAAGACTTGCTTAAATAGACGTCTTTTTGAAGAAGCATTCATACACCTCCTTGTGTTTGGCTGTAAGTCCCAGTCATGAAGAATAATACTTTTAAAAAGTCACAATGGAGTTAACACTGTCTTTGGCAGAAGGGGGATTTTAGTGTGAACTCTAGATTTCAAGCAAGAGAGAAGCTCAGAACAGCTGCAACACTATGAAATCTTGAGTGTAATGTGAATGAAGGAAAATTCACCTCATTGTTACAACCACTTTTGAAGGTTTTTTTCCAATAGGTGTTCACTCAGCTTTTATTAAGCTGCTACTTAATATGAATCTCAGAGCTAATCACTGTGAAGGAAGAAGTTGGTTAGGAAAACATGCGTTTGAAAGGTTTACATTTTCCAAAAGTTACCAAACAGCAGAAACACTTTCAGTGTTTAAAAAACAAAAGAAGTAACAGAACTATCTTGTAGATATTTCAGTCTTGAACGCATTTCAAATATGTCTTTTATTTGTCAAAGTTCAGTCACAAAAGCCATGACAAAGAAATTATTGTATTTTGGCAAGATCATGAACAATAGTCAGGAGGAACATGTAAACATCAGTGCTGTAATGGTGTAATGGTTCATCTAATGTATAGTATCATCCTTGCATCAGTGGAAAAAATTCTTAAAAATGTGAAACTCCTCTGAAACAAAACTACTAGATATACAACACTTTAGTGGAAGGGTTTCTGACCTCAAAAAAAATCCTTATCGTCCTGAAACAAGAAAAGCAAAACTTCTGTCAAGTATTTTGAACTATTTGTTTGCAATACAGGAGGTCTGAATTTCCTGTTTTACCTTATAAATACACTCAATATACAACCTCTCTTTATATATTTACATGCTATTTTTTATTCATAACTTGCAATAGTAGTCCATTCCCTGTATATTGTTTTACTGCTACTTACCATTAAATCCCCTGTAGGAATATCTACCATGCTGTTGTAACAACCAGATAATATAGAAATGTCAAAAGTAACATTTTGCCATTGTTTCTGCATGTCAAAATTCTTACCAAATCTTTCTGTCAGCTTTCCTGCCAGACACCCTTACAAGAGTTTTTTGCTGGAGTTTTCCTGCCAAAAGATCCTGCTATGGTTATTGTTTCTCTTAGAACACCTGAACAGGGCTACATGCCAAAAAACCACATACAGCCTCCTTTAAACTCTATAAAAGTTGAGGAAATATTTTGGAAAATGAGGAAGAGGAAAAGGACACAGAGAGAGAATGGGTTACCCCAACCGAGCATCTCTCCCCACCTCCTCCTCACCTTTTCTCTGTCACCACATGCTCCCTGCCTGCCACCGTAGAATGAAACTCTACCGGCCGGAGAAGAACTGACACCCACCAAGGCACATGTGTGAGTTACACCTTATCCTTCTACCCTTACTGCTGGACGAAAGATGCTACTGATGGAGCATCGGGACCCTGCATGGCCTGGGACACGGTCAACGTAAGCGGCAAAGCCGCACATCCCAGCTGCATTCCAGAGCACTGAGCTGCAAGACCCCCGGCGGCTAAAGAGATAACATCGGAAAGTGGCAGCGAAAAAAAAAGACAGAAACTGTTCCTGCCCCCCCCCCCAACCCAGATCGGCAGAAAGGTAGTTATGCTTCTAAAAGTAAAATTAGCTTTTTCCAACTTTTTCTTAATTTTTCCTCCTTCTCTTTGCATCTCAGCAATTAATAAAATAAAAATATTATTTTACTTTAATAAAATAAAATTTTAATAAAATTAATAAAATTAATAAATATTAATTTAATAAAATTAATAAAATAGAAATATTTTGGTATCAACAGACAACTTTGTTTGAGTTTTAATTTTGCTTGGGGGAATATTTGAATCTGAAGTTCTTTCTGCAAAGTTTAAGCAGATTGTAACAGCTGTAACAGAAACAAGGATAATGTTTCCAGTGTGGTTTTGTTCTTGTTGTAGTTGATATTTTTCCATCAACAGATGAAGTAGTAGGAACAGGGGATACTCAGACACCTTGCTTCAAATTTCATCATTGGTATTTCTCATGTTCTGGACTTGCAGGTCATTGTAATGATGACGATAGAGTTGCCCGGTTTGTATACTGCATGACCTCTCTTCTACATCTGTCAGGACAGTTTTGTATCTTCAGCTTCAGTAGGTTTGCATTCATATTTGGACAGGCATTTTGGTGCTAAGAAGTGTGTTACTTTGATTGTTTAATGTTACATTTCCATATATTGTTTTTTATTTTATTTTATTATTTCTACTCTAGAGAAAATCAGAGATTCCAAATTTTGTTCCCTGTGCTTTCAGAGATATTCTGCAAACTGAAACTGCTGCAAATTAAAAAAAAAAAAACCAAAACAAAGCAAAACAAAAACAGAACAAACAAACAACAAATATAATCAGGTAATATTAATCCTATTTCTTTATTAATATGAGATTGGCCCACACCAATAAAAATAATCTTTACTTAAAATGAGGAGAAATTTTAAAAATATTTTTTCTGGGACAAACTCATGAGAAAATACCATACCACATCTTTAAAATCAAAAAAATAAAGGCTGCATTTTCTACTGAATTCACAACTGGCATTCCATCGTGTATGTTAAACATATGGTAAGTATCATGAAAGAAAAATAGTCTGGGATATCTGAATTTGTAACAGATTTTTAGATAAACTATGAGAATAATTTCAGCCATAGAATTGGAATGATGAATCTGTTCATATGTTGATTCCAGTTCTAATGCTTCTTAATTTTTTTATGTGTCTATTTCCACTCCTGGATATGAATTTTTAACTGCTGCATAGTAGCTGTAGACAATTGCAATGTGTTTTTAGAAAAATTTAGGATTCTCTTGTTTTTAAAAATGAAACCCTTGAATGGAAAATAATATATTTTGACTATTGCAGTAGTGTCTATATATATATATATATGTGTGTGTATATATATATGTGTATATATATATATATATATATATATATATGTAAGCTACATATTTTTCCTAATTGTAGAGCCATATAAGGTTTTATCAACATACCTATGATATTTATGAAGTCATCCTGGCAGTGTTGCAGTACCAGAGTGAAGTCATTCTCACAATACTCCCACAGCTGAACAATTTTCTTCTTGTTGTGGTTAATGAACTGAAACACAGAAGTTTTAGAGGTCAGATCTACCTTTTCAAGCACAGAATTAACACATTTGGGGGGAGGGTTGGCTGAACATCCCAAGATACTTACATAACTAAGTTGAGAATATTTACCAACACTTACTCTCTGCTGTCACTTCAGAGAAGCCATGAAAAGGCAAAGTAGTTACACTCAATAGCTCTTCTGTTATCAGCAGAGCCTAACCAGTTCCCTAGCTAGTTGGTAATAGTGAAATTGCAGTAAATACATTTTAAATATACATATATTTATCCATAACACTGTCTCATCATGTGTTGTTGTTAGTACTACTTGATGTATAACTGTAATTAATCACTTTTACAGTGGTCCTTTGCTGTTATTGTCAATGTTTGTGTCACATGAATTGTCTCTACGAAATTCTGACAACCCTGTTTGAAGTGTAGAATTATACTTTCTCTAGGTACCACTCAGAAAAGTATCTGTATGTTCTGGAAGCATTTGTGGGTTTGTAAGTGTCTGTTAAAGAAAGAATGAGAGATGTTTCTTTATATTTTGATTTTTTTCTTTAATGCTTGTGCATTTCTCAGCTCTAAATTGCAATTCTTACCAGCTAACTGACTAATCATAATGTTTGCTAGGTGATTACCATTCACCGTATGTGTTGTGTCTCTCAGTTAACCTACTGATAGAAGGACAGTCTGGCCCTAGCCAGTAGTGCATTAGGACATCCGAATTAGTAAGGTAGCAGTTGGAAATCCAGATTCCCAGGGCTATGCTCATTATGATAAATAATGAGTGCTGCCCCTGTAATATTTTTCATTTTTGGTATGTTTTTATAAAATGTTTGAATATTCAGCAAGGTGCCTGCCCTCTGCTATTCAAAATATTGTTCCCAGAACCATTTATTTGGGCATTTCTGACCTGACTGAATTTTGCAATCTTCCTTAATTACTGCTGGAGCTACTTGGGGAAAATGTAATTCCCCATTATGAAGCACACCTTACAGATTAAACAGAATGACAATTGTAATGTTGCAGGGTTCCTGCTTCTTTGTGGCAAAAAATTTCATGGAGAGACCTTATTCCATTGTAAAAACTTTGTAAAATTTAGGTTTATTATATCTTTAGCATTTGGGTTTGGATACAAATTAAATGCCTCTGGCTAGAGCAAAGTAGTTTTGTGGGCTGTATATACTTTTGATTTTTGATCCATTCACCCCAATCAATAAGTACATTATTTTCTATTAGGGTTTCACCAAGAATCCAGACTGCCTGGGTACTTAACAGGTAAATTTATCTTTGTTTCTAATTAGCCTGCTTTCTAAGTATCCTATACACCATGTAGACACTTCATACTGTGCTTTAGGGCTAGTGGGCCAGAAGAGACTAGTAATGTGACCTAGTACTGACTCTGGCTGGGATGAAGTTAACTTTCTTCATAGCAGCCGATATGGTGCTGTGCTTTTGATTTGTGACTAAACCAATATTGATAACGCTGATGTTGTGACTATTCCTAAACAGTCCTTCCACAGCATCAGGGCTATCTCTACATAAAAGCGTTTTCTACACTGCTCTCATCACCAGACTTCTCCAGCAGGTGCAGTGGGGTGGGCAAGGAGATGAGAAAGGACATAGTTGGGACAGCTGACCCAAAGAGGTTCTGTGCCATATAATGTCACACTCATCATTAAAACCTGAGATGGGAAAGAGTGGAGTTTTCAGGTTCCAAGGTGGCCATGACTGAGAAACTGACTGGGCACTGATCTGATCATGGCAGGTGGTGAGGGATTCCCTCTGTGCTGCTTGTTGTTTTCCCCTTTCCTTCTCCTATTACACTGTCTTTATCTTGATCCCCAAGTTTCCTCACTTGTGCCCTTCCTGTTGTGCCTCCTTTCTTGCTGTGGGGCAGAAGAAGAATGAGCAAACAGACAATCCTGCAAATAAATATCACACAAACATTCTAATGAATATGTGAGTTCACACAGACATGTATGCAATTTGTAAAACTGATGATATTTGGATCATTACCATTAGAGGGTCTTTACAGGGAGGAATCATGATATGCAATAGCAACAGAGGTTGTAACTCTGATTAGTAGTAACAGCAAACAAACTAGGCAATGAATTAGAATCCATGGATACATCTATGCATCTCTGTCACTATAAGGCATTTGACAAAAATTGGCACTGGTGCTAAAATCTAAGATAAATCTCTTGAATGTATCTCAGGATGTTTAGCATCTTCAACTTATTTATGCACTGCAAGGCATTATTTGCTAGAAACAAGTGCAAATTGCAGAGCTGAAGAAACCAGACATTATCATTTCCAGGTGTGTGAGTGTTCATTACCATAGGCATATGATTTTTGACCATTAGAAGATCTAATTAAATGAAAGTTCTCATTGCACAAATCTTCATTGCACAAATCTTCATTACACAAATTCAGTAGTTTTTATGTGCTAATTTCTGAATAAATTTTGTTAATAAGTCACATCAGGTCTTCTCTGTAATTATGCACCTCTTAATTTAAGTTATATTTTTTACATTATGTTTCTACCTCCAAATTAAATAAAAGCTTAAAATAATACATAAAAATATTACATACTTGGGGAAAAAAAGAGTCATTTAGATAGATATTTGTTAAGACCAACTGGGAAATACACAAAAATGTTCCTTCTAAATGGTTAAACTTTTGCAATAAACTCTGACAAAAGGAATGCAATGTTTTTATTACTAAGTTGTTGTAAAATCAAATACAATATTGATCAGTTTTGGTTTGACAATCAGAAATGGCCTCTAATAACACAGTCAAAGGCCTGAGGAATTCATCTGACATAAAATGCTGCTGTAAATTTCTTAAAAATCATACTGGTATTTTCTATCAAAATACAGCGATAAATACAAGCATTTGTGTGAAGTCCAAGGAAGATCATTGCCAGCAGGTCAAGAAAAGTAATCCTGCCCCTGTTCAGACATGGTGAGGCACATCTAAAGTTCTGTGTCCAGTTCTGGGGTCCTCAGTACAAGAGACATGAAGCTCCTGGAGTGGGACCAGAGAAGGACTATGAAGATGGTTAAGGAACTGGAGCATCTCTTTTATGATGATGAGCTAAAGGAGCCGGGTCTGTTCAGTCTCAAGAAGAGATAACTGAGGAGGACCTTATCAATGTCTATAACTATCTGAAGGATGAGTGTCATGAGGATCTCCTCGGTGGTGCCAAGCAATAGGACAAGAGGCAATGAGCAGAAATTGATGCACAGGAAGTTCCACATGAATATAGGAACTTTACACACACATTGGAACAGATTGCCAGGGAGGCTGTGAAATCTCCCTCACTGGAAATATTCAAGAACCACCTGGACGTAATCCTGTGCAATGTGCTCTGGGATGACCCAGCTTGAGCAGGGAGGTTGGACCAGATGACCCACTGTGGTGCCTTCCAACCTGACTCATTCTGTGGTTCTGCACCACCCTATCAACTAACACTGGGCATTTCCCAGTGGCTCACTGCAGTCTTAGTGGGAAGATTAATTCTAGTACCCTGGACTGTCTTGTACAATCAGCAGGACAAAGTTGTGTGGATTGAGCAGTTTGGATCACCTTTTGTGAATTTTGTAGTACTTCCATCTTAGTTGATGGATAAATTTATGATTTTCTTTAGTTCCCCTGTCATAGGTTTACTTGTTCTAAAAATCCAAGCAGAAATTTTCCTTTCCCTTGTCCCACTGTAAAAGAAGGATGTTGAATGGGGAGGGGGAAGGGGTAGTTGACTATACTAAAGAACTAGCTGGCTGACCTGAATTCCAGACTAAGGGCCTATCCAAAACTGCAGGTTGGGCAGAGGAGTTTTTTCTCCTCCTCTTCTTGCAAACTAGGGACACTTCACTTTCTGTCTTAATGGAGGTAAGGTGTGTGTGTGCATTGGAAAAGCTTTGAGGCCGTTTTGCTCTCAACCTGGTCATCTGGCTGCTCTCTGGCCTCGGCTTGCCTGTGCACTGCCCTGTCTTCAGCCTGAATCTGCTCAGATTTCATCGTAGAGTTTGTGCTTGTGGAGGGAAGGGGAGAGTCCCGACTGCAGACAACGTGAGTTTCATGGGAAAGAAACCACCCTTCTCTCCCCTTCTCCCCATTTCGGCTCCTCCCGCGATCCGGGGCCCTCACACGGCGACCACCAGAGCCCGACAGCGCCCCCTGCCGACCGACACCGAGCACTGCAGGCTCTGCTCCTCCAGGGATCCAACAGCGCTCCTGCCCACCGGGATTGGAATCGTGCCAGAAGACACAGAAGTATCGAACTGTTTCCGTTTTGAAGGGACTTCTGGGTACAGGATTATTGTTTAGTTGTTTTTGTGTTCTGTTACTGTTTTTACTAATATACATATATCCTTTAATAAAGGGTTGTTAATTCTTCCTTTTTCCATGCTTCCTTGTTTGGAGCCTCTTAATTTCAGATTTACAGTTGCTGAGAGAGAGGAGTTTGGTCTACTGCATAACTCATCCTCTTTAGCAAAACACTCCAGTCTCTTTAAACTGAGACACCTCCTTATCTGGACAAAGAGTCTAAAATTTCACTGATAAATGCCCCAAATCAGTATCTAGATCAGATGATTGACATTAGTATATAATACTCTCTAGTATAATAGTATAATTAGTATAAAATAATTTCTAATATTTTGCAGAAGTGATAGTGAACTCACTATGTAATTAAGGTGATACTAAGACCCTGAAGAGCCTGTTACAAATACCTAACGAGAATAAAGAAGGGAATAATTTTTTCCAACATTCTCATTTTCTCTTCCACAAATCTTACCTTGTAAAAGTGTCTGAAATTGCTTGGTTCAGTATCATCAGCATAGCATAATTCTCCTCATAACTGATGCTTAGACAAAATTCTGATTATATTCAGGATCACGTGAGTAAAGGTGACTTACAGGAGGGAGCAGAAGCGAAAAACGCACTGTATGGTGTACATTTCCTTCTCATTTACAATGTTAGTCTTACTCCCTAGGCACAACAGTGCAAGCAGCAATGTGTATTGAGTGGAGTTAATAGGGGTGAAAACTTTCTCTGTGTAGTGTGTTGTATTCCCTGTAATGTTACATGTTATTTCATCAGACATAGAATAGTGTTCACAGACTGATATGGATGAGACTAATGAGTCATTGATTCTCATTCAAGAAACCAATTAACATAATGCGTTTCCTTATGGTCTGCTGTGGTGATAAATTAATTAATGGCTTTCATTCCACAATCCAGTGAAATTGTCAGTAGATGGTGTTTTGCATTTAAGGTCATTTGTTCATACAAATTATGCTACTTTTTGTTTCTGTCCTTCTAACATTATTTAAATAATATATAACCATACCTATTTAGGTGACTTCTCCATGCTGCAAGTATAATTATTCATGATAATAAAAGCCAAATCAGCAGGAAAAGTAAACCTTTCAGTGTTCATTCATATTAGCTGGTATCTACTTTATCTGTTTTACTTCAGATTGTTGTTAGAAAATATGCTAGCAATGGTAGAAGCAGTATCTCTTTCCAAGCCAAAAGATGATCAGTTAAAAAATCTAAAACATATGTAATATGTAAAGTATTACTCTCCCTTACTCTTATCCTGTCTTTCTCTCCCCTATGCATTTTTTCCCCCCCAAAGGTTATCTCTATGTCACATTGTTATATGACAGCACCCAAAATGCTAGCATACCTGTTGATACAAAATTGTTAAAATAAACCTTATTGATATATGTTTTCAGACACCGATTATTCAGTGTCGTTTCACTCTAATCCACCCCAAGGGAATTATTGATAAAAACCTAGGTTACCACCCCTCCGCTTTCCCCGGGGCGGGTCGTAACATCAAGGCTTGGTTGGATGGGGCTCTGAGCAACCTGTTGTAGTAGAAGGTGTCCCTCACCATGGCAGGGGGTTGGTATTAGATGATCCTTAAAATCCCTTCCAACCCAGGCTGTTCTGTGATCCCCTTCTGGGATAAAACTGACTAGGCAGTCAAGAAGAGTTCTTTGAAGGAAGGAGACATATAAGATATATGATATATATATATTTTAGATTCCAGGATCATACACCTCTGCAGTTTTCAGACTATTAAATAGCCTTATTAACCAGAATGGCTTTTCACTATCCATGCCTTATGCATAGGTTTCTATCATTTTGCTGTCCTGTAGCTTTTGGAAGACTATCTTTGTGGTCTAAGGTACCGTAGACACTCAGAGAGGTATCTACCTGTTTGTCAGTAGAGAGGTAGGTAGTCAGCACTAGTGCATTGGAATGTGAATGTAATTCCTGCAGATTTTCAGGATCAGTACAGATGTTGGTTTTAAGTTGTTGGGTTCTCTGTGTTTTCGGAGCTCTTTTGCTGCCTGCATGCATCATTGTCTTACAAAACGGTTATAAATAGAGTTGAGAGTAATGGATTCTTTTTTTATGGGTAATTGCAATATTCTGGAGAAAAAAGATGCTTACTTTGGAGGCCTTATTCATGGAAGTGTATGTTACGTCAATAGTAGTAAGATAATCTATTCGGTAATTTATATGTAAAAAATAACCTCATTGTTTACTTCGCATGAATATAGATTAATACAGTTTTAATCTTACATACACATGGCTACTAATGCATGTTTTTTCACACTTTTCCTAGCTGTAGTAAAGAAATCAATCAGATACATACATATATAAATTAGAATATTTCCTTATTTGCGTTCCAGTGAGTTACAGTCCCAGCTTTAATATCTCATACAGCAGCCTATTATCGATGGAAAAAATCAGAGTGCTTTTCAAGTTGTCTATTGGAGACAAGTATTCACAGGCAGAGCAAAGAGAAATAATTCCTAAAACATAAAAGGAATTTATTGCTCTTGAAAGTAAAAGGAGATTGTTGGTCATTAATATAAATTAGAAGGTAAAGCTTCTGTAAATTGACAAGGGAAATAAAATTTCAAAGATTAAATTGGCATCTGGGAATGAGAGAATATCTTCTTTCTGGAAAGTACATAAAAAACAAAAGAGCTTTCGATGATACCTTAAAGAGATCATCTGAGAAAAAGGTAGATCTAACAACTATGGGTTTGTTGTGTATGAAGTGAAAAGTAGCTATAGCAATGCTCTGAAAACTAATAAGAGTTTGTATGAATGTTAAGCAGCAGATTCTAAGGAAGTTTCCAAAATCTGTTTAGCTGGATCATTGATAAATCATAGAACACTGGAGTAGTCTCAGAGGGAGGGAAAAATAACCAAAAATACTCAAGTATAGATTTCTAGGTGTGAAAACAGCCCTCACCAAAATACTGAGCTAATACAAAACTCAACTCAGAAAAAAAGAAAAGACAGACAATCCAGTTAAAACTTATAAATGTTTGTTTGTGGGTTTTTTTCAGTGAAAGCAGAGACCTTTAGGTTTGTTTGATATCTTACTGCTTTGGTTATCTAGGTTATCCTTGAGGATTGCTTACCAAAGAAATAAATTATAAATTAAAAAATAGGCTTCTAGGAAATAGGCCTCAGACAACATTTTCATAAAGACATCAATCTGGTACTAAATCTTAAATAGACTGAATCTGGTAGATTTTAAAACACAAATACAACTTAGTAGCTTTTGTATATTGGTATAACTTTTACTATAATAATTATTATAATAATTTTATATTTTCTTCTAAGGCACCAATAAAAATAGTGTTGGAGCAAGAATAAAAGCATATGAAACATGCCCACTTTGCAGTCATTACTAAGAGAAAATTTAAATAATGAAAAATACACTGGCAGATCTGGATTACCTGGCAATCTGAAAATAAGCAAACAATATTCATTTATATATCAATATTCAATAATGATGCATCAGGAAGTAGGAAAGTAATTTTTGTTGACTTGAAGTATAGGTTTCTAAATCAGTGTGAAGTGCTCCTCAATAAAGTTGTGAGATACAAGAAAAATAAATATGAGACTTTGGTGCAACATTATGACTAAAAGTCAATGCACTTTGGATGTTGTGTCATGGACTGTGTATAAGAGCTTGAAAGTTATAACGGGTACAACTTATTTTGAAGTAATATGTCCTGTTCAGATGCCCACAAATTCTACAAGGTCTCTTTCACCTGAAGAATATTCAGCAAGAATCATGCTAATTATTAGACCAGAAGGGAACCAAATTAATTCCATCTACTTATTTTAATAATTAGCATAAATGTAGCAAACAAAGTTTTCAACCTGGTAGGCAAGGTTCAGTAAGGTACTTATATCCAAATGTAAAGTAAGAGACTTTTAAACGCTCATAAACACAGATACTGAACACATAATATCAAGTCTGTCTGGAAAATTTAAGTCCTGGTTTCTTCTGGCATATTGCCATTGTTCAGTAACAATTAATTAATGAAAACCTAGAACTTCTGCTGGGTTAGAAATCATACTAGGTGATCGCGAAAGGTCTCTTAGGAGTAACCATAGCTCAGTCTTCTGGACTAATTCTGTTCTCTATCACTGCTCTCTTGATGTCCAAAATGCTCATACTAGATATCGCTGGCTCCACAGCTAATCCAAGCTAGGCATTCCTTGTTCTGCTTGCTCTTTTTCTCCACGTTTCTACAGTGGATGACAGTGACGAGTACTTAAACTCTTATTTCGCACACCTTTGTGCATATTATCAGGTATTTATTAAAATTCCCTCTTAGTGGAAGGGCTCTATATTTAGTCTACCTTGACTGCCAGTAAGTAGAATGCAAAAGGAAAATAGATTCTGTTCTGTCTGTTCAGAATAGCACCTTGTAGAATTATTCTTAAATAAATAAGCCTTTATTACAAATGTTATAAAGAAAGATCCTGAAACACGCTCCCTACTTGTCAGTCGCCATGGATGGATGGATTGATGACTTAATTGGGGTGCATTCACAGCAGTGAACAAAGTATAGGCAACAAACAGAAGGAGTTAGAAGCCACTGTGCAGCTGGAAAGCAATGATTTAGTGTTGCATGACTAGGGCAGTGATCGTTCCCCTGTACTTGGCATTGGTGGGGCTGCACCTCGGATCCTGTGTCTAGTTTTGGGCCCTCATGACACAAAAGACATTGAGGTGCTGAAGAGAGTCCAGAGAAGGACAACAGAGCTGAGGAAGGGTTGGGAACACAAGTCTGATCATAAGTCACTGAGGAAGCTGTAAGTATTTAGCCTGGGGAAAAGGAACTTCGGGGAACTCCATTGCTCTCTAAAACTTCCTGAGAGGAGACTGTAGCAAGGTGGAGGCCAGTCTATGCTTCCAAAAGACAGGTGACAGGATGAGATGAAATGGCCTCAAATTGTGCCAGAGGAGGTTTAGATTAGACATTGAGAAAAATTTCTTTGCCAGAAGGGTTGCCAAGCGCTGGAACAGGCTTCCCAGGGGAATGGTGGAGTCAGTATCACTGAAGGTATTTAGAAGACCCTTAGATGGGGCACTGAAGGACATGGTTAAGTGGTGGCCTTGGCAGTGCTGGGTTAATGGTTAGACTCAATGGATCTTAGAGGTCTTTCCAACATAAACAGTTCTCTGACTCTATAACTTAAAGACAAAATCTTGTCTTGGAAAGGCAATCAAAGGGCTTGTTAAGAAAATACAACTGAAGAGAATTACCTCTGCCTGAAGTTGCTCTGTGCTTCATTTTAACTTAAAATTAATTTACTGCTGTTACAAACAAACATTAAAAAGAGAGGCATTAAACACCAGTTTGCTGTAAGATGTTTAAGCATGCAAGAGGCTTTACCACATGCAGTATCTGCCTCCAGATAACTTATGCATACCAATAATTCCTCTCTCTGGCTGATCTTTTCCATATAAATACTCCTGGATAAATATATCCATATAAAGACTTCTGACATGCTATCCTTGTGGAAGCTTATACAACTCAAATATGAAATTTCTTTCCTTTACTTCATTCTTCTGTGTAACACAGGAAAAGAATTCTGAATTTACAGAAATGGCCACTATAGGAATAACAGACAGAACTGTAAGCTATGTCTTAACTATCACTCTAAAATATTTAAAGATTTAGCTATATTTTGTACATGTCCAGAAAGCACTTTTTGTGAGTAACAAAAATAATCCTTCTGAGGCATCAAATGCCAAACAGCATACTAAATGCACTAACTGATGTAAGAGTTAGTTTGCTGCTTCTTTCATACTGGTCCTGCTATTCTTTTTTTGTTTGGTTGGTTAGTTTTTGGTGGTAGTGGTATTTTGGATTTTCGTTTATTTGGTTGGGTTTGACTGGGGGATTTTTTGGTTGGTTGGTTGGTTTGGTTTGGTGGGTTTTTTTGTTCTTGTTGTTGTTGCTGGTTTTTGTTTGTTTTTTTTTTTTTTTTGGTTAGAGAAGAAGCCTGAGGTTAGTCTACAGCCCTGAACCACAGTTTCCTTTGGAAGACAACCCTTTTTTACCTCCTTTCATTTCTCAGTAACACTGCATCCAACATATAGGGCTGCCTCTGGGGGTCTGTTACTGAAACATATTAAACAAACAAAAGAAGGAAAGAAATGTCGTAATTTCTCCTCTGATGAACATTATCTCATGAAGTGTGAGTCACTCACAGGCAACTTAGAGGATAGAGAAGAGTCTTTGCTGACTGTCTGCATTTTGATGATTCCAGTTCAAATTAATCTCCATGTCAATAACAAGGAAAATTAAATTGGCCAGGGAGGAAGAATACAGGAATCTCAGTAGTTAGGAACTGAAAAATAATACTGGACTTTCATCGTCATCTAGGTAACACATATTCTAGATTACTTTATAATAGGCTTTACCAGCAGTTTTCCTTTCCCTTCAAGCTTTACAAAATAATGACAAAATTACTTTCCTGTTTGATGTTTTTGTCAGTAAGAGCTGTAAATACTGCCTGGTTCCTACTAGTCAACGAGACAAAACAGTAGTACATTTTCTCTGACATAAACTATGCTTCATGAAGGCATCAAATTAAGACTGCGTGTTGAAATACATTTTCTTTTATAGGTTTTATTCTTATTAAAGAAGAACATTCACATAACATTTGCTGAAGATCCTACACTGATTCCTGTTCTGAGATCAGTAAGTAATTAAAGACCAGTTCATAGGCCTCTGGAATAGTCTTTTTTCCTCCAAGTAGATGTTTTTTTTCTTTAACATATACAGTCTCTGAACTTTTTGTAGTAATGTTGTGACACTTGACGTTAGGAAAAAATTGCCTTCAGAATCCCTGAAATCTTCTAAATCTTCTAAATTTCTGTGCAGCAGGAATGATTGTAGTACACTTTCTGCCTTTTTCCATCACAAAAGAAGTAGGATTTCCTGAACATATAGCCATGGCTATCAAATAGTATCACAAGAATACTTTCATAGAAGAGTCAGAGAAAATAATCTGAAAACGCATTTCAAAAAGTCAAGTGGTGACTAAAATAAACAGAGAAAAGAGCATTTCATTTTATTAGTTCTATGGGTTCCAGCTTACTATTAAATAGGTTATGTGTTTTTGTTGTAAACTAGATCTATCCCTCTCCTTTTATTGTATATTTATTACTTTGTATTATTGAAGACATACACATTCTTTTATTTGTCTATACTCTGAAATCAGTGCATGGTACAGACTGATGCATACTGAAATTGGAAACAATGGGCTAATCCCCACTGTCATATCTTTTAAACAGAAAATGGACCTGAGTTATTATACAATGGCAATTGAAGCAGTTAATGATAGTTGACATGGGGACAGGACAATATTCAGTGAACTTTAAGCTTGATTTGCCTTGCTCAGTTTGGAGAGGGACAGTGGTCAAATTTCATGGGATAATTACTCTGTTTAGAGTAACTTTGCTTGAGAACTACATTTGCTTACAATTGAAAAACAGAGAACACTGAAAATATACTCCTGTCTTTCACAATTGATTTGAAAGATTCTCCTCTGTGTTACTGTGATCCTCTAAGCAACCAATGACCTGGAAGCCTGTTCTTCTAATAAAGCTGGGTTCTCACAAGAATTTATGCTGTTGTAGTGATCTAAGTTCTTTTATTTTATGATATATATGCTTCTAATGTGCACTTAATGCCAGTGCTGGCTGAGGGTACTATGACATACCACCACATTGATCCAAACCATATTGTTCCAGAAGTAGATAAGTGAATGCTGAAATAGCTTCTAGACCATATTAGAACTTGGAAAACAGTGCAGTATGTCATACTGCTCTAAATGTATCTGTACACACAGGTGTATTCACATACACATATCCATACTACACACATTTCAGAAGAGCCTTTTTGACAGGAAAATGCTAGTAAGGACTGACAAATCAATGGGGAAATAACATCAGGGACTTCCTTTCACACAACTTGAGGCAGCATATTACTCACTTACTTCCACTGTTACCTCCCATGATAAAATTAGAATTCTCAGTTGTTTTCTTGGTAATCACAGCCAAATGTGAACATTCCATCAATATCGGTGAGGCCTCCAGATTTCTGAATCCTGGATTTACTGGAAGTATTAAAAAAAAAGCAAACAGTAAAAGTTATTTGCTGAGGAGTCCATACTGTACTGTATTTACTCAGAGTAAAATGAAACTATATTGTTAGTAGTAAACTTTGTTTATAAAATTTCATCTTTTGCTGCTCATGAGCTTAGTAGCAGAGCTTTGGAGACCTTGATTTTGGGCAATGCTTATGTACTAATCTATACAAGAATCTGTGGCCTCTGAAATGAGTCTAGATGCCTGTAACTAACCCAAAGCATTTTTTTAGCAAGTCACAGCATTTGTTATATTTAATTTTCTTCAACTCAGAATCAGAAATAATGATATTCATCTTCCTTAACAAAAGCAATGTTAACATTAGTCTACATGTTTTCCATGTTAGTACTTTTCTTGCACGAAAGGTATGTTAATTATACTTCATTAAATTGAATGCACTTACAGTCATAAGTTTAAACTTAACAATGTGTTCTAGCTGTTTTGTCCTGCTGTCATAATTCAAGATAACCATCCCCTTCTCTTCCTATGGATTTATGGTATTTTTTCATAAGCAGAGCAGCAAAAGCAGACGGATTGTATCTGTGAATCTTCTGTATTATTAAATTTGCATTCAATACTCTTTCACATGCATCACCTGGTTTATGCTGTGTTGAAATTTCAAACAAAATATGTTAAAATATATTAAAAATGTTCACAGCAGGCAGCGTCTAATTATTGTACTTTATCCATTGCTCACAGATTCCACTGAGATTTTTCAATGGACTATTGAACTACTTTCACCCATCTTCGGCTTAAAGTATCCAAGAAAGCAGTAATAAAAAAAGATTATATTAGTCACTCTTGTCTCAAACAGTTCTTGTGGCACATGTATCACATATTACTGTTTTTATTTTATTCTCTCTAAGTATGGATGATAGATAAAGAGCTCTGTGAATAAATACCAACAACAAAAGCAATACGTACTCTTCAGATTGAATATGGCCTATCATATTGCCTGTTGTGACAGAAAAGGACATGATACAATCACTGTTTTTATAAGGGTGAAATAGCAGGATTTGGCTTCTGGGTGATGACAGCTCCTGAATAGGCCTGAAAAGAAAGAATATACTAATAATACAGCAAAGAAAAATCCTGCATTCTGTTGTTGGTAAGTCTCAGAAGTAATATTTAGCAAATGAGGACTTGAAGCTGAGGTGCTAACTCTATTCTTGGAAATTCTGAATCTGGAAAAAAAAGGAGAGAAAGAATAGTGCACTTTCGTTTTATGCGTGAAAATTTTTGAACAGATAGTTGCCTACCTGTTCTTCTGATCAGGATGTTAAAATGCATCTTTGGGTGCTACAATACACTGAGGCACAAGTCCTTTGCATTTTCTCGACTGTACATCTACTACAGAGAACTCTCATCAGCTTTTTTATACTCCTAGGAATAGTCTTATTTAATATTTATATGGGAATATCCATAACATTAATAATGTGTAGTATCTTAGGATTTGAACATAGTAGCTGCTCCACTCCCCAGATCTCAACCACTTTCCTCTGAATTTTAACTAAGGAAAGTCAATGAAGGGGATTGGTGCTGTATCAAAAGCAGTTATTCTGCTCAGCAAACTATACCTATAATTTATAATTTGTCTTAATTTTAATTTCCTTTTTGCAAGTGCTGTGAGCTTCCCAAAACTTAGGCATCCCTTGATAGCTATAGACAATCTATATTGTTTTACTGAAGAAGCATAACACAGTCAGCAAGATCATGTTACAGTGCTTTGATCTCTGTGTACTACTCCAACAGAGTTGAATGAAGAAAACATTCGGTTATGGAGATGTCATCTGAATCAGTGATGTTGCATCTTCCCAGTGTGAGCTCAAGATACAGCTCAGTGGCTTTCAAGAGCTACCATTTATTTCCTGGCTTTTCTGAGTGGATGTTCCCATGCAGATGCAAAGATACTGAGATAATATACAGTACAAACAAAAAAACCCCAACCTTGTTAATGGGCTAGTGGAGCACTCTAACAAAAAAAGAGGTACTGACCATAAATGAGTAATCATTGCCAAATGTGTAATTACACTCATACAGTGGGAATTTCCTGATTTTGGCTGGATAGAATTGGTTTTCTCCCTAGTAGCTTGTACAGTGCCATGTTTTCCATTCAGTGTGAGAATGATAGCGCACTGATGGTTTTGGTGGCTAAGTAGTGCTTACCCTGAGTTAAGGACTTGTCAGTGTCTCATGGTCTGTCAGTGAGGAGCCGCACAAGAAACTGGGAGGAAGCATGGCCAAGACAGGTGACCTGAGTGGGCCAAAGGGATACTCCACATCACAGAACCTCATATCCAGTATATAAACAGGCGACAGCTGCCTGGGAGGAGACGAGAACTGCTCTATGACTGGCTCATCATCAGTCAGTGGGGGGTGAGCAATTTTTTATTGTGCATCACTTGTTTAACTTGGGTTTTATTCCTCTCTCTATTTTCATTACAATATTGTAATTATTTTCATTGTTATAATTATCATTAGTATTATTATTACAATTTGTTTAAATTATTAAGCTGTTCTTATCCCAACTCACAAGTTTCACTTTTTTTTCTGATTATCCTTCCCATCCCACCTGGGGCAGAGGGCAGTGAAGTCAGTGGCTGCACAGTGATTAGTTGCTGGCTGGGGTTAAAGTCTGACATGGAATATCAAATCTAATTTCTGTTAAAATCCTGTATCTCTAATATTTTTTTGCCTCTACTATTTGATAATTATAGATACACTCTGAACTTTGAATATTTTATAAGGAGATAGACTAAAATGATACTCTGGTTTGATATTCACTTTTATTTCTTGAGTTCTTTTGCATAAGCTGTGTAATTAACTGATCAGTTGAATGCATGTTTTTTCACTTAAATACATCTTTCTGTTTAGAACAAATTAATATCTGAATAAAAATATATGTTTTTCTGGTAAGAAAAGATGAGTATTTGGATAACACTGTTTAAGATAGCTCAGTGCTGTCTTAAGTGCTTACTAGCAAGTTAGCATTCAGACTATTCTGGGTGCTTTGTGTGATTGTAGTTGTTGATAATAGCCGTGTTAATGCCTGAAGATATAACTCAATGTTTCTTATCAAAATAAATCATATTTTTCAGCATTCTTATTAATTCAATTGACATGATACAATTCAAAGGAAAATTTTTTATGGTGCTAAGCTACTAAATCATAAGAGTAACTTATGCTGAATGAATGCTGTAGTTGGAACTTCTTTTTTTATCTTTCCCATCCCGTCTTTTCCATGCATAGGCTTCTCTCTTGTAGTGGTAAGAGTTGTGCACTATTCAAATTAAACTTTGCAAGGTGACTTGTACTTAAACCTTTCACATGCCCAAAAGAGACAAGCAGAGCTGGATCAGTCACTGTAGTGTTGCCAGACTCCTGGCTGCCTATGCTTGTCTTTCTTGCTTTGCGGCTGTAATATATTTGTGATGGTATTTCACTATTACTTCTGATTATTTATGTTTTATTTCCCCATGTCATTCAGACTTCAGCACTTTACAGTGATAAGAGACTCTAAGGAATATCTTAATTTGAGAAATTCAAACCAAAGATGTGTAATAATTTGTCTGCTTCTTAACAACAATGGAAAGAGAGCAGATTTTGTCAATGGATTAAATACTTTCATTTAGTGAAATATAAAAGACAATAACAATACTGGTTTAAGATAAAAATTAGAAGCAAAGAAATTTGCACTTTGGACACATAAACTGGCCAGAATATATTGATAGCAGTTGATACAGTACTCCTTGAGAGGGTGGCATACCCCAAAAATGAGTAATAAATAATCATTCAAACAGTTTTGAATTAGTTATTTCTTGTTTACAGGAGGTAAGAGCATTCTTTTTCTTGTAGCATTCATACTGATACTTAGATGTCTTTTTGGCTACATGATGATGTAGCCTCCCTTTCAATGAAATTTCATACACTTTGCATTGTAATACTACACATGATAAATCCTGAGGTGCTACAGGAAGAAGGACTTTCGACAACATACAAAATGGTTTACTGGTCTTCATACCCTGGAAATTACATCTTTTTGGCTTTTTCTTTTTATTTCATCAGTAAGTATGTCTTCACATTGCAGCGAAGTCTTCACTGTATGTCTCCACAGTGCAGGTCAACTATTAAATATTAATTCTCAATAGAAAAATAGAATTTTCACATTTGGGACAAGGATGCCACAGGGACAACCTATTTCATCACATTTTAACCTGATAATTTCTTAATTTTTCTTTCTTTCTGCAGAAGACTTTCTAGGAGAAACCTCTTAGGCCTTTAACGGTGTAACATAATATCAGTGGAAATTCAGAAGTATACCCTGACTTTTGGATAATTATCTAGGAACTTCAATAAATGTAAGATGTGTTTGTTTCTAGCACATCTAATAATAGTGTTTGGAAGTCGGATGAAATTTAAGAACCTCCAGTGTGGCAAAACAAAGAGTGACTGATACTCATGTATTTCCACTGATATATTACCATAGTGTTAAGCAATTTAGGGAAAAAGATTATGTATGATCCCATATGGGGTGTGACACACTAGCTTTTCATATTTCTCCTGGTTAGGAGTCACGATTTTTGACTTAGACATAAAGAGTAAAAGAGGTACTATAGCTAAAAGCTTTTCTAGAGGCAGAAGGTTTGTGCATTTAGTCTGTCTCATGTGAGGTGTTGACAGCAACACCAAGAGGGCCCGTCAATATTCTTTCTATCATCATTTTGCATTCATATTGCCTAGTACAATTAGATTCATGTAACCAATGTAGGTGCTCATGTACTGGCAGCAACTGGAGCTGTCCAGATGGTTCCAGTTTTCTGCAACAGACCCAATACAGGGCACAGCTGAAGAAAAAGAAAGAAGAGCTATTCTGAAGTCGAGAACTCTGAGATATATTTTTTCCACATCCTTTATATATATATATATACACATACATTTACTCTAAGTGGTACAGAAAATGTACAAAGGAATAATTTTATTATTTATATTAAAGAAATGCATAGATATCAACCATGAGCTCTGTTTAGCCTTTGAGATGCAACTTATGCAAGTAAATTTATCCTATAGCATAGATTTTTTTTTATCTTTCTTTCTCCCATGTAATTTCTCTAGCATTTTTAGGTTCTTCTTTGTCTAGCAATACCCAGTTTAAGTTGCAGTTGTTATTAATACTACAATCATCACATCTCACATTGATACCTTTCCTATATCTCACTCAAATCAGGATTTTAACATGGATGGGATATTTTGTATTCAGTGACAAGTTATGATTATTTTTTTCTGTTCTGTCTGTTTTCTTAGGTAGATACTGAAAATCAGTTCTTGTGATCTTGAAATAGTGTGGTTTGCTCAGTACTGCATTTGTGACAGATGGTGGATATGGCTCCTGAATAAGAGTACAACATAAGAGATAACCCATTTCAATTCTCTTACTAGGATTGTAAGGCTGTTTTTAAAAGCCAGAGTTCATTGTTGAATGAAGTAAAGTTGAAGGATAGTGAAGTGAAATTGCCATTCTGGTTCAGTATTTATTGACTCAGTTATTCAGAGTTGGTGTTTTTCTTGATAGATTACTGTGTGACAACGGCCTGGAAGCCAATGAACAAGGTTTAAGACTATTCAACTGCTCTTCTGGTTGTTGGAAGATCTAGACTTCTGTTTACGAACAAAGTCCTATTAGACAGGATTTAGGATTACACATTTTGATTTTAAGATAGGCTTTCTCTATTCAACTGTTACCAATTGATTTTACTTGATATAAACACTGACGTAGTTCATGGATTGCTCTATCTGTTCCCACAGACCAATTTGTTTCTTTTCTGGGATTCAAATTAAGCTTGGACATAGATGCCAATAGTAACTGTAATATATTTTTGTGCAATGTATAAAATATCCAGTCAATTTTGCAACAAGATGATGTAAAACTCAAAAAAAGACAAACAAAAAAACCTAAACAAACAAAAAATATTTGTTAAAATAAGCATTAACCTTTCCCCTCAACTCCTTTTCCACTATTGCATGAAATATAGGTTGTAGTTAAAACTACAAAGGAGGAGATTATTATAGGTACAATATATTCAATTTAACTTGGTACTAACATAAAAATCAAACGTTTCACTTAAAGCTGCTCACTGTTATTTCCCGAGAAGTGTTACACTGCTGGTAACTATGACTTTCAGATTACAAGTAGATCAAGATCACTCCAATGTTCCAGAGGCAAAAAGCTTTTGAGTACTATGAAACAGCTGTCATAACTAAGGTCTCTGTCTTATTATGAGCAGGCCATTACTTGAGATAAAAACCTGAATTCTGCATGTGTTTAGTTCAAGCTTGAAATATATGTGTAGGAAACGTGTCCCAGGGATGCTGCATGAGGCATTCTGGGATTGGTAGTTTCCAGGCTGCACTCTGACACACGTGGGCAGAGTGGATCCTATTGTGGTTGGTCAGGCGAAGCATGGGTTGCCCGAAGGTATACAAGGAGGCTGTTTTCTTCTACTAAAGGATTTGGTTGTTGGAAATCCTAGCAGCTGGATCGGTGTCTTACTACATTACATTAATAAGCCATATATATGCTGCAGTCTAGTGTGGAGTTTTAAATGGGTGAGCACAATTTCCAGCAGCTTTCCAATTGCTTATGTTGGCTGCTTGGTCCTGCTTATCTCCAGCAGTTACAGTTTATCATTACTTTTGGTACCTTTGGAGGGCATTTGTAGCCAATTCAGATACTCTAGACAACCAGTCAACACAACTCAGAAATCCTATTTTAAAGTGTACCGAAGTGCTGCTTTCACTCCTAAGGCCAACAATAGCAACTATAAACTCTTCTTCCCCTCTATTATCCTTTTGCAGCCTCCAGAGTATTTTCTTCTGACAAGTAGTTCTAGAATGCCAGCAGGTTTTGTGCTGATACTGGCAGTGTTTTCACCTCCTTTAGTACTATAGCTCCAGCTGCTTCTGTTAAAGTTCCATCTCTGAAGAGAGAAGTTCTGAAGGATAAAACCAACCCCTTTTTCATGATTTGTTTAGAAAATTGTTTTGAACAATTTACTGAGACAAAAAACATTAACGATGGCTACCCCTCTTTATCCTAGAAGATTGCTGTTAAAGCATTTCTTAAATGGTCTGTAATCTCCTCCAGCTCCACAAAACATAAAGAAATTAATCAGTCTTTCAGAACTTGAAGGATATCATAAAGGAATTTAGGGTATTCTGTTCAGAGAATAAATCTAGCTTAGATACTGCCAAGTGAAGGTTTAAGGGTGTGATGGATATGGAGAAATGTTAATGCATTACAGTTTTAAAGCATAAAATTTGCCTCTGTATCCTCTCCAAAGCAGGCAGACCTTTCTGGGGAGATGTAGCAGTGATGAAGATACCCAAAACAATACAGTCATATCACAGTAGTACAACACTGATAGGGAAAGCTCCCAGGCAATTTAATTCAATCTTGTCTACTATTAAATGGTTAGAAAAATCCCTGCTTTTATCTATCTATCTATCTATCTATCTATCTATCTATCTATCTATCTATCTATCTATCCATCTATCTATCTATCTATCTATCTATCTATCTATCTATTTATTTATTTTGGACCTGTGTCAGTAAGGGTTTTCCCTCATCTTTCTGTGTATACATCAGAAGCTAGTGTGGGGTAGGATGACATTTCTGGTGGGCAGCTATCGCACATTTTTAAAAACAGTTTGATAGTGCAGACACAGGTTGCTCTGTGCTGACTAGGCTCAGTGATGGTCATTTGGTAGTTAACCACTGTAGCAAGTGAGCTTCCAGCATATTCTTAAATAACCAGGAGAGGAGCAAAAGTGGGAATCTTATTGTTATTTGTCAGGCTTTCTCTACAGTGTACAATGGTGCAAAATTTCCTCCCTAGGAAAGAATTGTCCCTGGAATCACAAAAACATCTATACTTATAGAAAGTAAACTACACCACTTTTTTCAAATTAATCAAACTAAATATTCCATTCTTGAAAATTGGTATGAGGCAACTGGACTAGGTAGATTTGGTTAAAGATGAATTTGATAAGAGAAAGCTGGACAATTTGAGGTAGCCTGTTTCAACTAAGGGCAGACTAGTAAGGAGGCTACTGAAAGTAGAGCTTAGATAGGATAAATATTTATTTTAATTATAAATATGAATTTAATTATATTTATATTATATTTACATTAATTATATTTATTTTATATTAATATTATTGTATTAATATAAATTTAATTATAAATATTATGATTTGATAAAGGAGTTCGTCACCATAAGAAATGCTTTTTCTCTTTTCCTCAAAGGAGAATCAGTCAAAATTGCTTGTAGCATTTTGTTTTGAGACCCTGGCAATCTTCATAGTAGGTTTGGGCTATCACATTGGGAAACTAGGGCAGGGTGGATGAATTGTAACAGTTCTCATAGACATTGCAATAGCTTCAGTACAATTGTTTGACCTGCAGGAAAGTTTTGTTACTACCCTTTTACCTGAACATAAATAACTAGTATTGTAATTACTATTCCTGACAGTACCTGCTTGGAAATGTATGATAAACTTTGTACCTAGCCATTTTAGACATGAAGTTTGTTCACTGGATTTATAGATGCAATTTTACATTGTTTTTTTTTTCTGAATATGTTCCCCAGTTGCATGTTCCTAAAATAGAACAGCATACCATCTTGTGCTGTTGAATACAATTATTTTCTCTTATTTCTGATCTTGAAATCAAATTTGGTAATGTGGATCTTCATGTGTACTGGTTAATCAGTGGTGTAAAACCAAAAAGTCTTTTTTCCCTAACTCATTTGTGCATGTTTTACAAGTATTACATTACTTTCCCACTTATGCACCAGCCAGTTTGTAGCATATTTAACATCACGATGCATCATTGCAGTGTTCTTTTCATTTGCGGATGTTTCTGTGAAGCTGATGTTCTCAAGGATGTTTGGTATTGTGATCAGTGACAGGCAAATAGTCTTTGGAGGATCTGAGCATAATTGATTTCTGCATAAGTTGTTATCGGTTACCTTGGCTGAACACTTGGTGTCCACTGAGACTACGCTCAACCCCCTCCACAGAGGGAAAAGGAGGAGGGAAGGGGAGAAAGAACAGGAAAAAAAACCTGCAAAACTGAGGCTGCCGAGAAAGGTGGTTTTGTATTTACACAGAGAGGGAAAAAAAGAGAACTAGATGCACTATACACACAGGGAAAACTGACAATAAAGGCTACTTCCCCACAAAAGGTGTTTTCCTCCTCTGAATAACAGCTGTCTATCCCGCGCAATTGTCCCGGAAGAGAAGAGAAGGAGTTGTTTCTGTCTCGTCTCTTTATATCTGAGCTGGTACAACATGGTATGGAATACCTTACTGGTAAAATATACATCAGGTGATCTGTCCTACTTCCATTTCCCTCCCAGGGAGGGTTACAAACCCACTACAATCTCCACCCCTTATTCCATACCATTTTACGTCACACTTATATCCCATATTCACCTGTATCCTGTGCTTACACAGGTCTTGTCTTCTGTGGTTGTCTTATCGTTGAGCACCAGCATCAGCTTAGTTCAGGGTCTTTCTCGTCTGGTGACTTATTTCCTGCAACATACAACTCAGAATACGAATTAATTTTTTCCCAAGGTTAAATCTCCTTGCGGCACACACTGGGTTTCTCTGTCTTTTCTCGTTATCCACCAAGTATATCCTGGTCCTTGAGCAAAGACAATCCCATGAATGGGTTTGCCTTTAGTCGAGGGAGCAACATGTTTCTCAAGTGAATTACTGGGACTTTGTCTCCATCCACAGTGTGAAGGGACTCTGATTGGGCAGGACTGGCTCAATTGACGGAGCCTCTAGTGTTGACTAACCAAGTAGCCTTTGCTAGATGCCGATCCCAGTTCTTGAAAGTCCCCCCACCAAATCCCTTCAGAGTAGTTTTCAGCAGTCCATTACACTGCTCAACTTTCCCAGTGGCTGGTGCATGATATGGGATGTGATATACCCACTCAATGCCATGCTCCCTTGCCCAAGTAGTAACTAAACTGTTCTTGAAATGAGTCCCTGACTCAATTCACTTTGGGGTGCCGTGTCACCACAGTACTTGTTTTTCAAGACCCAGAATGGTATGTTGGGCAGTTGCATGAGGCACCAGATAAGCCTCTAACCATCCAGTGGTTGCTTCCACCATGGTGAGCACATAGGGCTTACATTGGCGGGCCTGTGGCAGTGTGATATAGACAACCTGCCAAGCCTCCCCATATCTATACTTATCCTAACGTCCACCATACCACAGGGGCTTCACTCTTTTTGCTTGTTTAATGGCAGCACATGCTCACAATCATGGATAACCTGGGAGATAGTGTCCATGGTTAGATCTACCCCTTGGTCTCATGCCCATCTATAGGTGGCATCATGGGCCCATCAAGCTAGGAACAACTCTCCCTTGTGCTGCCAGTCCAGATCTACCTCTGACACCTTGACTTGCGCAGCTCGGTCTTCTTGTTTGTTGTTGTGATATTCCTCATTAGCTCGATTTTTGGGTACATGGGCATCTACATGTCGGACTCTCACAGTCAGCTTCTCAACCCAAGCAGCAATGTCTTGCCACAAATCAGCAGCCCAGATGGGTTTTCCTCTACACTTCCAATGAATCTTCTTCCATCAATCCAGCCACCTCCACAGAGCGTTGGCTATCACCCATGAGTTGGTGTAGAGGTAAAGCCTTGGCCATTTCTCTCATTTGGCGATGTCCAGGGCCAATTGAACAGCCATGAGTTATGTGAATTGAATCAATTCACCCTCCCTTTCAGTAGCCTCTGCCACTTGTCGAGTGGGACTCCAGACAGCTGCTTTCCACTTCTGATTCTTCCCTACAATATGACAAGAACCATCAGTGAAGGGGGCATAATGTTTTTCTTCTTCAGGTAACTGTATGGTGAAGCTTCCTCAGCCTGATCCACTTGTTCTTTGTCCTCCTTATCTGCCAGACTGAAGTTTCCACCTTCAGGCCAATTTGTTGTGATCTCTAGAATTCCAGGGTGATTCGAGTTTCCGATTTGGGTACATTGTGTAATCAAAGCAATCCACTTACTCCATGTAGCATCAATGGCATGATCTGTAAAGGGCACTTTTCCCTTGAACATCCAGCTCAGCACTGGTAATTGGTGTGCCAAGAGAAGCTGTGCTTCTGTGCCAATCACCTCTGAGGCTGCTTGTATTCCTTCATAAGCCGCTAAGATTTCCTTTTCCATGGGGGTGTTTCCATTGGCTTCAGATCCTCTGTAGCTTCAGCTCCAGAAACCAAGTGGTCGGCCTCAGGTATCACCAGGCACCTTTTGCCAGAGGCTGCAGGAGGGACCATTATCCCTGGCTGCAGAATAAAGTACATTTTTCACATTTGGTTCTGTCCTGACTGGTCCAAGTGCCACAGTGTGTGCAATCTCCTGCTTAATCTGTTTAAAGGCTTGCTGTTGTTCAGGACCCCACTGGAAATCATTCTTCTTATGGGTCACTTAGTAAAGAGGGCTCATTATTTGGTTGTACTCAGGAATATGCATTCTCCAAAAACCTATGGCTCCTAGGAAAGCTCATGTTTCCTTCTTATTAGTCGGTGTAGCCATCACTATTATCTTGTTGATGACTTCTGTTGCAATCTGACAACGTCCATCTTGCCACTTCACCCCTAGGAATCAGATCTCTTTGTCAGATCCCTTGACCTTAGTCTTTTTGATGGCAAAATTAGCTTTGAGGAGAATCTGGATAATTTCCTTTTCCAAAAATTTCCTCTACTGTGTCCCCCCATACAGTAATGTCATGTATGTGTTCTGGAGCCTTACCCTTCTCTAGTGTAGCCTGAATCAGTCCATGGCAGATGGTGGGACCGTGCTTCCACCCCTGGGGCAGTCAGTTCCAGGTGTATTGCACGCCCCTCCACGTGACGCCCCGCCCCTAAACTGCGGCCTGCACTCTGCTGCCAAGGGGATGGAGAAGAACACATTTGCAATATCAGTGGTGCTGTACCACTTCACTGCCTTGGACTCCAGTTCATACTGGAGCTCCAATGTGCCTGGCACAGCAGCACTCAACGGTGGGGTAACTTCATTCAAGCCACAATAGTCCACAGTCAATCTCCATCCTCCATCAGATTTATGTACCTGACAGATGGGGCTATTGAAGGGTGAGTGAGTCTTACTGACCACCCCTTGGCTCTCCAGCTCTTGGATTGTCTTATGGATAGGAATCACAGAGTCTCGGTTTGTTCAGTATTGTTGTCTATGTACTGTTGTAGTGGCTGTGGGCACTTATTGATCCTTGACTTGCAACAATCCCACAATGGAAGGATCTTCTGAGGGGCCAGAGAGGGTAGATAATTGTTTAAATTTCTCTGTAGCCACTGTGGCTACCAAAAGCCCATCGACACCCCTTTCTATCTTTGAGGTATCTTCTCCTGAGGTAATCAATGCCAAGATTGCAAGGGGCCTCTGGACAAATCACAATGGGGTGCTTTTCCCATTTGTACCCTGTTAAAATCACTTCAGCCTCTAGCGCTGATAATTCTTAACTTCCTCCAGTTACTCCAGAAATCCAAATGGGCTCTGTGCTTTTATGCCTCGATGGCATCAAAGTGCACTGTGCACCAGTGTTTACTAGAGCTCGATATCTCTGTGGATCTGATGTGCCAGGCCATTGAATCCACACAGTCCAGTAAACTCTATTGTCCCTTTACTTCTGGCTGAAGGCAGGGCCCCTCTATTGTTCCTTGTCAGAGTATTCACTGTCTGACCTTTTCATTGCACAATCAGAGGTCCCCTCATGGGGATCGCAGGAATCCATCTCAGTCTTTCTGCATCTCAAAGGTTGCTGATCTCTTTCCAGGGTCTCTGCATCAACTACATGTATGGCCTTCTTACTAGCTTTATTCCCTCTTAATTCTCGTACCCAGCCTTCAAATTTATAGGTAGGTTCACCATCCCGCTTCTTCATGTCTTCACCTTGGTCACACAGAAAGAACCATAGTTCACCACATGGCCTGCTCTTGGGATTTCCTTTCCTTTCCTTCTGAGTAGGACAGAAGGAGACTGAGAATTCGTTCACCAACCTGGTGGCTGTAATCTTCTCCACAAGTCCTGAAGCTGTGATGGGTTCAGGGACTGGGTAACTTCGCTTTCCTGTCTGATTTCCTCGCTGCTTCTCTCACGCGGAACTGCTTCCACTTCCTCTAGTGAATCATTGGCTATTTGTTCTGCCTCCCCTTCTTCTCTTGGAGACACGGGTGGGGTAGATCCTTCTCCTTCCTCCCTTACTAATTGCGGAGGTAGGCCTTTGGGTCCTGTAGATCTCCTTGTCCATGTCTTCCTTTTCACTACAGTGACAATAATAACTTCAAATGTTGTAGTTTGGGTCCCTGTCTCAGTTATAGTCTTCTTAGAGTATTGAACTGCAGCTCGATAAGCACAGACCAGGCCTCAGTACGGGGTAAGAAGTTGCTGGTTTTCATCAGGGTAGGCAAGGCATCCTTCCATTAAACAACGTGTCAGTTTGTTAGGGTTGAATACTTCTTCTGATGTGAAGTCCCAGGCAATAGGGGGTGTTAAACGTTCTAAGAAGCTGCCTAAATTCATCCACATTCCCTGCCACCCAGGAACTGGGCCCTTTAAGGCACATCGAAGTAAATTCTCTCTCGAAGTTTGTTGTATCTTGCAACAAGGCAACAAAGACAATACTACATTCCCTAATCCCCATAATGTTCTCATAGTATTGGTTATAAGCAGTCCCACTGCCAGACAGTTCAAGTAAGGGTTCCTAAAGATCATTGGTACCTTCATTGCAAAGCCATCTATGTCAAAATTAAGAAGGGAAAGAAAGTTGTATCTGTCCCCCTGGAGGTCTTTTAAAGGGTAAGTCCCACATCCCAGAAAGACTGTTAGTAAAAGTACAGGTATAAATGCTAAAGCTGGGCATAAGGCCATGTTTTATATTAGTATGTTCCCAAGTTAGCAAAAACAAAAAGATAAGTGAGGCAGTGTTTATATAAACTATGTTTTATGGCAGTCTTCCCCAGTTTCGGCACCAATTTTGTTATCAGTTACTTTGGCTGAATGCCTGGTGTCCAGCGAGACTCTGCTCAACACCTCCCCTCAGAGGAAAAAGGAGGAGGGAAGGGGAGAAAGAACAGGAAAAAAAACCTGCAAAACTGAGACTGCCGAGAAAGGTGGTTTTGTATTTACACAGAGAGGGAAAAAAAGAGAACTAGATGCACTATACACACAGGGAAAACTGACAATAAAGGCTACTTCCCCACAAAAGGTGTTTTCCTCCTCCGAGTAACAGCTGTCTATCCTGTGCAATTGTCCCGGAAGAGAAGAGAAGGAGTTGTTTTCGTCTCGTCTCTTTATATCTGAGCTGGTACAACATGGTATGGAATACCTTATAGGTAAAATATAGGTCAGGTGACTTATCCTACTTCCGTTTCCCTCCCATGGAGGGTTACAAACCCACTACATGAGTCTGTGACACAGCAAGGAAATGTGCATTCCAAGATCCTGCCCTAGACCCAAATGTATATGCTTGCATTTAGCCTTGTTAAACCAATAGTGTTAAAGAACTAAATAATTTCTTTGTATTTATGAAGAGGTAGTGGTTAGGAGAAAGCAGATTGTTTTTTATTCACATTTTGAGTCTTCATTGATTTAAGCAGCCATTCATTTAGCTACTTCAATGCTCCTAATTTCAGTACATACTAAGAATTAAGCTAAGCCTTTAGCTGTTTTTTAGGTGGTGGTCTCCTCAGTTAGTAATAATGTTTTACCAATTTAATATACACTTGCTGGTTGGTCAATGGGCTTAAAACCAAAAAACAAATAATGAAAAAATGTAAGTGGTTAAGCATGCCTCACTGTTCTTAAAAACTCTCTATGCATATGTAATTTTAATGCATACAGAAAATTCTATCCTTGTGAAATAAAAATCTGCTTCTAATGATCCTAATGAAAAATGGAAAGAAAAAAATAAAATCTCATCAAAATGAAATGTGATAAAGAGAATGTTAGCTTGGAAAACCACAGGTAAGAATAGCTTTGGGTGTTAAAAACCTAGATTATTTGCAGAATGAACTGCATTTTTAACACAAAACATTGACATGCTCTGCTGCTCTGGAGCAGTACCACCAGCAATTTGATGGTTAAGATACTCATTTAAGATATGAAGATTTAGGATAAAATCTCATTTAAAAAAAAAAAAAAAAGAATGCGCTTGTCCTGGGATGATTTTTCACATGCTTGGTAAGTTCTTCATTAATCAGCATGATTTTGATTAGAAGACTTAAATATATTCACAACTCTGTAAACTAAGCAAGAACTAGACTAAGGGAAATTTCTATGAAAATTTTGTAGCCGTGTCTTCAGCTAACAGATAAGGAAAGAACCTTACAGCCACATGGCGTTACTGAGTACTCTCTGAATACCAGGTTTCTGCTTTTGCCTCTATATAGCAGCAGAGTTACTAGGAAAAGCCCCAGACTTAAAGCCTTGGAGAACCCCTGAATTAACATTTTTAATTAATTTCTATCTGCTAGATTCTACACAAAAAATGAATTTATGGAAAACAAACAAACAGGAGAACATACATCATTAAAATAAAACTTAGAATTCTTACTTTGGCTAAAAAAATTAAGAACACATGAGCATGAAAAGATGTATTGAAGCCAAAATAAAGTAAATAGGTCTGTGTAGCTGTAGGAGGAATACAATATAACTTACTTCCATTTAAATAGTACTTGAAGAATTTTAGCAAGGAAGAAATTCTTGAATATTGTTTGTCCTAGTTTCACCTGGGATAGACTTAATTTTCTTCCTAGTAGCTGGTTACGTATTGTGCTTTGGATTCAGTGTGACAAGAATGTTGATAAGACACTGATGTTTCAGCTGTGTTTGTGTTTACCTTGAGTCAAGGACTTGTCAGTGTCTCAGGCTCTGAGAGTGAGGAGCTGCACAACAACCTGGTAGGCATCACGGCCAGAACAGACATGACTTAGCTGCTGATTGTGGTTAAACCATGACACTATTTTAAAATCAGCCTGAAAATATGAACTTGAGTTGAACCTTTTTAAAAAAGGAAACAAAAATGCCAAGCAAAAGTTAATGATATCGATAAAGGAAAATGATACTTGTCTTTGTTATTCATTTGTCATTCAGTGTATGTTTAGCCCACATGAGATTTTTTTACTTGCTCAAAAGCATAGAGTGGGTGGAATACAATGTGAATCTTCAATATAAAATAACATAATAAATTCTGTCTGTTTGTCTTTTTTTAAATTAATTTGGGCCTTGAAAAACCATTCCAAGAACACTTTGCCTGCCTTGTGGAACTGCAGTATTACCAAGCTTGATAACCAAATAATTTAATGTAGAAATTTAGGTTTAATGGTTATTTTAAATTTATTAAGGTTTTTCATCAGAACTTTGGAAGTACCATTCTACAACCAAAGGTCATTCACTTCTGCAGCTTTCATGTCCAGATTGAGCAGCAGGAATGCTCTCATTTACAACTGAACACTGAAATCTCCCTAATACTTATGACTTTAAAGTCTGGTGCGCTTTATAGACTTCTCTGAGATAAAACCTGTTCTAACAAATGTAGGAAAGATAGTTAATGGGGTCAGAAGTGGTGTTAAAAATGTACCCAGAGTGTTTCATATATAAGAAAGCTACCTCTCACTATATGAAATGTTCAATCTAATTTAACTATTCTAGAATCAGACCCAAGAAAAGTTGCAAAAGTAGAACTTAAGTGGAACTTAGTGAAGGTGTCAAAGTATAAAATTATGTGTGCCTTGGACACACTGCTTAGGTTCTGTGGAGCTTTTGAGCATGTGCTCCCTTGACTCTAGTATAAAAATTCTGTGTGATGAGAGTTTCAGCAAGAGATTTTGTCAATCAGAGCAACATTGTCAGAGCATTGTTGCAAAAGCCAGAAGTGTCCCTTTCAGCTCCTCAGGGTGAGGAGGAAATTTAATCCGGAGCTCACTGTCTGGGTGAGGGCTTTAAACAGTAAGTGTTGTGTGAAAGTGGTTACTTTACCAAAAGCAGACTGCAGCAGCATCATATAAAATTATGATTCTTCCTCTGTTCTATGAAAGAATGGCTGGAGATACATTTCTAGAGTATGGATCACAAAGAACTTCTGATTAGCAGATTGGTGACCTTCTGGGGTGGCTCTTGCCTATTTCTTTTTTGAAACTAGTCTACTATAAATAAATTCAGCATTTGTTAGATGAGGTTGTCTTCAAGCAAAGCTCATTAAATTACCCAGCATAGAGATAATCAGAGCCTCCATTAAAGGAAGTAAAATCTGCCCAGGAATGACAGAGAGACCAAGCCCAGAATCATCATTTTTTGGCAGCTGTTTACATAAATCTTTTTCTTATAATTACAGCTCCTTTAGATGCTTCTCCGAAAGGATTGCATCAGGAAAGGATGCCCAGTGGAAAAATGTTTCTGCCTGCTAGACTTATAGATCTCAGTTGATAATTGGTCAGCGGAGGACAAATATCAAAAGTAAATCTGACTATTTCTTAAATGTCAAATTATGCATGAAATACACTTTTTAATAGGCTACCACCATAGGTTGTACCTTATGCTACTCAACATTACCTGGAAAATGCTAACAAAAACAATGCTTTCCCTCAGAGAATCTGCTCCATGTTAATTTTGTGGATTTGTCTCCATTTTAATCAAAAACAAAGGAAGAGATTTCAAAGCTTTTATTGTAACATTTACAGTTGACTTTGGATGTGTTGGAATTATGGTTGGATGTTGGTTTTAATGTATTTTAAGTTATTTTTCCATTAACATTACATTGACTGATTATATCAGTGGGACAATTCTGAAAAAGTTGTTTCAGTGGGTCACATATTTAAGCTAACATGGACATAATACTCTACATAAATTAATGTGCATGTATTTTATGTACATCATAACATGATTTTCCTCTTGAAATATAATTTCAGAGATATTTGGGCTGAATGAAAATTAAATTAGAAGTT
Source organism: Manacus candei (assembly GCF_025592945.1). Taxonomy (NCBI): domain Eukaryota; kingdom Metazoa; phylum Chordata; class Aves; order Passeriformes; family Pipridae; genus Manacus; species Manacus candei. The sequence continues at coordinate 3,174,338 of NW_026138064.1, read as the reverse complement.
TCTTAAAAATATATTTTTTAGTCTCTTTTCATATGTGTAGTACATCATCACTGCCAGGGCTCACTTGCTACATCTGTTTCTTTCTAGTCTTTAGCTCAAAGGAAACTTCATTGCAAAACCCTTGCATTCTGTAAGCACGGAAATCACTGCTTCAATTTTTAACTTGTGAAGGTGTGAGAATCAGCAAGGAGTTCTAGAGCAGGTTTATTCATGTCAGATTATTTGCCCGTTTTTCATTTAAATTTCTTGGATTTAGTTGTCTTACTTACTTGGTATGCATAGAGAAGTCTGGTCTGACTGTGAGACTGTTCCACTTCTTTTCGACAGATATATAGTCCTTCTGAGAATGCTTCTTGCCACTCTTTCTAGGCCTGTCTGACTTGATTCAGCTATGTTTGATAAATGAGGGAGCAAGTAGAAGTCCACTTTAAAATAACAAGTATATTGCAACACTCTGACTTTATAATTTGAGCCCAGGCTGTAGGACCCTTTTATTTTAGTCTTGCCTGTTATCTGTGTGGGTAGTATCATTTGTTGACTCCACTAAGCTCTGCGCTTATCAGCTTTTTGAAAAAAACAAATCACTATTATTTCATTATTCTTCCATGGAATAAGGGTAAGAATTTTCTTTTCTGTCCTTCGCATAATGCAGGAGTGTATTTCTTTTCTTCAAAGCTAAAAAATATGGAAATCAGGAATGCAGGACATGTTCCCTCAGCTTCACAGTGAACAGAAGAACTGACCAACCACATAACCCAGGGTGGGCTGTGTCCTCCTAAGTGTGCTGACAGGTATCTTTACATTCTTGGATATTTCAGGCTACATGTCTAACCTAATGTTTCTCCACACTAAGACTATGTTGCATTAGAGAAGAGATTGGTAAATGGAGGCCATGTGCAGACATCAGAGGGAGGGACGAGATGTTGAAATTTTTTTTCTATATTTGAACAATCTAGAGAGCTGCCTTACAAGCTGTCCCCCTGGAACAAATTTTTCTGAGAAAAGAGTCTAAGGTGTTATCCTAAACTGAACAGCTAATGGCATATAATCAGTGCCACCATCAGATAAATGAAATCAAATCAATTTAATCAATGACACACAGTAATAAATCCTGAGTATCCAAAGTAGAAGAGTCACTCAAACGTAAGAAAGAAACTCGAATGTGAAACTGCAGAAGTATTAGCCATAGTGTGCTACTGTGCAGTTTCATGAAGCCTCAGTACCAAAACAGAAACAAAATTATATCCACCAACCTAAAAAGGGCCTTTAGGAGGATGGTAGAGTATTCTTGAGTCTGGTTTACCTACTAGGGAAATGGTTTGAAATGATAGCAGAAAAAGAGCAGAATTCATTGCAATTAAGGAGTATCCAGATAATGTGCTGTTCCTGTATTAAAGCAAATTTTAACATATTCCTCACTAAAGACAGTTAAACAAAACTTACCTTTCTTAGGATAAAAAGATAATTTTTTTATGTGTCAACAACACATTAGGAGTCATTATAAAGCTGAAAATGTAGAGTCATCTTTCACAAATATATGTTCCCTGGGTGCTGTCCTACCTGTCTCTGGCATTTCAATTCACTCTCTAAAGTGAATAAGATCTTATAGCAAAGAATGAAAAACAAAATCAAAAACACATAGAGAGAAAAACAACTCCCCCATATTCCCAGGCTCACTTTCACTTCTGACTGCTCTCCTCAACCCTGAGAGCATCACAGGTTATACATTCAGTCCTTTCAATGAGGCTGTGAGTGGCACAAGGTGTTTGGGGTCAGGATGTAGCAGTTTCTCTCTGGTGCTCCTTGTTTTTTGCAGTTTTCCTCTGTGTTGTTGAGGATACTCTGGAAGCTGCAGTCCCTTTTAGGGAGCACCTGCTCCACCTCGGAGCACCTCTTCTGACCTTAGTGTTCCCACCATTGTTTCTCACTCTTGCCTTGTTTCCTCCTTCTCTCTTTTTCCAGTGTTTTTTGCCTTTTCTTAAATATCTTTCCACAAAGGCACAGCCATATTGGCTGAGGCAATCAGACATGCCCTAAAAGGTGGTCCACTGGAACCAACTGGAACTGCACAGGGAGCCTCAGTCTCTCCTCCAAGAGGTTCCTCAGAAGCTGCATGCTGCCAGCACCTGGGCACCTGCACCCAGCACAGGGACTAAGGGGGCTGATGCTCCAAAATTTTCCACAAGAAACAAAAATCTCCACAAATGGGAGTAGAAACAAGTGGACTCAGAGATAACAAGGCAGATGAAATGCAGGGTTGAAAAAATGCACAATGATGAACACAAGGACAAGCACCCCAGACTCTGCTTTGACAATTAAGAACTATTCATTAAAGCACATTTTGCAAGCCAGTAATGGTAGTGGGCAGCTCAATGTGCAGTCCAAAAATCTAGGAAATGTTATAGAAAAACAAAGAATAAACCACTATTGCACTCACATCTTGAACACCATATGCATTGTAATCCATTTTTCAAAATACTGAAGCACAACAGTGCAGAGAAGAGTAACAACAATGAAGTGATAGCATGCTTTTTAGAGGAAAAGGAACTGGAAAACCTGGAAAAGCAAAGACAAAAGCAAGAGATGACATCCATGCAAAGTCAGGTATGGTTCAGAGGTGAGTACAGACTCTTTCATTACTCTTTTTAGCACAAAAACCTGGCAGGCATCCACTGAAATGAAAAGGCAGTGGCTTTTTCTGGGCTTTTTTAAGGTGGAAATGCTTTTTCACAGTGTGCTTAATATTGAACTATGAAGTTAATTTCTGCAGAAGATTGTAATGTCAAAAGTGTAAATGAATATGAAAACAATGATTAGTAGTGGAACAAAGTCCACAGGGACTAATGAATACAATTACCTGACTCAGGATGTCATGAAACAACTGACTCCTGAGGAGGAACACCAGCAGATACATCACTTTGTACGTGCATAGGAGAGCAGGCTCTGTTGAAATAGGTTATTGGACAACGGTCTGAAATGACGTGACAGCCTTTAAAATTCAACAATTGGGGAGCAACCTCACCTAGCCTAATTCCATTGGAAGATATAAGTACTGAAGAAAATGGTCTTCCACTTTTACCTCTTTTTCTCCTTATCAAAAGAATTTTCAAGACAGTAATAGTCTTGAGCTGGCTTCAGCCCACATATGCCTTCCCAACAACTGGGGAAGTCCAGCACTGTGACAGTAGACATGTACAAGACCAGCAACAGGAGTCACACTGGTACTTAACTGAACTGTGTATTGCAATCACTGTATTTTGCTCAATGTAACCTCCATTTTTATTATGTTTTCAGGATATTTTGTTTCATTGATTTATCATTTTGTTTCATTTAATTTATCTAGGAAAACAGAAATCCCAGGTAACATCATCTTCGAATAAGTAAATTTTATATCAAATATATGCCTCTTTATGTGGAATATCTAAAGCACCTGGTCAGAGAGTACTGGATTATGGTACTACTGTAAATCAGCACACTTCCTTTGAAATCACACAGTTACTAAAACTATGTTGAAGAGCCAACCATACCCAAGAAAGATTTCAAAGCTTCTGTTTACTTCCGTGCAAAGAATCTGTCATGCAACACTTCAGTTCCAGTTTGGATATATTTGTAGATAAAGTATTGACTGCAAGAGCAGGTTACAGTTTATTTTTCAATACATAGTCAGATGAATAAACAAGATAACAAAAAGAAATTTCAATCTTTTTCTGCACATTCATTTTATCTTTTATGACACAAATAAAGCTCAGCTCATCCTATCTACTTTGGACTTCTCTTCCTCGTTGTTGATTTCATAGGTTTTATCTCTATAAATATTACTCAACATAATAAGTTTTTCAATGCTCTCGATTCACATAGCTTCACTCCAAAAACTCATACCTTATTTTTAATAAATCCCAAATATATCCACTTTTTTTTAATGGGTAACTTCAGAGCTGATGCACTATTGAGTTCTCTGATAATCTTAGCATGTGTATCTTACTCTGACAAATAGGTGTCTGTTGATATCTTTTGAATTCCCTATGTACATTTCCACAAGTTAATCTGGAATTAATACATTCAGTTTTGCCTTTAATTTTTAGCCTTTTGTTGACCAAACAACAATTTTCAGCTTTCTGTTATTGAAACCATGGAAGTTGTAAACACCCGCCATTTTGTTATATTTATATTTGTACAGCCCTGCACTAGTGTGCAGTAATTGCTAAACACATGAACTGACTGAGCTGTTGTATTCATTTGCCTGCTAATACACTGTTTCCATTGAAATATGCTAAAGTTATCATTATTAAATATTCCGTTTCAGAGTGATGACCAAACTGCTTGAATCTTGGCAGCAGTAGCACATAAAGTTATGACAACAACGAAGTACAAATTTTGATTTCCATTTCAAGTTTGCATTCTCTCACCTCTAATGCTTGGCAGAGAGATAACTTCATCATGAGAAAAAGTATATCATGTAATAGAACAAGATCTGTAGATCTTCTAAAGCACTTATATTCATCCCAGCAATCTGTTGTATGTCTTGTAACCGTCAGACTTTCCACCAGTTAATGGCAGACACAAATAGTAAGAATGAGAGTGTCATGCTGCTATTTTCACCTGTGTTCTTGCTAAACCATTTGCTTACCTCTGCACTTAGTTTAGCTCTGCTAGCTGTATAGCTAAATTATATAAATATATAGCCACATGCACATAGATTTTTCTCTTTGGATTAAACATCATCCCAGTCAACTCTACAGCAAAGGACATTGTCTCTTGGCACTGGTCTTTGGATGAGAGTTTTCTATGTAATGGAGTAGCCAAGGCCAGTACATGTTTTCTTCTAAAATATAAAATACTTGTCATGTTTTGTCCTGTAACAAACTGGAACATACATTCATCCCTGTGGAGGCGGTGCTCTTCCAAGGTAAATACTGACACTGGATGCACTGCTTTTACATCTCTGATATCATGACTGTGGCAATTTACATTGAATTTTCCTGTTATATTTCCCACAGTTATGTCCTTTAGTCTTGGCATTGATGCCGGCCATTTTTATAGATTAAATTGTTAGCTTGAGCTTGAAAGGCTTTTTTAACTTGATAGTTGATCTCATAATTATGAGCTGTTCAGTTCATACCATTATTTATTTTATTGTTTAGACACAGCTTAAAACCATTGAATTCCTAGACCACCTGTAATTTTTCTGCTTTGGAAATTAAAATTAATGCTGTTTTCTCTGAGAGAAAACCCTCTTACCTTTGTAACTCTGCTATAGTTTTATTCTTTTTATGCCATTTTTCATTTTTTATTTCTCTACATCCATTTACTACAACTGAATTTTGACATTTTATGCCTTCATGTTTTCTCTCTGCCTGCATTTCTTTCTTTCTATTTCTGCAGACACTGATTTTAAATTTGCTTCTCCTTTAGTAACTGTTACCTCACGGGTCTTTTGTTGTTAAGGTTCATCAGTCCAGCAAAATTGATGTCTATATTTTTTTTTAATTTCTCTGTAGTTTAATTTTTCTTAAAACACTCTGTTGAACTCATTCTCCTATCCTGGAAATCAGTGAAATTATACTTATTTTATCTCTCTTCTGCCCAACAGCTTGCCATTTAGGTGCATTTCCCTGCCCTTATTTTATGAAATTGTTTTTTCTATTATGGAAAATGAAAAAAAAAAAAAGAAAAAGAAAAATTAAATAGAAAAGAAATTATTTGGAAGTTTAATTTGTATGATTTCTAAAAAACTGTTCTTTCAAAATAACGGAATATAACACTATAGCTTGGTAAAATTGAATATTTTCCATCAAAATTTTTTTTGGATTTTCAGCTGTTTTTATTCCCTTATGAAAAGTATTTACTAATGGCAAAATGAAACTACATGTGAATTTCCTTCCTTCATTCCTTCATTCATTCATTCCTTTCTTCCTTCCTTCCCTCCTTCATTCATTCCTTCCTTCCTCCTGTGAAGAGTGAGTGAGCGAGTGAGTGAGATCATGGCACTTAGTTGCTGTCTGGGGATAAACCCCAATACACATTGATTAAGGAAGACAGAGTATGATATTACATACAAGGCACTGTTCAAGTCAGCAGATATTGAATACGTGGGACAATAATGCATTGGTCAGTGAAAAATAAAGGTTCCTATCAGACAATACAGTACTATTTACAAACTGAAATTTTCTACATTTGACTGAAAATTTTGTTTTTTCTCCACAGAAGAAAAAAAGTAAATTGTGGAAACTGCATAGAATACTTTGCCCCCAAATATACCCATTAGCTCCAACAGTTAGCACTCTTGGCTTCAGCTCCAGTCGTGAATATCTTTACAGTTCAACATTCATGTCATGTTTCTATAGTAGTAACTTTCAATGAAAATGTAAGGAGAGCATTAACTAGAACACATTAACTTTATGACACATTGTTATATGAAAGTAAAGCAATTAAATTGTGTCATGACTGTATTCTCTCAAATTGCAACTCTAACAGATGCTTTACTGCACTCAATCCCTTCATACTACATTGCCATGGAAGTAATGCAGTTTTTAAAATGAGAGTTGTATAACATATATTAAAAGGATTACGATGAAGTTTAAAATAACGCTTTATAGACGGTTATCTTGGTAAGTAACAATGATGAATTTTTCTAATGTGTTCATTGATCACATCACTCACGCAATCTCAGACTTCCCTGTAGCTGGCAAAAAACCCCTTAAGTCTGCTAAGTATCTACTTTAGTTCAAAAGGAGTTAGCTACATGCAAAGCTAACTAGAATAGCAAAGAGGCTTTGTTTTTTGTTTTGTTTCTTTATATGATCCAGTGCTAAAGTTTTTTGTGTAGTAACTGCGTTTCCAGTTTCTGTGTCCATTTGGTTAGGCTAAATTGCACTAGAGGCAAAGGAATGAGATCCCTGCCTGGAATTGTAAAAGGAAGTACAAGAGGTTATTTCGGATAAATCAGAAGTATACAGATTGCCTGGGCTTGGTATTTAAAGATCCACCTTCACCTTGAATTCAGTGTAGGTCATTTAGAGAAAAACCTTATAATAATAAAAAAGGTTATTTACAAGAAAAGAAAAGCTCTAGAGGCTGAATCGATCTAACAGTAAGTTTGTCCCATTTACATCATATATTTTCTTTTGGTCCTGAGGCTGTGTATTTAAAATTGCTCCCCTAATAATTCAATAATGTTAATTTTTCTGAAATAAATTCAGAAAAGTTGAAATTATTTTCACATAAATGAAAAGCAAAATAGGTACCAGCAATTTTATTTCATCTTTAGCAGGTCAGACCTTTCAGAGTCTATTACTATAACAGCTAGGAATAACTGAAGCCCTGACAAAGTTGAAAGTGATCAGCCTGTTTTACTCACGTTCCTGACAAAATTATAGTATTTTAACTTTACTTTGTTTTTCTTTGATTGAAAATAGACTTTGTGAAGTCCTGACTTAATTTTTGATTCTCAGCTAAGGTTTAAAATAACCTGTCATTCCATTTGTCAATGTGTGTACATACTGACATGTTTCCAAATTTAACTGAAGAGAAAAAGTGATTTACAGCACATTTAGCACAGAAAAGAAGGAGAGCTCTACAGGTCATATGGTATTAGACATCAGTTATTAAAAAATAGAAATCACACACAACTGGGAATTTAGGTGGAAATTGAAGTTTATTATTGAACGTGAGGATATACACTTTTTTTTTCTTATCTATTTTTTTCTTTTGTTTTCTACTTGAACATCAAAGATTAAATACTGTCTGAATGATATGGCCCACCAGAAGACTAATCAGTCCACAGAGTCTGTGATTGAAAACCAGAATGGAATTTCTTTGTTGCAGCTATAAGAAAGCTGAGGCTGACAAATGGGGAGACCTTTCTCTATTACGTGTTTTGCTACTTCAAAGAGCAAGATCATCTGCAGACATACATAATCTTTTTGTATATTAAGATAAGGCTGCAACTTAGTGACGTGGTAATTCCTCATTATGGGTTGAAGAATTAATAATAAATGTATGGAAGACATGTTGAGAACAGCGAGAGATAGTATTAAAGTATTCAGCAATTCAATAAATACATTTTTATTTTCTGGTTTTTTCTTGGTCTTGACTGAAAAAAGCACCTATGTTTAGAAAACTGTTATGATGTAAACGATTCTCTAAACTAGGTCTACATGGTAAAAAAACCAACAAAAAAAGTGTAAGTATTTAATTTTAACACATTAAAGCTAAACCCAAATATAATATTTAAAAAGAAGCAAAAATGCTTTAGTAATAGATTGAAAAAACCCTATGTGTGGTAGACATACAAAAGGACTTAGCTGGGGTTTTTTGGCAGAATAGTTCAAGCACTTTAATATTAAAACATGATGTTTAGACTCTACTTAAACATGGAGTTACTAAGCACCTGTACACTTTGAAATTCATCCAGCTGTATCTTTTCTGAGTTATTACTCAGAGCTTAGGTTTATTTAACTGCCAGGTTTGTAATTCATTCTCATACTAGAAGGTAAACTATTTCTCTTGACTTTGAGGATCTGACATAACAGATATTCTCAGAGCATGCTCTCCTGAAAACTGTTCAAATAAAATACAGTATTACATTTGAAAAGAATCCTGTTGCAGTACCATCAACATCACAGTCTGTCGGGGGCCGTGAGGAGAAAGCATACAAAATATGGAAGAGAGAACAACAGACTGATGAGGTAGTCTGTGGCACACCTTCAAGCGAACGACTGAGATTGCTGTGACATAGTGCTTAAATTTCTGTTTATTAAGAGTTGTATTTTTATCCCTTTTATGTACCCCTGTTTCATAAGTTTTTGAAAAATCCACATGGTTCTATACCCCTTGTTATCCACTTGTCCCCGATTGGTTCCCTGCTGCTGCACTGCAGCATTCCCTTATTTGGTCATCCCTTATATGGTTAACCATATAAGGAGTTTATGCCTTCCCCTTTTTTCCTTATATGTCCCTGGTTTACATGCTCCTCCCTTGCTCTGCCTTCTTTTCTAGCACTTTCCTTTGATTGTCTATATAAGCCGGTGCTGCCCTTAAATAAAGGATCACTTTTCACCTCTTACACTTCATGGTCAAACCCTCATTCTCACCAGGTCGCATTAACAGTCTACTTTTGTGATTTTTGCATCTGGAATCTATGCTTAGATGATGGGATTAATGCAAATATTTCCTCATCAGCAGGAATTTTGCTGAAATTAAGATGCAAGGACTTAAGCTTTAGACCACTGTTTACCCTGAGTCTTTAATCCAAGCCCCGGAGTTGAAAGCATGTCCACAGCCAATGGATCAGGACTGATGATGAGTAGGTGCTTAGGATGGCATTAGGGTAAAATCCAAGTGAGATATTAATTGATTCTGCCTTTTTCAGATCATGTGGTAAGAACGGGTGCAGACTGAGGTAGCTTCTGTAATGTTGGCTTTGTTCTGCTCTGCTTTGGCAATTTGAATTCTTGATTGATTAATTCAACAGCTTGTTGAAACTTTCCATATAAGTAATGTAGAATGTTGCTTAAATATCTGCATTGTGAGAGTCCTTCCAAAGTGAAGGCTTTGAAAATAATGTGATAGCTGCAGTCTTCTGCTTATTCCAAAGTATGCATTAGATGCATTTTTTTTGAAACAAAGAACTTGAATATGGATTTTAATGCAAAAAACCTCCTACATTTGACACTTCTTAATGTGTATTTATTTCTATAAATATTGGACCACATATGCACCTTGTTAGTAATTTTAGATTGTGAACAGAACTACGCCATTTTAAAAGCTTCTCCATCTGTTCTTAAATGCACCAAAAAAAAACCAAACCAAAACCACCCCAAACCCCAAAAACACACACATAAACAGAAGGGCCTAAAACCCCCACAATGAATCTGAAGAAAACATAGAAATACAAATATTATATGCAAGAACTAAACAGCATTCTAAATGGGCTGCTTTATTCTGAAATCCTTTCAAACATTTTGTGATGAAAAACGCTCTATCCAAAATTAAAAAAAAAATTATGAATGTAATATTATGAATTATGACCTCAGTCATAATATATGCAGTCCACCACACAGTGCCATGCAATGCTTAGGTCTATCTCACTTTATGTGCTTGCTGTTTTGTAAGCATAGCTAAATGTCCTGAGAACATTGTCTGCTGAAGATTAAACATGTCTGATTTTCCCTGCCATACGTAAAGTGTGGAAGTCTTCTCTGAAGACATACTTCTAACACCACTTGGAGTTGTAAGAGAACACAGCAACTATTGTGCTGTTCATAGTCCAAGTATAAACAGCAGTAAAGAACACTCTTGATATTGACACATGAATCACTTCATATAACATGGTCACAAGCACTGGTCAGTATATAAAATCTAACTGTGGTGTCTGATACATGTCTACATGTCTATAAGTACATTGTTTTAATCTAATGGCTAGAGATGAGAGTGTCCACAAAGCCAGTCATCAGGAAATAACTCCTAAAAAATCTCTCTAATAGCCATTGCATGTATGCAGGGGAGCAGCAGTATTTTTTTTGTTTAAGTGAATCTAATTGCCTTTAGGTTGAACCGAGAATCCTAAAATGAAAGGAGAGAAAATTGAGGTGACGAGGGTAGTATTTCAACCACATCAGAATCAGAGATTCAATTACTGCTCAGATAAAAATGTTTCAACAAAAGTAAATCTGTGCATGAGTATATATAAAAGTCTTAGTAGGAGAAGAGACTTAGTTTTTTCCAATGGGCCAAAGTTAACCTAGACACATTAAAGACAACTTAGTGTAGGGCATTTCCTATAAACAGAAGTGCTTTTCAAACAGTGCATTGTCCTCAATCTTTTGTGTGGCAAACTTATTCAGGTCTACTGAAGGTAAAAATTATTGGAAAGGACTGTTCAACTGAACTAATATTTTGCCTAAAATTTTAAAACAGTTTGAAGTCCTGAGTAATAAAATAGTTCAGCTTACTATGGAAAAGCAAAATGCATCCAGGAAAAAGATAATTTAAGCCTTCACAGAATCATACAATATTTTAAGTTGGAAGGGATCCACAAGGATCCTCACAGTCCAACTCCTGGTCCTGCATGGCCCCAAGAGTCACACCATGTGCCTGAGAGCCTTGTCCAAATGCTTCTTGAACTCAGATAGACTTGGTGCTGTGACAATTTTTCTGAGAAGCCTGTTCCAGTGCTCAACCACCCTCTGGGTGAAGAACCTTTTTCAACTAATTAACCTTAACCTCCTCTGACACATTTTCATGCCATTCCTTCAGGTCCTGTCACTGGTCACCACAAAGAAGAGACCAGTGCCTATATCTCCACTTTCCCTCTTGAGGAAGTTGCAGACCAGGACAGAGTCTCCCCTCAGTCTCCTCTTCTCTGGGCTGAACATACCAAGTGACGTCAGCCGCTCCTCATATGGTTTCCCCTCAAGGCCCTTCACCATCTTCAAAGTCCTCCTTTGGATGCTTTGTAATACCTTTAGATTCTTCTTGTGCTGTGGTGCCCAAAACTGCCACAATATTCAAGGTGAGGCCACTGCAGCACAGAGCAGAGAGGGACAATCCCCTCTCTTGACCAGCTGGTGATGCTTTGCCTGATGCCTCTCAGGACACGACTGGCCCTCCTGGCTGCCAGGGCACTGCTGACTCATATTCAACTTGCCATCAACCAGGACCTCCAGGTCCCTTTCCACGGCACTGCTCTCCAGCCTCTTATTCCCCAGTCTCTCCGTACATCTGGGGTTGCCCCAACCCAAGTGTAGAATCCGGCACTTCCCCTTGTTGAACTTCATATGGTAGGCGATTGCCTAGTCCTCCAATTTCTCGAGGTCTCTCTACAGGGCCTCCCTGCCTTTGAGAGGGTCAACAGCTCCTCCAAATTTAGTATCATTGACAAATTATCTTAGTATCATTTCAAGTCCTGCATCCAAGTAATTTATGAAGATGTTGAAGAGCACAGGGCCCAAGATGGAGCCCTGTGGAACCCCACTAGTGACAGGTTGCCAGGCAGATGTTACCTCATTCGTTATAATCCTTTTTGCCCAATCCATTAGCCACTTGGTCACCCATCACATGATGTGTTTATCCAGCTGTGTGCTGGACATTTTGTCCGTAAGGATACTGTAAGGGATGGTATCCAAAGCTTTACTGAAATCTAAAAAGATTGCATGAACTGGCTTCCCTTGAGGTGGGTGACCTTGTCATAAAAGGAAATCAGATTTGACAAGGAGAATTTCCTCTCATGAGGCCATGCTGGCTGTGACCAATGTGGCATGCTGGTGCTGTCCTTCAAGTGTTTTTCAATACCTCCCAGAACAATCTTCTCCATAACCTAGCAGGCACTGAAGGCAGATTAACAAGCCTGTAGTTTCCAGAGTCATCCTTCTTGCACTTCTTGAAAAGTGGGACAATGTTCACCAGCTTCCAGTCAACTGAGACCTCTCTAGATTACCAAGACCATTCAAAAATCATCGAGAGGCCTCACAGTGACATCAATCAGCTCTTTGAGCATTCTCAGATGAAGCCATCAGGCCCCGCAGATTTACAGTGATCCAGCTGGATCCAGCCCATCATCAGCCCATCATATGATCCTTCATAACTTCAGGGTCAACTGGGAGTTGATCATTCTCACAGTCCTGGTGTGCTGGTTTAAAGGTAAACCAGCAGGGGAAATGAACTCAACTCAAAAGAGAGATTATAAGTCAGAATAACAATTTAATAAAATAATACAATAAGTATGATTATACAGACAAACAATTAGTTTTAACCCACAAAACCCAAATACATAACCCAACATCCTGGGGCATGAACAGAGTGGTGTTCTTTGGGCCCCCTGAGTCCAAACGAAAAGGAGAGGGGAAAAAAACCTGTTGGTGAGAGTGCTGTTGCAGTCTGGTCAATAGTGGTGATTGCAGTCTGGTTGAAAAGTGGTGGTTGCAGTCCAGTCAAGAGTGGTGGTCTGCAGTCTGGTTGAGAGCGGTGGTCTGCAGTCTTCCTCTGGATCCCACGAGTGGTTAAAAAGGTCCCAAGACTCCAAGATTATATATTCTCCAGTTCAGGCAGGAATGCTCAGTACCTCCCTCAGGGTGGGGGGGTTCCTTAATGGGTGTGAGGACAAGAGCAACTCCCATCTCGCAGGCCTCTTAGCACCTAGTTTATAGCCTGAGGAGTCAGGCTCTATGTGCAGATGGTGTAAATGGTTCATTGACAACAGTTTCTGGGAAATGGCATGGAAGGCTATAGAATATACAGTTTTGAGTTACACCTATCCAGTGATGAACTGGTCTCAGCTGTCCTAACTAGGACACCTGGTCCTCCAGTCTAGGGACCCCCTAAGCCCATCATCAGTGCTGAAGACAGAGGCAAAGAAAGTATTAAGCATCTCCACCTTGTCTATGTCCCCTGTCCCTTTAACGAGCAGATGTTATTTCTACCACTGTCTTGCTTTGTAAAACCCTAGGAAGCCCGACTGAGTCAAAAACTTCTTAAAATGGGCATGCATAGTACCATCTTATGACAGGTGCTTTAAGGTAAGGAAAATGGGCCAATTTTTTTCTTAATATTTTACAAAACTGAATCTCCACTTTCTCTTTTTTCCTGGGCAGTCCCTGGTGGATAGTCTTTCATCAAATAGTTTATTGTTGTCTTTATGTGAAGCCGATTTCTTGATATTTAGTCTGCTGTAAAAAATGAGATAATCACAGGATATCTTCTTGTATACCTACAATGAATCCTAACAAAAAAATGCTTCTGCATCACTACCAACCTCAAATTCTTTGCTTTTTTTTGTCAGTAGTATTTTTTAAATAGCACATGTTTTTAATCCCTCTGTTACAGATTGTGTGATCTGTTCCCCCTTGTCCTGCAGCACTAGGCATTTTGAGGACTGACCATTTATTGGAGAGACACCTTGTTTCAGTCAGTGATTTACCCTTCTATGATTTCGATTATGATATCTATGTTTAATTACGTAGAGTTTCTTTCTTCCTCTACTTGCATTTGTGAAGCATGGTTTTTGCTAGCCTTGGAGGTATTTGTCAAAATTTTGCAGAGCAAGCCTCTTTCTTCACACTAACTTGGTATGTGGCCTTTCATGTCATACTACATGTGATCAGTGACTGACTTCTGACTGGGATATTCAAATATGTATGACTTAGCTATATTGCAGGTTTATAGAAAGACAGGTCTGGAGTTTCACAGAGCATCTTGCATTTCCCTCCCAAAATAACATCTTATGCATGGGTTAAAGAATTATTTAAATTTTGAATGACTTAGTCTAGCATTTTTTCCCATTCCTGACGAACACTTCATTTGTTCCTGAGTCTTTAAATGTGTAGAATTTCACACATACGATTTCTTTACATTGTGATTTGCTTTAAGAAGAAGAAAAAAGCTTTACAGAGGCTCAGACATACAGAGGTGGGAGGGACTGTGAAGGCTTTATTTCGCTTTTGCTAAGTGTTTGTTTTGTTTCTCAAACCATGTAATGGAAATGTGGCATAGTGATAGCAAGAGGAAAAATTATAATTTTCTGGGCTTGGTCAAATGTCTCATGGCATAGGGTGTTACCTTTGTTGCTGAAAACTGCTGAAGTAAACATCTACTTCTACAGATCTCTTTAGTTACATCATCCAGAAGCTTGGTGAGAAAATCATCCAAGAGGATGCATTGTTTTAACACTGAAGGAAATCACTAGGAATTGAAGCATATTTAAAAGAGCAACAGAGCTGAATTTTCTTTTCTACCTTTCATTTCCTTCTAGAAGAAGGAAGAAAAAGCCCAGATATTCACTTTAGCTGCTGCTGAGAGTCCTGCCCTCCTGCTTCAACCTCATTTAAACAGTTTAGAAGATCGAACACAAGAAGAACTGCTTCAATCGGAGTCTGTTTTTAAATCGCTTCACTTCTCAGATACAGAAAGTCTAAGAAAGGATATCATCAACACACAAGACAAGTCACACACACACAAGTGACTGTCAGTGTCACTCTTACATGAGAAAGGGCAGAGAAGACTTGGACTGCCTGCCCACAGAAGAGCATTCCCACAGGACACATAGAAATGCAGTGGCTAGAAGAATAGGACAGGTAAGAGCTCCAGCAGACCTAAAATGTGGTAATTGTAAGGTGCTGACTGAAGTAGTGGCTTCAGTTA
Source organism: Manacus candei (assembly GCF_025592945.1). Lineage (NCBI taxonomy): Eukaryota > Metazoa > Chordata > Aves > Passeriformes > Pipridae > Manacus > Manacus candei. The sequence goes on along the minus strand of NW_026138064.1, from coordinate 3,159,203 downwards.
ATATTCACTTGAGACCTGAGACAGAAATCGAAGGTCTGCTTTACTTAAAATGAAAGGGGAAAATACTGAAGTAATAGTTTTTAATTGAAAAGTAAAACTAAATGACTAAATAGTAAGTCTTACAGTCTTAATTGATTAAAATAATCTTTCTTGAGAGAGATGACAGCAGTTGGAGTATGGAGCAGCCCACTAAACAAAGAGATAGATAAAACCTAATAAAACTCACTGGACCAAGAAGAAACTTGGAGATAAGAATTAACAGTACTTTGATACAACGACTGTGAGTTCAAGTTGGCTTAAACCAAAAAAGTTCTGACCTTGAATTGTAAATATCAAAATCAAGTAAATGAAGATATACAGCCTGTGACAGACCACAAGCCAGGGCATTAGATGGCACATGGAAATAAAGATGCAAGACATATGTCAGAGTTTGCATGGGTTGGTCAGTACCTACGGACAAAGAGGACTGCTGCAGAGTGTGCTGGAATGTAGCATTTTCACTTCTACTTTCATCTCTCTGGTGGAATACAAGAATGAGATATGCTTAAATACAGAACTCTACTGTTAAGGATTATTATTCAGCTTGGTTAGAAAAGTTTCACCTTACAAAATGCTACTTTCACTTGAATGGTAAAGGATCAAATTCATTTTACCAGAGTTCAAATACATTTCCCAGCCTTTAGGAAGTAATCACTAAGCCAAATATAAAGATGATACCGAGCAAATTATACACAATTCAATCAGACAAAAAAACTCCCTATGCTGTATAGCAGACAAGGCAAAACAAAAAAGCAATGCAGTGGTAATTGACTAGATTTGAGGAGTCAGGACAAAGGACAAAACCCATTCTATATACAAACGCCAAGAAGTGCTAGCCTGCCAGAAAAGATGTATCTATCGTGGACAAAAAAAAAGGGAGCATTTGTATGGTATAGGATTGGTCAGTGGAGAAAGAGGTCTGTGAACACACAACAATGTTTCATCTGGAGAAAGTTCATTTCATCAAATTGCTTTTTGGGTTGCCCTATAGAAAGAATTTCACTGTGGAAGAGCACAAAATAGTACAGCTGGGATAAAAGTTAACCTAGCAAAGAATGAGGATTTTTTGCAGCCAGCTTGAGCTCATTCATCACTTACTTGTTTACTTCCTCAGACTGCAAAAATACTAGATTCTCTCCAAATAATCAAGTTTTTCTTGAAAATCATTAGCCTGAATTCTAGAACCATTAAAAATGATGCTTTGCAAGATGCACAGTTCAAATCTTTATAATCTGAGATGCTGACAGAAATGCTTCTGGTGTGAGACATGTCCAGCTTTAACTTGTCCAGCCCAAGATTCAGAGAAAGGTGATGCTAAATACCATTTGTAATGGTAGAGTTAAAACGGGCTAACACATCGGTGCTTATGAAAGTTGAGTGTCAATGCACTTTTACTAAGAGATACTCCCATAATATACTATAAAATCCTAAAACCATTGATTTTGGGGAAAAAAACGGAACTCATCATAAATATTATATTTTTGTTGACAAAAGGGCTTCCTAAGCTCTTCCTTATTCTGAGAGTACAGGATGTTTTAGTGCTCTGTACCAGAGCTTGGGCTGGTTGGACTTACCTCACTACAAAGCAATTTCCAGTTACTGCCAAGGAGGACTGACATATTACACTACATCTCTCTTCTGTCTCCTCTTCCTTCTACTCGGCATTCTTTTATTTTGAGGAAAGGACACGGGCATGAAGTACAGAACTAGATGTGGCAACACCTGTGTTTTGCATTGTGGAAATTCTCCTTTGACAGCACACAACCAGACTACAGCATTCTGCAGCAGCTGAGAAAAATAATTTCAAATTACTTGTTTCTGGGCACAAATCTCGATTAATCATACACCTGTCTCTAGCCTAAGATCAACACAAATTTTCACACTCTCCCGTCAGAAAAAATTGATATGTGAAAATAAGTTCTAAAAATTCTGCCCAGGTAAGTAGCAATTTCCTATTCAAGCATTTCAGACTCAGATTTGTCTCTTCTGCTGTAATTCTGTAATTAGAGAAAATTCACATCTTGTGATTAACAGCACTTCACAGTGTGTGTCTATACATATACAATTTTTTTTCCCTTCACACATGGCTTTATTCGGTCAGGGTAGAAACAATGACTTCAAAAACAAATATTCCTTTAGCTTTAATATTAAAGTTTGCAGTCTGTCATAAGCTTGGTAAATCAAATTTACTATCCATAGCTTTTCTCTGAACTATAAAACCAGTTATGCTATTTGTTTCTATAAAAAATAGCTATTTTTGATTTTGTGACATAATTTCCTTTAAAGAGCACTAAAAAATAAAATTGTCTAAGCAAAAGCAAAAAGTTCTCTGCCTTTTATTTAATGCAAATCATATTTTTAACACTCAAAAGAATAAATCTCTGAAATTGATACAGTGTTTATATTTCTTCAAATTAAAAAGTCTTAACACTGAAAAGCTTCTAAAGGACTTCTATAACTGTGACGGGTTAAGATTTTGTATGCTTTTCCTGAGTCATCAAATATGGTAAAAAATTATTTCCCTCAATACCATCTTTGAGAAATCACAATTAATAGGATTATATTTTTACTGCAATTTCTACAGGACACATTTTCATTATTTGTAATTTTTTAAACTTTTTAGTCTAAGAGATTTAAAGAAATATACTAAGTAAAATTCAGAAATATCTTTCTTGATATGTCTATTACATTTAAGGTCTGCCTATCTCGAGTATAGGACTGGAAGTTACGTGACCTGAAGCAATAACCCAACCCTGCTAAGTCAATCAAAATTTAACACCACCTTCAGCAGAGTCAGAAACTCAACCTTAGATCTGCTTCATATGTCTGCCTACTGACCTGGGTGACACTTGGGAAATGTAATTTCCTTGTGGGTTTTTCTTCCCCTGGTTGGTGTTTTCTGTGTGGATTGCAGTTTTTGAGGCAGGCTTTCCCATGGTAATTTAAATACCTAGGACCCTGATCATCTGTGACTGGAATCCTACACCACAGTTTTCAGAGAAATAAAAGAAAAAATATATGAACATTACTGCATTTTAGAGATGACTTGTCCTGAAGAGGCTACTACTTACAGGCCTTCTTGGAATGTGGTAGATGGGGGGGCTTCTGTTTTAAGTGCTAGACCATATTGTAAACCACTTTGTCTTACTTATACTGTAAAACTGCCATTGAAAGCAGTCATTAAAAATGAACTTGATCATATCAATGCAGGCTGATAATATGGGTTCACAAATAATTTACCACAAAAGAGGGTATTCTGTGAACTAAGCATCTGTTAGTTGTTAGGTAGTAAGAGTTTGCATGCAAGCTTTTGTCTGCAGCAAATATGAGATTATGTTAAGGTATCTTTGCTGTCAACAAACAGGGCTTGCTTGTTCATCTGCCCATACAAGGTCTGTAAGTTGCTATAAAGACAGCCATAAATCCTTTCTTCAACAGGGATTTGAGTCCAAATCCTTTGTATGCCAGGTGAGTGCAGAACAGGCTAAATTACTGGTAGCTCTGACTTTTCCCAATTACTAGAAATTCAGTTTTGGGCATGGAGAAGATTTCTTTTTGTTGAAACTTATAAAGATACTATAAAAGTGATGTTGAATTATGCTATTCCATTTAGGGGGAAAAAAAAAAAAAAAAGAGGAAAAAAAATTCTGAACAAGATGTGGCCACACTCAGCAAATACTTCCAAGTGTAACTGTCAAGGAGATATGTCAGACAATACAGCTGAAGGCATATGTGAACCCCCTTTGTAAGACTTTATCAAAAACAAAGCAATAAAAGCCAGGCAATTCTGTAGTGTCTAACTATACAGTTCAACCACCATTAAATTAAGTAAAATTAAAAACAGCAATAATAAAAATGGGAATTAGTTCCCAAAGACTGAGTGGTTCCTGCTGTGGTTTGAATTCAGACAAAAAGCTTCTTTCCCCATCTTCAAATCTATACAGTCTAAGTGGGTATCCTGCTGGAAACTTTTAGTAAAATTATGGTTCTCACTGGGAGGCCATTCACTGTTATTAAAATATAATAAAACCTCACAATCCACCATTTAGCTCCTCAGAAAATCTCCTTCCAGTTCTCAGACATGGAAAATTCATGAAGTAATCTCTAATAATTTCACTACAACGTGTTTAGGAAATACATTTTCTCTGCATGCAGTAATGAGTTACAAAGTGTTATAAATAGATGAAACTAAAACATAGCCTCCAAATAAAAGAAATAGTCATTTAATGTTGTCTCTCCCTTGTTTTTACAACCACAGTTACTCACTTGGAAAAAAAAAAACCAACCAACATGCAAGCTCTACATTAATAGATAAAAAGCAAGTATTATTATGACTTCGAGATACTTCCTTAAACTTAACTTCTGCAGTAACAACTGAAGAGCAGACTGGTAGCAGGTGTGCTGACAACATGTCTTAGCTACAATTAATCACACAGTTCCCTGTTCTGTTTGCCTACTGCCTCTTAACAGAAAGCAGTGCTTAAAATTTCAGGCAGACTCAGCCAACATTGCCTCTGAGTAGGTACTGTGGTGCTGTATTTTGTGCATGAGTCTGGGCTGTGTGGAAACCTAAGTCCCAGGTCTTTAAGCTCTAGAAGCTTGCCTAAAGTAGAGAAGAAAAAAAACAAACGTGGACTTTTTGTGCTATGTTAAATGAATTTGCAAGAATAGAATTATGTGCTTAAGTCTGGTCTCCCTAGCTCAGGAGGGGTATTGAAAACACCATGGCACCAATACAGGGTGCCATGGTTTAAACCCAGGCAGCCACCAAGGCCCACATAGCCGCTCCCTCTTCTGTCGGACATGGGAGAGAATTGGAAGGGTAAAAGCTGGAAAACTCACGGTTTGAGATAAAGACAGTTTAACAAGTAAAGCAAATGCCATGTGCACAAGCAAAGTGAAAGAAGGCATTAATTCACAGCTTCCCAAGGACAGGCAGGTGTTCAGACATCTCCAAGGGAGCAGAGCCTCATCACATGTAACAATTACTTGGGATGACAAACACCATCACTCCAAACATTCCCCCCCCCCCTTTCTCTCACTTTATATACTTGGCATGATGTCAGATATGGTCTGTAATATTCCTGTCTGTGTCCCCTTCCATCTTCCCACACACTCCCAACTTCCTTGCCAGTGTGGCAGTATGCAATGCAGAAAACACTTGGCACTGCTTGGCAATAACAAAAACATCTTCTGTGTGTTCAGCACAAATCCTAAACACAGCTCCATATCAGCCACTGTGAAGAAAATTATCTCTACCCCAATCAAAACCAGTATCACGGCTGGGCTTCGCGAACGAAGATTTGGGAAGGGCTCTACCCATGTTTGTTACAAGCGCGTTGGTGGCTGAAAAGGCCAATACGAGATAGACATGTCCGGTTGCAAAAGGCACAGCAGAAAGCCTCCTTAGGTGGTATATTCTGCAAGACATGATTCTTTCTGCGTTGTCTTTTCTCCTCAAGAGTGATTTCTCCTCAAGAGTGATAAACCAGTATACAGGACAAACAATTTGGGGTCTTTCTGATGTCCCATGGAGTAAGGAACTCTACTGGATCACTGATCTGAGGCCACCTGAAAACAACAGATTTGATGCAGCTGAGTTAAACCTCATCTGAAACACAACTCCTACTCCCAACTTCAACCCACAACCCTGAGGCCCTAACACTGAACCCTACCACCATAACTCTAAACTGTAATGGCCATAACCCTAATCCTAATGACCCTAACTTTAACTCTAAACACAGCCCTAACCTCTCACCCCAAACCTAACCCCCAACCTTAAAACCTAAGAGGAGCCACTTTGGACCAAGATTTCACTGCAGGCATGAGCAAGCACGAAAAAATTAGAACTAACCCCACTACCCACTGCCTGTTCAAGTAACATCACAAGAAGGTGTTCACAGTTCTTTAAAACTCTCAGTCATATCCTATGACTCATAAGAAATACCTGGGTGGGGCTGGACAGTAGTGCAGGTTTTCTTGATTCATTCCCAACAGTGTTACCAGGGTACACTTAAACAATGAGGGCTAATTTCAAAGTCTTGTTGCCTAATGAAGGGGAGGTTTGGAGGTTTAGTGTAGGAGGAGGATTGCTTTTTGGGGTTGCAATCATCTATCCATCTATGTTTTAGATGTGTTTACAACTTACAAATCATTAAACTGCAAGGATGGACATAGGGCGAGAAATTGACTGGACTTTCTTTCATTTGACCTAAAAGAAACATCTAAGTAAAAAGCAGTCTCCTAGCTGAGCCATGTTTTATGTTCTAGAAAGATGGGTTATTCATTCAGACTCCAAACCAGAATTGTATCTGAACAATGAAGTGAATTTAGAACTTGAACATAGGTTCAGGTTCATTTACGTAAGGAAGACAAGGACTTCATTCTTGCAGGATGGACAAATCGAGACAAAAAGGAGAGACAGCGGCATGCATTTCTTACCTCAGGCTATTCAGGCATGTTTCTCCATTTAAGTAGTTTCTTATACCTTTTCTGGACTCTCAACTTTTTCTCCCTTTTTTTTAATTGGACTAGGTATAGTTGTTTCCATCTCTCCCAGCTGCCAATCCCTTAATCATTTCACCCTCATCCTTCTTCTATATCTACTTTTTCTTCTTTCTTTCTCTTCTGTTAGTTTTCCAGTGTTTTCTAACCCTTATTTCTGTTCCCTATTTTTTCTGTTCATCCCAATTGCAAAATATATAGGTTGGCTATTTTTCCTAAGGGCAAATTGTCTTGAGACTGAATGAAAAGGGAAACAGTGCAGCTCATCATTACCAAATTTCACACATACTGTCCCTAGGAAGGAAGACAGTAGCCATTTTGATTTAAAGTAGTGAGGTTCTAGCCCTCCTGAAAGGCATAGTAGCTGAGAGCCATCCTGTATTAGCATAATATTAGCATTTTTATAATGAATGTTTGTGGCACTTTTGAAATATCCTATGTCACAAAAGGAAGGAGAAGATCATGACAACTGACAATGTCTTCTTTTAGATTGGCCCCTACTTGCACGATTAGTCTGCTTGAAATGTGGACATAGTTTATATTTTACTAGAATATAAAAGTGTGCATGGATCAGAGAAATTTGCAATGCAATAAACGCAATGGTGTATGTGCCGAAATTAACATTTTTCCTTGCTGTTACACTGCAACTATATCTGGGCACCTGTGCACTGAGTAAATACACTACTGCACAAAAGAATATAAAACAGAGAATTTGATTTCATTGGGATTTAGCTCTAACACTTTCTTTGGAATTGCCATAAAACTTCTTCTGGAGAAAAATATGCTCTCTTCCTGACACAGGCACACAAGAAATTGACGCAGCCCGGGAAATAAGGGTTCTACCACTCTGGAGTTAGAGGCTGAAATGGCCCTTTATTGAAAGGCAGCGCCGGCTTATATAAGGGAAGGATGGAAGGTGCTGGAAGGGTAGGTGGAGCTAGGGAGAAGCATGCTAATAGGATACATATTAGGAAAGTAGGGGTTGGACATAACGATAAATGGAAAGGAATAATCATCAATTACCTAGGTAGCCTCATCTCCTCGGATGGTAAGATTGACGGGGAGATAGACAACAGGTTAGCAAATGGAAAAGAATAGCCATTTAAGGAAAGGCTGCAACACAGCACTGAACAGCCAATAAGGAAAAAGGGGAATAACAGGGAATACAGAACAATGGGGATTTTTATGAAAATTGGAAAATAGGGTAAAACGGGGGGGTAGAAATACAATGTGCTTAAAACATAAACTTGGGTATAGAATCACAGCAGTCCAAGCAGTCATTTAAATGTGCTAAAGGCATTGGTTTTGGGAGTCCCGCAGATCTCCTTGCAGACATCTATTTCTTTTTTCCACATTTCATAATTGAACTTCTCTTGGTCTCCCACAAGAAATGGCTGAGAAATTCAGGTAAGCTTATCTTCACTGTCTCTGTACTATTCATCCTGTGGTTGTTCTGCAAGGCAATTGCAAACACGAAGTCATCATTGGATGTTAGTCACAAAAATGAAAGGGGAGGTGAAATCTGAATATGGATTCTGACATGCATTTTGTGTCCCTGAACATCAAGAGAAATTTAATTACCACCAACCTCCACCTATATGGTGGAGTAACTATGTGCAGCTCAGTGCACAATCTTTAATTCTGTTGCCTATAAAGGTGAAGTATTTGAAATGCTGCTATTTGGAATGCCAGTATTGCTAAAAATGTAATATTTGACTTAGATAATATTTCAAAGAGGAATACATTTTAATGAAAGTATGTATAGATTATGATAAACAGAAGCATAGAATATATTCAAATTTGGGCTATAAGAGCAATTCTGCAAAGTTTTAGTGTTCTGTGCACGTTAACACAGTAACAATGGGGATGTCCGGTGCCTTTTCTTGAGCCATCAGTGAAAATACTGGAGGATATTGATCTCTGCATGACAACAGATCTGAGTAGCAGTAGTACTTAAAAATTTGACAAAGTATTATTGATTTTTTTAAGTAGGTTTTTTTAACAAAAAATTCAAATAGTTAATACTATTAAATACAGAATTGAAATTGTTAAGCAAATGCAAGAAGGGGGTATCAAACAAGCCTATTCCTGAAACAAAAGCATGTATAAACTTATGACCATTCCACAATGTTGATTCAGTATTTTGTTAAAAAATACTATATAGGAATCAGCTATATTTGCTGTGATTTGAGCAGATTTGCATTAAAATTATACATTAAGAAAATAGTTGGAAGGGAGATGAAAAATTTATTTCATCCATCCTTCCTCCTTTAGTTAAAAATCCAGAGATCTGTGCAACTTATTCCTAAAGACTACTAGTGATGCAAATGCTACAGCCTCCCCAGCAAACCTCTTCTAGAGTTTCTCTATCCTCAGTGATAAAAAAAGACTGAAGTAATTCAGAAGATATTTCTGGGCACCCATAAACAACATGAAATAATCTTAATGCAAAAAGGACTTTATATGGAAATATGCACTAACAAATGTAAATGTTTCAAGTTTCTAGGTAGTTTCTTCAGCATGAAATGCAGCCTTTCAAGAACTCTTTGCCGTAGGAACTAATTAGCACTCTGAAATTTGAAATGCTTAAATGCATGATTATTTCTATTATTCACATTTTTGCTCCTCCAGTAGTCTTCATGAAAGAAATTTTACTGTCATCACCAGCTGCCATGAAATAGTATTTACTGAACATGTTTCTGGGTTCACAGAGCTAAACCATTCCTCCAATTTATGTGAAATAAGCCATACTATTTGATATAAATGCCATTCATTATTTAAATATCATTAGACCGTATGAGAGGAAATAATTTCAAGGCATAATTTAGATAGCCTGTTATAGAGTTATGAAGTGCTGTTGATGATGCATTAAAGAAAGATAATTAAAGGAATTGGTGAAGTACTAGATGAATGTTTGAACTCCCTGTACAGTAAACTCATTTTGTGTAATAATAAATTTAATCATTACAAATGAAATGTACCAAATGAAATGTATACACCTATACACTATATGTGTCTGCCTGTTACTTGAGTACATTACAGACATTATATGTAAAACTATATCAGGAATAATGCCCTAAGAGAGGACAGAGCAGCTAAGCGAGGGATCTTCCTCACTGCAGTAACAGTTGTAAGGTTATTCCTGAATTAAAACTTGGTACTGATTTTGGAGAGCAATGAAGAAATTAGGAACTTGCCCTGGATCCACTTTTAAGCAACTCCTGTGACTCTGGGACCCTGCTATGCAGATAACCTCAGAGCTTAGATTAGCACGCACAGAAGGTGAAGACGCTGAATCACTGCAGTGGATGATCTGGGTTCCCTCCGGATCCCACACCTGCTTTTGACCCAGAAGTCTGTTTTCATGATAGTAGAAGGACAGGCATGGGAACAGCACGAATTTTCAGGAAAATGCCACAGGCTATTGAGTACATTGTGCTTTTGGAGAAGTGCTTTTCTCCATATTTTAATCAAGTGTAGACAGTTTTGCTTTCCAGTAACTGAATAAAAGTTTTAGAGTCTTGATGGTTTGGAGCTTGAAGTCAACTTTTTTGGCCCCTATGGGTGATGGAGGTCACATTCAGTCAGACTGGTTGCAACCAGAGTGAGCAGAGAGAGAAAAGTGCACTGCTGGGCAAGGCACCTCTTGACCACCATCGCCATCAGTTCTCAAGTCCCTTGGATGCAGGCAGCGATTCCTTGTGTGGGAAGAGGATTAGCTCCTAGGAAGCAACAGGGGAGCTGGGTTTTAATCTTCAGGGAGGAGGAAGTGCAGCAGAAGGTGGAGAAGAAGGAGGTGAAGGCACACTGCTTTCTGAATGTGCACATGGCCTGGCAAAGGGCTGCTGTAGCTGACAGTGTAAGCTGCCATTGGCAGCTGTGGGTGGAACCCAGCAAAATCACCTCTGAAGGAAGGTGAATTTGGGATCCTCTGTATCCCAAATGATCCTCATTTTCAACACCTACTGATGATGAGTCCATCTAACTAAAAAAATAATCTAATATATAAAAATTATTTAATGTATAAAAAAGAGTATTGCAGATGCTTAACAGGGTTAACAATACTGATGGAATCCTAAGTGTTCAGCTGAACATGTGATGCATTTTTACAGTAGTATTAAACAGAGTTTTGCATTGAATCATTTTTTTTCTAGAAAAGAATGTATGTCAGCAATTATAGTATAATTATATTATAATTTGAATTTCACTCTCACAGAAAAAATGGGCTCTTCTCCTTTTGATGCTAATGCCTTTTAGAGTCACTTTCTGACACTAGGTCATCAGAGCCATAGCAGAGAAAAGCATAGAAAGACCAGCTTGATCTGGTTTGTGTGGAAGGAAATTGCAGTTTCCATTCCATTCCACTGAAGCTCAATTAAACCCTTCCTACTACACAAAACTGATTTTCAGAACATAACAACTATTAGCAGCAACTTCTCTAACCTTTCTTCCCTTCCAATGCCTGTGAGGGAATACTCTCTTGGGATGGAAAAATCTGCACATCACCAAATTTGCTTGCATCTTTCTGTGAAATGTCTGTTACTGAACAGTTCTGGACACGAGATATCAGAGCAAATAGAGCCAGGGAAGGTTGTGTCATCCCATGAGCTCCCGCTCTTAACCTAAGCCAAGAAAAGGAAGTCACACTAGATTTGTCACAAACCCCTCCTGGATCCCCGTGGGAGAAAGTGATGTTGGTCTTGCCTTCTACACAAATGCAAACTTGAGAGCTGTGGGCAGCTCCCTGTCACAGAGCACAAGCATAGTTCCAGGGCAGCCTAGTCACTTTGAAGAGAGCAAAACAATACTGAGAAAAGCGGATATGGCTAATAATTTATTTTTTCAGGTTGCATTATGCTTTTTTAAGATTATTTTGTTTCGTTTCGGTTTGGGGTTCGGGGTTCTTTTTGTGAGTTCCAGAGAAACCGCCCCAGCAGAAGCTGGGAAAATAATGGATATGTTGAGTCCGCGTGGGTGAAACAGGACGCCGGGGAACGGGGCGCGGGCGGCGGATTTGGCTCCGGAACTCCCGACAGGGAGTGTGCGGGGGCCACGTGGCTGCCCTCCCGCATGCCCACCTTCTCCAGTCGCGGCTGGGGCAGCTGCCAAGGCGGGCTCCCTCCAGTGCCCTTTTCAACCTCCAACCGTCCATTGGGGCAGAGAGGGGAAAAAAATTAAAAATTAACAAAAACCGTTCCTTTCCATCGGCACCGCGTTGGCGCTCCTCCGCTCGAACTTTCTGACGCCCAGCAGGCCATCGGCGTACTCCCGCCATGTGCCAGGGTCGGAAGCCGCGCCTCCCCCAAACACCGCTACCCGGTTGTACTCACCATCGCTCCCCGGACCCGCGGTTGCCGCCCGTTCGCCGCTCCCAAGGAACCGCCCCCGCCGGGCGCGCATTGGCCGCGCTCCGCCCGCGCCCGCCCCGCCGAGCCGGGGGCGGCACCGGCCGCGCCCCCGGGGCCGAGCGGCGCCGCAGCGGAGCAGGACGCGGAGCGGGTGCGGGGCTTTCTTCTCGGCTCGGCGGGCCAGCAGCGGCGACGGCGCGGGCTCGTCTCCCCGGCTCAAGGCGAGCGAGCCGCCGCCTGCACGCCCGGCTGCTGGACTGGGCGAAAGAGAGACAAACTAAACGCCGAACAGCCCCCCAGGCTCTGCGCCCGCCTGGTTTGGTTTTAATTTTTTTTTCTGCTGTAATTATTTCCAGGGGAAAAAAACCCCCAGGCATCGCCGTGTTTTTGGCAATTCTTGCTGCATGAGGAGTTGTTTCCCCGCACACCCCTGACAAACAAAGGAAAAGGGGGAGGGGGCCCACGTTTCGCAGAAGACATGCGTTCCGTCAGGAAGAGGTGGACTGTGTGCACCATAAGTCTCCTCCTCATCTTCTATAAGACGAAGGAAATAGCGCGGACCGAGGAGCGCCAAGAGGCACCTCTCGCCGGGTAATTGCGGGGCGCCGCGCCGGGAGGGCTCCCCGAGTGGGCAGCGGGGCCGTGTCGCTGCCCGCGGTCCCCTCCGCGTCCCCGCCGGGGTCAGTAGGTGCCCCGGCGTCCTCCGGTCCGGAGCGCCTTGTGCCTCGTTTCCTGCCTTGGGAACCTGTCGGGGAGGTGCGAGTTTGCCGGGGTGCAGGTGACTCCTGCCTCCGTCCTTGGAGTTCTGCCTGGGAGCTCGGCATAACTTCAGTGCTCCTCAGGGATGCTTGCGCAGGGAGGGTGTGGGTCATTCCACTTGGCTCCGGAGGTTCCTCCGCTGGAAACTCTGGTCCCTCGCTGAAACCGTCCGTTACATGCTTTCCCCCTCCTGCCTGTCTTCGGCTGAAAACAAAAGGCGAAGAGTCCTTTGCCATTTTTCTCTTTGCACCTCAGGTTTCTCTTTGTCGGTCGTTGTGTTTATGTATGTGAATGCCAGTATTCGTCATTTTTCTCCCAACTTGCAGCTATCCTATGGAGACCTTGGTTTTTCAGCCAAGCTGGGTTTCTCCTTGGAGGAGTATAGGATTTTGTTTTCACTGGGGTGTTGCATAAATGTCTTGATCGCTTAATGAAATCAGCAAAAGCTGAGTAGGGTCTCACGCTTTCTGTTTGCTTTTGCAAGTCGACTAGGGGGGAGAATGCCATTCACAGCAGATTTTCATCTTGTAAACCCTTGCCTTAATTCGAGGAGTAGGCATAAGGAGGTTCTAAGTACCCGTACAGACCTGGAGGAAGCTGCGGCAACTATAGCCTACTTAGTCCCCGCTTGGCCCCAGAGTTAAAGACAGAAAGTGCATCCCTCCTCCCTTTTCAGGCAGTCTAGTGCGACAGCGGGGCACAGGCAGCTGGGCACAGCTGGGCAGCAGTGGCCCCGGATTTCCCGGGAGCAGGGGCTTGCCTCACTTGTGTGTGTGCATTGTTTGCTTCCCACGTTATTCAAGATTTTCACAACTTGCTGGTGTCTTTCCCTGTTGTTCAGCCTGGGTGTAACCCCGGCTTCTGCCACAAAGCTATCTGTAGACTTAGGAGATGTACAGAAGTTTAAAATTTTGGGGTTATAGGTGTGTGAAAACACACGTGAAAATCAGTGTGTGAGGCAGAATTGTCATTAAAGATACCCATGTTTCTTAGTATGTACTCCTTCCTGTTGGACTAGAGGTAGCTGTTAAAATTATTCAGAAATTACCATATATAAGTTTGCAAAGAAAAAACCCCCTCCAGCTTACTGCACGTGATTTGACACAATTGAAAAGGTAATAAAATGAACTGATGTTTTAATATTAAATAAAAGAAAATAAGTGTAATTTGTCATAGTATGTGTGTTCTTAACAAACACTTTAAAATGTAATGTAATGTACTTCTGCCAGATGATTTAGTGATATATTTATTTCTTTGTTATCAGTGAGACTTCTTGTACAGCATGATGCTAGTCACTTTCGCTGTTGAAATACCATTTCTCTTCACAGCCTGTCATCCCATTCGTTACTGTCCGAAGCAGAAAAAAACTCCTAAGTGTATTGCTACTATCTGCTGCCAATATTGGTGTTGCACTTGCCTTTCCCCAGAACTAGGGGTTCATGACATTTGGTTATTTTTGACTGGCCGTGTGGGCGAGCAAAGTCACTTTTCTGCGGGATGCTTTACTTTCAGAAGTACCAGTAATACAGAACTATGAATGCTCAGGATGGTGTGTTTTATAGTTATCAGTGAAACCTCAGGTAAACTCCAGATATTCCAAAATGGACTATATGCAATTCCAAATTATATGATAAACCTTAAACCGTGTGCTTCCGTAGCAAAGTTTGCTAGGAAAATAATTGCAAAGCACCCCCTGATTCAAATAGACAGTAATGTCCCTTTAAAGGTTAAGCAAGTAATGAAACACGGACGTAGCGTGCAATGCAGTGTTTCTTAAACAGTGTCATCTTCCACTGATATGGAATATGCTTGAAGGAAGTTACTTTATTTAATGAGCTATCTTCAGGAGAAGAGATTGTCTCATGATATTGGTCTGATTGGTCGCCAAGGCAAGGAAGTTCAGAGTGAAGGCTGACACTGTAAGTTGCTGTCACATTATGGCAGCTGTTTCATTTACATGACAGGATTTGCAGTGATTCTAGAAGATACAAAGTAACTTAGCTTTATTTCACAGTTATTTACACAATGAAGAGTTACCTGGAGAAATTTTTTTCTTTTTATGTGTTAGTTTATTTAATATTACTTTAAGTGAAAATTAAATAGAACAATGCCAATAAAAGGGAGAGGAGGATTTAAGTGAGCACATTTGCGTTCGTAGTAGTACTTTAACACAAAGTGCCTGGGACCTTCTTTTAGCTCATAAGAACATACTTTAACACTGTTTTAATGTACAAGCTATATAGCTCACTACTGATGTAAATTGTGAATATGGAAGAAAACGACATTTCAAATGCTATGGCGCTTTAAGTGTTGGCAATGTGTTTTGTTGTTGTCAACTATCTCATGTTCAAGTGTCTGCTAAATAATATTTAACCCAGAATAAACTAAAGATATCTCTGAAGTACCTTTAGACTGAGAACTTTACTTGGATGTATTTTGGTAATCTTCTTTTAGATGCGTGCACTCAATGCATCTAGAAAATATATGCAGGAGTATAGATGTAATAAATATTATTACAACCATTATGGAAAAATTTTAGGGAATAAAAAAATTTAATATAGCAAAAAGTATAAATTGCATTCTCCTTAATAATTTAGGGACTTGCGCAGCATCCTCCCGTGCTCTCAAGTTAGTGGTATTTAGATAATTTGCCGCAGGTCTTGTACCTAAAGTTGCAGGTTTTCGATAGGTGGCAGCCTTACATCTGCATCGGAGTGATTTCAGGGCTGCGGGGTGTTGGTGGAGGGGATGGTGAGGGAGAAAGAGCCGTGAGTAATGCAGGGCTGGTTTTGGTGAAGTGTATAACACCGGTTTGTTACTTATAGAGGCTTTCGCAATGATGGATCTTTTTAGAAATTACTGCATGTTACCAGTTTTCTGAATTTAGCCTAATTATTGTCCCATTGCAGGTTAGCTTGAGTTTAGCCTGCTATATAGTTTACCAGCTATTACTGCTTTATATATCCTGCAGTAATGTTACTTTAGTTCTTATTGAGGGCTGGGATCCAATTGTTTTAAGAAGTTACAGCCACCGGAAAACAAGAGTCAGCAATTCCCTGAAAACCTTACAGTCTCACATCTTTTCCATTTCATTGTTTGAAGGGCTGTGGTCAGAAGTTCTGTTTGCAAGTTATGGTTATTGGCAGTATTTCAGAGCATGCTGATTTAACAGAGAAGGAGATTTCTGTACGTTACTGTTCTGTATGCTCCTGTGTTATAAGACATTCTACAAGGTAGAATGTTATATTCAACAACTTTGATATATTTATGATTAATAGCTGTGTTTGAACTCAGCTGAACATTGCTCTGGCACCTAAAAGAGAGTGGTATGGAAGACAATGGAAACATATGGAGATAAAAATGGATTTTATTGCTAACACCTTAAGTCGTTCTTGCAGTGTTTTGGATTCTCTATCCCATTTGTGTGGCCCTACTGGCTAATATTTCAACTGATAACATTATGATAGCTCATCAGGTGTTCAGTGGTTCACCGACTACTTATTGTAGTTTTTTATTTTTTAAGGTTACCTTGCCGAAAGTTATGAATATTACAAGACTGATGGACATGATAAGACAATTTGGGTGGTTTGGATGTGTGCATACAAATTTCAGGAAGTGATGGGGAAATTTTGTGGTTTGTTTACCATTAAATTCCAGAATTTTGTCCATAAAAGTCTTTAAGTATCAACAGGAGGCAAAAGAAATCTATTAGGCCAGTATTGCAGATTTGCAGCAATTACTGGGCAAAGGCTTGAAAGTTAGCACTTAATTGTTAGTTTAGTACTAGAAATTTGGAACCTAAAAGTGCAGAATCTGCCTCACAAACATGATAAAGTTTCATCCAGGTTCACAGTTTGTAGCTTATTGTAGTTTTTCTTATGTCTGTTTTATTACATATATAAACATATTTAGGCTCTTAAATTGCATATTCAGCTCTTAGATATAGCTGTCCCATAGATTTTTTCACAGTTACAGTTCATTTGCTTTAGAAAGCAGAGAGAGAATTGCTTATTTTTGTGGTGAATAAAAGGATATATTGCTGGTGCTTGGGATGTAAATTACTTAAAACTGGAGTTAGCCTTGGGTGTAACTGTGTCTTTTATATATTGCATTGCAGAGATGGTGAACTGAGTTTGAGCAGATCAATGATCAATAGCTCTGATAAGATAATTCGAAAGGGTGGCTCCTCAATCTTCCAGCATGCTGTAGAAGGTTGGAAAATCAATTCTTCTTTAGTAATGGAAATCAGGTGAGTGTCTTAAATGAAAAGCAGTTCGTTTCATATTTTCATTCATGTTACTTATAATTTCTGTGGTCTGGAAACAGTAATTTGATTTACAGTTGCAGGTGGATGGTTTATAACTGTATATATTTAGGTTCAGTGTTAAATGCAGTTGCATTGCATTAGACTTGAAATCATGTCATCCTTCGTAAGAATTAATAAAATGTTTTCATCTGGCTGTGGCAGTCAGACCTGTGCAATCAGCATCTACATTATGTATGTCCACATTTAAGCTGCTTGTTTAGAACTCTTCCACAGTCAGTGGTGAGAATCTGGCACTTTTAGGACATGATTTCCTCTTATCCTAAAGGTTTGAAATAGAACAGCTGAAAGTATCCTGAACATAGCAGTTTTCCTCCCTTGGCTACAGAGGGAGCTTAGACAGACAGCTTAGGTGCAGGAGTCAAGAGCCAGGGCATCAAGTACTGTGAATCCAACACTAGCCATGATTGGTCCACATGGCAGGTCAGGCACTGACAGTATCCATGTCCTAGGCAGTTTTCTGTCTTGAAGTCAGAAAGGCCAAAAAGAGCTTTAGGCTGCTGCTGCTGGGGCAACTCAGTAGCAGAGTTAGAGTGAGTGGATAGTTCTGATATGTGTTAGTATTCATAGTGTGTCTGCGCACCCTGAGAGAAGAACAAGCAGATGCCTCTTAATGTTGTTCTGTCATACCTTCCCCATCTTCATCAAGAAGGTGGCCAGTGAAAGAAGCATGTGGAGCGTGACTTGGCAGTGTGGAGGACTAGGAATGTTGCATTCTGTGAAAAATGAGAGAAAATAACTATTTTTAGCAACAATCACACAGCAGACTAGACTTGATTTTCTGAATGTTAAGATTTTGAATAGACATTTGGTCTAATTAAAATGTGGTTTCTGTGTGATTTCCCTTTCTACTTATTTTTAAGTTTTGTAATTGTTTTTTTGTAAATTAAGGGACTTTTTCCAAACTCCTTAAACAGGCATTGTTTCCGTGTACGAAAGCATGGCTTCTCTGAATGAGGAACTTGAGGGTTTTTTTAATGACTGCTATTTTATGTCCCTAATCCTAAAACACACGGAAGATAAAGGTAGCTCAGAAATGTATGGAGTTGTAGTAAAGGACTGATGTTCTGGAAGCCTTGTGGTATGATGGACAATGCAGCCCCATTGCAAAAAGCCAAGGAGCAGCATAAAGGATGGAAAGCATAGCAGGATTTGGGTAGGCAGAAAATTAATGAAATGCAGCTGAGGTGCATTTTAAGAATGGAGTTTGATCCAGAACCATCCTTCAGCCTGTTTGACCAGTATATGGTTGTTCCATAAAGGCTGATTTCTGCTCCAGGACAGTCTAGGAAAGCAGATTGTCGGCATCAGTGATGGTATTTAAAATTTGTATGCATATAACTGACAATTTATGTTGGAGAAATATTAAGTAACTTTAGAGGAATACTGTTGAAACTTTGTTTCATAGGCTATGGGTCTGACAATTGGAAGAAAACAACTGTTTTTTATTTGTGAAGTGAACTGATTTGGAAGTCGTTGAGTGACTATAAGTAGAAACAGATAACTATTCTCAGTCATTTTGTTGAAAAGTTGAGTATCATATTTCAGAGCCATGTAAATCCAATATGCCTTGCTGGTCAAGCCAAACAACAAAGTAAAAATATGACAATAACTTTTTTTATGAAAATTAAGACATAAAATGGAGCTTGGGTTATGCTAATTTTCCACCTATTTCAGATGCAAAATCCATCCTTCAGACAAAGAGGTAAAATAATAGAGAATGGTTTAGATTTTTTTTCCAGCCTGTTAGTACATGTGTATCATCTCAATGTACTAAAATCACAAGTTACACAATAATTTTTTTCTTTACTGTTGGCTGAAGGGGAACATTCATTTAGTAAATTACTGTTGTGCACTTAAGAAGCATCATGACATGATAATATGGTTTTTTTTAAATATTGTGCAGGAAAGGATTTAATTTTTTGGGAGGGGTCTCATAAATACAGTGAAGAAAAAAGCGTATCTTGTACACTAACTTAAGCAGTAGAGGTTCTACTGTATCTTAACATTTTCTATATAGTAGAGAGCATCAAGCTGAGGTTATGTCCACACTGCCAGTCCTGTTTCAAGATGAAATAGCTACCATCATGAACACTGAGGCGGAGAGCAGGTGTTTTAACTGAACCAGTAAAAGAATTTAAATTATTGTGACATAGGGCCAAAAGTTGACATGAACCATATGAAAGGAACCAGTGCCACCAGCCAGTCACAGTCTTTCCAGAAATCCTCTTTGCTAACATAGCATGGCATATTCAGTTATGAGCATATTCAGCAGTGAGGGAAGGACATTTGGCAAGCTTTTCACTAAGGAAGCCACATGCAGCCCCTTGTGAGATGTGTTTCAATCTGATGCTGACTAAATGATCTGCTTTCTCTCACTTTTACAGGTGGTTTGCTATACACCTTTCTTCCCTGTTAAAGCAGTAAGAAGCATTTTGGCTGTATTTTTACACTTACACACCTACCAGGACTAACTTCAAATGTGTCTAGTGAAGTCCTAGAGTGTTTTTGTGGTTTAACTAACTGTTTAGCCCTCCAAAGTACATTATGTGCACTGTGTAGACCATGAAGATGATTCAAGCTTTATTATTGCAACTATTAACATGAACAGTGGTTGGTGGTCTTGTGGTGTGAGGTTGACCGTAGGAAGTAATGGTAAGAGAGAAACAAAAAACAAGCTAGTGCCTGTTGAATTATACATAAAACATTTTCAGTTCTTAGGAGTGGGGAAATAATTTGTAAAACCATTAGTGTACAGCATAAAGATATTTCATAAAACTTACAATCACCCATAAATGACAGCTACTTTTATGTATTATATCAGCTTTACACCTGCATTAACAATTTTAGAATGAAGAAAATATTTGATAGTGAGCCTTGCTTTGTGCAAGGACTATTGGTCAATAGTATGTTGAACCTAGTTGGCTGGCATCTAGAATATTATACTTTGCTATTTGCTTTGTTGACTGTGGGCATCACCTCCGTCCACTTATTTTTGCTTAGCATGGTGACCAGTCTATCAGCCTCAAAGGTGAATTCTTGGCAAGGCCAGGCTCAGATAGGAGTCAATGAATGAAAATGCTCCTTTATCAGGACCCTATGGAAGGATGGGAAGCTTTCACTTGGTTTCTGGTGCTCTGGGACTTTGCAGCCAGAAAAGGCAGTCTGAGGAGTGTAGCAGCTCTCCTGGGAGGGCAGCAGTCCTTCGGAGATGTTAAGCAGACATAAGAAGAAAGAGCTAGACTTTCTGTGATTGAAGAGGACGTTATTGGTATTATTAATTACTTGAGACTGTGGGAAATTTGATGCCTTGCCAATCATGATTGGTCTGGTGGGGGAGTGATTTTTCCAACTGATGTTACCTTCTGATTGCTTACAACTTCTTTGAAGAATAATAGATAATTCTTGTGTCTAGGGAAGGAAGATTGCTTTCTTGGTTCCCTTTCTGTCTGAATGATTTCAGTCATGAGGAAGAGAATCCATCATGTGCTAAGGTTTTATGTCTTAAGTCCTTTCTACTCTCTGTAGCAATGTGAAGGTTTTCCTTATGGTTGTGGAAATAAGGAAACTTCAGTTGTACTGGAAGCCATAGTTTCAGAAAGGAGGGATGTGTCTGAGATGGTGCAAACCTATCTGGGGAAGAATTCCACACAGGGCTGATGCCAGCACATCTGTGACCTATATGAAATGAACTACAGTCTGATGTCTCAGTGTGTGATTTTCTTACACTTATTTTTGATTAAATATGGGCACTTCTCTTGGAAGGAACAGAAGGTTTTGAATTGCAGGAAGGCAAAATTTAAAAAAAAGTACATTGAGGATGTATTTATCTCTGCAATGTAACAGAAAATTTCCTGTCAGAAAAGTGTGAGAACTTGTAAGATGTTAAAAGCATCTAAAGAAAAAAATAAGGGCAGCTTCCTCCTTAGAAAGGTTCAGATTGTTATCATTGTTTGTCTTTCAAATTTACATGAAGCAGCTACGATAAGTCCCTGAAGTGCAAGCAGTATGTACTGAACTGGCAGTGGAGCACTACAATTGCTCTGAAGCTTTTGGAGCAACATTTTGGGGCCATTTGCACTATTTCCTTCAGATCTTCTGTGTGCCAAAGATTCCATGCGAACTGGGGCTTTCTGGTCTGGTTTGGTCATAGTAAACCTCAGGGGATTTTTGCTTGCCTGTCTGTCTTACTCTACCTTGCTTATCCTCATGAAAAGCTGGCATATGGTAAGCCTAAGTTGAATCATGGTCTGTTTCAAAGTCCTCTTTTCCTTTTGCGTGCCCACTCTCCAGCATTACTGTTTGTGTGGCCTCTGTTGTCTGGGGGCTGCCAGGAATTGTCCCAAGGTTATTTGCAGTTAGGTGTGTTTTTAATGAATCCAAATCGGTGGTTGGACTAGATGACCTTTCAAGTCCCCTTCCATCCCAGACTATTCTATGATTCTAAATCTGCTTTCCTTGAAGAGGTTTTCTTTAAACTTACTTTTAGTCAGACTAAAGCGAAACCCAACAGGTGCAAACACCCACAGTCTCCACTGCGTCCTCAGGAAGCCAACAGGAGCTGGAACTGCAGCCATCTACAGGGGCAAACTGTGACATTTTGTGACCACAGAGTTTGTTCCTTTGTGGTTTTTTTTTTAAACTAATTTAGCTGACAAAAAGTATGCTTTATCTAGGCTGTAGTCCTTGGTGATTTCAAAGGCTGAGACCCACCTTCTGCCTTCCAGCTGGGGAGCATGAAGCAGTGTCAGGACTTGCTAGGGTTAGAAAATTGAGTTGTTTATTAGACTTGTGTGAATTAGTCAGAGAAAGTCTTCAGGAGAGCAAGAAGAGGAATCAGAAATCTACAGTGTGACCTGCACAGCTTAAAAAATAAAAATTTAAAAAAAAATTGGAGTGGCTTCTTATTCTCAAGTAAATAAAGGATTTTGCCAAGAGTGTAGTCTGCCATCCACAGGCAAGTTACTGTGGGAGAAGTGCTAGCATGAGAAGTATTGTGCTTCTGATAAGGCTAGGGAAGCACTGATACAGGCTGCATGGGGAGTTTGCCAAGTCCCCACCACAAGAGGTTATTAGGAACGTATTAGATAAACACAGTCTGGAAGACTTGTAGATAGAGGCACATCTTCAGTGCACACAGAGAGGATTAGGTAAACGCTTAGTTCCGTGATGTGGTTGCTGGTGATCTAGCCCAGCTTCCTGGGCACTGAGGATGCCCTTTAGAATAAAGGGCTTCCCCATAAAGGGCTTCATGGTTACTGTCCAGATGAGCCCAAATGCCCCAGCAGCAAGGGTTTCTGGCACTGCCTTCCTCTAAAGAAATGATTTTCCCTGAAAAAGCATTGGAGGTCATACATCAATCTTCTTGAGAATTTCTAAAAATATAAAATTATTTGTAATCTTAAAAGTCAAATGATTTAGTGGTTTATTTTCTTTCCTTAATCCACACAATTCTGCGGCAGATGAAGAATAGTTTGACATTACAACAATTTCGTAGTAGAAAGGCTACAGTACAAAATAAAACTAAAAAAAAAGGAAGAAAAGGAGAAAAATATCACCATATTGCCCCAGAGCAATACATAGCTATAACATTTGGAAAGCTGTGCAGAGACATTACTATCTGTTACATGAAGTTTATCAGATAACCGGGAGTTTAAATACATACTTAAATATTGTGAAAATTTGTTTCTGGTTGTCGAAATAAAACTTTAGGTCAACCACAGATTATGACACTGTGTTTTTGTATGTCAAGTAAAGATGTTGCAAACAACTGCTTGGCTTAAAATAAGAGCAAGCCACATCTGTCTCACCTGCCCACAAAAGGGTTCAGGCTACACCCATGATAGAGTTTTATTTGTCATAACAAAACTTGGAGACCTCAAATAAAACTGTTTGTTTATACATCGTAGCTTAAGGTTGCAGAACACCTTTGCTGCAAGGTTTGCTAAAAATCATGCTGTTTTTTTCCTTAGTGGAATTGAGGTTACTTTGAATTTTATATGCAGCTTGAAGTGGATTAGCACTTATTTGACATTATTTTGTCATGTCTGTTTAATAAGAATAACCTTGTTGTGCTATTTTTTATTCTGTGAGACAGAACAGACGCTTAAACAAGTTCTTTTTATTAATCAGCATCTAGACTGACTGAAACACTCATGTACGTGTGTTCAGGTTTTGTCACACCCCTTAGACTTTTTTTTCCTCTTAGCACTTATGTGAAAATGGGAAGTACTGCTATCCCCACGGTACAGATGAGTCAGTAGCACAGAGGAACTTAAAACAATAGCATGAACTCTGCATTCTTTATCATATTTCTTTCAGTATTAAAAGATGTCTGGATAGAGTCAGACAAATCAATAAAAATATTTTAATGTTAGCAAATCTCTTACATGAGGATTCTGTTGTGTACTCTAATACCTGTGTGTACTTTTAATTGAATATGCAAATGACAGCTTCAGATAAGAAAACATTTTTAAAAATATGAGAAGATACTAAGATTCAGTGATTTCTGCCCATCTCAAAATTTTTTTGTAAAATAAATTCCTTAGACATTTCAGAAATTTCAGCTGTTTTAAGTAAGTGGTTGATTATCTGATTTTAATTCAGGTCCACGTGAAACTCTTTTTGGAGGACTTCTGTAAGCATATAGATAAACAAGTTTTGAATGTAAATAACCAAATTAATAATGGAAACCAAGGTGCTTTTATTTTTTTGGCACTGTTTGCATAACTTCACTGCCTTCCTCTTTTTTAAATAATACATTGGATACTATATTCATGCACAAACATTGCTACTTGTTTGCTGTCAAGAAACAGTTTTAGGACCATTCATTCTGGGTGTCATGGATGAGTGCTTTAAATTACTAAAGCGAATCTTCTGGTGATCACATGTGACTTCTTATAGTCAGAACTCAAGGTTTCTTACACTTCACGTAATTTTTTTGCTTTTTGAGACTCATTTGTGGTCACCCCTTCTCAAGTCAGAGTGCATGTGAAATGAGTCTCTGGATAGCTTAGGTGATGCTACTCATAGCTTTTGATGCATTTGTCATATCCTTTACAGACCCAGCTATAGTAACTCTGCTCCTAGGTAATGAATACTTTTAGTAGATTTTAATACTTCTAGATTGGGCAGTTGCTTCTTTCTTGCTCTTTTTCATTGTGTAGCAATTCATGTAAGTGTTGCAGAGTGCCCACTAAGTAAAGCTATCAAACCCATGGAGATTTTAAGCCCATTCAACTTAAAGGCTGAAGTTGAGTCATCTTCCTTTTACAGAAATACCTTGCCTGGTTTTACCAAAAGCAACACTTAGGATTTGCCTATCCTGCTCTGTTATTCTGAGCCTCAGTACAGACTGTCTTTGCTCTGATACTGTCATTCATACATGACAGCTGTAACTGATAGCCCAAGATATACCAGATATTCTTTCCCCTGTTTTTTTTCTGCCCTAGTTTAAGAAATGTGAAGAATCACTTGAAAAATATTTTTATCGTGTTTCACTTCCCCTGTGGCTTTTAAGATCTGTTGCATGTTGAGTATTTTGTGTCATTGCTTGCAAGATTCAGACATTCTTCCTTCTCGAGGCAGTGACACAAGACCTGGCTCGTGAGCATGGATGTTTCTATAGTTCATCCCTTTTAACTTGGGGGGGATTATTTCCCCTTTATGGTTGTAACTGAGTGTTGCAACTGCTAGAGTGGCATCTCTAGTTATGTTTTCCTGTTTTGATGTTCTCTAAGGAAGTTCTGCTCTAAAAACTTAATATGTAAAAATAACATTCTCTTAACAAAATGTCTGTTCTCTTTCAAATTCCACTTTACTTACTGAAAACAGTGGAAAATATAAAGTTTTTGTTGTTTTGTTGGATTTGCAGAGGCAAAAGTGTCTGTAAGACTTATCACATGCTGAACACCCTGCCCCAGCTCAGCACTGTTCAGTTCCTTGAGAGTATTGTACTTGTGTTCAAATGTGGTCTTATGTCTTTTCACACACATACATGCTTCACAGAGCAAGGATGGACACAAGTGTTTAAGGCTTTGCTTATTATTCCTGAGCTGCCAGTGGCTCTTGCAGCTCTGGCCTGGAGTCCTTCTCAGCTTTTTATGTCGAGTGTATACTGAAAACTGCTCAGTGCTGTCAGTGCAGGTATTAGTCATCTCATACATTAGTCATTCCATTACAGTTATTAAGTACCTCTTTTGAACTTATGTATGAAAAGTGTGCCAGTACCCACCTGTCATTGGCAGAATGGAAGCTTTGAATGGCTGGATTCAGTCTTAGCCCCAGACTTGGTCACCAGTTTATGTCTAAAGGATTGTATAGGTGCAATTGAACCTTTACCTAATTTTGGTCCGCAGGATTAAGGATGAGAACCCAAATATACTTACATTAATAAAATTAATTATTTATTGATGATCATAATGATAATTATTAGATTAAAAGATTTTGATCAGAATTATCTGTGACACAGTATATAGAGAATTATACCTACTAATATAGTGCACTATTTGTTGAAGCCATATTGAAGCAATGATGCTAAAGCTAGCAAAACTATTGAGCAGAAATTGATGGTACTCAACGCATACCGGTGACTGTGGGCAAGTCACTTCTCAAGTCACTTGAGAAGTAACCTTGAGAGGGGTCCCCACTTGAAGGAGGAATTTCCACACACTTTCCAAGAAGGGCTGTGTTAGAAATCCCTACCATTAAAAAGAGGTGATGGGCTTTTGTAGTATAAGTGATTAACTGTCAGTCATACGTTTTCAGGCCAGGTGTGTCAACTCAGCAGCTTTAGGTGAGTTATCAGCTTGTTCATTCCTTTATCAGTGGCTTTGTCTGCTGCATCCTCACCAGTGCCAGTTTCTGTCAGGAAGGATTATTCTTCACATCCCCGAAATGTTTAACTTTAGAATTGAGAAGTCAGAGCAGTCTCAGCATTCTTCAAAACCAAAAGTAGGGTCATCCACCCTTCTCCATCCACTACTGATAACTTTTGCAATTAGAGTCAAGTATGAGCTGTTTTACCCCCACTTAGGCAGAGCGTCCCGATGCACTAGCCCCATAAGCAGGTACAGTTACCATGACTTGACTTCTTCAGCTGACAAAAAAGCAACCATTCTTGACCTGTTACTTACTCTAGGCTGGTAGTATATAACGGTTTAATTGCCATAGTTCACTTGATCCATGGTAGCTTATTAAAACAACATGTTTTGGTCACATGTGTCTGAACCTGTCTAACAGTTGAAACAATTAGTTGCAGAGAAGCACAGTAAATGGTTCAAAGTGATGAAGAGTTTGTAAGTGATTTTGAGTTCATCTAACAGCTTGACTAGACCCTGAGCAGCAGTAGTTTAATTTGCAGTTTAAATTTTAGTTTAATTTTTGTTTAAATTGATACAAAAGACTGTGGGTGTTCTCATTTCAAGTTAATTAGGATAACTTTAACTGAACTTCAGTTAATTAGGAGGAAGTTTATGCTAACTGAGTATGTTCCTCTTATGGTGAAATAAGAATCCATAAGAGACACAACCATTTCTGAAACAAGCTGATTTCTAAGAGATAATATTTTTTAAATCATAAATACTTCATATATTCAACTGTGTTTCTGTGAAGACAAATGCCACAGTCCTTCTTAAAAATGTGTTTATTCCAGAATTTTGTAAAGATAGTCAAAAACCGTATGCCTTCTAATTTCCAAAGTTATCTTCCCTTGGTCTCTCGGTGCCTTTGTCTGTAGAAGTCATTAAGCTCTGTAGTATTTATGTGTTATATTGTAACCATGATCTGAACTCCCTCCTAACAGCTTTTTTCTAACTCCATCCTAGAGCATGGGAAATGACCTTAGTATGACTGACACTGCCTCCCCTCTGCTTTATGTCGTATGCCTTGTACAGTCTGTATTGCTGTTTAGATAAACTCAGTTCGAGCAGGGAGCGTCGGGTTTTATCTGTGCATTTTTCTGTCAACGCAGAAAGAACATTCTTCAGTTCTTGGATGCTGAAAGAGATGTCTCAGTGGTCAAAACCAGCTTCAAACCAGGAGATGTAATTCATTATGTACTGGACAGGCGTCGCACCCTAAACATTTCTCAGGATTTGCACAGCCTTCTCCCTGAAGTTTCCCCGATGAAGAATCGCCGATTTAAAACATGTGCAGTTGTTGGGAATTCTGGTATCCTTCTGAAGAGTGGCTGTGGAAAAGAGATTGATAGCCATGACTTTGTAATAAGGTAAGTTTTCATCTGCTGTTGAAGATGAAATACGTTTCTTGGCTAGTATGTTTCTTGGAGAAAAGCTAGGAGAAATGTTTTAATCACAGGTGTATACTGCAGGCATTATCTGAAATTAATCTGAAACAATACTCATCACTGTGTGATTCCTCGTGTTTAAATACATGCCCGTTTTATTGACAAGGTTTTTTTTACAGTGAAAATAAAACAAGGGCCGAAGAGAGAAGCTTGTGCTGCTTATTTTTGCTTTTTGCTGTTCTTATTCCAAACAAAATAAATATTCTTACAGACGCCTTGGTAGAATAAATGCAAAATGTTTTCTCTCTCAAAAAATACCCTTTCTTAGCTCTTAGTCAATACAGATGGCCTTTTGTAAATTACTTTATTACTTGTGTGCAGCATGGAGTAAAATTTTGATGTGATGTATTGATGCTGAACCAGGCCGCCATTAAGGTAGTTGGAAGTCACCCATCTCTATTCCTTCACATTGCTCTAATAACACATTTCTGCAGTTTGGACAAAAATGTTGATATGTATCACTTTTTATTCATACTTCAAACATGCACAGTAGAATGCCTTTGGATTTCATATATCAAAGGGGAAAACTGACCTCATTTGACAGCTTGGTGTTATATAGAGAATGTTGAGCAGGAGATAGGTCTTCTGCTTTTGAAGTAAAAGTTGCAATTGGTTTGGTTTGAGGAGGGTGAAAGGACAGAAAACAGGAGGGTAGTAACAGAAAACAATATAGAAATAGTTGTCATTGTAAGTTATTTGCTTTTTCTTTTCTCACCTTAAAGAAAGATGGTGGCAAAAAAATATCAAAAGGACATGGAAAAAGAAAAATTACAGGTTTTTAGTACATAAATCAAGCAGGATATACTTGAGACTTGTATTTCATTTGAAAGGTGTACCAGCAAGCTGCAACTGAAGCAGTAACACATTGTTCTTTCATTTTCCTTATTTGTTTTACTTGTACCACTAGGTATTCAAATTAGCATCCTTACTTCAGAAGGAATCCAAAAATAATTACCACATTTTTAAACCACATTTAGCGTATGGCATGCTTTTGTACTCTCTGTAAGATTAAATATGATTAATTTAACAGGACTATAGAAAAATTTAGATACTATATTTTCTAGATGAAAATTTTCTTTCAGAAGGCAGGGTACATACTTTTATATAAATCATGTGCTGAATTTCTTTGAAGTTGTCCCCATGGTCTTCCAGATGTTTTAACTAGCCGTGAAACTAGGTGATGATATCTGATAGGTTTTAACTTATTCAAGCTATGTGCAAGAATGATAATATTCCTAAATATTTGGTGAAGCTTAATAGGAATAGTAGGAGGTTACTGTTGCTAATCAGTTATACTGGAGAAACATATGGGTATTCTGTGAGGCTGGTGAGAAACTGGCATAGGTTGCCCAAAGAAATTGTGGATGCCCCATCCCTGGAAGTGTTAAAGGTCAGGTTGATTGGGGCTTTGAGCAACCTGTCCATGAAACATCTCTTATATGGTATATGACTAGTAAAGTGATTGAAATAACAATTAGTTAGTCTGACAGTATCATGGTTAATAATCTCTAAGGTTCTGGGAATAGCATGCTTGGCCCTGCTCCCTGTAGGGAATTTTAACACAGTTATTTTATTTTTTTTTCATTTGCAAATCAAAGTTAATATGTTTTTGAAATCATATATTTCATAAGTTAAACTGTATGATATTTATTTGTGTAAGTCTCCATGCATGCATATGTGCATAACATCTGCTTAAATAGCAATAATTTGTTTGTAGTTCAAGTTAAAGAAAAAAAGCATTCTTCAGAATTACAGTTTTCCACATTCCTCATTCTCCATTTAGAGAAAGTTATATGCAAAGCAATATGTAATCATGTGGTGTAATTATGAAGTTCTGGTGTACTTCACAAGTACTCACCTCTATTACTGTTAGGATTCTGGTATTAAAACGTACCATGACACTTTGTTAATACTTTTGCTTTCAGCTTGTCTCTTTTGAAGTGAAATGCACTTACTCTATTTGCTACCTGTTGCTGTTCTGAAAAGGAGTTACTGTATACATCCAGCTGTGTAGGCTGGTGAACATTTTTGTAGAATCTTCTGATGCCAAGTGCATTATGCTTATGTGCTGTGACAGTGTGTCATACTGTTTTGGTAAATGTATTATCCAGTCATTTTCATAGTATTCTTGGGGTTTTTTTTGAAATTTGAAGGGAAATTGTGTCTTTGTTTCTTAGAGCAGTAGTTCTAATGTTAGAGCTAAAACGAACAATACCATTAATTTAATGGTCAAACTGATAGTGAAGGTCTGTGAAAGTGAAGAGGACACAACAGATATCCAACAGTATTTGCAGTACAATAAACTCAATAGCCTGCAGAGGTAACATGAAGGTGTTAATAATAACAAACAAATGCACAGAAGTTACACAAGTTTAGTGAAGTCATCCTTATTTTGACAGTAGAAAATGCATTCGATCTAATTAAAATGCAAAACAAGGATACTCTTTGCTATTAAAAAAATCCTGAACTGTGGCAACTATAAACTACTTCCTGTTTCCCATACTCTTTTCCTTTTTACCTCTCATGCTTTTATATCCTTTTAAGTAACTATTGAACTGTGTGCATATACTACTCTTGCAGTGAGCTAAAGCATCCTGCATTTTGAGACCCAGAGAGGGTCTCAAGCATTCCTAAATCCCTGGAAAGATGAATAAGTACATCTTGTTCCCCCATTGTCCCGAAATTCTCATGCCAGAGCTGAATTAGCTGTTGTATCTTACAGAGCAGATGAACTTGTTATAGAAAGTGGTATGTTTTGAAATGCAGGAGCTACATTGAACTTCCTGGAAAATGTAACTGTGTTTTAAGGTAAGTGTAAAGTAACAATGCTAAACCTTGCCAAGTAATAACTTGGAATTACTTTTAGCAGCTAATCAGTATCAAAAAGAATTTAGTTCAGCTGTGGGTTCAGAATTCAAGCAATGTCAAAGATGAGAGTAAATATTTTTTTTTTTTTTTTAATTAATGTAATTCAACATTCCTGATGAGAAGTATTCAAAAGCAGAGGCCAATCTAATTTTGGATTTATTTGGTTAAAACCAACCAGACAAACAAACCAAGACCTAGTAGGTAATATTGTGTATTTTCCTGTGGTGACACCATGTCTGGAAAAGTCCCTTTCATTTTAGTTGGACTATGTGGAGAACAGGCCTGTTGAGTGAAGCTGTTTGAATAGTTTAGGGCTGCTCTGACAAGGAGCAGCCATGAGAGGATATTAATTGCTTCATTCTTTGAATTGAAGTGCCTAGTTTATGTGTTACAACTCTTCTTTTTTCACTGGAGTTTTCTCCTGCTAACTTGTATCAGCATTTAGGAATCAAATCGAATATTTTGATATCGCCATCAGTGGTGATAAAATTTTACTGTGCAAATGCAGCTCTTTATTTTTCCCAAGTAGTTTGACTTTCATTTTTTAACTTGACAATTCTTGTGGTTAGTGAAGTTGACATGGAAAAACTTGTAGTCTTTTTTTTTTTCTTTTAGAAAGGAAGAATATGTCCTTTAATAAATGTCTTGTTTTGCACAGAGGAGGATAGTCTGTTTTGACTCTTTCCATAGTGTATTGATTTTTGTGGACAATTGTGATATGCAGAAGTAAGCATGCTATGTGGTATGAGCAGAAGACAGCGTATATATGGTGAGGAAGAAGGACAGACCTAACCATACCATGGAGTTGTGGTTGCTTATTTCAGGAGAGCAATTTAAATTACTAAGAAGAGATTAGTAGTAGCTTCTTTAATCTGTGTTGTTCCTTCAGCTGATAGGAAAAAAGTAATCATACATTTGGCAGAATAAAGATATTTAGAATATTAATTTACTTATGTTCTGGAACTTTGTTTTTTAAATTTGTATCAGCTTTTATGTCCAAATGTTTTCTAGTACCCCTTGCTTGGACGATAGCCATGGTGCTGAGTAGAGCTGAATGCTTGGAGACAGCAGATCTGTAGAAAGCAAAGTTGCCAATTTAAAAGACGTGTTTTAAAACATGAGTCTTCCCTTAAAAATAACATATGAATACATCATGACTAGCTCATTAGACCTTTTTCAGATCTCAGATGTGGCAGCTCTATTTTTTGCCTTCTGTCTGTTCCCAAAAATTGTTACACTACATTGAAATGAAAGAAGAACAAAGCCGTTATCTTCCAGTGCTCTTGCTCGGTGATTTGGGTATCTGAGAAAGGGGAGCGGCAGTGTAGGTCTTCAGTGCCAATTACTCAATTAGATGTGAGTGGTCTCCACGTCAGGGGAGCCTCTGAGAAGGCCTGAATTTTTGTGGCCACTCTTTTTCTTTTCTATAGGAAGTTGATTCCTATGGAGGATATTTAAGGACAGAAGTCTAGAAGGCTCAGGAAATATCAGTAAAAGTGACTTCCGTACGCCCTTATACAAATGATCAAGGATTCCAAAGAGTCTGCTTAAATAGTATCCTGTGAGCATGTAGGGCACACGGGGTTAGCCTGAATCTTTTTATAATATGATAATTTATCTATAAAAAGATAAAATTATTTTAAAGTTGCTTACTCCTGCTGTTGATAATACAGAGCTTTTAATTTAGTAGTTTTCTGAACAGCTGCAAACTCAGGAAAACTTTTTCTTTTTTTGTGCATTGACTGTTTTGAGAGGTGACAACATTCAGAACAATTTTAGCCTAAATGTTGCCTTTTTTGCTGTTCTCCATTTTGGAATATTCAAACTACTGCTTCTTTCTACATTCCATACTAAGAACTCAAAGTGCTTCTCCAAAACAATGAAAATTATAATTTGGTCTGAATTTATTGCAAGAGTAATAAAAGTTTTTCAACCCTTTCTGTCCTCACAATATTGCAGATTTTTCTAAAATTTTCTTTATCAGAATTACAACACTTTTACAGCATCTTGATAATTACCTTATAGAATATCCTCTTTATAGATAGTAATGTGTAAAGTATTTTCACATAAAAAGGCAAAGGTATTCAGGATACTACTAAGTTCCATTTCTTAGTTTTTCTTGCATTAAAATATCATTCTCAGTATTTCACCGCTGTAGTTTTTGTGGTTTCTTTTTTTTTTAATATATATGAACAAACTTTCAGTGATAGAAATTCCTTGCTTTATTTTACCATCAAAGGAATGCTGTTGGGAAGAACAGTAAAACTCTAATTCGTGTGCAGCAAGGACACACAGTCAATAATGTGTTTTGCCACTATTTCTAAAATACCACTTAGGCGTTCTCTGGCAGTTCACTATGCTATATCAGTTGATAATAACTTGCCTTTCAGTCACTGGTGTTAAAGAAGATGCTAGGAAGAAAGAATTTCATGTTAACAGTATAGGTTCTAGTCTAGACAATAAGAATTAATGAAGTTTAGTAGCAGGCGATGTTACAAAAAACATCATACTGAAGTGAAATCAATCATAAATTCAGTATTCTTGTGGACTTCTGTTGTAAAAGGGGATATCAGGTCAATAATGTTATATTTTACATGACACATCTTAAAAAGCAACCATGATTGCTGTGTGTGAATAGAATCTATAATGCTGTACCTGAGCCTCTAGGCTTGCAGCTCTCACGAGACATTCTCTGTTGTGCCATGGATAAGGACTGGGATGAAGTGGAGTATGTTAGGGGATTCTCTGCTAATCCAGATCCCTGTGGTTAATTTGAAGCAACTTTAGCCTTTGCAGTAGCCAAACAAGTATGCAGAACATATGAGAACCGTACATTTTATTATTAGATTTTTCAGGGGATATAGGAAGTTGATGCATGGCTCTTTTTGTAAATCTCTCTTTTTTGGGTGTGTGTGAAAGTGATCACAGCACTGCTGCACACCTTTATTTGAAGAGCCACGTTAGAAGATGAGCTGCATACACACAGCAATTAGGGCAATGTGCTTCTTGCATGTAGGCTGAGTAGAGACTATGTATTATTGACAGTAGTCTAGGTAATGCCTTATGTTTCAGGGACGTTTAATATGTCTGCCAGCAACAGTCTGATTTTCATATTTTGGCTTCTCAGACTGTATGTGGTTAATATTGTGTGACTGATATTTTTGGCTTTGTTCTACAAAAAGAGGATATTAATGAATGAATGGTTTTAAAGCACTTTTTTGCAGCCTTTCAGGGTGGTTTCTAAGTGTTTATTTCAACTTGTAATCCTCAAGTGTACCAATTGTTAGAGGATTAAGAAGTGTACAGATTCATGGCCAATTTTTGCATTGTTACTGTATGTAGAATATTATTTCAGTTCTCAATGTCAGGTCAAATGGAAATGGTAGTCACTTTTACTCAAGGAAATTTTCATGGCTTTTATTTAAAATTAACCTGAAAAGAACAACCTATGGTCTATGAATACTATGTATTGGACATTGGCATTCATATACGTGATCTGTATGTTTATTAGTGACAAAGCAAGTTGAACTGAATTTCTGTGGAATAACTGACTTTTCATTTGAGTTTATTTTTGTGACTATGTTTTCATTATTTTTTTGTTAGGCTCTGCTCTCTAAAAGATTGTGTGTATTATGAATGTACTTGGGCCATAAAGATGTCACAGCAAACCTAGGGCTGATTAGTTTGATGTAAGTGTGGTATAGGAGTGCTTACTCCATTCTTCAGTCTTTTCTCATGGCATACAACTCCAGCCATTGGCAGTTTGGTTTTTTTTTCCCCTACGCTTTTTCTGAAAATGTCCCAGTGTAACTAATATATGCAACAGATGGTTTTGGAAGAAGAGGGTTTTCAATCACTGAGACTTTTTGACCTGTGTATCTTAGCATCGCAGTTGTTCTACATGTGTCCAAAATACCACGTGATATTTCAGACATTATCTACTTCTTCCCTTTTGTCCCAGAGCTCTTTTTAGTGATAATATTGCAGTGCATCTTCCTGTTGCAAATCTTCCTGCTATTGCACTGAAAGCTCGCTTGTAGGAGCCCCTGCATTTTTACTATGAATATTTTATATATATATATGTGTGTGTGTGTGTGTGTGTGTGTGTGTGTGTGCCTTTCACTATCACGGTTATACACAAATACTGTGTAAGTTAGGTGCCCCTTTAAACTTATCAATTACCAAAATCATATAATTGATGCCTAATACTAAGTTTAGACTAACTAACCTGTTTAAATGTCTGTGCTGAGGTTTTAGCTATGGTCTGGTCTGATGTCATGGGGAGAACAGGGACTGCGGCACTAATTTGAG
The DNA here is from genome assembly GCF_025592945.1 of Manacus candei. Taxonomy (NCBI): domain Eukaryota; kingdom Metazoa; phylum Chordata; class Aves; order Passeriformes; family Pipridae; genus Manacus; species Manacus candei. The sequence goes on along the minus strand of NW_026138064.1, from coordinate 3,124,744 downwards.
GCACCTTGCATATTATTACCTAAGATACTACCAATCACCAGTTATGAATGTTTCCGCTTAGGTTTTTTTGTAACCCCCTCTCCCAAATGTGTAAATCTTTGTCTCATGACACCAGTTTCTGAACACTTCTGCTGTAGATAAGCAGTTAGAAGTAGAAGGGAGCAAACAATAACTCTAATTATTTGCTAGTTTCATGCAAGGGAAGGATGAAGTAGTAGAGCTTCTGATTAAGCACAATTATATAGGAAAAAAATAGCCATAAGATTTTTGTTTCAAATAACATACTTAAAGTGATTCTCTTATGGGAAAAAAATGACAAAGGAACTCATGAAAACCATTATTTAATAAAATTATTTTTGTGGGGCAAAATGCATTTTATCATTTTCTCTGGAAACAGTCAATAGGTTGATCTCAGGAGAAGGAGGTTTACAAACCTTTTTCTAATGTGGTATATTGTCAGTGCTCATATTTACAGTTATTTGCTTAATTGTTAAGTCAATCTTCAGTGCTATGTGTGACTGTTAATTACAATCTGTTCTCATATTCTCGGTGTCAGTAGCCTCACAGCAAGTTTATCTTGCTCACCTTCCACCTGCAGCCTGCTTACTTGCACATTAACGTGAAGACAACATTGGAGTTTTTAGAAGGAATGGCATTTGATGGTATGAAGCAGGAAGTTTGTGGTTTGGAATCAAATTTTAAGCAGGCATATAGTTTCAAGGTATCAATAATGTGGCATGTGAGGAAGGGGAAATTCAGTAAATTACAATCCTCTATTTATTCTTCCTGAAATAAACCCCCCAAAAATATGGTTTCATTTATGGTGTGTAAATCCCTAGATGCATAATGGTAAAGCTTTTGGTGTAGAATCCCTGTCACCTCCTCATCTCTGCTGTGAAAATATTTGGCATTCTGCACCTTATGCCAAATTAACTAGAATTAAAGATTGCAACAAGGTAATGGTATTACAATTACTATTTAGAAGTTGTTCAATTAATAGGCTTCTTAATTTCACTATAAAGAAAATTGTGTATGTTTATGTGTGTGTCTGAATGCAGAGTTTTCTTGAAAGAGTCATGGGAATTGATGAGAGATCATTGACATTTGCTCACTAAATAAACTTAAAAATTCTAACAACAGCATGAAACTGAGGCATAGCATAAAGATGCCTTAGAGTTTCAGTAAAAGCTTCAAAACAGGTAAAAGCTATTTAGGTATACTCAGGGCATATACAAATACACATAGCTAGTTTTATGAGCCTTGAAGCACATAAGAAACACAGGGATAAACTTTTTAGCAAGGTCTGTTGCAATAAGACAAGATGCAGTGGTTTTAAACTGAACGAGGGTAAATTCAGACTAGATTTAAGGAAGAAATTTTACAATGAGGGTGGTAAAACACTGTAACCCCGCAGTTACTGAGTGCATTTGGATTGCTCATTATTTTCGGAAGTTACACTAGAAAAATGTGAATATACAGTATGCTAAGTATTTGAACTGCTTACGCTCTATACCTTTCTAAAATACAGTATTTAAGTACGTTACTGATGTAGCAGTTAATGACATGTAAAGTAGGAGACTTTGTCTTTAGTATGCCTATGATGATTTTTTTCCAGGATTTAGGTGAAATTACATTTATGAGCTGGTTTAAAACCACGCTCTTGAGGTTAGGCACTGATGCTGTTGGCAGCTCAGAAAGGAGCTGTCAAAAGGCATAAAATCAAATTAGAACCATAAGACCTATGTTATGTGTGCACACTGTGCATATGGTGTACAGCTTTTTAAATGATGTGGTGTTGTTACATACATGGTCTGCTTCTCAGAGGAAGCAGGATTTGCAGTGTCAATATCTGTCTTACATTTTTGAGTGATAGATGTCATCATGTGCATATATGTGACTACCAAAAAAACCCTGCTTTGCAAGAGTCCTTCATTATGTTGTGCAGTCTGGCCTAAAAAGAAGTATTTTCAAGAGCAGCAGTAATTCAATGAATTTGTTTGGTTGATTTTAAGTACTTGGTTTGAATTTTTTATCGTTATTTTTAGATTTTAACAGACTTTTAATAATTACAGGTTACAGGTTCATGCATTAAACTTTTCAGAAACAATTTTCAAAGCCAGTATTGAATTCAGTGGAAGTTTTTTTTGTGCCCTACCTGCCATTTATTTCTCTTAGCAGCCTGAAATGCATGCAGATTGTTTATGGAATAGATGTATGAAGATAATGAAGAATGTAAATCCATTTCCTAAGAAAGCCTACATCTGCCCACGTGTTATCAGAAAGTTGTACTTCTTTATCTCCTAGGAATAAACAGGCTTTACAGAACATTTCTTTCTGAAGAAGATAGGACCACTTCTTTAGCTGATAATTCCAGAATGAAAATGATATTCTGAGTAATTCATAGTATCAGTCAGGACTAGATCATCAATTGGTGTTAAGCAATGCTGACTTATTTTTATATGTCATTGGACATCTGACTGTTAGAAGAAGCTGGTGGATTAGCTTAAGTAAAAAGTTTACTGCACAAAAAAAAATAGAAATTGAAGAACTAATGGAGTACTGTTTATATTATTTATATTTATAGGAATGTGCAAATGTTTTGAAGGAGCTACTTCTGACATTACTTCTTAGCGTCCTTTATCTTAACAGAGCAGTCTGTTAAATTATGAAAATACTGAGGTGTCAAGATACATATTTGGGACAAGCCAGCTACAGGCTAATTCACTGAGGATGTTGTGGAGACAATTTGTTTCAGTCAGATAATGCTGGGCACTGAAATCACAAATGATTTCTGAATCATATTTTATCACCTGTGTTCAACATGTCTGTGATTACATATATAAGTATTTATATAACTGAGGTAAAAATCTGCTGAGCAAAGGCCCTAAAAAAACCACAAAGGTACTGAAAAATTAAACAAGGTTTAAAAATGAGATATGAAGGAAAAATTGAAAATTTGATACATTTTCCCAAAAATTGCAGTTCTAAGTCAAATAAAAATACTAAATTTCAAAACGTCCAATCAACTGCAATGATAATACCAAAAAGCAAAGTACCAAAAACTCATTTAAACATGTGGTAATGTTAGTTTGTAAATGATGTTTAAATACTACATTGTAAAAAAAAAAAAAAAAGAAAAATGCATTGACTAATCCTGTATAAGTTATACCTTATTTGGCTACCGTGGCTTTCTTTGTGTGAACTCTTGGTAGCAAGTGAACATTAATGAGGGGTAATAGGTTTAAGAAAGTGTATCCTTATTCACAAATGCTGCTTCAGCTGTCGATGCATTCTAGAGCATGATGACATGGTTTTCTAATGTACAAAGAGGGTTTTTTTTACTCATAGCATTATGTACACTTAATGTCTTTAAAAATTTGTCTGATGAGTGTCCAAGTTGAGTAAAATGCTATGTGTTATCACATCTATTATTTCTGGTATTTTTTTCTCACACTAAATTGAATTGGACTTGCATGTTTATTTTCAACTTTCCCTTCATGCACATGTTTCTCTGAGTTAATGTTTCATATTTATTTTCATTTTTCCATTAATTTTTTCCTCTTCAGGTGCAATCTAGCTCCTGTGGTGGAGTTTGCTGCCGATGTGGGAACTAAATCTGATTTTATTACCATGAACCCCTCAGTTGTACAAAGAGCATTTGGAGGCTTTCGGAATGAGAGTGACAGAGAAAAATTTGTCCATAGACTATCCATGCTGAATGACAGTGTCCTTTGGATCCCAGCTTTCATGGTCAAAGGCGGAGAGAAGCATGTGGAGTGGGTTAATGCATTAATCCTTAAGAATAAATTGAAAGTGCGAACTGCCTATCCATCACTGAGACTTATTCATGCTGTCAGAGGGTAAGTGTATGGAAAAGACTGGTTTGTCCTTAGCACAATGAAACTCATAACTAGAATTCTTAGCAGGCAGAAAAAAAAAGATCAATGTTAAAAGGAATTTGGTATTTCCCTTATTGATGTAATGGATTGCACTTATGATAAGTTTGTTCAGTAATAAATGTCATCACTCATTTAGCCTACTCTAATGCAAATAACTGAAACGCATTAGCACAATAACTCTTAATTGCATTTATGTGTAAAAATGTATCATCGTTACAGTGATAAGCTAATTTAAAAAATAGTCTGAATTTAAAGAATATCTGGGAGTTATCAAATCAGCATACAGTGAAAGTGCAACGTGTCTTCTGTGGGTCAAGACTATGGAGATAAAAAATACAATCTAAGTAGCATGGGGGGGTAAGGTAGCAACCATGTAAATAATGAACTCTGGCAGATCTGAAAATACTGAGCTCCTTCATACAACATCTAGGATTTGTAGCAATCTTTCTCCTTTTGAATTTGACCAGATGCTTGGGCAATTCAAAAACATTGATCAGAATCACTGAAAACATTAATGTAACCACTTGTTAAAAAAAAAAACGCATCCGTGCTTTGTTGCAGAGATTTTTATTTTTAACCCCAGAATTAAACAAGACTGTCAGATGAAGGCTCCAATATCTTTGTCACTACAAGTAAGAGTATATGCCTGTGCCTGAGAAAGATTCAGAAGAAGATGGTGGTGCAATACGTTTGTGCAGCAAATTATGACAATATGGTAGTATTCAGCTTGAGTTCCTTGAACTGTACTGTCTGAGATAAGTTTAGAAGGGATGTTTAAAATGTTACCTCAATCTAGTATGAGAATAAAGCTTAAAAATAAGTTGTCCTTCAGGATATTAGGACTTTGAATATGCTTTTCTCCTTTTGCCATGTCTCAAATAGATAAACTGCTGCATTCCCCATGTGGTGCACTTCTGGCACTGGAAAAATTTGAAAATCATTTGGAAATCCTTTAATTTTTTACCAAGTTCCTCAGTTTTGTTACAGAGTTACACTTTAGCTATTTTATAGGCCTCGATTGTTTTGACTTTTCACATATTCAACATGCCCATAGCACTTGGGTAGGTGTAATGGTTTGTGTGTGTGTGTGTGTGTGTATAAATCTGAATAAATAAAATTGCTTCCAGTTCACGAACAGCTGCTCTAATTTCCGTCTACTAAATCTGGGAAAAAATATCAAATGTGGATGGTAATTCAGAATGTGCAGTCTTTAAATTGGCCAACTTGTAGGTCCTTTAGGGGGCTTTGTCTTAGGAAAAGAATTAGCACCTGCATTGTCTCTCTGAAAGAGGCAACAAAAACTCTGCCATCAGAATTGAATTAGACAGTGCTGTACTTTACATTATACTTAGCAGTGTCATCTGATATGACTGCAGAAATTTGTCCAGTTGTTGAATCTGTGCTCTAAATGTTGGACTCTCCACTTCAAACCTTGTTGTTTAATCAACTTGCATTCCCATTTTTGTTCTTTCAGAAAGTAACCTAATATCTTTGTTGCTGATCTTTTTTGGTAATTTGAATAAAAACAAAACAAGAAGTCCAGTTTAGCTTTGGTCTAACTCTTGACTTTATAAAGATGGGGCAGGTATGTCTTGGTGAGTCTGATTTGGAAGTGATACAGTTAGCAGTAATACATTTGAAACAAATATTGCTTAGATGTCTTACATGGCAGTCTTAAAGATACCAGCCCATTATAATGAACTTTGTATTACAGTAAAGTAAAAAACATCTTGGGGAAGAATACTATCTCTTTACAGGTAGGATTACATCTTCCTAGAATCTGTTAAGTTTGTACATCAAATGGAATACTATGGTAGTAGGAGAATCCAGTAAGCAAAAATTGTTCTTAAAGAAAAGTGTGCCTGAGATAAAAATTAATATTTTCTACAAAAAAGAAAAATATCTTAGAAAATAAAGTTAAATGTGAAGCTGCATACCCTGGTTATGAAATCAGTCCATTTTGGATTGTAAGATTGTGAAGGTTTAAGCAAGTTACAGCTGCTAACTTCAATTTGAAAGTAATGGAAGCTAAGTCTGCTGCCATTTAGAACTGTATGCAACTTACATACTTAGTTTTAAGGAAAATCTTCATTATACTGTATTCTATCTATTATGCTTATGTTTATTTCGAATTCAATTTGACGATGTACGAGTCTCTGGAGAAATAAGGAATTCTTACAAAACTCTCCTTGTTTTATGAATCTGAGCAACTGTTGTGTATTTTTTTATATATATATTTGATATATTTGTTTGTATGTTTGATGCCTTTGCGAGCTCTCCACTCACAAGTGGAAGCCTTTGTGGCAGTTAACAGTGATGACCCAGCTGAGGCCTGTGATGCTGCAAAATGGAAAGGATAAAATAAACAGAATGTGAAGATTGCTGTTAATTGAATGAGGAGCAAAAGCAGGAAATCTACCCACAAAACCTGCGTGTTAAAACACGCAGTAAGACCTGTGCAGAGCATCTAGTCTCCTTGACAGGATGCCTAAAACGTGCTAGACTGAGATTGCAAGGCTTATGCTGTCTTGCAACTTCTTAAGCATCTAAGGGAGATGGAGTTTGGTTTGTTGAGGAAAGCATGATAAGGAAAGGTGAACTACAGGAAGTGGGTTTTTTAAACTGTCCTTAGTTTACACAGGAGACTTACTTGCATCTGCAACCTTTGTTTTGTAGATTGTGAGTGTTCTCAGGTAGTTATGGAGGTGAATACAAGGTGCAATTTTCTGTTTAATAGGCTAAAATATGCCTTTAACCTGTTTCATAAGACTTACACACCCAGGTTGTTTTTCTTTTACCACGGATATACTTACTGATGTGGTACACCACAGGGCTGTATCATACCCGTATAATTCAGCTGGTTGAAATGAGGCTTTTATTTGAAACTTTAATGTATTGTATCTTCTTAATTTAAAAGTATAAAACACTTGGCTAATGAAAACTGCCTAAAAGAGAAGATGACCATCCTAAAAAAGTTACAATTATAAAGTCATCTTTTTTTTTGTTTGTTTTTGGAAACACAAATTCCCAGAGTAAATTGAAATTGGTATCAAGAGTTTTTTCATTTAATGCATCTAAAATTTATTAAAATATGGAAAGATAGTGTGTTGTGGGACAAATCATTTAGTATCGAATCATCAGTAAAGTTCATAATTCCAACCTGACATATTAAATACAAATAAAGAATATTTAATGCTGAAGGGTGCAGGCTGACATCTTCAAGGTTTGGAAAGTATTGTCTCTATTCCTTGCTGTGTATATCACACTGCCAAATTTTTCCGTCATTAGTCTTTAAAGCATACAGTGTAGGCAGTTCCTAATGGCAGAACATGAAGTTTCTTTGACTTCTGATCTACCTGAGGCCAAATTCTATATTTCTAATATACATAATTTAGAATTTGTTTTATCTAATAATGGGCAGTTTTGCTGCAATCACATACAGTACTTAAATTTTCACTCATATTTTCCCTTCTCTTTTAATGAAAGAAACCTTATGAGCAGTATGTAGTATTTCAGAGTTGCAGTTGATCAGAGAGTAGAATAATGACTGCATTGTGAGGTAATTTTTTAAAACTTTTTATTAGTACACTTTTGGGGTCAAAAAAAAGGTAATGTGGTATTGGAAAAAGAAACTACTTTTTTGCAGATTTCATGCCTTAAACTTCTGTAAGTCATGGCCACTCCTCTAAAATCTCAGAAGGATTTTAGGTTTTAAAACCAGAGTCTAATATGATAACTACTTTTTTAATCAGTAGCATAAAATAAATGGCCATTGGATTCAGATTTTTTTCTTCATTAGATTTAGATCAAGTGGCTTCATGTGCTAATATTTGTCTGTATTTTACTTTTTCACTTTTTGATCAACAAGTTTTGAAAAGTAGATTTGAGAAGTGATTTGGGAGCTGTTGCATGATTTTTTCAGAAAGCATCTCTAATTTACAGAACTTTTAATGTAATTGTGCACTTATTGACAAAATAGTTGAGGTAATCAATACGTAACAGAGTTCAAGGTGGAACTAGGATCTATAAATTAAAATCTTAAATGATTAAAAGGATTTACTTGCTCTCTAATGTCACTGCCAAGAAGATTAATTATAAAGTGATTATAATGAGCAAACAACACAACTTGAGCCTGAGATTTAATGCTGAACTGTTTCATTAGGATTATTTGTAATAATATTTTTCAAATGAAGTGATACTTTCTGAGGTGTGGACAGTGTCTGTACAGAGTCATGTCTCAGTAGCAGAACTGTGATGGAATATGGATTAAACAGCAGACAAACAGGAACTGAGCCTGATGAGATTAGAGTCCAGATCATGTTGTTTACTTCCAGTGGTGGCAGACAACCAAACTTAAAAGTAGGATCTGCAGACACATTCTGCTGTGGATCCCCCTTGCGGTTCTGTGGAGGAATTAAAGAGGGTTCCTAAGACTAACCATGTTGTTGGTGCATTAGGTGGAGGTCAGAGTTAACTCCCAGAGGCTTGCACAGCTCTTTTTTTTTTGTGCGTCTGCTAATGAATATCTGAAGGCATCCTCTGAAGGGGCTGTACACCACCACCTCCTTACCCTGCCAAGCAATACAGTCTTACAGTAAACTAATTTTTTCTCCTATTTCCTTTTCTAACTCCGCAAAACGAAGTTCTCACGCTCATCTGTATGTGTGAGAATGTTTTCTTGGCTTTTTTTCCTGCTGGAACCATCCTGTGGACTATTAGTCACTCACCAGCAATATCACTGAGATTGCTCAACGTAAGATTCCTTATCATCTTTTGGGTATGGAACAATTGCGTGGACATCCTGTGGGATTTGCTTGTGCTCCACTTATTTCCTCCTTGATACTGCCTGTAAAAGAGCAGTATTATCCTGCATTAGATGTGGCAGAACTCCCACTGAAATCTCCATGTTTTGCCTATGTAAGGAGTATGCTCTGCCTATTTATGGTCACTTTTCAGTGCAGGGTCTTTTTTTTCTATATTAGTAAGAGCAAACAGCTGTTCTTTGAATGTAGTGACCTTTTGCACAACTTTACCACGAGTCCAGAGTCCTTTACTCTGGGAATTACAGAGAAAATACTTCCAGAAACTCAGACATGCAGAAATCAAGTAGTTCTCCAGCGACTCTGTTCTAAGAAAACAACTACCGTGAGCAATCTATATTGTAAACACTTCTGTTTCTTTTCTTACTGCTAAGAGATTTTACTTAACAGACTCTCCTTTTTTCTTTACTGCTAAAATGTATTTCTGAAGAAAAGACATTTTGCAATACATGGATGAATAAATAATCACCTCAAAAAATAAAAGGTTACAAAAATGGCAATTAACCTAAAAATAGAATTCTAAATATGAAATGACTATGCCTCTTGCATCACATATTAAAATATTCAAAATATTGGGAAAAAGTTTGCACTAGTTTCCCATCTTTTCAGTGGAGTACAATCCTTTTACATATATGAATTTTAAAAATAGAAGTTCTACATTATAGTACCCTAACATATCCTTGGATTGTTTTGGTAAGTTATGTAAGCAAATTGGATACCACTTAGTTTGGACTTTAAGAATTTAATCTTTTGTGTGAAGTTGTTCTTCCAATGCCAGGATTCTGTCCTAAGAGGAGAGCAGGAAGTGATGCTCCCATTCCTGAAGTGGAGACACTCCAGGGTTGATCTTTCAGTCCAGCAGCTAATTACCAGGGCTGCAGCACCCCTACACCTCCTGAAAGTGCCCCTTCATCTCGTTCAAAGTTTCTCAGGATAAGCTTTTATCTTCTTTGCACAAGTTTTCCTATTTTATTCTGTTTCTGAAAGATTTAGCGAGGTCTGTCAAGAGAATATCTCACTATTTGGGGGTGAATTTTCAATGGAGGCAAATACAGTTGAAGTAGAGGAGGACATGAGGGGAAACTGAATGTGCACTAAACTGACTGCTTTTTATATTTTTCATTGCCTGGTCCATTCTGTCAGGTAGACCATGAAAAGCCTAATCATGATAGTAGAAAGAGAACCGTTATGCTTATTTTTATTTTCTTTTATCATTCTTATTTTTATTTACCTTTTAACAATAAAATTTGGTGAGTTTTTGTTTGAGGAGAGATTTTTCAACTCTTTTGCTGTGGCAACTGTTTTGTTCCTTATTATCAGCAATGTATATACTTTAGACTACTAAGTAAAGTCTTCTAAGGTTGAATTTCAGGTTTCAACTAGCAGAGAGCAACAGGATTAGTCATAAGAAAAAATAGTCATGAAATTTCCCATTTTCAAGTTTTGCTGCTTAGTTTAACTACGAGCAACAGCACTGTACTTAATGCTAATGACTGCTACCAGCTATGCAGGGAATAAGTAACATAGTTTATTCATGCCATGTATTTGCAGATTTGTATTTATTATGAAAACTATTTTGCTACTTATTATTTTTCAGTTTTGGGTGGGTTTTTTTTCTTTTTAATTTATCATCCCTTACATAAAATCTGTATTTCTGAAAACTATAAAAATATGTTTATTAACTCTTATTTAAACATATCCGTAGCTGTGCAACTGAGAAGTAAACTAGAAACAGTTTTTGTAGTCTGTCTTTGAGGAACAAATAACAGAGAGGACTGGAGTCCATAGGGAATCATGTTGGCCAGATAGTATTAATAGAATCGAGAGTAGCTTCTTGGGGTTTTTTTTTTGGATGTGTGAGATGAATTATTTGTTGATTCTGGATGGTGCATGTGTACATGAGAAAATTCTATTAGGTTTCCTTCCTGTTTTTAAAGTGATATTTCTAAGGTAAGACAATAATAGAAATTCTACGGTTTTTTGTTTTGATTGTAATGCTTACCAAGAGTTTTCAAAGATAGGTGCATTTAGTTTTGATCTTACTGAGCTTTTGTGATGAGGAGCAGTTGTATTAAGCATCCAGCTGGTAGTGGATTTCATCAAATGCTTAGTTACTGAGGTAACATGGAAATAAGTAAACAAAGCTGTAGGTTTATGCACTGTATGGTTTGGCATTTCCCCTTGGTCAGTTCAAGTTATTGGGTTGTTAAAATGAATAGTGCCTTGGTGAAATAATATGCTAGCACAGTCCTTACAGTGGTGTCAGTATAGGGAGGAGCAGTTTGGCTTAGAATCTTCTGTAGCCTTTCTTTTTAATGCATATGAGTTTCTTCAAGAATGCTTTAATGGATTTGTTTGAAGTCTCCAAATTCTTGTTGGTATACATAGAGAGACTTAAGTGTTTCAGAAGCACTGAGTAGCATTTGAGCATTTTTTGTCTGGAGTTACCAAATGCCAAGGTTATGGCTACTTTCCTCCCAAACACTTGTGCCGAAATATAAGGTGGTGTGTTTTGTGTTTGTGGGTAATACAGTGTTAGTAACACACTAGTGTTTTGGCTGTGCCTGAAGGGGCTTGCACAGCTTCAAAACTTCCCTCACTCTCCCTGAAACCAGAGAGCAGGCTGGTAGTGGGCAAAATCTGGGAAGGGACACAACTGATCTGAACTGAACTGTGCCATGCCATGCCATCATTCACCTAGGTAGTCTATCTCTTTATCTTGATCCTCAAGTTTACTTGGTTTTGCCCTTCCTGTTCTCTCCCCGTCCCACTGAGGTGGGGAATGGGAAAGCATCTGCGCACTGTCAGACCACCATGTGAGGGAAGGAATGTGTTTATTTGCTGCATCAGCCATGTATAAGCTTTTCAGAGACTAAGGGAAGCCTGTTAGCCTGTTTCGGTTTGCATCAGAGAATTAAAAAGTGAGAAAAAGGGTGAACATTGCTGTATTTCAGACCTGTGGGAGGGTTAGGTCAGTGCTGGGATACCTGGTGATGTTTTAAACATAGAATGTGTTTTGAAAGAAAATAACTGATTATTCAGGTAACAGGTCTGGATTCTACTTCTTTTGTGTTGGGAAGGCACACTGTGGTTGAGTTAGATGCTAGTGTCTGTGTTTTGGGTGGAATGAGATTTAAGTCTCTCACCAGTACTCATTTCTGTCCCGTTGGCAACTGAAGTCTCTATCCCTCTACATTCTGTTTTACACATTGCTTCCAGCAGAGGTTGTTCCAGTGAATCCTGTTTTAGGTGTCCTGCTGTGCTTATGCTCATTGGTAGACATATGGACATACCTGTACATGTATGGGAGGTTAGTGTGGTTTGTGGATTCACATTATGGGTTCAATACTGTAAGGTTGCTGTATTGAAATCCTTTTTTGAGGTTTGGCCTTCAGTCTTCAACAAGTGAATTAGTAGGCCACAGGAAAAATTAAGAGAATAACAACTACTTATATATATATATATATATATATGTAAACCTTTGTTTCTACTTTTTTTTTATTTTCAAACAATATTCTGTATACAGTTGATATACCTAATAAGCATTGTAGAAACAGCTTCTTGATGTTTTCTATTCTGTATTTAGTGGGAGAAAGTGTCATAATTTGCATTTTTGAAGCATATATTTAGTGAAGTAGACAAAGAAAATTGACTTAAAGAAAGTTATTTCTAGATTTGCTTTTTCATTTTACACTGAGTTGTACTTTATTGTCTAGCTTTGGGATACAGGGTACTCTCCAAAGTAAATGAGTAATCAAGAAGACCTATAAAAGGATGTGAGAGAGGAGCCTACTGAGAACAAGTGCAGCTCCTGGTTTCGGAACATTCTGGAGGCTCACAGGGGGGATTTTATTTGTTGGTTTGTGGGGGTTTTTCCATTTCAGTACAAGTGTGGACACACTTACTAGAAGAGTTGGCAGAGAGGAAGTAGTAGTGGGTGTTTCATAGTCATACTGAAACCAGCAGGTGGTACATCTTCTGATTGTATCAAATTCTTTAGCCTTAGATGAAATGGAACATACGTTAAAAGGACTGAGAGGGCAGTTGTCTTTGAAAGAGTCATGTGTGGCATGAACTTTATGGGTGAGGCCTTACCTTTTTCACCTTCTAGTCTTTAAGGGTCAGAACACAGCAAATAGAATAAGAAGAAGGTAGTCTACAGAACATAGCTCTCAATGACAAGGAGCTTTCAGAAAATAATCTCAATAAATCAATCACTAAAGAGAAACCCCAAGGTCTGATAGAGAGAAGGTCAAGGGGGAAAGTAGTCCCTCCATGCTATAGTGCATTCCCTCTAAACAGCGAGGTGTGCACTCCTGATGAGGACCTGTGTGGCTGCATGAGACCTCATGAGTACAGCTGTGAGCCCTGCTGGGGAGACTGTGTGCCCAGGAGATGGGCAGCATGGCCTGCTCTAGGAGGAGACCTGTAAGCTGGCACTGGAAGCAAAATGCAGGGCTTGACCCATAGATCCCTGATGGCAATTAGGATTTCTGCTGCCTGCAAGCAGTTTGTCATGGGTGTGCATAGAGGAGTTGATTTGCTGTAGTTAGTGGGTTTCCCCCAGGGATGTTTCATGGTGGGAGCAGATCCAGAGAGATGATGTTCACTGGCTCTGGAGTTCAGTAGAAGGTGAACTGGATGAATTCAGGAGAGAGAGAAGAACAGGTTTGAGAGGATGTCAGTAGAGGAGGATTTGACTCATACATTTGTGAATGTCTGCTCTCTGATGTTGTTAGTAGCAAACTGACTTTTCCAACTGAATCTGTTTAGAGAACATTCTCACCAATGGAGATAATGCTTAAAGACTGTGGAAGAGCACAACATTTGCATCAAATCTCCTTGCTTTAACTCATGAGATTGCTGAGACATCATTGCTATTTTGGTGTATGATCATCCTCTAAAGCAGAGGTGAAAGAGAAGAGGAAATCTGTCTTTCTGAGTTCATTTTCAAATCCTATAAACTTGTTTGTGTTATGCAAAGCAAGTTCCGGGCACAAAATATCTGGAAAATGTGCCAATGTGTAAATACACTTTATTTCTTTACCATTGATGACTTGAAGTTGAGTAGCTTGAATTCAGACTGAAGATCTCACTTCAAATTACTGTTAATTATATGGTTGATGGTAACTTAGTAAAGCCACTGGCAAAATACTGTGGTATCATAATAGTAAATAACAGTAAGACGGTTGAGATTTTTTTTAAAGGCTTTACTTCAGAAAGTGACAACTATTTCCTTTCCTTTTAAAATAATTTTTAAATGCATTTGCAAGGTCTTTTTTTTGCTTTTTCTTTTCTTTTTTAAGATTTCATTTTATTGTAATCTTACAGTCTAGTGAACTAAGTAACTGATTGTGTTAGGGATTATCATAATCATAATTCCTTTTTTTCTGTTAGGGATTATCATAATCATAATTCCTTTTTTTCTGTATTTGATTTATAACAGCAATAATAAAGTAAACAAATAGTACACACCCACCTGCTACATGCCCCTATTGATAAATTTTAAATTGCATGAAACCCACAAAAAGAAAATAAAGCAAGTTGTACAATGGAGAGGACACATTTCTAAATTTTTGGCAAATACTAGCCAATAATGACAGTCTTTTGTCATATTTCTCCATACTCCTCTCTGACATACATAGTAAAAAGAAAAATTGATGCACAGGCCGTCATCAGCAAATCTCGGAGGAAAGCAAGCTAAAGACAGAAAATCGTTTTGGAGTAAAAACATCCATTAATCTTCCTACTAAAAGACCACAGAAATTTCTCTCGGGAAGTTATTGCTTGTAAAATCAGTAGTGAGATATGCAGCCTTTCACATAGATATCATATATTTGTTTCTGACTGAGTGTAGCCATGACTGAAAACAGTTTTTTCCTTGGTGTATTGCATATCCTTGTGAAACCAGCTGGTGGGCTTGGCAGAACTCCAGTCACATCTCATTGCTACTTAAATGGCATTTTGGTTGGCATTGTTTGCAGTGGAGCTAGAGCTTAATAGGATGTGAAAAGTGAGCAATATTCATTCTTTGAAGATGCTGGTCCTTTGACATGGCAATGTGTGGACTCCAGTGTGTTGTTTAAGTGTGCTTTTCATACTTAATGGATTTTCTGAGGCAATCTCTCACTTTTGAGCTCTACATTAAGTTGTAATGAAGCAAATTGTTTCTCTTCAAACACGTTCTTCAACACATGCTTGCACATGCTTCAGTGAATGCTTTTTGACTGATTAAAGGTTTTGTGTATAATCTTGATCCTGAGGAGTAACTTCTGCCTCCATAATTTACTGAAGTAGTTTACATTTATTTGCTTGAAGACTCTCTTCTGGTTGAGTAGTTCAGTGACAACAGTGGGATTTATTAAGGTATAATCAATAGCTTTTATATCTGATTAATCTGCTCTGGTTCATTACACTGATCAAATTTAAGGACATATAATGCATATTTTCTATAATAATCTCTAAAAAGGAAACTTCAGATTGTATTGATTAAATCAAAAGAAGTCCAGTTTTCTTCTATATTATTGAATTTAGTCTAACAAGTAACATAGCACTGAACATGTTGTTATACTGTATCTATCCAGAGCTGATGTTAGGCATTTTGACTTCAGATATCAGGGGAAGTCGGGCACAAGCTGAAAGCAGTTTTAACGTGCTTATCGTCCAATAAGCAAGGAGCATCCTGAACATATGCTCAAATTCACAGGTTGCACTTTTCAACATCAGCTTCAGTATCAGTGCCATTAATAAAATGCTTTCATAGTAGAGGGCATAGTCCTCATCCTGGAATCATCTTTATAAATTTCCCCCCTTGCACATACACAGCATATAATATATAGCAGGGAACAGAATTTCCCATAGTTTTGTGGGGTTTTTTTGTCCTTTTAGGGCAGGTTTAAGATTTGTAAGTTGTTAGAAAATGGTCTCTGAAGAATACAGACCTATGGAATAGATGTTCTGGGCAACAAATGAATTATTATAGGGTTTTTTGAAGTGACAAAAGCAGAATTTGCAATTTGGGTAGATCCTTCCATTATTGTGTCCCTAATTCCTTGATATGCATAGTGGACACACTGCATTTTATTCTTATTCCTCATATATTTGATTTTTCTTGTTTTGTTTTCTGAACATGACTTCACTTGCATTGTTTTGAAAAGAGACAAAATTAGATAGAGGTTTTTTGTTACAGAAATACATCTACTGGGCATTAGCATAAGAACAGATATTCACATCAGTAGGAAAGACTAGATTGGCAAAAGCTAGAATTAGGGCAAGTTACTAATTTTAATTATACCTCTCCAGTAATATTCTAATGAAATTTTCATGGTAAAAATGCTAATCAATTGTAAATTATAGTAATGCTTTCATAAAATATTAAGAATTCTGTAGGTTTTTGAAAGGTGTATCTTATAAATTTAATCCAAAGTTACCTGTGTGTTTCAAAGCACTTAGTAATGTCCCCAGTTTGATGCATCTTACTATTACAACTTTGTAGTAAGACTACACAGTTCTTTTTTTAGCTTACTGTCCTTCAACTGAATTGTTTATTCCAACAGAAGATTTTTTCCTGTTCCTAATTTAACAGGGCTTTCCCAGAGAAACCTTGGTTGATGTAGTTGAAGAGCGTTATCCAATCAGACCCACTCTTTTTACAAACCAAATTCCTTTTTCACTTCATTTGCCCATTTTTTACATGGGAGACAGCTTTGCATGTGGTAATCTTTAATGAACATTTTTTCATGCCCTCACTAATTCCCAGAAAAAAGTCAGAACCCCATGGCACAGTTTACAAAGCACAGAACTTCAAGATTAACATGAATATTGGGTACGTATAACTAAATTATTGGCTGAACATGGGTCAACTTCATTTCTTGCCTGCAGTACCTTTGCTGACTCAAGCCATTGTCAAATTTCCTACAAAGCGACTCCTTCAGTAGTCTTTCTGGGGCCTAAATAGCTACTCTGAGAAATATAAATGAAATCTCTTTCAGGAAGGGAGTATGGCTGGTAGAAAGCAAGGAACCTATTTATCACCCTGCCTGATCTCTGCCTGTTAAAATTACCCCTATGGGCCACGTGAAATTGGTACATTCTTGGGTTCTGATTTCTCAGTTTAGCTCCAGTAGTGGGGGGGGGGGGGGGGGTCCCAGAGTGAGCTTGTGTTTCTGTCCTTCAGCTGGAGATTTACCTCTGACCAGCCCTCCTGGTGCCACAGACCAGACTTCTGCCCAGGAAGCCAGCCAGCCATCACAGTTAGTCTGGATCTACCCATAGGTCCATGAAATGTTCCAGCAGTAGGGAACAGTGATGCTGTCTCTTTTGCCACTCCTGAATGGAAAGGGAGCCTCTAGAAGATGAGTGAAGAGGAAAAGAACTTTCCAGCCATGGTTACCACTCAGGGCAAAGCTTCTTTTTCAGTGGAGGAGTCTGCTTCAGAAACAGACAGAGCATGGTCATGAGTCAAAATATAAGCTTAGGCTATAAATGTCCTAAAAACTGAAAAATCTCAGTGAAGTAAAATATCTATCTCCTATGACTACCTTCTTATGTTGCTGTTAGAAAATGCTGGTTTTTTTCTGTACGGTACACATTTTCTGTGTGTGTGTGTGTGTGTGTGACACTTTTTCCTACTTCCAATCTTATTTCCCCCACCTTTACATATGATTCTGTGTGTGCAAGAGTGGTAGTAGTCTTATTTTACTGAGTAGAAAATTTAGTCTTTAAAACCAATAAAGTATTCTTGTGCCATCTTCAGTGTGTTCATGATTCATCCCTTTGCTTCATTGCTTCTGTTTAATCCAAACTAATACCAGTATCCTTTTTTTAGAGAAGAAAATAAGTACTATTTACAACATACACTAGAGGAGAAAAAGCAATTGACTCCCTCTAAAACATGCTTCATTTGTAGTCCTGTGTTCTTAAAATGCAATTGCTTTCTTTTGCCTGCATTTATAACTGTTTTGTTAGGATTGGGGTCAGTGTGCTTTCCAGAATGGAAATCCAATACAACTTTTCCTACCAAAGTTTTTTTCTTAGCTTATTTTATATTATAGCTATACTTTATATCTATAGACATAGATATATAGTTTATCTTCTGAGATTTTATGCAGAAAGAATGAAACAAAGGAAAAAGGAGGACTACAAAATTACGGCAAATAGTTGCATGGGTTGGTATTCCACTTGGTTCTGTTTCTTCCTAGTTAATCAAATACTTTCTCTTATGTTTTGTTATAATTGCTACTGTACTTTGCTACAGCCATTTGTTTCATATTAGCACAGATTTAACTGTTTATGTGCCATCTAAACACATCTCCCATCTTACATTTCAGATTCTCATAAATTCACATGCATGCTTCCTGATCACAATTCATACACCTACAGGTGACACTGTTCAAGTGTTCTCCACTGTTTTTTAAGGTTTTATCTTAACCCTTAAAAGTTTTTAAACTTTTCCGTGAAGCAAGACAAAAATATATGAAACAATAGTCATTTAACTGTTGGAAGTGTAAAGAGACTGTCTAAAGTGTAAAAAAAAAAAAAAGACCAGTAATGCTAGCAGCTTTTAACAAATGTGTAACAAAAAAAATAACTTATTTGATTCAGGTTCAGTGTATATAAATCAAAAATAGATTGATTTGAACTTACAGGCTGTCTTTTATAAGTGTGAAAGTAGTTCATTAATTTATAATGGGGGAGAGTAGAAGAAAAATAAATTGATGCAATTTTATTATTTATCACTGATGGGTTCTAGTTTATGGCCACAAATTGATTAACAAAAAAGGGTTTTTTGAGCAGGTCAGAATTTTTTAACCTGAATGAAACATTAACATATCTTCATGTGTGTATGAGCCAGCAATATATGTTCACAGACCAGAAGCCCAAGTGTATCCTGGCCTGCATCCAAAGCAATGTGGGCAGCAGGTGATTCTGCCCCTCTGCTCTGCTCTGCTCTGCTCTGCTCTGCTCTGCTCTGCTCTGCTCTGGTGAGACCTCATCTGCAGTGCTGCATCCAGCTCTGGGATCCATAGCACTGGAAAGAAATCTACCTGTTGGACTGAGCCCAGAGACGGGTCACAGAAATTATCAGAGGGATGGAACACCTCTCCTGTGCGGAAAGGCTGAGACAGTCAGGGCTATTTGCTGTGGAGGAGAAAGCCCCAGCAAGACCTCGTTCTTGCCTTCCAGTACCTGAAGGGACCCTACAAGAAAGCTGGAGAGGAAAAGACTTTTTTTACCAGGGTCTGTAGAAACAGGACAAAGGAAAGGAGTTTTGTACTGAAAGAAGGTAGGTTTGGATTAGACAGAAGGAAGAAATGTTTTATGATGAGGATAGTGAGACACTGGAACAGGTTGCTCCAGCCCCATGGCTGGAATTGCTCAGGGCCAGGTTGGATGGGGCTCTGAGCAACCTGGTCTAGCGAAATATGTCCATGCCCATGACAGGGGGACGTGGACTAATTGATCTTTATAGAATTAGTTGGATTGTGTTGTTTTGAATAGGAATAAATGTATATTGTTTATTGCTTAAACTTTATTTCATTTTCATTTCTTTTTTGTTTTGTAAGGTTTGCAACTCCTGATGCTTAAAGTCTCTTCTGCTGGTCTTTACTAGATGCTTCTGGGACAAACCAAGCAAGGCTTAAACTTCTTAAACAGTTGGGGTGCTTCTAGTAAAAATCTTAACATTTATTTGAAATTTCAGTGCATCATTTAGAATTTTTTTCCTTTTTGACTGAGTCACCACTCTGCTTATTTTAGTTAGTTTTGAATGGCTTTATATCCCTTCAGGTACATGGGCATTAGCCAATTTCACAGATATAGTGTACCTCATAACAGTGTGCAAATAAAAGAGCATTTACCGGTGTTTAATGGCTGAGTGAAGACAGTGATCTGGCCTCAGCTGAAATACATTATGCACAAGTTGGTTTACATACGGCCATATGTGTTCAGGGAAACAGCTTGAATTTTGCTAAAATTTGGAATTCTGGTCACATGGTTTAACTCTTATGGAATGCCCAGTTCTTCTGCAATACCTAGGTCATGGTGGCAGTGAGCAGGATGCCAGGCACCCCATTGCTAGCAAAGCTTTGTAGAGGTGTGGACAGCTTGAGAGAAGAGCTTGGTCTTGTAGGTGTGCTCTGTAGGAGGCCCTGTGCCCATTACCAGTCAGTGTTCACACAGTTGCACTACTGTTTTCTTTCAGCAGATGGAAGATGATGATACTCATTCTACTTTTGCACTGCAGAACAGAGTCCACAGCACCTGCTTAAACTTGTACAGTACAGTCTTAAACTTGTCCTCTTCCCTACCTGAGCAGATCAAACCCCGCATTTCCCGCCTTAATATTGTGCCTCGTATCTGCTGGGGGCCTTTCTGGGGAAAGGGAAGCCATCTGTCTGTCCTGCTGGGATGCTTCTACTTTAAAATAAAAAAATAAAAAAAATATGTGGACAGTTTTGAAAGTGTGTTTATGAAGGAAGGATCTAGGACTGGATCATGGTTATCTTATGCTTTGAAATTAATGATGGTTTAACATAAAAAACTGTTGCCATTGGTTTATCAAGGATTGAAGCATAGGTCGTTTCCTTTCGGTGAATGCTTTTATCAAATACTTAAAGAGACTTACTCATCCTGTTATCTCCTTCTAAATCTAGGTCAATAATTTCTGTTTGTTTAGATGAAAACAGAAGGAGCTGGTGTGGGTTCAAATAAAAGTACTCTGATAGTTTGGAAATATTGCAGAAGTGGGACAGAAATTGAGACTTGTTCCCAGACTTAAACATATCTTGTTACTTAGCTCTGAACGCTTTCTCTTTCATATATAGTCCTCACTCTACCATTCCTTTTAAATGTTATGTAGGGCATGAGGATGTGGAGGATTACAGTTATTAGACTAAAGCCTTTTTATGTATTAGAAGAGTTCATGAGCTTAATTAGTTTAAACTTTAGCAAGTGTTTCTTAAGAGCAATATTTGTTTATTTTGATACTTTTTTGTATTTAGTGGATTATTTTCCTATAGAGGTGATTTTCCAAAAGTTGACTAAAGCACCTTTGGAAGCAGATCATGCCAGGACAATGGTGCAAAGCAGAGTAGTCTCCTACAACAGGGAAGCTAAACAATTTTAAGACAGGTGAAAGTGAGCTTTAATATATTCTTAATTATTTTTCCACAGCCAGGAAAGGCTATGCTCACAGTGGTTAAAATTATCTGCCAGGGCAGTGACAGTGTAGAGCAGCCTACTGGCCATGCTCTCACTTAGCTGTGGCACTGGAAAATATGTAACATGACTGCATCTACCACTGATATCACTAGTCTTTTCTTTCTCTTGAAGAAAGATTGCCAGATGGAGACCAATTTTTCAAGTGGTACTTGAAATCTTCTTTATAAGTAAGAATTTTAATTCACTTGACAGTATAGGTGAAGAGGTAAAGGAAAAATGAACAAACAAAAACCAACACTTAACATGAAAGTAGTGAATTAAGTTTGATAAAAAGTAAATGACAATTTTTGAGAGTGGTTCAGCTCTTCATAAAGGACATTATTCCTTTAAAGAAAAGAGGTTTTTGTATATGCTCTTTCAAAATATTGTGTGCTGAAAACTGTCAAGTAGATCTTGCGTAAACACTTACTGGTGTTTCTGTGCTGGCCATCACATTCTCAGTATTGTTTTTCACACTTTAATTCTTTCACACTCTAGATTCCTTGTGCAGCATTCTGCCCAAAGCATGTCTCAGTAAGAAAAGGGCAAATAGTGCATTTTTAATTAAAATATTGACATAAATTTAGAGTGTCAGTTGAAGAGTTTTTCATATCATTGGTGTTTTTAGTCCCATTGAAGACAAGCAAGCACAAGGAAAGGCTTTATTCTACCTGAGTTTGAAGAAGATATTTGCGCTAGCACCTTCAAGAGAAAGCAGATGCTGAGTCCTAGTACATAAAAGTGACTGTTTAAGAGATCCCTTTTTAGCCTGTGGTCTTACTAGTGCTGGGTGCCAACACAGAGGCTTAGAAGAAAAGTTAGAAACAGAGAAATTCTCAAGAGCTTACCTTCTGATATATGCACTCATGGCCAGCAGTTTAGCAAACCATTGAGAAGGAGGTTCACTAGCGCTGGGTGTTTGTGAACGTTAAGGATTTGTATCTTTTTAGTCAGTTCGCTGTTGGCATCCAAAACATCCTGTTGCAGTGAATTCCCAGTTGTGTTGTATAAAAATTGCTTTCATCTGTTTATTTCAGACCTACCACTGAATGACTCCACTGGGTCAATGGTTTGTTGTGTTACAGTGCTTGTGTTAAAGTAGTAATTAAATCCCTATTTCCTGTCTTTACACACTACATCGTTTTAGAGCCTTCTACCATCTCCCCACCTAGTTGTATCTTTTTCAAGCTACTCTATTTAATCTCTCCTCATACAGAAGTCACTTTATTCTTCTGATAACCTGTATTGCTTTACTCCGTGTCTTGTCCTGTTCTTAAGTAACTTTTGAGAAAGTGTAATTAAGAGAGTATATATCATCTATCTTCTTACACTTCCACATATGCTCAAGTAACACTGAAATGTTTTGTCTTCTTTCTCAAAATCTTTTTTCCCTTACCTTCTTATTAATGCTAATATTTTAACTTTTCAAATATCATGTAAGATTTCTCAGAAAGCTCTTTTAAAAATATTTGCTTTGTGTAATGGCTGTAAAAGGAACAAAATTTGAGTGACAAGTAAGTGTGTTGAGAGGGTTTACTTGGAGATCAGCTTACCAGTCAAGGAACAGAGCTTGGTATATAATCTTTTGAACCTATTCAGGGTTATATATTTTTCCTCAGATTCAGCCTTGTCCAGAGAAAGGAGTTAAAAATCCATTGAAATATACACAACCAGATTCTGTCTGTTTATGCATAAACATCTTATGGAATTTGTAGATATGGCAAATAAAGATGTTGAGTGTGCTAAAATATCTGATATTTGAATGTAACCCATCATATCTGGTTTTCCTTGTCTGAGATGACACTTTGAGTACAGAAACGGGAGAGCACATCTCATGTTTTAATCTAGCCTGAAGTCATCTATTCCGGTAGCAGGGTAAACAATTATAATTTGAATTCCCCAGTATCCAGTTGGGTATGATGATTGCCATAAATTGTTGTGTGTATTTGTCATTGTATTAGAGTTTTCTCAGAAGACCATTTTAACATTAACTATTTTTAAAACAGATGTCTGCTTTTTATTTTTTTATTTGAATTTAATTTTTGTCAATAACTACAGGAAGTCATTATCAGGTAGCAACATGCTATTCATTTAACATTTCTTCTGCAGTCATGCTGACAGTAGAACATTCCATTTCCGTAAATGTAAAGTTATCTAGCTAGATACAGGTGAAATTAGGGTGCATTTGACTGAGTATTAAACCACAGGTGATATATTGATCTGGCAGAAGCAGGTTCAGTGCTTTTATAGGCCAGAATATTGAAATTCTGTAAACACTAAGACAAATTTAAGTGTCAAAGCAATCTTTTAACAGTGCTTATGGCTGTAAAAAATGTATCTCATATTTATCAGGGCAGATTTTGACATCTTTAATTGCTTATTTTCAGGTGTGGAAGGAGTTTTCCCCTAAGGCTCTGTCCCTTCGTGGTTCCTCTTATTTTTCCAGGTCGTTACAAAACATAGGACTTTACTGCTGACACAAGGCTTAAGAGCAGTGCATAGTACACCTGATCTGTAAACCTGTAACTGTTTTGAACCCCAGTGGCAAAGAGTTGGTTACAAGTATTGAGGTCTTGTACTAGTGATGGGGACAATCATTTTGCCAGAAGATTACTGCTGACCAGAGAAGGATGTTTTCTATTATATACTGTTAACACTCTGTTTTTCATTTGGTTTCACTTTATTCAAAATTTCTTTCATGCAAGGTTGAGTTAAATAGTGTGAAGTCAGCTGAAGTTAAGAAAAGATGAATGTTTGTGAGTTTTGGAAAACACAGAAAAATGTAAAAAAAAAAAAACAACCTCAAATGTATATTTAGAAGTCCAAAGCTCAAGTAGACTGAGAATTTGTAGACATCAACGGAAACAAATTCTTACGTTCTTACTTTCCAATGTAATCCCATTGGTTCTGAAGGAGGTACAGCAAATACAGGAGTTGATGTTCATGACAGAGAGAATTTTTATGCTTTCTGCTTCTTTACTTGAAAGGGAAAACCTTCTTAAAGCTCTGGGAGAGCAGGAATTGGCATGCAAATACCTGAAATTGCCAGCGTTAGCCTCCATATGCGTCTCTGAACAAGTACCACTTTAAAAGTTTTTACCAACTTTGACAGGCTCTTCTCTTCATAACTTAGATTTTCTATTTGTTAAATTGTGTCCATTTTTTTCTGCGTAGGAGAGTATAATGGATTGTCATATGTCTCAGTGGTATCAAGGCTTTTGGCACTGTTTCCCACGGTATTCTTGCATCCAAATTAGGATGTTGTGGTCTGGATGACTGGACAATTAGATGTCAAAGTCTAGCTGGATAATGGGGCAGGACACATAGGCTAACAGGAGAAAACTCAGCAAGGACAAATGTGGAGTTCTGCACCTGGGAGGGAGTAGTCCATGCGGACTTACAGAGGGGGGCTGACTGAGTGGCTGAAGTCATCTCTGCTGGAAGAAACCTGAACATCTTGGCAGGCAGCAAGAACATGAGCCATCAGTGGTCCTTGTCAGCAAAGGGACAAAACCATCTGGAGCTGTATTGGCAGGACTGTAGCTGGTCAAGCAAGGAAAGTGATTATCCCCCTTTTACTCTGCACTTTTTAGACCACACGTGGAGAAATTTGCTCTATTTTGGGCCCCCCTAAGCAGGAAAGATATTGCCCAACTGAAGCAAGTTGAGCTGGGAACTACAAAGGAGGTTGGGCTGGAGCACAGACCCAGTCAGCAGGGGCTGAGGGACAGTACTCTGAGAAAGAAGTTGGGCTACAGATCTGCTGATGTCCCTTCCAGTAGGAATGATCTCATGATTTTCGTAAAAGGCATTATTACTGAGATGTTTCGTTTTGGTACCCATGTCTCCATTTAAAATCAATTTTTTTGTTATATAGCTTTTATAGATTTTGGTATTATCTTGGTAGAGACAAAGAAGTCTTTCATAAAAAATTACAATTTTACACAAAGAATTTTAAAATGTCTAAGTCTTTTATTCATGGTGTGGAACTGTATGTAAGAGCTAGGCTTCATTAAGATGATAGCATTAAAAGGGAAGGAAAAAAATTATTTCTGAAGCACCAGAAGGTGTTAAAATAATGCTGGTGCAAATCCATTATTGACAGTACTTATCTCCAGTCTTACCAGAAATACCAACATTGTCTTTGGATTATTTCCCTTTTGTCTGTAACATAGAGTGAAACATGCAAGAGATCACTGTTCAGATTTTAAAATCATGTGAAATGTATTTGAAGGGTGTATACCCCGTAAAAGAAAAGATTGCAGAAAGGAGATCCATGTTGTACTGGATCAAAGAGAAGGTCTCACCTGTGTACCATGGTCTAATACGTCTGAGGCAAGTAAAACGTTTTGGAGATACAAGATGCTTCAGTTTGGGATGAGGAGCTGAGGTGAAAATAGACAGAATGATATTAAAAAAAACCAACAAACAGAGTAGAAGCAGAAGGACACTGTTAGAAGAACCAGTACCTGTTTGAATATACCTTCTTTTCATGAGAGAGAGAATTTTAGGAGTCCCCTGCTGTCAGCAGGGTGAGCTTTAATCTTACAGTGTGGGTTTCTTTAGTCACCTGTTCCAAACATGATATATATAAAGTCTAGTTTTATAAAAAACCAGTATATGGACCTGTTTAAGTACTGATCTGACCTTCCTTTCATTGCAGATAGTTCAACATACTCTCTATTCTTGCATGGGCTTTTTTATGTGTTTGGGGGTGCTGTGTTTTTCCCTTACTCCTGGAGGTTTGTTTTTAACTTTTTACTACTAAGCTGAAAGTCATGACACATTGCCAGTGTTTCTACTACATTACCATCAGCCATGTATTTAAAATTAATTTGAAGTGAAATCTCTTTGATTTCAAGCTATTCAACCTCAAGTCACCAATATTATAGAATTGAAGTGTATTTTTGTGCTGGCACATTTTGATAAATTCGGAAATCTTCAATAAATTCAGCCTTCAGGCCCCACAAATTAGTTGTTTTAGCACAAAGTGTCGAGAACAAGTGAGCACTTGTAGTGGTGGACTATGTGGCTGCAGCTTTCCAGTTATAGTCTTCACAGTGATGCCCATTTTCTAATATGGTAAGATGCACCTACTCCTTTTTCAATTAAGCTTATTTCTTTATGCAGCTGGAAAACAACAAATTGGTCAAAAGAGAGATTCTCATGTGGTTCCATGGTAAATTGCTTCCTTCATGTTGTAATCTTAGTTATACAGAAAATGAGCTCATCCCAGAAAAATAAGTCAGAAGAGTACCTTTAGGCTTTAAGCTGAAGTTATAATAAGACTCCAGAAACTGAAAACAGGTACAAAAGTGCTCATTAGTTAAAGCAGCTACAACCATTAGCTTTCACTTTTAATCTGTTTTGCTTTTTCTGTGATATGAAGTGCTAAAAGTGTTCAGATTTCTTCAATAACTTTTCCATAAGTAAACGTTTATTTTCTGGGGTTGGAGTCTCTTCTTTGGCTTGTTTTACAGTGTTGCAGTTTATCAGAGTAAGAAGCAAACTACCTAGCATCCTGTGTCTGAAAACTTGTCTTTTTTAAGACAATGACAAATGTTCCATTTCCTAACCATTTCCAATTGCATTTGTTCCTTAAATATGCTTTTTACCATTCATGTTTTTTACAGCCGAGCAAAATTCTGAGTCATTCCTTATCTTCACTTTGGAGAAGCAATCACTGCCTAGAACTGCTGTTTGCTTGCAGAGGCCCTTAGCTTTCAAAAATAAATTAGCTTTCACATACATAGGTATCTGTGGTTCAAGGCTATGGTTTTGGCAAACAGTGAGACTAAAAAGGCCAGTTTCAATGGGATGGTTAATTTAACTGTTGCACATTATCTGATGCTTTTAGGACACTTTAAAATTTGATTAAAGACATAGTTTTGCTATCCTGTCTCATGGAGGGGGGGGGAGGTGTTCCTCTTGCTACACTGCTAAATTCCTTTACATCAATCTTTAAGTCTGTATACTTTAAGTTCCAACCTATTGTAACCCTGTTTAAGCAAGGCTAACTCTGGTCTGATGAGGTTTATCTGCCTTGACCCCCTTTCTAGACTATGGTAGAAGCCATTCACAGCCCACAACTAAGAGTGTGGTGACACATTGCAATAATTTTACATTTGTGTGGGAACACTGTGTAATGCTTACCTCCCTTACTTGGCATTGTACATTCCCACAGTTTGACCAGTTCAACCATGTGCATGGCTGCTGTTTGTCTGAACCAACAGAACGACCATGTTTAAGAATCTAAATACCCTTTTTTATTTCTATAAAAATGCTAAACAAACTTTATATTGAATCAGTCAGAGAAGTGTTTTACCAATAATAGGCTGACACTATTTTAATGTAATTCTATTTTTGAAGGTTAGGGATGTAGAACAGTATTGGTGGCAGATTTTGAAGGTACCAATATGAGCTACATGATGCAATCCAGATAAGTTCCCATTTTCTTCTTTGAAAACATTCTGCTGCTTCTCAACCCATAACCAGACATGTTGTTACTGGCTCAGGGAAACTGTCCTGAAGCTTCAGTCAGACCTGTTAAGTGCAAAACAAAGACTTTTAAAAATCATTAGCGTAAGATTTTGCTTTTTTGAAGACTGCTGGTAGCAACCAGGAAGCTTTATGTGCTTAATCACAAGCAAGTAGTTAAAACTTCTCTTCTGTTTACTTGTGGAAGTTACATTCTTAAAGTGTTATGTTTATTATTTCCATTTGCTTTTTACTTAGACAGGCAATCTGTGAAATAATCACTAGGCTGATTAAATATTCAGTGTGAGGCTGACTTGATCAGGTGAATTGGATATCACAAGGGATTGGAGTTTGTAGCAAGAGATTGTTCCCTGGTCTGACTGAGGAGGTTAACTACAGCTTTCTAGCGTCTGCAGACATCATGACTTCTGTTTAGGGTTAAAAGTGAACTTAAAACCCTTAGTTTGCCAGCTTTTCTTCAGCACTATGTTAAATAAGGCCTCGCTTATCCTCTTCTAAGAGGAATAAAGGTGCACCAGGACAGTGTCATCATTTACGATCTCGTTTTAGAGAAAAGAATGAAACTTTCATCTTTTCATAGTGTGAAATCAATGCATAGTAGATAAAATAAGTTCACAGGATTTATTCATGTGAGGTTTTATGATAGTTTCTTAATGTACTTTTTCTTTCTTTGCAGCTATTGGCTGACAAACAAGGTCCACATTAAACGACCTAGCACTGGTCTCCTCATGTATACGCTTGCCACCAGATTTTGTGACGAAATTCACCTATATGGATTTTGGCCATTCCCAAAGGATTTACGTGGAAAACCAGTCAAATATCACTATTACGATGACCTGAAGTATCGGTATTTTTCTAATGCCAGTCCTCATAGGATGCCATTAGAGTTTAAAACATTGTATGTATTACATAATAGAGGAGCACTTAAATTAACAACAGGGAAATGCATACAGCAATAAAGCACATGTAAAGTACAATAAATACAGAATACACACTTCATCATATAGATGTTGTGAAATGGCAATGGGACCACAGTGGGGATTTGTTTCAATACCCACTAAGCCATTGGAAAAAGAAATTTTATCAGAAGTACATAACCAGCTATTATACCTGTAAAGTGCTATATAATTAAGCTATCTTGACTGCAAGGGTTCAAGTAAGTGCCACTTTCACTAAGAACAAAGCTTGAATGTATATTCAGTAGTGTTTACAGGATTCAGTGACACATTCATCATTAATTGAAGAAATGAGCCTGCTGATTTGCAACTGTGGTCAGGCAGCTCACAGAAGAAATACCCAGTGGATGGAACATTTTCTTGAGCAGATAAACCTGGCTTTGGCAGAAAAGATCATGGTGGATTTGAGTAGAGAAAGTGAAGTCTGGAAGATCAAGCAAATCAGTAAATGCCTTCAGTCAGAGAACTGTTTCTGATCTTGTATTATAACCTCAACTTTTGTTGCTGTTTTTCTTACTGCTGTTGGTTGGGGTTTTTTCCTTTTAAGTATTGGAGCCCTTACAGGATGTTAAAGATGTTATGAGTAACTAAAGTATATCTGTTTGGCATTGTCTTAAGAAAAAAAGATTCATAAGCATGAGAGGGTAGAGGGGAACATCAAATATTTTATCTAGTGCTATTGTGTTGTATCCTGCTGTCACACAACCCTTAACATCCCAAGTGTTCTTCTAGCTACCGCTGTCAGTACCCATTACACTGAACCACTCAGAGATCATTTTGATCCATTTTTAAAGAGGAATTTTTCTCTCGTGTACAGATTTGAAGACATACAAGAAGGTGCCCTTATTTTTGGTGCCAAAGATTACTCTTATACACATTTTTTCCTTACCTTGAAGAAATTGTGTAGATCATAGAACCATAGAATTAGATTTAGTCTTATGTTTCTTTGCTGCTCAAGGGAACATAGTCTTATTTACATTTTTAAGCATCTCAAAGAAAAGCCTCTTTACTGACTTCTCATATAGAATTCTTCAGAAAAATCTGCAGAAGTAAAGAAGTTATTTCATACATTCAAATATATATGTGTAAATACACACGATTTTATTCCTAGTAGAAAAGAAAACACAGTCTAAAGAAACTCAGGTGACAGGGGAACAAATCTAAAGAAAAAAAACCAGCCAATTAAATGGAAAATAAAAGGACTGCAGATAACACAGTTCTTTTAAAACCTAAATTTCTAATACTGTTGGATGCTCTCTTTATCTAATATACCTCTTTTGTATCAGCTTGATGTTCTGATATGTAATCGACTGAAATAACACAGAGCTGCATTATCTCACAGTCTTCTTTTTATAATCATTGTTTATCCACAAAACCAAGAGTTCTTTCACTTCCTTCACTTTTACTTCCTTTTCTTCAGAAAAAGGAGAACAAGAAATTAGAGGAGTGTAGGAGAGGGTGTAGTGCCAGTACAACATACACCAAGAAACAAAACCTGTCTGCCTGTGGTATGTCTTAGTGCTAAAGGAGCACATAAATGAATAACACCATGGTTCCATGTCTTTCATGTCATGCTTTGCTAAAGAGGAGGCATGCAGATACAATGTATGGGTATTTTCTTGTTATGCTTTCATCTCTATGTTAGGTCCTCAGCTCCAAATATGATATTCTACTGAATTTTGAATTAGCTTCAGCAATTTCATATGTATCACCACACTCACAAACACTTACTTGCTGAAAATGCTATTTATTACTCATTTTCTCCTCTTAAATTCATATGTATTTTATCATGCATGACTGGAGATCTGGGATTATGCAAATTTGGTAGCTAAATCACTGCCTGGCAGACAGTTTTGCCAAAAGTTATGGGGAATAGAGTCAGTTTTGCTATGTCTAAGACACAGTAGTATCTTTCCTTATTCACCAGGCTCTCCTACCCAGGACAGTTTACTTTGACCATATGCTAATATTTTGGATATGGTCCTAACATGAAACTCACTGAAACCAAGGTATCACAAGGAACTAAACAGCCATACAGAGAGGAATGTTTGTAATTTGTTGTTGATAAGCCAGAGGTTGTTATTTGTTCACTATGTACACTTGCATTTTAAGACAAGATTATTTCCTTGTTGAAAGGTGGGCATATTCCTGTTCTTGTTGTTAGGGTTTTGCTGCTTTTGATCTTCTAAAACATATTTCATATACATTGACAGAATTTCTATTAAATAAAGAATTCACAGTTGCCAGTCTCTCAGAAGCTCAGAGGAACATCTGCTTAGATTTATTTTCTCTTCTGGGAATGTCTTCTCTGTAGTGTCAGGCCATCAGCAAAAAGCAGGTTCAAGGAGACTACTGTATTAACTGACACGTGATTCTGTTCGCCTCAGGGAAGGTTTGAATATGCCAATTGATTATGTTTCTGTTAGCGAAGTAGGTGGGGACACAATTCCTGTGGCAGTAAAAAAAACTTATTTGTGTAATTCAAGAAATGAAAAGAATGACGCACAGTTAGAAAGCTTGGTGAGAAAATTTGTCTTTAGAAGTCAGCAGACAAAAACTTGACGTGAGTTGTTTTGCAAGCTTCACATTTGATTCGCTGTGAGTAAAGTTAACTTCAATACACAAGCCATGGAGGCCAGATTTTTACCATTAAGTTTCTCTGACTTGGTGTTGCTTAAGATGTGACAATAGCACCTACTTCCAAGACAACAGTGTTTGCTTATACCTTCTCAAAACTGGGCCTTAAACTCATCTCCTGCAGGCTTTCCACCTTCAGTACTGCACACTTTTGGCACCATGAGCCATGGTCTCACGGCTCTGTACTGTCATCCACACTCATCCTCATAGCCCTCTCCCCTCAAACAGGCACCCACATGTGTCTCCCTGCCAAAACCATTGGACTCCTCATCAACACACCTCTTGTCTCACTCTGTCCTGAGCTGAGGTGTGATGTAGTGAGTGGTGGTTTTCAGACCATTCTCTGAGGTAAGTAGCAGTTGTGGTCTCTGACTGTGCAGGTTTTCACAAATACTGACTAGGAGTCATTTTACTCTACTGTTCTTGCATAAGAACTCCATGTGGAGCCCAAACACTCTTGGGAGGCTCCCTGGTATGTGTTGTGCTACAAATTGTCTGTTTTGAGGTCGTTTGTGATTACCAACTACAGGTTAGTCTAGGATGACCT
This sequence comes from Manacus candei, assembly GCF_025592945.1. Taxonomy (NCBI): domain Eukaryota; kingdom Metazoa; phylum Chordata; class Aves; order Passeriformes; family Pipridae; genus Manacus; species Manacus candei. The sequence goes on along the minus strand of NW_026138064.1, from coordinate 3,093,186 downwards.
GAGGTGGGAATGGCCAGGACTTTCCCTGTTAGGTTACATGGCCTTGGTTGGTAGCCCTTGCCCTCTTGGGAAGCTGTAGCAGTGGAGTCATTGCAGACACCCTTTCCTACCTTTCCCTTATACCTCCTGGGGCTCCTGGCGCATTTCTGTTGAGGCACCTCAGGTCCTGAATGGTCACGCACTTCCACTGTGTGACTTTTTCCCTAAAGGTGACCCAGAGCATAGCAGCAAAGGCTTAGCTGCTGTGTAGAAACTTCAGTGTGGAATAGATTTCACCTTGTGGTCCTTCAGCAGTCAATAAACAGCTTAAGCCTCCATAGTTGCCTTGGATGATTTCTGTTGATTTATGTTCATTCAACAACTAATACAAAGTAGGTAAAATAAGTATCCCTAATATTGTAATAGCTGCCCTGGTGAGGAACAACTGAGAGGTACCAATCAGTTTTGTTCAGAGTGTTCCTTGGATTTATCCTCTCATCAGCCGTATTGATTGACACCTATAGTTCCTAAATGTATGTTAGAAATAAGGACTGGGAGCTACGTCAATACAGCAGAACATGTATATTTTTCCAAATGTTATGGCAGCTTTGCATTAAACAACTTGATTTCATTCAGATAAATTTATGTAAATTGTTTATTAAGATACATGTTAATGTTTCCGTGACAGAGTCTTTCATATTTCATTAAAAAAATAGATAAATGTTTGATTGTTAACTTTTCAGCTTTGGGACAGTTCTCTCCCACAGCTCTGAGCCACTCTCCAGTTATAACATCTACTGAACCTTTCAGATCTTGTCTGGTTTAGAGTCTGATGTGTAATAAAGACTGTATCATTCTCTTGTTTAACGGTATAAGCAACATGTGCTTGAGGTCAGTACCTTTTCTCTAATTGACTGCAATTTGGAGCAAATCAGGCGTAGGTTCAGTACTTTTTTTTTTAGTGTTTGGTCTAGCAAAGTGCTGAGCACTTTTTGCAGTGATTTTCCTGGGAGAGACATGTCCAGGATTTAGATGGGGATCTAGATTAGCATATTTCAGAGTATAACTCTGAAATTGCACATTATTTATTTTTAAGAGCACTGTTACTTTGTGTAGGGAAAAGCACAATTGTTATAAACGTAGATAAAATAAAGGAAGAGCGTTTACAGAGAGCTTCATTCCTGCACAGTACTGTTGCTACTGAGTGTATGTAATACAATTTGTGTAGTTTAAAGTATTGATATGTATTCTGTCAGAATTGTCATGTTTGACACTGTTAATATTATTTCAAGTACGGCTATGGGGATTGTTTTTTATTTGTATAACTGTAAAATAAAGAAGTTTTTTCATTTTTTTCTGCTATATTCTGTTCAATATTCCTTTGTAACATAGTTTTGGTTAATTTTTTCAATCATGTGCTACTTGTAAGGTTATGTGGAAGGAGAGTGTCTACTCCTTTAAGGTGTCTGATTAAGGACTTTCTCAACACAAAAGGGGATATTAAGAAAAGAAGGAAGCCATAAAAATGAACAGAAGAACACAAACCTGTCTGACCAATGATAAGGGAGGCAGAGAAGAGAACCAAAACTGACCAGTCACATAAATTGGTAAGGGTATGTGCAATGTAGGATTTTTTATTCCAGTAAGATTTTCTGATCAAGGACCTTGTCAAATGGGATACTAAGGAAAAGGGGGAAACCATGTATGTGGAGACCCAAACCTGACAAGCAAATCATAATGGAGACAAGGACAAGAAGCCAACCTCATCAGTCACACTGAACAGCTACCAAGAAACTGTGGACAAACAGAACTCTGCGACTGATAAGGATGCAGACTGGGGGTCTGGAATGTTGGAGGGGAGGCAGTGGGACTTTGCAAAGTGATGGGGCAAAGCATAGGGGAGGAAAAGAAGAGGAATAGACAGAAAAGGGGCCGGTTGTGTGTAAACCGTGGCAGCTCAGTATGCTTGTCTGGTAGAGTCCTGAGACTGATTGCTGCAGTCTGTCCTAACTCCCTATTAAATCTTCTCTTACTACCTCCTCTGTGTAATCTCACTGTCTGTCCCATGCATGTGCATCCTGCAAGGACTCAGTACCAGACAGTGGGTGACTGCTGGGAGAAGAGTGGGTGCCAACTGTGCTGGTCAGATGAGGGATGTGGATACCACTGGCTTGTGGTGTTGGCTGCTGGACTCAAGTGGTGGAGGTCTCAGTCACCCTCTACAACTCCCCTCTGAAAGGGGGGGGGTTGCAATGTGGATTTTGGCCTCCTTTCCCAATAACAAGGGACAGGACAAGAGGAAATGGCCTCAGGTAGTGCCAGTGGAGGTTTATATTGGATATTAGGGAAAATTTCTTCATTGAAAAGGTCATTAGGCATTGGAACAGCCTGCTTAGGAAAGTGATGGAGTCACCATCCTTTGAAATATTTGAAAGATGTGTGTATATGATGCTGACAGAAATGGTTCAGTGATGGACTTGGGAGTGCTGGTTTAACAGTTGTTCTTAGTAATCTTAAATGTCTTTTCCAACCTTATGATTCAGTGCCAGCAGCTGGAGCAAATGGCAGTCTTTAACGTCCTGTCATGGGAGGGGAATGCTGTGTGCTCCCAAAACCAGCTGCTGGGTAGCACCAGCATAAGGGAGGGAGTCAAGGGCTCAGTACAGATGGCTGCAGCAGGACCACGGGTCACAGCCCATGTGTGTGGTGCTGGTTGCTGGGGGGAGAGTGTTTGTGTTCCCCCCACTCCAAACTGGTTGTGCTTGGAATGTGTGTGTGTGTCTTCGCCAGCAAACTTCTCGTCAGGGACCCTGCATCGGGGCAGGGTCTCAGACGGGGAAAGGGTCTGTGCTGGTGTGCCCAGGGGGACCTGGAGAGTGTTCCATGAGTGCCATACTGGGGGCCTTCCGCCTGCCAGCGCAGGAGGAGGAAGGGGCTGGGCTGTCTGCCCCGGTGGTTGTGAGTTCTCTATGGGGTGATCCCAGAGGCAGAGCTTCCTCAGTGCCAGCGTGAGTGTCCAGCTGTGTTGGTGTCCTCTCTGTGTGTGTCTCTGTGTGTCACAGGGACACATGCTCAGCTTCATCTCTGGGTGCACCTGAAAATTGCTTGAAAGAACGTAGAAATCATACATAATACTGCAAATACTGTACAGTATATTTAAAGCCTATTTAAATATATTTAAATCCAGTGGTATCATGATTTTATCAATAATAGATTTCTAAACCTTTACCAGCCATGGTGCAAGAGTAAATACACACTGGTTATAGAAACTAGAAACTCCACTTTGGTTATAGAAACTAGAAAACATCATCCCCAACCTTTTCTATAATGATATTTTTAATCTATACTTGCAATTTCTGTCTTCACACACTGTTGGAGTTTGTGTGTCTTTGAAAATTCTATGACAGTCAATATTTTGCTGAGCTGTGTTCTTTTTCATGGCACAGACATAAAAGATACCAGATTTTGCTGAATTCTGCTTATAGCTCTGTAATATTAATTAGATTATTTTAAATTGCCATCCACTTTTATTGGAAAAGTGCAGTCTTTGATTGCTTACTACAGCAAAAATATAAACATATAATTGATGAGCAGTAATTGTGTTCATGAAAAATTGTTGCACTGTGATGAAGACCTGCTCACACTGGCAGTATTCAGCCATACTTTCTCCTGCTGCCTTTGACAGTGGCCTCTCCTTTCTGTATTCAGTTTATGCCTTTTTGTCTTCTACTGGTTCTTTATGTACCAAAATAAATGCAAATATAAATCAATGAGATGTTCTCAACATTTTCTTACTGCAAAACTTCAAAGATATTTAATGGGATTCAAGCACTGCCATAAGAAACCTGATTAACAAGCAAGAGTGCTTCTCAAAGGAGTACTGCCAAAAGGAGTACTGTCACTAAAGGCAGGTAATTTCCTCTTCCAGTTTAGTTGTCCCTTTACGGTACTCAGGTGGTAACAGAGCTTGCCAACTGCATAGGTAGTTAGTCAGCACAGTATCACAGAGTGGTTTGTTGGAAAGGACCACTGGAGATCCTCTAGTCAAGCCCCCTTGCTAAAGCAGGTTTATCCCAAGCAGGTTGCACAGCATTGTATCCAGGCAACTTTGGAATCTCTCCAGAGATGGAGTCTCTGCAACCTCTCTGTGCAGCCTCTTCCAGTGGTATGTCACCCTCAAAGTAAGGAAGTTTTTCTTCATATTCAAATGGAACTTTTGTGTTTCATTTTGTGCTGTTGCCCCTCAGAGAGGTGGAGGTCTCAAAAAAAAAGAATACTTCCTTCCTGGAAACTAAAATGTATTCCAAGGGAAGTGCAATGAGAAACATAAAATTACAAAGATGGAATTAGAAGAGTCTTTATAGAGGAGACATAGTTGCTTGAGTCTCAATACTCTTGTTTTAGAGCAAACAAGAAACTTTTCTCCTTGAAAGGAGTCTCTTAATTACAAATCAGCTTCTTAATCTCCTCACAAGTCACTCTATGTTCTCTAGGCTGTGCCCAAGAGCCACAGCAGTTCAGTGAGTATTGCCTGGCAGTTCCCCAGTGATGACAAGGTGTTCCTACAGGAAGGTAAACATGAGCCTCCTCCCCAGAGAAGTGAGCTTTAAAGGTTTGCTTTAGGGTCACGGGACTGTATTATTTGGAAATGTCTCCTAGCCCCTTTTACCTACCCTTCTTTGTTTTGTATTAAGCCAGTGGCTGTACGTTTATTAGGCAGGAAAATTAGCTTTTGAGCAACAGTAATTTTAGTTCACTTCTGGACAAGGGTGTACACACAACTGAAATTTAAGAAATAAAAACTCCTCTAAATTTAAGAAAGAAAAGCTCCTTTAAATTTAAGCATCATTGGCTTTGCCTCTGTTGTCTTCTCCCTTTCTCATGGTGTTTTTTGGAATATGACTGCTAAATACTGAAGCGTTATTGACCTCAGTGTGGGGGGAGATGGCAGGCCCTTGGAACCCCCGGGCCCCCTGGAAGTAGAAGAGCTTGAGGCGTTAAAGGGAGGAAGACCGTTCCCTTGAGAAAAGTAAGAGATAACTGCACATTCCCACGGAAACAGCCCTGAGAGCTGGACAGTGCAAGGTCGAGCTGTTTAACAAACTGCAGGTGTTGCATTCCTAGGTGTTTTGTAGGAAAATGTTTGTAGTGTGTGTGTGGGGGAAAGTGGAACTTAGCACTAAATAAAAAGCTGCCTGCTCATCGTAGCGGGCAGACATCTCTTTGTCTCACTACCCTCATGTGTGTTGTGTGTCGTTCTTCCCCCTTCCGACCGAGACCTTTCGACAGGTACCCAGCGACACCTCAGCATAGACATAATTCAGAAAAGGGGTAGCCAAAAGCAATTCTGCTGTTACATGCTCTCTGAAACAGTTCACTGCCTATGACATAAAGTTTCTTACACAAACTTGAAGAACAGGAGATGATGCTGAAGCTGTTTATATTACCAGAATACAGACAAAAGCTTTGAGATGGAAAGAAGTAAAATAAATTATTCTTGAGGACAGTTTGTATGTCTATTGCAGTCTGACAGGAAATAGATGTGATGGAAAAGCAGCCTTACTCATTTAGGTACTTTTTAAACAGATCCTGAATATTGTGAAATACTGAGACTGGTTGGTTCAGTGACAAAAATTTTTTGCCTGATGGCAACAACATTTTTTTTGCTATAAGTGTTGGGAAAAAAAAAAAAGAAAAAGAGAAAAAAAACCCAACAGAGTTAGTGGACTAGAGATTTTAACACACTTGAAAAGGAAAGAACATTTCCAAGCAATGATCACTAAAACATACTTCAGTCGACATTAAGCTGCTTGGGATGCCAACATGTTAAATCTCCCACTTGGCAGCCAGGTCACTTACCAGTGCTGTATAAAAAGCACTGAATTACATTGTTGTGACTGTTTGACCATTTTCCTTGTCTGCTTTACTCTCATAGGAAAAAAAATGCTATTTCAGTGCTGAAAGTAAGCTTAGGAACAGATCATGAGTGTGAGGAGAAAGAAAACTAATGTTACTGTTCATAACTAGAACATATGATGGACACAATTTTGGTTTACCAGCTTTAAGAATGTCCCTTTTAACATTAAGTCAAATATTTCTTAATAGGTAGTATAAAATTAAAATTCAACAGAGTATATCTGAAAGTAGAAAACTTTATGTAATAATAAGTCTTCACAATCATTGGGGCTTCTCACAATTTATTTTTTTTTGCCTTTTTTTGCCTCTGTAGTTCCGATTTCATTGTTCCTATGTTTCTAGTCTCTGGGGGAAACTTTTACTGCTGGCTGAATTTCCTGAATTTTCATCCAGCTGAGAGATATGATAGCACAAGGTCTTTCAAATCTTGTGTATGGGCAAAGAGGAAACATGCTTTACACATAAATCCGAGAGTTTATGGTTAGTATCACCAAAATCTGAACAATGTAATTCAAGAACTGTTATTAGTCTAGTTCTATTACAGAAAAATAATAACAATAGACTTAAAAAACAGTAAAAAAACCCCTTAGTAAAAGTAAGAATACCTTTTAAATTGTAATACACACACTTAGTTTCTCTTTGTTTGGGTTTTTTTTTCTGATGCTATGGTTGTCCATTCTGTGCTCAATTTGGTTTAATGTCAATGTGTTCATTCTCAAGGTTCATGGTAAGTTATAGGAGTTTGTCAGCATTCAGTGTCCTTTGCCAGGAGGAATGTGTTGATTAAGTTAGTCATTTCTCTCTCACTGAAGGATCCACTTGAGGTCATTTTTATATGTGCTAACACATCTTTACATCTTGCTTTCGTTCATTATTTTTCAGCTCCATGTTACACTCAACCTTACTATATACATACTTTGGATGCATTTGTGTATGTTGCTCACCATTTCTTTGTTCCCTAAAATCAGATTTTATTTCCAGTTACAAGTCTGTATTTCTTAACTGACTACAAGTGAGATGTTTGTTGTGATGGGGTCTCCAGGGCCAAGCCAATGATTCATCTCTCAACAAACTCTACTGTGCCAGATCCTGGGCCTCCACTTTGCAAAGCTTCTGCTGCTTGTAGAATGGTTCAGGTTGGAAGGGACCTTAACGATCATCAGTTCCAACCTCTCTGCTGTAGGCAGGGCCACTTTTCACTAGACCAGATTGCTCCAAGCCCCATCCAACCTGACCTTGAAAGCTTCCGGGAATGGGACATCCACAGCTTCTCTGGGCAACTCATTCCAATGTCTCACCACCTTCACAGAAAAGGAACTCACAGTAAAGAATTTCTTCCTAATATCTAATCTAAACATACTCTCTGCAGCTCGCTGCTGTACTAGACCAGTGCTGGTCTACACAATATGTCAGAATAGAATCTTATGCTACACGAGACGGCTGCTTGTTGCTAGTTACTATAAATATAAAAGATATTTCTGTGCCATGCAAAGAAAAACAACAGTTAGAACAAATTAACCATGGACAGCTTGTCAGCTGGAGTAATTGCTGCCACAGCTAACGCAGGCAAAAAAAGCTGCTGGCAGGTCAAGAGAACTCAAACAGAGCAAGCCTGAGAAAAGTCACAGTCACAGTGCTGAGGACTTGCAGGCTCAATACAAAACAAATGGCCTATTACCTCCAATGGCAATGGGATTTTACTGGGCTACATGGTCACTCACAGGACTAGGAGTGGGCCATGGGCTTAACAGCAGCCTCTTGTATCCCACCTCTAAAGTACTACAGACATAATATTGAAGTGATTTCTCTTTCTACTTTTTTTCAGTCCCCTCTGAAATTTTATCTTAGAACTGGAAACACAAGTCACCTGAGTGCCTTTAAAAGCTGTATTTGTTGAACTTAGTGTGAGGTCGGTAGGGGAAGGAAATACAGCATTTTAATTTAATGGTAAATTTCCAATTTCCAGCAGTTTAATTACCTAGGTAGCCTCATCTCCTCGGATGGTAAGATTGACGGAGAGATAGACAATAGGTTAGCAAAGGCATACAGTGCTTTTGGAAAACTCCACAAAAGAATATGGCGTAATAAACACTTCAAGAAAAGTACCAAGATCAGTGTTTACAGAGCCATTGTGCTGTCTACTCTCTTATATGGTTCCGAATCATGGGTCATCTACCGCCACCACCTGCGTCTCCTAGAACGCTTCCATCAACACTGCCTCCATACAATCCTAAACATCCACTGGTCAGATTTTGTGACCAATACATCTGTTCTTGAGCAAGCAGCAGTCACAAGTATAGAGACCATGCTGATGAGAACACAGCTGCGATGGGCAGGGCACGTCTCCAGGATGAAGGACCACCACCTCCCTAAGATCTTGCTTTATGGTGAATATGCCACTGGCTGCCACAAGAGAGGAGCCCCAAAGAAAAGATATAAGGACTCCCTGAAACAACATCTCAGCCTTGGCCACATTGACCACCATAACTGGTCTACTCTGGCCTCCAATCGGGAGGTCTGGAGACACACCATCTATAACGCAGCTGTCTCCTTTGAGAACACACGCAGGATCACTCTTGAGGAGAAAAGGCAATGCAGAAAGAACCGTGTCTTGCAGAATATACCACCTAAGGAGTCTTTCTACTGTGCCTTTTGCAATTGGATATGTCTGTCTTGTATTGGCCTCAAAAGTCACCAATGTGCCTGTAACAAATGTGGATAGAGCCTTCCCAAATCTTCGTTTGCGAAGCCCAGCCATGAAATTTCCAATAAATCTGTATTAGAAAAAATTTCTGAGTGAATGATGCTATGACACTGATGAATATTTTTTACATGTAAAACAACATTTCTTATGTGATATTAGTCTTCAGTTAAGAGAACAAATGATCTTGACCTTGCAAAATACTTACCATCATGAAATATGCCATTTTAGATTGAATTTTAGAGTGTTCAGGAAGCATATTTACTCGATTTGCATATGTATACATATGCAAATATTTACTCTTAATTTGCATAGGTATACACAGGAGGATAAAGTGGGGTTTTTGATGTTTGCTTTTTTTTTCCCAATCATATTTGACTTACGAAGGAGAAATGGGCAGGCAATTCTGTTATATTTCAGTGGTCAAATTCTTGCCCTTTCGTTTAAGGGAACTTCCCAAAAATCCTCATGAGCTTACATGCGTATAAGATGGATTTACTACAGAGCATGGAGTGTTACTGTTAGTGTTATTATTGTGCAAAAGTTGCTGCAAATTGGGAACTAATATTTTAAAACTACTGCACTGGAGCTTTTGAGTAACTTCCATTGCCCAACAGTCTTTAATGGGTGTCTGACCGGGTCTGTGATGAAGTTCCAGATGCACATACCCAATAATGCTTCAGCCAGGGAGGTAAATCAGAGAAGGCATAGGTAACTGTATCCTGAAAAGAAGAGCCATGGAAACATGTGACAGGTTTACAAGTTGTCTCAGACAATAGCTCTAATTAGCAAAGTACTGTTATGAAATTTGTGTTGCAGATAGAACATCTCTTCAAAGATACCATTTAATGCTCAAAAGTTAGTAAAATCTTCATCAATCCTTTTGACTTTCCCAGATATTAGACAAGGATTAACTGGTCAATGATTTAGATTTTCAGGCTTCTTGTATTCATAATACTGTAAGCCTACACAAATGATTTCTTCAGTAAAAGAGCAATATGTTAAGCTATTTAGCTGTCAAATATATGTGAAATAAATAATGATGGCAGGCTTATCTCGCTCCTAATTTTAGGAAGTAAGAAGTTACTGTAACCTTTTTGGCATTCTCCAAATATATGGTTGTCTCCCTTTTTTGGATACCTCATTCTTTTAAAACAAATTCTCTCAAGTAGTTATCAAACTAAAATGGTCAGCAGAGAAAAACAGCAAAGTTGTTCATCACTTGCTGAAAATAAGTGTCTACAACATAAAACTTGTTTGTCTTCCTTCTTTCAGGTGTAAAGTTGCATTTATTTTTACATATAATCCTTGGCATTCTGTATTTTCTTTTGTTTCCTCTTTTCTTTCAAGTGTTATCATTCCACACGTATGCTTGTCTGGAACAGTGAATGGTCACATTTATTTTCCCAAGAAAAATATGTCAATCATAATAAGACTTTCATGAGGTTTAGAAGAATCTCATAGGCCTTAGCAAAGTATATTCAACTTCACTCATATAGTATATAGTTTTTGCTAAATTAAGAAAACTTTTGATGTTTAAACTCACATGTAGAAAGATATTCAAAGTGACATATTCCCAAATTGACCAGTTACAGAAGTTTAATATTCAAGATGAAATGTTTTCAAAAGTTGTGCTTTTCAGAATTTGATAAATGAGACATTTCTGGATGAAAAATACAGACTTTTCAAAATCCGTCACACTGAACACCCTAGAATAAGGTAACCATAATCTCTAGTTTATTTCAGAAAAATTACCACCATTATAAAAAAATTAACATTACATGTTTTTTAAATGAGAATGAAAAATGACAGTTAATATGTTTTCCAAATAGCTTTGCTGAGTTCTTTCATCTTGAGAGCTCTGTGAGAAACATGGGTGTCATGGTTTGGTCTTACTCCTGTGACTACTCTGCACTGATATTTTACAAGAGCTTCTACAGTGGTTAAAAACTTAATTTGTAATTGGATTAAATTTGTAATGTGCAAAAGCTTCACAAAGAGAATAACTGCCCTAATACACAGGCAACAAATGTAAGAGACCCTTTAGAAATTACATCATTGCAACCCACTTTCTGAATGCACAGAATCCAAGTCAAATTTCAGCCTAAACCTCAAACCTTGCATTAGCTTAAATTCATTGCTCCATTAGTATCTTCTGCCTCTAAGGAGAATTCATTAACTTGATTTTCTGCAGGCTTCTTCTGTTTAGCTGAAAATATGAACAAAACAAACTTTCATATGGTCATGTCCTCAGATGATTTTTCACAGAGAAAGACTGATGAAAGTTTTAGTTCAAAGCAACTGTAGATGAATAAAAAGTTTCTCAGAAAAGTCTGCATACTCATCTATTTTTATATCTACAATCAAATGAAATTAACATCTGCTAAGTAGAATCCCATTGCTGACAAAGAATTATTTTACTATGTGAAGAGACATATGAGTATATTTTGTACTGCTTGTGTGCAAAATATAAATAAACTTCTATGTAAAGGCAGTTGATATTTGGAAACAACATGCACAAGAGATGGTGGCATTATTTTTAACAATGATAGGGGAAAGAAATGTAAATACTGTCACAGCATAGGACCCAGAATGAACCACCAAATCCTTTGTTTTTTCAGCAGTCAAACTCTGCTTTGGTGAAGGGCTGAGCCCTTTTATAGTGAGAATATGACATGATTCTAGGCAGTCTTGAGCACTTATGTAACTGTAATTTACACACTGAAATGTCTAAAAATTACATGCTTCATCCTGAGTGAGGTTCTCTTTAAGACCTCAATTGCCCTAATCCTTTACCCTTCTTCTTTTTTAGATTGATAACAAAAATGGCCAATCCAATTTATTTAAACTGTCATTAACATGCTGTCCCAGTGTATGCTTAACTGCAGAACAAAGCATCTCTAGACTGCCTAAGCAGTGTGTTCTGTTTGTTGAGCAGTGTGATTCTGTACTGTTTCCTTCTGTAGGAAGGTAAGGTGTAATTAGTTGGGTTTTGAGTGGAGAGTCTTCTGATTTTTTGATTTAGACAATTAAATGCAAGTCCTGCATTACAATCTGCCTTCTAGAGGAGTTGTAACAGAGACTTTGCCAATAGAGTTACAAATCACACATTGACAGAGGTGTGTTGATGGTAGCAATATTTAAAGTGAGATATCTTCGGGAGGAATGTAAAACACTTCCTGCTGTTGTAGTAGTCGTTCCTGGGGAAGTAAAACAACCCCACTTTAGGATTGTAGACATACATTCTGGCTGTTTATGCATATTTTAGGTAAAATCTGGTTTTTTCTTTCATATTTTAGCACAGGTTATGCAAAAAAGAAAATGACTAATTAATTAAATTCTTCAAATCCAATGGAGAGGGAGCTCGTTACTCAAGTGCTGCTTAAAATAAAGCTTGGTTTTAAAGACCTGTGAAATGTCATGTTTTCTGACATTCTTCTCATTTTTCTGAGTATTTAAAGAACAAAGTAACAAACCAGTACTTAACTGCATAACCAAAAGCAGGTGGAGGGTGGAAGGTATGTTATTTTGCGTTTTATTAAAAACATGATTCTAAACCCTTACTTTATACATGAGTAAGGGAAGACAGTGGGGTAAAGCTGTACATGTTTGATTGTTTTCAAGGAACAATACAAACCCACAAGGAAAAGGCAAAAATATAGTCCTTACAAGGCATATATATTTTAAACAATTATTATTGAGGGAAATTGTAACTTTTTTATTCTGAAGGTCTTACAAAAAAAGAAAAAACTACTTAATGGGTTTCTCGTACTTTGTCCTTGAAAAGCAGATAACATTTGTATCACCATTTTTATAACTCATTATCTTATATCATTAGGTGAATGTGATTATAATTTGTCTGCATATTTTTTCCTTAAACTATTCAGCTATTCCTTAAAAGTGTTTTGTCAGTTTTTTCTATAAAATATGCATGGAATGTTTATGCAAATTTTCAGAAGGCAATAACTTTCAAAAGTGCATAATTTAATGGGATGGCTGTAGCTCTAGTATCTTCAGTTTGCGTGATAAAAGCAATGAACTGTAAAGTTGTATTTGTCCATCTCTGTGTTGTCTTAACTGTGGAGTGGCCCTTCAACAATATTAGAATTGTGCTGAGCTGAAGTGGCCTTGAGAGACCTGCCAGTCACTGAACTGTTACAAGAAAAGAAATCCTGTCATCTGTGCGCACTCTATCTACAATAAACTAACTGTGAACCACTATGGAAAACCCAACACCTGATTTTTTTTTTTTTCTGATATCACCCAAATATAACAGAGAGCTATAAGTAAAATCTTTGTAGAGCTAGCTGCCTGGGCAAATCCTAGAGAAATCCTTGATCTCTCTACCTACAGTGTGAATTGCTTTTGACATGGATGTACTTATAGGAAAAGCGCTTGGCACTGATAACCTGAGAGACCTAATATCTTCTGAAAAGTACCTGGATGTGGACTTCTGGGCTAAACATTTATGACATTAAATGCCCTCAGGTTAACATGGTGCTTTGTAGGTGAATGTGTCAGGTTTATACATGACAGTCATTCTTGTAGTTTTTAAAATAACCATATTTGCTAGTAAGAATTATAGGAATGCATCATGACTTGATGCTTCTTATTGCTTGCAAGAAAATACTTAATTCTTAGCAATGTTTTTCAAAAATTTACATTCCTCCTGACTGGAAATTTGTCTGAAATAGTATATAGAAAAAAATTGGAATATTAATCTCATGTGGGGATTATTTTGGACTTCAAGTTTGTTTGGGTTAGCATGATGCAAGATCCAAGTGATAAGATACTGCACAGCCCCTGTTGTAACCCCACACCCTTTTCCTTTCCCCCACCATTAGCAGAGAGAAGAGGAAGTTCAAGCAGTGTTGAGCTGATAAACCACAGACAGCAAACCAAGCTTTACTGCCTGAACATCATGGGTCTCTTGCATCCTTGCCTCTTCAGAGGCTGCTGTGATGTATCAACATGGAGAGCAGTAGCAGAGTTGTACGTGGGAAGACTTTTTCCCAGAATAGCCTGTGCATCCACTTACAAAGATGAAAGAAGGTGTACATGAACACTGACAGAGAAATTGCCCCATTTTCATTTTTATTAACCATGTTTTGACATAGGATTAGATTAAAGCAGAATATGATCTCTTTATCATTTTCAGGGCACCTTGCATGTCTTTTCTGCTTTCAGCCTTGCAAATATTTTAAGATGAAATCAGAGAAATCCTTTAGAAAAGAGTATGCAAATCACGTGAATAAAATTATTGAAGGAGCATTTAATTTAGGGTCACTTGCTCAGAGCTTGTGACAACTCACCGGGAAGTGTTCAATAACCCTTCACATCTCTGTTGCTAATGTACAGTTGTTCTGACAGAGGCTTTCAATTCCATATTGGTCACAGTTTTCAGGGCTTCATTCATATTACTCCACACTGCATATGGCGAGGCACCAGCAGAGATGAACATGTTCTACTTGGAGTCTGTAGTTAACATCACGAAAAAACGCCTGTGATGAGGCAAATCAAAGTCTTTCAGAGATAGCAGCGCTAGCCCAGCTGAAGTGCTGCAGCTGATGACATCTTATTAAAACACTGTTTTCATTTTAATCAGAAGAGATTATTTTATTTAGCGTGCACATTGAATATAATGAACTGCCTCTTTCAGACTGAATCTTTGGCAGGTGACATATGGGGGTTGGCCTGGGCTTTTGTCTGTGGGGATTTTTGGTTTTTTCCTTCTTGCTTCTGTACTCTGGGTTCAAATTACAATAAAACTTCTGATTCTTGTCATCCCAGTTTAATACTGAATGATCGTCAGACGTGTTTTATAGAGGTACTGCTTTTGTGCTGAGTAGATCACAGTGCCTGGAGTAGCAATACAAGTCCTCACCTGCTTACCTGTAGAAAGGAATTTTTGAAAAAATTCATCTGATATTACAGCTTTGCAGTACCCTAGTACAAATCTACCAGTCTCAGGGTAGATCAGGTCCCTTGACAACACCTTGGGGTTGGTGTAAGGTTTGGGATTACAGCTGGTTGGCACTGATGTCAAAAAGTGGAATAGTTTTGCTTTTGAGGGAGATTTTAAAAATGAAGATGAAATCCAATTCAGAAAAATAGAAAAAGTTATGGCAGGAAAGCAAAGTTTAATTTTCTTCAGAAGTTATGTCTACATTTCATTAGATGTCATAAATCCTTCTCAGTTTTACTAATAAAACAAAAGAGAGTTGTCCCTTGTACTTCTCTCTTCCTCATGCACATTTTCTCTCTACCCACCCTCAATTTTCCTTTTATCTATCCATCCCTCCCTCTTTCTTTCACCCTTTTCTCATTTCATGCTGCCTCTCTATTTCTCTCTCTTACTCTCTCTCACACCTGTCTCTGGTCCTTTCTCCCTCATGTTCTGCCCCTCTCCCCACTCCCAGACCTACTTCCTTCTCTCTCCATCTCACACAAAAGTAATGAAATGGAAAATTCACCTAGAAAAGCTACTTCTTTTGCCCTTAGTTTAAGGTAAATGATATTTACAAAGTAAACAGTTTGGACTTAGATTTCCTTTTTGTTAGAATAAATTATTTTTTGTCCTAACAAATTATTTTTTGTTCTAACTTGATCCTCTTTCTGTGGGATAATTGTGAACAAAACTGTATTTAGATAACAGTATGAGCTTTAAGAAACAAAGCAAAACTCTAGATTCTTCTAAAAATGACATATCTTTGTCTTGCTATTATTATCTAGATAATTCCATGAATTGAAAAAAACATATTCTGAAGAAAATTATTTTCTTCTCAACAAGCTCTTTGTTTAACTGATGATCTAGTTAAAGAAGCTATAAATGCCTCTTGTATGATCAGATATATAGATGATATCATGCAAGAATCACCTGTGATTATGTATCTATTTTTTAATTTTCTTTTTCCTTGGGTAATTTTTTTTATTCTTTCCCTTCCAGATCTGTCTCCTTATGTTCATTCTTCTTCATGTGTTAACCTATTTTAATTTTTGTATGTCTGGTTTTTCTTTAAATAAACCTTCCTGACAAGGAATGGTGTTTTAAAGGGGAAAATGAATGTGTTCAGGCTCTATCTTTTATTTCTTTTCCAAGGACTATATAAAAAAGAATAAGCCATTCTTCAGCTCAATTTTACTTACCAGCTACAACAACAGAGAAGTAATAGTAACATAAAAAAAGTAAGCCTTGAACAGTAATATTTAGAAGATTTATTAAAATTCCAGTTGTGTCTGAAATATAAATTCTCTTTTGCTTGTTTGTAACTAGTTTAGCTTTGCAGCAAAGTAAATTACTTTCTCAGCTGAGTACTCAGATGAGGTCACTTGGTTGGATTACCAGGTAATCTTGATATTTGCTCCTACTGATGATTTGCAGTTTAGTTGATTTGCACAAATTTGACTAGAGATCACTTAACTTCTGCTAGGAACATGTAATGAACACTGGGACCTAAGAAACAAGGCAAAGTGTGATTAAAGGGAACAAGCTATTTGGGAAAAAAAGGGATCCTGCATCTCACTGCTAGGAGGAAAAGTAGCCATTTGGCATCAGCGGCTGGTGTGTGCTTCTGACCTGGACTAAACATGGCTGATTACAATGTCAGAAGAAACGGAGTTTCTAAGAGGCCAAGGAAAGGCAAAAATTACAGCAGGGGCTATATCACACAACATCCTTGGAATGAAGAGGTAGCTATATAGAGTGGAAGTGCTCCCCTTCCCTTCAGACTTAGTGTGGATTTTGTATGTGCATAAGCTGAAACACATGGAAGGGGAAAGGACTTTTCTTCAGATGAACGACAGCATTGCAAACTGCATATGTAAGAAAGGAAATATGTTCACACTCACAGGGCTAAAAGCCTTTCTAAACACTCTCTCTGAAGTCTCCAAACCCTCTTAACACATCTGCAGCAAAACGGAAAGAGGTTGTCATCACCTTGACCTCACCTAGTACAAAAAAAAAAATGAAACAAATGTGCAGAAACTTTAACAAATTATATGATCATTATTTCCTCACAAAGTGTAGCATTTTATTCACATAAAGATAGGCAGCAAATGTGCTCAAAAGCAGACAGTACAAACAAAACTTGAAACCAGTAGCATTTAGTTTTCACTCCAAAGATACTTCTGTTTTCAGTTACCAGATATACTATTTATACTTCGTCACCTCAGCTTTTGGTTGTACATGCATGAACTTAGGACTGTAACAGAGACCTTGTACAGGGACCTGTAACCAAAGGTGTTAACTTCTAAAGTGAGACTGTTCCATTTCTGCAAATTCACAGACTCTCAAAATTCAGAAATAACACTCTAAAATATGGAACGTGAGAAGGAGAAATGGACATCTAGACAGGAAGGATGCTGTTCTACAATCTGCTGGTATGCTTGCCCCAGAACTTAACTTTGGATATAGAGAGTATGGTTAACTCTAGAGGTAAAGTGAAATGGGATAAAACCTAAATTGACAGACCTCTAAAGCATTCATATTTCAAGGAAAAAATGGAAGTTTGGGGGAACCAGAAGATGATCACTCCCTATAAGCACAGAGTTTTATTTCTGTACATTTATAATGGCAAATAATGATGGGACTAAGTTGTGTCTGTGTTTGGGTGGCCTGCTGTTTCTTTGTTCTTTTTATCCATGACTACCTGACTGAGCTTCTGAGTCTACTTTTTCTCCTGCCCATCTGCTAGGGAGTCACAGGGCTGTATAGTACACACAGGATAGCTAAGAAGATATTTAATGTTTTTTAACCTTAGGAAGCTGACATACTAGAAAAACCATTGACTTCCTGCTAATGTTAGTCTGTTTCAGATCAAGTTCTCTACAACAGAGAAGACTTTTAAAATTCTTTTTTATTTTTAGCCCAGAGGTTCTACATTTTGCTAATTCCCAATTGACATAGAATTAGTTTCTTGCTTTACTAATCCGGAATGTTCACTTGCACCTATTGCATTTCATAGGTTTAGAACATATACATACACAGATAAATAGATACATATATATAACATTAACCTTTTGAAAAAAATGTCTATATATTAAATAAACATATATACATAAAAAATATTGAAATTCACGTAATATTTCTTGCAGGATTTTTAATTACTTATAAAACAGTGACAAATTTTGATGTGTTCTCAGTTAATTAATCACATTATTTTTCCCTCTTAGTTTTATCTTCCTTTCATAGTCAAGAGTGGAGAATCCCCTTATGCAATGAAAAAGGGAGCCTTTTATGATATCGGCTGTTAACAGATACTTCATTATCTGTGCATTGTCTACAGCACCATAGTGCAGTTATTCTAACTTTAGCAAGCATGTCCCTTGTAAGCAAAGTCTTACAAGGCCACTTGTCTCTATATTTTTGTTCAAAACAGAGCAGTCCTTCAGCCTGGGTACATTCCCCAGCTGAGGTTAATACCTCCATATGCATTCTCCCCATGACACACCACCTCACTTCACTTCTGTCCTCTTTGTTTCTTCTCCAAAACAAGAAAAAGACAATGAAAGGAGAAGTCACAGTTTCATATCAGACTGAAAAAGACTTTCCACATTGATCTATAGAAGAAATGAAAGTCTCTCTCCTTCTTTCACTTCCTGCACCAGTGCTTATCTGAATAATGCGGAAACACCAGTGTGATGGAAGAGAGGTTTCATGTGATGCAAGAGCTTGCATTTGGAAATCCCATCTGATATTGAAAACACATCTTACCTGAGAATGAAGTAAATCTCTAGGAAAATTGGCATTGTTTGAAGAATATCTACAGCAGGAACCAGGAAGGCAAGAGTAAGGGACTGAGAAGTACCTGATCAAGAAGTGCATGTCAAGTAAATAGTAGAAGTATAAATATATCTCTGTAGACTGGAGAGCCATTGTAATATATCTGCAAGTGGAAAAAGGTGAAGAGAAGCATAAATATTATAAAAAATCCAAAATTTAGCAAAATCTTAAAGTCCCTAAAGGTGCCAACAAAAAGATTTTAAAAACAACAGTTGCAAGACAGAATAAATTTTCTTGGTCTTATGTAGCTTAAATTCCTTCTAAATCCCTCAGCATGGTGTTTCCTGGGCCCATCAGGGACTTAACCAACTTGCAATGCTTAAACTAGAGAATTTAGGTCATCTGCATCTGGGTCATTCTTGTCATGAAGTGAGGAAAGCGATTGGTCTATGAGATATTACTGATATTTGTGGTATCATCCAAATCAGTATGATTTAATAAATGCATACACACAAAAGTTTACCAGATTTGTCATTGGAAGTGCAAAAGTAATGTCTTTGTGCCATCATGTTAAGCTTAATGGAACAAGAACAACTAGAGAAGAAAAAGCAGATGTAGAATGTCCCCAAGAATGTAAAGTTTACCTTCATAATTAATATTTATATTACCATAAAACTCAGTTTTGAAACATCATTGTGGCTTACAGAGCTTGCAAAATCCACAATAAGCATATCTAATATGAAAAGCCTTGTGCTGCCTAAAATTACGTAGTAGTAGACAATAATGCTAAGTGCTCTGGGCATTTGGTTCTTGCTTTTCTATGTGTCTTTATGGGTTTAATAATGAACAAATGATGAAAACTCCTGAAGTGTGCTTCAGAGCTTGGTCTGCAACCCATAAAGGGACTGTATTAAGATTAAGATCTGGTCAGCAAACTATTTCTTCATGAAAGGAAATGGGATAATATCTTAACATGAAAACAAATCTCAGTCTTACTTGCGTCTGCAAACTGATGAATTTGAAACCACCAGTCTCTTTTAAGTATTAGAACAAAGTTCAACAAAGTCAAGCTATGGATTATAGGAAATACCATTCACTCTGACTCTCATTTCTCTTATAAATTTGGATGCACTGATTTGACTGAAGACAGTTGGCCAGTTTTATTGCTACTGCATATGTATTACATCAGGGATAAAATTACACCACATGGGTTAAACCAATCTAACATCTTTTACAGCAGCAGCGATCTGTTAGATTAGCTCAGGTACTGTAATTTCCTCTTGCTGTTCCTAAGATGTATTCCTTGGTTTTTTGTACCGCAGAGTGAGCTGTCCTGATCTGTTGCTCGTAGACTGTGGAAAAACAACTGTCTCTCCTGGAAACACAGTGGGAGTTTAGTGAAGGCTCTAGAAATTGTTGCTTTGGTCTTGCATTCTCTTTGCATAAATCTTCCCATAAATATGGAATTCAATCCACAAAGCAGAGTTTATCAAAAGATAAGTGGCTCAGAGGGGAAACCAGTTAACCATCTTAGTTAACCCTGCAAAGAGATACTTGTTTGTACAAGGTGGTGAATGGAAGAAGTGGATTATAGAAGCAGCATTTGCTGTCTAAGACAGAGTAACTCATAAGACCAGTACAGTCTCTCTCCCCCATTTTATAGGAAAATATATATTTATATTATCCTGTTTTTCCCCCGGGAGTTAAAAAAATGGTAACACCCGAAGGAGTGATGTCTCTCTTGCTGTTGACCCAATCAGTGCCGCTGCCACCAGACCGGAAAAGAAGGATGATGTAGTTGTTGGAGGAGAAGTAGCCATGTTCTGAGACTACGAGGAGAGAGAGAGAGGGGCTAGGAGCCCTGCTGGGGGCCACGGCCTTGGAAACTCAGAAACAGTGTTAAACTGGACCGTGTTCTGTGACTGAAGAGCTGGGGGAGTCTTTCTCCACTGTGAGTGGGCAGCAGGAGCGGCGGCAGAGGCAGCACTGAGTGGAAGGCTATGACTGAAAGCCAAGAAGATAAAAACCAAGCAGCAAAGATGGCATGCAGCAATGCAGAGAGATATCCTGCAAGGAGAGAGAGAGCCGGTAACAGAGCAGAGAAAGCTCAACAGAGACAGTTTTGGGGTAAGAACTGAATCAAGTCCCCCGAAACCCCTTTTGAGACCCCCCCCTAAGAGGGGTCTCCTACTGGATGGAAGTCCTAAAATGCAACATGCAGCAGAGAGAGAGGAGCTGAAAAGCTCAAGACATCCTGGAAGCTGGACCGGGACGGATGGATGGAACGCAGGGGAAGCGGCCTTGTTGCCCCCCACCGCCCCGCTGCTGCCACGCTGTCAGTTTTGAGACAGAGCAAAGGAACTCTGATAGAACACTTAGGGCAAGGACTTTCAACAGAAAGCTACCCTAAACGTTCTGACTCGAGGGAACTCAACCCCTCGAGGAAGGGACCTTCATGGGGGTCTTACACCTTGTGACATGACATGGTGAGGTGAGCTTTTGTCCCAACTATCACAGTCCACAGGAGAGAGACCTTCGCTAGGAGACGAAGGGCTGAGAGGGGTGAGAGAAGACCCCCTTGTGTGTAATGGGAAGAGATCCAGCTACAACTTCAGCTACGACTGCTGCATGGAAGAAGAGAGACACTGCTGCCCTGAACGTGGAAAGGATCTTTCCTTCTTCCCTTCTGGACTTTTGTTGCAGGGAAAAGAGATTTGATCAAATGTAAATACTGCTTTATCATAGGAGAAATAGTTAGGATTATGTATATAATGTATTATAATATTTATCTGTGTAATAGTTGTAATATAATTCCCTTTCCCCCATACTGAGTCTTGTGTTGTGTCTGGAAAACCCCTCGCACACTGGAGTGAGTTGTGGGAGGGGGCCTTGGACTCAGGAATTGGATTTTTGGGGTTCTCAAACCACCACAATCATATATGGTAATTTTTGTTAATCTTGTTTTGAACCTTGTTTTGAACCTTTAACATATCTACGTGTAAACGTCTGTGATACAGTAGGTTTCCTACTGCACTTCTCCTAACAAGCTATTTACACATAACTGACCCTTTTTATCACCTTATTTCTCTGTTTTCTCACTCTTGTTTATCCCAAATCACTTAAATTCATCCCTTTTACTGCCTTTGGTTCCTACCTTACATATCCCATAAGCAGACTTGTGCCAAAATTCTCTTCTTCTACATGGTGTAATGTGTCCCATTTCCCTCAGGCAGTGGCCATGAAGTCTGAAAGGTTCTCTGGAACTGATTATCTCGAAGGGTTTCATGCCTGGACAACAAAGAATTTCGTGTGGCTGTGTCTCTCCTGGGACAGCTCTGGGAGGAGCAAAACCAGAATCCTTGCCCTGGGTTTCCATTTGTATTTTTGCCTCTGGTCTTGTGAAGATGGGCATTTGATGTGCTGATGAGTCCCGTGATGGGCCTGGAATAGGCAAGGCAGCATGTTCTTGGGCTTCTACACCTGCTTTGTTTCTCTGTGGGTGTGCAGGTGAGCTTTTATCACATAACCTAACATTTCCACATTTAAAGGTACAGCAACAGGGAACCACACCATCCTCTCCTTGCACAGCATTTGAAGACATCTGTTTCAACCCCTGCTCCCAGAGAAGAAAACAATGTTACTGCCAGGTACCTTCTAAGGGGATTTGCAGGTCTACGTGGCTCCAGTGTGCTGACTCTTATAGTCCCAATCCCCAGGAAGGAAAGCGTAGCATCAAAGATGCTGCAGGTTTCAAGGTAACTGTACTCAGGTGGAGAAAAGTGTACCACTTGTGTATATCGCAGTCTCCCTTGGCCTCCATTGCCACCTCATCATTCCAGACTTTCCACAGTGGCATTACTGACTTGTGTCTTGACAACAAAATCAAAAAACAAAAAATTGGGAAGGTTTCATGGCACCATATGTCAGACAAGGATAACAGTGCAACAGGCTGGAAGCCATATGCTCCAAGCATGAAGTCTACATTCTCTCCACTTACTGCTAAGCCTATGTCCCTCCTTCCTTCCTCTTCTGGATGACCCAGGAGGTAGAATCTCAAACACCAGGAAAGAAAGAAGTTAAGCAGTCCGCACATCAATATTATCTCTACCTATCTATCTACATAATATATGTATATATGGGAAGTGAATTTTTTAGTTCAGAGAAAAACCAAGAACCATGAAAGACTGAAAGTATAGCTGGAACTTCTGGTATCAGAATTGAAGATATTTCTTACAAAATGAAACTGTGAAAGAAAGTAAAACACATTTCTCAGAAGCAGATCCAGATCATGTTGTGATTGTTTGTTATTTTTTTCTGATTTCTGCATTCTATGTGTTATTATTTATAAGATAATAGCAACAAAATGAAAGTGAGCAGAAGACTCAAACCAGAAGAAGAAGTGTCATTTTTGAAACAATGGCAGTTTGAACATTAGTAAAATACTTCATCTTGTTTGAGTTATTGTTTTTACTGAAAACCCATCGTTACTGTTGCTGTTTGCATTTCTCAACGGACACAAAAAAGGCCTTGCAGACAACTCTATTCATCACAACAATAATCCAATTAAATGAAAAATTAGCACATGTGGTCCTTGACTACGACAATCTGTTTCCTTTTGAGTTAAAGAAATCAAAAAGAAACAGATAATGTAAAGGATTCATTCCTGGTAGTTATGACTGTTATTTCAATTACATGAAAATTCATTTTCCAGAGAAATGGATTTTAAAAGCTTTCATCTGAGAGAAAGATAGTAAAAAAAGATTTAATGAGTCCAAATAATTACTACTCTTTTTGAGGGCCTTTTAATGCAAATCTCCCCTTGCTGTTGGTCCTCTGGCTTACAGTTTAAAACTGTGTGTTTCTGACTGCAGTGATATCGGCTAGTGATAATCAAGGAAGAGTAAACTAGTCTTAGGTCACATTTATACTATTTGCATATAGGAAAAAGCATAAAGACTATTAATGAATTGTTTTATATCTTATTCTGATGCTGTTGGAGAAATAACAGGTTAAATGTTACAGTTTTTTACTTCTGTCACAGTGGCCAAGGACCTAAAATTTGTAGATCCAAAATAGATTGTCTTGGACTCCAGTGTA
This sequence comes from Manacus candei, assembly GCF_025592945.1. NCBI lineage: Eukaryota > Metazoa > Chordata > Aves > Passeriformes > Pipridae > Manacus > Manacus candei. Next base: position 3,069,772 of record NW_026138064.1, on the reverse strand, counting down.
TTTGAATGAATTTTGTACTTTGCATTTCTTGAACATGATTTCATTTTTGAGGCAGACCAGGAAAGTTCTGAACATCAAACTCAGGGACAGGGCTTTTGTTAAGATATTCTTTTAATTAGAAAAATGATACATTTTAAAAGTAGAAAAGAAGATAATGAAGTCAGTGGAAATTTGTGGAGAGCCTGATCTGTGCTCTTTGCACACATAAATCAGTCCAGATTTGCATGGAATCACACAGTAACAATTAGGTTGGAAAAGATGTCTTGTGAGCTAGACCATGGCACCAAGTGCCACACCCAGTTCTTTCTTAAACACCTCTAGGGATGATGACTCCACAAGCTTCCTGGGTAGCCCATTCCAATGACCAATCACTCTTATTGTGAAGAAATATCTAACCTAAACCTTCCCTGGCACAGCTTAAGACTGTGTCCTCTTGTCCTGTCGCTTGTTACCTGGGAGACTGACACTCACCTGGCTACAACCTCCTTTCAGGGAGTTGTAGAGAGTGATGAGGTCTCCCCTGAGCCTCCTCCTATCCAGGCTAAGCACTCCCAGTTCCCTCAACTGCTCCTCATAGGTCTTTTGCTCAAGACCATTCACCAGTTTCACTGCCCTTCTCTGGGCACACTGCAGCACCTCAACATCCTTCCTAAATTGAGGGGCTCAGAACTAGACACAGTACTTAAGGTGCAGCCTAACCAGTGCCAAGTACAGTGCCAAGAATCTGTGTCATCCCACTCTGATTTAAGCCCTTAAAGTATTTTGTTATTCAGAATGACATGTTAACCATAAAACTACTGATTATACAGGAATGAATTATAGCATTTGCCAACAAAATAATGCAGAATCACTTTTATTTTTTATGGCTATTTTGCCTTTATTGTAATGCTATAGGTGGGTGCTACAGAAACCTTCCTGTCCAGACTTCATGTAACAGACGAATGAAGATAGAAGTAAAAAATGCCACAGAAAATTGAAGTAGATACTTGCATTTCTACCAGTGTTGTGAAGCTATCCTAAAGAAAGCCTAACATTTGTTTTCAGTCATGGTTTAATTCTGATTATTTCTAATTTTTATGCAAAAGCTTCTAATGTAGAACAAAAGAGTTGTGGAAGAAGGGACAGAAGTTACCTGGCTGCCTTTACCATAGGATTCATAGTAATGTCTGTGGTTGCAAGTTTGTTGATAGGCCCATAATGTAGTCTGTAATCAGCTCCAAATGTCATTACTAGATTGTAATGCCCACATGGATCCCTAGGAAATAGGGAAATCTGACTATTATCAGGCCAATTACTGAAGTCTTTAATTTCTTGTGTGAGTCTCCTCTACATTAATAGGCAGAAGACAGACAAGCCCTTCTCATCTATATGTGTTCTTCATCAAAGTACTAATGCTGTCTTGCTACGCAGTGAAACCAAAACATATTAATTATGAGCTAGTATGTCCAATGGAGTATAAAATTCATTGCATATAAGGACGGAAAGATATGGTCTGTGAAGCTTAAACAATTCTAGATGGGAGAAAGATCTTAGATGATTACCATCTTTAGGAATGATCAAAATACAGTTGTTACCATCTAACTCACTTTTAGCTCCAAACTTTGAATGGTTGAGTAGTAACAGTAAGCAGTAAAGACATTTGAAGAATTGGATGCCTTTTAGCAAGCCTAAGAACCTGGCAGACATGTGCATTATTTTATTTCAATGTTCTTCTAGTTTTAGATCCATATATGGTATGCATTGTGACTGTGTTTATGATATATAAGAAATAGCATTATTTTAGATTTTGCCAGATGCTTTAAGAAAATATAAAATAATAACAAGAAAATGATCAGAAAATAATTTTGGCAAGGGATACTTTTGGGAATTCACTAAAACCTTAACTGTTAACCTCAGTGACATGGGATAAATCTTGATCAATAGTTTTGAAGGAAGTGATGTTACACAGACATCAGTCACAGCCAGCATAGATTCACAAGGGGAAAGTCCTGCTAGACAAACTTTATTTCCTTTCATGGCAAGGTTCCCCACCTTGTTCATCAAGAGAAGCTAGTTGATGTAATCATCTTTTTGAATTTCAGTAAAGGCTTCAGTACTGTCTCTCACAGTGTCCTTCTGGAAAAATGTCCAGGACACAGCTGGATAAACACATCATGTGATGGATGTGCAACTGGCTCATGGGTCAGACACAGAGGGTAATAGTCAATGGGGTAACATTAGACTCGTGATCTGTCACTAGTCATGTTCTGCAGGCTCCATTCCAGGGCATGTGCTCTTCAACACCTTCACATATGACTTGGGTGCAGGACTCAGAGGCATACTAAATAAGTTTGCTGCTGACACCTTCAAGGCAGGGAGGCCCTGTGCAGAGAAACTTTGACAAATTAAAGGGCTGAACAATCACCAACCATACGAAGTTCAACAAAAACAAGTGCCAGATTCTACACCTGGGATGGGGCAACCCCAGATGTATGTACAGACACTGGAAAGCAGTGCTCCAGAGTGGGACCAGGAGGTCCTGGTTGATGGCCAGTTCAATATGAGTCAGCAGTGCCCTGGCAGCCAGGAGGGCCAACTGTGTCCTGAGGGGCAGCAGGCAGAGTATTGTCAGCCGGTTCAGGAAGGGGATTGTTCCACTCTGCACTGCACTTGGCCAGCCTCACCTTAAATATTGTGTGCAGTTTTAGGCACCATAATATGAGAAAGATCTAAACCTATTACAAAGGATCCAAAGGAAGGCCATGAGGATGGTGAAGGGTCTGAAGGGGAAACCTTATGAGGAGCGGCTGAGGTCACTTGGTTTGTTCAGCCTGGAGAAGAAGAGGCTGAGGGAAGAAAGAGCAGAAAGGGACCTGGGAGTTTGGATTGACAGGAAGCTGAACATGAACCAGCAGTGTGCCCGGGTGACCAAGAAGGCCAAGGGCATCCTGACTTGGATCAGGAATAGAGTGACCAACAGGACCAGGGAAGTGATTCTTCCCCTGTACTCAGTGCTGGTGGGGCCAGCTCTGGGTCCCTCAGTTCAGGAAGGATATTGAGGTGCTGGAGCAGGTCCAGAGAAGAGCAACGAGGCTGATGAAGGGACTTGAGCACAAGTCCTATGAGGAGAGGCTGAGGGAGCTGGGGTTGTTTAGCCTGGAAAAGAGGAGGCTCAGGGGAGACCTCATCACTCTCTACAACTCCCTGAAAGGAGGTTGTAGCCAGGTGGGGGTTGGTCTCTTCTCCCAGGCAGCTATCAGTAAGACAAGAGGGCATGGTCTTAAGCTTTGCTAGGGGAGGTTTAGGTTGGATATTAGGAAGAAATTCTTTACAGAAAGGGTAATCAGGCATTGGAATGGGCTGCCCAGGGAAGTGGTGGATTCTCCATCCCTGGACGTTTTTAAGATGAGCACTTAGTGCCATGGTCTAGTAACCACGGTGGTATTGGATAAAGGGTTGGACTTGATGATCTCAGAGGTCCTTTCCAACCTGGCTGATTCTGTGATTCTATGATTCTATGAGGAGAGACTTCACTGCGATCTTCAACGTCCACATGAGGGGAAGCGGAGGGCCAGGTACCAGTCTCTTCTCTCTGATGACCAGTTACAGGACCTGAGGGACTGGCATGAAGCTGAGTCAAGGGAGGATATTAGGGATATTAGGGAAAGGTTTTTCACCCAGAGGGTGGCTGGGTGCTGGAACAGGCTCCCCAGGGAAGTGGTCACAGCACCAAAGCTCACAGAGTTCAAGAAACATTTGAACAACACTCTCAGGCACATGGTGTGATTCTTGGGGCTGTCCTGTGCAGGGCCAGGAGCTGGACTCAATGATGCCTGTGGGTTCCTTCCAGCTCAGGATTTTTGACAAATTTACTTGTGATCTATCATGAATTGTAAAAGCAGTACTCTCAGAAACTAGCAATTTCCTATTATCTAATCCTGAAACAGAAGTCTACCTGAAAGTACATATACCACATTTGCATTCTCTCTTAATATTTTAATGTTTTAACATTTTTTGAAGCACATTCTCATTTAAAGAGCAGAATACCTCTGAGAAAATCTCTGCTGCAAAGCTCCGCTGTTGTTGCTGAGCAGGTATTGGAAAAAGTACGTAAAATAAAAACAATGTGAGGAATTTTACCAAGCATAGAAGCATTCATGTCATCTCAGATGAATATTAGAAATAGTTGCAGTATCCCAATCCCTGCTCAAGGCATTAACTCATAAGGTCTCTGAACTCCTCAGGATTTTAGAGTATCAAAAAATTTTTATTTATATTCAAGAGCTGAAGATAACTAAGTTAGGAATACTGGTCTTGTGGAAGAGGTTCTTTTTGTTTATTAGCTATCCAGATGAACAATACCATGGTAAGAATTATTTTAAAAAATATTTGTATATTGGAATCAAAATATTTTAGTTACTTCATAGCTTTTAGAAAAAAATAGAAACATTTAATATGGCGATACTACAGAATTGTTATAAAGCTTATTAAGCATAAAGTATAAAAGAACTAGAGAAGTTTTAAAAGTGATAATTAAAATAGCTGATGTGTTTCTAATGCATTTCCTCAGTGTCTTCTAGGACCAGATCATGATGATATATGATTAATATTTTCTTCCATTTTATTGAAATTATAGCTAAAATTTCTATTTCAATAGACTGCCAACATTCTTATATGGTAGTTGTTCTTGGAGCATAAAAGCAGTAGTATATTGTCTACTGAAAATTCACTGTGTGGATGTACAGTAACCGAGCCATTAGATTTAGTGTTCTGCTTCATTAAAAGGCAATGCATAAAGCATGAACTGACATGAACCAACACTCAGTTTGTATCATATTATGTGTATTTTAGGATCAGCATAATAAATAGCTTATAGAGGAAGCAGAGATGGCTCAGTGATCTGTGAGACTTTCTGTGCTTTCCAGTGAACACTGCTTATCACAGTTCTGCAATTACTGATTTTTTCATTTATATAATATGATACTATCAATGTTTAAGGGTCTGTTGAGCCTTCTTCCCTTATTGGTACAACACTAAACTCCAAAATTTCTCAAGAACATTTTGTGTATCTGACTGAAAACACAATTCGCACACTTCAGATTATAGGAATTATATGGTACGAAAATACACATGAATTGACAAACAATACAGTGTTATTCATTACAGTATCTGTGTTAATCTGATTCACAAATACTAAATTTTTTTCTGACTGAAACCTGTATTGTCACATAAAGACATCACTGTCTTGGTTTTCTCCTTTTCAAAATGACTTACATGCCTGCTAATATACTCTGTTATTTGCAGTCTATCTGGGGTGTATTATGCTTGCCAATCTGGAATATATATTTTGGAGGAATGTGTTTTCCAAGGTTTTCTCTAGGCTTCTGAGCTGCTTTCCCACTCAGTGGAAGAACCCAGCTTTGTTTGTCTTTCAGACCATTCTATCCTGGCTGCAATGATCATGTCTATACAGCAACTTTAGTCCAGTTTGTACCTCCAGAAGTGGAAATTCTTTGTAAATAAGGTTATTCCTTTTTCTTCATGATCTTCTGCAGGCCCATCAAGGGATGTAAGGTGCTACCTGCCCTTCCAAAGGTTGTCCAGCTCTTCGATCCTTTCAATCTGCTTATCTGTTTATGTCTTTGGAGTTGTGAGTTTTTAGCAAAATGACAGGAATACAAGGAAGATTTTTTAGTGGTAGACACTTTCACTTGCTTTCACTTGCTCACTTGTCCTCTTGCTTTCTTATTTTTCTTTTAAGAACAAAAATCTTCATGGGCAATTGTTCACAGTGCTTGCAAATTTTTACACCAGTCCTTGAGGTGAAAAAATTTCAGTCCTCCGACTCCACAGTATGGACTTATCGTTTTAAAATTCTTTCTATATAATTGAACTAATTCTATTTTTCTAAGGTAAATAGGAAGACTTTTATCAATTTACCTGTGAACATAGGAAGCAGAAGAAGGGATTAATAATGACTATTATATTACCTGCTTCCTAGAGAAGCTTAACATATTATAAGGTGTAAAGATTGGAAATGTAATTGTAGTACCTAGTTCCATGCCAGGACAAAGCTCACAATAAATTGCTCAGATACATCTCTCATCGCATTTCCAGCTTTTATACCTACAGGGTAACTGCCACAGCTACCAGAGTGAAAGATGTTCTACCCATTAACACCCTACCAAAAGATTCCTCAGGAAAAGCAGCAATACTGGATATTTATAAAAGACTTACTCCACAGCTTATTTCAAGGTAAAGTATTTTATTCAAAATGTGTTATTCTTAGAGAGACACCTTAAATAAAAATGCAAAAAGAAATACCTATACCTGAAAGAGGTAATATTATCATGAGAATAATAGACAGTTTGTGAACATACAAGGGCCTGGTCTGAGAGACTCTTAAAACAGCTTGATAATTGCCTCCTAACGATTTTGTGAAGGTCCCAGATCAAATGCCAAGAAAGGATTAAATGTTGTGATGCTTTGTACTGTCATAGCTTCGTAGATTTCTTTCTCAGAAGCAAAATTCATAGAGCTGAGTTCATATGACTTTGGGACATTCAGAATACCGATTCTTCTTTTTTGTGGTGATCTTATTTACTCCTCTCTTGTTTAAATCAAGACTGATAATCTTTCTGTACTGTAAAAGAAACAGCCTGATTTCACGCACCAGTGAAATTTCTAGTCTAGCATCATAAAACAAGCACTCAATTTTATAATCCCAAAGCTTCCTCTCAGTTTCTATGGATTCTGCTTCCTTTGTATCTTCATACTACAATCAAGGAATAGCAATACTTATCTGAATTATAAATCAGACTTTTATTCAGTCTAGCCAGCTGTAACAGCTTATCTGTATGACTATAATTAAGGAAGTTTATTATCATTGCTCTGTGGAGACCAACAGGTACTCTGCTCACTGTTCTTTGCATGACAAAGAATGCAGCCATAAAATTTCCAATAAACATTTCTTTGAAGAGGTATCTATTAATTCTTCTTTCTTATTTTCCCCATTCCTTCAGCAAGTCAAGAAGATAGATTGTTTTTCCTGCTTACATTTTCTAATCCATCTAATTTCAATCTTTGTTTTTGCACTAATCTAGACATTTTTTTGTTCAAAGACTACAGTTTATTCTGGAAAATATTCTGGAGAATGTAGATATTCTACAGTATTCCTTCATTGCAACTCCACTGAACCATAATATCATTTTCTTAATCACTTATTAACTCCATTAACTAAGATATAGAGATCATCGATTTGGATAGTCATTTAATTTTTCCCTTGTCTCTAATTCACTTTTAAAGTACTTAAATACTGTGTAATGACAAATTGCAGTCTTTCTCTCAGCCAGCTACTAGTTAAAGCAGCTTCATGAGACCAGTATAGAAGGAAGTGAGGATATCAGCTATATGCATTCCTGGGATGACTTTCTCCAGATGTTTGAGTGATTATTGTGTTTCTTAGCTGCTTAATCACGCCTTCAGATCATATTGTCTTCTTCAAAAATAGATTCAGTTTTGAATTCCTGATTTACTTTCCTAAATTCTTAAGAGAACAAAGTAAAGTGCCTGCTGAAAACTTTTACAAGGTGTGTTGAAGTCTAGCTCCTCTCAGTATTAAATCAAGAAATTTTGGTGATAAGCCATCTCTGGTCAGCTGTGAATTGAATCAGAAATTTAAAAACAATATGGTATAATTTATCACAATTTAATATATAGTTAAAGGCAAATGTATAATCAATAGGAAATCTGGTGCCAAATGGCAACTGTGAAGGATGAGTTCTGTAATAAAGAAAGCTGCTGAGGCAGGTAAGAATTGGAGCTAAACCTATACAGCTAGATAGGGAGAAGAAGGAGTTCAGAAGTTTACCATGTTCAAGAAGAAACTTGTTATTTATCAGACAGAAAGGGAAAGGTTGCCAAGGCTTAAAAAAAATTAGCTATTTCTCCTGTAAGTATTTATGAATGAGGATGATTTGATATCACAACGATATGAAGTTCAGTAATCCTTGGGAAATGTACTTTGTTGTGAAACGAATAAAAATATTTCTTTAATCATTGGGCTGGAGCAATTGGCAGTTAAGTTCTTTTAAAGAGACTTACCCCAAAAAAAGAAGAAAATGCTAAAAAAATGTTGACTTTAAAGAAACAAAACAAAACAAAACCAACCAACCAAAAAAAAACCAGTCAAAAAACCACTCAAAAAATCACCACACACTGAAAGAGGATAATCTAAATAATGATGGGCTACAGAAATCCACACAAATAATAAAGACGATTTTGCAAAAATCACTTAATAAACAGTTTGAAGGATAAATATTTAATTCAACAGATACTCTTATATTGAAAATGGCTCTTCTCAAACAAAAATAATCCTATTCTTTGCTTAAATAACAATTTTAATGAAGAAAGACAAGTAGATGTATTTGAATGTTATAAGTTATTTGACAATGCAAACACACTAACTAAAAGCTACAAATGTAATAAAACTAATATAGCAAATGCTTGATAAAATCTATCTGAATGATTGGTTTTGAGTTATATCTTAGTAGCTACAGTGCACAGTAAATGGTGAGTGCTCCGCCATCAACATGACATAAAAGCAAAAATAAAAAATAAATTAATCCTGAGAATAATTTAATGAGACTGAACCATTCTGATACACAGCTTTTTCAAAAGGTAATGGAACTATGAAAACACTACAATATGAATGTGATACCTTATCTCCCTTCCCAAGTATTGTTGGAGTTTTTCTTATGAGATAACTTTTATTACAACAACAAAGTTTTGGTCAAACATACCTTTATTAAGCTGAAATTTCCCCTTAGACAAATTTCTTTCTATGCAACCTTATAATGACATTTGCTTAATACATGTCTTGCTACTATGGAAAACACTTTTGTAAGGGTCATTGGAAAGATGTACTTTTAGGGAATTATCTGTAAGGGGTTAGTGTGGGTGTCTAAAATTGTTGTATAAGTCACTTCTACTAATTTTTGTGGCTGTTGTTATAAAAAAGAAAGAACTGTTTCCATGGAGAAAAGGCAGTGTTCGAGTTTACGATAATGTTAAAAAACATGTTTGGAGAGTTCTGTACTCAGGGAACCTCATATTAATCTTTGACAGTGCCAGTACTTTCAGCACTAAACACAGCATAATTCAGATGAAAGTATTTAGCCTCCTTCTAAATCTAAGCACAGCAAAGGACTTACCAGAAATGATCACCTAAGAACAAATGAGAAGAAAGAAGCAATTTATCAAATATTTTTATGTAGTATCTTCTCATCTGTAGTTACTTTAAGATTCAAGAAGATTGATATATGTGATTTATTTGGTTTTGAGGAACAGAAATCAAATATTATTTACTATTCCAATAAAATGTATGAGATAGAAAGCAGCATTGTAAGATGCTTCCTTACAATGTTTTCATAACTCACTGGTTTCAAATTATATGAAATAAAGAAACAGATGAATCAGCTCCTCCCCAACTAGGATTTTTTTTTCAGAACCAGGACTAATACTTAGAATCTACGAGCCCAAACTCAGGAACATAATTTCAGATCAGATGGTGAAGAGCTTTTCATTCTGAATATGTGGTCTACTTCTAATTTCTCATCAATTCATGCTCCATTTGCCCCTAAAACCCTTCTCTGGACTTCTGCACGTAGGTTCTTACGTCTGAAAATTACTACTGCCAAAGGCAAATTGAAGTTTATTCACCCTTTGAAAATAATCGGGTTTGAAACCCATTTGAAAGTTTGGATTAAGATGGTCTTGAAAGTATAGTGATTTGGGTTTGGTTTTGGTTGTTTTGGGGGGGTGAGTATGAATTGCATTTGATTAAGTAGTCAAATAAAATAGTTATAAACGGAATGGATTGAGAGCAGCACTGAGGAGGACTCAAGGGTGTTTTTTTGACGAACAAGAATCTCAACACAGCCCAGCAATGTGGACTGGTAGCCCAGAAAGCCAGCCACAGCCTAGGCTGCATTAAAAGCAGCGTGGGCAGCAAGTTGAGCAAGTGATTCTGCCCTTCTACTCTGCTCTGGTGAGACTCCACAGGGAGTACTGGAAGGTGTCTCTGCCCATAATGAGGGGGTTGGAAACAGATGATCTTTAATGTCTCTTCCAACCCAGGCCATTCTATGATTCCATGATATGTTTCTGAGGAAAAATACTGTAAACAGAGAATCAGGGGGGAGAAAAAAAAAATTAGTGATAACAAAAGGAAGTCCACTTCTGCAAGAGGTTTAAATGAGCCTACTCTAAATAGCACTCAGTTGAAACAGTGTTGGATAAATATCAAGCTGATTATATTTTAGCGAAAAGAGTAACTACAATATGAAGATTGTAACAACACAGTATGAAGGTGGCTATATCTCTACTGAGGTTTTTCCTTTGTCGTGCATTCTGTCCAGAAATAAAACAACAATTATAATCTAAAAAAAAAATTCTTTTAATTCATGGGTCAGATGCACAATGTTTGCTGCACCCTGATTTTTACTGTCTAAGAAAGCAATCCAGAATTTTCTCATTTGTCAGTGATTTCCTTACAGGTTCAGCTATGTCCAGGCATTTCTGCTTGTAATCACAGAGGTACACTCTATCTCTAGCATTCCTGCTGTGTACTACTGCGAACCAGCAGACTTGTCTTAGATTTGTTAAATAACATCCAATATCTGAGTGCTGTTTGCGTTGTCTATTAGGGCTGTAGCCTGCCTCTATATTGCTTGATGATATATATGAAGACTGATGAATTATGAATGCTAAAATTAATGCAGATTTTAGTTTTACTAGATACCGATGTATTTCATTGAAAGCAAAGTGATTTGCTGGAAATTTTGCACACTTCCACTTCCTTATATCAGAAAGAGTTTGTCATAAAAATCTATTTAAAAAAAAAAAAGTGAGTGAAATCAACAGGTAGGAGATAGTATTGGATCTGAGAAGACTTTCTCTTTAAGATCTGTGTATTTCTCTGTAAATAGTCTTTTCTCGCTCCAGATTTCCCTGCGGTGCCTCAATAATCTGTACCGTGACGCTGCCAATTTTACACATTCCATCTCATTTTGACATTAGTGAATTGTATTTCCCAGCTTTCTTTATTTCTGTGTTGATACACATCATTCCACCACAATTTACATAGAAATGCCCTTTGTAGAAGCAAAAAAGTATAATTCCTTCACTTACTCAACTTCACTAAAGAGAAAGGATAATTGTTTTTTCCTGACAGCATCAGTACACGCTGTGTCCGTGAAAGCTGCATTTGCCATTAAGAGATATGAAATGCCATTAGCTATGGCATGTGCTGATTTTCCCAATTGTTTTGTTCACTCTCTAAGTGTCAGCCTGAGACATTTTAGTAAAATTCTCACAAATATAGTCAATTCCAGTGCGACTGCCTATCTTTTGTCAGGCAATAGGCAGTCACAAGCTGGATTCTCCATAATGAGTTTGGTGTTGCACCAGTGTTTTACTCTACAATCTGTTCCTAAATGTATTTATAGGTTCCATTTCCTGTAGTTTTGTTGCAAGTCATGATATTAGTATAAAAAAATCTATTCACAGGGATGCCTTGTCTCACTCTCATGGGCAAAAAGGGCTGAAAATGCTGGCAAGCACACTCGAGGATGTTTGCCTGTTTCTTTTCCCTCTGTCCAGCAGTTTGGTGGAGTTTTGCTCATGGTTTCTCTGAGGAAGGGCAGGACTTGTCCATGAGCCTGGAAAATTGCAGGTTTTAAAAGTTCTAGCACCAACAGTCAGAAGCACCTTACTCCAACAGATCAGGCATGGGCAGGAGGTCATACTGTCAGCTGGGTGAAAAACTCTCTTTTACTCTCTGTGCCTAAATCTTATTTACATAAATGCAGAGCATGAGTTTAGAGACAGATTTTTATATTTAGCATTTTTCCATTGCCCATTGTGCTGTTAAGCTTTAGCAGTGTATTTACGTCTATTTCCCTCCTCTTTTCTTTAAATTACACCGTATTTGATTGATAAGTGATTTAAAAGAGTTTCAAATAACCTACCAGCTTTGTACAATGTTATTCCCTACCATATCACTTATCTGCCTCCTGCTGATCTTCTAAGCCCTTGTTTATGGTGAAACTCCCAAAGGAGCTGCAGTCACAGGTGCACTGCTGTCTTTCCAGGGCCAAGGCCAAAAAAAAAAAAAAAAAAAGGCAAGAATACTGTAAAGCATTTGCCCAGTGCTTTGACATCTTCAGTTATATTCATAAAGGGGATTTTGGCATCTATCTGTTTAATTGTGCAACAGTGCCAGATACTGTGAGTTCCCAGGCACTAGTAAAGACATGCTTTCTCTCTGTGCCCTGAATTCTTCAAATGGCAAGACATCAGTCCTGGCACCACCAAGACAGTGGTAAAAGACAACTAAGAAATACTTGCTGACAGGCGCTGCAGAACAGATTGGCCACTGCCTCCTGCCAATATCTATGATAAAGGCCACCACAGAGATTGCAACAAAAGGAAGCTCAGGAATAGGCGGAAACCTCAACACTGCATTGCAATGTGTCGTTATGACACTGCCAAAACTTTTGATAACTCTACCGCTTCCCCTACTTATCCAAGAGCTACCCTGGTAACCTCTGTGCAGAGGACCTCTGACTGCTGGTAATAGAACTCTTCTGGATAAAGTAGATACATTGCCTGAGCTACATTGCAAAACATCCTCATTTTCATTATGTTTTACAAAACTCCACAGAGGTTTGTATCTCCTATTCCACAGATTTTTAGTAACCAGTCATTTCTATTAATAGCTTCTCTTTCTTGTTCATTTATCCAGAGATTTCACTGCTATGATTGTTATTTTCCTGCATGACCTTTTTGCTGTTGTTCAGAAAATCTCCCATTTTTTGCCTTCAACATTACAATTTTTTAGTTTAGCACTCTTTATCCAATAAAGACGTATTTTGATTTCAGCTGTGCTTTGCTCTGTCACCATTGCAGGTTTATTTGTTTTATTAACCTGCTCTAGGTCATAACAATGTGTCTAAGCAAGGAAAAAATGGTTCAGTACTATTCAGGTCCCAAGATGGGCGTTGGTGAGGGGCCATAACCATTTATTCACTGTTGGACCCACACATACCTGCCTATTTTGGGAAAAAAGGTTATCAAATGAATAAAAGAACATGAAGTCTAGATGGCTAACTAGCAGAACATCCAGATTTGTAGAACAGTAACAATCTATGCAGGATGGCTAGGAAAGGAGAGCACTGAGTGAAGTATATCTTGTAATCTTTTGGATTGGAAAGGAGGGGAAAATCCCACATTTTCCCTAGTTTTTGACAAATGAAAGCAAAGTGTTTTCAGGGCTGATAAAGCACCCCAGGGCAGAAAGAAAGGAAAAGGAAGAGGGTGTGGGAGGCTGTCCTTATTATTGAAAGCTTTGGAAAAGGAATTAGAATAAAGGAATTTAGATTGAATTTGGAATGATTGTGAGGCAAAGAAAAGAATGACAGGGAAAGACAATTTTGTTTTGTTGTGCTTTATCTTTTGGGATGATTCAATAAGTGTATGGATGAATGTCAGTGCAGCTGTGTAGGATCCATTTTGTCCAATGTCCTCCAGCAATATCCTCAGGTGGTGAAAAAAACGGCTGCCTACAGAGAGTGTGAAAACTGGGAAAGCATGGCATGGTGTATTATACAGAGTTTTTTTTAGTTTGGCTCTGTAACATCCTTATGCAGACAGAAACAGGCTGTTATGATCTCCATGGTAATGGTCAACTTAATAACCTTTAATTGATCCTCTGTGTTTGCCAGCAGGTCATCAGTCAGCCAAACCCCTGCATGACCCTGGTAAGAATGTTTGTTTTCTCATGAATCAATAAGTCATCTGTGTCTGTGACTGATCCATGTGATGCTGCTAAATCTGGAATAAAGCAATAACTGCAAGCTTCTCCAGGACAGCCATTTCCAAGTGTAAATTCGGAAGACTTCCTTCTACAAATAACTTAATTCTTAATCAATAAAACCCAGGAAGAATAGGACTATATTAAGTGACCAAGTGCCATAGTCCGCAAAGAATCTTTGGATGGTAAATTTGGTGTGTGAGGTAGACAAGTAGTGTGTTTGGACACAATCCTGAGTAAGCTTTTGTATTTGTGAATGTCCAGCTTCAACTGTCGTGTGTAAATATGTGAGGGTTTACAAATGTTGTGTTGATTCTTTCAACATCTGCATCACCATTTAGTATTTTTATTCCATTTGCCTTGAGGCAGATCTAAGGAGCCTGGTCTTCAGTAACAGATTTCAGAGGCCTTGTACTTAGGGAGTAAAGAATTGATTAAAAAGTAGGGGGTTGGACTGATATTTTAGAAGTGTTATACTTGGAGTAGGTGATATAGGTCCTTCAACTCGGAATACTCAGACTTCAATGATGAAAAAGATCTGTTCTTGTGTACCCAAGGGCATATAAAGGTCTTGATATTGGTTATCAAAACACAAATGGCATATTCTTGAATGTGTGATTCACTTTGACTTTTGCTAAAGATTTCTGAGAGTCCAGCTTGAAGAAGTTATAAACTTTCAAGTACTGATGTTGTGACACTCTACAAAAAGAAAACTGTGTAACATTCTTCATGCAATTTTATCAATTTCACATGGCTTATATGTGTTATTTTGTCTATTTAGTCTTCAACATAGCAAACATCAGGCAACATCAAAGACCTACAAGGCCTGTGCTGTGTCTGCCAGGCCATGCAGACTCCTTTTACTCCCCATAGACTCCCACATGGCACAAGAAACGTGTCCTCAGGAGCTGAATCCTGCCCTCCTGCTTGGAGGACAGTTCGGGGGATGTGTGCAGCTATGTGCTGATGAACACAGGCATGCTTTTCCACCCTGGCCAGACTGGGAATCTTGCTGAGATGAAGCCATTGTCAAAGCCCTCATCTATGCTGACACTGAAACACGACTTTCACTGGCGGTGTCCTTGGACAGAGATAGAAACAAAAACAGCAGGTTGGGCTGGGGGGGTTTGCTAAGGCGTCCTGTAATCCTACCTGGGCATTGCTAATAGTAGCTGGGCTCCAGCAGTGAATGCAAATTATGGGCCTTATTTTCCTGTAAATGTGGAAATGAAAGGAAAGCCCTTCCAAAAGAGGAAAAAGGCTTGCAGAATCCATTTTCCTATGGAATAGTGGGATATATGATTAGATGTGTGCAATACAGTCTTGGAGTCTCTTCATGTCTGTGAATTATGCACATTTTTTTTTACTTTTGTTGTTGTTGCTGATGTTGCTGGTGATGGTGGGTTTTGTGGGTTTTTGGTTTTGAGGGTTTTTTACTTTTTTTTTTTTTTTTTGCATAGAACCAAGTATGGACATTTCTTTAGCTTGCAGAAAATCAGGAAAAATAGATGCCTTCTCTGAAAGAATAGTTTTTTCAAAAGGCATGTAGAACAATGAGAGGTGCATATAGAAATTGCCAGTTTATTTAACAACATGCATTCCATTAAATTGTGAGTTACAAAATTACAAGATGAGCCATTTGATGTTTATTTGCAGTGTTTTCTACAACAATTAAACACTTGCAAGCCATCTTCCCATTTCTCTCCTCCTGAATTAAAATACTGTCAGAAATGACTATTTAGTATGGGGATTCACAGTCAAATTTCCCTCCAGAGTGAAGCACCTCAGTC
Organism: Manacus candei; assembly: GCF_025592945.1. NCBI lineage: Eukaryota > Metazoa > Chordata > Aves > Passeriformes > Pipridae > Manacus > Manacus candei. The sequence continues at coordinate 3,054,130 of NW_026138064.1, read as the reverse complement.
ATGTCTTATAATGCACACTGATGGCTCACTTCTCTTTCATGAAGCCAGTAAAGTTGCTAGAGGAAACTCCCTTTTTTTGCATCACAGTTCAGTGCTTACTTGTGACTACATAAGTATTAATCATACTAACTGAATACATTCTTCTAAAAAATTGAACTCTTGGTTCCTCTGAAAATAGTCTTGTTTTTTTTTCTTGTGCAATATGTAGGTTTTGGGGATTTGCGAATGCAACCATGCAGAAAGATTTCATATTTCTGATATTTATTAGACATAGCTGGCTTGCCATCTCCTTAATCTTTTACACACACAGGCACAGATGTGTTTTTCTCTCCCTGCCTCTCTGGAACACCAACCATTGCTGACAGCTTTCCCAAGTGTCTCTGACAGGTTCACTCATGGTACTGAAAAGAGAAAGCTAACAACTTCTTATTTTATAAATATTTTATCTGTTCAGCAGGAAAGGGTCAATCTGTATCTTATTCACTATTCACTTCTTAATCTCTCTACAACTAAATAAATGCTTGCCGCTAAACCCAAGGTTTTAGAAATGGATTTTGTATTTTTCTTTACACAACTTGCCAGTAAGTGGCAGTTTCACCTTCTCTTCTTTCCAGTAGCTAAGCAGTGGCAAGGGAGACTAACAGACTATTTCAACTCACCTGGTTCCATCATCTAGTGGTTGTTAAATATTCACCATGATCCCAGGTCTGTGTGGGATTTCTAACCATTCTCATTTTCAAAGGTTAGTAAGGTCAAAGGTTAGTAAGGTCAAAGATTGTCTACTTTCCAAGATGAATTATGCATTAATACTCAGAGAAAGAGAAGTTATCAGACCCAAAAACTCTTCCCTGATTAATATGGCACAGCAAGAAGTATCTCATGCATTAACATGCAGGTATAAAGGGATTTCAATAACATGAAATCTGATGCAAAATAAAAACATCTACTGAGGTGGAATGGGAAAAAATTAAACTGCAGTTTTATAATACATGTAAACATTTCATGGCAGTTCTTTCAGGCAAGCTCTGTACCAAATGCTTTACAACCTGTTAACAAAATTTGAGATAAAGCATTAAAATAAAATGAAGAGCAAAAAGGATTTGTTTTCATGTGAGATTTGAAGGTGAGAGAGAAAGAGAAGTTCAGAAATATATGCTAATAAAGTGATAGGGATTAAATGGTTTTATATGAGTCCAGCTGGTCATAAAGTTCTAGACATTCCTGGCCTTTTCCATATTGCAGATAATTCTGTGAAAGTTGATCTACAAAAGGAAACATGGTAAGTTCCCTGAAAGAAAAAGATTCATCACTGAAGCATAACTCAACCCATTAAAATAGATACACCAAGGGACAAGAATGGAGCTGCCAACAAAACTGCCTGTCTGCCAAGATGCTGCTGCTAAAAAATAAACATGAAAAATTCTTATCCAAAATTGGTATCTGAGCTTTATGCCTGCATTCTCCAGAAGAAAAAAGAGAAACTACACAGTAAAGAAGTACCTTCACCGTCAAGCACTTACAGATCTACTTTTTATAATACCGACTGCTAGGACAAATGGGAAGAAACACCTCATCCTATGCCATTCTGGGGCTTTTGAGATTCAATAATGAAGATTGGAATTGGCAGCCCAGGGAAGTGGTGGATTCTCCATTCCTAGAGGTTTTTAAGATGAGACTGGATGTGGAACTTAGTGCCATGATCTAGTAACCACGGTGGTAGTGGATCAATGGTTGGACTTGATGATCTGAGAGGTCCTTTCCAACCCAGCTGATTCTGATTCTATGATTTTTACTTGATATTATGTTTCCTTTCCTTCTCTGAATTCTTTCTATAACTTTATAGGGAAAAAAATTAAAAAGTCTCTCGTAAGTTCCTTATATATATGCTTTTGTGATTATTCTTTTTTTATGTAACGTATAATTGTATATTCTCAACCTACATCTCTATTGTTTGTGACATTAGTCTTTTTATCAACATTTGCAACTGAAAAGCATATGTTTCTGTGCATCAGGTACAAAATGGGCTTGGCTTCTGCATGTGTTTCAAGTTGTAGATTAAGCAGTGGTTATCAGGCAAGTACTCATAAATACCTTAACAATATATTTTAAAGTTTGGATAATTAATCTTATCAAATATTTACAGATTAAATTTATAGCTTTGACAATTTAGATATCTTTGATGTTTTAGATATCTTTGATGATGATGGCTGCCTAATTCTTTGATGTCCCTTCTTGCCTATTGTTTTGTAACCCAGCTAGTAGCCAGTGAATCATTGAGCTATTAAAAAAGGTAAGTATGATACAGAAGCAAGGTTATTTCACAACACTTCAGCAATACACAATAGAGTCAAGTAAAAAGAAAAGAAAAAAAGAAATCTGTTTAGGACACTGTACAATGCATTGAAATAAAAAACATCTTTCCTTATTTACTGTGCAAAAGAATTGGAAAAGCAATATACACTTGAATGTCTTAGTCTCTGTCTCTATAAAAACTGGAGCAAAACTATAGCACCCACACTCATCTGTTCCTATTTCAAACTGGTACTTACTGCTTATAATTCACTTTTCAGCTGTTCCCAGGAAAGAAGAAATTGTCAGAAAAAGAGATTTTCATAGTTTGAAATAGAATGAGCAACTTAGGTGCTCGACATTTTGTGCAATATACTGGGCCTGTACCAATTTAAAAAAAATGGTCTTTAAAGTTTAAACTGGACGTATTCTTTTGACTTTAGTCTCCATGTAGACAAACAAAGAACATGTGTATGCGTATGGTTCAAAGGTGACTGATTTCTTAAATACACATAAATATTTTTACATATTTAATTCATCCCTGTAATGCAGAGCAGTAGAAAGACATTACTGGAATTGTTTCTTCCACAGGAGGAGCTCAACCATCGAACTTTGGGGAGCTTGGGAGAATTGCAGTGAATTATTTCAGTGAAAATATATGCAAAACTTGTCTTCTTCAAATCCTTCTGCAACTGTTTTGGCTGCTTTAAAGCACATGAGCAGTGCCAAGGAAATGGATGGTAGATAAAACCAAAGAACTTGTTGTGCCAGGTAATCCTCTCAGTGTGATCACTTACATGCCTACTAGCAAAGCCTTTGCAGGAATGTTTTCATAGAGTTGACTTTGAATCAATCTGTCTACAACCACTTTTTAGGCCAATCCCAGTATTTTTGCTGTGTGCAAGTGCTTAACAGACAAGCATCTCACTCAATAATTTATGGTGGCCTTCAAAACTAGACTTCAGATCCAGCCTTTCATTATTTAGATAGCAATGTTCTCCCACTGAGTCTGCTCCATCATTATGATGAACTTAAAAAGACATCATACCAGCACTGTATAACTAATGTCATAGATTATTGTATATACTTCTTTCTTTTATTTTCTAAATAAAGATTTTTAAATGTAATTACCCCAAAACGAATTAAATATTAGAAATTACTTTTCCTAGGTCAATTAGCCAAATCCTAGTTAAATTATCTATTGGGCAAAACCAAACAAAACCCCCAAAAAACTGATTCCTAAATTAAAAAAACGAAAAACAAACAAACAAGCAAACATTAATTTACTTTACATTACATTAAAAAGAAAAATTATATACATGGATCGACTTTACAACTATGATGACTGTGGTACAAAATATGTTACAAGATTCAAAATAACCTAACTGTTGTTGCCTCTGTCAATTGTGGCCTTTGTGATTATACAGTATAGCATGCATATCAAAACAGACACTGCATTTTCAGCAGCACAAATAAAAAGATACAAGAAGAAGCAAGGAAAATGTCAAAACCAATAAAAATTTCTCAGTTACAGTGCTAAATCTGTTTTAAAACCATTTAAAGTCTTGACATGAATTTAAGTGTTGTGTAGGTCCTGTGCTGATCCTCTGCAAACAGTGATTTTTATTCAGGTAGACCTCTGCTCACTGCCAACTGAAATCTTTTTAAACAAATAAATAACTGAGCTGTATTTATTTTGCCCTCTATGATAGGAGCGAACTTTAGTCTAATCCTAATTCTGTATAAGAGTACACACATTTCTGCTTGCTATTCCTGACAATGACTGTTAAAACCACAGAACAGTTATGCAAACATTCTGAATGTATTATTTCACAAATTACAGGGAAACCATTTTGAAACCTTAATTTGGAAAAAAAAAATCAGTGATAAGATTTATTTTAAGAAATTAATTATATTGATATTAATATCCATTCAGATGAAGAAGAGAGAAATCGTAGTAGCTGGTCCAGGATTCATATTGTAGGGAAATGGAGCTGTAGAAAAGAGACAAGATAAAACCTTACAGATTTTTTCATTTCTGTTTCACATTTCTCCTCAGTTCACCCAGTAAAGCTACTGTAAATCTTTTTAGCAGACAATTGAAGAACTATTAACAACATCTTGTTGTCTGACTGAAAGAACCACTTGTGATTTGGTTACCTGGATGAACACTGTACTTCCAGTACCCAGAGAGGTGTAGTTTTTTGGTGGTGAAGACAAAATAAAGCATCCACAGCGAGAGTTAGAAGATGTGTAAAAATCAAATAAATTAAAACCTCTTGTCAAGGAGTATGTTGTATCAGGGAGCCATACGCCTGTTTGACTGCATGACTAGGACAATTTAGTGCTGAAATATATCAGACTTGTTTATGTTAGAGGGTGTGGCATGCTTCTGTGAAACCACCCATGACACCAAACTACATGGTCATATGAGAGATTCCACTTGCTGAGCTTTTTGAGTTTTATTCTTGCGCTGAACAGAAAAAAGGTGATTCATGACACTTTGTTAAATGAAGCTTTTGAAAATTACATATTTAGCTAGTATAATTAAACCTTATTGAGAAACTTGAACAGAACAGTTATCCAGGATCATGCAAAATTGGCAAGAAACAATTCCATTTTAAATGCAGTATGTTTTCCAGATGATCTTGTAAATGATAATAGTCACACATTTTAATTAATCATGAGATTATTACTCAGTAATTGAAGACACACTATGAAAGTTAAAATCCTACATTTAAAATATGGTTGGTACAAAGAATTACAATTATGACAACAGCCTATAAATTAATAGAGCACAGAATTGGTATAACGAATGAGACTAGTAGGAGAATAAAATATTGTTGTCTAGTGATGTACAGGTATCTATTATTTCTGTTCTACATTAGTAAGAAATACATTCTGATCATAACACCTAAGTTATTAAAATGTCATAGAGTCTAAATTCTAACAGACATTCAGCTAACGAAAAAAAGACCATAAGAGTGCTTGAATGATGTTTTGCATTTTGTTATAGCTTTTCTTCTATGTCCTATTAGACTCCCAGTGCTGCAGATCCAGCTGATGCACAGAAAGTGGTGAACAGTACAAAGGGAAAAGATGCACCACTGGACTAGCTCATCTGTCTGGAAAGTTTTGAGGACATCAAGACATGGTCTCTGGATAACTTTGGGAGCATTACTGAGTTAGTGACTCATGGCAGGAGACATTAAAACTGAAATAGGAAAAAATTTGTATTTCATAAACTTCTTCTGTATTTATTTAGCAGATCAAGGCTATATGTAGTCCATTTCAGATACTTCCTGGTTTGAGATGCTCTGCTATCAGGAGAGATTCCACCTGACCCTAGATACAGGCCTTATCTCTGCATATAAAAATATAGTAATAGAATCATAGAATATTTTGGTTTGAAAGGGACCTTCAAAGTTCATCATGTCCACTGCCCTGGGGAGGGACATGCTTCACTACATAAGGTTGCTTCACCACACCTGAGCTTGAACACTTCCAGTGTTGTAGCATCAACTTCTTGGGGAAACTTGTTCCAGTGTCTCACCATCCTCCTTGTAAAGACTTCTTCCTTACATCAAATCTAAATGTAAACTCTTTCAATTTAAAATAATTCCCATTGTCCTCTCACTACAGTCCTTGGCATAAAGTATCTCTCTGTCTTATAAGACCATATCAAGTATTGAAAGGCTGCAATAAGATCTACCCAGAATCACCTCTCAATCTTTCCTCATAGGAGAGGTGTTCCGGTCCTTTGGTCATTTTTGTGGTCCCCCACTGAACCTGCTCTCTAATAAGTCCTCATTTTTTTGTTGTGAGGGAGCATATCAAAGGTCTTACAGAGGTTTTAGGTAAAAGTCATCCATAGGTCTTCCCTTATCCACTGATGTAGTCACTTAATTGTGGCTAGATAGCCACATACAAACAACATAAATGTTTCAAAAGGTGGTCCACAACAGCCAACAGTAGGAAATGAGGTGTTAAACAGACAAAAAAAAATGCTTGGGGAGTAAGACTATGATTATGTCTATCTCCAGGTAACCTCACAGGTTTATCACTTAAAGTCCTAACTTCCTTTCTAAAGTCAGATATTTATGGCTGATCTTTCTCCATTAACATTTCTGGTAGCAACAAGCACTCTTTTTTAACCATTACTAAGCCGTACCAGTTCACTTCTGCCATTTCTTCTTCTGCACAGGGAAACTGAAACCCATTTCTGCCCTCCACTCCCACTCTGCCTCTGCTTTCTGCATCTGAATATGATAGAAACTCCTGCTGGGTATGGTGGGTATGAAAGACACCTCGAAGACGTGCAGTGAAGCCTGGGTTCATACCAAGTTTCCATTTTGCTTGGGGTATTGAAACCCCAAGGAGAAGAAAACCTCCTGGATAATATTTCAGACATTTTCTGAAGAAAGAAAGAGATACTTGAATCTTACTGCCTGATACAATAAGGATTTAGTTATTGAGCAGTGGGCAAGAAAACAAACTAATGTCACTCTTCAGAATGAAGAAGAGACATTTCTAAGTCCTTTTTCAGCATCAAGAAACTTCCCTCCAGGTGTTAAGAATAGACACAGGAAACAGCTGAAACATCATATCTGAACCTCTATCTGTTCTGCTCCTTCAGTTAACTGGTAGGGGTTCTCCTACAATCCTCTACACTAAGAGGATTAAACATAGTTCAAAACATGACCAGGTTGGAAAGCAACAGGCATTCTTACAATATTTTGTTATCAAGACAAACCAAGCTCTGACCTTTTGGCTTTATTCAAGGAGAGTGTCTCAAAGAACCAGCTTACACCCCTGATGTGTCTAATCAGGGATTCAGGAATAGATGGATCTAAGACTCAAATTTGGAGGAGGAGATGCACGTGATGAATGGCTGCAGTATGAGTGATACAATTAGCTCTACTTGTACTGCTCAGGTGTTTGCTAGGATTGTCACTGCTAGTATTAGCTGTAGAGCTAATAACTAAAAAGGGAATTACTGTGATTTATAGCTACTTCTGTGTTAGAGGATGTAGATCCAATTTTTGGTTTGGGCACAAGATTTCCTTTGAGCAAGTTTCACTGTCCACATGTTAAATTAAAAATTTTGAAAAATTCCCCCAACACTTCTCTGTGAATACTGCTTAAAATTGATTAGGCTTTGCTGTTGTTTAGACTTTCCCTTTAATTAGTTTTTAGACTCTACTTTCTTTATCATTACCCCAAGCAAGATAAAATGAGAAGGTTTAATATACTTAATTTCTGCCATGAACTGAATAATTTGTGGGAGGTGCTCTATGAATAAGGTATGTTTTTTGCCAACCTACCATTTCCAATTTGATTACTGTTCATGCAGTGTTGTGTCTGATTTATGGTCCTATTTCATTTTGTGGATATATGTTTGATACCTGCTAGAAATGCTCTCATATATTGAAAGGACAGACTGAATATTTTTTAACGATTTGTTCTAAAAGCACACAAGCTGTTTCCAGTTGTTCAATCTGTTTTGAGGTTAATGCTTTTCTTTTGTTTTGTCTTTGAAGGTTTTTGGGGGATATGTTTAATATTTTTTTGATTTTAATGTATTTTTCTAATAATAATATGACTGTTTCTTTTGAACATGAACAGATATTGGGTCCTAACCTATTACATACCATTTCTTTTATTCTAGGGACTGCAGAAATTACTGAAATCAATTATATTTTAATGAAACCCATCATTGCAAGAAGAATTGTTGCAATATCCTCTATATTAATATGTTTCCTCACAACCCTTATGAAAGGTTACAAATAAAACACTGGTATAATTTAATATTGAGACTTTTTTTATATTTAATGAACTAATTCTTTATTTTTCTTATCATAAAAAAAATGGAAAAACCTGTTTCAGATGTAAAATCACTCTTACAGTTTTGATTCAAATACCAAAAGTGAAGCTAGTTAATTGAAGCAAATAAAACCAAAAAAATTGAAATGATATTTTAACAAATACAGTATCAATATGTGTGAAAGATGATCCACCTGATAATTTATAATATTTCTCATGCTTAAATAACACAAATGCAGCACATTCTTATATTTAAACATATATTCTTACTCTAATGCAGTATATATGGGTGCAGCTGTAAAATTACACTACTCGGACTGACATCTAATAAGGTAAAGTCTGAAATTTTAGCCCATAACTAGAAACACATTTTTTATTTCAGTTTGTATACACTTTTATATTTCAGTAATTATTCCATTCTTTTACTTCTCACTAGAAGCTAAATAAATTGATTTCAACATGAACTAAAGCTTATGGATCAAAATAACTGAAGTTGCTGGTTATATTTGGTCCTGGTCTTAACAAGACATTTAAGCATGTGCTGAGCAGTAATAACAGATCTCAGTAGATTCTGAGATCTATCCATGGTTTTACAATCAAAAGTAGATGCTCTTGTAACAAAATCTAAGTTCCAGGTTTTTCAGTATTTCCAGAAAATGTTCTTCCCATTCACAGCAAATCTGTCCTCTCTGTGACAGCCTAGACTTAAGAAAAGAAGATCAAAGCTGCTTCTGCTTGGATATCTCAGACATTGGCAACTACTGAAGCAGTAGAGAAGGAAGGTAGAAAAAGGCAAGTATAGGAATATTTTCTTTGCCTCCAAAAAGCATGATTCAGGACATTTCTCTGTCAGAAATTCTTCTGTTCCGGTGATTATCCTATATCAAAAGATTTCTGGTTCCTGAATTTGTTAAGACCATATGTTTTTCAGTCACAACATCCTGTGGCAAAATGTCTGACAATCAATTTAAATTTTAAGTTAACTAGAAAATTATGTCCTTTGATGTCTGATATCTTAATCTAGGGGTGTTATGGTATGCAGTGAACAAGTGTTCTCTGTGAATTTCCGTCACATTTATGACTTTATAGACATTGATTGAAGGATACAGTTCTGTAAGAAACTCTTCATAATGACTACTTTATTCTGAGTATAATGATAAATAATATTGCACCCTGTCTAGTTGTTTAAACTTTCAGAAAAATAGATTCTGAACAAATTTTGTTTGGAAACAGCCAAAAAAGCTCTGAGAACTGACAGCTCTGCTCATCTCCAATAACTTACCATCCTCTAGCTGTATGGCTCAGAGTTTGGAATTTTTAATTTCTCACTTCCAACAAATGTGCATCTTTGGTTTCACCACCCTACTTCATCTACTGATGATGAAGTCACAGCTTGAGCTCCTTCACAAATCCCAGGGAAATGATTACATTCTAAAACTGATTAACCTTACTTCCTACAGTAGCAGTTATTCAAACTCAAGCACACAACATACACCCGAGTATTTTGAATGCAAAGTGGATAAATCCACTTTCTCTTCCTAGAGGGTAAACCAATCACATGGTAAAGAGGCATAAGAAGAAAAAATCTCCAGCCATTATGTGCTCCCATGCCATGTGGATGGAGTTGCCATAACTGCAGTTGCTGGTTATATTTGCTCCTGGCTCCTAAAGAGCATCTGATTTTGCTATAGAAATTACCGTATGAAAGACAGTCAGCAAAACTGCAGTGAAATTGTGCAGCAGAAAAAGTGTCAGAGCAAGGCAGATTGAACTACACTGGAAAACCTCACCTCTGATTCTCCTCAAGTGTGTCGCTACAAGAATTGGGTGCATAAAGCTATGAAATCTGACTTTGCGGCCTTGTCAAGAGGTTACAATGTCTATATTTAAAAAATTTAACAAAAAAATAAAATGAAAAGTGAGTTTCTATTGAGTTTTAGAACTTTGTAAACAGACTCCAAGAACTGCAAAAATATTCTAAAAAAAAAACCCCAAACCATCATTTAGATTTTACCCTTATCTCTCACTTTCTCAAATAACCACCTTCAACACTTCCAGCTTCTTGTTCATATGAAAGTCTTAGTGGACATTTAAAAGGTCTTTGAGAGGTCTGGGATTTTTATAGCCATCAGAAAGAAGAAAAACCATATATTAAAAGCTCTGCAGGCAGCAACTTAGACTAGACTTCCAACTACAAATTTCCCAGTGTTTGACAATTTACTTGTTCTTGAAACAAGTACACACTTCACTGCAATGTTAGTTGAAAGTAGCATTTAATCTGTAGTCTGTTCCAGTATTACTACGTTATACAAGAGGAATTTGCGAGAGATCAGTAAGGTATTCATCTGTCATAAGTCCTGTTTGTATCAAATATTGTAGTATTTCTTGGTAGTTTCATATGAGATATTTATCAAGAGTAAATGAAAATATTTTATTGTAATAAAGATGTTTTAGGAAACCATCACAGTCAAATGCTCCAAGAAGTCAGCAGTTTAGAATTTTAATAAATATCTAATCTAAGCTTAATTTTTATTTTCATAAAAGTAACTTTGAGTGCTTTGCAATGTATCTGTTCAAGATAATGTTCTGGGACAGTTACCCACAATATATCTCTTGATTAGCCTGATAGAATTTCCTTTCTCTTAACATTTTGCTCTTAGTACCTTCCTTTGAATAATTTTAATATTGCAGACACTTACAAAAAGGATGGCTTTGGAGCAGAATGAGCTTCTTTAGTTTTGCACAGCTACAAGCTTCCAGTTAGCAAACTGTGGAAGATTTGGATAAACAGCAGCAAAACCAGACAGCCCCATAAATATTTGAAATATTATACAATCATCCTTATCACTACTGCTATCCTTACTTGGTGTTATTTAATGAATATAATGGAATCACTCCTGTGTGCATCCAGAATATACTTTACTGTTTCTAATCAAGTCCAGAATATACTCAATATATTTCCCATATTTCCTCAGTATGACCTTTTGTAATGCTGGTATCTTAAAGTACTTTATATTCTCAGAATTCCCATAGCTTTGAGTAACATAAAAATGGGAGAGTGTTCATTTTACACTGAAACATTTGTTATATGTGTGGAAGAGTTTAAAAAATTACATTTTCAGAAGTGCAGAAATGTTGATATTTATTACATTGTTTCAACTTTAACATATCTTCTATAAAGCATTTGAAAAAACTGGAAGCTCACAATGTTACTGATATTCATAGACATCATGAAATCTGTATTCTGAAATATTATCATAGTAAGCTGCTGCATAACACAGTGCTGTGTTTTCATACTTTCAATAAGTTCCTTTTACATGAGTAAATGATGCTTAAGACATCTATAATATAACCAGTAATACTTCAACTAAAATGAAATGACCAGCTTAATGTTTTGAACTCCTTGATAGAATAACATAAACCATAAAAAGCATACAAAATCAGTCAAGCATGACTGGGAAAGAGCATGTGACCTGTTTCACTGATATTTTGCAGATATGGAGCAGCTGTGGGTTTGGACAGACTTTTGGGTTGCCTGTGATTATATCAAATGGCTAGGGAATGATGGCAACAGCCTCCAACAGGTCATTTTAGAAACTTCCATTTATCTGCTCAATCTTGCTTTCTGCAGTAAAAAATAAGATTATTCAAACTGTCCTCTAACTTTCTTAGGAAACAATCTTTTTCTGTCCTCCTACTACTTAATTATATCGATTAAATCAATAACAATTGCATATGTTCTTTGTGTGGTGGGGAACGGGGAAGTTTTTCCCCTGAAGTTATAAAATGGTAAACCCCCAGGGGATGGTTACCCTTGGAGTTGAGCCAACGAGCGCTTCTGCAAAATATAAACATATCACCAGACCAGAAAAGAAGGTTGTAGTAGTTGTAGTTGTTGTTGGAGGAGAGGTGACCATGTTCTGAGGCCACGAGGAGAAGGGGCAGGAGCCCCACTGGGGGGCTGTGGCCCCCCCAGCCCCCGGCTGGGGGACTACAGGGACTTGGAACAGTGTTAGACTGGGTTAAGTACCTGTAGCTGAGAAGCTGGGAATTTTTTTCTCCACTGTGAGTAGGCAGATGGAGCAGTGGCAGAGACAGCAGCGTACGGAGAACGTACAGTGGCAGAGAGCCAGAAAAGATAAAAACTGAGGAAGCAGCAAAGCCGGCATTGCAGCCAAGTAAGAGAGACACAGAGAGATGTCCGAATGAGAGACAGAGTTTGGGGTGAGAACTGAAAACCAAAACCCCCCAAACTCCTTGGAGACCCCTCCTAGAGAGGAGGGGTGGTGGACTCCCACTTGCGAGGAGTCTTGAAGTGCAGAGAGGAGCTGAGAAGCTCAAGGCATCCTGGAGCTGGACCAGGACGGCCAGAAGAATGCGGAGGAGGGCTTCGCTCCCCCCGCTGCTGCCAAGCTAAACTAGCAGCCTGAGATCAGAGCACGGGAGCTCTGTAAGGGAGTTTGAATCCCCTGAGGACAAGGACCGTCACGAAGGCTTCTGCACTTCATTGATATGACGTGGTGAAATGACCTTTGTCCTGGTGAACGCAGCCCACAGAAGAGAAAGACCCTCGCCTGGAGTCGAAGGGCTGAGAGTGGCTTGGAGATTCCCCCTCGTGTGTAATGAAAAATGATCCAGCTACAGCTGCTGCATGCATGGGAGAGAGAGAGAGAGAGAGAGAGAGACTGCTGCTCTGAGAGTGGAAAGAATCTCTTCCTTCTCCCCTCCTGGACTTTTATTTGGAGGAAGAAGAGATTTAGTCCATTGTAAATGGTGCTTTATCATAGGAGAGATAGTTAAGATTGTATATGATGTATTGTAATATTCATTTGTACAGTCATTGTAATATAACCCCTTCCCCCAATTTTGAGTATTGTGTGGTGTCTGGAAAACCCATCTCACACTCCATTCCATCTCCACTGTGATGTGGGAGGGGGGCTTGGACTCGGGAATTGGATTTTGGGGCTCTCAAACCATTACACTTTGGTAACCTCCAAATCCATTAAAAATAGGGGATTTTATTTTATGATCAGAAATTTAAGAAAATATTGTGTTAATTTTTCATAAACTAAAATGACAATTCTATTGAAAATAATTAAATATTTAATACAGAAATAATTGTAAACCCCATCTAGTTATGGTACTCTCCTTTTAAATTCCCTGTGCTGGCTTTCTTTGCTTTTTGGTCAAGTCCATATTTATTGTTTCCACCTAGAAGTAGCCTATCATCCAAATAGACAAGATACTCAACCTGTGTTCAAATTTGCATTTATCAAAGCAATTTGGCTTTTGAATTTGGCAGTTACTAAAGAACTCGTGTTTATACAAAAAAAACAAAACCTGACAACTCCACTCATTCTGCTTCTCCAACTGCCAATTTTTCTGCTGTGTTTTGGACCATGACATACTGTCAGTATTCGATACATTTTAACAACTTCCTTTTACGGTTCCTAGCGAAACCAAACCAAAACAAACATCTTTCCCCTGAATTCCTAGAGAAAATACTATACAGCACACATTTTTAATAGCAGTTCTGAAGAAAAGGATCCTGCCCCTCTACTCAGCCCTGGTGAGGCTACATTTGGATGTGTCCAGTTCTGGGCTCCCAGTACAAGAGAGACATGGAGCTCCTGGAGCAGGTCCAGTGGAGAGCTACCAAGTTGGTCAAGGGCCTGGAGAACCTCTTTTATTAGGAAAGGCTGAGGGAGCTGGGTCTCAGTCACCTCAAGAAGAATGAATGTATATGAATACCTAAAGGTAGAGTCTCAAGAGGATGGAGCCAGGCTCTGCTCAGTGATTCCAACCATGAGAACGAGATGCAGTGGGCAGAAAATGATGCACAGGAAGTTCCACTCGAACATGAGGAAGAACTACTTTACTGTGCAGCGACGATACACTGGAACAGATTGCCCAGAGACGTTGTGTAAGTATCCCTCACTGGAGATGTTCAAGAACCGTCTGGACATAATCCTGTGCCACGTGCTCTGCAACAACCTTGCTTGAGCAGGGAGGTTGAACCAGATGACCACTGTGGTCCCTTCCAATTTGACCCGTTCTGTGTCTCTGTGATTCAGCAATATTTTTACTTGAAGAAATATCCACCCTGCTTCCTTTTCCTCAGCCACTTGTACAATGGGTGTGCTGTAACTTAATGAAATGTAATTTAATTTGCTATTTAAACTGCAAATCAGAAGATATTAATTTAATCCAAGTAAACTGACTTTTGGAGTGGGTTTCTGTCATAGAAAGCTGGAAAACTGTGATGCAGGGTTTTTTTGAGAACTTAAGTTGAGGTAGTGATGCCTAAGGAGCTGAGGAAAAAAAACTCCAGAGCAACTTAATTAGAGGTGAGATAAGAAAAGGATTTAATCGTGCCTCCAAGACACAGAAGTTGCAAAACACACGTGCCCCTTCTGCATCAGATATTACAATTTATAATATTGTTTGTCCAATCCCAGATTTTTCCACACTCTGGCTTTTGCCCTGGTCCACCCCCAGTCAGCTCCTGGGGAATTGTGGCTGGGGTCTTTTCAAGACCACCTACTTCCTCACTTGGTCTTCCTTGGAGCACAAAGGGCACATGGGTACCCACTTCTTGGCTGTATTTTGTGGTTTAGGCCAGAGTACAAGTGTTCTTTAAATGGAATAGGCCTATCTTGACAAGAGACTAAACATCTTAATGGAATTCAGGGGTATAGATACGGGGAATTGGGGTAAAAGGGTTGGAGAATGTGTGTGGTTACTGTGCTAAGGGTAAAGGAAAGCGTAAAGCAATAAATGCTACTGCTTCTAAAATCTACTTCTGCTATATTACTATTTATAAGACTTATAAAAATTAGAAAAATCAAAAAACTAAAAGGACCTTAAGGCATCACTAGACTCTTTAGTAAAAATTTTATTTTCCCATTAAAGTTAGGAGTACTGTAAGATGTGAAGGGATTCTGTCTGGTTTTGTAACAGAGGCAAAGAGCTAAGTACAAAGGATTAATCTATATAACTAATATCTAACCATTTAAATAACCAACCCATAAGTAAATATTGGGTTATAAAACAAAAATTTTGCTCTCAAGAGAAATGAGTTGAATCACATCTTTTAAAGTTATGGTTTATTTACATTTCTTTGCAGAAAACTTAGATGTTGTCAACAATAAAAATCACACTATATTAAAAAGCATAAAATTTACATAGGGTAGATATGTACTCAGAGCAAACAAAGTGAAAATCACTGGCTTGTGAATGTCCATGACTAATTAGACTTATGCAAAGATAAACTTAGTGATAGTTATACAGAAAATTATTAAAGGAAAACATTTGAAGACTATCTTTCAGGGAAAAAATCATCTCTTTTTTCTGTTTATTGGCATTTGTTACATGAGAGTAGAAATAGCCTCCAATGTCGTAGAAGTTCAGCCTAGAATTTTGGTTTTGCTTCACAGATTTTTTTTTTTAAGATACAAATAAAACGAGGCAGAAAAACACAGTGAGCACATTACTGTCAGAATAGCCCATGCTAGAAGAAGCAGAACCAACTTACTGAAGAGCTGTAAAACAAGGCAGGAAGTAAAGAAGTAAGAGACATGTTTTGAGACCTAAGCACTGCTGTGGAGGCTTTATTCAACCACATCTGTAGCCATGAGGTTTTATGCTCTGAGTCTCAGACAAATGAGCTAGAAGGTGCTTTAGAACCAATGTACCACAAGCCCACACACAGGGCAGGTAATTCAGGCTGGAAGAGGCCTCAGGACATCTCTATCCCAGCCCTGACCACAGCAGGGTCAGCTCTGATGGCAGAGTTGGTCCTGAGAAGTAAAGACAAATTCTTGTTTCTTCCAAGCAGGGCAAATTCCTCTCAAACTTGTGCTCTGTGAGGACACTAGCTCATGGCATTAAGCTTTTGATAGCTAATGTCTGGCAGAAATGTCTGAAGACTACCAGGTGTTGGATCCTACACTCCACCCATGATCTTATTGATAGACGGTACTCGGAATTTCAGCAGAACTTAATCTATGCTATGAATTGAGCAGTGCCAGGTAGTATTTAAATAATAAAACTCAAAAAGCTACTCTGACATACCATTAAAATCTTCATAGGCAATTTTAGGAGACCAGAAACTCTGTTTCAGAAAATTCTCAAACCCAGCGTAGGAGTTAGAATGGACTCAAAACTGATTCCAATAGATAGCTTGCTAATCTGTTTAGGAAGTAAAATATGTTTAAGTGAAAGGATGAAGGCTGTGCAATGTAGAAGAGTGCTGAAAAACAGCCCAGATTGTGTTTATTAGCCATGTGTACAAAGGAAATTACAAAGGAAGGGAGGGAAAGGAAATCTGCAAAGGAAAGGCCTTCTGAAAGACCACCATGAATCTGAAAAATCAAAGCGAAAGTGAAGGCTTGTGTCTTTATCAGGGCTTGTTTTTCCTCTTCTGGATCTGCTAGATCTGACTATTTTCTTCCCCTTTTCTTTCTGCCTTATGTTGGAAAAACTAAATGAAGATGGAAATCATTATTTTTTCCAGTAATTTGTTATAAATATGTTTAACTAGAATTTTCTACTATCAATTCCTTCAATACTGTTTTTCTTTTTTTTTACCTAAGCATATGCTTAGTGAAATCGAAGATAGTTAAAGCATTTTAAGAAAGTCATACTGCACTATTTTTGTTAACAATACTTTTAGGTTAAATAAAATTTAGTTCTGAACAGCCAAATGATTAACCAGTCATAGCCTGTGCATATGTGGTGTCTGTTGCTGGGGTGTGAATGTCAGGGTCCTCCCCAAAACTGGTGGGCATGGGGTGCACATGTTATCACCAGCAAACTTCAAGCTGGAGCAGCCTGCAACTCAGGGACCTGTGGGGCAGGCAAGGCAGTCAAAGCAAGCACAAATAAATGACAATATAAGTAGCGTGAGAGATAAATTTTTTGGAAACTAGAGGACTGTCAGAGGTAAAGGACTCAACATGAACACTTGGTGTAACAAGAAAAGGGAGAAATGTAGTTTTACCTCTGTAAACTGACATTGTTTCCATTTCTGGCATCTACATTTTCTGATGAAGTAGAAATAACAAAACGATTTCAAACAAAAAACTCCAAATGCAGTAAAAGAATTGGGAAAAAAATTAAGTTATTAAAGTTTAGTCTACTCAATTTCTCTAAAAACGGTTTTGAAGTAACTTGACAAGTATGTTGGACATGGAAAAGATCATTGATTATGTGAGGATTTTCAGTTTTTAAGGGAAATTCATAGTAACATGAAGTGGTTGGAAAGTGAAATTGGGCAAAGTCCACCATGAACACAGTATTTCCTAGAAGTGCCAGCTGGCACTGGAAAACTGTATCAGGAGAGTGACTGAACCTCCATCACCTACCACTTCAGGAAAAAAAGGGAAGAAAATCTAGTCCAGCTGTAAAGTAAACATTAAATGCTGAGTGTGACCTGTAGTCAGTGTGATCTGTAGAGTGTGTGTAGACAGGCAGCTTCAGCTTCCTAGGGAGGTGGTCGCTGTCCCAAGCATGTCAGTGTTTAAAAGGCATTTGCATAATGCCTTTAACTTTTGGTCAGCCCTGAGTTGGTCAGGCAGTTGGACCAGATTGTCATTACAGATCCCTTCCAACTGAACTATTCCAATCTAGTCTATTTTACAGCCTCATGCAATGCTGCTAACATTGTATATTACTGTACCTACAATATATTCTATGTTCTTGGCCAAATTTTATGGCGAATACATCAGAACTAAATTATTCTACTGCCATGTCAGATTGCCTACAAAGAGCACAGTCTGTTATCACATTCATACATTTTCTTTGAATAAACATCTCTCATTTTAGATAAACAATCCCTGTGTAGTTGTTGGATATGGGCCTTTGCAAAAAGTCTGATGTTTATTTCAGACCACAGCACAGTGAATTATTAAAGTAACTAAAATTTGTTTCCGCTTCTTAAGAATCTTCTTTACTGAACAATAATTACATTGGAAGTATGGATCTAAAAGAAAATAATTTAAAACTCCATGTTTACACAAAATTATAATTTGAAATTATTTTGGAACTGAAAAGCTGTTGAGATTTTAATCATGCACAAAACCTAAAATGACAGGAAGCCTAACAGTTTCACAGGAACAAAACTGTCTTCAAAGGTCTGCGCACCTGCTGTGCTTACAAAAGTCAACATAGCTGCTGTGCACAATGTTTTTTCCCAATTTCTTCAGGAGAGGGTTTGTACATACGTAATGATGGCTTTGGCAGTTTTATAGGAAAATGCACTGCTAAATTGGTGAAATAAAAAAACCAATTCCATATTCAGTAGAATTTACACATTCTGGTTTCTAATGTGCCACTCCTGCACCATTCTAAGGTCTCTATTCTCTATCCAACTCCCACTTTTTTCTTTCTATCTGTAATGTATAGGAAGATAATGCCTCTGAGAACTCCCTCTCTGTCTGCCCCATCTAGATGAAATGGGCCAGTATTTTTTATTATTAGGAGAGGTTAGCAGGAAGACTTTTGTTCTCGTGCAGATAATGTGGTCATGACATTTGTTCCCTTAGAAAGACAGGCTAAAAGCAGAAACTTATCTACAACAAAATTTCCATTGCAATACAGTGTAATCAAGCTGAGAGCCAAAGAAAACCAGAGATAATATTTTTGCACAGTTTATGATGTTTCATTCTACCAAGAATGATTTTTTTGCATCAAGAAATTGCATGACAGACATTATGTAGCTTTATGGTATTTGCTATTAAAATAAAAGAAGTCTGAAAAAGGTGCAATTTACAAACAACTAAGAACACTTAGGAATAAGATTCTATTAAACATAAAAACAATCTTTAAAGTTCATCCAATGGCACTAAATATTTGCCTAGCATATGTGTATTCTACATATTGTATTATTTTAAAAACATATTTTGGAATACCATGGTTTTGGTAATGTAGATACAAAGACAAAATACTCTCCATCATGATAAGGCATCAGTACTGCAGATTTATGTTAAATTCCTAATTTTGAATATTACTCAATAGAAGGTTACACTCAGAAACCCAAATCCAATTTCTAGTGTTTGATTAAGTTTAAAATACATAATTTAACAAAAAGTAATTTAAAAAAAAAAGTGTTCTTCAGGGGAGGAAAGAATGGTTATTATGTGCAAGGCTAAAGTTAATGGAGGACCTTGGTCTTTTCTTGTCCTTTTCTTATTCTGTCCTGTTGAATCCTCCTCATACTAAATGCTCAGGAACAGAAAGTAAAATACAAATTTAGCAGAATATAGATATTTTTCTATCTTCATTAGTCACCAAACAAGTAGACAAAGCTTTTAGTGAATGTGGAACACAGGAGTGCCTTACTCTATATGAAATGGACTGCCAGTTTATTTGTTTGATAAGAAATAGAAAAAAGTGGAAATTATAGCTTAGTGAAATACATAGGTTTCTCATGCAGTTTTAATTCCTGTTGCATATTCACAGAGAAAGCTACTGAATTAATGCTGTAGTGTGTATGTCTGTGTTTAGGTAATATAACTAAGAATGGAAAGAGGGGGAATGGTTATGTATGGATAAGCTAATTATTTGGAAGACAATGATTCTCTCCAAATCCTTTTAGTCACTACATGAGATTTCTCATTAAATTGCAAGTTTTGTGAATGTAGATTGTTCATAAATACTACAGTCCTGCTTACCTCAAAATGCTCACAAAACTACCCTTTTCCAAGACACACAAAGTAAGCAATGACTTGTTCCATTGTTAAAAACAGCTACAGACAGAAAAGAATGCTGGGACACTAAGGATTTTTATTCATCATCATCATGGCTGGGCTTCGTGAACAAAGATTTGGGAAGGACTCTACCCACACTTGTTACAAGTGCACTGGTGGCTAAAAAGGCCAATGCCAGATAGACAGATCCGGTTGCAAAAGGCACAGCAAAAAGACTCCTTGGATTGTATCGACAGGACACAGTTCTTTCTACATTGTCTTTTCTCCTCTAGAGTGATCCTGCGTGTGTTCTCAAAACAAGCAACAGCATTTTAGATGGTGTGTCTCCAGACCTCCCAATTGGAGGCCAGAGTAGACCAGTTATGGTGATCAATATGGCCAAGGCTGAGATGTTGTTTCAGGGAGTCCTTGTATCTCCTCTTCGGGGCTCCTCTCTTGTGGCAGCCGGTGGCAAGTTCACCATAAAGCAGGATCTTAGGGAGGCGGTGGTCCTTCATCCTTGAGATGTGTCCTGCCCAACATAGCTGTGTTCTCAGTAACATGGCCTCAATACTCATAACTGCTGCTTGTTCTAGAACAGATGTATTGGTCACATAATCTGACCACTGGATGTTTAGGATTGTACGGAGGCAGCGTTGATGGAAGCGTTCTAGGAGACACAGGTGGTGGTGGTAAATGACCCATGATTCGGACCCATACAAAAGAGTAGACAGCACAGTGGCTCTGTAAACACTGATCTTTGTACTTTTCTTCATGTGTTTATTACGCCAAACTCTTTTATGGAGTTTTCCGAAAGCTCTATATGTCTTTGCTAACCTGTTGTCTATCTCTCTGTCAATCTCACCATCCGAGGAGACGATGCTTCCCACGTAATTAAACTGCTGGACTCACTGGCCAATGGTGATATGAGGATGATGGAAGACTTCCTGAGGTGCAGGTTGATAGAAAACTTCTGTCTTCTTCAAGCTGACTTCCAGCCCAAAAAGCTCAGCAGTCTCTGCAAAGCAGGATGTTAAATGCTACAGAGCTGCTTCTGTGTGGGATTTTTATTAACACAGTAATATTTATCATACCTGTCCAGTTTTGAACATGTGCTCACATAAAAGAGCATTTTCTGCTTTATTAATGTAGCTAACTAAAATGGTGAAGAGCAAAGGCTCTTAGATCAATGTTTGTTTTCTAATATATAGCAGGTTATTAAACACGCGCTCCAAAGTAACTGGAGTATGACATGCAGCTCCATTAGATGTGTGCAATAAATAGAAGATATTATAAAAGGAGATTTACAGAATCTATTACTATTTTCTACTGGAGAGAAATATAAAATGAAGTCCTAAAGGGGACATATGATAAGGAATTGAATACTAAAAAAGATTGCTTACGAAGCACTTTGTTCCCTAGGGGTCCAGCTTAAAGCAGGCCAAGTTGAGAACAATGAAGAGCAGATATAAAAAGTGCTTAAACCTTAAGAAAGCATGAAAGGCCATTATATGGATGGATATCTTATAATCCGAGCAGCTGCTTTACAAAATCAACAAAGAGAAAGAAAGATCTGGAAAATAATAAAAAATTAAAGACACATTATTTTGCTCATCAGGAAAAATTCAGTAAAAGGAGTATTGCCTAGTGAAACAAAGGTAATTCAGTAAAAATGCGTGATTTATCTTTGCCAAACCAGTTGCAGCAATTGACAAAAATCTGTCCATTTTTCTTAGACTGTAAGCTTGCTGCAGACATTGCCAATAAGTCCTGTTATTACTTTTGACATCACAAGTAGGTGCCTGTGGAAATGACAGACCCAGCGATCAAAGCATAAATACAGTTCACTGCATAAAGAGTTCACAATCTGCATCTCACCAATGCAGTCAGCAATGTTCATTTCAGAGAGCAAAAATACTTAGGAAGGTGAGATTGTATGGGTGTCTGAACACATGAATCAGAAAAAAAAAAGAAAACTGAAGAAAAATGTCCAAAGGACAAATATTCCTGTCCTACCTTTTTGTTTTGATAACATGTTTCAGAGTTATAAAAAGCACTGACAATATCTGAAACTATTGTGAGGTAAAATAATAATATGAGTATTTCATGTCTGACCTCTGTCCCAAAGCATTTGATCATATTTTACAGATTTTTGATCTGAACCTACAAGCTGTGCTGCAGATTGGTGTATCATGCAAGCACAAAAAAAATCTCTCTGCAAACTCACAGGTAGACCTGACCTGGTGAAATTGAGCTGCTATACAGACGTGTACTTATTTTGTCATGCAAAAGACTACGAAATTCTTGCATCATATCTTCAGAGATTAACTCTGCTAGCTGGAAACATTCCCATTCCAAATTGTTCACTTTTCCCTCAACTCTTGACAGAGAGCAGTCAGGTAAACACTCCTACTCCTGCATGGGGTAGTTCAAACTAACATCCATCCATCCATCCATCCATCCTCTTCTCCCCCCATTTAATCATAAATCATACACAGCAGGCTCCCCAGGGAAGTGATCACAGCACCAAGTCTGTCTGAGTTCAAGAAGCATTTGGACAATGCTCTCAGGCACAGAACTCTTGGGAATGGTTCTGTGCAGGAACAGGAGTTGAACTCAGTGATCCTGGATGGATTCCTTCCAACTCAGCATATTCTATGATTCTATATGAAGTGATAAACCACTTTGTGTCAGAGGGAAATAAAACACTGTAAGCAGAAATAATATCACATCTCTTTGCAAACTGAATATTTGTCCATCCCTTCTATAAATACAGTCTTCTAAAGGTTTGAACAGGCTTTCAGGTCTTCGACCTATTCCAAAATGAGTTTAGAGCAGAGTTTTTTCCCTCTTGATTGAGAAGCTAGCATTCAGAACAGCTAATTTATGAAACTTTGCAGAAATGTATGCTATTGAAATTTTATGTATCTGAAAGCTGTAAGAAAGCTTGTACATGCAATTTAGGCAATCAGGCACCCTTTCAAACTGATGAATGTTTACTCCTTTTCAGTAAAACTCTAATGATTTTTAAACTATGAAATTATACTATACATTTCTTATCTTCCTATCCCATTCTTTACTACATCAGTATACAGAGTTGCTGGTTTTGAGGGCTTTTTTTGGCTGGTTTTTATTTTTTTCCCTGCCTTTTTTTGTTTGTTTGTTTGTTTTGTTTTGTTTTTTAATTTCAATAGGAGTACGCTTGCTTCATCCTCAAGACAAAACAAACATTTATTAGAGCACATTGCAGGACAAAGTTTAGTCTATATTCACTTCTACAATCTTAAAGACTTTGCAATAGGGGTAGACAGCAGTCCACTGATGTTGGATGTTTCTTCTGATCTATTTGTCAATAACTTGTGTCCTGGCACCTTCATTTCTGCTACCTGACTAACAATTAAAACAGTAAGTGTCTGTTTTCCTCTGTTATTGTGGAACTATTCCATACCATAGAATCATAAATTTGTTAAGGTTGGAAAAGACCTTTAAAATCATTAAGTCCAACCATTAACCCAGCACCACCACCATGCTCACCATTAAACCATGTCTTCAAGTGATGCATCCACATATATTTTGAATGCTTCCAGGAATGGTGACTCCACCACTTTCCCGGGCAGCTTAATTCAACGCTCAACAACACTTTCAGCGAAAAAAATTCTCCTAATATCCAATCCAAATCTTCCTGCTGCAGAGAGGCCACTTGAGGCCACTTCCTCTCTCTCATCCTGTCACTTGTAACCTGGGAGAGGAGACCAATATCCACCTGGCAACAAGTTCCTGCCAGGTAGTTGTATAGTGTGATGACGTCTCCCCTGAGCCTCCTTTTCTCCAAGCTAAACCCCAGATCCCTCACCTGCTCCTCATCAGACCTGTGCTCAGACCCTTACCCAGCTCCACTGGCCTTCTCTGGACTTGCTCCAGCACCTCAGGGTCTTTCTGGCCTGGAGGGGTGCAAAAATGAACAAAGCACCTGAGGTGTGGCCTCAAAAGTGCCCAGTACAGGGGGACAATCCCTTTCCTGCTGGCCATACTATTTCTGATCCAAGCAGGATGCCACTGGCATTCTTGGCCACCTGGACACATGCTGGCTCATGTCCAGCTGGCTCTGGTCCAGCACCCCCTGGTCCTTTTCCCCTGGGCAGCTTTCCAGCCACTCTGTCCCCAGCCTGTAGCACTGCCCAGGGTTGTTGTGACCCAAGGGCAGGACCTGGCACTTGGTCTTGTTGAACCTCATGCAATTGGCCTCAGGTCATTGATCCAGCCTGTCCAATCCTTCAGCAGAGACTTCCCGCCCTCCTGCAGATCAATACTCCCTCTCAGCTTCATGTTGTCTGTGAATTTGCTGAGGGTGCCATCCTGAAATGACAGGAGAAAAAAAGGGAGAAGCTCATCAGAACACAGCCAGTCTGAAGAATCAGCACAATGACCTAGCAAAACTAACCTGACATTTTTAGAGAGTTTAATCAGTAGCTCATAGGCCTGTGTCACAGGCAGTGTATGATCAACCTTTCTCAGCAACATCACTTGGGTTGAATTTTCAAATACCAGACAGTAGCAGTAACCACTTGGCAGCAGTAACCACTGCTGCCAGTAATCTTTGGCAGCAGTAACCACTTTCAGGTGACATTCAAAGAGCAAGAAGAGCACTGGCGAGCCTCAGTAAGAGAACCTGGGGTGACAAAGATGAATAAAAAAAAAATCAAAGGATACAAGGACTTGTGGAAGGCTGGAACTGATAAATGCAATCAGTTTTTTTTGGCACAGAAGGGAAGGAATTTCTCTTTCTTTCTCAGCCTCTAAGTTGCATTCTAGTTTGCCTATCTCTGAACAAGCCATAACACAGACCTTTTCAACATTTCTGCAAGAAGTTTTTCATGTAATTGCTGTACAGGTGCCAGGTATGTGCCAGACATAAAATGACAGCAGAATCTTTGTGCATATTGCTGAGTAAACAATACAAAGGCACAGTCAGAGAGCCAAATATTTTCAAGAATAATGCAATTGTCTTTGTCTAAGAAAGGTGAAGAGTTGTGTTAATATCGAAGAAGGTTGTACGCTTTGAGGGATGAAGGGAGGGAGAGAAAGAGAATGGGTGAAAAAATATGAGTTAAGCAGGATCTGCAAAAGTCATAGGAAATGCCACTAAATGTGGAAGCATAAACGACATGTTATAAAGTGATTTGTTGCCTGCAAAAGTAATTATAGGGGCAAGGATAAAGGAAAAAACCATAACTATAAGAAAGAGTATGCCCTTTCTGTATGTAAACGCACACACACACAGAGGAAGAAATGCCAATACCCATATTTCCCATCCTCGGGGTTTTCCAGCATCTGTATGCTCCTTCATTTTTCAATTACTAGCCCAGTGATCACAGCTGAGGTGGCTGTGTGGCCAGCACTGAGGGAGAGAAAGGAGGAAACTTTTGCCTGTGTGTTACTCTGCTCTGTGTTTTTCTGTAATGATTTTGTCACCTCATCTTCCACCACAGGCAGATGCAGCAAAGAGAAAGAGAAGTGAAAAAAAACCAATAAAGTTCCAGATATCTCTGCTGCCAAGCCCATATTTTAGTTGCTTATTCAGCTCAATTTTAGTATTTTATGGTTAATGATTAATTTTTCATCTGGGAGCCTGTTTAAACTCCTTCACGGCTATCTATGAGTAGGTCTATAGCTAGGTTTTTGTAACAAAAGCAACTATAACTGGTTTTAATAGAAAGTTCTTTTACTACAGACAGACATGTTTGTTAAACCTCTACTTCAGTTCTCTCTTAAAAATTTGACCATCAGTATCACAATAAGAGTTGATTTTTTCTCAAAATCTATCAGCTATTTAAGTGCCTAAATAGGAATGAAGATTTTCTTAAAGTCTAGTTTCAGCTATGCAGAGCCAAACAATGACTAGGTTTATTGGAACCAGAGGATCAAGCTTGTGCAATCAAAACCTCAGACTTGCCTTTAGTAATTGAATGTCATGAAAATCTCCTCTAGGCTTGTACTTCATGGAAAAGAAACAGACTTGAGGAGCTTGGGGGAAATAAAATTGTTGCCCAGGTTATACAAGGGTGTTTTGCTCTTGAGAAATTTCTAGTACTACAAGAATTGTTGTTCTTTCAAACTAGGACAAAATTGGAAAAGATAGGTATTTTGCAGATGCCAATATGCTCTAAATTTATTTTTCAAAACTGACTGAAATTTAACATATCGTTACTTTAAGAACAGTTGAATATTTGGCTCAATATTTCAAATGAACTTTCAAATGTAATTAAGACCTAAAATGGAAGGGCAAATGCCTATTTGACACTGGAAATTTTGTTTCATATCAGGAATTGGAAAAAAGAGTTATATTTTTGCTTGCAAAGAAAATAAGAGGTATAAAACATTTATAAAAATAGAAAACATTTTTTGCTGAAATAAACAATTTTCTATGTAATATTTTAGCTTCAACAGGTTATATTTTTGGCTAGCAACATTTCCAAACTAATACTATTAGTCTGTAGTGATGGGTACTGATTTCTGACACTAGGATCCTCCATAGTGCTCCCTACATTGAAATATTTTGACTAATGTCTCCATTGATTGAATATTTATCTTCCATCAAAGTAGAGTAATATTTTTTTTCTTCATACAAAAATTTGATACACGCAAAACATCTGTTTGAAACAGAACCATACTGTTCTGACCCATACTAATTCCTGAACTATGGCTTAAAATTGTCTGGAGACTATAAGACTATTAGCTGATCTGAACTGCCTCAGTGGCCATCAGGAACATGACACATTCAGGTAAGTCCTAGGAGGTAACAACATTTCTAGAGAATATTTAATATAATATTGGTTTGAGCCCTTGATATTTTAAAAGCTACAGGATATGAGTGATAAGTATCAGGTTCTGAAATTTACTAACTTAAATATTCTGAAAATGTGTTCATAGCCAAATACCTTCATTCCATGTAAGCACTGTAATTTCCTTTGAAACTGTACACAATAACTTGTGTGGACTTTCAACAATCTCTAAGCATAGATCCCTTATTCCATTCCTCCTGACTTGATAATAGAACAAATACATTAACATGGAAAGATTTAGTGACTTTGGCATGACATATTCACACTTGAGACAGTTTCCATATTTATAAATCTGTACAAAGAACATACAGACAGCTTGTGACCTTGCTGACAGTTAGGAATAAAAATTCCAGCTAAAATCCTTAATATTCTTATAAAGATCCAAAGAATTCAGCTGCTCTATTTAAAAACTGTTCACCTGCATAGAAGCACATTGAACTAACACACTGCTGCAATTACTGTGAAATACTCTGTAAATACCCAACCAGTGAGGGTATGTTTATTGCACAGAAGCATGTGAGGCTTACTCATGGCTGGCATTACTTTTTTCTTAAACCAGCAACAACTTCATTTTAGACAGCTGCCAATGGCCTGAGATATAAGAGACTTCTCTTTGGAAATTTCTCTTTCAGAGGACTACATGTGTCACAAAATTGATACTCTTCTCCTGAGAGAAGGAGCTGACCTAAGTACTGGTGTTTCTTGCAACTCGGAATCATAGAATCACAAAATGACTTGGGTCTTTTTCTTTATCTCAAATGATAAAATAGCCAACCTCTCATTTGCAGCACCTGGATCCTGTCTGAAATCCATCAGGAAGGGTGGTGTCAGCAGTGATGCACCTTGGAAAATCTTCTTGCATTAAGGAAGGAATCTTATGGGAACCAATGAGATGGAAAATGACTGTTCTACATCTGGTATCAGAATTCACAGCACGCATTGTCTACAGGACTCCTTACCTGTTTTGTTTTTCCCTTGGACACCGAACACATTGCATTTCATGTAACAAAATTTAAGCAGCTATGATGATCTTTCCTTTAGTCTTGATTTCCAATTTTCCCCTTCCATTTTTATAGACATAGGGCTGCCCTCTTCCCCTAAATCTTTCATCCTGGCACTTCTCCAGCCTCCTTCATCTCTGGATTCTACCTCCAAGGGTACTGAAGGATGTGAGAACTTTGATTTTCTCTACCCAAGCTGTCACTTCCTGTCTCCTGCCCTCATTGTTTTATCCTGATTTACTCTGTAGCCAGAAAGGAAGACATTAAAGTGCAGCTACACCTGCTTCATATACCGGTAAAAAACCAAAAATTGGTAAGTCTCACAGAATTTCAAAATTTCCAAAGCTTCCCTTAGATTCAGGGAAAACTGTGTCTTCTATGTACTCAAGAAACAGTCTAACCATATTTCCTATGGATAGAGAGGCCAAAATTAAAGAGGTTTAAAAGGATGTATGAATCATATGATCATAGTCATTAGTGTAGTCTATTTGAGGACAAAGGTACTAAAACCATTTTAGTTCACATTTTTATTACACTACAGAGTCTATCAACTCACCAAAATTAAGTGAGATTGCAAATGGTTTCTTATGTGCAACACTGGGTATTAAATAGTAATTTTAGAGCCTGAAAAATACCTGCTTCCCAGGGTTTACTCATTTATATCCCATTTAGATGTTAGCTTAGGATCATGAAGGGCAGTCAAGAATCCACAGGTCAAAAGATAAGAGTGATTAAGGAGTACAAGGAGCTGAAGACCAGCTAAATGCTGAGAAGTGAGGGGATAAGAGAGAAGAAGAAATGGTAGTTTAGAAATGGATTAACAATGAATGTCACTGCGAAGAAGAAACAGGCAGAGTTCAAAGCAGTCATGAAACTCAAAATGCTGGACAAAAAATGCAGTGTGCAATCAATGATACTGCTATGCTAATTTAATTTTTATTTTCTTGTCCCTTCATTTTGTCACCTTGATCCTTCCTGGTTTGGGGAAGAGAAGGTCGAGGGTGACTTGATAGGAATCTACAGCTTGCTCAGGGCAGGAATCGGAGGGGCAGGCACTGATCTCTCTGGTGGTTAGTGACAGGACATGAGGAAAGGGAATGAAGCTGCATCAGGGGAGGTTCAGATTGGACATTAGGAAAAGGTCGACTGAGACAGTGGTTGGTCACTAGAACAGGCTTCCCAGGGAAGTGGTCACAGCACTTGGTCATATGGATCAGTTTTAGGTAATCCTGTGAAGTGCAGGGAATTGCACTCAACAGTCCTTATGGGTCATTTCCAACTCAAGATATTCTTTGATTCTATGATACATTGGATTCTATTTCCTAACTTTTTCTGAGAGTTTAGTTGTATTTCTCTTTACAAACAATCGAAAGTTCTTTCATTTGCAGATTACAGAGTAGTAACAGAAGTAGTTATCATCTGCATATCAGAATGATATGTTTAGAAATTCTATTCTGGTGTCAAATATAACCAAGCACATTAAAATAATTGCTAACTTCCTGAATTAAAATAATAGCATATATTAACTTGCACACTAAGTAAGAATACTAGTGTACACTAGTTGTATAGAGAACTAGCTGTATTCAAGGTATTTAATTTATTAATTACTATTTTCCTCAGTGAATTCCTACCTCTGTCTTGGGTTGCACAACCACCAGTACCCATCACTTAGAAAACTTCTACAAACTTTTACAAAAGCAGCAGTACTGAACTTATAAAAGCAGTTCACACAAGAAGACGTGTAGGAGATCAGGTAAACAAACTAACTGCAAGCAATTGCAAAAGAACTGGAAGGTATTTGTCCTGACTAAAAAAATGTATTGGTTACTTGGGGTCTTCCAATTGCAAAAGAAAGACTTTGGTAAAGAAACAGAGAGTTTTTAAACATGTACCTAACCAGAGTAAAGAAAAAATGAAGGAAGTTTCAACAAAGAACTTAGATTGCAAAGAATTGTGAAACTATAAACACTAGCATATTATTTAAAAGATAAGGGTGGATATTTTTAAATAGGAGTGCAGAGTGCACTACTAGAATCTAAATCAATTATGTGGTCATTCAGATTTGGGCACTACTCAGAAGGACTTTAAAAATATGTACTCCACAATTTTGACTGTAAAACCTTTTTTTTGAGATGTAAAATCACAGATGTTAAAATACCGCATGTAAGTTTCTTTCTTTCTGTCCTTAAAAAGATAAGGCTACAGAAGGCCTAATCTCATCATGATCCCAACTGAAACTTGATTCTAACTTTCCTAGCCTGATCTAGGATGTCAGCAAGATTTATTTCATTTTAGTTCTTTGCATCCATTTTTCTCTTCTTTGCCATAAATGAATGAATGATGAGAAAGCACCTACAACACTATTTCCAGAAATTGAGTTTACTATCACAGTCAAAAGAAATCAATACAACATATTCTAGTCTTAAAAAATACTGGTGATATTTATAAAAAAAAAAGCATTATCACACAGTAAAGTATTATAACATATGTGAATAAAAAGCTTTTTTAAAGCAGCAGACAGTGAAAAATATTTAACTTCAAGGCCACATTTCTGACACATGGTCTGTTGAATTTTACATAGTTCTCTTAATTTGTTTCACAAACACAGTAATCACATTGTTGCGTGTTTTTCATATGCAGTCTGGATGAATAAATAGATTGATTAAAGACCCATTGTTACAATATGAAGTAAGGTTTAACGGGTTGAAAAGAAGGTAGAATGAAGGACAGACTACTGCATTACTTACAGTAACTTATAACTTTGTTATGACAAGATTCAGCCATGCCTGCCCATCAGCTAGAAAAAGGGCATCAAGTCAGATTTTAGTGCTAACAAACCTCTTATAACTGAGCCCATTACTGACAAATATCTACTCATTTACTGTTTAAGTCATGGAGTAGTTAGTTTTAGTCATAATTTCAAAATAACTATACTTGAAATACATTGAGTATTACACTCACAATGTTTACTCAAGAATACTTTGAGTAGTCAAGTATATAAATACTCAAGTACACCTGCAGTACTGCCTAGAGCCCTGGAGTCCCCAGCACAGGAAGAACATGGAGTAAGTCCAGAGGAGGGTCACCTAGATGATCAGAGGGATCAAGCAACTCTCCTATTAGCAAAGGCTGAGAGAACTGAGATTGTTCAGCCTGTAAAAGAGAAGGCTTTGGGGTGACCTAATTGTGGCCTTCCAGTACCTGAAGGAAGCCCACAAGACAGATAGAGAGGAACTTTTTACAAGAGCATGTAGTGACAGGAAAAGGGGCAATGGCTTCAAGCTGACAGTGAGTCAGTTTAGATTAGATATTGGGAAGAAATTCTTGACTGTGAGGGTGGTGAGGCACTGGCACAGGTTGCCCAGAGAAGCCGTGGATGCCCCATCCTTGGAAATGTTCAAAGCAAGGCTGGAGGGGGCTTGGAGAAACCTGGTCTAGTGAAAGGTGTCCCTGTCTATGGTAGGGGACTAGAACAGGTGATCTTGAGGGTCCCTTCCAACCTGAGCCGTTCTCTGATCCTATGATTTTAATACATCGGTCAATATAATTCTTTAAGTAAAATCTATCTTAGCTAAGTGTAATGAAAATTATTGTTCTCCTCATCCTTCATACCTAAAATATATGGTGACTTACTTCTAGTATCTACTTATTCGCTGCTATATAGCAAATTCTGGTGTGAATTTGGAAAACTCATTCTCCTAGTTCTAATATTCTACTGGAAGGTAGTCCTGCATTCTACTTGATTCTGCCCTTAGCAGCTTGAAAAAAAGTCCTTTCACCTGAATATTTCATGCCACTTTCAGCAAAAGTTAACATTATAATTGGTTTTGTGCATCAATGTCAAGTTGTAGCCATCTGTCAGAAACTCCATTTGTTAACAAACTTGAAAACAGAATTTACACTCAGGTTGAGAACTGTGTCTCCAAACAGAAGAAGGAGCTATTGGGAGTCCTACCGTTGCATCTGGGGCTCTTTGGAGGGTTTGGTGCTCCTCATTCCTCCCCCCCAGGTCCTGGTGAACTCCTTGAAACAGAGCGCTCTGGGCTTGATGCTTAGTGCTGACACCCTGTGGCCAAGGAAATTACTAAGGACGATCCCTAAAATTTATATGCTATTACCCATCAGAATAACAGGAAATCAAGGAATAATTTTTAATATGAGGGGAAAAAAATGTTTATTCCCCTGGAGAATTGAATCATGTTTAATTAGAGGAAAGGAAGGAAGACTTAGCCAAGGAAACCTTGAATACCAAACAACAAACACAAGTTGTTAAACATTGAAATGACTTAAACCAAGTATTAGTAAACATGCATTGTAATTATCTCACAAACTTTCGTTGATCTGAAAAGTGGACTTCTGTATACAAATCCCTTTTCAGGGATCAACTTCCTTTCAGGAGGATTAAGTCACTAGTGATTTTAATTCTTGGCTATCCACTATTTCTTCCTGCTGTTTCTAAATGCTGCTGCTCAACGCTTCCCAAATCTTCGTTCGCGAAGCCTAGCCATGATGATGATGTGGCCTAAAAGACAAGCAAAGCTGAAAGTAACTGAGTTTGGTTGTATCTTCTGCAGCTTAGGAATCCAAAGTGTTTTCAGGACCTCTGAGTGCTGGAAGTCCAATGCCACCTCTCGGTTTGTTGTAAGCTCTTCTCACTTGCAGCCACTCTGGCTCAGTCCTGCTAAAGTGTTGCGTCTGTGTTCACATTCGAGGCAGTATGACCAACAAGCATTACACTCATACGAATCCAGTGCATTGATTTCTCCTTGGTTTTGCCCCAGACACTGGCAGTTGGGGGGCAGGACTGATATGTTGAAGCTATTTCCCCCTGGTTACCACCTGGTCCCATAACTTGACTTTTAACTCAGGCCAAGGGTTGCACAGATGTAGGTAGGCTCAGCAGTCTCCTCTGGAATCTACCATTAATAAACTTCCTGTTAGTTAGTTTTTTAGGCATTAATGAGAAAGTTATTCCTCACTCAGAATAAAAATAAACCTTTCTTATTGTCATATTTCATTTCTTATCTATGTATAACTACACTTGTTAGACATACATTCAATAGAATCTACTTCAGCAGAGGAAGACCAAGCCCAACCATATAATTTGTATTACATGGTAAGATGGGATTTAGGAATTTCCCTAATTCAGAAAAGATATGTTACTTAAAACTGACCCTTACATGAAGTTTTTACATTCTTTTATTCCTCCTTCATTAGAAAAAAAAAATAAAAGGAAAGCCTCTGCTCTCACTTTTCTTGAGTGGAAAATCAGAAGAGTTTAGACTAGCAAATAATTCATGATTTGCCCTACCTGTTGCAAAGTTTGTGGCAGTTGGTAGTGGACTCTACATCTTGTAGCCATAAACTGAAGACGCTGCTTCTTCCTGTCTATTTTCTTGTCTGCTTCATTTACTTACTTTCTAGGCTCTTGGTCTGTCACATTTATTTGTAAGCAAACCAAATACTAATGGTTGGGAAGGAAGCAAGCAGAGCACATAGCTGTAACACAGCAAGACAGACTGCTGACATGTATCTACTACAAACAGAAGTAAAGCATATCCTCAGAGAGAATTTAAAATTTACAACTGCAGATAAATGGTTCCTTCAACCTTTTGGTCTGCCAACCACTAAATTCCTGCTGTCAGCCTCAAGAAATTACTATTGAATTCTAGATAATTTATGCATTTCACAGATCCAGATTTGTAACAGGTTATTCAAAGCAAATAAATTCAGAATTAGTTTCTCTTAGACAATGAAGTAAATCGAAACCTGTAGAAAATCTACTCAAAAGACTGTTTTATTCCTTGAACACATCATCTCATACCCCTATCCTCAAAGAAATCCCTTTTCCTTCAAAAAATATTTAATAAATTATCCCCCTTCCAAAACAACTGCAAGTTTAATTTAACAGTTCTTAAGTTCATTCTCCTGTTTTTTCCTCCTGATTACTAGCTCAGTTCCCCAAAGACAAACAACTTTTCTTTAATCATAGCAGAAGAAAGTTGCCCCCTTGTGCATGTGCACTGCAATACAGCCCTTAATCACATAATCAGAAAGTATTCTTCCCAAAAGACCCTGCTTCATTCAGCACACCAGATGGAGTACAATCAGTGAATGAACCAGGGATACATGATGATAAAAGATCTATGTGTTTTATTTCAAGACTAAAAGGAAAAAGAAAAGGAAACAAAACTGAACAATGCTCTACAGAAACTGATTCCAGCCCAAATTCTGCCACTAAGTTTCAGGTGATGTTAAACACATGTTTTAACTCAAAATTTGTCCAGTTTGTCCTTCACTATGTAGTTCTCATTTGCTGGTCAATCAAAAGAAGATTCTGGCTCTGATCTGTAAAAGTTCTTACAACATGAAAATGAAAAAAATAACACATGCTCAGAACATGTGAAATGCTTCAACACCCCAGAAAATAATTTCTAGCTATTCTAACTGAGGAAAACTTACTGAAATCAGTAACATTTTAGTCTCTCACAGTCTCAGTACCCTAACTACAAAATGGGAATAAGAACTTCTGGTGTTTTATTCATTTGAAGACCTAAGACACAATTAGCATGGGTGTCTTGGAAAAAAAGCCAAGAGAAAAGTAGTTGCTCTTTATGTAGAAAAACATTGGAATTCAGAATATGGTCTAAGTCATGCCAATGTGTGAAGAAAACAGTACAATTAAAGTCTTTATTTTCTTCACCCAGCAATAAGCAAGGAAAGTCCTGTGGGGGGGAAAATGAGATACAGTCAGCAATACTGACAATATCATTTTGTTTATAGACAAGAACTAAAATAAGGTTGCTCAGAAAATCTGAATGATACTTTCCAACATTTAAGCACTTGATTTTGTATTGTAACTTCAGCTATTTTTAAGTGCTTTCTATGTAATGTGATGTGACAGAACCTAACAAGTGTCAGAGAACTTCTGTTTGAAATACTCCCTATATAAATATTCATGATCAGTTCTCAACTAAGCGATCAACTACAATATTGAAAAAGTTTAGATTTAAAATTAAAAAAAAAAGTGTGTAACCCAGACCATTGTTACTCTATGTACATGAAAAACAGTAAAAAAAAAAAAAGAAAACCAGACTTCTGATCAGGAAGAAGACAAAAAAAAACCCCTTAAGGTAACACTAAAGATTACTTGAAACAGACATTACAGAATTCATGTACAGATTTCCATCTGTCTTAAACACAGACTCATATCAAACAAGAATCTTCGAGCAAATTAAATTCATTTATTTTTGAAGATATCACGGAATTTGATTGTCTAGCGAAACCTGATCAAATTTTTACTTCAATATAAAGCAAAGAATAATGTTTAACACATCATGTAGCTGAATTTTTGATATTGCATCCTGCCATTAAATACGTAATTGCGAATTTTAAGTTGAATGAGTGTTCCTCTTTTTGGCACACTGAAGCATATAACCTTCCGAGTATCTGTTGAGGAACAAGTGCAATCAAAGTGCTTTGCAAGTTCTTCATATGAAAGTAATTTCCAAGTACTTCATAAGACTAATTTAAATATATCTACTTCAGAGTAAGACAGAACATTATGGTCTGTCAAGTTTCACTTAGTTCTACTAAGCAACACATAATTTATTGACATAAACAAGGTATGGTGTCTGTCTGCATACTTTACACAGGGAATGGCTTTGCAGTAGCCTGGTATAGTTACCTGATTTTTCCAAACAAACTGGAATTTCATTACTGCTATTTGAAATGCTTCAAGATAAGCAGAGACATAAGACATCAAGTTAAATCCAGCTGACCTCTGTGGGAAACAAGTATATGATTAAGTGCTTTGATAACTTTGCTTGTTTAATTTAAGTAAGCGGCAATATTAATGCATAGTAAGAGCATCGCAAGGCAGAGCTGTGAGTAGAGCAGTTATTCTGGAGTTAAATATTCACACAGCTTGTTAATAAACTGTATCTTCTCTTAGTACACTGTATTGAGAACTAGAAGAATCTATTTCAAATAGAGCTCAAGAGGGAATTAAATACATTGTAATGAGACATAGCCATCATTGCTTTTTCACATCAATACTATATTTGGAATGAAAATATTATCTGCCACTTGTCTGAGCTGACATCTATATATAGAAGGTGCTTGGTTACAAAGATGCGTTCACCTTAAAAAAAAAATCTGCCACAAATACAAGACATGACTTATACAACTGTCCTGTTTGTACATGCCTGAGTGACTATGTCTAGGTCAGCCTGCCACTTTAGTTCAAAGGGTTTATTTAGGCTACACAGTTTCATCTATATGCATACAACATTCCCATATGGCAGGATTTCAATATATCTTCACTCATACCTACACTAATAAACCACAGAGGGATCACTAAATCAAGATTTAAGACATGAAGAAGGCATGATTTAAAGCAAAAATTACAAGATTTGCTCTAAGTTTGGCAAGACTGTTCTGGGCCTCTTCTCGCTACCAATTCATCAGCTTCTCTCTCATCTATGATATGTTCTTTTAAGCTCTGCCTGACCTTTACCTTCAATGTCCACACAAACCTCACTGAGCCAGTATGGTGCACCAACCTATGACTGACAAGGTGGAGGTAGC
This sequence comes from Manacus candei, assembly GCF_025592945.1. Taxonomy (NCBI): domain Eukaryota; kingdom Metazoa; phylum Chordata; class Aves; order Passeriformes; family Pipridae; genus Manacus; species Manacus candei. The sequence continues at coordinate 3,017,899 of NW_026138064.1, read as the reverse complement.
TGAGATAGAGCTTTTACCAAGTAGAACTTCAAAAGATATCTAGTAAAGCACAGAAGAGTCTGCAACAACTTGGTCAGGGAAGAAAAAAAAAGAGTAAGCTGCTGAGTAGTTTTGAGTTGGCAGTTTCTGAGTCTACACCCACCATAGTTAAAAAATTACAGGTATACAGGCTGATCCCTGCAACTTCTTTAGCCATAAATTTCTGGGTGCAGGAGGGTACACTCCCGAGCCAGTTTTTGAGCTGGTGGTGTGTTCAACTCAGTGAACTCCATTTTCTGGGCTTTGGTTGCAATCCCGAAGCAGGTAACACTAATCTCCAAGGGATGAGCCGCACAGCAGTTCAGTACTGCAGAGTTGACATAGATGCAATGAAGAGCTCAAGCAGTTATCTCACGCAATAAGCTGGTACCTATTCCAAACATGGGGCACCAACTACAACACTGTCAGCAGGACTGCCTTACCCCTGTTGCTCCAGTGGCTAACATTACTCCAATTCCAATCATCAAGGCTACTGGAAATAGTGGATCCTTAACTTCTGCCACATAACCACGAACTGGGCCTTCAGGCATCCCCTACACACCAGATTTGCCTTCTGCACTGGCAGGATGATCATGATCTGCTGCATACTTTATAATTCACAAGAGAAATAGTAAATCATCCAAGCTGGTATCTTGCAGGTTCCCTTTGTTTCTGGACAATGATCCTCCTTAGGAGAGCATCTCATAGGAAGGATGTCTCATTGTCAGCACTTATTAAACAATGGAAAAGAGCAGATTTGTTGAAACAGGGAGGAAGGCAGACATCACCTCTGAATGATACCTATGCAAGGTTCATCTTTCCATTCATTTCATGGCTCCTCAAAGGCCTCTTAACATTTCACATCACTCCATCCCATTTCATTATCTTTCAAGTTATGTGGACCCAGCCCTTCTTTCTCAAGAAGCTAACAGAAGAACACGTAACATAAAAGACAGTATCTACATGTCACGGAGAGGAAATAATGACCTTTCCAAGACAGAAAACTCGTATGTTGTAACATGCAACTACTTTGTTGCTTCATCAAGTGCCCAAAGTATACATAAATTCACAATAAAACGTGAAGAAATATGTTGACAGCACTTCATCCATGTTCCATTGACAGCTGTTCAGTGAAGGGCAGTGCCTTCTTACGTTAATAGGATCAGCTCACAGAGCTTGCCTGCTTTGTCAATCAGTCCTTCTTCACAGCACCTTCACTGCATGGCTGGAGGGACCCACTTGGGAAGTCACTTGAGAAAAAAACCACTAAGAATCCTAAATCAAACATGTTTCTTGAGTGCCTGACTGGTAAGGAAGAGGAAGCCTGGCTGATTAGAGTTCAGTTTGGCAGCTGCTGCTGAAGAGAAGTCCATGCTGACTGACAACAGCTAAAGAAATAAGAGGGTTGGACTACCAGCCAGCTTAGCCAAGGAGTCAGTGTTAGGTAGTATATTCTGAAAAGAACATTTTACTATTTGGCAGCAATCCCAACAAGGTGGGCACTTGGCTCTGGTGGGTAAAATAAGTGGATGAATGCTCTGTCAGTGATGACAGGATACCTTCTGTCACACAACTGTACCAGATGTAACAGTGACATTATTCAGAAATACCCTCAGGATAAAAGCTTGTGACCCCTTTTGGTTTTGCTGTTGTTGGTAACAAAATACCACTTCTCTGATTTAGGCAATACAGGCTGAATGTTAACTCTCCTATATTTCTGCATTAGGAGAGAGAAACTATCATCTTCTTCCCACAACCACCAACACTCCTGTGAAAGTCTTGCAGGAGTCAGTATTTTATTTCATAAACTTCAAGACAGTACAAGTAATTAGAAAATATTACTTTGCCATGCTAGTAAAGTTCTTATAGCACACATACTTCATCTCTATGACCTCTTACTGATATTAAATAACAACTTAGGTACTAGATTTCTGATTGCTAGCTAAGGAGTAAAGAGACATATGTACACCTCAGAGGCCTTGCTGCAGAATTTTTTAAGGGCATGTTATGTTTTGATGCATTGTCACAGAGTACCTCACGAGTCTGTCATAAATATTTCTAGGATTGATGTCAAGAAGATATGATTTTGAAGTGTGCAAAGGACATTGTTGGCACATGCAACAGTGGTCATTATAGTACATTAACAACCCAAAATGGTCTTGTTGGTCAAGGGCTAAGCTTGTACAAAACATGTGCTCTCTTCCTTCCACTGTCAGTTGCAACTTTGCTCTGAAGCATAAAGGAATTCATATTGATTCCTCTACATACAAGGCTGTAGACCACTGCCAGTCTGAGACTTTAAATATTCTCTGAACAAAATATTCAAATTGAATTCTGAAACTATTATTACTTTGCCATTTAACTAGAAACAATTTTAAGAAGCTGCAGATTTAACTTTGCTAAATAAAAGATATCCACAGTTGCCTTCTCTTGTTTTATTTACTGGAGAATGGCACATATGCTACCCAAAACTGAACTTGGGTTCGCTGTGAGAAATTAAACAAAAGAAAATCCTAAATATTTCATTGGGATTTTGCTCTGAAATGTCATATTCAAGGCAAGTCTCACACTTTGGCGTAAGGGGTGTTGAGTATAGGTACTTTACTACAGTGACTATTAACACTTTGCGCTCAAAAGCACAGCTGAAGTGACAGAACAGTGACAGCTGCAACATTGCCCAGCTAAAACCCCCAAACTCAAACCCAAAACTTTGCAACCTGCATTTTTTAATGATAATTTTGTCCTTTTATGATTTTAGAAAGAAGACAAAACTGAATCTAACACGGGAGTTTTTATTTTAATTTAAAATTTTAAACATTACAATTTTGTTTCTTATTTACATCTAGGCCTGTAAATGGGCAGAACAATATCTACAGTGTTAAAAACTGAGGAGAATATTCCCATTTCATAGGTACTAAGAACAGATATATCTGCACCAAAGACAACAGTTTATATTCATATAGCAGAATAAACAACAATATATTTTATAATTAACAAGATTTTCATATATCCTACTTCAGCTTTCTTTTTCTTGAAATTTACATCAACACAAGTGAATTTAAGCATTTTTCTTCCAGAATGGTAGAGTTGCCAATGTAATCAATTAAAATCCTAATCACTCTCTTCTATTTATATCCAAAAGACTATGAATACTTTCGTTAAATCAATATTGCACTCTGGCACTCAGATATTTCATATTCTGTCAGTGGAAAACAGGTAACACTGGAGCCAGAGGCACCACAGCTGCTCAGGCAAATGAGCCCTGATCTTACAAGACCTCTGGGAAAATGAATGCTGTCGTGTCCTACCTTAGACTGAACAAGCTCTAGACTGTCCATTCTGCTCGCAGATATAAAGCAGATGTGTAGTTACTCATATTTAATTTAGAACCCTATTTTCTGCATTTACTGTCTAGTACTGGATGGTTCTGAAGCTGCTACAAAATCTAAGGCTCTAAATCAATAACAGTTATAAATTGAAAATATGGTAACTTATCTTTTAAATGGGTAGGGGAGGAAGGGAAATGATTTATACATCTCAAGGCTGAAGCTATGATAGCTGCAACAACCTGTGTACATGTTTTCATCACCATATAATCACAGAAACACAGAAGGTGTCAGTTGACTGAAAGCTGGCAATGTCCCAGTTTTCAAGAAGGGCAAGAGGGATGACCCTGGTAACTACAGGCCTATCAGTCTCACTTCAGTGCCTGGCAAAACTAAGATTATTCTGTGAACTACTGAAAAACACCTGAAGGACAACACAGTCATCCATCACAGCTGGTACAGGTTCATGAGGTGAAAGTCCTGCTGGACAAACTTGATTTCCTTTCATGACAAGGTTCCCCATCTCAGTGATCAAGAGAAGCCAGTTGATTTAATCATCTGTTATAGTAAAGCTTTTGATACCGTCTCTCACAATATCCTTCTGGACAAAATGTCCAGCACACACCAGGATAAACACATCCTGTGGCAGATAAGGAACTGGTTCACAAGTCAGGCACAAAGGGTTACAAGTGAATGGGGTCACATCATAGTCATAGCCATAGTGACTGATCACTAGTGGGGTTCTGCAGGGCTCCTTTTTAAGCCTAGTGCTCTTTGACATCTTCATAAACTACTTGGACCCAGGACTGGAAAGAACACTAAGTAAGCTTGTCAATTATAGTAACTTGCAAGGAAAGAAATTGAGCATGCTTTGCTTAGACAAGACAAAGATGAAATGTAATGATCTTGAAAGAAGTGGTAGATCTGCAACAGAACAAAGCACTTTCTATCATTCACTGTAGCTTAAGTGTAATAGGCTTAAAATGACTAAAAACAAGATGTAGATTTCATACCAGGAAAAACAAAATTAAAAATCAATCTGCTAGAAAGGATACTTAAACTTTGATTTCACAAATCAAAGAACTTTCAGAAACATCACAATAATCTTGATATATATTTTTCTACTTTGATTCAGCAGAAATCTCCATAAAACTATGTTTTCTGTGTTTAAAAAGATGAGGGGCCTTTGGACTCTATCAGAGTTAACTGTATTTGATCTGAATAGAAATCTGCATAGTCACAAATCTCTTTTTGGACAGTGGATAAGGTGGGTTCAAGGAGTAAGATCAGTGCAAATATATTGCACTGTCCCTGTGGAATCTCCCAAGTTATAAAACATTTATGGCATACAGACCTTTGAATAAAGTGATCTCTTGCAGAAGTCTGTGCAAGTTTAAACCCCCTAAAACTAGGATTTTCATAAAGATTCTTCATAAATACCATTTATCTTACTTATAAGCTTTCTTTCCAGATTTTTTTTAAGAAAAAGTTGTGGAAGGAATAAAGAGTTGTTTGTTAGAAATGAGTAATTTTCCATACAATGCGTGATCCAGTCAGATAGTTGTCAGAACTGACACTGACTTTTCTTTAAAACATGAACAATGAAAAGCTTGGGTGAGAATGTTGCACTATTTCATCCTCCATCTTTACAGGTCAAGTTTTCTGAAGCTGTTATGAATGAATCTTTGTTTCTACTAAACAGAGTGAAGCTTAGGGAAATCAATAAACAAAGTGCTCGTTACCTAATTTGATATAAATAAATATCAAAAGGATCTCTGGCTAACTTTTGGGTTATGCCCTATATCCAATCTGAATTTCGCCTTCATTCCCTTCCCTAATGAACTATCATTGGTCATCAGAGAGAGGAAATCAGCACCTCCCACTCTGCTGCCACTCTTGCTTGCTGTCTTCTCTTCTCCAAGCTGAACAAACCAAGTCACCTCAGCTACTTCTTGTAAGTCTTGCCTGTGAGACCTTTCATCTTTCTCTGGACATACTGCTCAAAACACAGCAGAGCGGGACAATCTCCTCCCTTGACAGTTGGCAATACTGTGCTTGATGCCCCCCAGGACATGGCTGGCCCTCCTGGCTGCCAGGGCACTGCTGATTCAGATTCAACTTGCCATTAACCCAAATGCCCAGATGTCTTTCTGCAGTGTTGCTCTCCAGCCTCTTGCCCCCCAGTTTGTATGTATTATTACCACATCCCAGGGTGGAGAATGAAACACTTGATCTTTGTTAAACTACATGTGTCTGGTGATCATCCTGCCCTGTAGTCTTTTTGGATCTCTCTGCAAGATCTCTCTAACCTTAAGGGAGTCCACAGCTCCTAACAGTTTAGTATTGCCAGTGAATTTACTTAATGTACATCTAATTCCTGTGTCCAGATCATTCACAAAACATTACACATATTGCATTTTGTGCAAAGCATACTGTCATGAGCATCCAAAGGGCTTATGCCAAAAACATAAACCTTTTGATTTATATTCTTCCAACTGAGGAAAGCAGGGAATCACTTTCAAAAGATTTCAGGATTAAAGAACCTCCTCTGTATCTCTTAATAAAATCTTGAACTTATCCATTCACCCTGATAATATCTTTAAGAAATCTTTAAGAAATCTCCTTGTTTTATCATGTCTTACAATAAGAATGTTTCAAGATGTAAGCTAAACAGAGTGCAAGTCACTGAGTGATGAGCAACTGTGTACAGAGAAAAACCACATTAAAAAAAAAAAATCACACAAAAATCTCACCACAGAACCAGGTCAATTTTGCAGGGGTTTAACAGCTTAAAATTTGGAACAACTTCAGCAATAGTACCATGAAACAAAACATCTGTAGTAAACAGCAGTCTTTTCTAAAACTATGAAGCACTGCAGTCACACTGTGTCTTTTGAGACCCAAGTCTTTCAAATGGCTTATATATCAAGAGTCCAGTTTAGAGTTACATAATATTTAGTATTTTACCAAAGGCTTATCTCTGCTTCACCACAGGTGATCTCACAAAAAAAAACCCTGACTCAACAGTTGTAATCAGCAGTCTTAACAGCAAGATGTTGCAATACTATGTTTTACATTATTATATTAATATCTTTTAAAATGTATAGTGTTGAAGTATCACGCTAAATGCTAGGAACACTGTAAACTTTTCTTTATTTATTCACTGAAGTTCACACAAAACATATTAATTCAGTTTAAAAAAAGTCTCAACACAGAAGGCAGTAGCTTGGTTTTTTATTTGTAAACAGTAAAGCATCTCCCCAATTAAAATTAAGTTCTAACAATTCTGAGGAGTCCACAGTGGTTATATTTACTTACAATTTAATATCAGAAAAAAAATTAAATTAACATTCAGATTACTGTAGGAAAAAAGTGTATACCACACTTAATGGCATACAAGATTTGTAACAAGCAAAAAAAACCCCTGTTTTACAAGTAATCTCCCTTCCAAATAGGTTTTTTTTTAGTGCAGTTAGCACTCTCTCCCCATAGGCTATACATTTAGAATCCTCTATATACAAAAAGGTACAACAAATTGGTACATTACTTATTGCAAGAAATTAAGGATGCCATAATATACACAAATTAAATTAGTCCCCCCACACTTGCATACCCTCTTGCTTCTTATTTCTCCCATGAAGCAGTCTCCTTCTCTGGTTCTAAGATTAAGTTCTTTCACTGAAAGGCACGTACTTCTCTACAACAGAACAAACAGATGCATTAATCTGAAATGCCCTGTTTCAAGGGGAAATTTAGCCTACATTTTTGAAGATTAAACATTATGAAAGAGCCAAGAGAGACAAGACATTTTATTATTAAATTTGCCTGCAAAAGCTCTTAGTTACTATAGGACTGTGAAGCAAAGTGCCACAAAACTACATTCATTTAAACCTTCCAAATAGAGAGACAGTTCATTGACGAAAATAAAAAGGGATTTACCATGGGCAATGTATTTTTGAACTTCCAAGGCTCCCGAGTACCTACTGAAACTTTGGTAAGTCTAACAAAAACAGAGTAAGTGCTCTTCCTTGTGCCTTGCAGCGTGACGCAAGTAGTTTCTGTGTGAAGTCATTTAATGAGGATTGTAAACAACTAGTGTGATATAACTTTGAAAAACAAAGATGTGATATGAGTATACCGTACCTCAGTTAACATGTATGTAAAGCTGTATTGTGAGAAACCAAGGTTTAGAATTTCCAACTTGGACATTTAATATTATGCTATTGAACAAAATGACTAAAACATCCTGCTCAGGTAAACTGCCCCAAACTGCAGCAGCAGAGAGATTAGGGGCATGGTGATGGTAACAGTGGGAGTACCCTTAAACTGCACCTGTGTTACAACAGGGGGCACTGGGGACTTTTTTTTCATACATCTCTGAAAAAAAATACTGGAGAAAACTGTATCTGGACACCAGTACACTACTACGGTGATTTTAGGACAGAAGCCAGTTTCTCTGCCTAGTCTTGGAAAGGTCATATAAACTTATCAGCTAGCCCAGAACTAGCCTATAGGAATTTCTAACATATGCATACTGTGCTGTAGACCATTACCTTAAAAAAAGCCTGATTGTTTCAATCAAGAAAAATGAAAGCAGAGTGGATACCACAAACAGGTCATAAAGAAATAAAGAAAAAAGACATCTATAATTTGATGTCAATAACAAATTTATATGAACATGTAGATTAGAATTTCCTGCAACTACGTTCAGTTTTTTAGTGCCTTTTATTATGAGTTATTAGGAAAAGAAACTTATGCACCGAATAAGCAAATTGTTGATGGTAAGTTAGGCAAAAGTGCAACTGTTCTTTACTCAACAAAGCACTAAATCCAAAAACCATTAAGGGCCGCCTCTCTTTGTTGTTCTCTAATCAGTTGCTCCAAGCCTGACTATATATTTATGCTACCTTAAAAAACCCCAACCAATCCTTTCTCTGAATTACTGCAAACGTCAGGACAAAGTGTAACGACATCTCCTGAGAATATCTGAGTATCATTTTCATCAAGTTGTCCTCAGTGACTCTTTGATTATTTACATATTTTGTACTGCCTTTGGTCATTCTTACTTAAGCAGTGACACGAAGACTGATTACTAACCTTCAATGCAGATGCAAAAGACTTAGTTGAAACAAGGGGAAATGAATTAACTTTAAAAAGTACCTTCAATTAAGGTTAAAAAAAAAAAAATTCAAGTACTCTCTGTTTCAAACTTTCCTCCCAGCAATGCCCTTGCCTTGCAAAATTTGGACGGCACTTTATCAAGCTGTTCTACAGAGATTTGTGGAGTGAATTCACATTGTTAAGCATTGCTTTCCTGCTGCACATGAACAGTTTCAAAATAAAAAGTAACTCTTATGATTTTAAGAGCCTCTCCCCATAAAGGAGAACACCACAAGATCTCAATATACAGAAACAGAGTATATTCACAGTCTTGACTAAACATAACTAAAGCCCAACTTTTTTCTCAAGTTCCCAGTATCAAAATAAGGACTTTGATAATTTAAGCACATACTTTCTCAGCGATATTGAAACAACAGTTTAGATACTTCTACAATTAAATACTCAAATGAATTTTTTCTCTCCCTCAGACTGAAGTATTTAGAAAAGTACAAGGAAAAAAAAGAAAAATCAGAAATCTGCTCTGAAAATTGTAATTGTACAATACCATTTGTTAATGATGACACTATTATTATGATGGTACTTCCTACTAAACAATATACTTGATACTCCTGCAAATAAACATTTATAAAGAATATCATGTTAACTGGCCATCATATACCTCAAAGTCTAGTCAGTATGCTGAATTACAACAGAAGTTAAGAGATTTAAGGAAGACACTGAGGGAATTCCTGGATACAGTGTGACAATTATACTGGAGCAAGACTAGTAACATGGGATAACTATAAGAGCCACATGATTCTGTAATACAGAGGAACGCTAAGTGTAAATATTCCAACTAGTTTATTCTAGTGTGTGGTGGAAAAAAACCAGAAAGACAGACTTTGACTTATGAAAAAAAATTAATCAGAAAGATTCCCCCTAAGGAGACAAAGTTAAAAGAGACTGAACCTTTCACTTCAGTTTCCAGAACTGCACCCAATGTTATTTCCTGACAAACAGCAGAACACCTTACTATACCAATACTTCTAATTCATTTGAGACACCATGTATTGCATCTGTTGAATTGTTCTGCTTGAGACTTATTCAGTCTAACATTAAACAGCGTGATTCAACTATTTGCTGTGAATGGTAGAATTCATCATTTATATCTTCTGGTACTTGACAGTAGTCCTCACTATGAAAATACTATCAACTTTTTTTACTCTATCTTCATATGTGCAGTGTGGTGGCAATTACTCAAAAAGGAAAACTTTTAAGTCTGAATTGTGTAAATTTAAGTTTGAATTGATCATAATCTTTAAGTGTAAGGACAATACAGAAATAAAACCAAATTTGAAGACAATAAGGAAATATAACAAAATTTTCCTCTATCTATGTCGTTGCAAAGAGTGACCTAAGAATATGAGCCTTTAAGTGCAGCAGTACCAAATGTAAAACTTCGTTGAAGATCATTGACTGCTGACTACTTTAGCAATGAGAATGCAGAATGAAGCAAAGCTGCTTGAAGCAGAACTCACAGGTGAAAATATGCAGGAAAACCTGAGGAGCTTCAAAAGCAGAAAAAAAAACCTAAAAAAACTAGGAAAGAGAAAGGTAAAAGCTAGTTGTTGACTTTAACATAAGCTTCAATAATGACACTGTATTTTTAACAAAAATATCCTACCTTCCTCTCCATTTCTCTGGAATTCACATGCTGAAGACAAATGGTGCTTATCTTCTTGCCCACTAAATTCTTGCCCATTTAAAATTCAAGTGATCTTGACATCCCTTCTCCAACTATGCATACGAAACACAGTAGTGAGCTTTCTCAAAGAAACTGCTTGTCACCCACACTCCTTCACTTCTATTGCTAGAAGTACATTTGGGTTCTAAATACTAACCTTCGAGGATGATTGGCATCAAATAGTGTTGTATCATCATCATCATCATCTTGCTCTAATGGGGTCAGCTCCATGTTTTCTATGTTTGTGTCCAAAACTCCATATCTTCGGGTTTTTCTGTTTCGCCTTCTGAGCCTGAAAGGTATTTTAAAACATTTAAGTTACATGAATATTTCTCTACTTTCTACTTCTATAATTTAAGAAAACTATTCCTTAAAATACCTCTATATTGATATTTAGTATAAGTTTCTTAAAATTTATAAGCGACGTGTAAACACTCTGCTCTGTGAAATTCAGAGGCAGACAATTTTAAGAGTCAACAGTTTTACATGAAATGATTAAGGCCAATAAGAATGTCATCCGTAGTTTTGTACAGAATTACTGCATTGAATATAAAAAGCCTACACAGGCACTTGGCAGCTAAATGTAAGAGCCAAGTAGAAATACATGCAAATGTATACTTCTAGCAGGTCTAGCAGTGAGAAAAAATTGCCTTGTTACATATTCTCTATGTGTTTTATGCATCTGTAAAGAACAGCTGATCAAATCAGAGAGAAACGAAACAAAGCTACAGCAAAGGTGTAACACAAGCCATGGTGACACTGAAAATTTTTATTATAATTTGTGCAGTCTTTTATGAATATCAAGTAAAACATTGTTTATACCTACACTTCAGAATAAGAGAGAACTTGTAGAGTCAATGCCTTGTATGCTTCACAAAACGCGGAAGGAAGAGGCAGTGACTCACATTTCAGATTAAGGCACAGTGCTTATCACAGACACACCGACAGTTTACATCTGCTTTTCTCACTTTCTGGGGCTTTGCTGCACGGGCCCAGATCCCATGTGAGCCCCCACACAATGAACTCTTCCATCTGGCTTTTCAGAACTACTCCTGCACACATGGAACAAGCCTTGCCTAAGATCCAAAATTCAGATCAGCAAACATTGTGCAGAGCCATCTGTTTACAGAATGCTGATGGTCACATTTTACCATTTTTCCTTAATGGGTTAATATGGAACGTGAATTGGTACTGTGAGTCAAAAATAACCTAAGACAGCCATAGCAAATGCTCAGATTGCAGATAATGCAAAAAAAACCCTCATCACAAAGCTGGCACAGATTTCTAGATTCAAACAAATCCTTTTGAAAAAAGGATAAACTAATCCCTTGTGACACAAAACTTTCTCTATACACCAATTAGTCAAAAGACTACAGCTACAAGAATACTGGAGATACTTATGCAAGATTCACGTACAGTCATAGCTATGACTCTAAAGCAGTGTCCTGACTTTTAACAAAATCTAACTTAAAATCCTTTACCCTGTGACTGTTTTAGAATACAATTGTTCAGTTGGAAAGGACCTACAATGACCATCTAGTCAACTGCCTGATCAATTCAAGGCTGACCAAAAGTTAGATGGTACTATGATATTGTCCAAACAACCCTCTCTCCAGGAAGCTCTTTGACTACCATATTGGTAAAGAAATGCTTCCTGATGTCCCATTTATACCTCCCCTGGTGACCCATAAGGTTGACCCTCAGGCCTTCTTTTCTCCAAAATAGACAAGCCCAAAGTCCTCAGCTGCTCCTCACAAGAAATGCCTTCCAGCCCATCCGCCAGCTTGGTTGCCCTGCTCTGGTCATACTGAAGTGCTTTACTATTCTTCTTAAATTGAGGGGCTCATCACTGCACACAATAGTCAGTGGAAGGCCACACCAATATTGAACACAGGGGGACAATCCCCTCTCTTGACTGGCTTGTTGCGCTGTGTGTGATGCATCTGGGATGCAATTTGTCCACGTTGACTGATACTGAGATGACCATCAACCAGCACTACCAGATCCTTCTGCAGGGCTGCCCTCCAGCTAGTCCTCTCCCAGTTAATACTTGTGTTCAGTGTTATTCTGTTTCAGCTGCAGACTCTAGTATTTGTTCTCATTAAATATCATGCCATGGGTGATTGCCCAATGCTCCAATCCATCCAGATCCCTTGAGAAAGCCAACTGCACCTCCCAGTTTGGTATCATCAGCAAACTTGCTAATGACACATTAAACTCCAGCCTTCAGATAAAAATATTGACCAGAATCGGCCCTAAAACTGAGCTCTGAGGAGCACCACTGGTGACTGGCTGCAGCTCTTCACTACAACCCTTTGAGCCCTGTCATTCCACCAGCTCTTTACCCAATACACCATGAACCTGCTCACTGCACAGCTTGACAACTTGTCTAGGAGGGTACGGTGAAGGATAGTATCTAAAACCTCACTAAAATCCACAAAAACTACATCCACTGTCTTCCCTTCATCCACTGAGCAGGTCACCTGGTTGAAAGGTTGCAAAAGAGTCCTGAAGTTTTTATGTCTGATAGCAAGACATATGTATTCATCCCAAGAAAACCTTTCAAAAAACAGAGATGTTTGTACTTAGACCTTCTATTTCTTATATAACTGTTGCAAAAATTTTTCAGCTACAAGTTCAAATTCAAAATCACGCACTTTATCTACTCCTAATTTCAAAAGCAAGATGCAGCAGAATTACAGAATAACGTGAGGCTTAACCTTCCTGTTTATGGTGGCACCTAGAAGACAGTACCACAGTTTCAAATGCAGAACTGCCAACTTCCTATTGCCAAAACCGGAATGTCAAGGAATTACCACTCATCCAGAAAATATGGCAGTAGATGAGAGTTTTCCTCTTCAGCTCCTGCAATGACAGGCTTTTATTTACTCACAGGCTTTTATATACTCCTGTTAGGAGCAACACTAACACTGAGAAGTGCTCTTGTCTACTCCTACTCCCTTAAAAAAGATTATGACGTTTCCTTTTAAGATATGATAACAAGATATGCATCCTACACAAAAATAAGACTGAAGGCTTCTCAAGAATGACCTGTAAGAGCTATGGAGCAATCACAATATCCCAGTTTACTGTATATCCTTGTACATGCCACACACCACCTTTCGACTGCCTTTCTGGAATAAGTGATGCAAATACCAGGCACAATTATCACCAGCATAATTAACTACAATGAAAAGTACATAGAGAACTTGCTGCATAATTAATGTGCTTTATGCATAACCATGCATTTGGGCCTTGCCTGGAAGAGTTCCAAGTTAAAACACGACAGAGACAAGTAAAACTACAAAGACAAAAAAAAATACGGTCACAAATGGTGTACTTAACTGTATGAGAAACATAAAGGCAGTTGGCTGGTAGTGCAAGCTTTTTAAAGGCCCTTTCCATAAAAAAGTACAAAATAGGTAAGTTTACTGTGCAAGAAACCATAAAAGAAAGATGTTTACTGAGAAAGACGGGGAGAGGCACAAATTCGGCAGCTTAGCGGGTCAGAAATTTGCAAACAGGTCACAACCTGCTGGAGAAAGTACAAAATTAAATTCAGGTGGGCTGATGGACGAAGGCCACTTGGGGAGCACAGGAGGGGGTCGGAAAGGCCCAGCACTATTGCGCTCCTACCCAAGCCCCACCGAGCTCCTTCCCGCCTACACGGGGGAGGCGGCACCGGGAGCTCCCCAGCGCTCCTGCCCGAGTTTCCCCAGCCGCCCGCCCGCTCCCGCCCTCACCGCACAGTCCGGATCACGAAGTACACGATGAGAGTGGCGCTCGCCAGCACCAGAACGGACAGGGCGCGCTGGGTCATGGGTTGGCCCTGCTCGGGCGGCGCCGACACCTCGGCCAGGCGGCTGCTGCTGCTGCTGCTCCGCGTGGCGGCCCCGCCGGCCGCCTCCGTGGGGCGAGGCGAGGCGGTGGAAGCGTCCCGGGGCCGCTGGGCCGCAGCCTCCCCGCAGCTGGCGAGCAGCAGCAGCAGCAGCAGCCCCGCCAGGAGGCCGCGCAGCGCCCGCGGCCGCATGTCCCGCTCGTCCCGCCCGGCGCGGCCCCGCAGCGCGGCCGGGCCCCGCCGCCTCGGTCCGGCCGCCGGAAGCGGAAGCGGCCAGGGCTGCCCGCCCCGCGGGGAGACTCCATGGATTTCGTTGGGACCCGCCCACTGGGGATTCCGTCGGTTTCACTGGAGATACCTTTTTTCCGGGAGCGGCCAATGTCGCTCGGGGGCTACTTGGAATGTAACCGGATTTAAGGCAGATTTTATTTTTTTTTAACTGATCCCCCTATTTTAGCCTAATTCTGTCTACGTGCGAAAGAATGGAAAATTTATAACTGAGTTAAATGAAAGCAGGAAAATTCCCAGCGTGACCCTTCCCGAGGCTGTCTGGCGGGAGCATTCCTAGCGCCAGAGGCTGTCACTGCTGGGACCGAAGCCCCTTGACTGCGGGCGGTTCCAGTGATCACATTGGAGCCCCTTTGGCTCTCTCCAGATGCCCGAAACCAGCATACAAAGGAATACTCCCTAGGACTCACAAAGACTCTTAAAGAGTCCTCCTTTGTACCCGGTTTGCGGGCATCATTCCCCATCTAAATCCCACGCGGTCGGACCAGGTTTCCTCCCCGCTTCGATGCCGGGTATCCCATGGCAGAGTCCCAAAATCTCGTTCATTCGCGGCGCAGTCACGCGGAAACAGCCTGAGCTGGTGCCTTCGATGAAGGACCCCTCAGCAAAGGAACTGCCTTTTATCCCCTTACAATCCTCTCCCTCTCGAGTCCTCTGCTACCGATGTGTCTCCCGGTGTCCATCCACCTGCTGCCACCGCCGGTTTCCTTGTGCTTCGTGCTCCCACCCGCAGCTTGACCTGCATCTCGCACTACAGCTGCAAACCCTGCTGCCTGCGCCAGATGTATTCCTCGAAAACGAGCAAAAGGAAGAGTTGGAAAAGGGCCTGAAGGCTTGGACTCCAGTTTTTTCTTCAGATGTGGTCCAGTGTTGGAAAGACCACGACAAGGTTGTGTATGGGCGGATCACAGGGCAAAGTGGTGGAGAAGCATTACAAAACTTAGTGGGCATTCGAGTACAGGAGACAGGGCCCTGACACAGGGTAATGCTGTCCACAGAATAACTCTGTCATAAAGTTTACTGTGCTTGTGTCATGTGTGTTCTTAAACTAAGTGCTGTTCTGATAGGATAATCCTTTTATAGTTAAAATCTGTTATTCGATTATTTTTATTCTCTCTTTTTTTTCCTTTTTTTTTGTGAACAGTAAACTACAACAAGGCTTTCAGGGATCCCATGTGCATAGAGAAGGTGAAATCCACATTGCCAGTGAGCTCTTTCTCATTTGTCACTATGTTGAAGGGAATGGATAAAATGCCAGAGCAGCAAAGAAACTTTGTATAGAAATATTACAGCAGTTGAAGTAATAACCACATTTTTTTTTTTTTATGAGCAGACTTGTTATCACAGAGGCCTTAAACTTACTGGTGTATCAATCATATTGGGTCATATAGAATCACATATAGGTAATGTCAACAGTGATTAGTTAATTTATTAACAAGCTAACAAGTTTAGCTGTTAGTTAACTGTGAAAACAGATTCAAGGGGAATGTGGAAACTAAAACTGGTTTAAATAGCATGTGAACCTTTAAACTATCATCAGTAGTACATCTTCTCTTGAAAAAATGTAGTCCTTTTAATGGGAATAGACTTTCAGATTCTTTGAACAACAGTTTTTGCTGAAGGTGCTGGAGGGATGGAGCATGTGAATAAACTTTCTTGATAGCTTTTACCATGGTTTATAACTCTGATAGGCTTGACTGATTCAGGTCCTGCCACTCCCAATCAAGCTGCTTCTACCCCATGAATTCCCTTGAGGTATATTTTCTCTTGACAAGTTCAAGCAACTTCCTTCCAACACAGTGATTTATGACAGAGGAAAGTGTCATATTCAAAAGTCAAGGAGGAATACTTTTTAGAATGTCAGTCATTGATGTTAAACTGTCCTAAAGAAGTATCCATGACTCATGGACTGTGTAAAATGTAACAGTGCTGAGTTGCTCACTCAGGGTGATGTGGCAACATACTGCATGGTAAACTGCATGTCAGATGCAAAGCATGAGGGAAAAAGAAAAGAGTATTGCTAGAGCAATTTGTGTTCCTTATTTTGAAACAAAAATAGTTATTAAAATCCCTGTATATTTGTTGGGGTTTTGTTGTTGTTTTTTGTTTGTTTTAATCATCAAAATGCATAGATTTGTTTAGTATTCAAGTCGGGTATAAATAAACTTCAAGTTTGTATGCAAAAATGTGCTTTGAGAGAGCTATAATTCTTTCATTAAATTTGACATAACTTTGAACCTGCATATGGAAATTGATTTGACAGTCATTTTTACCTGACTGTTAGTAACTGTTGTCTAATTTACTGGTTGGAGACAAAGACAGGAAAAAGAATTTAAAAAATTGTGATGTTCTGTGATCATCCTGGTATACAGCAGCTTTTGCAAGATGTGTCTTAGGGTTATATTCCCCCATCTGAGTGTAAACTGTAGAACTTTTCTCACCTACAAAAGAAATAAGGAACTTTGTATCTTACACTCGAAAGGTGAAAGAACTTGAGTGCCTGCGAAAGACCCTGAGACTGCTAAATTGTCCATTAAAATAATGGAGCTTACTTGAGTTTTACCTTTGAGAAAAACATAATTGGCAAATTTTTTTTGAGTTCCATAAAGCAGGCCACTCAGATGAGTTGAAACAGCAGAAAAATTACTTTATATAAGATTATGTCAGTGTTAAGGACGTCTAGGAAGGGGTCTTTTCATCAGGAAATGAAACAGTGATTCAGAGAAAGGCACTTGGAAGCTCTCTATTTTTGCTTTGTCTTGTTTTGCTAGTTCACCTAAAATGTCAATGTATGCTTCCTGATACTTGTAGTAACAAAGGGCACCATACAGAGAACATCTCTTTCCTTTTCCCTCAGCTCTATTAGTCTGTCTATATTACAGATTATTATGAGTTGGAAGGGACCCACAAGGATCATCAAGTCCAACTCTGAACTGACTGGCCCCTACAGGCACCAAACCCACAACCTAGACATTATTAGCACCATTCTCTAGCCAACCGAGCTGATGTCAAGTTGTTTCTTCTCTATGAAGTCCTTGTGGAATGACTTTCAAGTGATCTTGAAAAATGAAGACATCAGAAGTGGCCACTCTTCTCTGCTCTAATGGGAGCCTACATGGGTGCAAGCTGCCTGCTGTCCCTGTGAGCCATATTAAACTCCTAAACCCCGATAGCACTATCCAGTTCTATAGGTCTCCAAACCATGTTCTACTCACTATTATTTATGCTGAGGACATCTTTATCCAAATATCTCTATACTTACTCTTGCGTAGATAAGAAATCTTTTTGATCAATCAATTAGAAAAAGCTCAGTTTAATCTTTGTCTCTCAATTACTCCTCCCCTGATGATATGCAAACTACTTAACTACAGACTGTTGCAAAGGATTGCAGAAGAATATGTTCTGCAGAGGACTTACAGATACATTTGGAAAAAAAAAATATGTGCATAATTTTTCTAAGGAAAAGAAAAAAAGATGCATTTTACATTTATGTACAGCGAGTTCTAAACTGGTCCTTGACTACTTTTTAGAATACAGCTGAGTGCCTCTTTATGTTGGTGCCTTTAAAAATCTAGCTATTATGTCTACATAATTGTTATTTGAAATGTCTTCATTAGCTCTGGATAAAACTAACTGAGATATTGTGTTTAAAGAAAACTTGGTGAAAAAGACAGTGTAACTTCCTGAACATAAAAATGATGTCTAGAATCTGAAGGTAAAGAATCTTTGCAAAGTTTGAGAGAATGCTATCTAAAACCAGAGTTTGAATGGAATTCTGATGCTGCACACAAATGTTCCCTGGAGGAGACATGGAATGGCACTTCCTGTACATGTACAATTACAGAGCCAGAGACTAATGTGTCTGGCACCACTGAAGTAAAATTACTCTATGTTGTCCTTGCCATGGTACTCCTGCACAAAATGATCATCATAGTTGAACTCATCAATTATATTTCTGTGTAAGCTTTTGGCAAAATGCTTTGAAGGGACTGGGAAATCTCGACATGTTTAGTATTATGTTTTCATGTTTACCTTTTGTCCTTGTAGTACCAAAAGGCCGTGGCAGTACCAGGATCAATTTCTTGTGCTCAAGAACATGAAGTAATTAAGAGGACAAAAGGATGCTGAAAAAAAAAAAAAAGTGGCTTATGCTTTTTGTTTTAAATCATGAACATATACTTAGGAATATATCACAAAAGTTTAAATTCCTTTTGGAGTTCGATTTTGGGGTAGTGCTTGCTCATAAAATCAGTGCATTTTATACAGTCTATATTTTACTTTCTTACTTGAAGCAGTGGAACAATAAGAGTCAACAATAAACATTGCACTTTTATTGTCCTTTTTTAAAATTGAGTTGCCAGATAAAGTCGGTTTTTATTATAACAGCAAGTTGCTGAAGCTACTTTAATTTGTTTCAAAGAAGTCATTTTATATACAACGATAAAAAGTCAGTAGTTTATAGCAACAATAAATTTACCTAAAGATTTTAAAATTGGTTCCTGTTACTGGTCTGAGCGAGTGTTTCTTTGGCAAGTTTTCATCTACAGCAGTGTCTTCTGGTATTCCAGTGGGCAATATTTTTCTTTCATTTTTCTCAGATTTATCTTTAGATCCAACAATTTCTGGCAGAATCTAGTCTGTTTACCTATATATGGAAGCTAGAAGGGGTCACAATTTGTATCATGCATTGTTATGGATGACCTTCTATCATGTTGCTCTGCTTATTTTTCTTTAATTGAATTCATCCAAACCTGTGGTACCTAAAGATTTTGAGATTATGGACCACTGCAGCCTCTTCCTCTGTCACAGAGAGACCCTGTAAACTTTCCAGAGGTGCACTGTTTCTTAGTTGAAGTAAAACATGTTGCTACTAAACACTGTCTGCTGTGGTGCTTCCTGAAAATCTTCTGCTCTCCTACCCAGAAATCACAGCTATGTCCTGGCCAAGTGATGAGCAAAAGGACAAAAAGTAGTCCCAGGAGAAGGAGTCACTGTGAGCTCAATATGTATGAATCGTTCTCTTGACTGCAGCTCATTTCTTTTCCAGGCTGCTCCAGTGTACACAGAGGCTCACTTGCATAGCTATGCTACTCCTAGCAAAATCTGTCTGCATGATACATGTGCGTCATGCACCCATGGTAGTCCTGTCCATTCCTGGAAACACTGAATATTTTCTCTAAGGATGAGTGGCCTGTGGCTGTTTCCTGATGCTTTAACAATGTATGATGTCTGCTGTTGAAAAGTCTTGAAGGTAGGGGCTTCAAAATAAACAGTACTACTTACCACTTTGATTGCTTCTTAAAAATCTAATGTATCCATTTTAGAGATTTACATTTATGACTCTCATTAGATGCCAGAAACTTACTGATAATGTGCACACACAAGCAGTCTCTTGGTTTGCATGACTATTTCCAATTTAATATTACATGTTCACCTGTTTCCGAAAATTTTGTGTTTTGTTGCTTGCATTCTTTCTTGCAAAAGCATCAAGAATTCAATATTTTGGTGAATGATACCAGTGGGGAAGTATACTTTAATGGACTCCCAAAAGATGATTTTCATGAACTAGGGAAAAAAAAGGCAAACAAAAAATCAAATCTCTGAAGTTTTTTTGTGTGTTATAAATATTGCCAAGAAAAGGCTTGTTTTAGGAACAATAAAAATGAAACAGTTAAATCAGTTATAGAAATCCATTTTATTTCCTCTATGAAACTGTGGAATGGTGGTACCGTGATTCTCTGCTTATAACTGTCTGGACTGTTTCCAAAGTATGAATTAATTCTCAAAGACTTAGATTCTCAGTATTATGCACACACCTAATTTACGTTAAAACTCCTAAGAGTAGGTGCAACTGTACTTTGAAGATGGACAGAGTTCATTATCAAATATTACTGTAATCCTTGAACAGATAGTGGTCTTAAAAGACTCAATTGCTTTTCAACATAAAAGTGAGTGAGAAATATTTTCAAATACAGCTTACACTGATGAACTAGGGTATCAAGAAACACAGCTGTACTTTTATCACACCTTACTTTTTATCTTCAAAGACGTTGAGTGAAAGAGGGAACAGAGCATGTTGAGGTAACAGTGAAGATATGGAGAATGCTTGTTTGTTGATAACACTTATTGTTACATATTTGGAGGTGTCACCTCTCAACAGTGAAATGCAATACAGACAGAAAAAGGATTTTTAACCAGTAACCTTTTGTTGAGAAATAAGAATTTAGCAAAAGAGCGTGTGAAGTGTGTCATATCAAGCAAGATGCAGACAGGAAATAGAGCCTAAAGAGTGCAGAAAATTTCATAAGGCCTGTTTAGACAGTACACAAAGACTTAGATGTACTGTAAATCATGGGTTTCTAGAAGGTAAACCAGCAAGACTGTCTTGCACATCTACATTGTGTTCTTTCACTAGATGATCATATCATAGCAGAAAAGAGAACCTATAATTGCTAAAACTAATACCTACAAAAATTTCAGTCCTAAATTATGTGATTAAATGCTGTAATACTTATAGTAATTTGTTATGTGAAATAATTTGCTATAGTGAGCTTCCTCTTCTGTGTCAGCCCTTTTTATCATTAATGGCCTTTCCAGTATAAAAGAGTCAAGAGTGGCTTTGGCAATTTTTCTCGCTCTCTTTAATGTGCAGGTTCCTTACAGACAAATTTAAAATGAAGCTAATGACAGATGAATGACATTGCTAAATTAGGTTCTTAAGTCATAGCACCCATCTTTTCCCTCTTAAATAGATTAGCTAAGTACTTACAAAAAGTGGTGTGTGTGAATGAACACATTAAAAATATAGTCTCTTATGTGCAATTTTATTAAAAAGTGCCTCTCAGAAAGCTTCAAAATACCTTTAAAATTGTAATGTCTTTGTAATCTTTTAGCATCAGGCAAAAATACTGATTCATGTATTTGAATCTGGTACTTTATGATAGAAAATTAAGCTTTCAGTCCTTTAACTATTATCTGACAATTTTAAATGAATGTTGTAATACCTGTTTTTTCTGATGTAAGAGATCATGTGGTATCAGAAGAGATTTAGGAGAAAAGTGAGAGAATGTCTTGCATAAGTTTTCTCTGTGGATGCAGCTAGTGCAGAAGTATATTGACTCTAAGTGATGCCTGTAAGTAGAATTGCTTTTCAGAACATACTTCACACTTGGTCAGAATTTTACATCCTAATTTTGTTAATGGGTGTCTGTTTCTGAAAAACTTGTGACCATTTCTATATATGTATATTGTTCACAATAGAAATTTCAGAATATAATTTTTGGAGCATATTAAGAAATTTGTATTTCTTAATGAAATTTTTAGCTAACCAAAAAAGGAAAAAATAGCAATCAAAAAAATACTTTTGTACTGCAGTAAGCAGGAGCCTATTAGAAGCTGATATAATCCACCATCAACACTTGATAACATATAGAAAAGTCTTTTTGGGTTGGTGTGAGAGGCAAATCCCTGAATGACATCCTGGGTATGGTGAGCCAAGGCATTACAGAGAGACAAGAGGCTGCAGAAGGCTAAGAAAGAGTGCTGAGAGTACAGACCTGCCTGAGTGTTGTAGTGCTTGTTATGACATGATCTGTATTTAGTCATGTTACCTCCTCAGAAGCCTCCTAACTGCTGTTATGCAGTGATGGCCTGTCACCTTCACTGTTCAGCTTTTTAGAAAAGTGGAATGAAGCCTTAGTGGAAAAACTGTTAAAACTCTCCCAAAAACAGCTCTGGAGAAATCTAAATTTACGTTTTAAGTTATTGTTGTGGTTTAGGAATGTTTCTCCCCAGTTCAGTGCCCCCACAAAGACTCTCCAAAACCACACACCTCTCTCTTCTCCTTCCCCTTCCTTTTTCCCTTCCCCTTCCCCTTCCCTCTGTGACAGGATGTAGTTGAGAACTGGAGGCACAAAAGGTGAAGGTCACAGGTTGAGATGAGAAAAATTTACTGGAAATGGCAATGAAATAAGAAAATTAACAGTAACAGCTACAATATTAATAATAAAAGTATACAAAACGAAAGTGCAAAAATGCTCACCACAGAGCCCCTGACAATAAACTGAAATGTTTTCTGAACATGGTCCTGTGATGCAAAGAAAAACCAGCTGTTCATAGGGACCTTGGACAGTAACCAAGACAGCCAGCTGTTTTTATTCAGGAGCTCAAAACAACCCAGTCCTTCTTACAGAGGGGCCATCAGTCTCTCCTTTTCTTTCTGTAAGGTGAGCAGTTCAGAGTCCATGTGGATAAAACAGGCTTTCAGACTGAGTAAATAACTCGAATTCCAAATGAAGGTATCAAAGATCATGGTGCAGGGAAAGTGGAGCATGGTCTCTGCTCTCTAAGTATGGACGCATTTTAAATGAGAATAAGGGTGAAGAAGGAGTGATGAGATAGAAAATGAGAGGATTTTGAAGTCTCCGAGGAATGTGTGTTTCTGTAAACATTCTTGTCTTCCAAGAGTTAGCAATTTCCAGAAGCTAGGAATCTGGTAGGAAAGGTAAGAGACCAGCATGGCTGATTCGAGACACGCAGGTCAAACTAAAGAGAAAAAAGCAAATGCACAGGCAGTAGAAGCAAGGACAGGTATCCTGGGAAGAGTATAGAGATGAATTTTGATTGTGTAGGGATGGGTCGAGGAAGGCCTAAGCAAAGCTGGAACTGAGCCTGACACAAAGAATAACAGGAGGGATTCTACAGGTATGTTAACAGAAAAGGAAGGTCAAAGGTCTAATCCCACTGATAAACAGTGCTAGGAAACAGGTAACAACGGATGAGGAGAGGGCTGAGGTACTCAACAACCCTTTTGCCTCAGTCTTCAATGGAAACCTCTCTTCCTACAGACCTCTTGAGTGGATGGACAGCAGGATGGGGACTGGGGGACTGTAGTGGTTTGAATCTTGTTTTCCCCCAGAGGCTAAGAAAAGTGGTAGACCCCAAGGGGTGGAAACCCCTGGAAGTTTTGGAGTTCTGTCCAATGGGCGCTCCTGCAAAAATGTCAACATCCCACAAGCTCACTGGAAGAGATGAGTTGTAGTTTTGGTTGTTGTTGGAGAGGTGGCCATGTTGTAGAGCCACGAGGAAGGGGTTCTGAGCCCCTCGGGGCCTCTGGGCCCTCCCAGCCCCTGGCTGGGGGGTTGTGGGGACCTGGAACAGCATAAAGCTGGGCTAGGTGCCTGTAGTTATGTCGGGAGATGTTTTCTCCATGGGCGCAGAGCAGCATCCAGAGACTGGCAGAGAGCCAGGATAGATAACACCTGAACTGAAGGAGCAGCAGAAGCAACATGCAGCACCAGAGAAAGGACTCCTGGAAGGAGAGCTGAAGAAAAGAGAACCAGCAGCCTGAGAGACAGAGTTCTGAGGGTAAGACTGTACCAGCCCCCCCAAACTCCTTTGAGACCTCCTGGAAGGAGGAAGATGATGGACTCTTACTTGAAAGAGCCTTGAAGTGCGACATGCACTGCAGAAAGGAGCTAGAGAGCTCCGAGAGGAATGCAGAGGGGGTGACCTTGGCTCCCCCCCCTTGCACTGCTGCCACGGTGGCAGCCTGAGACACAGGGCATAGAGGCCCTGCAAGGAGCTGAGTCTCCTGGAGATACCAGACCGTCACGAAGACCCCCCTGTGTCTTCGTGATATGACGTGGTGATACGACCTTGTCTGGGGTTACGAAGCCCACGGAAGACCCCTCGGTTGTGAGGCGATGGGGCCGAGAGAGGTTGGATACCTCCCTCGTGGATGCTGGCAGAAAGCCACCCACAGCTGCTGCATGCATGTGAAGAAGACAGACTGCTGCCTCAGAAGATGCTGCTGTTCAGAGATTGGGAGAGATCTGTCCTTCTTTCCCTCCTGGACTTTTATTTGGAGGGGAGAAGAGATCTGATCATTGTAAATACATATGTCATGGTAGAGATAGTTTGTGATCGTGTGTATAATGTGATATAGTATTTATTTGTACAGTCATTGTAATATATTTCCCTTTCCCCCACTTTGAGTCTGGTGTGTTTTGTCTGGAAAAACCCATCTCACATTAGGTTGAGATGTGGGAGGGGGAATGGAGCTAGGGAATTGGATTTTGGGACTACCTCAAACCATGACAAGGACTTTGTTCCCACTGTAAGAGAAAATCAGGTTTATGACCACCTGAGAAACCTGAGTGTACATAAGCCTGTGGGACCCAATGAGATGCATCCTGGATACGTTCCCTGAGGGAATTGGTTGATGTAGTTGCCAAGCCACTTTCCATGATATTGGAAAAATCATGGCACTCAGGGTGACAGGAAGAGGGGAAGCATTGTACCCATCTTTAAAAGGGATGGAAAGGAGGACCCTGGGAACTACTAGCCTGTCAGCCAGACCTCTATGACTGGAAAGATCATGGAACACATCCTCCTAGAAACCCTGCCAAGGCACATGGAAAACAGGGAAATAATCCAAGACAGTCAGCACAGCTTCACGAATGGCAAGTCCTGCTGGACCAACCTAGTGGCCTTCTATGATGGAGTGACTGTATCAGGGAAGGGTTACAGATGTCATTTATCTGGACTTCTGTAAAGCCTTTGACACGGTCCCCCCCAACATCCTTCTTTCTAAGTTGGATTTGTTAAGTGGACTGTTAGACGCATAAGGAAGTGGCTGGATGGTCACATCCAGAAGGTAGTGGTGAATGGCTCAGAGTCCCATTGGACAAGCGGTGTCCCTTAAGGGCCTGTCCATATTGGGACCAGCATTATTTAATATTTTCATCAATGACATAGATGAAGGGATCCAGTGCACTCCAGTAACTTTGCAGATGACACCAAGCTGAGTGGTGTAGATGACACACCTGAAGGAGACAGGACGACATGCAGAGGGACCTGTATAAACCCAAGAAGTAGTACCATGGGACTCTCATGAGATTTAATAAGACCAAAGTGCTGCACCTGGGTTGGGGCAAGCCCTGGTATCAGTCCAGGCTGGGGAATGAACAGATCAAGAGCAGCCCTGCTGAGAAGGACATGGGGTCCTGGTGGGTGAGAGGCTAGAGATGAGCCATCAATCTGCTCTCACAGCCCAGAAAGCCATGTGTGTCCTGGGCTGCATCCAAAGCAGTGTGGGCAGCAGGTTGAGGGAGGGGATTCTGCCCCTCTGCTCTGCTCTGGTGAGACCCACCTGCAGTGCTGCATCCAGCTCTGGGGTCCCCAGTGCAGGAAGGACATGGATCTGTTGGAGCAAGTCCAGAGGAGGGTCACCAAGATGATCAGAGGGATGGAGCACCTTTCCTATGACGAAAGGCTTAAAGAATTGAGTTTGTTCAGCCAGGAGAAGAGAAGGCTTTAGGGTGACCTTATTTAAGCCTTCTCATACCTGAAGGGAGCCCACAAGGCAGATGGAGAGGGACTTTTTATAAGAGCATGGAGTGACAGGAATGGATTCCATCTGAAAGAGAGTAGGTTTAGATTAGATATTGGGAAGAAATTCTTGACTGTGAGGGTGGTGAGGCACTGGCACAGGTTGCCCAGAGAAGCTGTGGATGCCCCATCCCTGGAAGTGTTCAAGGCCAGGTTGGATGGGGCTTTGAGCCACCTGGTCTAGTGGAAGGTGTCCCTGCCCTTGGCAGGTGCATTGGAACTATGTGATATTTACAGTCCCTTCCAACCATTTTATGATTCTATAATTATGATGTCAGTAATTTCCATTGAGGTCTCTAGTGGTCAAAATGCAAGTATACTTCAGGCTGCTGGTATGAAGTGAGCCTTCTTGCTTTCCCAGCACTTTGATGAAACTCCATACAGCTGTGGATTCTAGCTTTGGAGCATGGAGGCTGAAAAAGAAGAATGTTACTTTTTCCTTCATTTCTGCTTATCTTGCTCCTATTTTCTTGCAGGTACTATGTCCTACAAACAAGAAAGTGAAAAAGAGTATAAAGTCCAAATTTGAAATGTGCTTCAAATACAATAATATATTTGTGCGTGAAGTTCTAACACCTCTGAAAAAGAATCCACTGCTTTGTGATGGCTATACGATAGCTACGACACTGTATGGTTTGTGTTTTTTTTAAAGTGAGGGGTTGAGTTTTTCTTTATATCAAGGAGCTCCTCACTGCATTACCTTAAAAGAACTGCACACACCTGTAACAGACAGATAACATAAAAATACCAAAAATTATGTTTCGCCATTGCTTCTGCCTGTCAAAAACTTCCTACCAAAAATTCTGTGTCAGTTTTCCACCAGAAGTTCTCACCAGGATTTTCCCACTGGAGTTTTCCTGCCAAAGGATCCTGGTATTGTTCATGGTTATCATATCTGCGAACATTTGAATAGGGCTACGTGCCAAGAAACCACACACAACCTCCTTTGAATACTATAAAAGATGAGGAAAAGTTTGGGAAAAGCAGGGAAAGAGGAGTGAGAGAGAGAGTTGGCTATAGCAGCTAAAAATCTCTTTTCCTCCTCACCTTTTCTTCTGCCACCATAAGCTGCCTGCCATTACCAGAGACTGGACTTCTGCTGTCTTGAAGTGGACTGAGACCCACCGTGCCACCTGTGTGAGTTTTTTCCACCCTGACCATATTTCTGAGGGCCGAGAGGTGCAGACCGAGACCTCTGCACGGCCTGGGACACAGCCCAGGGTGAGCAGCGGAGAGGTCCACATCCTGGCTGCATTCCAGAGAACTAAGACCCCCTGCAGCTAAAGAGATAACATCAAAGACAGCAGAGACCGGAGAAAAAAAAAGGCAAAAAACTGCTTCTCTCTCTCTCCCCCCCCACCCCACAGACCAGCTGGGATGGAAAGGTAGTTTTGGTGGTAATCTTTTCTCTGCTTCTTAAAGTAATCTTAGTATTTTCCAGCCTTTTCTTATTTTTTCCTCTTTCTCTTTGCATCTCTTAGCAATTAATAAAAACAGTTTTAGTATCAACAGATAACTTGTATGAGTTTTAATTTTGCTCAAGGGAATATTTGAATCTAAAAGTTCTTTCTGCAATATTTAAGCAGATCGTAACAACACCAAATAAAGAGCCTTTTAGATATCACTGAAATGTAGCAGCATAAAATATCTTCTAAGTAGAATACTTTTCAAAGACTGCATTCAAATTGAAAAACAAAAACAACAAACAACCCAAAACATAGAGCATATTAGAAAGGCACCAAGAAGTCTTTTAGGCTTAGTGTTTTATTAAATAGGTAGCAAGTAAATCAGCTACAACAGTAGCTTTGACTGCAATGCTGCCAGGTGTTTTCTGTTCTCAAGCACAAAAGTCTGCTTTCGGCAGAGTTATTTTGTCTTAAAGGTTATTAGCCTTTTAGCTAAATTTGGGGGGCCCAAATACCTTTCATCTTCGCAGCTGCCAGCTTGCTGAGAGGCAGTCATGTTTCACAGAGAAGAACCTGCAAACAAATTGGTGTATCTGCACCAGCAAGGCCTAAGAATTTGTTGGGAAATCCAGCTGGCACCAATTCACCTGCAACACTGATCTTCTTCATATTCTGTGTGATTCCAGTTTT
Source organism: Manacus candei (assembly GCF_025592945.1). Classification (NCBI taxonomy): domain Eukaryota; kingdom Metazoa; phylum Chordata; class Aves; order Passeriformes; family Pipridae; genus Manacus; species Manacus candei. The sequence goes on along the minus strand of NW_026138064.1, from coordinate 2,990,098 downwards.
CAGTGCTTCAAAAAAGGAAAGATCAGAAAAGAAAAACAAACAAACAGAAACCCCAAACAACAAAAAAACCAACCAACCAAAAAAAAAAACCACCCACCGAACAAACAAGCAAATCCAACCAAACTGACAAAACCAAACCAGGGATGTAAATGAGACACCACTGACAAATGGGTAGGAGGGAATTGTTCATTACAAAGTAAGTGTTCATAGGTTATTCTGTTAAATAAATATACAGTGGAGAAATTATAAAAATACCATTATTTGTTGTTGATACCCATGGCTGTTTAAGGGTGGTAGGAATACAGTGTACTTACTGCCCTTTTACATAGCATATCAATATGTTTCTTTTCTAGCAAGATCTGTGAGAGGTTCTTCTCAAAGCCAGGGTTATTAATGAAGGAGCTGTGCAGGAGATCTTTCCAAAATTGTAGCATCAGTTAAAGTCCAGAAAAGGATTTTCAGTGGAAACTCTCTCCATCATAGTTATTGTGTCCAGCTCTCTACAATATAAAGGATCTGAAGAGTTTTGCTTTTCCCTGCTTAGCAGCAGTCAGAGGATTGAGTACAAAACACCATGCATCATTTTTCAAAATGGTTTTGTTTTACTATTTGCTATTGACCTTTTAGCAAAAAAAAAAAAAAAAAAGGAGCTTTAAACTAACTGATCCAAACCAAGGAAACACATTAATTATTTAGAAATTCTCATGCCTATGTTTTAGAAGAGTCCTTTAAGACAACTTTTTATTTCCTTTTCAGTTTAGGATATACTAAAACCTGTAGTTTTCACAGGAAGTTAAAAGTGCCACATAAATGGCAGTGGGGAAGTGTAAAATATAAATTGCTTATTAAGGAAACTTTGCAACTACATCGAACTGTTTACTGGGATAGCAGAGATCTCGTGATATCCTTGTATTCAAACAAAGATTAAAAAAAAGAAAAGATTTTACAAGATAGAAGTTTGTTCAGTCACATTTTTAAAGGTTGTAATTAAAAAAAAAAGTTAGGATACATTTCCGCTACTTCAAAGAAAAATATCAAAATACCTAGATCATAAAATGCTCCATTTTCATTTGGTCTGAAAAAATCATGTTTTATTTTCATATAAAACAAGCATAATGGAATATTCTATTTAAAATATTCTTCTGTGCAATCTTACTAATTGCAAACACTTTGTAATTGTCACATTCTGTGTTTCTAAGTGCTGTTATAAAGCACTATTTTCTGCATATGTACGTATTTTCATGGTTGTGCTGATCATAATAAGATCATTATTGGAAACTGCAAATAACATAGTTTTCTCTAGTATGGCAGTTTGATAGACATGATCTACCTTCTTTGTATAAAGAATTAAAATCAGTAGAATAAAGAACTAAAACTTAGGTTTATTCACAAAAGGGGATAACTAAACATATGAAAAGCATCACAACATAAACAGTAATGTCCTTGTCATCTCTAAGTTTATGCACAGAAATATGTTGATGAAATGAATTGACTAATATTTCACTATCATGAATATTCCTTTAAAATTATGCCTAGAATTTAAGTTACCTGAAGTTTAAAAAAAAATTGAGTTTGCTATAATATTTGTTTCTCTCTAATACTTTAAATTGTCCATTGTCTTTTATCTTGGATATAGTACCAGATTTGAAGTGTCATCAAGTACTATGGTCTCTTATTCTGTAACTTCTTATTGGAGGTTACTCTTCTACATAATTATTTTATTAAATCACTAAGATAACCGTGATGCCCTGAGGCTACTTTAACAAATCAATCCCTAAAGCAGGTTTAATTTAATTTAATTCACAGAAAATCAGAAATGTACAGATGTTATCATAACTGTAAAAATTCACTGGTCACTGCAGCACAGGAAAAAAAATATTGGTCAGAACTGTTTATAAGTACTAAACTATTCTGTACTGCATACAACTTCTTGCCTTCTTGCTGAAGACAACAAAGTCACATTGTTGTCACCCCAAGTGTTATAGTATTTGCTCATTTTTCCTCCTGCTAGTAGTCAGGTATCTGTAGTCTAGTTCTTGCTCTGTTCTTCGTCACTTTGGGGCCATCCATGTCTGCGTGACCTTGCACAAGGGAGAATTGAAAGGATTTCAGTATCTTGCTCAGCTTTTACCAACAAGAAACATTCAGATCTGGTTTTCTCCCTGAGATCTATCCAGAGACAGTCTGCTGTGCATAATTAAGTTGTAGAGCCCACTGATGCATAGTATAGTGTAAACACAAAAAATATTAATAAGTTAAAAAAAAAAGGACAAATTAACGGAGGGTTTGGCTTTCAGTCAATGTTATTAAAAATAGTCATAAAGGTGCATTCTACAGTCTCTGGGTCAGATTCTCCTAACACACAATGGGAATATGTCTTCCAATGTCCCGTACTTCTATCTCATGCAATTTCACCTAAGCTTCTGCCCACTCTTAGGGACAGGATACTTTATAGGGTCCATTAGTCTGGTTTAAAATACGGCAAAGAAATATCAGAGGTCGCATTAGAGAAGCTATATCAGTGGCTAGAGAAGAAGTGTCTTTCTTGCTGAGACCAGTTACTTTGGATGCCATGCCATGCTATGCAATGCAGTTATGCTGCCTCATTCAGCTTACTCTCTTCACTCTACCAGAAACACATAATGAAGGCTTTTGTTCTTTTTCCTTCCCACTATCTGAAGGATTTCCGAAATCATTCTTCACATGGCTTTAACATGCATTATTCCTTTTCTATTTATACTATAATCCTATTTTAGTTTGTGAATTAATAGATACATCCATGAAGTACACCTTCCTCACAGGCTAGATATGGTTTTAGTCATGTCCTAATCTGGAGTGGGGATGCATGGTGACTGTATGCAGACCTGCATATCTGCATGCAGCAAAGACATGGCTACACCCACCTGGACTTCCAATCACCTCTATTATGTATTCTTTGACCCCTTTGGCTAGAAATCCTTACTTTCTTGCAATACAATAAGTCTATTGAATGCCTTCAAAATTGCTTGCTATTTTTCTCATTTTTATTTGCGAAGCCTAGCCATGATGAGGATGATGATTTTTCCATCTTACTATGCTAGTCCCTGTCTACTATACTGGGCCTTGTGATTATTTTTTTTTTAATTTCTGGTAAATTAAGCTTTTTGTATTTATCCATGCAGATTTCAAACTTACTTTTTATACATAGCTGCTACATTTTCTCCTCAGTAAATCCTTCCACATGTTACTGGATAGGAATAAAAAAGCCCCAACCCACAAGAATATTACAGGTTAATAATTAAACCAAGAGACATTAAAACAATTTGTGAAAGCTAAAGAAGAATTAGGTACATATATTTTTTAATTAATTAAGAGGAGAGAATTATACCAATGAAAGAATAGTATAGTATGATTAATTACAGCATACAGCCCCAGTTCAGCATCAGAATCTGTTGGCGATGATCACTGGAGTCATGCAGATATTTAAAGGTCAAAAAAAATTATGGAAATTAGTCTCCATGGCAGTTATAAACTTAAATTTTAAGAGTTAAAAACAGCAGGTGCCAGTAATAAAGATAAAAAATCAGCATCAGAAAAAAAATAATAGAAGCTTAAACTAGGCAAAAGAGAGAAAAAGATATTAAGCATAAGCTAATAATATTAGCACAGAAAATGCTTCCTTTCTCTAATGCAAAAGGTCAGGCTTCAAGGAGGAATGATGGTCCTCTTAAGAAGGAAAAGTTGGCAACTCGAAGGCTGAAACCCATGATAAAACAACATTTGATCTGAGGAAAGGAATTTGGGAACATTCAAAGTACCACTAATCTCTGAAATCGTGATGAGCTGTAGTATCTTTTTATCAAATATTATGAGAAAGGCATTTTAACAGTTAGTTTAATTCTAATAATATGGTCAATATATGGCTATGAGTACCAAGTTATCTTAGAAAAAAATCTGAATTTACCACTTAAACTTTTACCTCTGCCAAATAAAGGGACAGACTTTTACCTAACTTCAGTAAGAAACTATGAGCTATCAGAATTAAACATGAGTATTTGATCTAGGGAACCTTAATTGGTTCATTGTATTTGCTATGCCCGAAGCTTTTTTGTCTCTTCTAGTGCTAGCTTTTGAAAATCATCATTATTTATACAAAGCCTCAGTATTTTGTGAAGTTCTCCAAATCATACATGTATCTTAACATTCTGCAAAGCATCAGAACTAAATTCTGCTGCATACTGTTGCAGACTGGAGAGACAGGGACAATTAAAAACACAATAAAGCAGAAATCAACTGCATTTTTCACTTTCATATTTATTTAATCGTGAGTGTCTCATGTTATTTCCTTGGAGATTAAATTCAGTTTATCTTAAGCCATCACCACACTTCCAGTTTTTTGTATGCTGGAAGTTTCTGGACTGGTAACACAAAGCTTCCCTGATAAGGACCACAGATCTGCAGACTTTAGTGGCTATACCAGGAAGATCTGGGCTGTAACAGAGATTATATCAGACAGCTTTTGTGTTGTAAATATCTTAGTTGGATAGTTTAACTAGAATCCTCACCAACCATACCATTAAGGCAAACATTGCATTGTAATTTTTAGTTACCCCTTAGCACTCCATTTAGAGGATAGGGTGTGTAAATCCTCCTCAGACATCTTGTTTCATGCTGGAAACAAGCATATCTGTAGATTTATGGAGGAAATACTGATCTGATTATGGATTCTCTGTGCTGCTTTCCATAACAGCATTTGAATGAAGACCACAGGCAAGACTTCCTTTTCTGTATGCATTTTTTCAGTCCCTGTGGTTATCAATTCCCTGAACAAAAGCCTAGGGTTTTGTGCCACAATTGTAAAAGGTCCTGATGACAAAATATTTCCCAGCACTGTCCCATACACAGGGGTAAACCATACCCTGGCACCATAATCTCTTTGTCATTCAGTGGTGTACCAAAGGCTTTCAGGAACTGTCTTGCACCAAACCAGCACTGCTGTTCTGCACAATGAGGTAAACACAAAGCTGGAGAGGTAGTGGACGCTGTGCACTATACTCTAAGCACAGATTGCAGGCAAAGACCTTTGCCAATGAGGTGTGATTTAGGGCAATCTCAAAGCCTCTCTAAGATGTGCTGTGACTGTGTTCCTAGAGCTAAGATCTTGGAGACTCAGCTATTTGAGTCATCCTCGAACACATTTCTGAGAGCTGCTAACTGTAGTATTTCAGTTTCATACAAGTATCCAATTTATCCCCATCATTAGGGCCGATTTATCTCTAGAAAATCAAAAACCCGCAAAATACCTATTTGTTTATTTTAAACATTGCCCTCTGGTAAGTAACACTGACTGTAATTCCAAGGTAGTTTACAGTCCTAGAGAATATTGGAATTCATGCCCTTAGAGAGTGGGTCATTCTCTGCATTTAATATACATCCTTGATTTTAGAGTTAGCTTATTAATCTGTATTGTGCTAATATTGTACATCGAAAAAAAATATGTAATATATACTGTGTATAAAAAACCCCACAAAAGTTTCTGCTACTACTTTCAGCGTGGAAATCAATGATTATGTGGCTAATCAGTGGTCTCACTTATTTTCCATGTTAATTTGCATATTTCATGGAATTATTTCATCCATTAAAACTCGATGGAGAAAAAGCACAAGTTTTTTCTCGGCAACGTCTTGGGATTCAGCAAAACATAGGGCATTTGATGGAGCATAAATCAACCACTCTCTCCATCTACATTCTGCTTTACCCATTTTTCAAAATGAGAGGTACTTGAATAAATAGCAGCTCTTGCCACTATACAGACACGATGAGGTTGAAAAATCACTCTCAGTCTGGAGAGCAGATTTGCAACTTTTTTAAGAAAACCAAACTGCAGTTAACTGTATCATTGCTGTATATTTGCATTTGAAATCTGTTTTTCAGAAAGGTTTTGTAAATAGGTCTATCAAAAAATCAATTAATCATTAATTGAAGTCTTTTTACTTTTATCTTTCCTATTACTTAAGGTTTTAATACACATTTAATTGTTTCCCAAAAAGACCCACTGGGAACTCAGAATTTTAGAATGAAATATTTGTGCTTTTTTCATTGGTTAAATACTAGTAAAATCATACATTATTGTTCCTGTGTTTTGTCTACACAGTCAAAAAGCCTCTATTTAGAAGACGAACAGAAACAGCTGATTATTCTAACATCTTGGTGTCACTAGTGTCCACAAGCTGGTTCTTGGTAGCTTTCTGCTCCACTGAAAATCAACTCTAGACACCTAATTTCTGTTAGTAGATAAGCACAGAACTGCCTAAATTTTTAAAACTTCAGCTACTGCAAAGGCTGTGTTTTACTTTAAGTTTTTTTATATTATGTGTTTATCCTACTGTCTATTCTGAAAGATTTTATCTGGGTAGTAAGTTTTGATACTTCTTACCTCTACTCAAAATTATGGCAATACTAAATATTATTACCATTGCAATACCTGAAATGCTCAATGGTTAGGCACATTTATCTGAACATATTTCTGTTTTCAAACCAGAGGAATATGTTGATGTAGGAATTTTATCCCTTGGGGTGTGGGGCAGCATTTTATACCTGCTTTATTTCTTTGAGGGACTGAAAGGAAGGGTTGATTTGATTTCTGTTTAATTCCAGAAGGAGTTTGCAGCTGCAGATTGAGACATCTGCCACTGAAGTGTTGGTGTTGGGCCTGTATTTATCTTCAGCCTTTCCTACTCATTAGCTTATGTCTTAGGTTTACTTGCTCTAAAAAAAAAAAAAAAAACGAGCAGGGAATTTTTCTTTCCCCTGCATCCTGTAAAAGAAAGATGTTGAAGAGGAAAGGGAAAGGTTTTTGCCTAGGGTAATTGACACACACAAAGGAACTAACCACCAGATCCACATTTCAAGCTGATGGCCCTCTGAAGACTGTGGGGAGGGGTGAGGTGTTGTTTTTTTTCTCCTTAGAAACAGGAGGCACTTCACTTTTGCCTTAACTCAAGCAAGATGTGTGTTGGAGGGGTCCAAGGTTCACTTTGTTTTTTCGGCCTGGTCATCTGTCTGTTTTCTGGCCCCTCTTTGCCTCTGCTTTCCTGGACCCTGTTCTGCCCCCAGCCCAGATCTTCTCAAATTTCATTGAAGAGGCTTGGCCCATCTACAGAGGAACTTTTTGGGGAGGAGGTCGCCCTTTCCCTTCTTCACTCCCATGTTTGGCAGCGGCGTGTGTTCATTGACAAAAAGAGGGAATTCCTGGCCACTGCCAGCCACAGACAGCGTGAGTTTCGTGTGAAGAATCCTTTTTTTTCCCCCTTTCCACTTCCCCTTCCCGATGTGGGGGGTGAATCTCCATTGCCAGCTTCTGCCCACGGTGACCGCCAGAGCCCAACAGCACCCCTGCTGACCGACACCGAGCACTGCAGGCTCTGCTCCTCCCGTGATCCAGCTGCACCCCCTGCTGATCGTGGTCAGAACTGCGCCAAATGGCCGAAAGTACTGAACTGTTTCCTTTTTTAAGGGGACTTTTGGGTACAGGATTATTGTTTAGTTGTTTTTGTGTTCTTTTGTAGTTCTGCCAATACACATATATCATTTAATAAAGGGCTGTTATTTTTTCTTTTTCCATACTTCCTCAGTTTGAACCTCTTAATTTCAGATTTACAATTGCTTAGAGGGAGGAGTTTGGTCTTCCTCATAACTATTTTCCTCAACAAAACACTTCAGTCTCATTAAACTGAGACGGTTTGGTATTTTCTTTCCTGCTTAAAATAGATGTTTGTGTGAAACACACTGTCAGTGTCTGGCTCTCCAGTGAATTGCCAATCAGCTCAGACAAGAGAACACCTAAGTCCACTTGTGAGGAAAGCTGTTCATCTATGGGAACTTGGCGAAAATGCTAACTCAGTGTGATCACAAGGACAATGGAGAGCCAGCACTTTATTGCACATAGTCCAAGTATGAATCATGAATTAATAATTATTAACCTATCGCCTAAAGTTCAGGCATCAGATTGGAAGTCTTATAGAAACAAAGGTTTTAGAAAGACCAGATTGTTTTTTTTTAAAACTGCTAACATTCAGGAAAAAGTAGGCTTGCTTTTGTCCTGTATATCTAAAATTTGTCTGTTTCTTCTAAGTGAATCAGTTTACCTAGGAAAAAGATATTGTATTGTATTGGTTTTACATGGCCAGGTTTTGGTAGTGGGAAAGGAGGACTACAGGGGTGGCTTCTCACAGAAGCTACCAGAAGCTTCCCACATGTCTGACGGAGCCAGTGCCAGCTGGCTCCAGGACAGACCTGCCACTGGCCAGGGCTGAGCTCATCAGGAATGATAGTATATTTGAGAAGGAGAAAACGTTATTGTGCAAATGTAATTGTGCTCAGAGAAGAGAGGAGTGGGAATATGTGAGAGGAATAACTCTGCAGACTCCAAGGTCAGCAGAGAAGGAGAGGGAGGAGGTGCTCCAGGTGCCAGAACAGAGATTCCCCTGCAGCCCATGGTGAAGACCATGGTGAGGCAACTGTGCCTCTGCAACCTGTGGAGGTCCATGGTGGAGCAACAGCCCATAGAGGACCCCACATCAGAGCATGTGGTTGGTCAAAGGAGGCTGTGACCCCATGAGAAGACCATGTTGAATCAGGCTCCTGGCAGAGACCTGCAGACCCATGGAGAGAGGAGCTCACACTGGAGCAGGTTTCCTGGTGGGGCTTTGTCGTGGTTTGAAAAAAAGGCTTTTCCCCCTGGAACTGGAAAGTGGCTAGTTCCAGGGGTGGTGTTTTTGGTGCTGAGCCAATCACAGCTTACTGAGCTGCAGAAATTACATATTCACCCACACCGGAATAGAAGGGGTTAATTAGGTAGCTGGAATTAGAGGCAGCCATGAGTTGAGATGCCACATGTTAGAGGAGCGAACCGGGGGTGTTTTTCCCCCGGCCCTGACGATGGGGGCCAGGGGCTTCTTTCCTTCCCTGGCCCTAAGTCAGTGGGACTTGGCACAGCTTTGTAGCTGGGCCAGGATGCTGAGTTAAGCTGCACTGCCCCCCCCACTGTCAGGGAGAGGTGGCGGCGCAGTGCCAAACCGGTCAGCCGGAGGGCTGCAAGCGGCAGGTAGACACGGCGCTGGAGCAGAGCCAGCGTGAGTCGAGGGATGGCCAGAGTGGGATGGGTTGATTAGCCATGACCCTGGAAGCAGCGGTGGAGGCAGCATGGAACGGCTGGAGTCAAGACTGGCTTCTGGCCAAAAAGACTGTGCAGAGGAATTCCAGAGAGCAAGAGAAGATAGCCAGTGAGCAGCAAAACATGGCCCGAAGCCAAACTCTGAGTTTGCAGCAGCAAAAACAGAAATACCACCTGAGAGCTGAGATGGAGCAAAGGCCTGCTTCTGAGAGCTGAGACAGAGCAGACAGAGAGGGAGGTCTGATGGAACGTTCTGGGGGTAAGAACTGAACTAAAAACCCCTAAAGCATTCTGACCCGGGGAACTTGATCCCCAGAGTCAGGGACTTTCATGAAACAGAGGATAAAGACTTTGAGCTTTAACTCCCTGCACTCCATGATATGACCATGTGAGGCGAGTTTTGTCCCTGCTCACAGTCCATGGGTGAGACCCTTGATTTGAACCAAGGGGCCAAGCAGGTGTGAAAGAGAGACCCCCTGCATTCTGATGAAAAGAAAGAGAGATTTTTTAGCTATGACGAATCGAAATTGCTGCCTTAAAGAGGAGAGACTGTGCTGCCCTGAAAGTGAAAAAGATGACTTCTTTTTTCCTTCTAGACTTTATGGGGGGGAAAGAGGGATTAGTCTATATAAATATATTATTTTATCATAGAAGAGTTAGTTAGAATTGTTGTATATATATATTGTTTTATAGTATTTATTATGTTTGTAATAAATTTAATATAATTCCCCCATGTTGAGGTGTCCCTATGTGAAACTTCTCTCCCTATTTGAGTAAATTCGTGGGGGGCTTGAAATTGGCTTTTTGGGAGTTTAAAACCACGACAGGCTTGTAAACATGCAGGGCACTTGTGCTGGAGCGGCCTGCATCTGAAGGACTGCACCCCATGGAATGGACCCACACTGGAGCAGTTCATGAAGAACTGCAGCCTGCAGGAAGGACCCACATTGGAGAAGTTCATGGAGATCTGTTTCCTGTGGAAGGGATCCCATGTTGGAGTAGGAGAAGGACTCTTCTCCATGAGCAGCAGTAGAAACAACCTGGGATGAACTGATTATAATCCCCATTCCTGTCTCCTTGTGCTGCTGGCTGGGAGGAGGTAGAGCCTGGTAAGGAGTGAGGGATGGGGGAAGGTCTTTTTAAGAATAGTTTTACTTCTCATTATCCTGTTCTGATTTTGATTAGTAATAAATTCAATTAATAACCCCAAGCTGACTCTGTTTTGTCCATGATGGGAATTGGTGCATGACCTCTCCCTGTCCTTGTCTCAGCTCATGAGCCTTTCATTGTATTTTCTTTCTCATGTCCTGTTGTGGAGGGGAGTGATAGAGTGGTGTGTCCTTGGTGCTGCAGCTATAACAGCACATATGACTTTAACATTTCAGATGCTTTACTGCCACAACATATAAAGTGCTCAAGGGTACTTGGAAATGAGCTTTTGCTGATAATTAGAAATTGTCTGTATATCATTTCCAATTAATTTTTGCAGTTAGTATACTATCAACTATCAGGCAATCGCTGAACCTTGACCTGTCACGGTCTTCTATTATCAATGTATTGTTAACAAATTGTGTTATTCTATAAACTGTTCAGTGTGAGCCCTTCAAGGGCACTGGCAGCAACTGGCAGTACGTAACATACTTGACAAAACTGGTGATATACCAAGAGTGGGGATGCTGTCAGTGTGTGACCCTGAACAGGTTAGTCAAACCACTCTTTGATACCCTGGACTGTTCAGTGGGGTGCCCATGATGGGGCACTGACAGGCTGGTCAGGATCAAGAGGCTTGTACTCCCTGGGGGTGCTGATGGAGTGGTCAAATAGAAAAGGATCAATTAATGTCCCCCCCTTTCATGTGACACTTGATGTTTTCCAATGTCTTGTTTATTAATCCTGGTATTTTCTTATTATTTTTGATTTTGACAAAATTAAATTTTCTAATTTTAAAAAAATTTTAAGGAAAGTTTTAAAAAACATTCTCATTCTGCTCTAATAAATTTAAACATATCCTTCATTGACTACTGTGCTATTTTTCATGTTCACTAGTGAATCAGAGGTGTGACAAATATATTTTGCATTAAAATTTTGAATATCCACAGTTTCAGCCCCTAGAGTAGTCTCTAGAGGTTCTTGATGGTATCTGTGTTGTTATTCCAAAATGTCAAAGTGATTTAAGGTTACCGGGTCCAAAAAAACCCCTACATCAAAAACAATAATCCAGATAATTTGGGAGCTTTTTGTACTCTGCGAAGAACAAAAGCCTGAACATCTAAAATATCCAGCACAAAACAAACATCAGGGAGAAGATATATGGTGAATGGTGACCTAATTCAAATTAACAGGCTGGGTAAAACTTCCAAGAACCATGTAAGAAATGAGTTTGCAATACTTGCACATGAGATTGGCTGGCGTTAAAGTTGCAGAGTCAAACTTAGCCATACAAAGTTGTAAAGAGTGAAGAAAATATTCTGCTAAAAATATTGCCTTTGCTATCTTGAAACATGGGCTTAAACAAAGGAGGTCCTGTCACTTCTTATCCAACTCAGGACAACAGGTACAAGAGACACACAGATACTCCATCTGAACTGAACTGTAGTTGCTCTAGCAACTGATCCTTTCTTGGTTTCTTTGGGTTTTTTTCTTGAAACGGTAGCAGTTGAATATATTTAGCATGCCACAGAAGAAATAAATACTGAAGAAAACATGGATTTTGTTATGGAGAATGATTTTAACATAGTAAGGAATACCTCTTGTCAATGATTAATCTGCTAAAACATTTTTTAATTTTTTTTAAATCTCATATTTACTTTAGAACAAAAAGAGACATTAAAGAATGCTGAAATTAATTATTTTTCTGATTTGAGAAATACTTTCAGGGTTCTGCTAAGGAGACTCTTTGAATTTTATAAGCACAATTTTTTTTTTCTGAGAGGTACAAATTAACTGTAAATGTACTTTGAGATGCAGGGCATAAATGTAGATAATGTTACAATGGGAAAAGGAAGTTTGCACTCTTGCTTGTATACAGACTTCTAAAACCTCAGAAGTACCAAGTCACCCAAATTTGTCAAACTGGTATATGGCCTAAATTGATGTGACACTACCTAAGTTTGACAAATTAGGCAGCTGTTAAGAACATGCATTGCAGAGAATAGATTCTGTGCAAAATAGGAACCTTCTTTTTCAAGTCATCACAGAATGTTGCTGTGTTAGTTTTATTTAGGCTAATTAGCCTTTTTGCGCTTAGCGCATATATAATACTTCTTTTTATTACAAATTTATACAGGAGAAGTGGCCAGCCAGTCTTTTCCAGGCATTTCTTTGGATAAACAGTAAGTATGTATTTCCATTACCTCCCCCTTTTCATACTCCTTCAGAAGAATATAGTAGTTGACAATAAATAATCAATATTTTGACTTTCCAGGTTATTTCTTTCGCTAGCAATGTAATACACCACAGTGTAAGACCACAGTACATTTTCTGTAAACATTTCTCCAGTTCAAAAGTAGAGCTTGATTTGACCATGTTCATAATCCTTTTGTGTTCACTAGCTATGAAATGCTAAAATACTTGATAGCTAGCTGCATAAATACACATAAAAATAAATTGTTAAGGTTGGCTGCTTGAAGATACCCCTACAATGAATTTAATATTATACATTTGATTTTAAAATTGACAGGTTTGCTCTTGGAGATGTGCCGATGCATTGTGCTTATAGCATCCCGTCCAAGATCTGACAAAGTAACATGACATGTTGAGCTCATGCATTCCATATGAATTATTAATTTCAGCTAATAGCCTGTAGCACATAGATTTTTCTCTGAAGAAATGTCTGCAAAACTTACAGGAGCAATCAACCTGGATATTTTTCCATCCCTTTCTGAACAATCTGTAAAACAAGATCAAAAAAACCCCATTGGCTGGTTCATCTGCTGCCAGCTAGACAATCGGAGCATTTTCCATTTCTTCTCCTGACTTAGACAGGTCTTTCCCTGCTGTGTGTCTAGTCTAAGGTGGAATCAGCAACCATTTTCAATTAGAAGCACACGGAGGGCATAGGCCAGTCATAATCTAAGCCAATTTAGCCACTGGTGCAGAAACTGTCAAAACATTTTTTTCTACAGAAAATTGGAATGGGTAATAGCTTGAATTTGAGGATTTTTGCTTTGAAGACCTGGGTACCAAGAAAGGCTTTTTCTTATTTTGTTTAATGTTCCATTTTTCTATACTTTAGAGAATACAAAAACAAACAAGAATCAACCAACCAACCAAACAACAAATAAAACAAAACAAAACCCCAGAAAACCAAAAACATTGATTTTCAAGAAAACTAGAGAGTTGAGTGGCCCACTGCTGAGAAGAATTAGAGATTGCGCCATATACTGCTCACACAATAATCTTGAGCCTGGACTCCAGATGAATTAGAGGAATACTACTATACTGTTATTTATTTCTACGTGAAACTCTGCTTTCACCTCCTTACTATCTTTTCCAAGTGGGTAAAAAACACAAAAAACCTGATAGTTGGATTCACCTCTTAATTCAGTTGGAACTTAATCCCTTTAATGACCTGTACAGTATAATTCTTGATTTCCTTAGGAAAAAGACAGAAATGTTTCAAGGACCCTGGAATTGGAGGGACCTTCTCCAGACACTTGATCCAAAACTATTGGGGTATTCTCAATGTGAGGTTTAGACTATGTGAGGTTTTGTTGAGAGGTAACCAACCTTTTGAATTCACCACATGGGAACGTGAGATTTTCAAAAGGGTACAGACTGATTTGAAAGCCTGAATGTCACTAATTTTTAGCACCTTGAGTGTGGAATAAATTTGTAGGTAATGATGTGATGCTGACACATACCTTCTCAGTATTCAGCAGATGCCACAAGAAAATGGCACATACATAACATGGTGTATAGATAGCAAAGGTCAAAATCAATCATGATGTGATCTCTCTGTTTTGTGGCTTGAAAGTAATTGGTAAAAACAACCTCTGTTTGTTAGCATTTCTACTGCTTAAAAAAAATCCCAGAAGTGCACAAAACCTCCTAAACATGAGCTAAGAAAAAAATGCTCTTTCTGTTTGCAGTTCTGTGATAATATTCCCCTCTTCTGCAATTAAAAATTATATGTAGCATTTTTTAAGTTAATTCCTCCAGTTCTGTGTCATTACATATGTACCGTCAGGGTGATCTCATGTTTATTTGCATATATGAAGAGTTTCAGACATCCAAGTAAAGATTATGTAAGTGCCTTGAGGAGTTTGTCAAAAAGCCTAGGCGTGAAAACCTTGTCAAAATTTGGAGAATAAGGCACTTAACTGGTGAAGGGACCTTCAAAATTTCACAGAGCAACTGTTCAGTCTTTGAAATTCTGACCCTTTCAGTTTCTTGGAAGAAAGATGCAGGGTTTGATTCCGTTACTCATTCTTGATGTGAAAAATATAGTGCTGAGGGCCAGGCAATCCCACAATGCTGTGTAGATGATAAATCTCTCTTTATACCTTCAGAAACCCTTGTGTAATATTCTTTTGCATATTTTGTGTTCCACTGTCTACAGCAAATCAACAGAGAGAGAAAATAATTTGTGAAAAATCTCTACATACTGGAGATTAATAACATATTAGTGAAAATGTGCTGGAAGATTTTAATATACCAAAGGTAGATATTATGCTTTTTTATTCTCCCACACCCAAAAGAAGGCCGTGCTGCTAGGTAAAAATAAATTGTATGGCATATTTTCCAGCAGTTAAAATCTGATCTATCATCCTTATGCATATCTAGAGATACTTATTCTAGAGTCCTTTGTTTAGACCTCACTGCGAAGAAAATTTTATACTGAGAATCGGGGAAACAAAGTATTTCACGGTTACATGCTGTCGAGTCATCTTTCCTTCAGAGTTAGAAACACTTATTTGTGTCTAAAATGCTCAAATTAAAAGATCATTCACCAGCAGCTGAAACTATCCACAAATATAAACTTGCTATGAGTATTCATTTACTCTTGTTTTATACTGTAAGCTTACCATCTGAGGAGATGAGGCTATCTTGGTGTCCTGGGTTAAAAAGGGTTTTCCTGTGGAGTTGGAAAGTCGTTAACTCCAGAGCGGTGGTGTTTCTTGGTGTTGGCCCAATCAGCACCCCTGCAAAATTAAAACATATCACACCAGACCAGAAAAGAAGGAGGATGATGTAGTTGGAAGAGAGGCAGCCATGGTCTGAGCCATGAGGAGGCAGGGGCCAGCAAGCCCTGCTGGTGGACAAAGGAGCTTGGAACAGTGTTAAACTCGGCCAAGTACTGTAACTTAGAACTGGAGGAAATTTCCTTGCAGTGAGTGGGCAGCAGAAGAGAGAAAAGTGGCAGCAGAGACAGCACCGAATAGAGAGCTGTGGCCAAAAGCCAAGAAGATAG
The DNA here is from genome assembly GCF_025592945.1 of Manacus candei. NCBI lineage: Eukaryota > Metazoa > Chordata > Aves > Passeriformes > Pipridae > Manacus > Manacus candei. The sequence continues at coordinate 2,974,532 of NW_026138064.1, read as the reverse complement.
CCAGCAGCAGCAGAGATGGCACATAGCCAGGGTGAGAGACACAGAGATGTTCCCGCAGGAGGGAGAGCTTGCAACAGAGCAAAGAAAACTCAGCAGAGACTGGTTTTGGGGTAAGACTGAATTACTTTCCCAAAAACCCTTGGAGACCCCTCTTAAAAGGAGGGGGTGGACTTCCATTTGAAGGGAGTCCTGAAATGCAGCAGCACCGGAGAGAGGAGCTAAGAAGCTCAGAGACGTTCTGAAGCTGGATCAGAACAGGTCGGATGGAATGCGGTGGAAGTGGCCTTGCCCCCCCGCCTGCTGCCACACTGGCAGTTTGAGACAGAGCAAAGGAGCTCTGGTAGGATGCTTGGGGCAAAGACTGATCTGAGAGCTGCCCTAAACGTTCCGATGCATGGGAACTCGACCCCTCGAGGAAGGGACTTTCATGGGGTGTCTTGTATTCCATGATATGACCATGGTGAAGCAAGTTTTGTCCCAGTTATCGCAGTCTAAGGGCGAGACCTTCGGTTGGAGCTGAAGGGCTGAGGGGTGAGAAGAGACTCCCTTGTGTGTAATGGAGAGAGAGAGAGAGAGATTCCAGCTATGACTACTGCTTTGAAGAGGAGAGACACTACTGCCCTGAAAGTGGAAAGGGTCTTTCCTTCTTCCTTTCTGAACTTTTATTAGAGGGAAAGGAGGGACTTGATCTGATGTAAATATTGTTTTACAATAGGAGAGAGAGTTAGAATTGTGTATATAATTTATTATAGTATTTATTTGTGTAAGTAATAATTATAATATAATTCCCTTCCCCCCATACTGAGTCTCGTGTTATGTCTGGAAAAACCTCTCACACTGCAACAAATTGTGTGAGGGAGGCTTGGATTAGAAATTGGATTTTTGGGGGGTCAAACCACCACACTAGGTAATTAAACTGTTGGACTGATTTGAGCTCTGATTTGACAATGGCGACATGGGGATGATGGAAGACTTCCTGAGGTGCAGGTTGATAGAGAACTTCTGTCTTCTTTAAGCTGATTTCTAGCCTAAAAAATTATCTAATGAATATAGGCCATATTTTTCAAATCATCCATGAAATATTTTCTGATTATATCAAATGTAATTTAGTCCTTGATTTGGTTAATTTATTTTCAGAATAATTTATGAAATAGTTAATGGTTGATGGATAATAGAAGGAATTCACTGGAAGTATTTAATATTCAAAATTCAAGTGATTTCCATTACTTTTAGTTGGAAACAAGACTAAAGCTGTTTCAATACTTTATCTCAACAGGTAATGCCTAGAATCCATTATTGATGTGAATATTTGTACTGTTAAATTAATATAATTCTGAATATTTTCCTGAAATTTACTCTTCCACAAAACACATTGGGTCTTCAAAACTCAATGCACATATTATTTAAATAAAATGTATTAATATGGTGCCACTTAGAGTAGAAGGTCAGTTTTTGGAGAGAGTGCAGACAATGTTCTCAATGATTAATATGTTATTACTGGTATTCTTCTAATAGTCTCAATGGTTCATCTGCAAAAATGCTTAACATGCTTAAGGGAGTAAGTGAAAAATAAGCTTAAAAAACCCTCCAAAATGCCACCACTTCCTGCCTTAAAACTATGCTAAATCAAGCACAAGTATACAGGAGTAAATGACAGTTTCTTCTTTTAAAACAAACAAATAAACTAACCCCCACATATTATTGTCCTTCTATGATTAAAAAGAGAACTGAATAATGCATAACATCAATATTTTTGGCACTGAACAACTTTTGAAATGACTTCTCAGGCAACTAACTGCCATTTAATCGGGATATTACTACTCAGGCTCAACCATTGCTGTGCATAATCCCACAGCAGTGTCCTTAAGCTCTTGGGTAACTGCCCATTGCACTGTAATAACATGTCAGACAAATTCCATGGCTGAAACAGTTCAGAATTTAATGGAATTCAAGTGGCATTACTGTTATTTTTCAGAATATTTTATGACATGGTCGCTGACTTTGCACACTATACTAAGTTACTTTTCAACATTTATTTTTCAAAATTAAAACTATCTGGTCCTTAGCTTACAGCCATATTAGAACCTCTTTGGCACATACTGTCACCATCCTAGAGATTTACTAAATGATTTTCATCTTCATTTCTGATCATTTAGATCTGTAATTTCATTAAAGATACTTTCATATTTTTAACCTAGCTCTTTTTTGTAGAAGGGAGAAGCTGCAATGTGTAATCCTCATGCTTTATAGGAATTCCACCAGAAGAGGGAAATGGTATATCTGGTTTGCTCTGGACAAGTTCTTTTCCAGAAAAAAAAAATAAAAATAAAAAATAAAATCTGTCTTGATACAAGCAAAGTTTCAGATTTTTCCAGACAAAGAACAATTGCAATTGCATAGATAGGTAGCTCTACAATCCACAGGCCATAAATGTGATACATCTGCCATTTTTAAAAGGTTTGCATACCTCGACTGTACACTGCATGCAAGCATATTTCTATCTGGAGAATCATGAAAAAACATACAGCAATCCCACTGATAAAAAAATCAGTTTCACCTGGAACTTTTTTCTTGTGTCTTTGTACAGGAGGAAATTTTACTGCTTACATCTGCTGACACAAAAGCAAGTATAGCAACCCCTAAATGTAAAGCTATTTTATATTTTCTTTAGTTGGTGGATGTGGGAAATATAAGGCGGTTTTATTACAAGCAGGGATTTCCATGGTTACCTCATGTTGAGATATCTGAAGGTCATTTGGGGAGATTGAAGAGCCATTTTGTGGTCAGGAGCTGGTGAGTTGCATGTTGTTCTGGTCACTGTTACTTATTGCTGCTTAGTGCTTTGTTTACTGTTCTCATTTTCTGGCCACTGCTTTGATTACTGTTCTTCTTGTTCTAATCACTGTTACTTACTGCTAACTTAATGTTTTAGTAGAGAGGCAAATTGGAAAACATGTAAGGCAGTGAGACCAGTTTGGGCTTGCTGCCAAGGGACCATGTGGCTGGGGGCAGGGAAACAACCTGACAGGTGGATGAGGACAGCCAATGAACTGTACCAAAAGGCGAAGATTACCTCCGAAGGAAGAAAAGAGCAAGGCCTGGCATGGCAGGAGCGAGGGAGTGGTTATGTAAATCAAGAGACCTTAAAAAGGGCTCGTCCCTCCCGGTTGGGTGTGCTCGAACCGGGTAATGAGTTCCGTGCACCCAGTGCTGTTCATAAAGTTCTTTGTTTCACTTTATTTGGCCGTCTTCTAAATTTTAATTAGAGATATTTCTCACAGTGAATGAGTTTCAATGTATGTGAGAAAGAATATTTTCACAGTTTCGTGGTCCCATAACACTTTGTAATCTAAAGAGAAATACCAGTACTGACAGAAATTCCCACTGAAGTATATTCCCCTGCAGACAATTTATACAAATGAATATAAAGGATTATATAATCATTTCATTACCCCAACACCAGTTGCAAAGCACTCGAGCCATTATTTTCACTGTCTTATTGTAGATACTGATTCTATTGGTCCACTTTATCACAACCTCATAATCTTAAAAATGAGACAACTGAAGAAGTGAAAATGGTATATAATGTATACAATACTCTTTTTCTAATCACAGATATAGATTGTGGTTTAATATATAAACAAACCACTTAAAAGTCTTAACACCTTTTAAGGATTATGCTTATTTTGAGTGGCTTAAGTTCAACAGAATTTGGAAAAGTGTTTTAAAACAAAATAGACCCTTATTGTTATCTTTTGTGACTAGCTGAGTAGCAATACATATAATGTCTGTTAACTAAGAAACCTGAATTACGAATACATCTGAAAGATGTTACTGAAGGATTATCTAATGGACTAGACTTATTCAGAGGGTAGACTTGAGCAAGAAAGAAAACAATATTCATGTATGCATACAGTAGTAGTAATTATTACTTCACAAGCAAAAGCATAAATTCAAGGAATTAGAGATACAAAATTTTCTCTGCAACAGTAAGCTGGTCTTCCTTTAGTGGTCAGCACAGTGTTTTTACCTTACAGGTGTCCTTTATGTTCAGTGTAATTGATATAAAATGATATTCAGAGGGGTTTTGGTAATTTTTGTTCTTTAATGGTTCTAGGCCTTGGTTAACACAAACTACTACAAGCTTCTTACTGTAGAAACAAATATTTGACTGTGTTTCTGAACTCTTTTACATGACATTTATATGGTACTTTTGTACTTCACAAAGCTTCTGTGGGAGGAAGGCATTGTTACGCTTATTTTCTATTGGTAGTCTGAGATACAGAGATAAGAGAGAAAAGTGGTAAATTATTCAGAACATCCCATCAGAGATGTGTGATCTGATTTTACAGATCACTTAGCAGTTTATAGACCTTAAAAATCCAAAGAAAACTCCAAGTAAAGTTGTTGCTCAAGAGCTTTTCAAATCAGACCCCAGGTCTCATGTCAAACACTTAGAAAATTAAGAATATATAACTACAGACAACTGTAGAAAAATGTAGTGTAAATGACTTGGCTATCTTCACACACCTTGAGAAAGATAAAGCTTAGAATATGATCCTCAAAGGTATTCTATGTCTTTGTGTATAATGGATTATTTTTCAGGGCTCAAGAATTAAAATTTCAGAAATATTTGTATGAATTAAGACAAAATTTAATTATTGTCCAATTTTTGTGGGAGAAAACTGTTTTCGTGTAGTAAAGGTGTTTGTGTTTGAATATTCTTAAGAAAAAAAATTATTGGTATCATTTACAATGTAAATAAGTTAGAAAATGTCCTGAGAAAATGCCACAGTGAAACATTTGGCATTCTCTCCCCTTCCAAAAACACTCATATTTTTGCAGGTTTATTCACAATCATCACTTAACATTCCCATATCCATTCTTGTCTCAGTGTCCTCATTCACTAGACACTTTTTCAATTTTTTAATAAATGAAGAAAATGAATGAATCACCTCCAGTCTATGAAATGAATAAGACAAGGTCCTACTTCAAGGTTGTTTAATTCTCATGCATTAAAGTTGCAAGGCAAGATCCATTTGTCATTTCCTAACTTCAGATGCTGAAGTTACACAATGCAAATTGCATTGTGTGCACACACCTGTGCATGGCATTTTAAGATGTAAACTGATTTCCATGTTGTACAGTATGTGATATGAAACAAAAGAACAGTGAAATGTAAATACTTTCAGCTCTTTTCAAGGCTGTGGAAGGGGGACAGGCCAGGACTGCATGTTGGTTTGCTCAACCCCCACTCTCCATTCAGTCTTTCTCACCACCATTAACATCTTGTCTCAGCATCTTTACTTGACCAATTCAGTTCTTCACTTACCATCCTTAGACCTGTTTCTCTGCTTTCTGCCTATTTTATTCAGTTATACTCCCTGTCATCTGTACAGCAAACCATCTTTAGTCAATTTTTTTAATAAACTGTCCTCCAGTATTCTTCAATTATCAGTCACCCTTTACCTTTTTCCTCTACTGTGAGTTTTTTTAAACTTCTTCTTCAACTAGTAAAGATAACTTATCCTGAGATTTAACAACCAAAGCCTAAGACACATCTGAATCTTTCTGTCTTCACAATATTTTGAAGCCTTACAAATTGGTAAAATTTATGAAAATTTTCAAGAAGATGGCAAAGCATGGCTGAAATAAAGGACACACATGCCAATTTATTTTAGGACTTATGAAAGAATGTACTATATTATTTCAAAGTTGATTGTTTTTGGTATGGCAAACCTCTTGCCTCTGATCCAGTTCAGAAATAACTGCAATAATAGGATTTAGACTATAGTTCCAAGACCCTATTGAATAGACTGTTTGTACAGATGTGATTTCATTTTGGTTGGGGCACCTGATGATTTTTTGTTCTATCAGAGCATGATATAAAGTAATTTTGGTTCTTTTTATACTGCTCTGTATTATCTTCAAGTAGACAGATGGCACCTGATAATGTCTCTGGCAACAGAGAATTCAATTTTTTTATGGTGTTTATAAAACAAAAAATGAATTAGCAGTGAATTTGTTGTACCATAATTGACAAAAATCATAGTGTTTTTTTGTCTTATACTCAGAGTTCAACACTGGATTTAAACTCCTGTTAAATTGTGGTTACATAAAAAAATCTCCCCTCCAGTGGTTAAAGTTTGGCAAAGTTTCAAGCAAGTGAAAGCAGGGTCTTGTAGTACAAAATGTCAGTTACCCATATTATTTGCAATTTTAATAGTTCAATTTGTAATAAAGAGGGTATTAAAAGTTAAGAATATTCAAAATAAAATCAAAATTCTAATCTACTTTCATCTAGAAGAATTCTAAATTCATCCAGTGAAAATTGCAAATTCTCAGAATGCCCCACTAATAATAAAAATCAAGGAAGTAGAGCAGAAAATATTTGGTATATAATAGAAGATATTCAAATTCCCTGAGAATGACCCTCAGATTTATAATACTGATTTGAATCTATGTGGAAAAAAAGAGATTATTTAAGATAAAAAAATTTAGAAATATTATAACTTGCTCAAACCAAAATGATGCCATTAAAACAAAATTCTCAAAATGTCTATGAAGTGAAGAACCTAGTATTTAGTAAAGTACTATTATAAAAAAATATGTAACCATAAGTGCTTCCAAGACCGCAGCATGATGTATATATGCAGTGAAAGTCTCTGCATATAAAAATGAGTCACTTACTTGATCAAGAGTTATTTAGCAGCAGGTTTTAGGGAAAAAAAAAACTTTAAAGGCATTTTTTATGCACTTTCTTTTTTATTGCACTTTCCAGTACTGCCACAAATGAAACAGGGGAAGTAGATTGAATGCATGACTGACACCTGATCTCCTAGGAAACAATACAAGTGCAAGGAGCTCATAGGCACTTTCTTTTACCCTCATTTCCTCCTTTCTCACAGCCTAAAAATTCTAAACCATAGAGAGTTTTTAGAGATCAGCAATAAAGAAATAAAAGTCAATTATTTTATGTGTAGAAGAAAAGAGACAGTACAGAGAGAAGCTGGACAATGAGATTTCACAACAGTGAGAAAGAAAAATTACTTAGGGCAAGATTCCATCTGGGTTCAGTAGAAAGAGGAACATAGTCTTTTCATGGATTGGCATAATCAATATATTTTGAGCTAGAAGTAATGGAATGATAAAAAAGCAAAATTCATTATGATAGTCAGAATGCATCTTCCAGCTGTGGTCTAGACAGCCAATGCAACTCCTACAGAAGTCAACAGAAGTCTTAGAGTTCACGTAAATGAGGTATCTGAAGCTACGTGGCCATTTAGGTAATGTTATTGTGAAATCCTAGAAGCTCAAGTATTTTAAAAATAAACTGGATAAAGCATAAAATAGAATTTCAAGTAAGAAGTAAAGGTCAGTGGTGAGGATCTAGCTCAGAATTCTGAAAAGAACATGAAAACTATGTAAACTGAACCTCTGGAACAAAACAATTTCTGAATTTACAGTACTGTGGGTTTGATAACATTTATGGTTTCACACTGTAATCCAAAATTTGATTTAATTCTCATTCTACATGGAAAATGAGAACTATTAATGAGATTTAACTCCTATTTTACATATTTCCGTTAAAACAGGGAAGAGGGACAAGAACTTACAAGAGATCATCAAGTAGATTGTATGTACATTTTACAGTGTATTTGTGTGAATACCTAAAATGAAAATGGAGAATAACTTTAAAACTAGTCCCAGCAAATATGTATTTGGTGGATTTCTGCCAGCAATTGCCTGTATAGACTTGAAGTGTAACAGAAAGCTTTGTCATAGGTATGCTGTGCAAAACCATTACAACAAATTATATGTTCAACTTTCCACCTTGCAACCCCTGACTTTCAGGGCTATGTATTGGAGGGATGACAACTCTCTTGGAACTCAAACATTAAATCCATAGTCTTGATTTAGGAAGACACTTGAATATATTCAAACTCCCTTCTAGACAGAGATGGAATTACAGAATACTAGGTGGAGTACTTGAGTGCTTAAATGTTGTTGGAAATTGACAGTATAAGTATTTTACACTAACTCTCAAAATGAAGGAGAAACAGGGACTCTTTGGCGTCCAGCCAACAAATAGATTTCCCTATCAATGTTCTGTGATCCAAAGAAGCTCCCTTTCTGTTCAGCCACATCTTTCTCTTTCCTTTCTTTAAGTCCCCAGCAGTCCTTTTCACCCTAGTTTGCCCCCTTGTCTGCATTGTTTATTTTACTCTGGGTTGCCTTCTCATCACTCTCACATAAACTGCTGAAGTTCATGTATTGAGAAGTTCTGTCAAAGTTAAACTCCCAGGAGGAATGGATATTCCATCATGCAGACAAACATAAGAAATACTCTATGGATTGAGACCAAACATACGTAGAATGTTAAAGCATCAGGACTTTTTTAACACATACTGCGAAACTGATCTAAATGCTTCCAAAGTCTAAAAAAGTTCATCTCCTCGCTACTCCCTCCCCTTCATTTTACAGAGGTCATTTTGCTGCTACTGCCACTAAAATAGTTGCCCAGGCAAGGAAACTAACTAGCTAAGATATCTTGATTAAAAATTTTGCCTTTTAAACTTTCAGTTAAATTGGATTTTCTCATGAGACTTCCCACTACATTTTGCAGGTGGATTTATTGCCTTAACTATACTTGTCAGATCACAGTTGTCTTTAAATTTCTCACCTTTCTTTCCTGATCCAGCCACCTAAATGCTTTCATAGTCTTTCCACATGACAGTAACCACATTGTCCCCTCTCTCAGTTCAGTGTGAATTGCAACAGCAGGTTAAAATATGTCATACCCAAGACATCTCCGGGATACTTCACTCCACACACACCTACCTCCTTCCATTGACACATCTCTAAACTAAGGATTACAAGGAATTATAGTAGAGAAAATGCTGCTTTGGATGTGTGGGATGTAAGACAATGCCCTGCAAGTAGAACGCATCTTTGCAACTTCACAAAGGTATTGTCATCCCTCCTTCCTGGTCATCTGGTCATCCCTCTTCTGTCTGCTAAACACAAATCAAAGTTCAGAGAATCTTCATAGTTCGTGATTAGGCAAACTCAAGATACACCATATAACAGACAGAAGTAGACAACAGACAATGTCCATGGCTTCCTGTTAACATCTGACTGAGTCCTTTATCATACTACTTGTTTTGTTTCTTTCATATGTAAATTTTACTTTTCTTTTCAAAAATAATGTTCTTCTCAGAAACACAAATGTTTCTAAATTGATTTTTATCATAACTGAATGTAACCTGTGTGAGTGTAACTTGCTGCAACTTTTTTTTTTAATAATGGATGGTGAAAACAAATTATCTAAAAAGCTGTAATATTTATCTTTAATTAACAGATCTCTGCAGCCATTATTTTGATAGCTTGCCTAGTTTGTCAAGAAAACTACATGGTACTGTCTTTTCCATCTTCTTTTTCAACCATTATTTCACATTTCTATTTTTATGAGGTCATTGATTAACCTAAAACAGAAACTGATAGAATTATGGAATAGTAGAATGCTAACATTTGGAAGGGATCTTAAACATCACCTAGTCCCAAAGCCTCCTACCATGGGCAGAGACACCTTCCACCAGACCAGGTTGCTCAAAGCCTTATCCAGAACATGGCCAGGGCTGGATCATCCACAACCTTTCTGGGCAAACTGTTCCAGTGCCTCACCACCCTCACAGTATCTAAGCAAAACCTGTCCTTTTTCCATTTGAAGCCATTTTCCCTTGTTCTGCTGGTACATCTCCTTCAAAAAAGTCCCTCTCCAGTTTCTTTTAGCCCCTTTAGGCACTGGAAGGTGCTATAAGGTCTCCCTTCTCCAGGCCGAACAACCCCAAAACTCTCAGCTTGTCCTCATAGGAGAGGTGCTCCAGCTCTCTCATGTTGAGTTAGAATTCTGAGCAGCTGATACAAAAATTGTAGTAACCAGAATATAATAGGACAGTTTTCAGCAAAAGTTGGAGGGTTAGAAATCATATGATTTTGGCATCTTGTCTGAATTAAAGTTGCTGTGTCCCCTGCAACATCATTCCTCTGACAAAACAAAATTACTTATTCCCTGAAACAGCCTGTTATCTCTTGAAAACATACTCTTGTATGATTTCTACAGTTTGCTGAATAATGTACCTTATTGAGTGTCAATAAGAAGAAGTGGTGTCAGTCGGTTACAAGTACAGTGAGTGAAGTTACTGTCCTTTTCTTGGCCCATGAACTTTCTGTCATACTTTCTCCCCATGCCTTGCTGATGAAGTGAGAGGGTAACTTTGTGGGCCCTGGCAGCCAGCCAAGGTCAACCCAACACAACACATTTACTATATTGAAGTTTTGAAACAACACAAGACAGTAAAAAAAAAAAAGGGGTTGTGATGCTTATTTCCTTTGCAGAATTACTAATTAATCTTACTGAAGATTAACAGAATTCCACTGCACTAGCATGAGTGCAAAATATGAAACAGCATAATCTAAAAGAGGATTTTTTTTAGTGTGATCATATACTGGTACTACATACACATTCACATGTGGAGTACATGACTGATTAATTTTGCAAAGCATAAGTGATCTGTGCTTTTAGACATCCACAGGTACGGCAGACATGATAAAGTACTGATATGCCTCAACCCTTCCCAGAGTTCAGTTGGGATAATTAAACTAGCACTAAAAATAACATATGTGCGTAATTATCACTGTCACTCTGAAGGTGTAGACCTAATAAACAAGTGGTCTGTCTTATAGACCACAATCTGGTGAAAATTAGTAACTCTGCAACTTGAGAATTTCTCTAGACTCATAACATTTTGCCTTATTTGGATTCAGTATGTGAAACAGAATTTTGTCATTCTTTGTTCCATATACTTTTTACAAGCTTATTTCCTGCAAATATTATATTTATAGCATAATACCTAAGAGTTATTCTTTCTCAATATAAAAGTACCTTGAGGGGTTCAGATGAGAAAAAGAGCCACAAAAATACTCCATGATTGCATGGGATCTGTTCCTCTCTAGGGTCCGGAGAAATCCAAGGATTCAATAAAAGCAATTTGAAGGAATTATACAAAAATAAATTTTTTTCTACCATGAACTAATGCCTGTTTATATTTTGGCAGCAAATCTACTGAACATAGTATTGTTTTTCGTACACACATGGATGATGAGCACAGCTGGTTGAAACCAACCTGAGGTGGTTGAAATGAGCTCAAAGCTGGTTTGTGCTGTTATCATTCTCCTGGAATAAAACTGACTTAAGCTGGCCTGTTTTGCTGACCTTATAATAGATCAGAATCAATCAATGCCACCTGCAGCTGGATCTCAACTGGAATAGAAGTCAGAAATTTGACTAGTTCATCTTCATGGCTGCTATCATCAACTACAACATTTTCTAGTCAAAGCAAACTTGCAATGGCAGACAGAATCCTATAAAGACCATGTGATCTGGCTTGAGCTTTCTCTTCTTTTGAAAGGTATGCATGTTATTAATCAAACAGTAGTATAATTTACAACACTGACAACCTGTTTGTCGCATTTTAAGTGGTGCAGATGTCAAGCAGAGAATAATGTGGATTAATGTGACTTAAGGTAGCACATTTCTGATGAATGAGAAAAGGTTTTCTGTAATCCATCTTGCAAAATAAACTCCATTATGTGGAAAATATTAGAAGTCAGTCAAGACATAAGCAAGCAATAGAAGAGTGAGTTTACTCAAAGTTTACAAAGCATATAAAAGAATTAACGAGTTGTTTTCAAAATATTATCTTCAAATTTAAACCCTATGTCTTCTCATCATGGAACAGTGTAGTAGAGTAAGACAAGGCAGTGAAACATCAGGGGATACATCAGGGAAAGAAAGCATTTACACACAAATATTATTTCTTTTAAAGGCTGGTGTAAGTAACGAGTCTAGAAAGATGGTAAAATTTAATCAGCATGCTAACCTTTGGTATAAACATAACAATATAAATTTGAATTCCCTTTGATGTACTTCAGGCATAACTATTCACACAAGTCTGTGTGACCATGTATCAAGCATTTCTCAACAATTATATTTTCTTGGGAGAAAAAGAAAAGCCATTATCTCTGTCAAACACATGTATTTCACTTGTTTGGGTTACATACACCTTCAGGCAAGAAAAGGCGACTATGATCACCCAGCTTTTCTCCATAACTGTATAAAAGTCAAAGATCTCACCCACTGAGTTCTGCATCAAGTATACAGATGTACAGATGTACAGATGTAGGCTGAGGTACAACTTCTCTTTCATAATGTCAGCAAGTCATTCAGAAAGGTTCAGTTTCTGGATTTGGTAGCATAGAAACATAAATAATAGAGTTTGATTTATGTTCCTATTCAAAGTGGTTTTATACCTGCACCATCAGTCTTTCATACTCACAAGTCATCAAAATGTAAAAGCTAATCACAGCTAAGCATAAGCTCACATCAAACTCCTACCTGATGCTGGTTAGTAAGATCAGAACCAGGATAGAATTTCTATTGATCTTACAACAAAAGAAGGAGCATTATAATGTTCTTAGCATTTTGAAGATATTTTGCATCCTCTACTCTACAGCATAAAGCTGTGTACATTACACTACGCAGGCTGAAGCTAATTCTAAACCAAATTATACAATTAGAAATAAGCAATGTCTAATGTACATAATAGATATGAAGTTAGCTTAGAGGTGAAAAATCAGGGCATTTTGCAAAAAATACCAAGATAAATGGTGAGGGAGGGGAGCCATAGACCAAGTAGTGCAAATCACCAGGATCCGTGTCTAGGTCTCTGCTAGGAACACATAAAACTAATGCCAGTTTTGGCTCTGCTGCACTTTATGTTAGGGAATACCACTTTATTTCAAGTCCAATAAGCTTCACTCTGGTGATTACAATATCCAAATAATCGAGTAAGATGTCACCATCTAATGTTGTGCACTGGGCAACTGAATTGTGGGTTTCCAAGAGAGAAAAATCTATACATATCAACAACACTTCTACTTGATTTGGAAGTGTAGATATAGCTATTCTCATCCACCTTCCTTTTTTTTACGGATACCTTGCCAATGTTTGGGGTTTTTTTAAATCCTATTCCTGAGAAAAGAACTGCATTAATGATATGTATATCGACCAGCAGTCCTAAGCAATAAACAGTACTGTACAAATAACTCAGTGCATTTCTATGTAAGGTTTATGAACTGAAGAAAGACTCTTTGATATTAATTTTCCTTGAATGCAAAAGCAAAGAATTCCACAGGCAAAGCAAAGAACCTGCCAAAAATCTATTTCAAAAGTATGTGTTACCATGGGTTATTTCAATGTAACCTACTCTGAAAGTCATAGAGTCTTATGCTAGTGTTGAATGCTACATACTCCTTTTGTAGGCAATGTATAAGATAGTCTGACTTCAAGCTACTCAATCTTGTAATAAATCCTACTAATCATAGACTGTTTGCTGCAACTCTACTTGGTTTTGTTGCTTCAGCAGGCTTCTTCCTGCATATGCACACTGATTAAAAAGTACAACACAGGCGATTGTCATAAACTTTTCTCCATGTTTGCATTATCCAGAAGTAAATACCCAAGCACTCAAATCTGGAACAGCAACAATTTGATACCAAGTAAGTACTGACAATCATTACGTTTTTCAAAAATGCATTTTGTTAAAATGATCACTTTCATAGTTTTTGGTCCAAAAATTTTCATTTCCAGGTAGTAATCATGAAAAGTGTAGGTGCCAGCATCTGTGGTGTTGGGGCTTAGGCTTTGTGATTTCTAATAAGTATGTATATTTTTTTCTCTCAAAAGCCCTTCTGAATGAGTATGTCTAAAACATTGCTTTTTGTCATAAATAGGACAACATCATTAGTGGACCATCAGTAGAACATGAATTGCCTGCACACAAATAACAATCCATCCATATTGCCCCCAAATGAATTCATATAAAGGAGACACAATGCTGCCTACCTGCGTATTCAAAATGAGCAAAAAACTTCTACAAGACAAGTGTATTATCCCATTCAACCCTGTGGACCTTGCATAAACAAGGATGTATACATGATGTTTTAAAATTGTCACAGAACTGTAAGTTATATGGTTGAATGCACTATTTTATAGCAGTCAGGTAATCAACACTGTTTGTAGACTGACTAGTTTAGCTAGATCTTACAATATTTCCTTACAAGAAATATTTAATTACTTCCAATTATTCTTGTTAAATGGGCTGCTAGATTGCAGTTTACATAGATTTTTTTGAAGTTACATAAACTGATAGAAATCTGCATGGCCAGAAATGACTTGTGAAACTGTGTATGGAAGATCTTTGAAATTCACACCAAAAGGGCAACAAAGCTCCAGCAGAGAAATTAGTTCTCTTTTATCTTCATATCATGGCTATTCTACAGCTGTGAAAATTGAAATTTTTTTTCCATTTCTAGGAAGACAGTTTCTTTTGCATCTTGACAGTCATTTGCAAGCGCTTGTTCTGCTGCATTTTTTCTGGAAACAGAACATTTAACAGCAAACACTTTGAGAGTCATTTAGTCATTGCTGTTAAGGACAGAAAGATTGAAAACAAGAAAGGAGACACCTTTGCAGGAAGGATAACAGTATCTCATATCTTCTCTGACACTTGCCTTTAATTCTAAAAGGTTTACTTCTTTGTTTTTTAACAAATATAGGTAGACTGTCTTCTGGATTTTGTAGTATAAAAAGAACTTCCCGCTAAAGAAGTTTGAGGGCTTAATAACCCAGACAGACCAGATCTTGTCAACACTATACTCAATTTCTTAGCCAAATTATAGTGAAAGATGAATAAAATTAAGTTCAGAAGTGTAAAATGAAGAACATATAATTTAGCATCAGTACACACTCTTACTCTATACCATGAAAAGCATTTCTCATTTTCTGTCGGTCATATTGTTAGCTTCTGTAAATGCATCATAAAAGGTGGTGTCTATTTGAAGAAAGAGCCCCAACCAAGCAAAACACAGCAACTAACATCTTAAATTTTATAATTTAATCTTTTACAGCAGCCAACTTTAGTGGGTTGAAAGCATTTTCTTTTGTGGTAATCTAAAGAAATTAGGTATGTTGATCTTTTGCAAAGCTCAGGTGAGTAAGGACTATCTTGTGTATCTTGTGTAGTTCTTATTTGCATGCTGTGAACAAATACATATTTGTCATGGTTTCCCCCCCCCCCCCCCCCCCCCCGGTACTAGGGTGGTTGGGCTCAGGAGAGTTTCCCACTGGAGGACTAATCGGAGCTGTCGTTTTTTGCTACTGTGAAGTTAGGTATCAACAACCAGTCGGAAGTGAGTTGGCAGAGTTGGCGGAGTTGTGTATGAGAGTGTGTGAGAGGGAGAGAGTAGCTGGAGGGGTGGATGGGCCCTCCCCCCCCCAAACCCGGGGGGGCCAGTGCCCCACGGCCCTGGCTTAGCCAGGGTTGGAGGCAGCATGTAAGAGTGTGTGTGTGTGTTGTGAGAGACTCACACCCGTTAAGGTAAGAGGGAGAGAGGCAAGCCCCTCACGGGGAGGCCAAGCCCTTCCTCCCCAGCCTGCAGCCAGACTGCAGAGCTCGGGACAGCTCATAACTAGACTGAATGCCTGTAGCCAGCGAGGGGGCTCCCCCCCCTTCCCCGCCACTGCATGGGGTGGATTTTAAGGTTCAGTATTTTAAGCTGAGCCAAGGAGAACGGGCTGAAAGAAGCTCGGTGCCAGGAGAAGAATAACTCCAGGAGACATTGGAGACAGGCCAAGCAGGCTCGGAGGTGCCCTGCATCGGCTTTGGATGTAGACTGGCGAAACTGAGAGCTGCAGCAGCTGGAGAAGAGTGAGAGAGCCAATTAGCAGCAGGCGTGTCCTGGGTAAGGACTCAAACCAGCATCTTACCCCTGGGAGGAAACCTTCACGGAACCAGGGAGGAAGGACTCAGAGCTATCTCCTTGGACCTTGTGATGAAGAGGAGACCTCAGCAAGTAGCTGAGACTGGTGAGGGGTGGTCAGAAGAAACCCTTTTCCCTGATACCCCAATGAGAGAGAAAGACTGTTAGACTATCAGCCTGAGGGCTTCTCCTGAACTGATTGTGGGAGGGGCTCAAAGGGGTGGTAGGATTGTGTTAGTATGGTGTATATAATCACTTTTCAGTTTGTACACTATTTATCTTATATAGTTATAAATGTACATATTCCCTTCTGCTATGTTGAGTTGTGCCTGCCTGAAAAACTACTCTTCGATGTTGAGGTAAATTGAGGGGGAGGCTTGAAAATTGGATTTTTGGGGCTCTCAAACCACCACAATATAGACTGTGTTCTATTTGCCAAACAGAACTCTTATTGATTTCAATTTTTGCTGTTAGGATTCTTAGTATGTGTTACAACTGGATTATATGTGGAAAAATCTGTTCTGTGAGGTAGGTTTCTTTGAGGATTATGACTGGCTTACACTGATCTTGGTGCTTTTCTTCAAGTGTTTATTACGCCATACTCTTTTGTAGAGTTTTCCAAAAGCACTGTATGCCTTTGCTAACTGGTGTCTATCTCTCCGTCGATTTTACCATCTGAGGAGATGAGGCTACCTAGGCAATTAAACTGTTGGACTGATTTGAGCTCTGATTGGCCAATGGTGATGTGGGGATGATGGGGGACTTCCTGAGGTGCAGGTTGATGGAGGACCTCTGTCTTCTTTAAGCTGACTTCCAGCCCAAAGAGCTCAGCAGCATCTGCAAAGCAGGATGTTAAACGCTGCAGAGCTGCTTCTGTGTGGGCAACAAAGGCGGTGTCATCAGCATAGAGCAGCTCCCGGTGTTTACAAAGCCATAGTGTTGTCTACTCTCTTATATGGTTCCAAATCATGGGTCATCTACCGCCACCACCTGTGTCTCCTAGAACGCTTCCATCAACGCTGCCTCCATTCAATCTTAAACATCCACTGGTCAGATTATGTGACCAATACGTCTGTTCTAGAACAAGCAGCAGTCACAAGTATTGAGGCCATGTTGCTGAGAACGCAGCTGCGATGGGCAGGGCACGTCTCAAGGATGAAGGACCACCGCCTCCCTAAGATCATGCTCTATGGTGAACTTGCCACCAGCTGCCGCATGAGAGGAGCCCCAAAGAAAAGATACAAGGACTCCCTGAAACAACATCTCAGCCTTGGCCATATTGATCACCATAACTGGTCTACTCTGACCTCCAATCGGGAGGCCTGGAGACAGACCATCTATAACGCAGCTGTCTCCTTCGAGAACACACGCAGGATCACCCTCGAGGAAAAAAGGCAACGCAGAAAGAACCGTGTGTTGCAGAATACACCATCTAAGGAGTCTTTCTGCTGTACCTTATGTAATCGGATATGTCTGTCACGTATTGGCCTCATAAGCCGCCAGCGGGCCTGTAACAAATGTGGGTAGAGCCTTCCCAAATCTTCGTTTGCGAAGCCTAGCCATGATGATGATGACTGGCTTAGTGCATTTCTCAGAATGCACTCAGAATGTCTTCTCAGAAGACATATAGATCTTGGCATTAAACTATGCTTAAGGGTCATTTCTTACTGTAATTTAATATTGGAATTTTAGAACTGACAGGACCACCAAAAGGTGTCACCATAAGGAGCCATCAGAAAAAGAATAAGAGCAAGCATGTGGGCTACACACAGTTTTATAGATAAAAATAAAATAGTTCTCTTTTGACAAAGATCTGTCATAACTCATCTTGCCTGCCCTTACAATTCAGTATATAAAATCATACCTAACATATATCAGAAAAGAACTCAGACATCCTCTTCCTTATCTCAGTAACTTACTGAACCTCATTGTGTTGTGCCTCACAGCATCTTTCAGTTCAGAAAAAAGAATGACACACCAGAGAAATATATTTAATACTTCTTTTTTTTTCCCAATAAGAAAGTACAGATCAGAGTTTCAGCACATATGGGAATGTTATTATTTCCCCCTACTTATACAAGTCTGGGTGTATTTCTTTATTTAGAGATGTTAAACACTTAACTCTCTCCATATACCAAAGTTCTACACATATATTGAAGAAAAACTTCAATACCCACCTGTCTCAAAGTTTTATTCAGAAATATAATTTCACAATATAATTTCACAATGTTTATGTTGCGACTTTAACTTCTCGTTTAGCCCACATATGGCACTTCATAATTGTAAAAAAACAACTTACGAAGCTGCCAGAAAGTCAAAAATCTGCTTCCTTATGTCTAACAAGGATAGGAGCCAATTGCAAATACATATGAGACCAATTCAGCTTTGCCTTTTATTTGTGATCAATACCATAATGCACCATTTTTCTTTGAATAACATGCTGAAGCTAATTAAAAAAATGACAAAAAATTTTCTTCCTAAAATGTGGTTGTTTTTTCATTGTAGATTATTTAAGTTTAGCCTTTTTATATACTTCACTGTGAAGTGTATGAAGTAGGCATCTCTTTTTCATGCCTTATTTTCAAGATTCTATGCTATGTATGTTCTTGTTAATTTATAATTTTTTTAATGAAAAGATTATTTTAAAAGACTTTTTTTAGGACTATAAAAATAAGACAATATTTTAGTTTCAAATGTTCCAACTAACTTTCCGAATTGAAACTGCAAGATAAGACCATGTTATTTTGGTTTACTAAAACTCTTAGGAGGGTGATGAAATTCAGGAACCAACGTTCTTAGTCATCTTCTACCCCTTCTTTTCCCATATCCATGAGTGAAATGATGCCCCTGATGCCCAGTTAAATCTTTGTGATTTATGGTAGCTGTATCCAACCAACCTCTACTTCTGACATAAAAGTTACCAAAATTTTGTAGGCTAATTTCTACATAGTTTATTAATGTTGCCATTTTAACTAATCCAAGCGTTATTACATTTATTATTTGTCTTCATAAATGAATCATATGATATTTTCCATAATTAAATTTTAAAAATTGCTTTATATATGTGGTTTCATTCAGGAGTTTTAATTGTCTTTATTAAGCAAGTCTGTTTGCAGCATTTAATGGTGAAGAAATAATTGAACATTAAATTATTCACAATGAAAACCTAATTACAGTGTTAATTGAATATGTACATTAAACTTTAAAAATGCAATGTAAATGTTTAATTATCTTCTGCAAATATGAAAACATGGATTGAAATCTTTTAGGCTAAATTAAGGGGGGAGGTTAGAGTAACTCAGCATAACTAAGTAACGCAGTAAGTGGCATAAGCAGTTTAAATATCTGCTTAGTTAATTAGAAACAAGTGCAAGTGAAAAAAACAATTAACAGGATATGGTGAAGGAACTTGCACCACAGTAGAAAAAATCAAATGTGCTAGCTTACAACTTTTTTTAGGTCCAGTTGCTCCTAAGTGTCACAGAAAAACAAAGAACACAAGACTGAAATAAATATCGTGTTAGGAACTTACGAAACATCTGCTTTGCAATAAAGATGACAACTTAGGGGAAAAGAATTCCTGACAGCAGAACATTCATAAGGGAGAATAGGAAAAGGAAACAATTTATAAAATTCAATAAAAATTAGGAGGGACAAGTTCCAGTTGCTGAACATAGAGATGAGAATCAGTATAAAGCAATTGATACACGTAATAGTCCATGCAGAGCTTCTGCTGATCTTCTAGGAGGATTTACTTCTGTAACTGAGTATAATCAGCTTTACTGATAGGTATTGCTACATCTTCAGGGTTGGGAGAGATTCCTCAGGTTTTGCTCCAAAGTACATCAGCTTGATGGATCTGTGTAGATGCATCTTTGCTCTCTTCATGTTGGTCTTCCTGGATGAAGGCTTCAATTCTCGAATTTTTATTCCTGGCATTTCTGCAGCCATTTTCAGACTAAATGCTGAGAATGTTCTGCATGAGATGTATAGAGATTTTTCCCACAAACATCACAAATAATTTTGGGTTCATTTTCTCCCAGCTATGTCCACATTTTCTACAATCACAGACCCCTGCATGTCAGCATTGATAAGTGACTCCTGAGTTTTATAAACCATACCAGGAGGAGCCTTACCTTGAGTCTTGTCAGCAAAGCAAGGGAGAATGTAGGACAGGTACAGCAGTGGGTACAAGGGGCTGAGGGCAGGGTGCCAGCTTTGGAGAAGCTTAGGAGGGCATTGTCATCATCATGGGCATCAGAGCTTGGGAAGAGATGTTGCAGACAGGGCAGGGCAGCAGCAAGCATTGCTTCAGACTATGAAAGCACACAACTGCTCCCACAACTAATTTTAATCAAATGTGGGATAAAACTGGAATATTAGAGGAACAGAGCCAAGTTTGCCATGTTTTGAGGCGGGATGTACTTACAAATACTTGTAGGAGGGTAACAAGGGTGGAGAGACAAATGGGAGGTTATTTCTGATGAGAAGAACTTTCTGGGATGAAAAGTGGGAAGTGGAGAATTGGTCATCTGAAAAGTGTCAGAAGTTAAATCTAAGTATCTAATTAAAAAGTTGTAAACAAGGTTAGAAAGGAATAAAGTGAGATATTTTTAACAACTGGTCTTAATTTTCTTCTCATTTAAGAATATCAGTGAAAACATAAATGTAGTTGTCAGAATCTAAGTTTAAGGAAAATCTGAAGCAAGAATTAGAATGATCCACCAGCTTCAAAGGAGAGGCAAGAAGCTAAGGTTAGCTAGAGAGCTAAAGAGTCATTTGACAATGTAACAGATAGTAATTTATAACTCTGGAGTCTGTCATATGCTATATAAAAAAACAGAAATAGGATTGGAGGATGTATAAATATCTACGTCTTCTTTAGCCAAAGCAATTCTGTCAACTTCAAATATATCAGATAGGTATCTTAAAACTTTTTTACATTGATCTTTTGTTTTCTTTTGTTTTAAACCTTAATGTTAAAAATGAAGGAAAACAATGCTATAGTCATTTTTGGAGGATGATCCAATGAAACTATTGAGTTTTCCTGTAGAAAGCTGGAGAGATTTCAAAAGGATAGAGAGGAATCTGAGCTTTATGCACGGTTAACACCAAAGAGCATCATATAGATGGTAACAGTCTTGGTGAGAGAATTCTGCTTATTCTTCCTTTGAATCTTCTCAGCATCCATTTGTGATGGCACCTATACTCTTAGTTTTTCCCTGAAACTTGATTTAATACTTCACAGTAGACTTGAATATGCTGGAGTCAGATTCCAACTACACACCTCAATCCTTGAGAACAGATATTGCTCCTAGGTTAATTTAACAGTAGGATGACAATCTTAACCTTTCTATCAGCACATTCTGTTTCTATTCCTGTTGTACAAGAAGAGACAAACCCTTGAAAAAAGCTCTTTCCATTTATTCAGAAAATGTCCTAGAGTGTACCCTTATCTAAGCCTGTCTTGACACTTCCCCTTATGAGTTTCACAAAATCTATGAACTTGAATTGAAAGCTTCGTGGGAGGTGCTACAGCAACAGAAATACTCATTCTGATATAAGCAGTCTTAAAAAAAAAAGAATCACTTAGAATGTTTATTTCCAAGCAAAGATGAGTAAAGGAGGATTTGATAAAATCAAACAAAACAATGAGCATTATTAGCACTAGGATTTTTTTTCATAACTTCCACGAAATAAGAAAAAGGGGGCATCAGTAAACTTAGAGGATAGCTGACAACTGAGAAAAAAAATACAATAAGTTTTCTTCCACATAATGGGAGTTGAACCTGTAACCTAATTGCGCTAAATTTTCCTGAGTCCAAATACTAATAAGGGTTTGCTATTTACTATTTATACAGAGATTAAAAATACTGCTCAAACCATTTGAAAGGAATCTAAATCTTGTACTTCTTGTGCATAAACCATCATCTACACCAAGACAAAGGGAATGTTTAAAAAGAAACTTTCACTGTAGGTCCCCAGCACTAGCATTGTTACAAATATTATTAATTAAATGGAACACTGGTTTGATCCAAAACAAACTTTATCATCTCGCTGATCAAATAGAAGTGTTAGGTGTCACATAAAATATATTTTCATAAAAGAAGAAATACCTTTGGAGATTTATTGGAAGTCTAGTCTTACTGAGGGTTGATAATTCATTTTTTTTACCTTAGAATCCAATAAATGCAAATTATCCCTCTGCTACCCTGCTAAATTATTCTGATGTCAGATTGTAATTTATATGTAGTTGTTTTGTCTAACTCTTATGTTGGGTTTTTTGGTTTTGTTGTTGGTTTTGCTTGGGAGGTTTTGGTTGTTTATTTGTATTCTGTCTCTGATGCATGAAAAATTCTGGGAAAAAAACTTGCTACTCCAATGGGAGCTTTAGAAATCCAAATGTAAAAGAAACTGCTAGGATTTCAGAAATGAAGATGAAATGAGGAAAAATGCTACATATAGAAAATATAAATCACTACAATATGTCCAGTTTAAAATAAAAAAAAAATAAATACAATTTTCATCTAAACTGAGGAAAGAAGATTTCTAAAACAAGAGAGATGTAAGTAGTTTCAGATAGCATTCCTATATTCAATAACACAGGAAATTCTAATATGAATCTATTAGCTGAGGCATGGTGTAAACTCCATGGATAATTACTTTTCTGGATTATAAACTTCCCCATTCCTCTTTCTAAAACCAAAATAAAATTTATGCAGATGGTATAATAGTGGTGACATGCTGTACCTGCATACAAAACATTTACTAAAAGGGATTACAAGTTCAGGAAGGTTGTCAACCTGTTAAATCTTGACTAGTGAACAGAATGGGAGACAAATTCTAGACAGCATAGGCTCAGAAACAAGTAAATTCCTGAAAAGCAAATGGGATTTTTTTTCTCAACCAGCTTTTTACCTCATTTCTACAATTTGGAAATGCAGCTGAAAAGAATCATTAAAGCAAAACTACTCGTAGCTGAGTTAAGTAACATTGTTGAAAATAAAGAGTTGCTGAAAGAAATAATTGTTAAGCTAGAAATTCTGAATGCATTACAGGTAAAATTTTCAGAGGCACTTGAATGCTGAGTTGACAGCTCCTTCACAGAACTAAATCTTGAATTGAATTATTTTCTAACCACTGATGGAGGCAGACTACAGCCACACAGAGCTGCTATGGTGTGCATTGCTACCATCCATAGGACATTGACAAGCAAATGGGGCAAAGATCATTATTGTTGTTTCTACCATTGTGCGTGACAAAGATGAGACAAACTAGCCAGCTGAGATGATTACAGTGCACACTACACACTACAGTGTAGTGACCTAGAAAGCAGAGAAGTAGAGAAGAAAGGGTCTAGATGCCCAGGTATAAACTGCAGGTCTTCAAGTGGCACTTGGAAATGCAGCAGTATCTAGATTGCAAGGCAGAGGAAGAAATAGAGGAAAGAGAAGGTGTGAGGGGGGGTTTATTAGTTAGGTGCTATTATAGTCAACTCTATTAGTGTAATGGTACTATTATAACAGCTACAAACATTCCATATCAACAAACATTCAGAGAAGGCAAAGCTGCAAGACAGAAAAGCTAGAAGAAAAGTCTAATTCAGGAAGAAAGGAATTAAATGAACTTTCCTCAAAGAAAAACTCTTATAGTTCCTATAGGACAAGAAAAGGACATAAGCCTCTGGAAAATCTACAATCACGCAATTAAAACCAAATCCTTACTTTGCTCTGATCAAATATCCTTTAAAAGTTTTTGTGTTTCAAAAGCATAAAAATTCTATTGCCATTCATCTACACTTTTTTTTTCAAAAGCCATAAAAGCACTTTGAAAATTCAGTCTTCAATAAGAAACCCTATTCTCTTACCTGTTAATTGGATACATTATCTGTGGTTTTTCCATTAAGGTCTTTCCAGTCACAAATATAGACAATCTAACAGAATTGATAGTGCAACCTAAAAAAGTTTCCCATCAAATAAAACCCAAGACCCTAAGAAAAAATATTGGTATCACAAAGCATAGACACAAAATTGATTTAGAGCATATCAATTGAAATTTGAAGAGTATTAAAGTACTCTCATGAAAGGTCAGATGTGATGGTAAACACATTTACTTAATCTGGACTCAAAATAAACATGTGCAATCATGCATCTTTGCTCATGTGACCCATGAAAAGTAACAAAACTGCATCAAAAATAGTAGTTTCAAAGTTACAGCTTTAATAGGACTGAAATTTTCTAGAATTAGGCTACTGAGGCTACAAGAAGGCAGAAACAGTAACATGTGTATTGGGTATGTTTGGTAAACATACCATGTTTGCATAGTGAGACAAACTTCATAACTGTGAAAATATATCATCTGGGAATATATCATTCTAGATTATACTATATTCCCACAACACCTTTGTTCTCTGATGGGAGCCAACAGTACAGTCACTCTGGGGAGTTAATATAAATATTATAATTATATATATTACACTACAATAATATTCTATAATTAATATATATTATATACATACTTCTTTGATTATTTTATTTTGCCTGTAAAATATGTAGCATAATGTAAGAGGGCACTTCAGTTTAATACTTTATGGGTTGTGACTGTAGTTGCAGAATCTGCTGTGCTTAAAGAACAGTGTTTAATTGTAATACGGAGTAAAGAAATCTGTAATATTTGTGAATTTCCTAAATTCAAAGAAATGATACAATGATTTTAGCACCTTTTACAATAATCTGTTCATTGACTGAAATAGTAATTTTGAGACTCAGTAGATAGTGAACAAAGAAAGTTAGATGAAAACTGAAACAACAAAACATTATTAATTTTTAAAATAATGACAGCAAATCAGTTTGGAAATATATTACTGATACTGAAGGAAAAAATTTATATTTGTATCTATTACTTTCATTTATGAAATCAGTCTCAAGTAGGCATTAGGAAGAACATGCATACTTAAAAAGGAAAGAAAATCATATTATTTTAAACACTTGCCTGTCTTTTCAGTTGCTTTTCTGAATTGTACCTGACTACTGATTTCTCATTGAAATTTATCAACTGTCAAGATACTGAGTGTTAAAATAAGTTTGTCTCAGTAGGGATTCAAATGAACTGAGGAAATCAGATTAGTTGAATTCTGTTCTTGAAGCTTATTCTTCTTTCGAGAAGAAAATGGTGTGAAAGGGAGAAACTTGGCAGAAAGAGCATAAAGGAACCATGGGGAAAATGACATTGTACATTTCTGTAGGAGGGAGATGCCATTGCAGATGTGTAAAAAAAAAATCTACTTAGCTTAATTAAAAAAAATAACAAAACTCAATTACTTCCAGGAATCAAGGAAGTCCAGCTGCAACAATATAGACAGTAGATTTCTTCTTTAAATTTTTTTTGCATTTCTGAATGCAATTTCAAGCAAAAAAAACAAAACAACTATCAGACATTATTTGCTCTTAAAAGTCTAAACTGATTGAAATCTTCTCTCATACCCTAAGAATTCATCATAATTAACCATAAGTAATAAGAAATAAGTAAAAATATTTTGAATTATTTATATTTAGTGAATTATTTCTCCTTATTTGAATCTGGTTTTACACTTGTGAACTTGGTCATCTGCTAGCACACATATGACTCTGCTGTGATATTTTAGCTACGCAGAACAGTTCAGGTCAGGAAAAAAACACATCATATCCCTCTGGTCACAATTCCAGCACTTAGTGATAACTTTAGAGTTTTAGCTAGTTGCTCATTACCTTGTTGAATTTTGATTATGTCATCTCTCATTACTCTTTTGCTGTGCTCCTGTGCACCAGGTTTTGGGTTTTATTCAGAAAAAAAAACAACGTATTTTCTTTATCATAGGTGTTGGGGTTCATTACAATCTTGGGAGCACTTTTGAGAGATTTCTACAGTTTTTGAAAGTCTCTCTTCCTTTGGGAAGTCCCAAGCTGGACACAATATTCAAGAGGCAGAATCCAGGTAGTTAGTATGTGGAGGAATCATTGATCCTCTGGCTGTGCTCTTGATAGAGTTTAGTAAAAAGGTTCCTTTCAGAGCTGCATTGACAAACTGATAAACAGAGAATGTCATAGACCCTACTGATGTCAAGTGAAATTCCTGATTCCTTTACCCCTTCCCTCTGAGCTAGCCATGCCTTTATAAAAAGCAAAGATGACTTTGTCCAGTTCCTCATCTTGACCAGGACTTTTGCAGGAGAGCCCTCACTGATATCCTCATCCCTCCTGACTACAACCCATGGGTTTTTTGCTGTCCCACCTTCCCTGTCTGGATTTCATCTGTCCATTGCAGTTCTGTGAGACATCCAACCTATTCCACTAGCTCTCTGTAATGCCAGAAATCTCTGCCTATTATTCTTCCAAATAGTTTTGCACCATATAAATTAATTTGCCTTCAATAAGCAATGTTTAGCAATATTATTGATAATTAATTATTAATTGATATTAAAGGTAATCTAAGAACAAGAACTTTCAGAAGTCAATCCTTTACTAAAACCATTAATTGTAAAAGAATAGACAGGCTGTGGGGTTACTGTGGACATTACATGCTTGGTCCAAGTTACATGCAACAGAATTTGGGATGTTGTATTTTATTTAAAAAAAAAAAAAAGGGAAACCACTTTTGACAGCCTAAGAAATATAGAACTACAGTTTCTACAGTTAATGTCAGCAAATGAGCTTTTGTCTCCACTACCACATAAGAGCTGTACTTTTGTTCTACTGCTGCAAGGACCGTATTCATTCCTTTGGCTTCAGTCTCACTGCATTTTTAGATTTTCAGGTGAATAACCTCTCCCATCTGGAGACTAGTTGTCAGATGTTAGATGATATTACACCCTAATGGGTAATATAAGCAGGATAAATCACATCTGACACATAAAATACCTTACTATATGTTATGAAATGTTGATGTTATCCAATTTTTTGTTTGGAAGGCATGCTTAGGATACTATTTTTCCTCAGTAACATGGAGTCTAATGACTTCTTTGATTCTCAGTACTTATATCCCAGGAAGCATTAATGACATTTTCATCCCATAAAAACAATCATTGCCAAGGTAGTTCTTGTTGATAGATCACAAAATCACAAAGTCACAAAATGGATAAGATTGGAAGGGACCACATTGGGTCATCTGGTCCAACCTCCCTGATCAAGCAAGATAATCCTAGAACTCATGGCAGAGGATTGCATCCAGATGGTTCTTGAATATCTCCCAAAAGGGAGACTCCACAACTTCTCTGGGCAACCTTTTCCAGTACAGTCACTCACACAGTAAAGAAGTTCTTCCTGTATTCAGGTGGAACTTCCTGTGCATTAGTTTCTGACCATTGCCTCTTATCCTATTGCTTGGCACCACCAATCAGAGTCTGATCCATCCTCTTGGCACCCTGCCTTCAAATACTTGCATACGTAGATGATGACCCCTCTTAGTTTTCTCTTTTTGAGGCTGAATAGGCCCAACTGTCTCAGCCTTTCCTCATAAGAAAGATGTTGCAGATCTTTAATCATCTTCTTTGCCCTCCACTGGAGCCACTCCAGGAGCCCATGTCTCTTGTCCTGAGGAGCCCAGCACTGGACACAGCACTCCAGATGTGCCTCACCAGGGCTGAGTAGAGGGGCAGGATCACCTCCCTCAACCTGCTGGCAATGCTCTTCTTAATGTACCCAGGATGCCATTGGCCTTCTTGGTCCCAGAACACACTGCTGGCTCATGGACAATTTGTTATCTGCCAGGACCTCCAGGTCCCTCTCCACAGAGCTCCTTTCCAGCAGGTTGACCCCCAGCCTGTCCTGGTGCCTGCGGATATTTCAGGGGCAGGACCCTGCATTTGTCTTTGTTGAATTTCTGACAGTTTTTCTCTGCCAAACTCACTAACTGATGGTAAAGTTGAGAACACAAATAGTCTTCACATGAGGATTGTGTTATTACTACCTACTAAAAGCACAGAAAACAGACTGTATCTGTGCTGCAAATGACTCAGAACAGATTAGACTTTTTCTAAGTTGTCCCTGAGAAAATTGCATTAGATTTATCTAATCTTATAATCAATCCTGAGATCTTCTTAGCCAATTTACTTAGTATTTAATTAGTGTAAGAAAACTCTTTGTAAGGCCTTACTTGAACTTTACTAAAATTTAGGCTTATTACTCCTTGGCCTGTCAACAGTGGACATCGATATTTGTAGTTGCTACTTCTTCACACACTTACTTTTTTTTTTTTTTCATGTTTGATGACTTATTTCTGTTTTCAATTCCCTCTCTAGTTTGCTTCCCTGGGTACTAAGCAATTCTCAAGGTTTTTCTTGTAGGACCTTAATTTCAAGTTGAAAGAGCAAAAACTAACTGAGAAATTACATTTCTCTTCTCTACTCATGTTATCAACCAGAATAATTTTTAATAATATTTCTTTAAATTGATACCTTACTGAGATAATCACTTCTAAACCATTTGACATAGTCTGGGCATAACAGAAGTTGTACTTCTTTTGCAGAGGCCTCCTAAAGATAGGTGACAGTTAGGGAAGAATCATAGAACAATTCTTAGCACAAATCTTCTAGTATTAATAAGATCTATGTTATCTGAAGCTCTTCCCATTGATTTTATTGTCAAGTATGACACCATCATATGCTCTGGGATATCCCTTTGGTCCTTTGGGCCCAGCTGTCCCAACTCTTTGTGATGGGACAGCATGAGATGCAGAAAAGGCCCCTCATGTTACTTACTCAGCAGTAACTGAAACATCCCCATTTTATCAACACCATTTTCAGCACAAATCCAAATTAGCCCTATACAAGCCACTATGAAGAAATTTTTTTTTTTCAATACTGTGAATGTTCCAGATGTCTCTTTCTGTTTGGATCTTGCTTTTAACTGTTCACTGCTTAGCACAAAAAGGCAATAACACAGGACAGCGAGTTCATGTTCATTAAGATCAAAACAAAAACATAAGGTATGATCACTGCTGACTGAAAGGAACCACTGCAGTTAGGGGCTTGGCTAGTACCTTTTTTTTTTTTCCTCCAAGAAAACTATTATTTTTATAGCCTGTTAACCTTTCAACTTCTAATTGAGAATATGTGATGTGAAAGAAAGGAAGTTGTGTTTTTCATAGTGCATTTGGACTTCCAAACGCATTATTTGTGTTCCAAATAATTTTACTGTAAAATTATGTTCCCACACCTTCTGACAAAGAGTCACCAGACTACAGTGCTGGTCTTCCCCTAATGTGTGTCCTTGCAGGGTGATGACTTTGTGACAGAAACTGGTCACAGTAAAACACAAAGTACACTCTGCTGTATTAACACCTTCCCATGCTCACACTTATTGTGACACCTTCACTGGAAAGGGGCCATGTATGCCAATACCTTTCAGTCCTGATCTGGTTTCCTTACTGCTTTGCAGCACTCATTTGGTCCACGGTAAATCCAGACTTTCTATCTTTCCACAATACTTTTTTTTTTTTTTGGTTGTGTGATTGTTTTGATATATTGGGGTTTATTTGTGTATTTGGTTTGGGGGTGGTTTTTTGATGTTTTGTTCTGTTTTGTTTCTGTGGGTTTTTTTCATTGATTCATTGGTGGTTTTACACTTTGCAGTTAAAGTTATTTCCTCTAAGCCCTTCTGCTCTTAGAGGCTGACTATTCCATTCCATCGATCTTTCAAAAGAGCTTATTCCAAGGACACCTGTTTTCTTCATTGTGCTTGAAGGGATTTTCTGTTGTTCCAAACTTCCTTCATCAGATACTAGAAGAATTAGTACCCCTAGATTTATCTGGTTTGTTACCCCAAGTTGATTCCAGATGAAAAAGATGATCACTCAAATACAAAACTGACTTTGTCCCTAACCCAACAAATACATGATAGCACTGCTAGCGCATAGTAAATTGCACATAAATTGAGGCACTGAGTTTTCAAAACACCTAAAACCCAGCTTTTAAAACCAATTTTAACCAAGGTAAAGCATATAGTAATGTCTGCAGGATAAAATAAAACCTGGTAACTGACAAAGCGTTTTGTACAACACTTTATTTGATTTGAAGTGCTCACATTTTGAAGGTGGAAACAGAAGTGGTGATGAAGAGCTTAATGATTTGGACGACCCTGTCAGACAGCATAATATATATCTTGAGTTCTATTTAAAATCATTACCATATATGTAATAAAATGCTCCAGATTTTTATTGTTATACTTCATCATTTTTCTTCTAAATTAAGTGTATCAAGTCATCTTAACTTACACCACTGGAGAGCTGAAGTAGATTGGTCATCCATATGTTTTATCAAAAATGACATCTTGTTTTAAAAAGGAGGGTTGCCCTCCAAACTCTCAATATTGCCCAGAAACATCCAATTCAACTACTCTAAAACCCTGTAAATCTTAAACTTCCTATCCTCAGGCTCTGAGCCCTCTGTATTCTGTGTCTTTGGCACAGAGTTGCTGTATCACAAAGATTTGGGGCTACAAGTTGTCTCTAAATGCTTTCACCAACAGAGTTTCTCTCCAGTCCTTTGATACCAAAGGCACAGGATCTTGTGCCATGGTATGTACTGTTGTCTGTAGCCTGATACTCCTATGACATGCTCTGACGTACCCAAAAGATATCTTTGGAGCCCTGTCCTTCTCCAAAGGTGTGAGTAAGACTCTAAATGTGGCAATGTTGTCTCCGAAACTCTTCTATGTTTCATTTAGTTGTAAAATTTAACGATGCTCTTTATAGAAGACCAGAATTCAAAATAAAGCAGTTTACTCTTTTGTCAACCTGTTCTTTCATTTACAAAGTTTA
This sequence comes from Manacus candei, assembly GCF_025592945.1. Taxonomy (NCBI): domain Eukaryota; kingdom Metazoa; phylum Chordata; class Aves; order Passeriformes; family Pipridae; genus Manacus; species Manacus candei. The sequence goes on along the minus strand of NW_026138064.1, from coordinate 2,943,857 downwards.
AAGTAGAATTCTACACTAAAGTCTCATTTCCCCTGCTCCTTGTCAGTGCTCCTTGTCAATGGTTTAATGTGACCTTTCGTTGCTTTCAGCCAAATTTGTTGGGAGATCAGGATGGGAGGGGAAGTGAGGAAGCGGCAAAAGTGGGAAGAAAAATAATATTAAGATAAAGCATCCAACTAATCAACCCCCCACTCCCAAAACCAGGCTTCCCTTTGTCCTTCATCTTTGATGAAGAAAGCGGAGTTAGTCCTATTCTGTCAGCAATCTTATAATACAGATACAGTATGTGGGAAAGGAGAAACAAAGATGTACAGTCTCTACCACTAGATCACTTTCATCTTATGGAGGACATTAAAAGCAACAGACACTTGATTATTCATCACAATGATTAAGAGCCATGTTAAGATAGGTAGGAAGGTTGCAGGCTGTAGATGAAAATGCAGATGATGAAAACTGAGGTTTGCAATGATATGCAGTAAGTAAATTTCTCCTTCTGACCTTATGCATTTTTACTTCAACCACATATTTCAGGGAAACTCTTGCTAGTCATGCTCCCTGAAATCCCATTAACTTGGTGGTCAGCATGGATGAAGGTTCTCAGCTGTACTTTGCCTGACTTGAAACTACCACCTTCTGAATCAAGCAAGTGCTTGACTATTCATGGATTTGTGTGTTGTCTTATCTTGGACAAAAAAAAAAAAAAAGCATGTTGTCCTAAAAAAACCTTTCCTGGAGTATCCTTTATTGACATGAATCTACTATAGCACAAATGTTAAATTTTTACAACCTGCATTTGTAGAATTAAAGATGCATGTCCAATGAAACAATTCCCAGATTAATTTACATATCTTGGATAAAGTAAACAGTTTTTGTAACCATTGGTGTTAGTTCCTCTTAGGGGCCAACAAAGGACTGACTATTCAGGGAATAAGTATATTCACTAATTCACTAGTAAATCTGTGTAACTTCCACAATCACTTTTTATTTTAAATTATTATCAAATTATGAATTTTCAGTGGAATTTTATTTAAAAATCCCTCAGGCAAGTATGCAGCAATTGAAATACTGATATTAGCATTTGACTTATAATTCTAAACAAAATTTAATTACTTAAATTCCTGTTTCACCAAGCTTCAAGCATTTAATCAGGATCTCAATGAAATTTTAATTTGTAATGTATTTTAAGGACAAATGCTTAGACAAATTATTTTTTATTAGTACCAGGGTATGAAATTGATTTAAAATGAAGATGAGTTTTTTTTTTCTAGTATACCTAATGCTTATTAAATGTAAATATTATCCAAGTTATTTGCATTGCAAAAGCAGGCCAAAAGCTGTCTACACTGGGCTTGAAATACCACTGTTTCTCACATTTTTCTTTTTCTCTATCAGATCATGAAAGAATAATGCCACAAGTATACAATTGCGTCAGTAATTTCAATGTATAGTCTATCATGGCAAGAATAAATAATTATGGTTTCGGTTTCACACTCAAATAATGGATATCACTCCTTTCAGACATCTTTGCGGAATTATCTCCAATAAAATGTTCTAACTTCTCCCCTTTCTTTCCACATGAATCTCAATATTGCACACAGAGGGAAGCTGGACAATGAGTGACAATGAACGGGCAGGCTAGTTCTGTTAGGGAGTCAAAAAAGAGGAAGAAAAGGTGACCACTACTTCTAGAATATTTTGGTGTCAGGAAAGCATTCTAAATGACAAAGAGCAGATATTCAAAAGTGGACTGAATGTGGACTGAATTGGACTGAAGTGGAATGAATGTCTGAGTCTGAATTCTGACATAAACTTTGTTTCCTGCTAGAATTAGGGAAAGTTATTTCTTCTCATTCCTTTCTATACTAACAGGAGATTATGGATGTTGAATAGTTTAGTGACGGTGGTTTTGTAACCCTGATTTTGGCCTGCATTTGGAAGTATTTAGCTATTTCTCACTAAAACCCTTCACTGCTTTTTAAAGACTTTGACATTCTTTATCATGCTTAAAAGAGGTATAAATGTTAAACTACCTGACAACCATGAAAGTATGGCTTCTCAAGAAAGCCCTTTGTTTTGTCTTTTGCTGGTCATAACATTTTTTTATTGTAGTTCTAAGTACTGAAACCTATTCATTTAGAGTGTCCTTGTTTTACTTTTCTAACATTACAGAGTTCCCCATTGGATTTATCTCTCTGATTGACTCAAAATGCAGTCAGTAGAATGCCATCTTATTCATGTAAATCCTTTGTTAATATATTTAAACCTTTCACTTGAAAAATTGAGGTCTTAACATATAGAGTGATTTTTATTTATCTTACAGTTTGTATAAGCACTGCCATCTCCTTGTTCCTTAAGAATTATTTTCTGTGGTCCAGTATTCATCAGTCTTTTCTAGAATCAGACACAGAACACCATGAGAGCTTGCCATTTGATTAACGAGGATCAAACATTTATTGTATATTATGACTGCCAGGTTCCCAGCTGTTGGTAGCATTTGTTCTCCAGCCTGCATCTAGCAAGTCAAAATATCTCTATAATGAAAAAATGCTCTATAGAGTTTGTTATTCCAATAACTAAATTGACAAGAGTTGGACTCAATGACACTTGTGGGTCCCTTCCAACTCCGTGATTCGTTGATTCTGTGACATCTCTGTCCATATCTAGTTCTTATCTATGGAGCCTAGAGCTGTATCTTAGTATTATCTGAGCAGAACTTTATTTACAATTCTTTCTAAGAAGATACGTTTAAGACATTCCTTAATCTTTCTTTAACAATCTGTATTTTATAGCATTGCTCTGCCACCTTAAGAGTCAAATACCTACCTGAGTTAAATCTCAGCTGCCATTTCTTCACATCCCTGTTACCTCTACTGTGATTATTAAAGGAGTGGGATATTCCAGAACTTACTTTCTGGAATATCACAGATTTCTTCTCCTGATGGAAGGGGTTCAAGAGACAATTTATTCCTAATTTGTATGCTGGCAATATTTTTTTCATGCCATCAGCATGTCTGTTTTGTGCAAGACTGATGAAGGTGCCTGGGAGAGGAGTGACTGATCTCAAATGTATCACAACATTTTTCCACACACAGACCTTGAGATATGTCAGGATTTGGGATACTATTTCCACATTTTTTTGTGGAAACAAAAGAAGATTGGAAATTTAGCTGAAGGTGCAGTATGAATGGGATTCTGGCTTTGTGAGGAATAAGAAATAGCTTTAGGGCAGACGGGGTCTATGCAAATAAGAAATATCCTCACAGAATGAACATCTGGCATTGGTAAGGAGTTTAAAACAAGAAGAGAATGCTGGTAGAAGACAGAGAGGAATAAGGACTGTTATGAAAATAGATTCTGTCAAAGAACAAGTGTTCTCCATGAAATCTGGACAGCAGCCTAAACATGAGATTTTTTAATAGGAGTATGAAGAAAAATAAAGTCTGAGTAGTTATAGCTCTTTAGGCTAGTGTAAAGAATAAAGTAAACAAGTGTGTTTGGACATATTTTACTTTATGGACACCTCATAAATAATCTTTTAATTTGTAATGTCAGAGAATTAATATAATTTGCACCAATATAGTTTTCAATGGACTTCTGTGGAACTAACTCAATAGAACTGAAATGGTTTCCTAAAGGGAAAATTAGTAACAGACTAAAGTTAAGCAGTATGTCAATGATATAGAAATAATCATAAATGGACTGATGTGTGAAGAACATATATATTTTATGTTTTGTGTCAATAGGTATTTTAAAAATATATCAGGAACTGATATATCTGAACAAACGAGCTTTATTTCTTAGAATTGAAAGCTTCACCTTTTAAGTCATATGGCCTTTGTAGCAAGGAGTTGAATAAAGTAAAAAACAATAACTTATTAAGAGTAGCCTAGAAAATTTTGCATGCTTCTTATATCTTTGTTGTTAGGTGCAACTTTATTTTTTAACTGTAGAAGTCAATAATAGACCTTGGCAGAATTCTTAACTCATACCTTCAAGATGAGTTTTCAAAAAAGAAAAAATAGCTTGAACAACCTATATTCTATTGAATTTGTTATTGACATTGACTTCTGTCTTAAAAGAAAACAAAACTGAACTACTGTACTGTGTTTTGTTTTCTGCTAGAGTATAACATAATGGAATTCAATGTAGCGATCATAAATCACTGAGAATTAAGTTTGACTACAAAGGTTTGGCATACAGTACGAATGACAAGAATAATAATGAAACAAGCACTTTCAGCCACCAGACTGTAGTTTGACTAGCTGCTGTAAGTCAATAGGATGTTCTTTGCCTTCTCTGTTAATAACAACAACTGACTATTCTCAGTTTAAGTGATGCTACTGATCCTGTGCTCAGCTTTGTCTGTGTTCAATATTTCATAAAAACACATTTTGTAGGAAGATTGGTGATCAATGTTGCAAAAACATTTCAGATTAGAGGAAATAAACAGGCAAATGTCAATTGACTAATACGTATTTGATTGTCTCCAAAATGTGTTTACAAAGCAAAAGTCTTAAGAAACTCATAATTTTGAATGCTTTCTTACCACTTTTTAGAATCATATAATGTATTTTGAATTTATTTTAAAGGCAAGTATATCAAGCACAGGAAACTTGTACAACACTATTGGATCCTTACGTACTCCAGGTTCAGAAAAGCATACTATTAATCAGTCAGGAATCCCACCTATTCATCCATTTCCAGATAGTCTATGTTACATGCATTAGAGGAACTTGTAAGGAAATGCATAAAAAGAGCTGAATGGGTGCATAATTTTGAGGACAAATATGAACCACTGAAAGCAGCTTTTCTACAGAATTTCTGCATAGAATGAAGAAAAAAATCCATCTTGCACTACCTCAAAATAATTCTTTCATCTTGGGTGATACCCCATTTGAGGAAGACCTATAGGAGATTCTTTCTGACTGAGGACTTGTCTACATGGGAAAGTTTTTGCAAAGTAAGCTACTACGGAATAAAATCATGTTGTAACTTTATGCCTCCTGCTCCATAGCATGAGTATCTGCAGTTGCTCAAATAGAACTTTTTCAACAAGCAATATAATTTCACTGAAACCAGACCTGTGTGTCTTGTCCAGCATGCCTCACTTGACTCTGCCTTTGCTTACCCCTTTCCCAGATTTCTTCAGCCTACAGTACAGATTGATGATACCACTGAATGATTCAAAGATTGAATGATTCAATCATGATATCATAATTCAGTAATAATATCATTCAATATTTCTCAGAATTCTGGCTTTCATAGTATCTCACTAGCTCTACCAATAACCATTAAGACCTTAATGGTAATCGTATATTCCTGGGACACATGGATGAATTTAACTAAGATTTAATGAAAATATGTGAAAGTTTGAGGATTTTATGCAGGATAAACCAATTCAAGGTTTAATTCAGAAGCAGATTGTAAAATGAGAAGCTCAAAAACCAGCACCATTATAGCTGTGTCTTGGAGTAAAGTTTCTATGTATTGTATTCCAATTTTTCATTCAGCAATTTGTAGCTTCTTACCTCAAAGCATTTATGAGCTAGTTATCTCTCTGAAAGGAGCATCTAAGTGGAGTTTGGGTTTTTTTCCCTGAGAAACTTCAATCTTGTGATCAAATGCAAAATCCTATCTGTAATCTTTTGTTCAAAGGCTTTACAGATCCCAGTGGAAATTATTTTCAGTATAGCTTTCATGTTTAAAGTACTCTATTTGTTATCTCAAAATGCTTTGCACAACTTATCTTAACACACTATGTTTTAAAGATTATGTTTCAAAGATATTATCTACACAGTGAGCTGAACTAAAACCCTTCTCTGTTGACACAGGAGAGAAAAGAAAAAAGAAGGCATGATTCCATGACTTTATCATTAACCATATTAATTTTTCACTAGTCCTCACTAGGCACATGTACATGACAGAGTTCTCTGGTGTAACAATTTATGAGTATATTTTTAGAAGTTTTCTGATAAAGCAGAATCATTTACTTTCTCAGCTATAAAAATAACGTAATGTATCCCTTTCTTAACATAACAAACACCTCCAGAATATAATGGATCAGGCAATAGCAGAGTCACAGAACCCAATAAATTGAATTTTCCCTCAGGTTGGTGGAAAGAAAGATCCACAAACTATAAAAAATCAAATTACAGTTGGAAAATTTGAATTTTCTTGGACAAATTTAAAAAGCAGTGATCCTTTTAAATTTTGTACCTTTCATTCCTACCTTTTAACAATTTGTTATTGGAACCAGTTCTCAGATTCAGATTCAGGCTTCAAACTTTGCTTTTCACACCTCCTCTTTCAGTTACAAAATTAGGTCCTTTCAAAATGTGCAGCACAGGCATGAGGTCTAGGGCCAGCAAATTTTTTTTAGGCTTCCAATGAAATACTCAACTGATGCATCAGACATTAAAACAAGATGTGGAACTATCTCCAATGTAAGTATCTCATGGACAAAAGAAAGGCTCTAGAGACATTTTTTCTCTGCAAGGTAATAGAATAACTTCAGAAGTTAACACTGTATCTTGCTTCCCCAACCTGCAAATGGCTTTATTTTTCCTTCTGTATTTAGTAGAGACTGATCTTGGTTTTGTTCATCAGACAGAGCTTGTAGCAATTAAATTACTTGTCTGGGTTGTTCTTTATTCTCCCTGGTGAAGAGACTTCTGTGAATAGTTAATACAGAGGAAAAGTATTATTCTAGATCTATAGCAATACTGCTCATTTCAGGCTTTTACGATAGGAAATTGAGATGAACTTGCATTTTGGATACTAATCCTCATCTCACTGTGACAAAAGAGTGTTTTAGGGTTGCTTAAAGAATCACCAGAAAAGGTATCAGCAGAAACAGGTTCAATATAAAAGCCACAGCACAGTGAATTCACTGGCAAGACTCCCTCTACTACTAGATAGTAAAAGAACACCAAGAAAAAGCAAATAAAAACCTAACTACTTAAATTTAACAGCATTTAAACTTAACTGCACTTATCATAAACTTAGTTGATAAGTCAAGTTGAACAATTTAGCAGAGGATTCACATAGAATTTACTGCACCACAACAGTAACTTACTTACAGGCCTAACTTATTTACAAATCTAAAGTACTAAAAAATATTAGTTATAGTAATTTTCCATCCTGGCTGCAATTCAACTCCATAGCTTTCTTTACCGGTTTGACAATAAAAACATTATTCTACTTGGGTTGTTATTCAGGTAAGAAAAATAATTTTCCAAGACTGTTTGTTTAAAAGTAGGAGCTTGTTAGACACCACTTGTTCCTGAGTATAGACAGTGTTTCTGTTAAGCTCACAAAGAGCTCAGCCCAGGTGCTGCTTGTCAGGGCTGAAGCCTAAGGAACATTTCTCAGATCATAATGCAGCCTGGGGGAGGATGGGGGATGCACCACCACACTCATCCAGATTAGAGTTCAGCATGTTAAGTGTAAAAGCCTTGTTCTCCATTATTGGCTGACATAAACCATTTTTCTTCATTCTTTATTTCATTTACTGCCTGTAAAATTGCTTTTTTAAAGCAATTTTAGCTCAAAAGATTGAATTTCTTTAGAATTTCTTTAGAATTTCTTTAGAATCAACATAAAAAGTGATCAAAAATTCTTTAACCTATTGTGAGAAAGAATTAAGTTTTGATTGTATAGACTTCATCTTTTGTCCTTTTTTTTTTATAGAGTTACTTAATAAGCAGTGGAGATACTATTTTAAAAATAACTTCAAGGACATCATTTTTGTTGACAGTCAAACAGAAAAAAGTTTTATCCCTTTCTCACTTTGTCATCCCTATTGACTGTGTGAATGGCCAATGTAAAAGGAGCTTTTGATCCCACATAGCTACCTTCATGGGTGAATTGATATGTTTTAAACCATTGCTGTGTTCTGAGTGATGCTTTAAGCCCCTAATTTTTTTTTTATTTTTCTAATATTGGTAAGCCTTATAAGTTTTATAAGTAGATTTTAAAAGCAGCATCCCTCACTCCCTCCCTTGTCCCTTTCCCTGTAGCACCCTTGTTTACACATTCCTTAACCCTCTTACCCCATTCTATGCTCCCTGTATCACTCCTACCCCCGAATACAGCAGAAATGTTTAGTCTTTTGTCAAGGCAAGGCCTAGATTGTTGGCAGAACAACAAATCAGGGCCTAAACCACAGAACATGGTCAAGAATTGGGTGACTATGTACCCTTTGTGCTCTGATGAAGATGAAGATGAAGATGAAGATGGGATGAACAGAGGGTCCCAAAATGCACCCCAGACCCATTTTCAGGGGGTGGACCCGGGGCGGTCCAGAGTAAAGGCCACAGGGTGGACACATCTGGGATTGGATGGATGGTATTATAAAATGTAACATCTCAGGCACGGCCGGCGAGCGTCTTGTAACATCTTTGCCTTGGTATAATAAACCCTTTCTTATCTCACCCCTAATTAACTGCTCTGGGAGATTTTTTCAGCACCTAACTCCCACAGCAACATGAGCGATAAGAGGCTTTTTGGAAAGCAGATTAGAAGTTTTTTTCCCCTTCTGTCCAATGTGTCACCTTATCAATCACTTCTAGGTCCTAAGCAAAAAACTATAAGGAGATTTGCTCTGGTGTGGTTAAGACAATGTTTAATGTTTGACATTGTTTGGCCATGTAGGTGCCACTCACTTTTTCTGACATATCCATTAAACAACCCATCCTGGAAATTTATTTTCTCTAAGTTTTTTTATTTTAAAATCATTCAAGCAAAACTAACTAATTCCAAATTCAGACTGTAATCAGCTTTCTGTAACCAAAAGTCTGCAAGAACAAGTTTCTAGGTAACTGTAAATATCTAAGAATATATGTGTCCCTGGACATTAATGACAGATTCTAATTTGTGCTCCATTAAATCTTATAGTAGCTTAGAAAGACACCCTGTAGAAGTTAATGTAGGTTTCCACTTTTCCTAGAGCCTCCTCTAGGACTTAATTTTATATTTTAAAAAAGAAATGTACACTGCTAACAACAACCCAAAAATCACTTAAATTTTTACATTCTATTAGTGCTCTGATATTAGGCACTTAAAGGTTGGAATAGGCACACACAAAAAGCACTAGGTTTTTCTCTTTCTAGAAGTTTAAGTTACATATTTTTTAACTGTTCTTTCAAATGTGATTTTAAAAGTCTTTGTCAAGAGATCACATATTAAGGATTTATAATCATTAAGAAATCTTTTATTTTACATCCCAATTTGCTGTGTTCATTTGTTGATTTATTTATTTCTTATATTGAAAAACTTAAGTGCACAATTTGGTTTTTGCTCCTAAGATATACAGAATATCAGATAGTGACTTTTCCATATGTGTTGAAAGAATAATTCTAAACATCTAAAATATTTTGTTTAAAATCCAAAAACCACAAAGACACTAAATGAAAAATCTCTCCTCCCTAGGGCTGAATTAGACAAATTAAAAAACTTTCTAATAAAACAAGAGCAGAAAAAGAAAATTTTAGGAAGTCATTCTCCAAATAAGTCATTATATTCTTAGTCTATTTTCATTTGTCATGTAAATGCGGGCATATTGGAAATTTTATTTTTATCACAGTAAATGAAAAATTATTCTAAAATAACGGTTCTATTTGATGAGTATGCCTATGAAAGGAATACAATATAATACAGTATACTACATTGTAGTATATTATAGTAAAATATTATATATATTATAATATATATAATAATATAATGAAATAATGAGGTTACCAAGGAAATCGAAAAATTGAAAAACGTCTATTTCACTTCATATGGCTAGGACTTCTTACTGTTTGAAAGTTTGAGATAGTTTATTGACTCACATCACATGATATCGTCTCCTATACATGCTTATGAACACAGAATATAAATTGATATTCCAACAGCAGTTGTATTTAAAGGGTTTTCTACACTTGTAAATTAAGATACAGTGTAAGCTTTAAAGTAAAAACTATTGTTAATTAACTCCCTGGTAAAAGTACTTAATTCAAATGATGTACATTAGGTTTATTCAGAAAATGAAAAGGTTCATTCCAGTGTGGTAAGGGGGTGTGTGTGGATGTGTGTGTGTGTGTTTGTATATATAAACGATAAAGATATATAAAAAAACATATATACATAAATATATCTTCATATGCATATCTAAAATATAAAATTGACTAGACTAGACTAGACTAGACTAGAGAATATAGATATCTATATTTATAGATAGGCTTATTCCGGTTATCTCATAGGGCCCATAAGATTGGTACCTATGTAGACATAGTCATGAAATAATCATGTCAAATCTGTAGCCAAATCATTTGTTGGAACAAAGGAACTGCAGCTGACCATGACATTTCTTGACCTTAAACTCCTCTACTTAAATCACTCAGTATGATGCAGACTTCTTACATAAGAGTTGCCTGTACCTGAAATTCAGCAAAAGCTACCAATTAATTCAAACTTGCATAAAATACTTTTCAACTTATAATTAAATTGTAATTTTCCTAATGACTCTTTTAGGCAGAAATTTCCATCTGTTTCACATGTCCTGTCATGTCAGGGGACATTTTTGCCACAATATATATTCTTACATTGTCTTGTTTCCTTGTCTTTGTGCTCCAAGTAAGAAGTCATTTTCTTGGAATGGCAAATACAGAAAATTAGTTTTCCTTTAAAAGGTCATTTTCTTTAGATTTTTAATTAACCCTATCACTGTATGTCTGATTATTCCTGGCTACCCTGTTCCTCTATGGAACTCAGATAACATGAAGTGCATAGTTACACTAGTAACTATGGTACTGGTTACATTTCCTCACTGAATTGTGGGGATTACTTGCAGACTAAATAGTGCAAGGTTCTGTGGAAGGAAGACAGATCTGAAACATGCCATAAAGACTCGTAACATACTAATCCTAGACTGCACAAATTGCTGAGTGGTATCAGGTTAAAAGAAAAGAAAAAAAAAAAAAAAAAAAAAACAAACAAAATATGAGACTGGGGTTCCATTCTCCAAAAAATCTAAACTTTTTGTTTCCACTGGACTAACACTGCAAGTACAGTTATATGATAGTGTAAAAGTTTGTAGGATCCATGTCCTTAAGTCCTTGGAGTAGGTATGTGTAGTCTGTGTCTTCCAGTTTGGCAAGCTGCTACTACAACTGATTAAATATATTTGAACTAAAAGCGAATGGAAGATACAGCTAAGCAAACTGATAAGAACACTCTAAACTGAAATAAAACTAATTCTTCATTTAACAGTAGCTGCTGGGCAATTTTTAGAGAGAAAAGATAGAAATAAAATTAAGAAGGTTTGCTTGTGGTTTTTTTGTTTCTTTTTTAATATAATCAAGATTTTTTTCCACTGAGTGTTTAGGGGAAGATTGTTTTCTTCAATAACAAGTCACAGAAGTGTGCTACCTCCATATAGCAGGAGTACTAAAGCAACAACCTCGAAAGGCAGGTAGATGAAGGAGATACCACCATTGCAGCTGCTTATGCATAGTCCTGTTTTAAGTCTTGTGAGACTGTTTTCTCATTGTGTGGAGTTGTGTCATGTTTCTCCACAGGATAAAAGAAGAAAACCAAGGAAGAGGTCACTTCTGGGCAGTATTTGTGGTGTACAAAGTTCATGAGTGGCCCAAAAATGACACACAGGCAGGGTGTCATAACTTTACTAATTTATGGCCATGAGAGAATAAAGAGGTGTCACAATCAAGTTTTTACAAACCAGTAGCAACATTATCAATATATTGACAAATGAACTGTTATTCTCTAATCCTAATCAAAAGGAATTATTCGTAGTTAACTCCTGATGTCAAACTTTATAAAGACACAATCTTGGCTTTTAGTGTGAACGTGCAATAGTGCATGTGACATTTCCTAACTGTTGATGACAGCATTTTAAAATTAATTTAGATTCCTAGCTAAATGATGAAAGAAAAGTTAATTGCCTAGTAAAGAAGCATCCAACACAAGAAAATTTAAAGTTGGAATTGGAATATGCTATTCTATAATTACTGCAATAAATATATATAGTTGTAAAATTCTTCTTGAGAGACAGGCACATCTACTACAGAAACTATGTTTAGCAGTAAATAAGAAAACAAACCTTGACCTTTTTTAAACCTCTTTTTAAAAAAAAATCTAAAAATTCAGATAAAAAACATCATTAAGACCATGTAAATTAAAGATTCTTATTGCTATTTTAAGGTACAGCACAAATGGTCACTGGCAACTACCTGTTAAGGGAGGAGAATAAAGTGAAAATATTTCCTTTTACACAGGCTTTCCCCTCCCCTTTTATGAAAGCATCTTGTTTTTAAATGAGGATTCTCATGCACTTGAGTGGAGACTGAAAAGAATTAGAGCTCCATTTACATACTATTGCTTAAGCTTGACTTTACCATATCGTATCAAGCAGATATCAAATTATATTTATTTATGTCCATAACTGCATAAAAATAGCCAGCTGCATTACTTATAAATACAAGCAAGCTAAAGATCAACATGGGCAGTAAAAGGCTGCTTCAAGTACCCAATGGAATGCTGAAAGTTATATAATTTAATTCCATGACATTAATTTCTCACTTTCATTCCTCATCCTAGAAAAAAAAGGAAATACATTATGAAAAAAATTGTTAGTATAAGTACTGTTCTGCAGTATAATTACTGCCATGTTACTGATGAATTCATTGCAGGTAAAGTTTGGAGAAGCGAAACGTACTCCAAACCTAAAGGAAAAAATAAGTATCCTGTTATGTCAGTGGTGTTCACATAAATGAGGCAATATCCCATTCTTCTAGCGTCTAGTCACCATTTTCAGGATGGACAGAAATGTCAGACACAAGTTCATTTTCTTCATCTGACTACAGGCGACACTATTGCAGAACCATATTCACCATCAACAGGTGGAAATTCTGTCTCCTCCACTCCCAGAAAATCCTGTCCCTCAGTGGCCCACCAGCTCACACACTGTGAACTCACAGTGTGAGGTAATTCAGCTTTACATCCACTTCCTTCTGGGTCTTTTCGATTACAATAACTTTTCAAGAGCTATAGAAGCAGGAACTCTCCAAAAGTCAGGGGTTTATTTTGTTGGTTGTTTTGTTACTATTTAATTTCTTCCAGGCATCCTTACTGTGTAACAAAGGTAAAATATTTTAATTAAAAGATTAAGAAAAAACTACCATTTTTTCTGTTTATTGCTAACAGTCTTCAAGGAAATCAGAAAGCCTGAAAGACTATTCTAACTTTATTATTTATAGCAGATATCTATAAACCTTCCTCTGATCCTGGTATTATCTTTAAAAACAAACACTGGCTTAGAATGATGCAAGTACAAATGATCAAATAAAGTTGTGAAAGCAGCTTTTATTTCCTCAGCAGCAGTGAAGAAGTGGTGTGGGTGTTACAGGAGACATAGGTGGAAAGCAATTATAGGTTAAAGCACAGCCTTACTGAAAGACACACAGGCAGCCTTTCAGGAATTTTTTTCTGTGTAATGATTGTTTTTCATGCTTTCCTTTCTGCTAGGAAATAAATAATATTAGTCAAGAACTGCCTGAAACAGCTAACACATGACATCTGTGATGAAGATTAGTTTCCTGAAGGGTCTAGGTCAACGCAAATGACAACCTGAGAGAGCTAGGGGAAAGTGTGTTTATGAAATTGTTGCTTGCTTGGTTTCGTTCATTCAAGGCCTCTTCAATCTAAGTAATAATCATATGTGGGGTGAGTAGAAATGAAATCTCTATTATGCAGAAACATAGTCCTACTGACCAAAAAAATGGTTGACTTAAAAAAATATGCAAACAAATTTTTAAAATTATGCAAAATCTTGTGGTATTTTGGGTTCGGGGGTTTTTTTGAATGATTATAAACACTTATAGCCAAGTCACTTATATGAGACATTAACTGTATATCTGTACAGTTCACCGTTATTAAGACCTTGATATGAACAGGATTGCTGAAAATGTAAGAAATAGGACTAAAAAAATAAATAAACTAAATAACTTGTATTTAACCAGACCAGTGGCATTACGATGCTCTTATTCTGACAGGAATGGCAAACCTCAGCACAAGAGCAGGAACCAGCTGGGAATGGAAATTTCCTAAGGCTTTCATTCCAAAGCCAGATTTTTTATGAAAGTAAGGTCTCTCAGCAATTAGTTTATGACAAATAAAATAAGATCTATTATTTGCTAAAATAATAAACAATGTCCACTCAACTCATGTAATCCACACACTGCCTTTAATTATATAAGATAAAATAGTATTACAATTCATGATATTAATGTGCCTTCCAAAATTCTGAACCTTGTACAGCATACTTCAGGGACCTCCTTGGCATATTTTCAAGTTGAGGGAGTAAATTGCATAAATGGTACTTATTTTCCCATTCTCTCTCATTTTTTTAACTTAATATACTGCTCTGTAATAACTCCTACGCTAAAAGCTAGAAAACAAAATACATCCTTTCTAGTTTGTAGTCCTTTAAATCATGGAAATAAAATATTTTAATATGCTTCAGATTTATCCTGTGGTACCAGTCATACAAATACAGTGAATTTTTAAAGGTAGATTTATTTTTGTATATATGTAATGCCTACTTGAAACAACTAACTCAATAGCAACATAATTTTTTCATAGAATTCCACCTTAATTACAAGAAATTCTCTTTTAATTTCTTCCAGTTCATGAACTGGAAAAGATAACCCTTTTAACCCAAAAGCTCTCTTCTAAAGCAAAAAAGCCAATGGACTATTATTTAGTTCTTTTACTTCATATCATTTCTTTAATTTTTATATTATTATGCTGTTAGAAACTAGTTATCTGCTGTACAAGTCGAGGGTAAAGGGGAGAAGAGATTCTGAGCTGCAAAGAAGTAACATAGCCAAGAGTTTAGACTGGCAGTACATGCTTTAATTGAATTCCCCCATCTGCAAGCTACATGATGGGTCTTTTGAGCAGGACTTGCTTACATTGTGGGATCCTTCCTGTCTATGCTACCAGATGGACACTGGCAAGTGCTGAGGTGGGGACCCACCTGGCCAGAGCAGTAGTGTCCTACTCTCCAGATGGCAGGTACCTCTGCTCCCTGAGATTCCTCAAAGCACCACTGTGCTATCACTTTGAACTGGGTAAGGGGTTTTTTTTCAACTTCTCTCCCTCACCATAGCCAGCCTAGTGCAATGAACACGGTTCAGAGTGTCAAGGAAGGCTGACCTGCAGGGGCACGTCATTGCTCCCAAACATTGATGAAAGCAGTAACACAACTTTTCACCAAGCCTTACGTTGTCAGTGGAGAAAACCACCAACACACTCCTGTCACGGACAGGATAGCCCAGGGATGATCTCTAAAACACAGCTTAGGGGAGCACACTCAGTCTAAAGCTTGCCTTCTGCAGAATTAGAATGACCAAACCACATATACCAGAGAGATAAAAAGCCTCAGGACTGAATGTTGAGTTTATCATTCAATCCTATAAACCTAGATTTTGTGAATATCCTTTTGTCTGTTCCGGGAAAGAAAGCAATAAAAGGAAAAAAAGGATATTTTAAAGAATGTCATGGTATTTTTTAAGTCCAGAGAAATCAAAGAATGAAATGGAGGAGAAAAAAAAATAAATCCATGGGGTGTTATGAGAAGGACTACCAGAAATCAAATATTAAATAGACAATAATAATATTTATCACATTAAAATATTATTATGACAAAAATGTTCCTTCAAATATCAGCTGTTTCTTAACCATTTAGATGAACAGAGACAGTCTTCACCTTCTTTCTTCACAGGAGCATGTTAACATCACTGTTTCTCATTTCCTTCTGCTTTTGAAAGCATTTACTTTTGAAATGCTAAATGAAGAGGTGAAATTTGATTGAAAGTTTACTGTGCGCACTGCACTACATTTCATATCTGTGTCTCCACACATGTAGACATCAAGCTTTCACAGCCAAGCAATGTTCATGTAATTTTCCTAGCTCAATCTGATTTTGTTTCCTATGTGCAATTCAGAATGTTGGACAAGAACTAACATAAATATCTTCCCTTAAATACTTGTATTACTCCCTAGATTCTGGCTGCTGAATGTAGTTTGTAGCTTGGATTAAGATGCTCCAAGAATTATTTAATGGGGTACAACCAATAAGATACTAAACAATTGTCTCAGCAGGATAGGGAAGAACAGTAATACAGCTGATATTAAACCACAGTAAATCCTTTCCACCAGGGAATGATTGCAAAGTATGTTTTTCCCCTCTTTGTTTTAAATTCTTCAGTTCCCATTTGAATTTTTTCCTTTACAGTCTTTCATTATCTCAACCTCTCCATGTAAGACACTAAATAGCAGACATTTAGAAATTGTGCTGTCATTGTTATTACCTGTTTAAAAATTCTTGTGATATTTTGTTCAGATATGGGTGTTTTTTCTCCCTTTTATAAGAACATTTAGAGACAGTTTATGCTTGGGCTTCTCTGCTTGAAGCACAGACAGAATGTGCCAGGAAAAAAAACATATAGTAATGGTATTTCTGGATATAAACATCACTTTACTTATTAGCAAGAGTAAACAGAAAAAACCCCAAACAATCATTTCATAGAAATCCATCATGACTTCCTAATAAATCAATTTGATGCCCAAATGGCATGCTCTACAAAAAACTCTCATGTTTTTCCCAGTCAAATTGCAAAATGAATAACTTTTCCCCATTTGAAAGATGCAGTAGCTTACAAACCATCTTACTGAAATCATAGTTCAGTTCCACTTACTTCTCAGCAGTTCTTCAATATGTCATGCAAACAAATTATACATGTTGCATCTTTATACAGCATTCTCAGCCCAGCCCCCTTCCCTTTTTCCTTCGTTGAGTGCTGTCTCAAGTCAAGCAAGTGCCAGTTCATGCTTTCCTTATGCTGACACAGATCAGGTTTAGGGATAAACCTAAACTTTGCTAACTAGCTCTGCAACGAGAAGACCTCATTAGCATCTAAAAGTCAAATATCAGTAACTTGTATTGGCTAAATATTTGAGCGTGGATGGATTCAGATTCATCTCCGGTCGTTATCAGCCATGTGATAGTGCCACAAATGCAGACCAATGATCCAGTCTTTCAGACTGATGGAAAATTACAGTCATAGGCATTTTAAATATGGAATTGTCTGACACCTATTTTATATGTCTGGGTGCAGGGAGTTAGGATGACTTTATAATTTCCAACAGGAACAGTAACATGCCAAAATTATGCATTATTTAGCATATTTTGAACAAAGACTGTACAGGAACAGTGATTTTCTGGGTTTCAGTTATAAAGAAACAAATAGGGAAGACCTAAAACTTGTATTACACAGCAGCTATGTCACAATTAATTTAAAAACAACTCCACACTTATTTAGAATTCATATAATAATTCTGTATGTGATGGTGTGTTCAGAGTAAAAAATATGAACTGCACAGTTTATGAGCCAAAGATGAAGCATGTCCTTTATCTCTTGCCACCTTAACACTGTCACCAAATTGTAATGTTTCATTGTATTCATTGAGTTCTCACAACTCTGCATTATGAAAAAAAGACACATTTGTATTATATTCAAATGTCACATGTTCAGCCCTGACCTGATTGTTGACCATAGTTTATTTTCTTACAGGTTTTTAAACTTGTGTAATTTCTTTACCAGGAGCTGACAAATATTAATGAAGTCACATTGCATTTAAGGGACTTTCTGCAAAAAAAAAAAAAAAGACTAGATCAAAGCTCTCCATCTCACTTTTCATAAATGAATTTGATTTTCCTAACTGGAGAATACAATTTTTTAGCGTTCAAAACTTTAATTTCCCCAGGTCACTAACATGAATGAAATAGTCAACAAATAATATTTATATTTAAGGGAGAAGAGAAAACTTAATAAGGTAAATGATGTTACAATCACTCTTTCTTGATGAATAGCTAAAACAGTCTAAGGTCTTTTCATTTAGACAGGCAGTTGTGAGACCAACACATTGTTTTCCCCATCCTGTATAATCCCTAATTTTATCTGATGTTTCTAAGACTCGGTGGGTAATGCCTGATTAGACTAAGACCAAATGATGTGACATGCTTTTGTTAGCTGTTCTCCTGATGGTCTTATTCCATTAGCCCCTCTAGCTAATGCTCTCAGCTCTGCTCTGGTTTTTGCCCTTCTCTTGCTTCTTGCAAAAGTATAGGTCATGGTGAGAGCATGCCCGTCAGCTCAAAAGAAGCCTTTCAAGCATTTCTTCTCTCTTACATACATCACAAGAAAATATCTTTCCTTTTTTCCTTTGGGTTCTAACCTGCAAATTATTGCCTTATATTAGGGTGACATCTTGCCCCAGGCACATTTACATGGAGTTAATTGGTCTGGACTTCTCCACTGTGTTAGAACTATGCACCTATGCATCACTTTTTGATATAGCTTCAGTTTTAGAAAGAGCTCAAGCTTATAAAACAACACATGAAAAACATTCAGCCATCCCAGTTTTGGGTTTTTTTCAAGTCTCATCTTCAGCACAAGTCAATAGAGTTCCTCTCCGTGGTCTTGCTCCCCACTTTTTCAGATTGTTGCTGCTGGAAGTTAGTAGGTGCATATTCACAGAAGAAGCTTTTTTAAGATTGTTTTCTGAACATTTTGTACAATAAAATTTCAAAGGGCAGAAGATATAGGAAAGTTGAAAAAAAGGTTTGTGAACAGTTTCTCATCTTTTGACTTCTTACCTGCTTGGATCTGATTACAAAGTGTCAGAAACTGTGGTATCTCAATTCAGGTGATCTTAGTTCTTTTTTCTGCAGCACAAAATGAAAAACTGCAGAAAAAAAATTGATTTTGATAATAAGGGAAAAAGGCCAAAGGCATCATCTGGACACAGAATTGCAGAACCATTTATGTTAGAAAAGGCCTCTAAAGTCATTGAGTCCAACCTCTGACTGATCACCACCTTCTCAACTAGACCATAGCACGAAGTGCCATGTCCAGTTTTTTCTTGAACAATTCCAAGGATTGTGACTCCACCACTTCTCTGGGCAGACCATTCCAATGCCTGACAATCCCTACCATGAATAAATTTTTCCTGGAATACAACCCAAACTCCTCCTGGTGCAGCTTGAGGACTTTTCTTCTCGTCCTGATGCTAGTTGCCTGGGAGAAGAGGTCGACCTCCATCCTTCAGGCAGTTGTAGAGAACCGTAATGTCCCCCTTGAGCCTCCTTTTCTCCAGGCTGATCAGTCCACTCTCTGAACTGCTCCTCATATGACTTACTCTCTAGATCCTTCTCCAGTTCTGTTGCCCTTCTCTGGACTCACTCTAACACCTTGATGTCTTTCTGGTTGTGAGAGGCCCAGAACTGGAGATACCAGTCGAGGTGTGACCTCACCAGTGCAGAGTGCAGGGGGGCTGGTCACTTCCCTGTTCCTGCTGACACATTATTGCTGATCAAGCCAGGATGCCCTTGGCCTTCTTAACCACCTGGGCACTGCTGGCTCATGTTCAGCCATCTGTCAAACAGCACTCTGAGGTCCTTTTCGGCTGGACAACTTTCTTGCCACTCTGTCCCCAGCCTGTAGTGCTGCAGGGGGTTTTTGTAAGCAAAATGTACATAATAATCTGGTATGTGGGAAGACACCTAAATCACCTTCCTTAAAGGCACATGAATGTAAAGCAGGCAAAGCTGTTGGAATGTTCTCACATTAACTCTACAGTGTCTTAGAACCCAAAACAACAGGGATTTCCTGTGGGTTATTGCCTATTTTTCTTTCCGGTTGGCAAGAAAATGGGCATTCAGATAATACTACCAGTAAAGGTGAGTAGGAATGATGACTCTGTGTGTGGTTTGAAGAAATTTTGCTTTTACAGAGAAGATAATTTAATCCACAGTAAATGTTGTCTTTGCTGTACTGAAGGTACCACCAAATTCAGATTAATTGATGAAAGCATTTTCTGCTAAGGAAAAATACAAATCAAAACAAAACAAACAAGAAAGATAAGAAAATATCCCCCCTGAGACCACAATTAATTCAAATTATAGAGATGCTTAAGGACCTTGATGTGGTAGAATTTTATGATTATAAATGATTCTGCAAGTAAGAAATCTGTTTGCATGTTTTTGCCCGAGACAAGGAAATGAAAGTCTCTTATCACGCAACACAGAATGAAAAAAACTTTAACAGACCTTAATCCTTATAGAAACAATTTATTAGGAAATGAAAATATTACTGATCATTAGTTAAATTGCTCATACAGCATTTAAATAGCAAGTTTTATTAGTTTTGCTTCAAACAGTTGATTTGTACTAAAGAAAAAGACAAAGTTCTTTAAAATGTCAGTTTTATTTGTATATTGCATTCATTTATTGAAACACTCATTAAAGTTTATGTAAAAATAGTCATCTTCATTTATCTGAGTTTTTCTTCTTCTGTAAAAAAATTTACATAAAGTCAAATATATATCTTTGTCTCACTGAAATGAAAGAATTGCATATTGAATATGACTCTACAGGAGTTGCTGGATTCATGGTTATTCTTCACTTAAATGGTCTTTATCTGCCTACAGTTTGTCTGACTTTTATAAGAAAAGTGACAGAGGTGTGCTCCAAGCTATCTTGATATTTAAGACAATCTCCTAAAGCTGGAAGCTATGAATAAAAATCACTTCAGTCTGAGGGAATTAAAATCACTTGCCAGACATGTTTTTCTCTCTCATATGATAAAAGGGCAAAACTACTTACCCTGATAAGGTTTTTTTAAAGATGAAAACCTTCAGGTGAAAACTGTTGGGGATCTTTAAGTGTGAAAATCTTTGTGTTTTCTAAATAGCTACATCAAATTTTCCATGTACGTACTAGTGCACATGACTGAGTGTCCCTGCAAAATCAGGATCTGTTTGGGAGTGAGCACTGGCTGCTCCTTCTCTCTGGGTCTAAGAAGTTTAGGGACATCATAGTTCCCCTATGGAGGTACCTCAGTGTCCAGCCAGGAGCACCTTGGAAACCAAGATTCCAAGTGAGCTTTTAAGAGGTATATAGATATGTTAAAATATATTTTTTGATTTAGGTATCTGTAGCCACTGAAATCACATTCTGGCTTTCATATTCTCTCTCTCCCTGTATCCAAGTACAACAAACAACACCAACATTGATGGCATGAAATATGAAAAAAAAAAAAGAATTCTAAATAATTCTTAGTAAGTAGCATTCATTTTCTGAAACACTCCAGTTACACTTAGGAATATATGCTGGCCAATGAGATGCTGAGCTAGACGATGTTATGACACGAGTCCTCTCGATCATCCCAAATGACTTGGGAGTTTGGGGATGTTCCTGCTGACTTGAAGCTACCCCAGAGTATTCCAGTTTACAAGGAGGGCATGTGGGAAGACCCAGAAAACTACACACCTGGTAGCCTACCCTCAGTACCTGGAAAGATTATGGGGAATATTATACTGGGTGATACTGGTATTTCTCACATGTCTTTCTCCTTTTCAGACTTTCATCAGCACCAGGTAAGTGGAAAAGTGGGGCTAAAGGGAGAGAAGTTTCTCTACCACCAAGGTGGAAGTTTTGTCTCATTTAGAAATCTCTGTCTTGCCAATTTCCGTTTTCAGGAATCAGAAATGGGAACCTGACTCTGTAATCCCAGATCCTTGTTCACTTGCATTCACTGTCAATTAGGGTATCATCATCTCGCTCAGTAGTCAGAGACCATTTTCCATCCAACATTAGGAATAATACAATATCAAAAAATTTTAAAAAAGGGTAGTAGCCTCTTGTCATCACTCCACCTCGAGGATATAGCTCAGGGAACTTGTGAAGAGCACTCCAGTCACTTCCCACAAATAGCAATATTCCCAGCTGCTGAGTCCAGGATTTCTGAGATTCAGTACTGGCATCTTAGAGCCTTAAGTACATTTGTATGACAGCCATAATGGCATTTTGGGATGCAGAGTTGACATGAATAACAAACCTATTCCACTTCAATTTAGGCTATACGTCAGGACTAGTTCAGTAAAGAGATACAACTGCCAGTTTCTCATGGGATAGTGGGAGCAACTTTTGTTATTGATCCACTTTCCCAGATTTGTTAAAGCCATAGACATTAAAAGGGCATAGTCAGTATATAGGCCCCTGTGTTTTGATCTGTGGCATACTCTGGTACTGTCTTCCATTATATAAACAGTATTTCTGACTTTATAATGTAGCAGTAAAACCAATGAAACAAAAAGATTGCTGACAAAAATTCACTATGCCAGTAACTGGACTGACATATATAGGGTGTCAAATTTTTCTAGTTCCAGTATCAAGAGATTTAGAGGCCGTAAAGGTAAAAGATGCTGACTGCTCCCTCTTCCCATTCTAGTATGATCTACCAAACTCTTTGAAAAAATCAATAATTAAGAAATGGGACAAAGCAGACATTGTGAAAATAGTAATATAATCATTATATCTTTAGGACTTATATACAGACAGAAGATGTAATGAAGTATGTCTGATTACTTTTGTGGCAAAGAGGGCAGAGGGGTGAGTGTGATTAACACGTACTGCATTTTAACTTCACTCTTTTTGTTAGGTTATTTCTCGTAAAAGACATTTTTATTGTTGGAAATTAATATAGGAACATGTAATTTAGTAAGCTGCACAATTATTTCAGTTGAACTACAATATGTGATTACGGAGTGTTAACTCATAATTAGGTAATCTATGCTGTGCCAACAAATCAGAAGTCTTTCAGAGATTAGATTAGTTTTCATCATCACAGAAGAAATCTGGCATCCTATGCTGCAACTAACAGTACCAATTTACTTCTACAGAAACACGATGCAGGAAAAAGTCAGTCTCTGTACTTAACAACTGTGCTGACCTGCCTTCCCTTTCTGTCTCCACAATTACCGTGGGCTGTTTATTGATAAGGAGAGCATGGAAGTCCTTGAATTTCACAGTCTTATCTATCATCAGATATAATATTGCATGTACATTTCCACAGCTTTAGGCTGGAATTTTTTTTTAAAATAATTAAAATATCTAACTATAAACAAACTTCTGAAAGAAAGTCTATAGAGCCTTGAAAGCTTATTTTCTTCTTTGTTTTGCAGTAGAGATTATCTTTTTCTTATAACATCAAAAAGATAAATGAACAAAAGGAAACTGACATTCTCTAGTATTATTAGATTCAGTTTTATTCATAGGTCTCTTCCAATTCCCACTGAACACACTTGTCATATTTTTACTCATTTTTTGTTAATTATGTCTTTCTTGCATGTTACCAGTTTTATTTTGTGCCCAACATCTGTGATATGTGATATGGCCATTAACACACCAGCTGCCATCTGACTTCGGTAGATAAAATTTTGTACTTAAAATAAGACATAAAGGAGAAAGAGTCATCAGCTATGTACTGAAATTATTATTAAAAGATTGGATTTAAAAGTAGCTAATAAGTCATAAAGACAATATTTACATGGTGAAAAGCAAGAAGCAATTTCAAACTTAGAAAATAGTATGAAAGAATAGCAAAACCAAGAGATTTCTAAAAAAGAATGAAGACATAGACAAGATTTCATCATTATATTGAAGATATCATTAACAATATTTCTTCTTTACCCTCTCAAAAGAGTTTGTGTCTCATAAGTCACTATGAATAAAGGCCTTAAAACATCCTAGCCTCTTTCTCAGCAAAAATGAACACAGTAGGCCTGTGAGGAATTGGGAAACAAGTGTTTATAACTAAATAACTAAATAAATTAAGACAGAGAGCTTTTGAGAAACTGTGTCCATCTGTTGTTTTAAATAGCACATGAACCTCTAGGAAGCAATAGCCTCATCTTTTCTTAGCAAGGCAATCACAAGTTGTACCATTCCTGCTATTTCATTTGCAATATACGTGTTGTGAAGTTATGTCCTGCTTGGCCAAGGCATAATTAAGAAATTATGTGTCTGTTGGTGCTATTACTATAAAAAATTTATTATCCCTGGCTGACTCAGCAATTTCATTTGTACCTCTTGATTTTAATGTATCCTCTTATGTTAGGTACACTACAAAAAGATTTGACAAACATAAATACTTAAAACTGTGCTTTTCCTCCACTACCCCTGATAGTTATGAAGGTCATATCATTCCCATTCAACACATACTGGCACCTGAAAAGTCATGTCCTTCCTAGATAATGAACTCAGGCAACTCACATTCAGTGCTGAGGTTCCTGTGATAAGAGAGAATGCAAATGGCATTTCAGGACTCTTAACACGCTGAGCACTGCTGGTCCACAGAAGACCCTACTCTGAGTCCAGTTGTCACACCTGGATGAGTTCTTGCTCTCATATCTGGTAGTGTTTAGAATCTGGCTATAGGGTGCCCTTTCCGACCCATAAGCCACTGACACCAACAAAGCACCCAAATATGTTTTTTCCAGTCTTGTCCATTGTAGTTATACAATTAATTCTTATTCATTTGACCACACTTAGTGGCTGTCATGTTATATCAATGGCACAAGGATTTTCTAAATTAACTCAGCTATATATATATATATATATGAAGTACTAGAAAGTGTAAGTATTTATTTAAATATGCCAGGTTTATGCTTAAAACTTATATTAACAACTGGAGGAAAATTAGCCAAAAATACAATTAGAGGAAGACAAAATAAACTTTTTTATTTAAATACTCAGCTGTAAACAATGAAAAAATTGTAAGAGCAATTTCTCTGGTTTCTTATGCTGTTTTTCATAACCTGGTATGATTGACTGGATCTTTTGTTCTTTCAAAGAAAGACTCCTCTGAAGCATGAATGTAGAATCTCTTGATAATAATTGTGTGGTCTAAACTATAAGACCTTTAGGAAGTGATCTGAATAAATAACTCTGGAATTTTCAAATGTATGCATAAGTTTACTTAAATGAGAATTTGGGGTTCAACCACAGTCTCATGTCTAAAATTATTAAAAATGTAAAAGGTTATAATATTTAAACTCAGAAAATTGAAGTTTGAATATTTAATTCTAATAGTAAATCAAAACTACTCTGGCAGTATATTTTATGTCAAGATCATTCTCTTCTATACACACAAAAAAAGAAAAACTGACAAAAGTTCAATTAATCCTAAATAGGCAACTTTTGGTAATATTTATTTAATTAATACATAATTTTAAATGCACTTACAATAGCCAAAATACTGCATTATACACTTGGTTGCAATGAAACAGAACCTATTCATTAACTTCTTCCATTTGTTCTTATTCTTTCTAATGCCTTTTACTCCAGAGGCTGAAATCTCTTTAAGCAATCACAGATTTCTGCTAATGTCATTACTGAAAGTATATGTTTAGTAAGAGGTGAAGAGAAATTGTGTTTGCATTTAATTTAATTATTTTAGAACAGTGACAACTTCATCAAGAGTAATAGTACAAACCAAAGTTGATATATCTTTTTGATGAACTGCAGCAAAATAATTTATTTCTGGAACAGAAAGCTTAGTAAGCACAGATAACAAACAGATTTTTATGTTTCGACAGGTAAATTAGAAAGGAAAAAATTATTTTGTTTAAAAATCCTTTTTTTTTCTCATATTTTTTACTCACTTGCACTCTTGAAAGTCAAATCACTCTAAATTTTTTCATTAACTTCTCTTTGGTTTAAGAAACAGCAGAACTATGAAGACCTGAAAACATCTGGCCATGGGAGCAAATACACACAATTCGGACTAGGCTTGTGAACCTTGTTATTATGCCCTGGTCTTTATGGGTATGTTTATACTAGGAAATTAGATTATTCCTGTTGCTGTTCCTTGCACTGAAATGCATCTGTGAGGATGCCACCAGGTGTGACTCTGTTCCTGTCACATGAACTATAGCCAGGTATGGTTCAGGACTCAGAGCAGACTTGCTCTGAGCAGCCAGATTGCTCTGGAGAATGAGGGCTAATAAACATCAGTGGACACCCCTCTTCAGTCACAGCCCATGTCCAAGTGTGCTCTTAGGCATATTTGATTAACATAGATGCAGTCTTGGCACAGCTGGTGTAGTTAGTTCAGTAGGGTCCCACGTGTTACAGTCACCTCTTGGCTGCTTTGTAGCAGTGTCGCTGAAATCTGGCCTCTGTTCAAAGAGTGAAAAGCAGTAGACTGATAGGCCAAACACATTTTTTCTGTAAGCAAAAGGGTTCTGCTTTTTTTGAATGACTACATTGATCCTTGCTCACTGGCAGCACCTGTGGGGAAGCATGATTTATTCCCTGAAGGTGAATTTCTCATTGACTATCTTGGTTTTCCTCTCTTAAATGACCAATATTCTCAAGCTTATGTATATATACATATTGCAGTAGTATGTCAAAGTTTTCTCAGGAAAAAAAAAAAACAAACAAACAAAAAGAAAGGGAAAATGTGGATTAGAGCTAATACAGCTTTATATTTCAAGTAGTGAATTTTCAATGCAGAAGAAATGCCAGCATTTTTTAATTTTTCTTAAGCTTTATGACCAGTGCAATTGGAAAGAAAGGAAATTCAATAACAAAATAAGCATAAAGTGTCAGGTATGGATTACCTATACAAAATACTTTGCATGAGTTTTGCAAGGATTTAATTATGTCAGTGAATCCTGAGACACATGGCAGTAAACACTGTAAGTTTCACTTTAGTACTTAACTTCAAAAGTATAACCCAGGTGACAGCTACAGCTGTCTCCTTTGAGAACACACACAGGATCACTCTCAAGGAGAAAAGACAACGCAGAAAGAACCGTGTCTTGCAGAATATATCACCTAAGGAGTCTTTCTGCTGTGCCTTTTGCAATCGGATATGTCTGTCTCGTATTGGCCTCATAAGCCACCAGTGTGCTTGTAACAAACGTGGATAGAGCCTTCCCAAATCTTCGTTCGCAAAGCCTAGCCATGATGAGAACCCAGGTATAAAGATTCACATCCCTCCCTGAAGAAATCACCCAGAGTCAGTAAGATTACGTAAGAAACTCCTAATCACCACTTCCTTGCCTCTGATCTTTTTGTAAAGTCTCCATCTCATTACAAAATAAGTCACTATGGCTTTGCTTTTAGGAAGTAGCAGCACTTGACTCTCACTGAGGGCTAGTTACTTGTCTCTGACATGAAGAGGTCACATTTTCACATAACTGAAAAACAACCTTGTCTCCACACTCCCAGGCTGTTTGTGCTCTGGCATAGCACATTTCTAGCTCCTGTTCTTCTCTGTCATCCATACTCTCAGCTTCTTGCTATTGAAATAGGAGGAAAGCTGCTTGCTCCAGGACTTTTCATTCCAAGGGACTGATTTCTGTCAGCTTCACCAATGTACTCCAGCGTGTCTTAATGTTGGAATACTCAAAAGAAGTGAATGTTGCTGAAGCATTTTCTTCTCAGCGAGACATTAAAAATAATAAGTCAAACACTAGTCATTTCTCCTCAAACCACAGATAGAGACATCTGAAATGCTGAAAGAGGGTGTTAAACAGTATTGAGAATAAAAATTTTGTTGTATAAATTACATCAGTCCCCAAAGACTCATAAAGTAGTTTCTAAAGCTGTTAGGTTTTTAAAAGGATATAAAACATAATAGACTGTACATATATATTGCATCTTCTTCATCTGTTAGTTGGGCAGAGTTGAGGTTTATGAGGACACTAAAGAATAATTCTGCATCATAAAAATGTTATCACTATTTATTCCTTTAAACGATAAATATTTTACTTGGGTTATCTTAGGAAAGTAGTAATTAAATCTAAACGAAAATCACTCTGTCTGTTATAAGAAACTAATGAGACTTCTTATATGAATAATAAGGTATAAAGAAAAAGTTATGCCATTTTTGTCATATTTTGTCCAAATGTTTTGCCTGCATAGAGACTAGACTAATACAACTCAAAAATTCTCATTCAACCATTAAGATTCCCAGACAGAATCTTAAAAAAATCTTTCATTATTTTGGTCAATTTACTTCAGTTACAATTCCAATGGCATTTAAAAGCAAACCTCAATTAAAGGTATATCATTTATTTTGAAACAACCAAAGCTACTTATCCTAAAAGTACAGAGTATCACTGACAGCCTTGAAAAGCTGTGATTCCCATTATTTCTATCAGACATGATTATATTTTTCTTTGCTGTAGGAAAATCATAGTGATGAGTTTACTATAAAAATCAGTGTAGCACTATAATATAGATATTGATGGTATCAGTCACAACATGGGATAAACTTAACTGTGAACACAAAATCTACTTAATTGTAAACAGCAGATCCTGCAAAGAGCAGAGGAAAATGCATTTCTGTAAGTACTTTCCAGAGCTACCCTCTAGTAAAAGAGCAGGTATAAATGTTAAAATTCAACACTACAATCTCTGAAGTGGAATTCAGCCATCCCAGAGAGAAAGAAATCAAGCCTCAAGGAACATACACTAGGAAATGCAGCTTCCCTTTTAAAAAAAAAAAAATCAATTCATAAATGCATGTGTCTTTCCTCATAAGCTAGATGTAAACTCCTCCTGAAGAACTCGGAATTCTGTAGGACCTTGCCTGTGTATTCTCAGGCTCTAAAACTTTTGTTCACTTAAAAAAATCCTACTTGAACTTCCCTGGACTTGTAAGAAATCAGTAGCTGCTTCTAGGCAAAAGAACAAACAGATATTTAATAAATTGTTTTAAATAAATTTTAATATGATGGAAGATTCACCTGGTGGATACCTACACATAGCATACAGAGGTGTTCATTTTATTATTACACTACAGCCTAAAAGTTTCACACTTTCATTTTTCTACCGGGTAGGGCAACACATAAGTCTCTGGGATTATATTACTGATTAAGTCATAGGGAAACTAGACAACTCCCTGGTGTCCTTGTAAGGAAGGTACAGTCCTTAGTAAGGGAGATGACAGGAGCCAAATACATTTTTTATATTGTTCATACGTATTCCTCAAGCTTCCTTTCCACTAAATAATTTATTTATTTGTTAAAGCACAGCTAAATAATATGAAAGTGTATTTCATGGTTGCTGCAGCCAACTGGCTGCCCCCGAAATTCATGTCTTCAAACAGTCCCTCCTGGTTGTTATTATGAGGTTTCCTTGTTGGTTTCTTCATCACTTGCATCAAAAGTACTTGGGGATAACAAAAAAAATTCTTTATTAATTCAGTAAATTAATAGGTTCTTCACTATCTCTTTACAGTAGCATCTCATGCATTTTGAAACCATTAGCATGTTCAGCCATCAGTCTTTGTTTCTCTTAACAGTGTTACTTTCATAATTTTTCACCATATGCAATTTTTCTAGCCACCTAATCATATCTGCTGCTTTCCAGCAGGTCGTCCCCTAATTTAGGTGTTCGCATAAAACTGAACTACACACACTACCTGGTTCAATAAAAACACATAACAAAATAGAGAATGAAATGCATGGTTTTTTACATTTGAAGATTTTGGATCTAAAGATAAAAGGGCAGAATTAAGCTGACCAATTGTACACACCCAAAGTAAAGATGTTTATATGTGAGCTAGTCACTCTAGGGTATCTTTAGTAAGCCTTATCAATAAAGAATTCATCTTCTATCCCAAGAGAGACTAAATTCCAAAGATTTAGAGTTAATTTAGAAGTATTTGTTGGGAAAAAATTAAATATTCCCCAGAGAGACTGTGTCTTTTCTTTGATTATAAAGGGAGTTAAAAGTTACTTGCTGAAAAGTACATCTCTATTTTTAATCTGATAAAACCTAGCCTGTGTGCCCCTACATATACCTATTTTTGAATCTCTTGTCTTGTCTCCAGAATTTCAGGGGTTTTTTTTAAATCTCCAGCTGTTATAAATAAAACAACCAAAGAAACAAAAATAATTAAAGGAGAGATATACTTTAATGGAAGTATGAGTTCTATTCCCATCTAAATTTTTTCTGAAATGAATGAAATATAACTATTTTTCTGAAATACCTGGCAACAGTGACATTATTTAATGATAATTCAAAATGCTAACATTAGTAGTTCTTTATCCTTCCTATGAAAAAGATGTAAGAACACACATAATCCACAGTTTAATCTAATTTATTGTTTTGATGACTTGCAGGGGTAAACCCTGGAAGAGGTCTTTAATTATTTCCACTGATTAAATATCATCTGGGGTAAATATATGCCTTTTAACTCAAATATATTAACGCTAAGACATGCTTAGAGAACTCTTTACTTCAGGCCAACACTGCTTCCGTTTCAACATACAACAGAGTAGATACGGAATGTAGTCATTAAGGACAAGACCTGCCTGTATTTTTTACCAGGGTACCTTGCTAAGCCAGAATATCACAATTGAAAGTAATAGCTTTGTTATATTTTCCAGCCATCCTTGCTCATTTTTCAATACCATTTTTCAATACTTTCCTTACTGAAGAACACATCTTACCATAGATATTTTAATTTTACCTGCTAGCAGGAGTCCCACAGTG
This sequence comes from Manacus candei, assembly GCF_025592945.1. Classification (NCBI taxonomy): domain Eukaryota; kingdom Metazoa; phylum Chordata; class Aves; order Passeriformes; family Pipridae; genus Manacus; species Manacus candei. The sequence continues at coordinate 2,913,439 of NW_026138064.1, read as the reverse complement.
ACTGCTGATGATAAATGTTGTTTTACTGTAACTACTACCTGTAACTCTTGATTGTGTTCATATGAAGAGGTAAATTCACCCTTCCTTACTGTCTACATTTACCAATATGTGTATGGGCAATATACCTCCTGATGTGAAGGCTATATTTATGTAAGTAAAATGCTTAAAGCCAGGACATGGGTCCAAATAGTCATCAAATCCTCTATGCCCTTCAAATTTTTATCATCTATGGCAAAGTTTTGACCCCTGCCAACTAACAAACTCCTTAACATTAGATAAGGCCTAGTTTATAACGTAGCAAGGATTCAGAATAATCCCCAACAGAGGAGGGAGAAAAATATATAAAATTTTTACTGTATCAGGTAGCCTTGGCCCATATAATGGTTGCCTGCTCATTTTATTTGGTGCCAAAATATGATAGGAAATGTCATCCTTTTAAGAAGATGATATTTCTAGGAGACCTCTGTTTAAAATGCATTTGTGTATGTGTTTTTAAAACAGTTTAGGGGGTTTTAAAAGAACTAGAGGAGAAACGTTTCAACCAGCTGAAAGAAAAACTACTTGTGCTCCATATTTGTATTCCCAGATCAGATTTATAAAGCAAAGGCAAAAGAAATTAAAGATAAAAGAAATTAAAGAAAACAAAAACAGAGAAATTTTCAAGTGGTAAGCATGAATCTGTTTATACAGAAGAGTTGCATCCTTGTTCCTTCCTGAGCTTTTAATAATGAAAACATTAATGGTAATGAAGCTGGAAAGATCCCTGGGCATAGCTATTAGGGATATACCAAACAGGGACAAGTATGCCATATCTCTGCCAGATGTTATAGTTGCAAGGAAAACAAGCTGCAGGTCTTCATTGACTTTTTTTGATGAAAGAATTGCTGAAGGGAGGTTAGCAACAGGGTGGAAAAACTGTCCCTCGGGCCAAAATATGCCAACAACTCTGTAATTCTTTAGCAGAAATGCACTCTACTTTTAAGTTCCGCAAAACAAATAACCTCTTCCCAGTCCTCAATTACAATCGAGTGTGATAACGTATTTCTGGATGGTTTAAGTGGAAAAATGTTGATCAGGGCTGACAGTTTAGTGGCTGTTTCCATACTGTCACTGTGGTCTTCAAAAATATAAACTGCGAGTGCAGCTTCTGGCTGGTAGTTGGAGTATAGCTCATCATTCAGCACACTAATGAGTATGTTGTGCTTATATCTTCCAAATCAGACATGTTTTTAAACATACTATGAACTCTGGTGCAATGACTATAGTTAGATGTAAGTATAAAACAGTGTGCTAATTACTTACAATAAATCAAAGTAAAATTTGGAATACAGGGTATTCAACCTGAATATGAGGAAAAGTTTCTTTACTGTGAGGGTGACGGGAATAGGATGCACAGAAAATCTTCCCAGCGGAGTTTCCTTCAAAAGCTGCCTGGATGGGATCCTGTGCAACCTGCTCTGGGTAAATTTGCTTTAGGAGGAGAGTTGGACTAAATGATCACGAGAAGTCCCTTCCAACCCCCGCCACTCCGTGATTCTGAAATAAAATTTGAGAGGGAAGGACATGACATAGAGAACACCTCTTAGAGTATTTTGCTACCAGAAATGTTAATTAAATAGCCCTATCCTCCATTCCTTACAAGCATTTATCAAAAACACAGTAACAGATGTGGGGACCATAAACAGAGGAAAAGTAGTCAACGGAATCTTCTTTCAATTTTCTTTTTAACAAGTGTTATTTAATGCATTTTTCCCATATCTGTGAAAAGCATTTTCTGTTTGTACTCAGTTCATCAGAGTGTTGCTTGCAAATATGCTACAGAAAAATACATCTGGAGTATATGCAATGGACCAGATTGCAGAGGAACAGAAGTGTCTACAAACCCACTTACAATCTGGGAAATTCAAAAAATTGTTCACAGACCCAGTTAAAAACAAAGCAAGCAATGTCAGTTGATATCTTGCACAGAAGACCTTAAACACAAGCATGTTATAATTTCAACACAAATGTGTTACATATTATTTCTATAGAGATTATTTTATACATTCATCGCCTGCAAGTTTAAGTCTCCCATCCATAACCACGGTGAACTTCTAAGCATATCAGTAAGAACTCTTAGGGAAGAAAGAACTTCAGTGTATTTTAAAAAGTCATTACCATGAAATTTGCTTACTTCAATAACATGTACTTTAGATTCTGCTTATTTACCCAGTCTATGTCTACCATTTTAAAATTATGCATGCAGAGTAAATCTGCGGAAAAAAACCTAAACCTAGGTTATTATAAGGACAGTGAACAATCACAGTAGAAAATAGATGAGCATAAGTAAAAGACCTGAAATAACGATTCTTCTTTTAGCCAGCATTCATTGAATTAGGAGAGATTGGAATAATCTTTACAAAGTGAATAAGGGAACTGATGCATGGAAATAATTCTCTCATTTGCCTGACATTTTTAATTCAGCCCACAGGGAGTTTTAGCAGTCTCACGATAATCTTGATTTCATATGAAAGTCACGTCAGCGAGTAATGTGAATCCAGAGACCTTGAAAAACAGTTTCTTGTACTTGATACCCTTGTTGTCAGTTTCTTAAAAAAACAAATTTTGTAAAAATTTGAAGAAGTATCTAGAGGGCAGATTGTGTTTAAAGTAACTAAGAAAGTTAGAGGGTGAAAGTTACTTTTCTTTGTGTTTTTTTACTGAAGATACCTGAGATATCTGAAGAGCTATATCCCTTCCTCTCTTTCTTTAGTTAGCTCATTTAATGAAAAAGGGAAGCAATACATTCTCTTCTATGTGAGTACACTCCCTATGGTGTTATTGATTTTTGTGTATCTCTCTTTATTGCCTTCAGAGAGATTCTGTGCTTTCTTCATGTTGTATTCTAGCAGGACAGATCCAGTAAGAGACAATTCAGATGTCTGGGATATTTCAAGAACTTCTTTTATAAGGTTCATCAGTCATGAGTACTTTTCAGACTATTGATAGTATTTCAGATTTGATATATTGTCCAAGATGTCAGATTTACTTTTTCAGTTTTTGGTTCATTCAGTTGAAATTGAAGCAGATCAACATCAAACACAGTGAAAATTCTCTGTATTTCAGTAACCACTGCATTCAAGTCTGGCCTTGTACTGAGAAGTGCTTTATGGTATATAGATGTATACCAGGGCATGTAACTACGGGAACTATTCTTCTATTTTCAGAACTGAGGGTTGTAGAAAATTTTCATTGCTATTATTATTATATATTGAGGCATTGCTAGTCTGGAAAACCATCTAGGTTGGCTGCATGCCTGCGGAGGAACTCGAGATCAGCTCAAAAACCCAGGCAATTCACAGAACAGAAGCTGGAACAAGCTGTAGCAGCAAATACTTCTCAACCTCTACAAGCCACACTGCTTCATCAGTCATTATAGAGGCAAATGTTCTCCTCCATTCAATCCACACATATTAGCAAATGATGTTATATCATAATAAAACAGGACAAGGCAGAAAATTTCTGCCTGATTGTTACAGTTCTCACTCATGTTGCTCACATTGTCAGTAGCAGTTTCCCTCTATTCTTTTTCCACCTGTCCTTTCCCACCATACTCCTCACATCAGAATGGGTTCTGTGCCTCACTAGTCTGACAGTAAGAGATCTTTTAACTTGCAATTTAAATTTTTCTTTGGCTAGCAAAGCATGCTCATTTTTTATTCAGTTTATGGAATTTTTTTTAGCCTCAGAGTTTTTCCCTTTGAAATTTTTTACAAACAGTAAGCATTTGCTGTCTTATTCTTATTTTGCTAACTAAACAAGTTATTATAAGGAAACTCTATCCCTCATCATCTTAATAGATATTTTTTTCTCCTTATCAGTGTGATTTGAAAAAATCCAATATGAAAAAACAAAGGTAAAATAAGAAAAAAAAAGAAATTGATAATATCAAAATTACTTACATTTTGGCACGATATAGACTTACTGATGCACTCTCCAAAACAGATTTTCTGTTTTAAATAAAAGTAATTTATAAATTTGCATTCACGATCCAATATTATATACAACACTTTTGTGATATATAAAGGAAAAACTCTCTTTTCTCTTTTCAGCTATGGTATATTTATTTCTACTTCATCTTCTTAAAGGAAATGCAATGCAAAATACATCCATAAGTATTTTTCATGTGAATATTGAAACTCAAAATTTTCAAATATGTGCAAGACTGGTGAAAGAGAATTGCTTAGTGCTTAGGCACTTCCTGCTGGCCAGAGTAGGCTATAAAAAGACTGGAAGGTATAAACATAAAATGTAAGATATTTTCTTTTGAATAGGAAAGTAGAAAATCTATTCAATCACTTGGCACACTAAATGTCATTTTCTTATCACTTTATCATGACAATCCATAAGATTTGGCATGGAATCTGGGAATAACTTCCTTTTGCTCAAAGGAAAAATAAAGTTGAATTGGTATTTTGGCATTAAATCTCATAGCAGCTCTGTAACTTGGCATTTACTGCACATCCTTGCATTGATTTAGCATTTCTACCCCCATAATATTTCTTTTTCCTAATACTTGCCTATCTCCCATTTTAAAACAATTTATATTAGTTGTTGCTTTTATCACCATTGGTTTTTCATTGCACATATAATATTGTCCCAGATGCAACACTGTATTTAAGGTTCTGTCAGGATTTTTGTGCTACAACACTATTTTCTTGGATTTATAATTTAAAAAAAGATCCTTTGGTTGAGATGCAACGCTACTGCAAATTTTCAGGTAGCAAAATGGTTATTTTTTAATCCTACTTTTAATTATTTCTTTTAAGTAGGAGGAATAATATCTCAAATAAGCAAATAATGATGCATATATTTGAACTTTTTTCTGTGAATATTTATTTTTTTAATCTTATCTTAACTTTGTGATTCTTATTCATACTAAATAGTAGGATTTATTTCCTCTGATTTCACTATCTTCATGCAAAAGTATTCTAAGTGGTCTGCCCTCTAGAAGTAATGATAAAAAGAAGTATAAAAATAGGTTTCTTTAAGGTTAGCAGACATTAACATTAAGTAGTATAAGCTGATACTCCAAGTGAAGAAAACCTAGATTTAACACAGAAGTTTTTCTTAATAAGTAAAGACTGTAGTACACCTTTAAAGGACTGAACAGGAAAGAGAAAGGAAGAAATATGTATGGGTTATATAACACATTTCTAAGCTCATAAAAAAGTCTCTGTACTTGAAAAACTCGGTTTCATTAATCAAAAAACAAAGGTCCCTTAATCTAGGAAGAACTTGACCTATGCCTGAAATATCTTTGCCCCTTCGCTTTTCTGCCATTTCTTGTAGTGTCAGCAAATTCACACAGACCTAATATTGAGGTATACACATTGCAAGACAGAATCTAGGATTGTTTTAACAGCAATGTTAAAGGGATGTTTGGGGATTTATTTAATATAAAAATGGCATCATTTAAACATTAGTGGTTCAAAAACATGAAATAAAAACACCAACTGTATTTCCATTTTTTGTAATTAGAAATTTCAGTATCAAAACCCAAGAAACAATACATATGACAGAATTAAATAGATTCCTTCATAGATGTATCAAAATCTAGGATGTCAATAGAAACGTTTGTTTCCAGAATTAATATAAATAATTGAATTGCACCGTTCTTGCCTTCGTTAGTACTGGATAGTCATTGGAAAGATACAGATGAAAAACAAGGAATGTCACATCATTTGGAAACAATTTCAAAAGAATTCTCTTTTTCACTGTTTAGTCATTCCCTAAGTGAAACAAACTGTGCTTTTGGTACTGGCCTGGCATGCATGAAACAAATTAACAACTGAATAACAATGTTTAATTAAGGATAATAGATATATGTCAATATTTGGAGAGGGGAACATTAAAAGAAACATTTTTTACAAAGATAGTAAATATGCATGTAAGTAGATTAATAACAGGTTGTCTTTTTTTTAATAATAATTTATTATCATCACTAAATGAAATACTGTTAATACAACATTTCTTTCCACTTTCTCCAAAACATTATGCCTCATCTCTTCATTTTTGGGTTCTTTTTAGCTACAGAAAATCTGATTTGTCTGAATTTTGCATAACTGAAATCCATATGTTTATTTCTTTGCATGATTTTCCCACGGTTCTTTCACAATTATGCAATCTTTTCTTTATCTATATATACAGAGGTATGTATATATATTGCCCTACCTGAAATTGTTTCATTGCAAATAAACTTCTGCAAAGATCCTTTGGCAAAACATTTTGTGGGGCACACCTTATTGCAAAATAATTTCTCATTCTAATATAAGGTGAAAATCACTTTTTTTCAAAATAATTTTCCATAGCACATCACAAAGTATCTTATCTCTGTTACCATCTCTCCTTTACAGAGTTCTCTCATAATTATATAAAAAATGTTTTTCTCACCTTAGTACTTTTTGCTTTCACTGAACTGTGAGGTGTCTATGGTCAATAAGTGTTCCTGCTTCCAAAGTTACCCTGAAATTTAGTTTCACTGATTTTAGGAATTTTATGCACAACTAAATGAAGAATACAATCTCAGTGCCACTGATCAAAACAATTTTAATGACACCAATACAGGTATTTCTCTTGAGTTTGGGATAAATGTGTTTCTAATATTTAATAGCTCATTGAGTTAACACTGTAATATGGCAAGTCTGCAAGACAGTATAGCTAAATACTGTAGATGTAGACATGTGGTAGATTCTGCATGAGTTTTGACCTCTATTTTGTAGAGTGGGAATGGAAAAAACAAAAATCTGTAGCCTTTTGTAGTAAGAGAAGAGAAGGGCTAACTCAAGAAAGTCAATAGTCACGGCTTTAATTTACATCAGTATGAATCTTATTTTTAGAGATGTTTTGAAGAGTGACAGTCAGTCATGTCACTGAATGTTTTCCCTCATGTTCAAGGAACTTTATTTTCATCCTTCATATTCTTAGAGCAGTTAAAAACATCCAGACAATACCAAAAAAAAAAAGGAGTTTAATTTTACCTCTAGCTTCTTGAAAGGAAGCATTCCAGAAAATTAGAGACAAAAGAAGAGGAGGTTTATTTGGAATTGGTTTCATTTTGAGTGGGTTCTTTTTCTGATAAAAAAATGCATTATTCCAGTTTTGATAACACAAGTAAGAACATATCTTTTCCCTCAACTGAGATTGTAAAGCTAGGGTCTAACTCAAGGTGACAAGATTTTCTAACTCTGAGTTAGAGGACCAGAGTTGTGAGTTGAGGACAAGAACTGATTCAAATTTTTGTTTGTTTATTTTGCTTGTCATGAATATGAACTAATCAGGGACAGTATCGTAGTTATAAGTGCACTGAACTGCCTATTACCACAGGCACTTCACCTGATGAGGTCTCAAGACAGAATTCTGTAACAAATTCATTCTGCTTTAGCTAAAGGTGACTTCAAAGAGGTTCTGCAAGTTATCCTGGGGCTGAGAGTGGCCTTAAATTTCTGAAATAGGTCCTTGCCTGTGAAGCTTAATTCATGTAACAGCTTTCAAAACAAGTTTTTCCTGTGTTTTAGAGACCTATTTTGTCAGTAGATGAAGCTGAAAACACACCCTTTAGCTGAATTTAAAGCCTGGTAAGCATTGGAGCAGTATAAATAACATACTTTTGTTTTGATGGCTGTGTTCGCATGGCAAGGTTTTGGTAGCGGAGGGACTACGGGGATGGCTTCTGTGAGAAGCTGGCAGAAGCTTTCCGTGTGTCTGCCAGAGCCAATGCCAGCTGGCTCCAAGATGCACCCACTGTTGGCCAAAGCTGAGCCCTTCAGTGGTGCTGGTAGTGCCTTTGTAATAACATATTTAAGAAAGGGAAATCATTTCTGCACAACAGCAGCCAGGAGAGGAGACACCAAGGTCAGTGAGGAAGGTGGGGGGAGGAGTTGCTCCAGATTCCAAAGCTGAGCTTCCCCTGCAGCCCATGGAGAAGACCATGGTGAGGCAGCTGTGCCCCTGCTCCACACCGGAGCAGACTCCTGGCAGAACCTGTGGAGAGAGAAGCTCATGCTGGAGCAGGTTTGCTGTCAGGACTTGTGACCCCATAGGAGACCCACACTGGAGGAATGCATTCCAGAAGGACTGCACCCCGTGGAATGGACTCACACTGGAGAAGTTTGTGAAGAACTGCAGCCTGTAGGAAGTATTCACATTGCAGAAGCTCATGGAGGACTGTCTTCTGTGGGAGGGACCCCACACCAAAGCAAGGGGAGAGTGTGAAGAGGGAGGAGCAGCAGAGACAATGTGTGATAAATGGACCACAACACACATTCCTTCTATCTGCACCCTTTGATGGGGAGAAGATAGAGATATCCAGAGTAAAGTTGAGCCTGGGAAGAAGGACAGGGTGGAGAGATGTTGTTTTTAAGAATTGGCTTTATTTCTCGTTATCCTACTCTGATTTGATTGGTAATAAATGAAATTAATTTCCCAAAGTTGAGTCTGTTTTGCCTGTGACACTAATCAGTGAGTGAGGGCTCTATCCCTGTCCTTACCTTAAGGTAAGGACATGAGTCTTTCATTGTATGTTTCTTCCCCTGTTGAGTTGAAAAGGACAAGTAATAGAGTGGCTTGATGGGCACCTGGTGCCCTGCCAAGGTCAACCGACCACCCGGCTGAAACAGGAAAACAAACATGAACTATTTTCCACAATGAAAATATAGTTACAAATTTTATTGTATTTAAAATATTTTATTTAGTTCTAAGTATTTAGCTCCTATCTGCATAGAGTTTAAGACTGAAAACACTTTCACTATTGTTTTTGAAAGGTGAATGCAAAAAAAGAAATTTCCTTCTCTGAATTTCCAGGTGAAACTATTTGAAGAATTCAAGTGTAAAAGAAATCTAAGTAGACTTTTTTGTGTGTGTTTCAGTATTGTTGCTATAATATCATTAACAACTGGAAAAAATAATTCATTTCATAGCTTGAGGAGGTGTAAAAAGATTCTAAGAGTAAATTAGGGACTTGGTTTTAACTCTTATGCTTATTTCAAAACTCTAGATTATATTAGAGATTTTTAAAAAACTAAAAACAACAAACAAACAGAACAAAACAAAAAAAGAACTAAAGAGAAATAGCAAAGAACTGAAAAAAGATAGTCTAATATTGTCTTTGATATATCTGAAAAACAATTTCTGTTTATGGCAATTTAACAAATTTCACTGAGTTGCCTAGATGAAGAAGACTAATCTATTTGAAATATTATATTATGTTCACTGGCAGAAAAGTGACTGTATTTTCATACATTTATTTGTGGTAAACATAATATAAAAAATCTCATGGCTTGCATATGTTTATTTGAGAAATTAAGTAATTGTTATTGTACATTGCTGTAAAAAAGCTGGACAAATTGAAAAGCTAAAAAGATTCAAGTGGGAATAAAAAGTGGGAAATACATTTAAGACACAATTTGAACCAGAGCAAACCAGAGCAAAGTTTTACATAACTTAAGACTAAATAAACATTAGTGTTTTGCTTCGCTTGACCAAATTCTGAAACATGGCATAATTTTTGAATGTTTGCTAAAATTTTCATTGCAATGCAGGTTTTGGTTGATTTTTTTCATTTTCATCCAGGCAAGCAATTGATTTAGCCAGTTCCTGTGAAAATTGGTTTACAATATCTACAGGCATATTTAGATACTGAAACACTCCATTTTTATTTCATGCACCAGAGGCAAGAATGCTTTAGTAAGTTGAATTATCTGAATTAATTGCAAAGATCTGGTATATTTATTTTCATCTTACTAGAAGGGATAACTCATTTAGGTAAACAACTCATTGGCAAAAGTGTCCTAGAATAATACATAATGACATACATCCTATTAAGATAATGCGCTCCAACATCTGGTTCTCAGAACATGAACATTCGGAGCATTCTGATTCAGAAGTTGATTATATTCAGACCAGATACCAGGGACTGTATTTTTCTGTATTTATTTAGACTGTTTTGCATGGATAATCATCTCAAGCTAAAATTATTCAGGCTATTCAGCCCTTCAAGTCAGCCACAGATGATTATTTTCTTTGTCTACAACATGACATAGTTGAGTGACAAAAGTGTCTCCTGAGAGATTTGAGGACATTTTATCCCTTCATGTCAGCAGGAATCGTAAACATATGCTCAAGGTCAGAAAATAGACACAAGCGTATGGTGTTCAACACAGTGCATGTGCACTGTATAGTATGAGGTAAACACAGTCTTATTCCCTCTTACCAAATGTGCACAGTGGCAGCCTTAGTGCTGTTATGAACAAGAAGAGAGACAGAGAGTGATGCAAAGCTGTTTGACCTGACATGAAGACATAAATGCTTCACGGGCTCTCCACCTCCCATTTTAAAGTTTATTCCAGCAATTAGGTTGAAATGTATGCCAACACCTTTCACCTGCCGTTTGGTGTTCCATCATCCCCATATCACCATTGGTGAATCAGTGCTCAAATCAGTCCAGCAGCTCAATTACCTAGGTAGCCTCATCTCAGATGGTAGAGAGACAACAGGTTAGCAAAGGCATATAGTGCCTTTGGAAAACTTCATAAAAGAGTATGGCGTAATAAACACCTGAAGAAAAGCACCAAGATCAATGTTTACAGAGCCATAGTGCTGTCTACTCTCTTATATGGTTCCAAATCATGGGTCATCTACCGCCACCACCTGCGACTCCTAGAACACTTCCATCGATGCTGCCTCCGTACAATCCTAAACATCCACTGGTCAGATTATGTGACCAATACATCTGTTCTAGAACAAGCAGCAGTCACAAGTATTGAGGCCATGTTGCTGAGAACACAGCTGCGTTGGGCAGGACACGTCTCCAGGATGAAGGACCACCGCCTCCCTAAGATCTTGCTTTATGGTGAACTTGCCACTGGCTGCTACAAGAGAGGAACCCCAAAGAGGAGATACAAGGACTCCCTGAAACAACATTTCAGCCTCCACTGTATTGATCAACATAACTGGTCTACTCTGGCCTCCAATCGGGAGACCTGGAGACACGCCATCTATAACACTGCTGCTTCCTTTGAGAACACATGCAGGATCACTCTTGAGGAGAAAAGACAACGCAGAAAGAACCGTGTTTTGCAGAATATACCACCTAAGGAGTCTTTCTGCTGTGCCTTTTGCAATCGGATATATCTATCTTGTATTGGCCTCATTAGCCACCAGCGTGCTTGTAACAAATGTGGACAGAGCCTTCCTAAATCTTCGTTTGCAAAGCCTAACCATGATGATGATGCTGCCAATAGATGTAAGAGCAGGTCTGTTGCCTAGTCGTGGAGAAGGAATTACTTCTTCACAATGTGCACTATATTTAGTTCCTAGAAGTGTTTTTCACCAGGAAAATAGACACCAAATATTATTAATATTAATAAGATTATGCAATCCTATATTTATTTTTCTGCCACTATGCCTGTTTAAAGACCCAGTCTCTCTCTTCCTCTCTCTCATGAACTAGTATGCATATCTGTTTAGGTTTAATTTCATAATGCGCATTAGGCTAGGGTCAGTTTCCATGTTTTAGTGACCCAACCAATCTACACCACTAGAAGGATAAAGACTATGCAATCATTGAATATTTCACTTGGGATTTTATAACTGAATTCTTTCTGGAACACTAATCCTAAACCCAGTGTTAACAACAGTTTAACAATAGTCCTAACCCCGACCCTACCCTAAACCCCAGTCCTTAACTCTGACCTCCAGTCTTAACTATAACATTAATGCTAATCCCTAACATGAACCTGACGCTAAACCTTGGTGCTAATGGTAACCTGAGCTCCTAATCTAAACCATAACCCTTAAACCTAACCCTAACCCTTGACCTTAACTCTAGCCCTAGTCCCAGCCCTAAGCTAGTGACCTTACAAGTAGTATCATACATACATCAGGTGAGTGCACAGCAAATAACCAGCTCCCTGATGTGGACTGCAGTATGTTAGATATTACAAATAGGTTCTTCTCCCACAGGGTGGTTGAGCACTGGAACAGGCTCCCCAGGGAAGTGGTCACAACACCAAGCCTGACAGAGTCCAAAAAGTGTTTGGGCAATGTTCTCAGGCATATTGTGTACTCTTGGGGTGTCCTGTGCAGGGCCAGGAGTTAGACCTGATGATCCTTGTGGGTCCCTTTCAAGTCAGGATATTCTATTATTCTATGATTCTAAGAATATCTGAGAAAATTATTTTCTTCCATAGATATTAGTAGATCACTTCACTTTGCATAAATCAGTCTTCAAGTCTAAATGCATCTGTTTTTACCTCTATTCCAAACACACTAAGCTTGCTAGATCTTTCAGATCTGAGGAAATGCCTTGTGTTCTCTCAACATTTCGTTTCAACTGTATCAACTGATTTTACAAATGTATTCTTCCTTCCTACAGTCCTTTCCTAATTTTTTTTCCTCAATATTGACTTACAGAAAATTTCTCAAAGCTCTACAAAAGATCTATAGGGGACAGGATGAGGGATTTGAAGTACTTGACGGGGAACAAGAAGATTCCTGTCCAAAGCCTGTAGCATAGAAATGGACTGAGTCTGATCTAAAGACACTGATATGTAGAGAAAGACCTCAACTTCATGCACAAGAAGGTGAGCAAAATAAGATTAGACTATTGAGCTCTATACCGAAAGAGTACGGGGAAAAAAGCAAAGAATTTTCCTAGGTGGATGTAAATCCAAAAATGCCAATTAGAATTTTCCCCCTAACAGAAAAAAAGTCACAGCAGAACAGTCAGCATATTGTTAAAATGTCCAAGCTATAAATTTATTTACTTGGTTTCATAATTATAGGCAAAATAATTTATGGCACAAAAGACAATTTATGATATGTATGCAGCTTGACGCAAGTAGCACGAATTACGCAGAGGATTTTGCTGAAGCCAGGGTTGCTTAAAAATAGATGACCTGAAAGCATCTGGAGAAAACAGTGAAATTAAGATCCACCATCTTGAGGAGATTTTTTGGAAGGTTACATTTGGCAAGAATGCTGATGAATATACAAATTTATGCATTGTGTCAACTGCATTCAACTGCATTGACATTTTTGAAATTAGTTATTAGAGAATCTGCTGACAAGGAGCACTGTAAGGACACAACAATTAAAAATTAAATAAATTTATAATGCCAGACAGCAAAATTACAACATGAAGAACTGATAAAAACCCCCAAGTATTACACTAACAGCATTAACAATAAAATATGCTATTAGTCATTCAGTGGGAATTACACAGAGAGAAATAGACTTTGACTTGTGTTGGTTTGAAATGAGGTTTAGATGCCTAAAGTAGTTTTGTACTCTGGCCCATGGTGTTTAATGAACACATGATGGCAAAGAAGGAATATAAAAGAAATACAGTAAAGGTATATAGAAATATGAAGATTGATCTCTATTTTAGGATGTCAGAGTATAGCATTTCACAGTTTAATATTACAGGCATTACTTGTAGACAAAAAGAATCCTAGAGCAGTAGTGTCTGATCTTGTAAACCAAGACAGAGTGCATTACCGACAGAAACTTCTGTTGCATGAGTTTGCTTTTCTCTCTATAAAATCAACATATTTATACCTTTTAAAAATATATTTATTTTGGTGAGCTGTTCATTTTATTATTTGAGCTGCCAAATAATGCATTTTCAGTAGTCAGCTTGTAGTTTCCTTTGTGTCAAACATACTTTTGGTGTCAATGAACTTCTGACCTTTTCAAAATGCATTTTTATTCAACTTGACATTGTAAAATTCTGAGAACAAAAATACAACTAGACTTTTTAAAAAATGTTTTACAACAGAAACTTGGACAAAATATATTTTTGACACCCTCAAAATCCATTTTTCCAACACTGCTTATAGTTGAAGCCATTCACTGAGTTTGAACTCTCACCAATTCAATCTTTCAAAAATATTGTTTATCAGCAATTTCATTTTGAAGACTCCACTGTCCATCACAGACTACAGTACTAACTTGTTTAAGAACTCATTTCTTATCATAAAGCAAGTGAAAACCACTTAAGCTATCTTTCTACATTTTGTAGAATAGTACCAATTAATTTAAAGACAATCAGAATGATCAGTGTACCTTGTCACAAGTACACAATGAACTACAATTTTTGCTAAATAATCCTTACCTTCTCACTTTTATGTTTAATTTTCCACCAACTTTTATTTTTATATCTTTTCTTAGGGTAGTAAGTGCATTTTCAGTAACCTCTGCCTCATGTCACTAGGTTTCATTTTAGCAGGTTATGGAATGGACCATTCTTCCACCTGTGGAAGGGCTTTCAGCTGCCTCTCTGTGTTTTGTACAGTCACCAATGGTTTAGAGTCTTTGATGGGTAAACTTTTTACATGTTATTTGTCAGTCATATCTTTTATCATCTGTAACATTTTGGTAATTCCTGAATTCATAATTATCTCTTTGTTTTCATATGCATTTGCAAGTTGCATGTGCTACTTCTAAGGTCAGGAAATATCATATCAAAAGAAATTATTTCCAAAGTCACATGTCCACATTTTGCATTCTTTTTCTGTTGAAGGTCTAACAAAAAAAAGAAAGTAAGTGCCATGTGGTAAAGTCTGTGACCTTTTTGCTGAGAATACAATTGTCTGATTTGATAATGTCTTTATCATGCACCCTAGTTGCCACACAGAAAACAGATTATGTGTGCATGGTATGAGATAACACACATGCAAGAGAAAACCATATGATGGACTCTATATTAGCTCTATATTAGTATAACTTTTCTCAAATCAGAAAAGATACATGAAGCTCAACATTGAAAATTCTCAGAAAAAATAAGCACGATGTGTATCACTGCTTAATAAGACCAATAAAATTAGGAATAATCAGGGTGAATAGGAGAGTAGCATATGTTATTATACTAATGTGAAATCTGCGGTATGCTAGGAAAGAAGAGTAACATAAGAGTCAAAGATAAGGAATAATTTTCATAGAAAAAGAGGCTAGATGGAATGTAGCTCTCCAGCTTAGAAAACAGAAGACTTACAACTCCTGGTTGTAAGCACTGGGGGTCTGTAAAGTCATAAAAAGTGTGAAGTGGGAGGGAGAAGAATCATATGCACTGTTTCATACAATACAGGCAAGATAGTGAAGTTATGAGGGATTAGCAGCATGCTGGTTCCCTTTGATGTCATTCAAATTGACCTACTAGACTTAGTGTGGCTGAAGATAACAGTTTTAAACAATATGAAAGACATTTTCCAATCAGGGCTGCAAACAACTTGTGTGCAAAGTTGTAGGCACAAAATCGTGGTGCAGTTTCCAAGTGCAATTGTACAGATTTGGAGACAATCCTGTGGAGTAGTGATTACTAAACATAAGACCCAACAGAAACCTGTCACTCAAAACATCTGTACGCCACTGGAAATTGTTAGGTTTCAGAAACCTGTTCTTTCCCTGTCTTTCTGAAACAGTTCTGCTTGCTGCTCCTAAAGATAAGCTCCTAAAGTAGAGGCAACTTCAGCATCATCCAGGCTGGTGATTCTCATGACAAACAGATTACTTTCTTAACAGATAATGTCCAGCACTGAGATACTAAGCCAATGATTGTAAAATTTTATATATAGTAAAGAAGAGAAAAATAACAATCTCATCATCCTATCTCTAGTATGTCAATTAACAACTCTTTTAATTGTATTTTTTCAGAATAAGGACAAAATAATTAATGTCTATGTGACTAGATAAGGAGCAAAAGCAACAACAAAAGGGGAAAAAATCTGCTTGCTTGAAGTAGAAATATACTAAAAACATCAGTCAGCGCATTGGTGTAATTCATACACTACTATTCTATTGAATTATGCATTTCCTAAGTTTCTCACATAAATATAAATGTTTTCAATTCTTCTCATTGATGAAACTGATTCTTTTTCCTAATCTGCATCAGGAATTTCTGTCCTGCAGAGACAAAACTGACCATTTGCATGACCAGCATCCACCTAACACAGAGCTGAAAATAGTTTTCTTTTTTTTTTGTATGAATTCTGTGATTTTTCCTTGTGCTGTAGCCATTACTCCAGAAAGAAGGAGAAATTTTGTCTAATTACATGCATCAAACTACCATGTTGCTAAATCCATTTTATTTATTATTTCACTGGTGGTAAAATCTGTGAGTCACATCACATCAAAAGTTTTGCAAAGCACTTTGTCACTGATCTCAGAAAATTATTTTCACTGTCAGTTTACCACCCAGATCCAGCAGCATATACAGTGGTTTTGCTCAGAAAAGCTTGCTTCTAATTTACTTTTGTGACAGATTTGGGTTATGTCAATGTCTATCTTCTCATACTCTGTACTGTCATATCGTTTCAAGAAAACCAAGAAAATTTTAATTGCAGATACCAGAATATGCATCTAAAGCTACAAACATTAAATTTCACTTTACTGTTTCGTGAAGCCAGCAGGAATTTAAATTGTGAGCCAGTCAGGGAGATCTGATTTGGTCTTAGAAGCAAATTTAGTCATTGAGTTTTCTGAAAACCTCAAATCACAGAGTTCTTAGCTCAGTAAACTATTCTTCTGAAATATCTTTTTAGATCTTCTGCATACATACATTATATAGGGCATCCGAAAAATGGCTTTTTTAGAGAAATTGAATCAAAATATCTGAAAAGCATACTCAAGTTCAGATAGAAATACATGTAACATAGTAGTCAACAGCCATGAAGGCAGAGCCAGTCAATCTCTGTACATAGTAGCTACACACAGGTAAACGTGGGCGTTTTTATCTCTGTGTCCTCTCTAAAGTGCTACCCCAAAGAAGGAGAAGATCAGGCAGTTGTGAACTAGACACGACTTCCTTCTTTTCCTGAAGACTCTTTTGCATTCTCATCTGATGAACTGAGTGACAGAATAAACTTCCAAATCTTTCTCAATATGTTTTCTCATGAGAAGGGAAGCATTGTTTACACTGCTTCTCTTCAGTGCAACTGCAACCATGGAGCAGCTTTTGAGTCGTGCTGCAACTGACAGCTGTGGGAATTTCTCTGTGCAAAGTCTGGCTAGTAGGAGTTGGCCAGAAAGAAGGTTGTTCCCATCTGTGTTAGTGCAGAATTGTTGGAAAATAAAATAGTTAGTCCATTGTTAATTTTGAAGTGATTTAACAAAATTACATTAGTTTTTGTGAGTGACTCTCTGTCTTTCATGAGAACAACAGAGGCCCTTTGCAAGTATCCTTTGCTCATATGCTGAACTCTGATTTAAAACCTGTGAAACTGCACTTAACACAGTGCTAAGCTCTTGGGTGTTATGTATGTTTCAAGCATCTTGCTATGCTGCTACCACTGCAAAATTACACAGCTTCTGGCTTAGATCTGTCTCCTGTGAGGCTTTTTCACAGCACAGGATGAAGAGCCCAGATTCTCTTGCAAAAAAATGTAGGCACACAATCAGATAACTTTGTACGTAACCTTAACAGTAATGTTTTCAGGTGATCTTTAGAAGTCTAAATTCCTTTTTTTTAGATGGAAAGGGGCTTTTATATGCTTAAGTAGTATCATGAATGATGTTTTGAGTTGCCCAAGGTAAGAACTGAAAAAAACTCGTGAATTCTAGCACCCATCACATTCAAAATAAAAAGTCACTCTATTGTTTTGTATAACTGAATGGAATAGTTGAAAAAATTTGACCTTAATTTGTGGAGATTATGAGATTTGACCTTGAGTATTTTA
Organism: Manacus candei; assembly: GCF_025592945.1. Classification (NCBI taxonomy): domain Eukaryota; kingdom Metazoa; phylum Chordata; class Aves; order Passeriformes; family Pipridae; genus Manacus; species Manacus candei. The sequence goes on along the minus strand of NW_026138064.1, from coordinate 2,895,728 downwards.
TCTCCCTATATCACCATTTTCCACCGATTTCATTAAAAGGTTATAAACCTGTAGCAATCTATATCTGTGCATTCCATATTAGGTATTCATGCTGAATTGTTGTGTTTGATCTCAGTGTAGACTAAACTAAAACACATTAGAGGTCCACAACTAATCCTCTCAAAGAGAAGGGAAAAAAAAGAAAAGCAATCAAACCAACTAACTAACCAACCAACCAACCAACTCTGTTTTATCTGTGATTAGGATTTCTTTTTGGCCCACTGTGCATAAATTATACATTTTTATCAAGTTTAAGATTGAGTTTGAACAGCGATTTAATCTGTATAGTAAGGGACTATCACAATTTCTTGCATGTCTGAATCATCTAACATCAGCGCTGCTGGAGCATGCAGAATTACACTTATGTTTACATTTTCTGGCTTACTAAACACTATAAACTCTTGAAAACAAAGCCAAGGAAAGAAATATTCACTACATCCACTTCATGGTATGCCTAAATGTACAAGCACTTTTTGAGCTATGATCAGGACTTTAATGTATAGTGCTTTTGATAATTAAATGCTTTGATACATTTATAGTTTCTCCATTTCTTTTTTCATTACCAACTTACAAAAATTCAGTGTTTGTCTGCCCTCACAGTACATCAACAGTACTATTCACTGATGAGGACACTGAATGGGATATTGATTCAATTGGACAGAGTAGGGAATTTCAGCTTTCCAGCCCTCTGTACGTGTTCTGTGATGGAGATACTAATTTTTTCAAATAAGCAGCACAGCAGTTTAAGTCTCTCCACCAGAGAAATTAAGCTAAAAGTCCTAAAACAACTATAGATTTCTTTTTCCTATCTGCTTAAATTTCCTAAGAGAGTTTATAACTGCCATAATAAGTGTTCATCAAAGCTTGACAATATATTTAATGACTGACTTTATTAATTCCCTCTGCCTGGATTCACTGCCAGTTGGGACTGCCTCCATATTGCTGAATGAAACAAAGCCAGTGTAGGGACTTAGGTATTTCCCCAAATCTGTTGGATTTTTAACATGGTTCCTGATATGATATGGGCCACTTCCAGTGAGTACTCACTCAGGAATTAGTAAGAATCAAGAAGTGTTCCTGACATTTAGTCTGGATGTGACCACCCTGTTTTGGAAGGTTTGTGGATGCAAGCCATGATCTGCCAGCTGTCCTCAAAGCCAGAAAATTGTCCTTTGTACATTTTAATTGCTCATATTTTTATACAAAAGCACATAGGAAATAATGAATCGCATCGTTACTGTGGTTTTTTGCATGAGACTTTCTATTTCAGACATTTTAAGGCCCAACTTGATACATGGCAATAGTAACTCATGGGTTCTTCACAGGACTGAAGCTAGAAAGGCTTCTTTTCTCTTCAAGTTTTACGTGCAGAAAGGTAATGGCTAGAGCCAGACAGGGTTTGTATGTGGAATAGTACAGATAAGATAGATGGGAGACAGCAGAAGAGTACTGTGCCTTACATATATTGCATTAAAGGTGCAGCAGAAGCAGTCTAGAGATACCAGAATGTTCACCGGGGCAGACAGGATATGATCTCACTGCAGATCTTTTTTAACAGCCTGAAAGAAAAATATAAACATGGCCTTAAATTGCAATAAACCTCGCTGTTATTACAACAGTTTCTAAAACATATTTTGAGAATTCCAAGGTTACAGCAGAAATACGTATTTTAAAAGAGGTAATCCATTCACTGTTCCATAGCAGAGCCTGTTTTCACATCCTGAAGTTGTATATATGCATGAGCAATCACAGTGGAGATAATTGTGAACATATTCTGGCTGGGAGTATAATATATTTTTTAATCCTGATTTAGAAAAAAATAGCAATCTAAAAAACCTTTCCTTCACTATATTCTAATTGGTAAAGCAAAGTTACTTTAAAAAGAAGCAATTATAATTCAAAGTATCAACAATTATGATTACACATTGCTAGAGTACATCCAGAGTCAAACCGGCATTTTTGTTTATACAATGTTCTGATTAAAATGAAATAGTTTTTATTTTTACTGATCAGACAACAAGAATGAGAGACAACCCATGATGAGTTTTCTAAGTCTATATTTAATAGACAGTAGAGCAGTGTGCAAGGAATAATAATTCATGTTAGATCATGCAAAACTGATGTGTGAAGTTTATCCCTGACATAGTGCCACTGAAGTCAGTGGCATTACACTGAGGTTAGACATATCCTATAATGTCTTAGTGGTATTACACTGAGGTTAGATATGGCCTATAATGTCTTAGTTTGAGCAACTTATTAGTACACTCCTATTTCATCCTTGAGTATGTGATTATTCACTGAGATTGCAACAATTAAGGCTGACAAAAAACTGTGCGTGTAATGGAGTGGATCAACCTACCCAATTTTGAAAATGTGAAAATTGATTATTAAAAATGTGACAAATTGATTGTGAAAATTTTTATAAATATCCATGTAATGAGAAAATTTTACACAGTTGCCTGAATTTGGGTAATATGATATCACAAAGAGACAAGAATCCCAGCATACAGTGAAGCATCCTGGTCTACCGCCCCAGTAGGCAGAGAGAAGGCAGAGAATCCCAAGGGTGACTTCTAGCTGTGGATTCTTAGATCTATCACCACTGGGACTGGGAATGACTGGGGTTTTTAGGCTGCACTGGCAGAAACTGAGTACTGGGGGAAATCCTCTGCCTCAGAGTGACAGGGTGACCTTGCTACAATCATCTGGGATGGAGGGGCTGGCTGCTTTCACCAGAGAAAGCATAAGCTCCCCTCTTCTTAGGTACTTGGTTTATCAGACACTTTCTGCAGTATTATTGGGATAACTCTTTCTCAACGTTAGGATATTTTGGAAAGCACAGATTTTAGAGGATCAATACACTTAGAGGGACCTGTAACCTGTTAGGGTCTGAAATAAAATGACAGTTTGTCACCTGGAACTGGTATTCTTTCCATAGCTTCATGTGTACTTTCTCAACATAGATAGATGTTAGTTGTAAACATATTCACAGAGAATTTCAATCCAGGAAGTGGGGTGTTAGAGGAAGCTCTACGTGGAGTAGCACCTTCATCAATTTAAGAATGCTGGTACTAACAGAAGTAAGAATACAATGAAATGAGCTTTGACTAAAAGTCAGGGTCTTAGGCACATGCCACATGTCAGTCAAGTGCCTTTTTATTTCTATTATACCTCATGTGCCTAACTTAGATGTACTACAATCACTGCCAAGTTTTGGTTCCAAGTCGTGAACCTGTAACTCACTTTAAGTAGCAACTGTTCAAATACAGTCACCATTATTTTTGCAATTCCATAACCCAAAATACACAGGGGAAGAAAATTTTTTCCCAGAACAGAAATCTTAATATTTCCAAGTTACTTTTTCAATACCAAATTTTCTGACAGTCTGTCTGTACTGAGCTTTTCATATAACCAGTAAAACGGGGCACACACATGCAAGACAAATAACAAAAATAACAGCACATAAATTGCGATGTAGATGGCAAAGGATTCCATTTATATGCCAGAATATCTACAGAATCCAAATTCGAAGTTGCTAATGACAGTCAGCATCTCCTGTATTTGACTTGGAATAAGTTCCCAGAATCACAGAACAGACAGTAGGTCTCCAAATTACTGAATGCACAAGTTTAAATCCATAAGTTTTCAGGACCATGAGCATACATAAGAAGCCATCATATCCATCCTGTTCTATTACACAGGAAAGCGATAGTCATGTTCTATTCATCACTAAAGGAACTTCTAGTTGTTTCTCAAGATGGTTCTAACCATGATGCTTGAAATGGCGTGTGAAAGTGATCTTAATAATTCACAAAAAAATCTCGGTTAGGACCAAAGTATCATATGATTCTTATTTTCTGTTGGTTGTTGAAATATAAAATCACCTGATGCAAGCTTTTATTTTTTATTTTACAAACCTACTGGTAAATATATAATAATGAATAAGATATTTTGGTTTGAAAGAATTTACGTGTGCAAATTTGAACAAGGGTGGTTGTGTTTTGAATTAAGTGTTAATGTGTCTAAAAAATAGAAATACCCTAAATACTTTTTCTTTGATTTATAATATCATTCTAGATCAGTAAAGAGAAAACTAGCAATTTAATCACATTTTACCCTGGATAACAAGGTCTTATCTAATGTTGACTTTATGGATGTAATTTGAAAGAAAGAATTTCATTAACATTTAGGTTCCCTGAATTCATAAAAAAATGCATTATCGTTTGACAAATATTCAACTTTTTATAAGTAACTTACATTGTTCTCTTGTTGATTACTGACTATCTGAATAAAAAAAACATAGAATGGAAACTGGAGAAACCTACAGTGAAATAATTGCAATTTATTATTTTTACAAAATTTATTTCATATTTTAGCTACTTAAAAATATTTTCAAGCAACTATATCCTAAATAAATAGGGTTTACCAAAAGTTTAATAGTCTTTACAAAATAATACATATAACTCTTTTTTAAAAATGCAATTAGGATTTAAAAGTGATTATACAGTCAGTAAATTCCAGAATTAAAATTTCATGAGGAACTCAGAAGCACTTCCCCTGTGCATTTTCATTATGTCACAAGTACCCAACAAAGTATTATTTTTCTTATAGGGCCCATTTCTTTGGTACACAGGGAAGATAAGAAGAAGGGGAGTTGTTTTGTTCTTTGTCAGTTAGTAAGTAATATGTTCTTTCTTACATCTTAGTTCTCCCTGAAGACATACTTCTTTGCTTCCCCAGAAACTTACTCATAGTGTTCATCATCCCTGTCATCCTGTGCTTACAAGTATGGAAATAGACATTTTGTGAAGAGATAAGGTTCTACAGCTTCATTGTATGGATGAAGATCAGATTTGCAGATCGACAATCTGTTCTGTTCATAGTAGTCAAAAGGTGGACATTTTTTAGGGGTTTGGGTGTTCCCCTTTCCACCTCCTCCCTCCACGACATTTCCATTGTATATTTGAAGCTGGAGGTGTGAATGTATTCCATTTTTGCAGCTCAAAGCAGGGAGTGGTATAACGCTTCAGGAAACTAAGCAGCTTTCTACTAGTGAATTTGCTACACATTTGATTTAATTCAGTGCAGGAGCTGAACTAAGGAAGAGAATTTACACGGCAGAACATTCTCATGGTTTTGTCAGGATAAGCTCCTTTGTTTTGTCGTCATTCCTTCCTCGTGCACCTTTCATGTTCTACAACAACTAAAGCAGAACTGTAGCAGGAAAAGCCTCTTTGATGACATAAATTGGTTGTTCCTAAAACAGGTCTGCTCTGTACAGTAGATGAAGCTAATAGTGTCTAACTATAGGCTTTGATTGCTGTCATATGACATGTTGAAGGAGAGGTGAAATAAGACTATATTTGAGAAAATTACATCTAATTCCTTTTCAGCAGGAATTTGAGGGTCATTTCCAGTCTGCAGAGAGGAAGGAACATGATCATGTAGATGCAATCTTCTCTTTCTGTTCTTATCCTGGTTTCAGCTGGTATAGATTAGGTTTTCTTCCTAGTAGCTGGTACAGAGCTGTGTTTTGGAATTAGTGTGAGAATAATATTAATTACATACTGATGGTTTGGCAGTTGCTAAGTAGTGCTTGCCCTGAGCCAAGAACTTGTCAGTGTCACATGTGCTGCTAGTGAGGAGCTGCACAAGAAGCTGAGAGGGAACATGGCCAAGACAGGTGACGTAAACTGGCCAAAGGGATATTCCAACACCATAGAATATCATGCTAATGATGCATCACAATTACAAAATAACAAGAGTTTTTGATTCTCAAAGAAGTGAGGAGGAGAGTCAGCAGAACTTCCACCTTGGACTTCCAGAGGGCAAACTGTGGCTTTTTTATGAGACTGGCAGTTCTGGGAGGCAGTTCTGAAGGGAAAAGGAGTCCAAGAATGCTGAAATCACTCAGGATGGAAATAGTAAAGGTGCAGGAGCAGGCTATCCACACATGCCGAAAGATGTACCAGCAGGGAAGAATGTTGGCTTGGCTGAACTGAAAGCCTTGTCTGGAACTCAGGGGAAAAGGGAGAGTTTATGACCCTTGGAAGAGGAGGCAGGCAACTCAGGGGTCTACAAGGATGCCTTGAGGCTATGAACAGATAAAATTAGAAGGATTGAAGCCCAACTAGAATTCAATCTGACTACTGCAATAGATGACTATAAAAAATATTTCTATAATACCTCAGCAATAAAAGGAGGGCCAAGGAGAATCTCCCTGCATTGTTGGATTTGGTGGGAAATACAGTGACAAAGGCTGAGTAAAAAGCTGAGGTACTTAATGCCTTCTTTGCCTCAGTCTTTAATAGCAAGACAGGTTGTTCTCCAGGTACCCAGCTCCCCGAGCTGGAAGACTGGGACAGGGAGCAGAATGAAGCCACCTTAATCCAAAGGGGAATGGTCAGTGACCTGCTACTCCATTAGACATGCACAAGTCTATGGGACCAAATGGAACCTACCCAAGGACCCTGAGACAGCTGGTGAAAGTAGTCACTGAGCCACTTTCCACAATTTACCAGCAGTCCTGGATAACCAGAGATGTCCCAACCAACTGGAGGCTGGTAAACGAGATGCCCATCTACAAGAAGGGTCGAAAGGAGCATCCCAGGAACAACAGGTTTGTCAGCCTGACCTTAGTGATGGAGAAGGTCATGGAGCAGAGCATGAGGAGCATCTGAGGGAGCTGAGATTGTTTAACCTGGAGAAAAGAAGGCTCTGGGGAAACCTTATTAATCTGTAGAACTACTTGAAAAGAGATTGTATTGAGGTGGGAGTCTGTCTCTGCTCCAAACTAACAAGTGTTAGGACAAGAGGAAATGGTCTCAAATTGCACCACTTGAGGTTTAGATTGGATATGAGGGAAAATTTCTTCATGGAAAATTTCTTCATTGGAACAGGCTGCCTGGAGAAGTGGTTAAGTCACCACCCCTGAAGGTATTTAAAAGATGTGTAGATCTGGCAGTCAGGGACATGATTTAGTGGGTTTCACATAGTTGGGTTAATGGTTGGACTTGATGACCTTGAAGGTCTTGCCAAACCTAAATGACTCTATGATTCTATGCTTAATATATAAACTGAGGGGAGTTGACTGAAGGATGTTGATCACTGCTGGGGAACTGGCTGAGCATCAGTCAGCTGGTGATGAACAATTTTATTGTGCATCACAATTTTCCTTGGATTTCATTCTTCCTCCTTCACTTTTTCATTTGTTATTGTTATTGCTACTGTTGTTGTTACTGTTAAATTTCACTTTATTTATGTTATTAAACTGTTCTTTTCTCATTCCAGGGATTTTACCTTCTTCTGATTATCCTCCCTATCTCACTGGGGGCAGAAGAAAAAGTGAGCTAGCAGGTGAGTGGTACTTAGTTGCTAGCTGGGGAAACCATAACAATTCTGATTGTTTTTCAATTCTTTTCTGTTTCTCCCTTTCAATACTTTTTCATCCCATCCCTTTTTGTTTTCTCTTAATGTGTCTTCACCTTTGAAAACTTAGTTTGTCCCAGTAACAGTTCCTCAGACATTTAATTTCACCTGCCTGATCTAAAACATTCCTTTTTTAATGTTCGGCTCTTCCCATACCCTGCATTTGCAATTCCACTACCTGCATTACAGATTCAGTTTCCTTCTTTTTCCTTCACATCTGAACAATTCATCGCCATACTTTGTCATCCTGCTGAGTCTTTCACACAACTTTTTTTGCTCTCATTTGCTTTCCACCTCCAACTGCCCTTCCTGAATCATTTCCTAACCTTAGTGCCCAGCTGCTCCTATCACTCTACTTCTTTTCCCAGTCTCTATCGTGAAACCTTAATTGACTCTATCTTCTATAAATTTTTTTCCTTTGACAATAATTTCAGACCTCTTATCTGTAGATGAAGATAAAAGATGCTATATTTTCTCACAGTCTCTCTGTAAGTGTAGTCCATTTATTCTACTCACAGTTTTAAGCAGGCAGATATTTAAAAAAAAGTAAAGGATTTAAATCCTGTGTGGTTTCTATGAGGTATTCAAATACATTGTGAGAGAAACAGCTCACTGATCTCAGACCCAGACCAAACGTGAATATGTACACAGCAAAGTTCAGCCAAGCACGAGCAGATCTTTCTCGACAGAACAGAAGACACAGTTTTCACACACAGGCACTGTAACATTTCAGATTCTGGACTTCTAATTTTGCATCTACAGGTCTTTAGAAGAAAAAATCACCATCATGTTTAAACATGTTTTAGCATGTTTTTCTTCAGAGAGCCAGTTGAACAGTTTTGGTTGATATTTTTCATTAATTTTCTGCCTTGGGCAGTAACTCAATGCAGAAAATGCTTTCACGAGCTATTAGCTTTCATACATTTGCAAAATTGAAAATGCAGAAGTGCTACTAGGCCTTCCACAATAATTTAATATTTTTCAGAATTTTTTTCTGTCAGAAGAATTTGCTGTATAGCATCTAATCTAACCCTTACTTATGTAACTAACTTCTGTTGGCTCATGAATGTTGTACTCAAATTTGTATGTTGCTTCTGACTTTTTTCTTTGAACAGAAACCAACCAAATATTTCTCAATTTGCATTATGAATTTTAAGTGACTTTAATATTCAAGCATTTTTAAAGTAGAATATGTAAATGAAAAGCAATATTGATATAAAGCTGTATTGTGCAAGGGCTAGGTGATTATGTGGCAAATTAATATAATTCTCTATGGAACAGTAAAGAATAGAAAGTGCATTATTTCCACAGAAAAGATGAAAACTACCTCTGATAAGAGAACATATACCTAATTAGATTATTTCTACTTTATAGACAAACATAGCATCCTTGCAAAATCTTCAGAAGCTCAAAATTCACTAAGAAGTCAAGTTACACATTTGCACAAGGGTTAGATGGAAACTAGAGTAGAAAACCGAAACTCTAAAATTTTCCACCAAAAAAAAAATTAAAATACTTTGTTTTGAGACATTAAAGAAAAACTTGAAGGAAGTGAAAATACTGGATTGACTTACAATCGTAATGCAATGCTGGTTTACAATAACAATAAAACTCACAGAGCTATTTTTTGATTCAATGTCTATAAAAGCAACTGAAATTCCAGTTACAGTTGATTCTAAAACTGAAATTTCTAGTTCTAATAATGTCCAAAACTTTACTATAGTAGACTCCTGCTTAAAAACAAACAAACAAAAAAAAACAAACAAAAAATTCCCTTTAGTTGGAAACATATTCCTTTAGTTTATTATTCAACCAGAAAAAGAATTTTAAAATTGTTTTCAATTACTGTCTTGAGGGATTAAATGCAACCAGTTCTGCTCAAAATTTTCCTTAAGATACACTTTTTTTTAGTGTATATCTGTTTTTCTATGAAAATTCTGCTGACAGGAGGGAAATTCTATTTTCTTTTCATTATTAAGTGTATCACTTAGAAATATTACCAGGTCTCATGATAAACAATTTCTCAGTAAGAGATTTTTTTTACCAAAAAAAAGCCCCCCCAAACAAAAAACAAACAAACAAACAAACCATAAAAAAGAAAAATACAGTGTCATCACTCCTGCTAACTGAGAGAAGAAATTGATGAGATGCACAGAAGTCCATTTGTTCAGAGCTAAAGTAGGTGACCTGGTGTATTGGAACTGCCTTTCTGTGGGAATTAACTTTCTGAACATCTAAATATGGGTTACATTGATCTCTTTTACTGCTGTGCACAGACAATGAATAATTTCTGTAGGATATTAGCAGTCTCAAGTTTTCAGCTCTTTGCAGCTACAGGCTCTGATGATGGGTCAGCACTGTGGGTTAATGTCAGCAGGCAGCTCAGCACCACAGAGCTGCCTGCTCACCCCCACTCAGTGTGGGGAGGTAACCAGAAGGATAAAAACATGAAAACTTATGATCTGAGATAAAGGCAGTTTAATATGTACAGCAAAAGCTGTGTGCACAAGAAGAGCAAAACACTTCCAGTGGGCAGACAGTGAGTCGGAATCTGGGGCTATATTCAAAGATTGGAAACTCTAAGTTACTTTATCAATGACTGAAACCAATTTACAATGCAAATTATTGATTGAAAAACTCCTCTGTTAATTTGATTTTTCCCTTCAGTTTCCAAGAACTGATCTACAAGTACAAAGTGACCACACACTACATGATATTTGGGGTGCGGATGAAGGCAAGCAAGCAGGAGATCATGGATGAGCTATGCTCCATCACAGAAAGCCTCACCTTAGTTCCATAGACTGCTACACCCAGCATATCTTAATTGCCAGGGAAAAGAGCCCAGACGAGGTTTACATGTGGGAATCAGAGTCAGGATCCCTAAACTAAAAGCTACAGTAACTTTGTGTAAACCTAGATGACTGGGAAAACTGTAGATCATGTCATTGTTCTGTGGATGAATTTTGGGTGATCCTGAGACATCTGCACATAACTCCATTGTACCAGGGATCAGGGTCTCCTGTGCCCATTACTCCCTGGGGGATACTTTTGCATTCCTGAGCTGCCACAGAGGAGATCCAGCATATGCTCTGCACAGTCAATTTTGTGCTGCAGAGGAGAACACCTGGCCTTTCCTAAACAATGAATTGCAATTTCTGTGTTTGCTTTAAGGTCAGCTGTCTCTTTTTAAACTCACTGCAAATCATGTAACATTGGAAACATTTTCTGATTTGAACTGCTGGAGCCCCGGCTAATTTTCTGGTTTGGATGACAATATTCTTGTAGCTTGCCAAATTGAGTAATGATACCAATGCAGGTTTTAATTTCTTTCTCTTTAAAATTAATAAACATTTTCTAATTGACGTGAAAATGAAAATAAATTATATATTGAATGAGTGTTTGACTCTTTTTGGACTTCCAGACATTGCCACTGCAAAAAGCTTGTATTTGATCTCTGACACAGTCTCAGGCTACACTTCTGCTCAGAGCTCCCTGATGTACTAGTGGGTTTTCAAACTGTGTCTTTTTGATTTTGCTGGACTAAAGAAGTGAATTGACGAGTTCCGTGCTAGAGCTGCACCGCTGTGAGTTTGGCCTGAAATAGTAACTCCCACAGTGGGACCACTGTCTGCCTATGCTACACTGACTCTGGTGTGCCTGGCTCCTGGCCATGCTGTGTTGTGCAGTTCCTGCTCATATAGGCTGCCTTCCTGACTATTCCATGACTGTCTAAATTGCCTACTATTTACTGGATCAAAACACTGCAACACCTTTGCCTTTGCCAGCTGGAGGACTAAAGGAAACACAGAAGCAATGCATAAGAAGGAAGGTGTGGGATATTTGCAGGAAAATTGACATATTCTGAACAATCCATATTTTTGAGAAGCACTAGACCTGCTTGACATAACTTTGAAAGTTGTAAACTGTGTGAAAACTGTGTGTTTATACTTACAAACTGTGAAACTATGCAATGTTTATACTTGTTAGCTGTGTGTTTATAGGTATAAGGTATGAGAAAATCATGTGTTTATAGTAGAAAGTTTTGGGAAACTGGAGATGAAGGGACACCTGAAAAGTCTCAGGAAAATCCCTAAAGGTGGATTGATAGGAGGGACTTTGGGTGGAATAAATGATCTCGTGTGGACAGAGCACCAGAACCAACGAACTGAAGGCATGAGACGCGTGCACAGACTGAGCTATCCAATCACCTTGTTTTAAGCACGTACCCAGAAAAAACTAAACTGTATAAAAGTTAACTCATTTAGATAATAAATTGAACATCTTCTGATCACATTGATCATCTGTGTGTGTTCTGGAACTCCTGTGTCCATAGGAAAGTACCAGCTTTTGTGAGTTAATGACAGGAGCCATGCTAGTCATGCCATTAACTTTTCAGTTAGTCTGAAAAGTGTGACTCATTAAATTGAATGTATTTTGTTAGAAAGTCATGGTTTCCAGGTTTTCCCCTATGTCATCATGCACATACAAAGAGTTTAATTAGAAAAGCAGAAGTTCCGTTTTAATGAAAAGCTTTTAACTGTAGATTCTACTATGAAAGATCCCACTCTATGAGTAATGCTAATCATGAGATTATTTGGATTATCTCAGGATCTCTCTGCATAAAGAATATTTAAAACAAAGTTAACTGAAAGCTTACTTCAACAAAATTAAAAAAAAAAATGCAGAAGCTACCTTAAAATTTCCTCACCAGACTTCCAAGAAGTCACATGAGATTATCTATGAAAGGTTCTGGAGACAACATTTTCCATGATTGTCCTGTTTTCAACACTCCCTCACCTCTCTGTCAACAGCAAATTCTTTGAGGATATTTTCAAGGTAATTTCAGTATCTCTTATTTTAAAGAGATTACATTAAAGAAACACAGAGAGACACTGTGTTTGGCACTTAGCAGAAGCTAAGGGAACTCCTAAGGGAGAACTCAAATCAGTTCCAGTTCTAGAAGCTTTGATGTTCACCTAAAAAGAAGTCATGGGATTTCCTTGTATTTCCTAATAATAAGTATAAAGTTTACTTTTTGTTCCTAATACAGTGCTTACCTGTCCAGAGCTACACATGATCCAAAGTGAAAGATGCTGGGTCTATGGGCTTACTCTGTCTGTATATCACCACATAGGTCAAATGCAGTCTGCTGGAAAGAACAGCTTACATTGTACAACAAATTTTCCTGCCTTGCTCAAGCGTTGCAGAATGCACAGTCTGCATTGCAGTTTTCATCACTCCTCCCAAAGACAGTGAAACATTCATTTCCACTGCAGTATATAATTTAAAAAAAATAGACTGGGAAAAGAAAACTCTTCCTTTGTTCAAGGGTGAATATACCGAGCTACTAGCTCACAGCGAAGTTCACATAGCTTATATTCACCATTCTTAGTGTCATTTGTACAAAACTGAAAAAAGCTGACAAAAGTTTACAAGAATTCAAAACCCTTGCAATAAAATTAGAACCATATGAACACCAAATGGCTTCAAAACTTCTCTGGCAGCTTTTGGATAAAAGAAGAGAAAAGAAGGTCTCCTTTGTCTTGTTTATTGCATGAACATGAAAGCATTGTCTGAACATAAAATGAATGTTCTATAGAAGACCATAGAATAAAAAATACTTCCTCTCTTCTTTCCACAGGGTAATTCTAATTTGCCTTTGTCCTTAACAACATCCTTAGCTCGTACCTCAAGTACCATGTTCAGTTTTATGCCCCTCACTTTGAAAAAGACATTGAGGTGCTGAAGCAAGCCCAGAGAAGGGCAATAAGTATGAGGAAGGTTCTGGAGCACAAATCTGATGAGGAGCAGCTGTGAGTGTTTAGCCTGAAAAAAATGTGGCTCAGGGGAACCTTATCGCTCTGTACAACTCCCTGACAGGAAGTTGTAGCCAAATGGGGGTCAGTCTCTTCTGCCATGTCTCAAGTGAAATGACAAGAGGAAATGGTCTTAAACTGCACCAGGGGAGGTTCCGATTAGATGGTAGAAAAAAAATTTTCACTGAATGAATAGTTAGGCATTGGGATAACTTTTTCAAAATGATGAGGAGGAGCTTAGTCTAGCCAATAGAAATCTTTCCAAACTTTTTTTTTTTTGTTTGCTACCACATAAAGAAAAAAGAGAAACTAACTGTAGAACAGGTGTCTCTTTTTCTTCTTTCATGAACAGAACACTGAAATGAGATTGTTAATTGGTTCAAATTTTACCCATTGTATCCACAAAGAAAGCAGAAAAATATACGCTGTTTACCTCATTCCTTATTCTGTTTTATTACATCTTCAACATAATTGCTCCTCGTTAAAGTCTGTCATTTTCTCTACATCTAGGTTGTTTACTATCTGAATGTTATAAATCCATTTTGACTACTTGCACAGAAGTATATATTTTAAAAAATCAGCTTTTTCAGACTTTCTTTTCAGGTTTTTTTTTCTTTGTCACCTAGATAACTACCTTACCCTTTTTGAAAGCTTGTACAATCTGAATTTTAAGATATGTGCCAATAAAAGGGCTACACCAAAGATAAGAAATCAATGACTACCATATCACTCTTGCACTGCTACTCTCTATATGGGAGAATAATAAATGAACACTGTAATAGTTTGGACAGACTGAAGTGGGAATTAATCAAAGACAAAATGAACTTACCACAGTAGCAGAAGTTTATAGGAATGATTTAGAAATTCAGAGTTTGTTATCCTGCTGTCTCTGAGAAAGTGATTTATAATTCCTTCCTCCAGAAGAGAGGACTCAATTCTACAAAAACCAAATTACTTACTAACATTAAAAAAAAATGTAACTAATAGGAGCAAGTCACATACATTTCCTTCTTGCTCTACATTTATAAAATTCTCTTCCTCTGAAACAGCAGAATCTCTCAGAACAAGCTGATAGATTCTTAAATCACAAAAATTGGAAGGCATTAGGAAAGCTCTTTTTCTTCTTCATTACTTGTATTTTTGTTACAACTGTCTAAAACTGCACCTTTGCTAATTTCTGTATAAACATGTGATGAGACTACAATCCGTGCTCTGAAAGACTGTGTAGTGTAGGAGCCTTGAAGAGGCAGTGGATGCAAAATGGAAGTGTGTAGGGTGCAAGTAGAGCAAACACATTTTGCTAGTTTATATTCCTGAAAGCATTCTCCAAAGTCCAGTTTGTTCTTCTCCAGTCACTGCTGTGAAAATATTTATTTCAGATTTTAAAAGGATGTTTCCAGCGGAAGTTTGAGCAGGATAACATAAGTAGATTGACAAAGTGTGCACAGGGATTTGAAGAGCTGCTGTAGAGCTCCCTCCCCTGCTAGGTTACCAGACAAGAGCTGCAAACACCTGCTGTGGTGCTGTCCTGCCATAGACTGACAAGGTCCAACTGCTGGTGTGGGCACAGGCAGCAAGGGCAGAGAGATTTTTTCCTGCACTTAGAACTCTGAACCATCTAAGTGGGTTGCGGTTGTGCCTGCTACAAATAAGGAGCAGTGTCCAACCTTTCTTCTCAATTAGAGAAGTTGTAATTCTTTTCAGAGTTTATGTAGTGCTTCATCCTTTGTTTGGGTGTTCTCCTTCAGTTTGTTTATTTGTTGAACTGTTTGTATGATTTTCACTATAACTACATGACTCAAGACGTGGTGTGACATATTCATCACTTATTCCTTAAGTGTCTCTAAAGTTTTGGGTCTAAAAAGCACTTGAAAAGTCTAAGCTGAAATTTTACACAATGATTTCCAAACTTCTAATGCACTTCTTTCCTGTAATCTACAGGATGTTTGAATTTGTATTCATCATCATCATCATCATCATCATCATCATCATCATCATGGCTAGGCTTCGCAAATGAAGATTTGGGAAGGGCTCTACCCACATTTGTTACAGGTGCACTGGTGGTTAAAAAGGCCAATATGAGATAGGCACGTCCAGTTGCAAAAGGCACAGCAGAAAGACTCCTTAGGTGGTACATTCTGCAAGGCACGACACTTTCTGCGTTGCCTTTTCTCCTCAAGGGTGATCGTGCGTGTTTTCTCAAAAGCATCAGCAGCGTTATAGATGGTGTGTCTCCAGACCTCCCGATTGGAGGCCAGATTAGACCAGTTATGTTGATCAATATGGCCAAGGCTGAGATGTTGTTTCAGGAAGTCCTTGTATCTTCTCTTTGGGGCTCCTCTCTTGTGGCAGCTGGTGGCAAGTTCACCATAAAGCAAGATCTTAGGGAGGCGGTGGTCCTTCATCCTGGAGACGTGCCCTGCCCAGCACAGCTGTGTTCTCATCAACATGGCCTCTATACTTGTGACTGCTGCTTGTTCTAGAACAGACCAGTGGATGTTTAGGATCCAGGTGTGGAAAGTAGAGAAAGAGGGGGAGCTTTACCAGCGTGGACTACGCCCTCGTGGGAGATCAGAGGGGGAGCCTCGGAGCACACAGAGGAGAAGGACAACTCTAATTCCAAACCAGGGCAGATGGAGCTCATTTAGCCCTGTAAGGCCATCCATCTAAGAGAAGGTCATTCTAATTAAACCTATGTCCTGAGGACCTCTCTGCCACCGTCCTAGCTCACTCGGCCCTGGCAGATGAACCTTAGGATTAAAGGGTGTGTCCAGTTCCGTGCATACTGTGTCTCATCTAAAACATCCATTGCGCAGACTCAAAGGCCTTACACACATTTGCAAAGGGCAATTTGTATTAATAAATTAATAAGTAACAAGCACCTGTCTGGACATCTGCATGTCCCTTTTATGAATATTTTATCTTCCATATACATGCGCAATATTGTGTATTCTGTATACTTTTTGTCAGTGTGGTTGTCAGGTGCAATAAAAAATTTTCACAGCAGAAAATACCACTGAATATTACCTGTTCCGCTCTAACTACCAACCTGAGATATCAACCTGAGAGTGACAGAGTTTCTTCAAACAAAGATCTCAGTCCATAGGGTCTGAAATGGAAATGACATGCAAATATTATCCTGCCTAACATTTTAAACATGTCTTTTAAATCACTTAGATTTAGGAAGGTATTTGGAAGTCCTATTATTGGATTAAATTATAAATAATGATAGCACTGAAAATTACTTAGAGAAAGTATCCTCATGATGTATTTACCTAATTTGAGGGTAATCTGGAAAAACAAGAAGACAAAATAGAGCTATAAATCATTGGGGTTTCCAGCTCTGTTGCAAAGTAATCTAATACATTTGAAAAGCTAAAGTTTGACTTATTTGTAGTTTAACTGTTACATTTATAAGACAAAAGGGAACAAGATTTTCTAGAGATTGTGGAGTATTTTTCCTTACTATGGAACCAACATATTACATTTTCATGAATTCTGTAAAAAAAAAATAATTTTTTTTCATATAGATAGTTCTCAGTGATACACTATCGAAAAATTAAAACAGGAAAGACAGAAACTGTGTTTATGCTAACACAGCATTACTACCTTGCACTATCTTTGCCATGCCATAGCAGCATAAAGGGGGTGAATGATAAGCAGGAAACACCACCATTCTACACTTCTTCTGATTCCTTCTGGTATGAAAAGGGAGATACTATGCTTCAAACAAAAATAACTTAAGTTATAGCACAAAGAGAATGTTGTCACATGGTTCAGTTATCTTTCATATATAGGAAGCAAAACAAAACAATTCATCTATATGTTAGAGAGTATCTTGATCCTGTAGAACTTAATAATAAGGTTGAGTGCCTGTGGATCAAAATCAGCGGGGAGGTCAACAAGCCTGATATCCTGGTGAGAGTCTGTTACAGACCACCCAACCAGGATGATGAAGGTGATGAATTATTCTACAAGCAGCTGGCAGATGTCTCAAAATCTCCAGCCCTTGTTCTTGTGGGTGACTTTAACCTGCTGGATGTCTGCTGGGAACTCCACACAGCTGAGAAGAGACAGTCTAGGAGATTCCTAGAGTGTATAGAGGATAATTTCCTGCTCCAGCTGGTAAATGAGCCTACCAGGGATGGGTCTCTGCTAGACCTGTTCACAAACAGAGAGGGGCTGGTGGGAGATGTGGTGGTCGGAGGCCATCTGAAGCACAGTGATCATGAAATAATAGAGTTTTCAATACTCAGGGATGTAAGGAGGGCCATCAATAAAACCTCTACGCTGGACTTCCGGAGGGCAGATTTTGATCTATTCAGAAGACTGGTTCAGAGGGTAACTCTGGGAAAGAGCCCTTGAAAACAAAGGGGTCCAGAAGGGATGGACATGCTTCAAGAAGGAAGTCTTGAAAGCACAGGAGGAGGCTGTCCCAGTGTGCCGAAAGGCGAACTGGAGGGGAAGACGACTGGTCTGGCTGAACAGGGAGATTTTGAAGGAATTTAGGGTAAAAAAGAGAGCTTAACAATTATGGAAAAAATGGCTGGCTACTCATGAAGAGTTTAGGAATATAGTTAGGTCATGTAGAAAGAAAATTAGAGAGACAACGGCAAAATTTGAACTCAATCTTGCCACTTCTGTTAAGAATAACAAAAAGTCTTTCCACAGGTACATCAATAGCAAAAGGAGGGTCAGGGAAAACCTCCATTCTTTATTGGACATGGGCGGGGACATACTTATCGAAGATGAGGAACAGACTGAGGTATTTAATACCTTCTTTACCTCAGTTTTCAACAGTGAGACACGTCCTGAGGACAGCTGGCTTCTGGAGCTTGTAGACAGAGATAAGAAGCTGAATAGCCCTCTTGTAATCCAGGAGGAAACAGTTAGTGACCTACTGAGCCACCTGGATCCTCACAAGTCTATGGGACCAGAAGGGATCCATCCAAGGGTGATGAGGGAGCTGGCAGAAGAGCTCACCAAGCCTCTCTCCATCATCTACCAACAGTCCTGGCTCACTGGGGAGGTCCCAGATGATTGGAAGTTGGCGAATGTCACGCCTATCCACAAAAAGGGCCAGAAGGAGGATCCAGGAAACTACAGACCTGTCAGCCTGACCTCAGTGCCTGGCAAGGTTATGGAGCAGATCATCCTAATTGCAATCACCTGCAGCACCTACAGGATGGACAAGGGATCAGACCCAGCCAGCACGGGTTTAGGAAGGGCAGGTCCTTCCAACCTGATCTCCTTTTATGATCAGGTGACCTGCCTGGTGAATGAGGGGAAGGCTGTGGATGTGGTCTACCCAGACTTCAGCAAAGCCTTTGAGACAGTCTCCCACACCATTCTCCTGAAAAAGCTGCAGCCCATGGCTTGGACAGGGGCACTCTGTGCTGGGTTAGGAACTGGCTGGAGGGCCGGGCCCAGAGAGTGGTGGTGAATGGGGCTGTGTCCAGTTGGTGGCCGGTCACTAGTGGTGTCCCCCAGGGATCAGTGTTGGGCTCAGTCCTGTTAAATATCTTTATTGATGATTTAGATGAGGGGATTGAGTCCATCATCAGCAAATTTGCAGATGACACCAAACTGTGGAGGAATGTCAATCAGCTGGAAGGCAGGAGGGCTCTGCAGAGGGACCTGGACAAGCTGGAGAGATGGTCTGATTCCAACGGGATGAGGTTCAACAAGGCCAAGTGCCAGGTCCTGCACTTTGGCCACAACAACCCCATGCAGCAACATGTTTCATGTTGTTGCTCCTGCCAGTTTTTTAAACATGTTCCCCAAGATTTATATTTCTTTGCTTTAAAAAAAAAAATAAATAAAAAAGGTGTTTATAGGACTTGTAAGAGCTACTATTTGCCTGAGGCACATCTATACATCATTAAAAAAACAGGTATCTTCAGCCATCCATATTGTAACACTAACAAAGCCAGCAAAAGTTAGAGACTCTTCCCCCCCTCACTCCAGCATTTGATGGGCCATTAGCATGGAATGCAGCCTGGCCAGCCATTTTTTTGTAAGGCTAATTGATTCCCTTCCCCCTTCCCTATTCAAGCTCTGTTTCTCTTATAGGGAAGCAGGGAAAGAAAAATTTCTCTCTCAGATTTATAACCTATAACAGGATAATTTAAATTGAGTTAATTCCCCACTATCAAAAGAAAGGGCCAAGGGTCTGGTATGTATGAACAATTAACAAGTGTGTAAAATCACTGGCTTTCAGCTGGCTCACACTCTGACTTGCTGTATATTCGTACGTCATGCTACCTCCTGCACCATTTGTCCACAGAACATGAAAAAGAGTGACAATTAAACATTTTCTTATTCTTCACCAAAAATCTTCAAATACCCTCAAAAGCATTGCTAAAAGTGCAGTATCAGTCTTTTAGGAACGATGTATTGGGTTGCTGCTTTTTTTTTATTCGTCTTTGCTTCCATACACCTGAAAGAATACAAACTGTCAGTGTAGCATACTTTGGAAAATATAGTGTTAGAGAGTACTCTAACACAGAAGTGGAAAAAGTCTTCCTTTGTGCAGACAAGAAAGCTACTAAAACTACATGAAAAACATGCAGGTCTGATTTAGGGTCCTTTTGTTCCTGCAATAAAAGGAGTAGAATGAAGACATCTGGATCTAACAGCAGATTTTACATCTTGCTTCTGGGAGAAAATGTAGCAATTACCCTAAAATGGGTATGATTCACAAGGGAAAAAAGGGTAACAATGTAATCACATATTTTCTATAGGTGGCAAAGACATGCAAGTCATGGAAATATGGCCAAAATATGAAGTCAAATTACCATTTTAATTAGACTTTTTGTTTGTAGTAGAACATATTGACCAAATACAGAAGAGATAATCCTGCAGTTTAGAAATATACCCAAGGACCTGTGAATATTAGACCAAGTTCTTGAGTCTGAAGTGGAAGTTTTTAGAAGAAGTTTAAGCAAATGTAATTTTTTCTTGCATGCAAATGAAAAACAATGAAACAATTAAAATAGAGCACAACTGTGCTGTGCCAAGTAAAAGTAACTGCTGGATAAAATGTATGTTTGAATGTTCTTTGGAAGCATAGATGGCAACTGAGATGTCCACCTTTATTCTGAGGTCAGCTGTTCCCCACAGTCACAGTTGAACCAGGAGGCGAGAGTACTGTAAGAAAGCAGAACTGTGCTGTTAGTAGACGGAGGATCTAAATCAGACACTCAAACTGAAGTAGGCCTATACTCTTCCTAACTATATCTGAATCATTCTCAGCTTCTAAGATTTCCTTTTAGCCCAGCTAACCGTAATTTAATGGTAAGAAATAGAACTTGTTTGAATTATATGATCCTCTGTGAATGTCTCCTCTAGTTATCTCTCTGTGGCTAAATCTCAGCAACCCCTTTTCTTATTATACTTCAACGATTTTGACATGATGCTCTACCCTCCGGTCCCCCCATATGAGCAAAGATATATATTTTTACCACTTCTCCTGAATTCAAATGTAGTAAAATATTTTCAGGTGTACTCTGGGGCTTATTAGTTTAGCTTGTTGGGTAAGCTAAGTCTCAAAGTGATTACAAGACAGTCTGTATTAGAAGTGTCACAAATGAAAACAAGGATGAAATGGCCTGCTGGAAAATGCACCAGGACTTGGATTACAGCAGCCAAGTTGTAAACAACGTTATGAACCGACAATTTTAAACTCTGAAAAATACTTGAGCAATGGAACAAAGCAAAAATGTAAAAAATGTTATTTAGGATAAAATGAGGCAACTGTTCCTAGGAGACAGATAAATTTTCTTTAGAACAGTATAATAATTCTCAGGCTTTGTCAATCACATAGTGATATATTACTAACAAAGTAGATTACAATATCTTATATGTACTCATGTTTCTCATGTCCTTGGAAAAACACTAAAAACACATGTGGTTTAGTCTGAATACAATTTTCATCTTAGTAAGGTCTCAGCTTGTCATTGCTCCTTATCCTGGACTTAGAAAAGAAGGTTGAAGCAGGAAATTCTTTTGAATATGGAAAAATAGGAAATGTTCTAATCTATACAGCTGCAAAGCAAGACATGAGTTTACTATACTATCCATACAGTAGAACAGGTACTACAAAATCCGTGCCATTCTGGAGTAAAAAACCCACAGAAATCCAATTGCCTGGATATTTTTCAGAAACATCTATAAATTCTGTATGTCTGGAATGCAGAAAAAGATTCTAGAAAAAGCTTAATGCAACAACACAAAAGTCAGAAAATATCAAAACACATATCTTCCACATCAAACATTATTCCAAGAACAACAATAAACACATCTTAATCTATATCTTCAGAAAACCTTTGATTTTCAGTAAGAAATCCAATTAATAAAAAAATTTCTTTTTATTTACTTGTGATGCATTATAAGAGTGGAAATTGGGCTTTTTCATTTCTTGTTTCTTTTATACAAAAGAACATGAACTCAATTCTTACATATATCATGGGAGCTATATTAAATTATGGAAATGGTCCCCCATATATATCTGTTCTCCATCTGGTGTCAGTTGGCCATTAGACATCTAAAATTATTACATGTCAGTAAAGCTCATTCACATTGATGGAATTTTTTTGATTTTCATCTGTCAAAGATCTGCTCCAACATTCCACAAAATCATTTACTGAAAACCCAGAACAAAAATCCGTGTTTAACTCAGTATATTCAATATAATCTAAATGTCCTCTTAAAAAGCAAACTCGAATCTTCTGAACTAAAAGAAAACATTAAATGTTTAAAAAGCATTTGGATTGAATAGTATTCTCTGGAAAATAGATTGAAAGGAAATAGAAGAAAAATTCTGCTTTTTTTTTTTCTTTAGACCTCAAGACTATTTTATAAACCTGATGGCTACAATTATTTTAATGTTTTAAAGTAAAAATATCATTTGGATTTTGTTTTTTCAGTATTCTGAAAGAACATTTTTATCACATCAATATGTCCAGACTTTGTTTCTACCCCTAGGATACCAGAAAAGGAGCTTGTAATTAGCAGTGGGTTTTTTTATAAATGGCACAATCTAAAGGAAATGTGTTCTTTTCTGGTTGAAATTTTAATAAAAGTAAACATATATTTGTAAGTAAACCAGTTGCTGTGGAAACTATTTTCCAATGTCTAAACCCCACAAATAATGAAAAATACAAACACATAAAAAACCATTGAAAGGTGGGCTTTTTTCATGTTGACTTTGCCAAGGAGGTCACTCAATCAAATACATTAATTTAATGATGCTAAACAATAAATAAAAGAAAAAATAAACAGATTATTTAGGCTATGCTGTAAGTTCCAAGCACTATCTCAGTCTTATGCTCATGCAAAACTTTTACAAATACATTAGAGCTTCTATTTTCAAAGACTTTTTCTTCTAGAGCCTCATGAATCTTCTGCTTATCTAAAATCTAGTCTTTTACTAGTGAAATGTATTCTCTGAAGAAAGTAGTTTCATAAAAGCAAAAAAAAAAAATAAAGGAAATAAAGTCTGTGCAACTGGCTCTTGAATGCATTTCTTGATATGCTGATGATCAACTGTTACTTGACAATAAGAGTGAGTTAGATATATAATATTTAGGCTTATAGATTCTGAAAATACCCAAGTGTGTCACAATTTTAGGTTTTGTTCCAATAATGCTATGCTCTAAAGTTAATCCCTAGAGAACTAGACACACCTTCTCACTCTCAGGGAACAGTAGACAAAAGGAAGCAGAACTTCTTCTTGATAAATGTTGGCAAAGTCCAGAGAAGCCAAACACTTTTATCATCTTGACATTTTCTAAAACACTTCCCTATTCATTATCAGACTCAGTACATAAGAAATGACATTCACATTTCTTCCTTAATGGAAATTCTTTCTGCTGTTATGAGTAACTCTATTGACAGAGCGAGCCAAGTCCAGCCCACAGCACAATTTTGGCAATAAAATGCCTGGTGATTTTGATGTTTGGAGACTTGAGCTGCATATTGGTAATAATTTTCACAACTGGTACCAACTTTCTGTTACTATTCATCACAGACTCTCAAAGAACTTTGCAAACTTTAATTATGCCTTGCCTCATGAGAGTGAGATTAAATAGTGTGAGATCAGCTTTCTCCATTTCACAAGCAACAAACTGATTCACATGGCAGTTTGACACCTGAATAATTGCCCTATATTTAATTTCAAAAAATTGTTACCGTAATTTGTAGTATTTTTGAAAATTTAATGTTTGCAGATTGAAAAAAACAAAATTGATATATGATGGTATGTTTGTGACTGTACAAATCCTTAGCTTGACCATGCGGGTTTGTCCCTATCCTCTCATCTTCTGAATACATTATCCCTATGATAGTGCAGGACTGAATATTCTTTATTCTTTTCCCTGTTTCCCCACTCCTGGATAAAATCATCAAGACCAAGTCACTGCTAGAGGAGCGATGCAGGGGTACAGCCAAGACAGGCACTGTGCAGAGGATATGGGGGCCCCCAAAAGTGGCCCCACATCACCCCTGCATTGCACCCTGTTGTACCCCCAATTTGTTACAGGTGTGAATACACACACCTGCACAACCTTTCTCTGAGTGTCCCCAAGCCTTCCTCTCTCTCCTCCTTCTCCATTCCGTGGGGGAAGCCCACGTTTTTTACTCCAAATTTTTTAATTTTTTCACAAGTTTTCTCCAAACTTTTTAGCCTCCCTTTATTTCATTCCAAATACCCCATTTTTGAAATAAAGTTTTTCTCTCCCCAAATCCCCCTTTTCTCCTAAATCTTCCTTTTCCCCCTACAAATTCCCCCTTTTTACCCCCAAATACCTCATTTTCCTGCATATTCCCCCTTTTCACCCCAAATTCCTGTTTATTAATCCCCAAATCTCATTTTTCCCTCCCAAACTCCTGGGTTTTTCTCCCTTAAAATCCTCACTTTTAAGAGCAACTCCCTCATTTTTCCTGAAAAATCCTCTTTATTCCCCAAAAATCTCCCATTTTTCCCTCCACAGTAGGATGCTCATACCCATAGGAACCCCCTAGTAGGCCTCCCAGGTGAGGACCCTTGGAGCCAGGTGATGTTGGCCCTCATCCCTCAGGTGGTCCAGGTATTCTCAGGGGTCACAGTGGTCATGGCAATGTGCTCAGACTTTTAGTGAGGTCCCTGTAGACCTGTGTGTCATCCACTCAAGACACTTCAGCTCCAGCTCCAGCTGTGGGGCAGGACCTTCTGTGTGACCCACATGCTGCCCCACAGCTCCACGTATGACCAATCCCAAGGGCTATCTGGCTGTGGGACAGGATCCATTGCATGACCTACATCCTGCCCCACAGCCTGCCCCACAGCTCCAGGTCCAACCTAAAGCAGGCACTTCCCATCTGTGGAGCAGGACTCATGGCCTTGGTGCCTGGTCCATAACCCACCCCATCACACTGCCTCATACCCCCAACTTCAGGGGCTCAGCCCCAGAGACACAGGTAGCAGCACAACAGTAATGCCAGGGCTACAAGTTGTGTCCCTACAACAGAGGAGCTCCCTCAAAATTCTCACCTTGTACCTTAAAATGGATTTGAACCAAATGCACTAAATGCAAGACACATTAAACTAAAATTTCTGGAAACTAGTGACATTTCATCTGGGCTGTACTAAATTGCAGAAGAACTTAATCACGCATCATGGAATCCCCAGAGGGGAGAATGCTGCTTTATCAGTGCCATAAACTCATGTTTTAAACTTCTTGAGGTGTTGGCCATGAAAAAATTCATGGATAGCCATCATCAATATAATTACATCCTGTTTTATTAGGCTTGCAAATCACAGGTAGCACAAAAAGCAAAAGCAGCATAGCATTTCTAATTTGTTATTTATCAACCTAAAGACTTGATTGAGCACACATTATTAAATTCAAATTAATAGAAAGTTATTATGCAAATGTTTATTCTTTCTTCTGTGTTCCATTTAGCATTTTTAGGGGAAAAAAAATTGCTTCATGATATGTCCATTTAAAACAACTTTAAATCTTTGTTACTAGCAAAACTAAAGACTAACTTAGCTGTATGAGAACAGAAATCAGCTGGAGCAGTAGGTGCCCTAAAATCAAAAGAATAGCTTAAAATTGAGATTTTTACAGTGTTATCAGTTTTTCTCATGTTCATTTTTTTCTTGATCATGTTAATATATTATATATTTACCCAAACTCAAGTTACTTTGAAGATTTACTTATTATATAAATTTATGGAAATCAAACTAGAAAACCAGGTCAGTCAATAAATATCATTTACACTGTAATGGAAAAACCCCTCACCATAAAGTAAGATGATTTGCTCTTCAGCTTTTATTTTGTCTAGTCGTCATTTCTATTGATCTGTATTTAGACCATGCGAGAAACAGCTTTAAAGTACCACCTACAGAAAATTTTGTAATTTGAAGTAGTCATATCAACTTGAGCAACTGTTTGAATTTTCACCGTTACACAGAATTTTTTCATTTTGTTTTGTGGAACAGTAATGAGGAATTTTAAAATGTCATATCTCAAAAACAAATATTTTATAAATTATTTTATCTTTACCAGACTAAACATGCAAAACAAAACATTTAAAATTTCAAAATTAGTTTTCAGAAAGACATTTTCATATTTCAAATAACTTTGATTGTTATGGTAAAATGTACAAAATAAATATTTCATTTGTGGTTGAATGGAATTTCTCATTGCCACCAACAGGTAACCATCAAGTGAAAAAATAAATGGAGATTCTGGAGAACTGAACTCTGGATTATTTACCCAACTAATCAAAAGAAACACTAAAACTGACAATATCATTCAGCAAGTGAGTTTCCAATATATAGTTCATGAGACATACATGATGATTGTATTGGCATACGTACATTGTGTTGTAACTACTGTACTTTTTTAATCATCATCTCATTAATTTCAGTGAGATTCCCCTTTCCCTGTAGATTCAAGGCTTTTGTTGAACTGAGATTTTGTTCCCAGAGTCTGTTCAGAGTAAACAGCAGGTTTAGTGCATTTCACCTCCCACACATGCAATAACATTCTGCTAGTTCCAGAACCTACCTCTGCTAAGACCCCTCCTCTCCATTTTACTGCTGAGCATGAGCTTATATGGCATGAAATATCCCTTTGGATAGGACAGCTCAGGCCCTGGCTGTCTCCTTTCTGCATCCCTTGCACACCACCCAAAGCTGTGAGAGCAGTGTGAGGAGCAGAGAGGGCTTTGACGCTGTGCAAACGCTGGATTGTTTTGGTCAAAAACATAAAACACAGTACTCTGTGAGCTGCTATGAGGAAAACTAACCCCCTTCCAGCCAGACTGAGTTAGTAAACACTGTAATACTAATACTGAGTGCAAGCTGTTAAAGTTTTGTAGAGACAAAATTTTAAAAAAGGGTATAGTAACAATCATTTTATCACATATTCTATTAAATAGGTTGCAAGCTTTTGCTGATCAGGATAAGAACACAAAGAAAAAGAAAATCTGCAGTTCTAAGGAAAAATTACTTCCTTTTGTAAAATACTTTTATCCTATTTATACACTGAATCTGGATAGTTTCAGTACTCTACCAGTGGGTCTTGTAAAATCTTTGCTTTTACATTATTTATTGATGAAATTTAGACTGAAGAAAACATATTGACTTTCTCATTTTCCTTTTTTGATGACCAAAAGACTCAGCTCCTGGAATTTCACTGCAATACATACCTTACGTTCCTAAATACCCGTGATATGCAACCAAGAGGAATGACTGAAACACCAGCAGGTCATGCTGCTATTCAGAGGACCTGCCATGCAATCTGGACAGGAGGGAGAAATGGGCTGACAGGAACGTCATGATTACAACAAGGGGAAGTGCAAAGTCCTGCACCTGGGGAGGTACAACCTCAGGCACCAGCACAGTCTGGGGGCTGCCAAGCTGGGAAGCAGATTGGCAGAACAGGCCTTGGGGGTCCTCATGGAAACCAAAATGAACATAAGATATCAGTGTGTCCTTACCACAAAGAAGGCAAATGGTGCTCTGCACTGCATTAGTCAAAGCACTGCCAGCAGGTTGGCAGAGGTGATCCTTCCTTTGTACTCAGAGCTGGTGAGGCCACACTGTCCAGTGCCAGGCTTCCCAGTACAAGAGAGACATGGATACACTGGCAAGAGTCCAGTGAAGGGCTACTGAGATGATGAAGGGACTGGAATGCCTCTCCTATGAGGAAAGGCTAAGAGAACTAGGACTGTTTAGCCTGAAGAAAAGAAGGATCTGGAGGGATTTTATCTATCTACACAAGTACCTGAAGGGAGGGTGCAAAGAAAAGGGAGCCAGGCTCTTCTCAGAGGTGCTTGAAGTGAATTACATGTTTGGTTTGTTTCTATATTTGCTGAACCAATTCAGTGTAACCTTATCCTACATGATCCCACAAACTTCTTTTCCTGCTTCAGCAGCCTGTTACACTTAAGTACACACAGATTTTGATATTATAAATGTTTGGTTTTCAAACTGTTGAAGGAATATCTTTAGCTAACATATTTCAGCCTGTATGTTGTTTGTGAATTATGTACTTCATCTTCAATTTTAAATATCAGCTCTGCTGAATAATTTATTATTGAGTCCTACAATATAGAAATCTCTCCTTCCCCACATTTTTCTCCCTTGACCTCTCTCCTTTTTTGTATATGTCCACAGACATGAAGTTATAGCAACTGTAAAGGTTAATTTCCCAGAGAAGAAACTAACTCAAACACTAAAACCTGAAAACATTAAAGCTTATTATTATTATAAACATCATTTTTAAAAAAAGTTATACAAGGCTAGATTTGTTTTCTTGAAACCCAAAGGAGCATAGAAGCAGCAAAAGGAAATTTTAGAAATCTATCTGCTGTTGAAGTCAAATACAAATACCCATTTCCTTCCATGGATGTAGACTGTCATTTTTGTGTCTCTGGATGAAAATTATTTTTGAAAATACATCCTTGCCTTCTAGGGGATTTAGTTTTCTATACTTTCACTCACCTTCCCAAAGCACAAGCTTTTATTTTTAGGCCACAAGAGATATTTTCCTTAGACTATTCATCCATGGCTCCTATACACACTCCTATACACAATGTCATTAGTGGGGTTATGCAGGACTCTGTGCTCTTCAACATCTTCTTAAATGACTTGGACACAGTACTGGAAGGGATACCAAGTAAGTTTGCAGACAATACAAAAGTGGGAGGAGCTGTTGACTCCCTCGAAGGCAGGGAGGCCTTGCAGAGAGACCTAGACAAATCAGAGAGATGGGCAATCATCAACCATATGAAGTTTAACAGGTGCTGGATTCTGCACCTGGGACAGGGTAGCCCTGGATACACGGACAGACTGGAAAGCAGTGCCACATTAAAAAACATGGGGGTCCTGGTTGATGGCCAGTTGAATATGAGTCAGCAGCGCCCTGGCAGCCAGGAGGGCCAGCTGAGGGGGAGGGGGGGCATCAGGCAAAGTATTGCCAGCTGGTTGAGGGAGGGGATTGTCCCACTCTGCTCTGTACTGGTGTGGCCTCACCTTGAATAGTGTGCGCATTTTTGGGCACCACAATATGAGAAAGATACTAAGGTATTGGAGAGCATCCAAAGCAGCGCAACGAAGATGGTGAAGGGCTTTGAGGGGAAGCGGCTAAGAGAAGCAGCTAAGGTCACTTGGTCTGTTCAGCATGCATAAGAGAAGACTGAGAGGAGCCCTTATTGCAGTCTAAAACTTCCTTACGAGGGGAAGAAGAGGGGCAGACACTGATCTCTGTGGTGACCAGTGACAGAACCCAAGGGAATGGTCTGAAGTTGTGTCAGGGGAGGTTTAGGCTGGATATTAGAAAAAGGTTCTTCACTCAGAGGGTGGTGGTTGGGTACTGGAAGAGGCTCCTCAGGGAAGTGCTCCCAGCATTAAGCCTGACAGAATTCAAGAAGCATTTGGATCATACTCCCAGGCATCTGGTGTGACTCTTGGGGATGGTCCCGTGCAGGTTTAAGTGTTGGCCTCGATGATCCTTGTGGATCCCTTCCAGCTCCTTATATTCTATGATCTGTGACTGCAACATGAAACAATCATTCCAAATATGCTCTTCTCTGTTTCACTGATGCTTCATGTTTTGGAAACAAAAATCTGGAGAACATAAAGCTTATCTTTCATGTAACTGGTCACCTACTGTTTCTCCAGTGTCAAAGAGAATCAAAGCTTTCTGAAGAAACTTGTCTTTCATAGAATTTGTACAGAGTAAGCAGTTACAGGCAGGAACCAAATCTGTTGTTGATGGCTACAACAGGAAGTGGAACATGGCTGTGGTTCCTGGAAACTGACAAGATGCAGTTAACAATGGCAAGGTACAGTTATATCACTGGTTTTAAGGTAGAATTCCCCAAGGATTTTGGTGGTTAAAAACTGCTGACATAACATGGCTTGGAATTACTGTTCACACTTTTTTTCCACATAGATACCTCTTTCCATCACAACAAAACTAAAAGCATAATCTGGACAAGATTAGCAGAAAACCTTTAGCATTTCTTTAACATTGTTCTCACTGAAATAAAGCTAACCTTTGTAAAGGAACGAAGGCCAACTCAGAGAACTAAAAACTGGACTCTTAGGGAACACATTTAACTTACATCACAAGGACTCTTATTTCCTGTTACACAAGTCAGGAAACGCAAGTTTGGCCCAAATCGGCAACAAGTAATTGCTAAAAAAAAAAAAAGGCAGGTTGTGTGAGTAATAATCTGTAATATTGTTTGAGGTAGAATGCACAATAAATCTGTACATTTTACAGGGCATAAACAGATTAGAAAGATAATAGCAATCCATTATTAGTTGACAACAGGAACATTTCAGAATCTCATTTCCAACATTTATCTATCTCTGCCAGTGGGTTCATATATTTTTAAAGTAGCAAAGTAACTACCATTAGTTGTCTTGGTGAGATCTTACTCCAGCCGTAAGGAAGGAAAACATTTTATAAGACTACAGTTCTCTAATCCATTAGAGTCATTACATTCAGGTGTTTTCTGGCTTTTTCTATCCACATGAGGCAGAGACAGTAATTATTTTTCAGAACATATTGGTGGGATATCAATCGCACCTGCAATAGGAGTTTTTTTAATTCAGAGGAGCAGTGTGCACTATGAGTAATAAATAGATCTGTGAGTTCCCTGTGGCCCTTGTGTATGTGTGAGAGACATCAGTGAAACTGAATATGTAGTCTTCAATTTCTTTTGAGACTCAAACTTCCCTAGATTACATTACTCTCCAGTAATGTATCCATAATTTCTGAATCAAGATTTCTTCCAAGATAAATATCTTAGCATATAAAAGTATCAATTTATATACCAGAGTGGATTTTTTTAAAATATTAAAGTTATTCGATTTTTTAAAGATACTATCAACTAGAAAGAGTAATGATAGGCAATGGTTTAGGATTTCTTCAACGCAATAAAAAGGACCTCTTTAGCCCACTATGAAAATGAAAAGCAGAAATATTATTTTATGTTATCACCCTTTGTCATTTCAACATGGTTCTAATAAAGATACAATTATTGTGTTTCAGAAAGAAAAAGAACACATTCTTTTTCTGAGTCTCATGATAAAAACGTGAGTCATTGTTAAAATGGAGTACTTAGTAAAACAAAGGGAATAGGTATACCCAAACACAAGAAAAATTGTTTGTGCTATATGATGACAATACTCAAGCTTTCCCTTCAGAAGTAATATGTTTTCTGTGCAGCTCCTGATAATTGAGAATACAGAGATCCTAATGTTAGCAGGTACTGATTGCTACCCTGGAGCTAAGCGCACACAGCAAATACCATTAAATTAATTTCCCAGTATTTACAAGAAAGGAGGATGCTTGGCTTTCCTTAGGGGAAGACCTCAGCATTTTGTAGAATTTGACTCCTAAATTGCCCAGTAAGTTTCAAAACTAATCATTTGATCACAAAATTGAGTAGAATTTTCAGAGATAAATTCAGAAATCATGGGTTTGCTAGTAAGTAAAAGCCCCAGAGAGAGCTGCTTCTTTATATTCTGAGATTTTAAAGTTTGTTTGTATACATTTCATTAAATTGCAAAGTTTTAAGAGTTTCTTGAGAAGATATGAATTTTGATTTCTTTATCCACACGTCTTTGTCACATCAAATGTTAAGGAATTTACACAGGAAGTAAAAAAAGGAATAATAATTGATGTATTTTAGTTAATTTTTCCAAAATAAAGATGAAAAAGAAACCTGTAAGACTCTGAGGAATATAAATAAATAATGCAACAGGAAGGATAGGCTGCCCACTTAAAGATCATGTGTCCAAGTACCTGTGTGGGTTTTCTGCTTCCAGCAAAGCAGAATACATAGGGTGTGAACTAAAGAGGGAATAGCCACAGGTATTGCAGCATCTTGCTGCATAGAAAAAGTTCCATGCAGTGCTCTGTAGCTCTTGATTTAGCCTCTAGAATAGTTACCAGTCATGCAATGACTATCATCTAAGTTGGCTTTGGCTTTGTTGTACAGTTCAAGAGAATTAATGCTGTTTTAATTTAAATGCTTGTGGTCATTTGCCTTTCCACTGGAATCAGTGCAGCTGCTCTGGATTTGCACTGATAAGAGCAGCCAGCACTGGCTTACATGGCCAAAACATAAAAAGCAGCAGCTCTTCTCAATGAAGTCATACCACCAGTAGCCCTAATTTCTGGTAATATGTTCATGAAATAATTCATTCTTAGTGATGCATTAATATTTGCAATACCAGCACAATTTCAGTATCTTTTTCTGAGGTGTGAACTTGTTCAGCATGCAACATAGATCTCAGTAGAAACTAATCCTCATATCACTTCATTTTTCACAAATACTTGATTTAACACCCAACAAAGTGAACCAGAGATTAAATATATGCTGAAAGTTTGTATCATAATAATGGAGCATAAACTGTTGAACATGTGTTGTTCCTAACTAAAATAAACTTTGGCTATTGTCATCTTCAAACTAAAATTGGCACCAGTTATATACATTGACTTCTTTTCAAGGTGTGCAATAAGGAGAACACCTTTGAGTCAGTCTAGAAAACACAAATTCAATTACCTATAAAAGCAGTAAAATCTGTAATTTCAAATTAAGATATGTTCACCTATTTCATTTATTTGTAACCCATGTAGAACCTTAACAGTGAAAAGGAGATCTCTTTTCTATTGTAAGAGACACAATATAAAGCTGACTACGTATTTATTAGTATTTCAAAAAATAATGTGAATGCCATTTATTAGAAAAGAGAGTGTGTGTAAGTTTTTTCACTAAAAAAATACAACGTCTCCTTATACAACAGTTGCAAAAGATTTTCAGTTAAAAAAGGCTCAGCTAGAGAGAGCTGGAAGGGCTGAAAGACTGCTCATGTATGGCATAGAGAAAAATGTTTCACAGGTACTATTTTTTATTAGGAAATAGTAAACTATATTGAGAAAGAAATTTTTAAATCCAGAACATTTCCATGGATATTCTGCCTAATGAGATTAAGAACAGAATTTGAGAATAATTACTTATGCAAGTCATGCTCACAGAGCTTTTATTTCCTATGATTTTAGGTTAAAGATCATGTTCAGTATAAGGGTTCTAGGCCAGTCATAGCTGTGCAAAAGGCTTTTTCTATATTGAGATCTCTTCTGGAGTCTAGTTACAACTGAGTTATCTTAGAAACAATGAGATTCTGGAACCAAGCATTATTGTACTGATGTCCTTGGAAACTAAGGTTTTTTTGATTCAGGCTTGTTTGGTTCTTTTCCTGATTTCCTTTCAGGATTTGTGCAAATGAATAAACAAAGACTTCTTTGTTATTTTCTCCTTCTACTGAAAAGCTGTCATTCAATGTTTAGACATTCAATAGCATTCAAAAGACAAGCATTACCAAAGGCTTTAAATGGTGATGAAAATGATGCAAAACATAAGAAACAGTAACAAAAATAAGATTCTGTAAATGATTTGATCATTGAAGAACTTCTTCTTGAGAATGTTCATTGTAAATTCTCCTTCTTCAAGAAAAAGATTAATTTTTGCTGGGGCAATATATTTTTCATAGAACTGGGACACAGTGTACTGCCCTTTTTTTTAAGTTCCTACTTCAGGGAAAATAAGAAAAATAGTGCATTACACACTGGATTTAATTAAAAGATCCAATAACTGATCGTGTTTCACTCGTAGCAGTCCATTAACATAAAAAAAATTAAAATGTTATTTGCCATAGCAAACCTGTTTGCAAGCTTGCAGAGTGCCAGGCAATGTTTTATCTTGACGTTTCACCTAATGCAACACATTAATTCATTTTGTGGATTTTTTTATCTTCGATTGGTAACGTAATTGGAAACTGTCAAAGAATTACATGTAAAATGAACACTAACCTCTGCTTAGTTTCTATGTGTCCTTTTGAAGGCAGAGACAATGTGTTATGCTTCCTAATGAGGTATCTGGCCATTTTTCAACCCCTCTTGTGTTCAAGCTTGACTAAATGATAAACTCTTTAATTGAGGGGCTGAAAACAACAACACTCACACTTTCAGAGAATATCATCACATACCCTACCTTTTGAAAGGTAGATTTTGCTGCTTCCTCTGAAGCCAGCTTCTTGAAAGATGTTGTGAACATATGAACATTTTTAATGAACGCTTTTTAAAGTGGGATTTCATATGTGAAAAAATTTATCATTTTTCTTATCACCTTCATTTTGATTACACATGTCCTTCAATTATTTAGCTTTCAAAAGACATAATTTGAAAGATTTATGAAAAAGAGGAAGGTAACATGCATGATGTAATTTTTGTTGTAAAATTAATGAGAGCTATAAAAATATGTGAGGCTTTAAATGAAACAATTATCTATGAATATGCTACTGAAAAACATTTATGCAAATACAGAAGACAGCTATTATATTGAACAGAATAAATAGTTCTCTGAATATTTACAGAGCTCTACAGCAGACACTCAAATATCAGTTTGTAGGCAGTGGGCAAAATAGCTGCCTAACAGTCAGAAAGAAAGAGAATGCATCACCCAATAACACAAAATAGCAGGAAGACCCTGAAAACCACATAGCCAGTAGTAAAGCCATATATACCTTGAATTGCCACTTTTCATCCAAACAGGTCATAATTGTGCAACTTATGTTTAATCAAAACTTTTGAAGAGTTTATACTAAATAGCTAATTTAAGTGCCAGTAGAAATCTCAAAGTTACATTTATTTTGTCACACTAGATTTTATCATTCATTCTTTTCATACTCTGTTTTCCCTATTCTGATATTAAAGTGGCAAATTACGAAAATGGCACAGCAAACAGAAGACTGGGGAAAAATATCTTTAAGTTCTTTCCCTCCTTGTTATGTCCACTAATGTAATTTTCACCTGCCAAAAATAAATTCTTATTATTTCTTGTTTTATTTTTCTATTTTTTTTTTTGTTTCACAGTTTTGAGGGTTTACATTAATGCAAATTTGAGAACTGTTTTGTAGGCTTGAACAGTGAATTTTTAAATACCATATAAATGTCTAATTACATTATCACTTGAATTTAATATGATATGGTGAGCCTAGTCTTGTGTTCCTATAATATAAGATAGAATTCAGGTAGTAACTTTAATTCAGAAATAAATAATGAAAGTTTTGAATATCTCCTTCTTGGCACTGATGAAAATAACAAAAATGAAATACTGAAAATAAAAAGCTGCACAAAATTTTACACAGTAGCAGCAATTTTATTCCTTTACAAGGAGATAGTGTATAATAAATAGTAATAACTGAAACAAAATACTCAAAGCCATATGATAGTTGTAGAGTAAAATTTAATCAGTAGTTAATAACCCCACATAGCTGAACTAATCGAGTTATACTTTGCAGTATGTGTGCCTTTACTCTGAAATCAGGTAACTCTTTAAAACCTTACAGAATAATTAAGAAATACAAAATCACCGAAATAAGACAAATAAATTCATCGCATTTCATATGAAAGGTGACTACATTTTGCAAAGGACAAAAAAAATTATTGATTATTATAATAAAATTTTTAATTTTTTTAAACTATTTTTTAACAATTACTGTTAGGAGCGGATAAGATTAAGGACATATACATCCTAAGAATGCAGCACAATGGCATCATTTTATCCTATAGAAAAGGAGGCTCAGGGGTGACCATATTGCTCTGTATAACTACCCAAAAGGAGGTTGCTGCAAGATGAGGGTTGACCTCTTCTCCAGGAAAGGACGAGAAGAAATGGCCTCAATCTGCACCAGGGGAGGGTCAGGTTGCTCTTCAGGAAGAATTTCTTCATGAGAAGGGCTGTTAAGCATCAGAATGGTCTGCCCAGGGAGGTTGTGAAGTCACCATCCCTGGAGGTGTTCAAGAAATGATTGGACATGGCACTTACTGCCATGATCTAGTTGACAAGGTGTTGATCGGTCTAAGGTCAGATTCAATGATCTTAGAAGTCTTTTCCAACCTAAATGATTCTGTGATTCTGTGGTTTTATAAGGAAGACATCTGCTAATTAGATATAACCCATCATTAGATGAAACAAAATTAAATGTAATAATTTAAAAACTACTTGCATTATGAACAACTAAAATTTGTAACTGAGAGAATATTTATATAATTAATAATTATGTTTGATGTTCACTCATTAAACTGATTCAGACTTTTAATGTAAGAATATAACATTGTTGACAGTTTTTCTTGAATTGGATTAAAGGGTTTTGCTGAAAGATTTGTTGTCAAAAATGATTTATTAAGCTAATGTCT
This sequence comes from Manacus candei, assembly GCF_025592945.1. Taxonomy (NCBI): domain Eukaryota; kingdom Metazoa; phylum Chordata; class Aves; order Passeriformes; family Pipridae; genus Manacus; species Manacus candei. The sequence goes on along the minus strand of NW_026138064.1, from coordinate 2,859,676 downwards.
AGAATAAATAGATGCTTGCAACATGCTACTTTCATAATAAAACCTTTCTGTCCTTTGACTTTTTGCATTTGTTTTCTTCTTTTTTTTTTAAGAACATCCTATTAAGAGAAAGGATTTAAATAAAACACTGAATATACGTAGAAGCCCATATAACGTTTATGTGCACACACCAAGTTTATTTAGATGAGAAGAAAGTTTTCAATCCCATTTCAATGAAAGCTGTTCTTCAAAAGTTTACTAAATTATGCATGAGTGTTTTTCCTCCCAGCAGCTCATATCTCCCCATGTGACCAAACTCACACAGAGACAATACACTCAAAGAATAATCAAAGACCTGGCTGATGTCATCACAAGGCCTCTTTTGATGATTTTTGAAAATGGTCTTGGGAGTCTGGAGAGGTTGCAGTTGACTGGAAGATGGTTAATGTTGTCCCAGTTTTCAAGAAGGATTACCCTAGAAACTACAGACCTGTCAGTCTCACTTCAGTGCCCGGTAAAATTATGGAGAAGATTTTTTTGGGAGGTATTGAAAAATACCTGAAGGACAATACCAATATCAGTCACAGCTGGCACAGGTTAAGGACGGGAAAGTCCTTCTTGTCAAACCTGATTTCCTTCTATGACAAGGTAACCCACGTAGCTGATCAAGGGAAGCCAGATGGTGTAATCATTTATGAATTCAGTAAAGCTTTTTACACTGCCTCTCACTGTATTCTTCTGGACAAAGTGTCCATCTCACAGCTGGAAAAACATACCATGTGGTGGGTGAGCAACTGGCTCACAGGTAAGAGTACAGAAGGTAATAATGAATGGGGTGACACCAAACTGGCGACATGTCACCAGTGGGGTTCCATGGGGCTCCATTCTAGGGCCAGTGCTCTTTCATTTCTTCATAAACCACTTGGATATAGGACTGGAAGGGATACTAAGTAAGTTTATCCATGATACTAAACTGGGAGGAGCTGTTGACTCCCTTGAAGACAGGGAGGCCCTGCAGAGAGATCTCAACAAATTAGTTGGGCAATCACCAACCATATGAAGTTCAGCAAGGAAAAGTGTTGGATTCCGCATTTGGGATGAGGCAACCGTGGATGTACAGGCAGACTGGGGAATGAGATGCTGGAAAGCAGTGCCACAGCAGTGCCTGGGGGTCCTGGTCGATGGCAAGTTGAATATGAGTCAGCAGTGCCCTGGCAGCCAGGAGGGCCAAACTTGTCCGGGGGGGCATCAGGCAAAGCATCACCAGCCGGGTGACAGAAGGGATTGCCTCACTCTGCTCTGCACTGGTGGGGCCTCACCTTGAGTCCTGTGTGCAGTTTTGATTCTATGATTCTAATATATTTTTTATCTCCTGCTTACAGATCCTATATCCTTCACATTCCTTCCTATCTTGATTGAAAAGTCTTCATGGACAAACTCAGATTGAAAACCAAGAAATCAAGAAATTCAGAGTGAAATGAAGGTAGTCTACTTAAAGTCTGATGCTGTTTACAATATAAAATTCCATCTTGTCATGATATTTAGCCACATCCCTATTTGAAAGATGAACAATCCCACAAGATTCAAGGGTATTACTTGCATTCTTAAATTTAAAGTTACAGTTTATGGTTTTATGACTGAGGTAAAATGTAGTCTGTATTGCTGGAATTTATTAGATCCCAGAGGCATGAGGCAAGTTGTCTGAGCATTAGCCTTGTGGACTGGGCTCATCTGGCATGCAATGCCACATGCTACATCCAAGACCACCTCATGGACAGAAAGAGGTCACTCCCTACATGCTGTGGGACTCATTTCAGGATGCAAGGGAAAATTTCAGACTTGTTATGGAATGTTTAGGGAAAGAACTGTCTGTGGTGAAAGGGAAATAAGGTGGGTGGGGGAGGAAAATTATGGGTAAAACTAAGGCATAAAGGATAAAAGAAGTCAGTTATGTGCAAACAGGGGCTGGTCAATACACTTATCTGGTCATGCTCTGACCCTGATCTATGCAGGCTGTCCTGTCTTCTCATTAATCTCGATTTCTAACATTTTTTGCTGGATGAAGGACTCTCTGAATTCATGTGTGTAGAGGCATCTGAATGCCTACCACTAGTAGGGGCCCACAGGTTATCAGAGGCTTGTACCTCCATGGTACCAGCAATTAGAGTGAGGGAGGATGTATATACCTGCAAATGACAGCTAGTAAATATCAACCAGGGTGTAGGATAAGCAGTCTGAGACACAAGTATCAAAGCCAGTCTAATCTTAGGCCAGATGTGTATAAATCGTGTATAAATTTCTTGCAGATTAGCTTTCTTGATAAAGACAACTGGAAGTTGACTACTGGAGGGACTGGGACCAGTTAACCTCAAGCGCTGGAAAGACAGTTAGGTCTGTCTGTCCACTAAAAGCTGTGCAGCACATGTACTGACATGGTTAAAGGTCCACACCAGCAGCTGGCAGAGGGCTGCAGCCTTAGGGGTGCCAGTAACCAGGCAGGGCAGGGATTCAGGAGTGCATATTGGACTGAACAAGTATCTGAGCCCAGCTGCTGGAAAGATTCACATATATTTGTGTAAACTTGCCACTAACAAAACTTTATTAGATCAGCCAGAACAGGATGAGGCCATTGGTGTTGGTTTTGTGTGAGAGCTGAGTGCATCTGTCTGTGCTGATCTATGTTGGTTGGCCACGTGTACATGTTGCATACATGTGTGTGTGCTTCTGTTGAGAATATGTGTTCAGCCTCATTATTTTTTGGGCCTGGAGGAATGAAGCTGCCTCTGCTGGGTTAATGAGCTCAATAATCTCTCTATCAGTATGCTGAAGACCGGAGTGGTTCACACGTGTCACCGTTTAAAGTACAGTACACAGCATTAAAGTACAGTACACAATGGATGCATAATTATCAAGTAGGCTTGTGCTACAATTGTAGTGAATCTGTGCTGAAATTGCCCAAAACTCCTGACTAGAAATAGACTGAAAACTTTAGGACATTTTTCTATGATTAATGTGCAAAGCATAGTCTATTTTGACAATAATGAAGTATAGGAAAATCAAGGCAGATAAATGCAGATCATAAGTAATGCAAAGTTTTTATCTCTTATCAAATCAATTGAATCTAAAACATCTGCTTTCTCTTTTGCATGTTGAGTTCTCTGACAATTGATAATCTAAATTGACATGAAGGCAAAACTTACAAAGATATTATTTAATTAAATAGGAAATATGAAGACTCTTTTCATAATACATTATGTGTAGAAAAGTGAGAAAATGGATCAAAGTGTTTCAGATTATCTAGAAAATAATGTATTGCAAAAGACAAACTATATATCAAAATAGCATTTTGTTCAGCCCTGTAATCTATGGGAATTATTTGAAGTTAAGTTTGGGTTCAGTTCTGGAAAACCAATAGGGCTAATCTGCAAAAAATATTCTGTATTCAAGAGCAGGACTGTGTCCCTGATAATAGTGGAAAACATCAAGGAATGCTGTGTAAATCATAGAATCATACTTCCTTCCTTCCTCCCTGGCAACCAGGAAGGAAGGCCTAAACTCAAAACCATTACAGCAGCTTAGGATCAGAAATGAAAATTATGAGGAACTATTTGCCAAAATTACTATTACTTTTCCAGTTAGTAAAATTTACCTATTTTTTGGGTCTCAACTGCATTTTGTAGTTTTGAATTTTTCACATTAAAGCATTTGTGACAAATTTCTATTGTTGGAGATGTCTGGAAAACTCTCCAGAACTATTTGTTTCCTATTAAACAATTAAGGGTATTTTTCTCTGTAACCTTAATAAATTAATCATATTTCATGATCCTAACTTATGGAATTCTTTTTCCCAAGATAGGCATTTTTTATGCTTTCCCTCCACACACAATTAGCAAACACACATAAAAAAGTTTGCGTCCTATAATGAGAAATAATAAGGCATATTTTTATTGTCATGCTTTACCACCTGTTTTTCTTCATCCCTATTTGCCTTTTGATTATAAAAACCTCTGAAACTAATTACTCCATGAGATAAATCACAGTTCTATTTTGGAGAAAATTTTGAGAGCTCTGTTAAATTGAAATCTTAGATTTTAGGCATTTGTTACAGTTTCTGCATAAACACTCTGATAATATAGTAATGACCATTTCCACATTAGTATGCCTTATATCAGGGTACAAAATGGCTTCACTGTTTATACTTCTGAACCAGAATATAAAGGATGTACTTTGTGTAAAAATAGTATTGTTTAGCACTCTTTAAAAAGTTGTACTCTGCCTCAGTTTCAGTATTCAAAAATATTCCTGCCTAATATATTTTTTGCTAAAGATAATCCTCCCAACACCTTCAGTAAAAAAGTTTAGTTTATTATCTTAGAAGAACAGAAATTTTCTCAGGTCAGGCTAGGGAATCATCAAATAATGGGATATTGAACTAGGAATTTTCCCTAGGGTTTTTTGAGACCTTTGGTACTCTTGACAAGAAGAGTTCCTTTGAAATTAAAATTAGGGCTGCTGGGTGCAGTATAAAATGTAGCTGATAAGTTTTTAAAGTGTCAGTATTACAGCAACTAAGAATGGCCAAAAACCAGGAATTCTATTTCAGCTTCTTTTTTAGGTTCTATATGGATTTCTGCTCTTATGCCAGAAAAGAAAGTAACTTCCTAAAAAATTTGTGACAGTCACAATGTATCCAATTACTTACCAGTCTATTGCTCAGTCACGGAATTAGCCTAGGACCCTGGTTGCAGTGAGCTGCATAAATCAGGTTTGGCTATGAATTTGAAATCCTTACAAACACTCTGATCTACAGAGTCACTACATTCCAACTCTACTCTGCAGAAACTATCCTGCCAACATATTACGGGAAAAAAGCAACAACAAAACCCACCAAAACTCCCAATACTAATTCTTTTTTTCATAATAAATCTAATCACAGGGCTAAGTAACAACACCCAGAAACTATTCTCTTGCTTGTCTGAGTTTTGGATTTTCAGTCATGTTATTTGAAAGATAACAATAAAATAACTGATCTTAAATGTATAGCTGGGGTTTGGTTTTGTGTGTGTGTCCTGTTACAAATGTTTTCAAACAAATCCAAATTAAACATGTACTTGAATGACTCCTAGCAAATGTGGATAGCTACCAACACCTGCACATGAACTCATACCATCTTGTAGGCATTTCACTGGTCACGTACACAGATCATTCAAGAAAACAGCAAAACAGACAAAAGAATGAGTATTCATTACAACTACCTATTCCATGAGGTATCTCATAGAATCGGGGATGGTTAAGATTTGAAGGGAACTCTTGGAGCTTACCTTGTCCATCCCCTGCTCAAGGAGAGCCATGTAGAGCCAGTTACCCAGAATCCAGTTGTCTTTTAAGTATTTCCAAGGGTGGAAACTCCACCACCTCCCTCAGCTACCCACATCAGTACTCAGTCACTGTGACAGTGAAAAAGTGTTTCCTGATGTTCACAGAGACCCTCCTGTGTTTTTTGAACTGGAGAGCCCAGCACTGCACTCAACACTTCAGCCTCACCAGTGCTGAGCACAGGGGAAGGATCATTTCTGCCAACCTGCTGGCAGCGCTGTCTTACACCACACAGGATACCACTAGGGTTTCTTTGCAGCAAAGGCGTGTTGTTGACTTACTTCATTTCCTTTACAAACAGGGAAATAAACTCAGAAATTCCTTCACCAGGCAATAATAATTTGTTTGTGCCTTATAAATACATAAAATAAGATTTATTAATTTACTCTGAACAGGAAATTATTTTCATGCTACTGCTATGCTGAAATCACTGTTTTTAGTTTTTCTAAGTACTTCTCACAAATAAGAGTTCTCAAAATGAAAATTTAAACTGAAGTAGCATGTATTCATTTAAATTGTATTTCAAGTCATTTCAAAATTGACTTTCAGGAAAGAAATTCAAGAGCAGTTTCCCACCAGAAAAAACACTTGTTTCTTTCTTCATGGACATACTGAAATAATTCATTTTATTTTCTATAAAATTAGTGTCTTTATATGAACAGAAAAATATGACATGAATAAGCCTGTCAGTGTTTTTTTCTTCGGTACAGATTTTATTTTCCTTAACCTGTACACCATCCCCTAAGGTTACTTAGTGGAAGACAATGCCTGACTGTCACACATAACCTTAGTGAGTCTTTTTGTCAGGGGGTGATAACCCCATTTTTAAAGTATCTTGTACTGTTTTAGAAATAGACAACTTCCACAACATATATGTCAATGCAAATTGAACATTACCCTTTTCAGAGTTTTACTTACAGATTAACAGTGAAATCTGAATTTCTCTTAACAAGCAATGGAATCATTAAACTTTCCATTGAGTTAATAGGAGTCTGGCCTTGCAAGGGTGTTGATTTTAACATATTATCAAATTCAGCTATTTCAAACTCCTACTAAAAATTTAAAATAAAGTTGGCAAATAACATGGTAAAGTTATAGAAATGGATGTAATTCTGTCAGCATAGGTAGCACCATTGACAGCTTTTGAAAATGAAAATGGAACCTGGAACAATCTAAATGCTAGTTTGAAAACAGAGAAGGAGCTGGAGAAGGAAGGTGTTGTTAATTGTTATTTTCTTTTAGGGTAACTACTAACAAGCAGATATCATTGGTGTGAATGGAAACACATTTTGTTGTTTTATGTAGATACAGGATAAAATAAAAAAATTCAAATTTTACTACTTCAAGATTTCCCTCCCTATTGTGCCAACTTTTTTTTCTGTTTCAATAGAAGCAGAGTAAACGGTGATTCACTACCTGTGAAGTTAGTCTCTTGAATACCACAAACAGGAACTCATTTTATATTTCTGGTATTTTAATTTAAAACTGACATAAAATTCCTACCTTGAGCAATTCTGAAGAGTGGCTTCACTGTCTTGCCAAGCTCAGTGTTGTGAGACAGTTAAAAAAAAAAAAAAAAGAGATTCTTTATTACTTGCTTTAGCTGGTAGGAAAGCTTGTCAGTTTTCATGCCTGCAAAGCCTGTGTTACAGACAGGGTTAGCAACAGAATTCAAAATTCAGTAGGCAAAGTAGATTTGATTTTGTGCAGGCAACTAAACTACTTTCCAGTGCATGTGAATTTTTTCCACTTGATTTATTTAAATTATCTAGGCCTAATCTGCAAAGGGACAGATGAAACCTAGTAGGTATTGTTGCCTAAAAAGACTGCAGGGGTTGGGAGGGAAAGATTCCAGGCCAATTTAGTGTATAAGATAAAGAGAGTAGGTCCTTTAATCTCAGGCCTGAGGCCCAGGGAATACACATGACGCGCACATCTCTAGACAGTGGTTCTATGATTTCATAATAAGGTCCATCCAATCCCAGATCAGTCTACCCCAGGTTCTGCCCCTCAACACATCCCTTTGGGAATTGGGTTTGGGGTCTTTGGGACCCCTTCTTCCTCATCTTCATCTTCTTTGCAGCACACACAGTCCTTGGAGTTCCTCCAAAGTTCTGGGCTTGAAGGTCACTGCATCTGTGTGATATCTTCTGATCCATGCCTTAGGGTGTTTTTCTACAATTCTACCTTGAAAATGGAATTTAGAGGAATTGCTATGGAATGGGGTAACAGAGTTGGGTATGTGTAACTACTATGCTAAGAGTAAGGGATATAATACAGCTACACTAAAACCTACATTCACTACACAATTATTTCTAAAATCTACGAAAGCTAAAAAAATCAAAAACTCTGAGGCATCAGTATGTGTTCAGTTTTTCCATAGGATTCAGTCCTTTAAACTAGGAGGTAATCTCTGCACTATTAACTTCCAAATAAACAAAGTACTTCATAAAATGGTAGTAAAAGAATTCACAAATTCTCGCCTTCCTCCATTTTTTAGTTGCTGCTTATTTTATACACCAAACCAAAATCCAAGCAGCAGGAATTTGGCAGTGTGCCAGTGTGCTATTAAACTGTGTTTACAGGGATGTTTTCCCCATACAATTTTATGAGAAGCTATTTTCTATAGCTTTTCATTAAAGGAACCGAAACGTGAAGCTCACATCTTGTTTTCTCAGTCAAAATTGCCCTGTGAGAAGAATTTTGGAGTTTTTTCTTCTTTCTTCCTGCACAGGACTTCTTTATTACCTTGAACTTTTTCTCAGAGTAGTACCTGCTACACATCTACTCAGTTTTAATACAATCTCCACCTTTTGAGACTGTTTTTAGTTGCCCTGCATAATTAGGAAGTGTCAACAGACAAACAGCTTCAGATTTTAGTCCATGTGTACACCTATGGCAACTGAAAATAATTTTGGGAGTAGGAAATATCCAGTCTCTTGCAACTGCTGCACAGTGATTTTTCTCTGTATGAAGGCTCTAAACAACAGTCACAAAATCACAGTCTCCTAGTGAAAGGACAGTTTTCTCTTGTGGGGATAGTCAAGAATTGACAGCAGTGCCAAAATCTTCATATAGCAAAATGTCAACCAGTTGGTTGTTCCCAATACTTGAAAATAATGTAATTAAAAGTAATTTTACAAAATTTTAGAAGATTTTTTTAAAATATTTTTGAAAAGATGGCTTTTTGATAGTCTTATCCTAACACATTTCTTTATTATCTCATATGCTTGATCCCTTTTAAAAGAGTGTTCCTCTTTATGCGTAATTATGATTCCATTTTAGCATCTCAGATCTCTGCTATCATTTCATTTAATTAAATGGCACCAACTAATGCTGCAATTAGGCTGAAACACCACAACACAATTATTCACAATTTTACATTTTTCTTTCAGTTGTTCTCTGTTACTAGTTTTTCTTTTGTTAGTCTTCCTGCTTCAATAATACCTCAAGAGATGCTACACATTACCAATTGAATTAAGGACTGAATAAGAAGACAGCATTGACTAGAGATCAAGGATGATCATGATGTGATTATATTCATTAGAAGCAAGCAGAGGACAGTGCCAAATGGGCTGAAAAGCAACACAAAATCTTACATGCAGAGACACACATGCATATTAAAAATTGGGACTTCAGAAAAGCAACTTTGTAACAACAAGTATGACATTATTGTTTAAAAGAAATTAGGTAGAAATACAGGGGCATATGGAATTCTTAAAAGAGCATGTTGGATGCCCAGAAATCCACAATCAAGAAAGAAGGTAAGTAGAGTAAGAGACAGTAAGTAGAAAAAGAAAAGCAAACAACGAGAATTGAATTGATTGTAAATAATTTTTAAATTATGGGTTAAATTTGGAAATTTAAATGTTGAAAAGAAAGGTGTTGAATAGCTAATGGAACATGAGCAAATAATCTGCACGATGGAAGAACAGTAAGAAGGGATATATGAGTCACTTAAGTATTTCAAAATACTTACAAAAAAGCAAAAGGACCTTGGTCTTACCTCTTCTAAAATGTGTAATTAAGACTTCAACTCACTGGAGATCTAGACCAAGGAGACTCCTAGAGTGTGAAAGGCATACTGGATTCTAACAAATACAGTTGTTGAGAAACTAGAATTAGCATGCAAATCCAGCAGATGCTGTGTTTGTGTGTTTGGAAGCAAAATTATAACAGACAAAACCCACATAGTATTTTAAAGGCCACGAGGAACTGTGAAAGGTGGTGATTAAGACAGATTTCCCAGTAACACTGTTTTATCAGGTGGTCCAGTTGGTATCCTCCAAGAACTCATTAAGCACTAATTAATACTGAAGATGACAAACAATTTTAAAAATTTCTGAACATCAGAGAGAATCCTTAACTCAAGAAATTTGCCATTATTTTATTTATATTAAAAGCCACAAGAAACTGTAAACCTGCTACCAAGAAATCAGTTGCACATAAATTAACTGAAAGATTGCAACACACAAATTAACTGAAAGATTGCAAAAAAATGAAAGATTGAAAAATAATCCTACCAGACAAACTTTTATCAAATAAGCCACACTAATTTTTGATGGGATTATAAATTTAATTGGCAAAGATAACTGTCTGGAAATTAATGCAAATTTCAATTTAGGACATATTCTCAGTCCTAGAGAAGGGAATTAGGATATAAGAACTAAGGTAGTGCTCCAAGAAGTATATTTTATAACTATCTCTACGTGTCTTACTGTTTAGAGTTCTCATTCCTCCTCCTGACTGTGAGAAATGATGCAACAGAAAATCATAACATCATAGAAAATTCTTAGGTGGAAGAGATCTAATGAGAATCACCAAGTACAAGTCCTGACTCCACACAGGACAACCTAGAAGTTAAACCACATATTCCATAAACCATAAATCATTCCTCGAACAATTACAGGCTTGGGGCCATGATCAGTTCTGTGGGAAGCTTGTTCCAGTGCTTGACCACGGTTTCAGTAAAGAACCTTTTCCTAATCACCAATCTGAACTCCCCTGATGCAGTTTTAAGTCGTTCCCTGGAGTCCTGTCAGCAGACACCAGAGAAGAGATCAGCATCTCCCCTTCCACTCATGAGTAAGGTATAGACAGCAATGAGATCACCCCTCAGAGTCCTCTATGCAGAACAAACCTAATATCCTCAGCTGCTCCTCATAAGCCATGCCCTGTAGTCCTTCCACTACCTTTGTTGCTCTCCTTTGAACACATCCTAATATTTTTATGTCCTTCTTATATTGTGGAACCCCAAGTTGTACACAATGCTGGAGATGAGGCTGCACAAATGTTGAGCTCAGCAGGATAAGCCCTTCTTTCTCTCAAAAGGCATCAGAACTCTTCATTGGCCAGAGAATATATTTCCAGTATACCTACTAAACATTGCCCTTATAATTAGACCTTTTGTAGGAGGAATGGTGCCTACTGAGCAGCTGAAATATTTCTTGTATCTTAATTTGTTTGCTTTTATTTAAAAATGCATGTTCAAAGGAGGTCTAACTTTGGCCTGAATTTTAATTCAGATGTTTCCAAGCTAAACTGTAAGAAAATAATCACACCAGTGGTTTTTTTAGTTGTTTGGGGTTTGGATTTTTTCTTTTATGAGATAAATAATACTTTATTGATAGTACTGAAAGAGACAGTTATTGTCTAAGAGGTTGTTTGTTTGTAATGATTTGTACTACAGTTGATTTACTGGCCAAAGCCTGCTTCAGAGAATGTTGTTTTCATGAAAAAAATAAGATCAAGAATATGTGTTGTTTACTTTGGCTGAACGCCCGGTGTCCACCGAGACTCCACCCAACCCCACCCAGAGGGAAAAGGAGGAGGGAATGGGGGAGAGGAAAAAAACTTGCAAAACGGCGACTGCTGAGAAAGGCGGTTTTATATTTATACAAAAAAGAAAGAGAACTATAAGCACTATACGCACAGGAAAAACTGACAATAAAGACTACTTTCCCATGAAAGGTGTTTTCCTCCTCCAAAAACAGCCGTCTATCCCACACAACTGTCCCAGAAGAGAAGAAGGAAGTTGTTTCTTCTCGTCTCTTTGTATCTGAACTGACATAATATGGTATGGAATACCTTATAGTAAAATATACATCAGGTGACCTATCTTAGTTCTGTTTCCCTCACAGGGAGGGTTACAAACCCACTACGATATGGAAAAACACTTTTCAAAGTGAGTACCAAATTGATGAGGTCAAAGAGGAGGTGGGTTAGCTTGTGACTGATTAAAAGTAAATGCACTTTACAGTGAATAAAAAAAAAGAAAATGCAGGTTGTTTCAGGTTTTTCAGGCTTTGTGAGGGTTTTGGGGGGTTTTTTTGTTTTGCTTTTTGGGTGTTTGGTTTTTTTAAACAGAGTAAAAATATAACCTTAAAATCTTAACATTTAGTAGATAGTTGCTCCTGAACTAATTACCTTTCCAACAAATGAGCACCCTTCCAGTATTTATTTATCTGGACCAAAATTGGTTATTTACAGCATGATGCATTTAAATATTACCCTGCGTCCCACAAATTCTCAGCACAATAAAAAAGACCAAACAAACAAATGAACAGGTTGTTTCATGGTCAAGCTTTCCTTTGTCCAAAATAATAGTAGACATAATTGTCATTTTTCTTTCTAGTTTTATAATAAGCACATTTCATTGTGTAGTGAGTCTACAGTAAAGCATTCTTTTAAATTACAGTAATTACAAATTAAATTACAGTAATTTCAAAAAAACTGCTGGGACTACACAATGCAGCTTTCAAACACAGATACACTGACTAGCATGGTGGAGGTGGGAGACCACAGGGCATCTTATTGTGAATAAGTACTTCTTTAAAGATTAATGTGTTTGCACATCATAGTTTACTGAGCAGCAAGTGAAGTCTTACTGAACAGTTCAGACTTATTTTACCTCTTCTGCTTTAAGTGTAAGACAGTATTCACTGTGAGTTAGTCTTTCTCCTGTGTGGCAAATGTTTATTAATGGAACCTTTTCATGTGTATACGTATTTGATAGATTACAAATTATTTTCATTGAATAACTTTTTTTCTGAAGGATAACAGGATTTGCTTCAATATCCGTGCTGGCTATCCACAGTCTCTGTGGGTTAAATACAACTGTTTCTTGGTTTGACTTTGCATTCACTGCCATGGGATCAGGATGATTGGCTGGAAGCACCCAATTTACTCAAGGCAGAGTTCCACCTAATTGGAAAAGCTTTTTAAGATACTTCCAGAAAGTATCTAGCAGGTGTCAGCAGCTGTGTGACACTGCTGGAAGGGCACTGGAGGTGGACGGCAAAAATCATGCTTGCAATTGAGGTTACTTCTTCAATGATTAACTTTAAAACCTAAACAAGACCCCCTAAATAACATTTGCATGAATTCCTCTCTTAGAGAAAGTTTCTAGCCCTGGAACAGATGAATCCTGGTTGCACGTACACATCAACATCTAGGATTTTAGGAGCAGCAGGTCAGTCACCAAAACAATGTTTTCAAGATATTCTCCTTCTTAGCCTGCCCTTTATTGAGATGTCAAATGAAAAGTGTTCACCCCATCCTAGGAGAAAGAAAGAATATGTGACATTATTTATAAAATCATTCCTAGTTTGTCTATTAGTAAATGAAGGCCTTTAGATGTTGCCCTTATTCTTTTCACCTTTAGTTATCACCTAATGACTTCCAGCAAGTCTTTTTCCCTTTCTAGTTTGAACCTTCAAGCAAATAGATATAAATATGGAATATATCCGTCTTTCTGCCTCTGCCTGTCCATTCTCTTTTTGTCTTTAATATAATCAAAATCACATGAGTTAACCAGCAGATCTCTTTCATATAAATTATAATGTTGGTAATATAATAGAACTCTTCATGTTTATGTATCAATAAGAGAAGTGCTGGATATCATGGCTGGGCTTCGTGAACGAAGATTTGGGAAGGGCTCTACCCACGTTTGCTACAAGCGCACTAGTGGCTAAAAAGACCAATACAGGATAGGCACATCCAGTTGCAGAAGGCACAGCAGAAAGACTCCTTAGGTGGTATATTCTGCAAGACACGATTCTTTCTGTGTTGTCTTTTCTCCTCAAGGGTGATCCTGCGGGCGTTCTCAAAAGCATCAGCAGCGTTATAGATGGCGTGTCTCCAGGTCTCCCGATTTGAGGCCAGAGTAGACCAGTTATGTTGATCAATGTGGCCAAGGCTGAGATGTTGTTTCAGGGAGTCCTTGTATCTTTTCTTTGGGGCTCCTTTCTTGCGGCAGCCGGTGGCAAGTTCACCATAGAGCAGGATCTTAGGGAGGCGGTGGTCCTTCATCCTGGAGATGTGTCCTGCCCAGCACAGCTGTGTTCTCAGCAACATGGCCTCAATACTTGTGATTGCTGCTTGTTCTAGAACAGATGTATTGGTCACATAATCTGACCAGTGGATGTTTAGGATTGTACGGAGACAGTGTTGATGGAAGCGTTCTAGGAGTCGCAGGTGGTGGCAGTAGATGACCCGTGATTTGGATCCATATAAAAGAATAGACAGCACTATGACTCTGTAAACACTGATCTTTGTACTTTTCTTCAGGTGTTTATTATGCCAAACTCTTTTATGGAGTTTTCCAAAGGCACTATATGCCTTTGCTAACCTGTTGTCTATCTCTCCATCAATCTTACCGTCCGAGGAGATGAGGCTACCTAGGCAATTAAACTGCTGGACTGATTTGAGCTCTGATTGGCCAATGGTGCTATGGGGATGATGGAAGACCTCTTGAGGTGCAGGTTGATAGAGAACTTCTGTCTTCTTCCAGCCCAAAGAGCTCAGCAGCATCTGCAAAGCAGGGTGTTAAATGCTGCAGAGCTACTTCTGTGTGGGTGACAAGGGCAGCATCATCAGCATAGAGCAGCTCCTGGACAAGGTGGTTTAAGGTCTTAGTGTGGGCCTTCAGTCGCCTTAGGTTGAATAGGCTTCTATCAATTCGAATGTAGATACCGTCCTGATCCTTGAGGTCTGCCGTAGCCCTTTGGAGCATCATGCTGAAAAAAACTGTGAATAGGATTGGTGCAAGAACACAGCCTTGTTTCGCACCGTTGGTTATTAGAAAGGGCTCAGAAAGTGCATCACCATATCTGACTTGGCCGTGCTGATCCTCACGGAGTGAGATGATCATTTTGAGGAACTTGGGGGGACAACCTAAATGTTCCAAAATCTGCCACAGACCTCTTCTGCTCACAGTATCGAAAGCCTTGGTGAGGTCAACAAAGGTTACATAGAGATCTTTGTTCTGTTCCCTACACTTCTCTTGCAGTTGTCTGAGAACAAATACCATGTCTGTGGTGCTCCTGTTGGTTCTGAAACCACATTGGCTTTCAGGTAGAATTCCTTCTGCTATAGCAGGTATCAGTCTTCAAACGTATTCTTGCAAGGATTTTGCCAGCAATGAAGAGCAGAGTAATACCACGGTAATTTGAGCAGTCTGATTTATCGCCTTTCTTTTTATACTAGGTGATGATACTGCATCACGAAGGTCTGATGGTAGTTTGCCTAGTTCCCAACAGCGCACCACAAACTCATGAAATTTGGTATGGAGTGCGAGGCCCCCATGTTTCCAGACTTCAGGTGAGATTCCATCAACCCCAGCTGCCTCGTCAATTTTCACCTGCTGTAGGGCCTTAAGGGTTTCTCCCAACGTGGGGGCAGTATCCAATTCATATTTCACTGGTTACTGTGTGATGTACTGAATTGCTGAGTCTTGGACTACACGACTAGTACTGAAAAGAGTCTGAATGTGTTCAGACCATCAGTTCAGAATGGAGGTTTTATCTGTCAGAAGCGTTTGATCATCTGCGCTGGGTAGAGGGCTTTGGACCTGGTATGTAGGCCCGTATGCTGTTTTCAGGGCCTCATAGAATCCTCTGTGATCACCCATATCTGCACATAACTGAGTTTTTTCAGCTAGATTGATCCACCACTTGTTCTGGATGTCACGGAGTTTCTGTTGGAACTTGCTGCATACAAGAAGAAAGGTTGCTTTTCTTACGTGACAGGATGGCAGTGCAGGGTGTGCTTGGTGAGCAGTTCTCCTCTTCCTCAACAGTTCTTGGATCTCTCGGTTGTTTTCATCAAACCAGTCCTTGTTCTTGCAGAGGACTGCAGGATGCTGTTTTTAATAAGGTGCCAAAGTGTTTCAGGAGAGGCATCTATAAAATCTATGGAATGGTTTTCGAGCCTAGTTTGAAGATTTGCCTGGAATCTGTCTCTCACTGTGGTTGATTGGAGATTGTTAACTTGGAGTCTTCTCCTTGGGATACTGACCCTTTTAGGTTTGAACTTAAGACTGAAGTTAAGTTTACAGCGCACAAGCCGATGGTCTGTTTGGCATTCTGCGCTGGGCATCACGCGGGTGTGGTGGACATCATGGACATCTCTCCTTCACACCAAGACATAATCGATGAGGTGCCAATGCTTAGATCTAGGATCCATCCAGGTTGCCTATAGATTATTTTTCTGCTGAAAGATAGTGTTAGTGATGGTGAGCTGTTGCTCCGCACAGAATTCTAGCAGAAGTCACCATTATTGTTGCAGTTTCCAACACCATGCTTGCCTAATACTCCTTTCCAGGCTTCAAAGTTCTTTCCTACTCTGGCGTTAAAATCACCAAGGATAATGATCTTGTCATCTGCAGGAACCTTTTGGGTAAGGCAGCGCAGGTCTGTGTAAAATTTATCTTTTTCGGCAGGGTCAGCTTGGAGAGTTGGGGCATATATACTAAAGAGGACGACGTGTTGCTTTTTGTGTAGTGGAAGGCATAGGGAGATAATGTGATCAGAATGACCTGTCGGTAGATTTTAGAGTTTAGGAAGAATAGAGTTTTTGATCATGAAGCCGACTCCTGAGAGATGCCTTTTGATTTTGGGTTTACCTGACCAAAAGAGTGTGTAGCCAGCACCCTGTTCTCTAAGGCTGCCTTCCTCATGGAGATGATCTTCACTGAGAGCAGCTATGTTGATATTGAGACGTGATAGTTCGTGGGCAATTAGGGCAGAGCAACGCTCAGGATGTCCACTATCTGCAGAATCGAGCATGGTTCTGGTGTTCCAGCATGCGAGAGTCAATTTGCGAACACCTTTGGAGGCAGGTGCATGCCTTTGTCTTTTGATCTTTGTGTGACCGCATTAGTAGAAGATGCCCGTTGGTCTGCGGTTAACCAACCGGGTGAAGGTGGAGATGAGCTTTGTTTAGGCCACCTTTTCTAGGCCCCTCTCCGAGTGGAGCAAGCAGTGCTGTCCTTGGAAAGGCTGCCTGGTCGTTCAGGGTGCTGCCCCAAGAGACTGTCATCTCCGGTCAGTCTCTAATGACCAATATCCTGAACCACCTGCATGCAGGGTTGGGTCTGCGGCTTCCAGTGCACCTTTCACCTGCCGTTTCGACCCTCACCTGTCGCTACAGGGCTTTGCAAATGTGGGGAAAACCTTTGAGCCTGCGCAGTGGATTTTTTAGGTGAGACAGAGTATGTGCGGAACTGGGCCCACCCTTTAATCCTAAGGTTCATCCGCCAGGGCCAAGCAAGTTTGGATGGTGGCAGCAAGGTCCCAGGACGTAGGTTTAATTAGAGTGACCTTCTCTTAGATGGATGGCCTTACAGGGCTAAGTGAGCTCCATCTGCCTGGGTTTGGAGTTAGAGTTGTCCTTCTCTTAAGGATGACTGCCAGAAGGCTAACGAGCTCATCCTGCCCACAGATGTATTGTATCTGACCCTATGGTTTTGACCTGTCTGGCATGGGCAACCCTGCCAAAGGCATGTATCATCACCAGCGTATCTCGCAACCACACAAGGGCACACAGGCTTCTTTCCCATTAAGATGGTTAGGGCAAGCCTTTCACTCACTACTTTTCTGCCATCCATCTATATTCAATCCCAGGGAAATACTCAGGAACATCCTTTTGTCCTGACCACCCTTTCAGGAAGCAGCAAATATATCCAGAACATACCGAACCTGGACAGTAACTGCAGGTGAGCCAAAATCAAATCGTTCCGGCCTCCATACTTCTCAAGGCCCTAGCCCGGCTGAGACCCCCAACCCCCAGAAGAACCCGTTATCCACCCTGACCTTACCCTCCCCCACTGTGTTACCTCATATCTTCCCACGCACCATTTACCTGTGACACTTCACACAGGGTTGCCCCGCCTGCCCTCCCACCAGTCCGAGGACTGGCATGGCCTGCCTGATACCCTTCCCCTACCCCAAACCGGACCAGCAAACCTCTGTGTGCTCTGAGGCTTCCCCTCTCCTCTCCCATGAGGGTGCAAAACCATGCCAGTGAAGCTCCCACTCTTCTTTCCCCAGTGGAGGGGGGGGGGGCAGCCCTGCATGGGCCCGGGGGCAGCCCTGGGTCACACGGCCCGAGGGGGGGAACCCCCGCAGCCTGGCGCGGTTCCTAGGGGGGCCACCCCTGCTGCTAGATGTAGGCATCATCAAAAATAATTCTGTTGCAGTTACAAATAAGGTCTCTTGCTATGAATATTCTGACAATATTTGGTGTCACACAGTCAAACAAGACATGCCTAATCAGAAAAATTCAAAATAAGCTGACTAGAAGAGTGGCACTGTTTTTAATCTTTCCATCACTTTTCCCTCTCTAACACCTTCATTTAAAATTATTTCAATGCACTTCCATATATGTCCTAGTTAGGACAGCTGAGATCAGTTCATCATGGTGGGTGTAACCCAAAACTGTGTATTCTATAGCCTTCCATGTCATTTCCCAGAAACTAGACTATTGTTGTCAATAGACTATTCGCACCCTCTGCCCATAGAGCCTGACTCCTCAGGCTATAAACTAGGTGTTAAGAGGCCTGTGAGATAGGAGGATGTTTCTGTCCTCACACCCTTTGTGAAACTCCCCGCCCTGAGGGGAGCACCAAGCATTCCTGCCTGAACTGGAGGATATATAATCTTGGAGTTTTGGAACATTTTTCAACCCACTCGTGGGATCCAGAGGACGGCTGCATCTCATCGCTCTCAACCAGACTTAGACCACCACTGGACTGCGATCACCACTTTTGGCCAGACTGCAGCAGCTCTCCCACCAGCAGGTTCTTCCCCTCTCCCTTTACTTTGGACTCAAGCGGGGCCCGAGGAACACCACTTTGTTCATGCCCCAGGGTACTGGGTTATACATTTGGGTTTTGTGGGTTGAGACCAATTATTTGTTTGTATGATTGTACTTACTGTATTATTTTAATAAATTGTTATTCTGATTTATAATTTCTCCTTTGAGTTGAGTTCATTTCCCCTGCTGGTTAACTCTTAAACCAGCACAATATATTTTAATTGTGCAAGGATTAATACTGAAAATTTGTAATGTTTTTTGATGGATTTTTTTCTTTCATCTTTCAGTGTTAGAGTACTTAATCTATAAATCCTCCCCCAATGCTCATAGAAATACAAAACCACTGTGAATATTAGCATTTGGATCCAGCTGACTTCTGGATTACTTCAAATCCCATTGACTTAAGAGGAACTGCCCAATAAAAAATTCCATCAAAACTGCTCAGCTGATTTCAGCGTTAGTCTTCAAAATATCTGCTTTGGAGCTATCTTCCTTATAAAGGTACGGTACATTCACTGCTTTGTACTTACTTACACTGTGGAAACAACCCTGCAGTCAACAAACCTGATCTCAAACTATCATCATCCATCATCAGAAAAAATGTTTAAATAGATCTGGTTTACAACTCAGGCATACTTATTTAGTTTATCAGCTGGATTCAGAGGGCCTACAACAAATTTCACTCAGGCTGAAAGATCTCATTGAAAACAGTTTTGTTTGCTATGGCAACAAAAGATATTTGCTAAATTTCAGAGCTGGCATAACAAAACAATACAGAAAGAATCATCTAAAAGTTCCTTCTGCCATTTTAATAATTCTTCTTGGGGAGCAGGTGCAGATGTCAGATGCTATAGTGCTGTAACTGCTGACCTGAGATAAAAAAATTGCCCACAGCAAGCACTCCCTTTAGAACCACTATGGTTCCATTTCAGTTCCTCTAAAACTATTCTCTATAAGCCTGATGCATTAGTAAAGTCTTAATTATCATAAGAATTATCTTAATTCTGGGAAGCCGGATTTGCAGTGCAATCACTTTTTATAAAAGCTCCAGCAAGCAGTTATGGTGCAGCCATTCATTTGCTGCTTGTAAACTAAAAAGAATAGCACAAACCCCGCTCTCACTCCCCCATAACATTCTGAAATACTTTCTGAAATACTTTTTCCTACCAGAAGCAAAGCAATTTCTAAATTTACAGTCTCTGAGGTTTGGAAATCCATTAGTGCATAGTTCTCCCTTCCTCCCATCTAAATTAATCTCTCCAGAAAGGTAAACCATCGAATTATAGCTAGGCTTGTGTGAGAGATGCGAAAGACTCAGTGACCATTACTAAAGTACCGTAAATAAACCTTGTGAAACTCGTCACAACCACTCTATTAATGTATATGTGATCTCAGTGAATTGATGCACATTCTCTGAAGACATTGTTTCCTTCCTATTTTCTAAGACACCCTGCTTTTTTAATGACTTGCCTTCTGACTTTGTAGTAGGTTTGTACAGTCAAATAATACTTTCCTTTCCCGGAAGGAACAGGTTGACGTACTATGTTACATCAGCCCAGATATAGAAACAGACGGAAGGAAGAGAGCTCTCTCTTCTCTTCTAGGCACTGAGTGAGGCAGTTTCGGGTCAGTTCCTTCAGGGGGGAAGAATAAACATCGGTTGTGTGAGAACTATCTCTATTTTAAGCTCTTCTTTGTATGCATATTGCTTATAGTGTTTATCTATCTTTGTGTAAGTATAAATAATTTTCCTTAGCAGCCCTGGAGTAGTTTTTTTTCCCTTTCCTTCTTTCCCCTCCTCCCTGGAGGAACTGGGCACAGGCTCCATAGACACCTGGTGTTCAGCCAAAGAAAACAACCACAGACTTACAGGTTTGATAGGGGCAACAGTACTTTGCAGACCTTAACTTGCAAATTTATCTTCAAACATAAGGTAAATGAAAGTCATTCATATAGCATTGCATTTCCTTGTTCCTTCTTTCCACTTTTGCCAGAAAATAATACAAATTTACAGTTGCTAATTACTGGGAAAAAAAGAAAATCATGAGACAGGGGCTGATATTAAAGCAGGAAAATAAAGTTGTTGACTGCAAAGACACAAAGAGCTAGACTTTGTTTTGAAATCATCTTTTTCTTCCCTAAATATACCAACAGTACGAAAGTACAAAGAAGATAACTGCTCTTCTAACTGATTTTGGGGCTTGCTTATTTCATTTTGGAGTTTGGGGGTTTTGTGCCTTTTTTTTTTTTTTTTTTTTGAGAAAATGGGCAGTTGTAAGCCATAACATAGTGTAAAAAATGATACTTCAGTTGCACAATAACATCTCCCATTCCCACTTGCAGAGCACAGCATGTCACCTGTAATCATCAGTTCTCAGCTGGAAGCCCACACCACTTTCACTTGACAAATACTTTTCTTTGTTGCTGTTTTCTTCTTTTGTGCTGATGTATGTGGTTGGTAAAAGATTTACGGAGCAATTGTTCATCACAACACTTTCATTAGATACACAGCCACTCAAATAGACTTTCTGACCTCTGATGTACTGAGGCCTGATGCTGAGGAAGCATTTAATAGAATTTCCTCTGACAATCTAGAAATAGCAATACCCCCTTTTTTTTTTCTTTGCACAAAAGCCATGTCAATTAACACAAGTACTTATATTCAAAGAAAATACATGAAAAAGGCAATGCCAATCTGAAGTGTGAAGCTCTTAACATAAATCACATCTTCCTAGATGGTGCTTTCTCTCCTCAAACTGTACATTATACCAATTGCATAATCTAGATTACATGGTGGAACTGGATCAATCTCTCCCATTTGAAGGTAAAATTTCTTAACTCACCTATTAAACAAACTTCTCCTGGATGACTTTACTTTATTATTTTTCTTGAAATTGAGATGGGAATCTCTTTTCTTTATTTAATTGCAATTTCTCAGTGAAGACATTTGTGCCTTAGAAATGGATAGCTCATTTCACTGGCTTTATCTCCCTGTTTCAAAACACTTATTGCAAGCCTCCAAACAAGCCATAAATCATAAAACCTAGGATTAAAAAAAACAACAACAAATCACTTCAGAAAAAATAAGTCTCTCCAGTGAACCAAAAAAAATAAAACCTCTCTAGTTCCCTGGTCTAGGCAAACTGTCATTTATTAAGGCTAATAAATAAATAAATTTAAAAACCGCCCAAATGTATGGGCTAGAAAAATGCTGTTTATTGAGGTTCTTGTAAATAAAGTTTTTTCTTGCAAATACTTTTCCTACAAGTCCATATAAGCTACCAGAATACTATTTCTTCACCTTCAGTAAACTCAATAACACCCCTTCTGAAGTTTCCTACTTCCTCTAACCTCAATAACCAGAAGTATGCATTGCCCGTCATGGAAAAAGTCAAATGCTCCTCTCTCTCTGTTACACAGTGTGGTCTGCTCTATATTTCACACTACTCTTCTTCTGGAACTATATTTTCATTAATTGAACTATACATATTTTATCCCTTTTCTTTACACAGACGTAAGCTTTTTCTAAATGCATTGACTATATGCTGATATATATTCAAAGCCATAACATGAAAAATATGTTAAAATTACCCATTACTACTCGGTAATGGAGTAGAATTGGATTTTGAGAAAACTTAGCTAAATTTAAAAGTATCACTGTAGAATCCTTTTTAAAAATTACTGTATCTGTTAAAACTATCCAACATGCTGTCATGCATGGCAGTCAGGTATCTACAGTTATAGGGACAAATAACCAAACTTTTAGTTGTCCTTTTGAAAAGTGCTTTTATAGGTATTCAGGGAATTCTGCTTGGTTCAACTGAATAAATGACCTCATTAAATTTAATAATATAAAATTCCCTTTATTACAAAAAGATTGAACAATTTTGTTGGCAAAGGATTTTTTGTCTCATTAGTAGTGATCTCCACCTTCCATTGCGAAATACCGAGATTATATCTCATACCAGAATAATTACAACTAAATTTTATATCCAGAAATTGATTCATTTGTCTTGAAATGGAACCAAGACCATAAAAATCTGTTAAGTTTTTCTGCTAATCTATACAGCATTTCTAGTTTGCAATTAAGGCTTGTGACTTGGCTGCACCCAGATGGTTCATACCTTAAAACTGAGCAAAACTGATCAGGAGATAAGATCCATTTAAGAACAGTCAGGCATGTATACCCATGAACATATGGGCAGCCATGCAAAAACATCTTGCTGTAGGAGTTCCCCAGGCAACAGTTTTTGTCACACTATAGTAGATGCAGGAACTCACATTAGGGTCTGAGGCTTGGAGGCCATTAAAAGATGGCTCAGAGCTGCCCTTTGGCAAAATTCTAACAGATTTGAAGCTATCAGTTTTACCAGATATAAATTTCTATTAAAAAAAAAAAAATAAATTGAGATTCAGAGAGTGCAATATCATCCCACAGTCATTTCTGTTCTACTTCTTGGGTAAAGTATTCCAACATCTTTAGTTTAACAGAAAAATTTTCAGTTGGTTTCCTCTTCCTCAAAACTTCGTTCTGTGATCTTGAAAGCATTTTTTTAACCACTCCTGAGGATAAGACTAATGAGAGAGGCACAGATTTGACCCTTAAGAAGAAAATCTGCTGATATTCTCTCTGAACAGTTTTAAATACTCTTTTCAGAGTTTTAAAATTTCTTATTAAGATGTGAAAATTTAAATATCTTTTACTGTATATGGGTAATCTTAACACTCTTCCATAGTATTGTCTTCCTGATTGTCTAACTTATCCAAAAATAAAATTTCTGGGATTTGTTTACTCTGAAAATGTTCCTCCTCTCATAGCTTCTACAGATGGCCCAACCACACACATAACAGCTCCTCAAAGCAGCTCAGATATATTGAACCAAAGCTGAAGTTTTCATGCAGTGCTGACTACATGTTGAACTGGAATAAGTTTATTCCCACACATGAGCAGAAAACCAGTCCCTCTTCCATTTACTGTATGCTTCATAAAATGAGGGCATGTTAGGGAGAGAAAATATTACACAAAGTATCTTTTAAAGTTGGAATCGGTAAGGGGAACACAACTGTGAAAATATAGAAGAAGGTTTAAGGTGGTCTGGCTAAAAGGCAGTTTATTATTGTGTAATTGAGCACAGAAGTAGATTCAAACAACAGAATTTTCAAGACATACAACGACGATGAGATGTTGAAAGCAATTATGGGAATTAAATGTCTAGGTAAGCAAACTGGAAGAAATAGCTGGAGTAATAAAATCAGTAAATAAGCCAAGATGGATATGAGGATCCTGGAAAAAGGAAGAGTACAAGAAGACAGCAGTATTTCCAATACAATGGGCTGGAGTATGGAACTTGGAAAAGGAGATTAAGTATAGAAAATAGGCATTGCTTTGCAAAGCAGAAAGGAAACATCACACAATTAAGTGAAAATCAGAAAAAATACAGGTTGGAAATGAGAATAACTGAGGGATTAGTATAAAATAATCAGAAGATATTGTACCCACTAGCTTAGATTAACCATGAGAACCAAATGGGAAGAATCTGTATTACCATTTACTATTGAGACTACTCACAAGTAAGATTACAAGTCCCATTGCTTCTCTGATATGACACAGAAACACTATGAATTTCTGGTAGGTTTTCTAGTGAGGTGTGGTTTTTATATGGCTCTTGATGGAAAATCAACTAATGATATTGAATTTAAATGTCAGTGTTCATTCACCTGGATTAGATTTTGTCATTCTCTTAGTTCATTATTAACTTAGGAAACACACGAGATGTGATTTTGCTAATAGCGTACTGCAGTAAATTCTTTGATCTTACCTAACACTACTTTTTCACAGTATGATGAAAGCTGCATTTCATTAAGGCCATCTGTCTCATATTCTTTGAGACAGAAGGGCAAATTCTATTATCCTAGCTTTAAACAAAAAGAAGAAAAGATAACTGTAGAGAGAAGTTAAAAGTCAAAATTTTCCAGTGTCCAGCATTTGGGGGAAAAAATCTTATGTAAGTAAAATGTCTGATATTTCCCGTGTAAACTTATACTGTTAATTAGGCATTTACATACTTGAAGTATGAGATTTCTGAAATAATGGAACATCTTTTTACTTAAGAAAGTTGATCAAGACTTGTTATGCTTCAGAGGCAAAGCTTGGAATGGCACATATATGTTCTCAAACCCTTATTTATGCTCCACATATATGCAAAATTACTCCATTTTTAAATAAGGAGGGAAAGAAGGCCAGCTATCTAGCTCTTTGGTACAAAAAGATTTCTGCAAAGTACTTCATTTTGTATTTTTCTGTTCCCTTAACAGCTGGATGAAAATTTCTGATCTATAAATAAGATTAGACACCCTTAAATAATTTGACATCATTGTGTTATCAACATCATTCTCACACTGAATCCAAAACATAGCACTGGACCAGCTACAAGGAAAAGATTACTTCTGTCCTTGCTGAAACCAGGACACCCTCTCAAAAAAGCACCTGTTATTATGAATGTGTCTTCCAACTCTAAAGTTATCACTAAAAACTACACATATCTTTGAGAAAACTTTTGGGACAAGTATCAACAATTGAGCTACAAGCTTATCTTACAACCTGGAAAGATTTTAGCTGCATGGATAGCAAGCACTCTGCCTTCATGTATTATAATTTTATCTTTCACAACAGATCTTGAACTTATCGTAGGGTATTAGAAAATGTTTTTTTGTTTGTGTATGACCTGTATTGAGCCAAATTTTGGTGAAACATTGTGTATTAAATATCTAATTACATAATTATGAAGGCCCAGGAGCCAGTCTCGGGTGTGTTGTATCAGAAATTCAGTTATTTTTTTTACTGGTTCTAAACACCCACTTTATCTTCATACTTTAATAGGGTGCAAGTCAAACACAGTTGCTGCTCCTCCTATGCAGAGAGCCCAGCTATCTACCTTTCTACAGATTCCTATCATTTATAGACCCATCTTCTATTTTCTTATATTCACTGCCTTTTTAGGTCTTGCATATTGAGTCTGAGACTTGCAGAGTTGTCTAACACAGGATGAACAGAAAAAGGGTTACAGTCATAAAAAGAAAAAAAGCAACAAAACTAAAATGACAAAAAACCAAACACAAACAAACAAATAACAAAACCCAACAAAAACAGCAACAAAGAAACACAAAGTCCCTAGATGCTTTCGATATAAGCATCCTCTATAGGAGACAAAGCAACTCATAGAGAGAATTCTGAGTTTTTTCTTGTAGGATATAGTGATAAAGGGAAAAAATGATCCTAAGTCAGAATTTTAGGAACTGACAAATGAAACTATAAATACAGCAATTGCTTATCTTGTGCTAGGTATGTATTCTAAAACCCTTTAACAACCTAGCCTTTCAATCCCTTCTTCCTGAGCTTTGAAATAAGCATCTCACAGAGATAAAATCACATGTTGTGAGGTTACAGGAAGAAGAAAGACTGTACAACAAATTCAGAAGCCTTTTTGTAAACTCTTTACAAAAACCTGCAGTGGCAAAAGTCTTTTATGATAGTTCAGACTTATCTATAGCTATCAAGACTGCCCAATTGTCAGGATAGCACTTTCACAGCAGTGAACAAATACAGATGCTTCTTCATTTGCAGTGTCTAATCTGTCTCAAGTGAGTTTTACTTTGCTATGTAGTAATTTTAAAAAAATGTGAGGGAGTTTAATTCTCCTGACTCTCCTATTTACTCCACCTTGATCTTTGGCCTGCCAAAACATACCAAAATGGAACCACTGTTTAGTTTGTTCAATGGAAAAAAAGTCAATTTTACACATTTGTGAGGAATTAATTTTGGAAAGGAGGAAAGAATAGGGAACAAGTGTGAATTATGGACCATTGAATTAATCATAACAGCAAGGGTGAAAAATGCTTAAAAATAACTCCTTAAAGTTCCATTAACAATAACTGTTGGAAAAATACTTTCTCTTTGGAAACAACTTTTTTGGATATTGAGAAGCTAAAGAAAGGAAATAGATACAGAAAAGTTAAATAAAATTCATTCTACACCAAAGAAAGATACTACTCTAGGAAATATTAAGTGGTTGAATGCATTTGGCCAGCTTCTGGATCACCTAAAGAAGCTGGTGAAAGTTCTAGAGCACAAGCCTTATGAGGAGCAGCTGAGGGAGGTGTTCAGTCTGGAGAAAAGGAGACTCAGGGGGAGGAGGACCTTTCCACTCTCTAGAACTACCTGACGGGAGGGTGCAGCAACGTGAAGCCCCGTGTCTGCTCTCATGTTATAAGTCATAAGACAAGAGAAAACCACCTCAATTTGTGCTGGGAAGGTTTAGATTGGACACTGGCAAAATTTTTTCATTGAATAAGTGGTCAAGCATTGGAACCAGGCTGCCCAAGGAAATGGTGGAGTCACCATCCCTGGAAGTATTTAAAAAATATGTACATGCGGTGCTGAGGGACATGGTTTGGTGGTGAACACAACGGTGCTAAGTTGGACTTGATGATCTTCTGGATCATTTCCAACCTAAACTATTCTATGATTCTATGATTCATTTTCTTCCAAAGTATACACACAAGGGTCATGACTTCTTCCAGGATCTTTCAGGTTCTGCCTGACTATAGCTCTTCAACTGGTCTAGCTCCTATCATTTCCCAGGAGTAGCACCTGCATCATCATTCCGTAGGCGGATAAGACATTTTCTATCCCTTTTAGACATCTGAGAGTGACACCCTAGAATTTTGCAGCTTGTTTTTGTTTTATCATGATGTTGCATGCAAATAAAGTGTAAATTTCAGTGCTATTTAGATTCCCTGTATAGGAAAATGTCTTTCAGGTAATGCTCAAGTAGCAGGAAAAGCTGAAGGACAGACATAATCATTGCCCAGTTTACCATGTACCAGTCTTCAAAAAAACTAGCACATCTGTTATTTCTATAGTATTGATTCCCTGTAGAGATTGATTTTATCTGAAACTCAGTAATTTAACTGTACATATGATACTTCTGCAATAATATATTTGACTCAAATCCTTCCTAGTCCTTCACTGTTGTTTTTCATTCCTCTTGAACTTGCCTCCAGATTCATGGTTATCTACTTACCTCCTATTTAAGTCTTCCACTAAAAATAATTTTTCACTTCTAAAGAAATTTTCTCAACAGATTCATGCTTCTGAGGAAGGAACGTTTTGCCACTAAGTTAAAAATCCTACATCAACAGACGTCCTAACATTTCTTTGCCAATTATTTTCTGAGTGGGTATACTCAGGCTGCCATTTTATCCTTCAATTTGGCTTGATGGGTCCCACAACCAACCAAGCAAACTAGACAGGATTGGGTTGATGACATCCTCCACAGCTCACTCCCTCAAAATCTTCCACACCAGCAAACTCTCACAAAATTCTCCAGGGATTTCAAAATCATAAGTACACATCAAACTCAAGTA
Organism: Manacus candei; assembly: GCF_025592945.1. Classification (NCBI taxonomy): domain Eukaryota; kingdom Metazoa; phylum Chordata; class Aves; order Passeriformes; family Pipridae; genus Manacus; species Manacus candei. The sequence goes on along the minus strand of NW_026138064.1, from coordinate 2,831,800 downwards.
TACAATCTGATTTCAAGAGTAAATCACAACCAAAGCACTCTGCATTTCATTCTATTCCTTTGAATTTCATTCTCTAAAGGTACTGAGTTTTATGTATAGTACTTTTTTTGCTTTGTTCTAAAAAGAAATTATTGAAATGTTTCAATTAGTTGCAATATGCTATTGCAAGGTAAAGTATGAGCTTAATAAGAGTCATTTCAGTATTTTTTTACTCAGGAAAAAATGGGATGCAGATTAAAACATAGAGGATTTCTGGCAAATTCACCATAGTAATTGAAAAATTGGCCAACTATTAGTTTCAAGATTACTAATTTCTACCATATCTCATGCAAAAAGAGATCTGTCCTGGAAACAAAATCTTATTTTCTAATTTTTAAAATAGATTAGGAAAAAAATAATGAATTTTTCTTAGTGTATATATATATATAGTATAAAATGGTGTTAGTAGAACTTCATTATCAGGCTAAGAGATGAATTTTCATTTATGTCCTTCTGCACATGAATTAAAATCTGTTTGAAGTTACAGAGCCACATACTATTTTTCATCAGTATTCTTTTCAAAATACAAACAGAATACAGATGATAATGATAACGATAGAGCAGTGGATATACGCAAATAAAAGCATATTGTGTCTTGGGATTTTACAACAGAAGTAAAAGAAAGCTCATAGTTTGATATATATGATCAGTCACAAAAATAACATTGGAGGTCAGTAAATATGAGGTAAGGCAGAAAAGCAAAAGGGACTAACCTGATGTCCCTACTCTGATCAAACTCTTCTAGTCTGCAAGCACATTTTGAGCAACAACATTAATCAAAACTAATCTTAAGTAGGATCTGGAAATAAACTGGAACATGGTAACAAGCTTTGAAACACAGATGTAGTATATTACATGAGAAAAGCAGCCTTTAGTGAACAAGTGATGAGGAAGCACCAGGAGGATACTGCTGTACTGGGGCTGTGGAGCAGGTGCTGAGGGTGGCAGAGAAGAAGGGAGGAGAACATAGTAAGCCCCACAGAGCCCAGGGACAGGGGACAGCAGGGAGCAGTGACAGCAGCCAGGGACTGCCAGCAGGACCAACAAGTGCCAGGCAGGCACTTGGTGATGAGACAGATCCTGGGCAAAGCTGGGAAGTCAAGTCAGTGGGTCAGGGTTAGGCACCCTCAAAGAGTCTTCTCCCAGTTTATGCTCACACAGCTCTGCCTGATCCAAGGGACCACATCTGCACCATATCAGGGTTAACACGAGCACAGGTGGGCAAACCTGGGGCAGAAGGGAAATGGTTGTAAAGAATTAACATTTTCTGAGGAATAAAGCAAGGTTCAAAGGTTTCATCAGAGTTGTGTTGGATGAACTGTCATTATCTAAGTGAGGAAAGCTTGCCACAAGAATAAATTTGGATTAAGAATCTTAAATTTCAAGTAGATTTTTAATGACATAAAAGAGTGTTGATATGAAATTATATAAATTAATGACATGTATTTTGTTTTATATATGGCAGTCAATATATGCTGTCATTAATACATGGCTCTTGTTTAACATTTGCTCTATGCAGCCATTTCCTCATAACAAAAAACTTCAGTTTTTTATTCCTTTATTTTATTGTTATATAAAGCAAGCTCAATTGTGCAATTTCATCTGTAAGGAAAGAAACATGAAGATAATTTAGTTTCTGAACTCAGAGTTCTCATTAAGAATGAGAAGAGCACAACATGCAGATAAGACAGGAAGATAAATGTTCGAGGAAACCACAGGGGTTGAAATACGGTTGACCTAGTGAGACCAAACTTCTCTGGCAACAGAGTTATGGTAAATTCAGGCATATTAAGTCTTTCAGAGCCCTCTGCTAAGATCATCTAAGCATTTCTACACAAAAGTCCCCTCTAATGTTGTTTGTATAAAGCCCTGACAGGGTTGCAAGTCACCTTTCGGCACCGTAATGGTCTGCAAAGCAACAACAAATCTGTTGTATGCATCAGTGAACGCATCTTTAGTCTGACAGATATCAATTCAGGCCCTTCAGTTCCTACAGATTTCTGAAGGTAAGAATATCAAAGATGACGTCTGACCCTAGATAACATATTCAATAACAGTATCCTTTGGAGAAGTGGTTATTCCCTTTTAGCACTTCATACCATCTATAACGCACCTGTCTCCTTTGAGAACACACGAGGAGAAAAGGCAACACAGAAAGAACCGTGTCTTGCAGAATATACCATCTAAAGAGTCTTTCTGCTGTGCCTTTTGCAATCGGATATGTCTGTCACGTATTGGCCTCATAAGTCACCAACGTGCCTGTAACAAATGTGGATAGAGCCTTCCCAAATCTTTGTTCGCGAAGCCTAGCCATGATGATGATGATGACCTTCAGTAGACCATAGCAGCACTTCAGCAAATAAAGTTGATCCAGCATCAGGACATATTTTAGCTGTTCTTTGTTAGACACACAAACTTCCAGCATTTTCAGAAAGTTCCCAGGAAGTCCCTTCCAGTCTTCTCTAGCATTTGCCTCATGAGTAGCAAGGAAGGTCCAGCCATGATGGCTGTGGATTTTAATTCATTTAAGTCATTGAAGATAGCTAGATTAAAAATACACAATCTCCACTGTCTGCAAACTTTCAAGAAAAAAAACCCAAAACAATTAAGTAACATATTTTGGAATGCTGTAATTCTGAGAAGTACTAAAATAAGTATGCAGTTTACAAGACTAAAAGTTGCCAGGCATGAGAATGGAAATAGCTATCCTCTATTTAAAATAAAAAATTTCATTCAAGGAGAGTATGTCTAAATTGTAGCAAAAACTTAAATGATCAGTACAAGAACTGAGAATTTATAATAGCATATGCTACACAGTCCATACCATTACAGTGTGGAGCAACAGAAAAGACAAATATGATTAGAACAAGTTGTTTAGTATATCTTAGGCGATGTGCCAGCCTAAGGCAAAGCACCTCTCAGTGTGAGCCATGTTGCTTAATCATAGCTTAGGTGAGGAGATTTTACTGTGACTTAGGACATATTTATCAGCAATATCAGTTCAAACATCAGTAATTCCACAATATGGTAGAGAACACTATATTGCCATAATATGAACAGACAAAATATGTTGTATTACCAAAATAAAAGCAGACAAACGCGGTAGTTTCTTTGCATGTTTCTATAACTAACAGCCAAATCTTTTCTTATTTTTCTTCTATATTTTGAGGTAAAATCATGAGCTGCATCTTGCAAAGATAAAAGTATTCAGAATTCTTAATAATATTTCCGACATTTTCTCTTCTGCAAACAGAAATTGTACCAGTTGAGCAGAAACCTGCAAAATATTTGCTGATCAATATGAAAAATACATGAGTGAAAGAATATCTACATCAATCTTACTGTACTCCAAAGTAGTACAGCAGTCTAGAAAAATAAGTATGTACAGGACAGAACAACAGCTGTAATGCTTCAAATTATACAGATCAATCCCATAATTCTCCTGCTGGAGGAGGGAAATCTGCCAGAGCTAAATCTGACTGCCTCAATCAAGCAGTGGCCACCAGTTTGTCAACCTGAAAGAAAAATAAACCCCACAGTGTTCAAGGCTAATTTTTGACAACATCCAGGACTTAACCAACACTGATATGCTTCTATTTCTACCTTCTTTTCTTATGCATCAGAAGATCTTATTTACGCTGATCTGCATAAAAGATAATAATATATTCTATGAGATAGTGTGGTTTAGGAACCTTTTTCATATTTCAGAATCAAAAGTGAGGTTAATTGCAGCTCCTCTAAGGCATCTACACCCTAACATAAGTACTTTCTCTGAGAAACTGCACAGCATACACAGTTCAGAGAAGGGATAATTACATCTGCACTGCAGTTCAGTAACATAGCTTCAAAAAGTCTGTGCCAGCTTTAAATGAGATGTGGGGTTCTATCACCAGGACAGAACATGCAACGTTCATTTACACTGCAGTATTCAGTAAATACAACTGCTGCTCTTACCATATCTACACATCCAGTGATTTCCCTAATAACATAAAACATTCTTTGGTTTCTGCCTGGAAAATACAAAAAAAATAATATATGCAAAATGAGATAAAAGTCAATATCCATTTTCAAGAACAGATGCTTTTACTTGAAAATGGAAACATGAATGTGGATTTGCAAAATACAGTAGTTTTGAAGCAGTAATTCCTATAACAAATTAAACATGTAATAAAAAGTCATGTTTATAATATCGGTTATTATGTTTCACCCGTCTGCACCTTAATTATGGTGGGAAGAACTATAACTGTTAGCATAATTAGGTTAACTCAGAGCATCCCACACTGAAAAACACTTTAAAGAAATTCGTGAAACTGGCTAGCTAACCAAGTCATAAATATTTTCTCTTTGGAAATTCCTGCTTTCTATATTTAATTTTGTAATGAACATAAACGAAGACATACATATGCATATTTCAGAAAAAATTCCCTAACTTTTAAATGTTTGAATATAAAACCCCCCCACATAAATATTTTGAAATAAAAATATAAAAGTCAAATATTTTTCAAAATATTAGAAAGAAACATGAGCCAGCAGTGTGCCCAGGTGGCCATCTGTTTGTGTCCTAGGGTTGGAACAACTCCACCACAGCACTTTTTTTAATTAAACAAGATTATAAAGATATGGAGAGAATGATCAACATGTTAATAATTTTAAATTATAACAACCACAAGTAATGTCAATTTACATTGGAACAGATAGAAGATCAGCTTAAATAGTCATAGAGCAAAATAAACCTAATTCTCTTATTGCAGTAGAGGAATTTTTTCTAAGCTATGTCAAATCTAAAATTGACATTAAATAGTTTGCCAATACTGCCTTTCCAGTGTCTGTATCTTGCAAATCTAGGCAAATCAGATAGGCAGTTCTGTACCAGAACTAGAAATGTAATATTGGAAACAACTTCTAAGGGGACATTTTAGGAAGCATTACATATTTTAATGAGATGTCCACAGATGTTTTAAAGGCTGACCTATATGCAGGAATCCAAGCAAGTAAGCTTTAGTCTTCATACTCAATTGACTGGAGCATTCCTCTTCCTAATTGTCTGCTTTTTCACGGTGCCTTTGAGGAAAGACTTTTCAAATACATAGTTCCAACACTCGTTGTCCTGGGTTGGGAAAGTGTTTTCCCCTGGAGTTAGAAATGTGGTTAACTCCAGGGGAGTGGTGTTTCTTGGTGTTGACCCAATCAGCACTCCTGCAAAATTGAAACATATCACACCAGACCAGAAAAGAAGGAGGATGACATAGTTGGAAGAGAGGCAGCCATGGTCTGAGACCACAAGGAGATAGGGCCAACAAGCCCCGCTGGGGCCCAAGGCCCCTAGCCCCCGGCCGAGACTACAGGAGACCCGGTGTAGTGTTAAAACTGGACTGGGTGCCGTCATCAAAGGCTGGGGGAGTTTCTCCACTATGAGCAGCAGCAGAAGACACTGAAAGCAGTGGCAGAGCAGCACTGAACAGAGAACTGTGGCTAAGAGCCAAAAGAGATAGCCAGCAGCGAGATGGCACAGAGCCAGGCTGTTCCTGCAGGAGGGAGAGCTGGCAACAAAGCAGAGAAAACTCAGCAGAGACTGTTTTTGGGGTAAGACTGAATTACTTTCCCAAAAACCCTTGGAGACTCCTCTTAAAGGGAGGGGGTGGACTTCCATTTGAAGGGAGTCTTGAAATGCAGCAGCACTGGAGAGAGGAGCTAAGAAGCTCAGAGACGTTCTGAAGCTGGATCAGAAGGGGTCGGATGGAATGCGGTGGAAGTGGCCTTGCCCCCCCGCCTGCTGCCACACTGGCAGTTTGAGACAGAGCAAAGGAGCTCTGGTAGGATGCTTGGGGCAAAGACTGAACTGAAAGCTGCCTTAAATGTTCTAACTCAGGAGGAGCTTAAATCTCCTGAGGAAGGGACTTTCACAAAGATGTCCTGCACTTCATGATATGATTGTGGTGAAGCAAGTATTGTCCCTGCTTTGCAGCCCATGGGAGAGAGACCTTCGGTTGGAGCTGAAGGGCTGAGAGGGGTGAGAGAAGACCCCTTATATTGTAATGGAGAGAGAAATCTTCCAGCTACGACAAATCCAGCTACGACCGCTGCATTGAAGAGGAGAGACACTGCTGCCCTGAAAGTGGAAAGAATCTTTCCTTCTTCCCTTCTGAACTTTTATTGGAGAGAGAGGAGGGACTTGGTCTAATATAAATATTGCTTTACCATAGGAGAGATAGTTAGGATTGTGTATATAATGTATTATAGTATTCATTTAAGTAATAATTGTAATATAATTCCCTTCTCCCCATACTGAGTCTTGTGTTATGTCTGGAAAACCCTCTCACACTGAAGCAAATTGTGGGAGGGGGGCTTGGACTTGGAAATTGGATTTTTGGGGGTCTCAAACTACGACACCCATGCACATATATCTTTTAACAGACTTGGAAAGCGTCAGTATTTCTGAAGAACTGGGTTTTACCCAAAAATCAGGCCAAGAAAGAAAGTGCTATAAGAAGTTCAACAGTCAGGAGACTTAAATTTAGCAATATTAACCTTGATACAGTTTTAAATGCTTTCTGTATTTTACATAAATCACATGAGCTTTTTAGTATCATGGGGGGGAGCATCACTGAGGGGTGTTACTTGTACATCTTTGATGAGGCAAAACCATAACAAATTCAGTTTCCCCTCCCAAGGGTATTGGTGACTGCTCATAACTCCTTATTGCAGTTCACTGTCTCCTCAATTACCCTCTCTGTAGAGCCTCTCCATAGGCTCGTCACTGGACTGATCAAGGCTAAATCAATAACATTTTCTTTCTTCCTCTCTGTAAATTAGGGAGAATGACACCAGCAAGTAATTTTGTGGACCAGCAGACATCTCCATCTACAGGACAGAGACAGCAAAATGCAACACAGACATGATTTTATTTAGTCTTCTAATTTGTGCTTCTTCTGTAACTAAAACCTATACATTTTATCTTCATTAGGCCATGAAACTGCCTTTCTATCATGTAAGCAAGGAAAATCACGTTTCATTTTCAGAGAATTACTGTATGCTTTGAGAATCTGGAACTGAAGGCTAAGAGAGTTTAGAAACTTTAAGAGAGAAATAATCATCATGAATTTCAATGCCTACAATGTTGCTTTCCTAGTAGCAAATGTAGTTTATATGTGCCATTAAAGAAGGCCATAAATACACCTGCTGGAACTCACTCACATGGGCAAGTATCACACCAATGAGTCAGAAAAGGGTCAGCGATGACTCAATCGTATTTTTTTTCCTTATTTGATTGATTTGATTTTTCATCATCATAGTAAAATCACAGTTAAGACACTGTTGAAGAGAGATGTATGTGGAGCATCTGATGATGTTCCAAGCCCTGGTATGGTTTCTCTTAGCACCTCTACAGATAAGCTGAACAGAGAACTGGTAATTCAGAGCTTTCTGTATGCTAGACAATTCTAGGTGGCTCTTGGACTAATCATAACTCAAAAAAGATGGAAGTCTACTATACTGCCAAATTAAGAATTCAATTTAAAGCATCAAATATATATATATGCATTTCCTTTTCTTAGGTATTTAGAACCATGACCACCTCCAAATCTAGAAGAATTGGGTAACAATTTCACAGCAACAAGTATTTTACAATAATCCTGCATTAGTGTGAAGCATGAAACTTGCACAGACTGGGAACCTTGACAGAGGGAAAGATGCTGCTGCCAGAATTAAGTTTTTTTCTACCACTTTTATTCGGTCCCCCTGTGAATGGATCTCTAAATCACTGAACAAATCTCCCACAATGCTTTTTCTTATTCAAGACACTGCCTGGTTGTATTCAGAGGATGATGCAGGACTGTTTAATAAAAGTGAATTCTTCTTCTCTTATAATTTGGAAGGTTATCTGGAAGCTAAGGAGGAGGAAAACAAATTTAAGGGAGGTCTAATGATTTAAGTAACCACTAGTATCATATGGAACTGGATTTTAGCTTCATTTGTGCTGCAAAGCATCTGTGAGTGAAGTGGTGCATGGTTTATTTGAAATAAACAATGCTTATTCTGTGTGGGTAGTAGTCTTTTTACCTCGGAAACCAGATTAATTGTCTGTCTCACTGAAAGAGATTATGTAGTTCATCCTCAAATATTTTGTTCTTTCACTTCCCTGCATATATTGAGTGTATTTTATGATGAAAAAAACCTGAAAAGTGTCAAAAGAGACATCCTCATTTCAACTTCTTGTATTCTTTTCAACTGGAAGGTATTTGGAACATTTTTAAAGGTTTGCAAGTAAGTGAATAAACAAAAAATTACAGAGAGTATTTCAAGTGTAAAGATTTAGGAGAAAGGCTAAGATTACTGGGGAAAAAAAAGAAACAAAAAAAAACCCCAACTTTTTATCTAGAAGTTAAAATAACCCAAGAATTTCATAAATCTAGTGGAAGCTTTTGGTAACAGAGAATTTTCAATTCTGAAGGTAAAAAAATATTATTAGAAGTCAAATAGAAAATTAACACAGATTTGTTTTTTCGTAAACTGTTGTCATTTAAATTCTCCTGCAGTTTCTAGCTGCCAAGGAAACTGAAGTTTCTCTGAAACCTCCATAAATTTCCCTTGATGATGTGAGTTTGTATTCGTATTCCCCTTATCTATTGAAGTGTTATTCCAAATTAGTATCACCCCAAGGATCTGAAACTGCATCACTAACATTACAATTTTCATGCCCAAAGACTGCCAAATGAATGGCTTATACAACATGTTTATGTGACAACTTCGAAGAAAAGAAATTCAATATCCTTATGATACAGCTAAGAACTCTTAAATCAGCGACGAAGCAGTATCTTGCTTCTCTTATGAAGAAATAAAGAGCATTATATTTACATTCTTTCACATATTGAGTGATGGGCAAAAAGAAGTAGAAAGGAAGGTAGAGGCTGTGAAAATAGAAATAGAGAGTCTCATGAGACCTGATTAGGGGCTTCTGTGCTAAAACATGAGGGTTTGAGTGATTGTTTCTTGAGATCAGAGAACAGTCCATCACGCTCATCGGAAATAGAATGCATGCCAAGTGACTTGTCACTCAAGCAGAAGACAGACAAATGGGTGCAGTAAGGAAACAAAAGGAAGCCATGGAATATCAAACAACCTGCTAATGTGGTAGGTAGGAAATGTTTGTGATTCAGCAGCTTCCTAAGCATAACTTCCTTTCACTGTGAAAGGTGAATGACTTTCTCATGGCAGGTGTTCGTCTTCCAGACATGATTTATGATGTGGGCCTGAACAGTTTCCAGAGAATCTTCACTGCTGGTAGAAATAAAATGATCAATCTCTGAGTGGGAGAATGTGGGAACAAAAATGATTTATAAATTGAAAGAATCCTGAAAACTTGCTGCAACAGTGCACCTGAAAGAAATGTTTTCAGAAAGAGCTTGATATTTGCTTAGATTTAAGTCAAAATTCTGCAGCACATGTGAAACTAGGAGAATTCTATTTGTCTATAAGTATACATTAGACTTCAGCCTGACAACCAAATTATCCTTCATACTCAAAGAGAATAGTTTGGTCCCATAACCAAACTACTTTGCAGTTTGTATCCATAATGTTTGTACAGTAGTAACAGTAATTCCTTGCTTGAAAAAGTAGTAGTAGGAAAGTATTACAACAGGATAAAACCTTGCAAGCTTGTGAAAGAAATTACTGGGTAAATTCCATTGCAGTGCAATGTTTATTAGATGCTTAACTTCTCTTTCATTCTTAAAATATATACTTTGATGTTAATGTGAATTTTTATACTTCATGACAACAAAGACTGATATATGTCATCCACTGCCTGCTTTGGGTTTTGTTTAGTTCTTTTAGATCTGTTCTGAAAATTGCCATCCTGACAGAAAGCAGTTCTGACAGATAGTTCTTCAGATAGTGAAGTTCTTTGAAAAATTTAGATAAAAGTACTAAAACCACCAGTAGTAAATCACTGGAAGAAGGTGAGGGGAGGAAAGACATAGAATAATGCATTCGTTGTAAAATGAGTAGCTTTTTTGTATAACAGAATTGACATAATTTTTACGTACCTATTTTGATTCATGCAACTAAACGCCAAACTCTTAGTCAGAAATCATGGATTATATTTATCCAAAATTTTAATACACAGTATCTTTTGTTTAGTTGTTAGAACTATGGACATGCATATCTTACTTCTGTAACATGACAATCACAAATTAACTTTAAACCAATGAAATGAAAGTAAATGCTTACAAAAAGAAATCTTATCAAATGCATATCAAAGAAATAACCTATCAAAGCCTGTATTTAAGTGAAATATAGACTGCTGACTACAGTACAGCAAAAAATTTCTGAACACAAATAGCTAAGACATCCTGATTTGGAAATTGAGGCTCTACGACAGAACGTTGCTAAAAAGTATTACAAGCCTTATTTTACAAATGTATCTTTCCAAAAGAACTGTGGAAGCTATTTTAATATTTTGAGTTATCTAATCATCACCAAACTACATTGTGTTTGTGTAAATCACAAATTAGAAGAAAGACTGCATGGAAAGAAAAAGCAAGAAATATACTGAACTTTGAGGATGAACAAAAGTGTTATGCATGACATATTTGTGTAATCACTACTAGTTTGAAAAAGTGCTGATCACGTATAGACTATATTTTATTTAAAATACAACTTAAAAATGTTTTTCTGTTGAAAATAGCTTCTTGCATTCTGAAACCTAATACTATTCCAGTTCCAAGGAGAGAAAAGCATTGGTTGCTCTGTTATCTTGTTTCGCTATTAAGGGATATCAGATAGGAATTATTATTAGTTCTATAACTATGCAAAAAAGATATATACAAGTAATACATAAAACTATAGAGTTTTTTCTAGAAAACCATTAAAACAGCATGGATACTTTTTTATATTAGTTATTTTGAGAAGGACTAGAAGGGGTTACTGTATTTTAAATTTTCCTGCTGGTCTGACTTCATGTGCTACACATCTCATTTTCATGAATATCCCAAGAGAACAAGTCAGACAGCGTTACTGAAACATATTTCAGCAAAATAAAGCAATTCAAAATAAACGACATTCAATTTAATATAGCAGAGAATGAAAATGAGTGATCACAATTTCATAGACTGACAAGGCTTCTCAAAACAAAGAGTAAAATTTCTTTTAAAAAACAAATTTAATATTTCAGTATAAGGGAGTTTATTCTAGATAATAGAAATGCCTTTTTAAAGTTTGTTTCCCATTAGTATATAAGCTTAGGCTCTGTATTGGGATAATTTCCAATCTGTCCTGGAAAAGTGAATACAAATACATGGGTACAGAAATATGCCCATGATTTTACACTATAATAAACAAGTCATACAAGCAAAGTCCACTTGGAAAGATAGCATAACATACTTCAGCACACAGGGTTTTGTGCTTTTGGTAATCACAACTTTTGCAAAACAATTCTTCACAGATATTTCATTAGTCAATCTCCATAATATCTAGTGAAGCACAAAAGCACAAGATGCAATCAGTGACAAATGTTACTATTTTTCAGAGTCCTCTCTCAGCCTCTTACCATATTGCACTATCAAGAGAGACAAGTTTTTGGTCTTTGAAATCCAGAATACCAGTTGTGTCCTGCACTTTCCCTCAAGCTGTCCTACATAAATGATAAAAGTATCCTGATTTTCATAATTTGTGCATCTTTTTGTGAAACTAGTTACCACAAAAAGAACAGACACAGCTAAGAAGACATTTTGTTTGCAAACTATTGTGACTAACTGCAATGCTTTGTCAGCTCTGCACAGGACGAGAAGCAGATGATTAAATACCTTGAGATTCTTTGGTTTCGTAGTCTTTTTTTTTGTCCCTAGATAAGACGTGAAGATGTTAACTAGACCTTGCTGCAAAACTGGCAGCAACATCGTTGCAGACAGCAGCTGACAATCAGTGTGGCTGTAACTGTAAAGTTTAACCACACATGATGAACATATTGTAGTGAGTTTGTCACATACTGAGAGAGGAGTTTCATTGTCTACCCCTTGGTCTAAGTTACTGACCTAGCAGAGAATCAGTTTGCAAAGCTGTACTGATTATTTTACCTGTTGTCTAGTAATCTTATATCATACACTGAAATTTCTACAGCCAAGGCCACTCATTTATTTAAACAATCACTCCCTTAATTTTTTTTTTTCTAAAAACAGAAAATAGCATCCAGCACTAAGAGAAATGAGAATATGTGACTTGCTAGGACTGACTAATTACATTAATTTATTCAAGCAGTCAACCATTTTCCTAAATTCTACCAGCTTTTTCATTTTGCTCCAGAGGGAAACAATAAAGAGAAGCTTAAAGATAATGCACTTTTCAATGGCCAAAATTCTCAACACACTTAAGTTACATCTATTATAGCACCAAAATTAATCCACGTTTATATCCAGATCTTTTTCTCTACCAATTTCTATCCAGAATGTCAGATTTCCTTTCTATCAACAAAACAAAACAAAAAACCCAAATCCACCAATATACATATATTGAAATACACAACACTATTATTTTCCTAACCATTCCAAAGCTCACTTCATGTAAATACTTAATGACTGTAATTATCTAAACAGCTAAATTCAACTGGTAACATTCTATTAAAAATAAAATTGCTTATAGATTGCCTCTCACAGATGACAAAATGTTATGTTTCCATTATCTCTCCCTCTGCTACTCTCTCTCCTCATTTTTTCTTACCTAGAGAATACCAAAGGAAACAGAGCGATATGGTACATAAACAAGCTCTCTCCTGTTTTGATCACTAAAATAAGTCATAAACTTTCTGTGGTAAACTTTAGGAACTTAATCCACTAATCATTAACAATATTGACAATGACACATGGCAACAGAACTTCATTATTGTCAGTACTTTAATCTCTTCTTGCTTTGGCTAGTGAAGAAAAAGTCTTTGCAGCAAAGCAGAAGTCCTCATTTCATTTCTCCGAACTGCATTTATTTGTCCTTAGAAATCATTGCAGAATTAAACTACAGAGCCAAAATCAGGCTGGCTTCTGCATACATAACACTAGAATCAAAACCACTGCAGAGTCATGTGGAGGTGCACTTCAGCTATTTACAGAGGACCCAGCAAGGCTTGGAAAATTGCCAATAAAACCCAAAAGAGGGACAAATCACTTCCAGATCTGAACTGCTTGTTTGTATGTTGTTGCATCATGTTCCTGTGCACATCAACAATAAAACTCTTTTGAGGTTATTTCTATTTAATAGGTTGCAATACTGACATATCCAGCTGTGGGGATCGTGTTACAGGAAGAGTGCTGAATAGCAGTCTGGGAGATGTAGTTTCCCAAGTACTGGATCACACATGCAATGAAGCGCCTTGGTGTGATTGGTTGTTAAGGTCACCTGCTGTGCATGTTACTATTTGAACTCACATGTAAGTTATTGTCTCATTTGAATAAAGGGATTTTGTTGTTGGACCCCCAAGCAGCTGGGTCTATGTGGGTTTATTTAACTATATTAATAAAGCCATATTTGGCACCCTGAATGTGGGGCTTTCCCTGTAACACGGATGATCAGAGACTGCCTTGAAACAAAGAGAATTACGGTAGCGTTCGCATGCGCTTGTTTTAAAACTGAGGAAAGCATTCTGGAGGAAAAAAGCCAGACGTCGCATACTGAACTAGAAGCAGGCGGAGGACATCATTAAAGAAAGGACGTCGGATTCAGTACGAAAAGGATTGGGACATCGTGCGGTAGGGACCGCGTGGGGAACTCCGAGAATCTGAGTACTGTATGCACGGGAGACCTGGCAGAGTAAGGTTTGAAGGGAAAAAAAAGGCAAAGCTACAGTAGAGCCCAAGTAAGAAGCTGGCATGAGAAGCTTAAATTTAAGGGAAACAGACATAAATGCAAAAGCATTGAGGTAATATTCAAAAGAAACCTTGCAAACCAAGCTACTCGGACCGTTAAAATGGATAGAAATAACTACATCAGGATTTCTGCTCAGCATAATCCTTAGTGTGACTGCTTGGAAAAAAATTGGAGAGACACCTCAAGAGAAAGCAAAGATGGAAGATGTGGACACCTTAAAAATCTCACAGAGAAACTTAAACTCGTCCAAGAAGAAAAATTTTATACCTCTTGTTCCCCCCACAAGCCCTAACAGGCAGAGAACTCCCCCATACACAGGGAACAGATGTTGGAGTAGAGGAGAACCGCGTGCAGACAGAGAGAACCTAACAATGGACTTGGGCTAGGTGTTGCGCGGGCAGGAACGATCATGTGGCACGGACCGTGTGGTTGTTGGGGAAAGATAGACTTTGAGTCCCCAAGCCACTGCCGAGTTGCAACCATGTGTCAGCCACGCCGAGGTCTGGGCATTGCCATCTTTCCCACGGCCAGCTTGTCGAGTGTCCCAGCTTGAGGAGGTGTGCATAGAGCATGTTAATCCGGTAAGCAGTGAAACAACAGAGGACACCAGAGGGGAGTTGGGTTTGCTCCCTCCAAAAAAAGACAGGGAGTCGTGCAGCGCAGGGATGGAGACCTACCCCTGCGTCCACTGCATCTGCGCTGTTAAAAGAGTCCATTGGACCCGCTGTGCTCCGCAGAAACAGTGCCCAAATTCCTTAAACAAGCACCAGCTACAACGCCTGAGGGAAAGCAAAGTGGCATGGGGTTTGCAGAGGCACTGGCCACAGCACCTGTCAGCAGCAGCAGTGTAGAGTTCGAAGAGAAGCTGGGGGTGGCTGAGAGTCAGCGCAGGGCTCTGGGTCCCGTACGGCCAGAGTGCAGACCCGATCCAGCTCAGTATGGCGGGGCACCGGCGGCGGCAGTAGTTTCACCAGCGCCTGAAGCGGACAACTGAAGGCTGCCGAGGCCGTGCCTGGAGCTGTGCCGGGTCCCTGCTGTGCCGTAGCCAGCCGGAGCTGCAGTGGTGCAGTGACCCGTGCTGAGCCCTAGCAGGGGGGCGGAATAAGCAGTGAGGGTGTGTGTCTTGCCTCGCTGCAAAAATCCCCCCACGGCGCTGCCCGCACCATGCTGGGCGGCGGCAGAGCGAGCACAGGGACATGGCCAGGCAAGTGCAGCCCAGGGCCGCTGGTGCCACTGCACAGGCCATGTCGTGGCGGGACAGGACACAGTGCGAGTTGGGACCGGACCAAGGCTGCCTGAAATGGAGACGGGGACTACCCCCCCTTGCACAGTGAAGTGCTGGAACCATGCTGAGCCAGAGCAGCGTGATCTGCGAGCAAATGGCAGAGCCCTGTGTAAATGAGAGAAGTTGTGTGGACATGTATGTGAGTAGACTTGGAGATACTTCGTGCATCATGCGCCTTGAATAGATTACACTTACATAACAAACACTACCTCAACCACATTGTCCTAACAAGAAAAACCGATAACACAACACACAGTTTTATAAAAAAATCTCAGAAAAATAAAACTGATGCCTCTACCCAAATACACACAAAACCTTAGGTAGAAAGTTCTAAGTGAATTTGCCCATTACAAGTTCTAAAGGTTTCACTGTTTATGGAGTTAGAGAAGTTGCACTGTTAGTAAAGTTATACGAACAGTTTCAATAAAGGCCTTATCACGTTAGGCCCTGATTATATAGATGGTTAAAATACGTTTAAGAAAAAGGTTAAGAATTGTTCTATTGTTTGTCGTTGTCCTAGTTAGGACAGCTGAGACCAGTTCATCATGGTATGGGTGTAACCCAAAACTGTGTATTCTATAGCCTTCCATGCCATTTCCCAGAAATTGTTAGCAGTAGAGGCCTGTAGATGTTCCTGTCCTCATACCTTTTTATGGAATTCCCCGCTCTGAGGGAAGGACTGAGCATCCTCATACCCTTTTATGGAATTCCCCGCTCTGAGGGAAGGACTGAGCATTCCTACCTGAACTGGAGAATATATAAACTTGGAGTTTTGGAACCTTTTTACCACTCATGGGATCCAGAGGAAGACTGCAGCTCATCGCTCTCAACCAGACTGCAGCTCACCACTCTCAACTTGACTGCAATCACCACTTTTGACCAGACTGCAACAGCTCTCCCACCAGCAGGTTTTACTTTGGACTTGGGGGGGGGTGGCCAAGAAACACCACTTTGTTCATGCCCCAGGGTGCTGGGTTATACATTTGGGTTTTGTGGGTTAAAACCAAATTGCTTGTCTGTATAATCGTACTTATTGTATTATTTTATTAAATTGTTATTCTGCTTTATAATCTCTCTTTTGAGTTGAGTTCATTTCCCCTGCTGGTTAACTTTTAAACCAGCACAGTCGTAATGTTAAAAATTGTTCTATCACTTGTTATAATAAAGAGAGGAGAAATGTGGGGATCGTGTTATAGGAAGAGTGCTGAATAGCATGAAATTGCTAACATTGAAATCAACATTAAAAGATACTGAAATTTTTTGGTATAAAAGCAGGGAGACAATTCAAACCAGAGAAGAAATAAGTTTCCTCTGTCTGGTCTTTCAAATAAACATGTTCTCATCAGTAGAACTGAAAAAAATCTGTGGTTGTAAAAACTGACATCAAATTAAAAAAATAAAGCTAAAATTAAAGAAAACCAAGAAAATAACTACAGGCTATTCACAGCAGTGACTTATGCCAACTATTTTCTGGAATGTCAATAATATATATATTTATACAAGCTATATTTTAAATTCAGTACTAAAGGATAGAATGTCTTTGAGTTCTTACTGGAAATTGAAAATAATATCAGTAAGTGACAAAATTTAGGAACTTTTTAACAAAAAAATGTATAACCTAAATAAGAAGATTTCTTCTAAACGAACTGGAGAAGTGACAAGCATTCACAGAGCATTCACAGAGGTATTACATCAGCATCATTATCATTAGGAATATGAAGGAGCCAAAATAAATACAGGAAAGACAAATTTCCATATGGAATTCCACATAAAGAGCCTTCCACTACAGTAGAGTGTTTACTTTGCAGTAAGCTATCACTAAGCCATACCACATCATTCCTGAGTTTCTGCTTTAGGTCGGCAAGCCAGTTTGGCAAGTCTCAGTGTAGTGTTAAATTAACTACTTTATTCTGTTACCGTGATGTTCACATTTCTGCACATTTTTCTTACAGGTTCAGTAATTCAAAGATCTCCCCCCTCCCCAAAAAGACAAATCTACTGGTGTACTTGAAAGTGTCATTGTTATTATATAGTTTCATTTCTGGGATTTGGCTGATTTGGAGAGGAACATGATGAAAAAGTCGAGCTTGAAAAAACAACGTCAGCAGGTCTGCTGCTCAAATGGTAGATTTTTTGTTGCACAAGGAACACATTTCTTGGGATGCAGTATAAGGCTTACAGACATTTTTATGTATAAAAGATGTCAAATCTCCCAAATGTACCATAGCACAGATCCTAATTCAATTCACTGACTCTAAGCTGGCAATTCAAGCTGTCATAAATCTACACTTATCATTTAAATGGAACTTGAATAGCAAGAACAACTGACATTAATACAGTCTTAGAATGAAAACTGAAAATAAACTGGTACACCACCTTCTTTTGCTTTTTAATGCAGTATTTGAATCACTACTGATATAGGCTGAAGTTGCATAGATCTGGACAAATCTATTTTAAGTTTACAGAGTTTATCAAAACCCAGAGTTCAAAGCGTTAGCAACAGAAACAAATTGTCTACCTGGATTTTTCTGTGTCTTCCGAATGATTCCAGCTATAGAATGCTACTTTTTCTAATTAAGACCAATATTAGTCAGATAAGGGTTCTGCTGCAGTCTATGGCATAGCCTAATCAAACTCTGTGGTTAGAGTACAAATAAATATTATAATACATCATATACATAATCTTAGCTATCTCTAGCATGACGTAAGTATTTACAATGGATCAAATCTCTTCTCCCCTCCAAATAGAAGTCCAGGAGGAAAGAAGGAAAGATCCTTTCCAGTCTCAGAGCAGCAGTTTCTCTAGGGCGGCAGTCATCTATCCTCTTCTCATGCAGCAGCTGGATCTCTGCCAGCACACACGAGGGGAGAATCCAAGCCCCCTCGGCCACTTGTTTCAAGCAAGGGTCTTCTTCCGTAGGTTGTGTTCACTAGGACTAGGGTCGCTTCACTACGTCATATCACGAAGCTCAGGGGTCTCCGTGACGGTCCTTATCTTGAGGGAATTCAAGTCCCTTTTCAGAGCTCCTGTGCTCTGCCATCAAGCAGCAGGGGGGCCAAGGTCACCCCCCTCCGCATTCTTCTCGGAGCTTTTTAGCTCCTTTCTGCAGTGCTGTAACACTCTAAGGCTCTTTCAAGTAAGAGTCCATAATCTTCCTCCTTTCTAGGAGGGGTCTCAAAGGGAGTTTGGGGTTTTTATTCAGTCCTTACCCCAACTACTTCTCTCTTCTGCCAGCTTTCTATCTCGGCTCGAGCAACTCTGAGTCTTCCTTGGCTGCATGCTGTTTACTGTTCCTTCAGTTATCTCTTGGCTCTTAGCCACAGTCTCTGGATGCTGCCCCCGCTTCTGCTACTCACGGTGGAGAAAACTTTTTTAGCTTTGAGCCACAGGTACTTAGCCCAACATTACACTGTTCCAAGTCCCTGTAGCCCCCCCCCAGCCAGGGGCTGGGGGACCGCAGAGGCCCCAAGGGGCTCCGAACCCCTTTCCTCGTGGTGTCAGAACATGGCTACCACTTCTACTACCAAACTACGACTAACCTTCTTTTCCATTTGCTTGTGGTATGGTTATATTTTGCAGAAGCACTCATTGGTTAAAACTTCAAAACTTCCAGGGTCACCACCCCCTGGGGTTTTACCATTTTATAACTGCAGGGGGAAAACTATTTTGCCCCCACCACAAGCTGTTACAGAGAAAAAGCAGTCGTCATAAATCAGTATCGACACAGGTTCAGACTTTTGGGAGAGTCACTGTGTAAGTAAGAATGACCCATTTGCACAATCTACCCTGAATCTATTAGAGAAATTTAAGATGTGATATGATACAATAGAACTAAAATATCTATGGAGTGTGCCACTGCCCGGGTTTGGATGGTGACGACGACAACCAATAAGGGATCTTTGCAAGGTGGAAGGTCTGAGGCTATCGCAACTTTATTAAAGGAGGGTGTGGGCTTTTATAGGGTCTCAGGGGGAAGGTGCTGGAAAAATGGGTGGAGTATGGCATTGATAGGTGAGAGAATGAATCAAAGGATAAACTAGGAAGGGTGGGAGGAACATGGAGACAACTGGTAGCTCACTCCACAGTGTGGCAAATTTCAGCCAGTAAGAGGGAGGAGCAGGAGAACAGGGGGTGAACAAGTCAGAACATGCCCGGGCAATAGAAACAAATGTGGTACATCAGTATATGCATGCATTAACAATTCAATGAATATTCCAAAGCCTTAAAATCGGTTCAATCATGTCTTCTTTCAGTTTCCATACACTTCTCTCCATCTCTGGAATCTTTGCCACTCCGTCATCTCGTCCTCCACAGAGTGGTTTTTTTCTAATATTTAACAGGGTAGCTCTGTACTTGAAAAATATTAAAAAATTAAGTCTTTAGTGCAGTCTTTGTGTTCCTTTTTTATTTATAAATTATCTGAAAATGTGAAAAAAAAAAAGTTTACAGAGCATTCTGCTTCCAAGTAATTCAGAATGGGTGAGATTTGGCTGAGCAAAATTGATGTAGGACTACATAATAATGACAGAAAAAATGATAGATGCAAACTTATGGAGATAAATGGAAAGGGACAGCCATTGCAATTAATTAAAATTTACTACCATATAGATAAGGTGATAAACTAAGTTATCTGAATTTCAGGGCTATAAAACGTTCTCATTTCTCAAATGTAAATACATGGAAAAATTAACAGGACATTTCTAAATCTTTCTTGCACAAAGTGATTGCTCAGTCACTGGAGTGACTTGCTCTGGATTAAATGCTCTGGTTTATATGCTTCCAAGAAACTATTATTGATCATGGGCAGGATGCCTGCAGTTGTGATACAGTCCTCCATGCACTTTTAACAGCATTGACTACAGGATTATCATTCCTGAAGTAAAAAAGGTAACCAAAATATTTTTTTCCTCTGCCTATCAAGGTCTTGTCTGGCACTTTTTTTGTTATGTTTTCTAGTGCCCATTAAAAATGGTCAGTGAAATGGATGTTGGTGAGTTAAGCTAAAATATTTGGTTTTAACTTGAACAGAGAAAGAAAAGGTCTCCCTCAATCAGCACTGGTGTTTGTGGAGCAAAGGAACAAACAGCATCACTTTTGCACTAAGACAGTTGTTTCATGCCATAAACATTTCTCTTTTTGTCCCCTGATCACTGTAGGCAATCTGATTTTCTTTAGGAGGAGAACAGTAGAGAAGATGCAGTGGCTTTATGCTAGTGCTAGGCTGTGGTTTTAAGCGTTATTATCTCCCAAGCATGTTATTTAATATAATGGCACACTACAAGAGAAGAAGATAATGGAAATTCCCTTTACTGTAATTTTCTTTCTGGTCTCAAAAGTCACTGAGGCAGTGATGGAGGTCCATTAAAGCCGTTTTTCCAATGCACTTTAAGGTAGGTCATAATGAGGGTTATGTAACAGCTGTCACTACTGTATGGCTACAAAGGCTTCTTAAAATACAAATTTAAGACTTGAAAGGAAAAGTCATATCCTCTGTGGAAATAAGCCAACACCATTCTTCAACAGAAATTAATAAATTACTTGGCTCCACGCTTCCTCTGTTTAAGCACTCTCTTTAATTTTTTCACCTACGTGATCTATGCCAAATACTTATAAGTGGCAATTACGGAACAAATTCATCCAGTATCTGCAGACTGGTGGTTTATAAAAAAACACTCAGAAGCAAACAAACAAACAAAATTAAGAATGGATACATTATGGCTGAAGTTAAAGAATCAATTAAAATTGCAGATTCCCATGTCTGCAAATATTTGGGACATGATGATAACAGCATTATATGATTACAAACATATGTTGAAAAAATATCTAACAATATAAAGTTTGAAACAGGTAGTTCATCTTCCAAATGGCATGAACCTCATTTTCTAATTGTCTATGAGTAGACAGTATAAAAATTATGTTTAAATACTATAAGGATAAAGTAAGTTAAACTGAATGTACTTTAATGTGTCTTTAACAAATATTATTTAAAAAATAGACTTCATTTGCTATGCTGTTCAATTTATTTTGTTAAATTATTGTGAAACTTTCTATTTTTAAATAAAAATGCATCAAAATTCAATAACCTGAATAGAGATTCATTCCCACTCAAACAATACCTACATTATTCATAGATTCTTTGAATTGTCTCTGTGATAAGACAGGAAAACTAATATGCTCTTTTTTTTAAAAAAGTTATCAAAAAGCCTAAATAATTACTATTGCATACCAAAGACATACTTTTACCTCTCATTATTTGTATCAATGAGGTGTGGAAAATTGGTTTGGGGGACTAAAGTGCAAGTAAACTGCAGTGAATAGTGTTTCTGTACTACAAAAAGATGAGATTTAGTTTGCAAAAACAAGGTTGATCTCAATGAAATGGAAAATGAAGCTGTTGTCCACTAAAATCGGATTTGCACTGATTAATCATTTGAGACTGAAAGTATTGCTGTCCTTGTACTTGATACTTGTGACAGAGTATAGCAGTAAGCAATACTATTTTTGGCATAGGTCCACTCTCTTGGCTGTCTGATTGGTGGTCTGAAAAATAAACTACTGAAGTCACTACTAGTGAAATAAAGACAAGACAAAATAAAATAAAAATTCAGCTATGTTAGCGTGACTTTGCAAAATTGTAACCTCTTGAAAGAAGGTTGCTGCCCAAATTGTAGGCAATTAAGATAAAGCTAGCTTACGCAAACAAAAGGAACTGTCAGGGAAAGCAGAAAAGCCTCTTAGCACATAGCACTGCAAGGGAGACAGAAGGGGGAGGGGGGGAGAGGGGGGGACGGACGACCTAAGCTGTTTGAACTGATAAAACTTATGTTACCACTCTATAACAATAAGAATAAGAGTTAGGCAACCAAACCTCTGTTTAGATAAGGCAGACTTCTTAAAGAGTGTATATGATAGAAAATTTTGAAACTCACTGTATAAAAAGCTGTTGTGTTTCTTTTCTCAGCGGACACACACGGGGGTCAAAACGCCCTGCATCTCCCCGGCTGTAATAAAAGTGTGCTTTATACATATTATTTAAGGATTTCTTTGAATCAGTAGAGCTCTTCTCTGAATTACCTGAAATGTCAGAAAGGTCTTCATTAATTTGGAGTCACTAAGTACAGAGTCACTTGGTTTGGGTTTCTGATTTTAAAAAATAAATCACACAGAAAAGAGATTGAGACTTACTTTTTAGTGAAAATTCTCTTAATGTTTAACTCAGTAGGAAATTTTTGCCCACAAATCTACAATCTCTTTCTCTTTAGAGTGCACTTTAGAGTGTTTTTAATCAAATATAGGCTAATTTATTTTATGCTGCAATGTTTTTTCTATTTGTCTGGTCCAAAGTTAAGATTCTCTGTTTCCAAATTAAGTGACCTGCAGATACTTACGATTTTCAGTAAAAAATCAAACAAAGAAATCATCCATTTTAAGTCTCACCTCACCAAAAGAAATGGTTATTTCTACACATTCTTGTTTAAGAGGAGGAGCTGGCAGATCATTTGAGCATGCTCCTGGTATGTTCCTTTGGTGCAAATGACGAAGCAGTTTATAATCAATACTGAACTATGTTTCTCTCCTCCTACTCTTCAAAGCTACAGTCATCTTCTTCAGAGACAATGGACAAGAATCAAAGAAAAATGAAGGACTGACCATGTCAAAATTAGCAGGTGGTACAGAGCACTAGCAGAAGAGGACTGAAATGGTGCAAGTGATTAATTTTCTGCATTATACTTTTATTTTCAGCTTTGTTGAATGAATGCTTGCTACTAAAGGGGGCATATTAACTTCATGCATCTTCTGGTTTAACTTGATCCTACACAAACAATTTTGAAAACCTAGGGACCCCCACTGTGATTCAAACCCGAGGACAATAAATAAGAATAATACTGTAATTTAGATAAATATCTCCCTAGATCAAGTAGAGCACTAATACAAATGTATCTGTGTAATGGCACTAAAGACAGTTTATCAATTCCTTCATATGACATATGTCAGCATTTCTGGGATTACTACTTGACTGCCTAGAACACTTTGAACAAGAAAAGAATGGAGGTAAAATGTCAAACAAAAACTTACATGGGTATTTTGGACTGACCTGCAATTTGTTTAGTCTTAGTTACCAAATACCTGCTTTGGTGGTTTTTTCTCAGTATTTATCTCCCTTTCTAAATAACTATTGCAGAAGGACCATAAGCCACTCTGTCTCAGCTGTTGTGCATTTATTTTGCCTGTTATGGAGACAGCTGGCATCAAGAACAAAGGCAAATGGTAAACCAAAGGCAGCTCTCTCATAAAAGAGAGTTCTCTTATAAAATCTTGTCATAAAAGATTTTTTCTTAATGTTTCAAAGTGTTTGTCATTATTGTCATTATTATTACAGATAAGAATACTGATTTTGACACACAATAAGTGCTTTTTTTCCTCCAAATGAAAAAACAAAACAGAAGTTTATTAGGTGTTTTCACTAACTAGATTAAAGAATAATATCATAAGGCAACAGAATCATTAAAATTTAAATTTTTTTAAATATAAAACTTGAAATTCTTTAAAACTAAAGAATTAGAACACTATATTGAGAAAGCTGAGAATCTACATAAAATGTTGTCAGTTCTGCATATTTTTCTTAGTTCTGCTAACATTAATTCCATAAAAATAGCTCTGCAAGATATCTTTTTGAGATGGCATTAATGAATTATCCTGCTTGGAAGAGGTTATGAGATGTTTTCATCTGAGCCTTTCTCTATTTTCAAGAAGAACCCTGAGGAAGGTTAAAAAAACCCACACTTTGAAGACTTGTCTTTTTGTAAGCAACTGGGAAGGGATACAAAGGACAAAAAGCTCATACAAGAAAAAGAAGATTGATGAAATCCCTAAGTGACACTGTATATTTCAGCATATTTAGACCACAGATGGACTCAAGATTTAGGATCTTGGCTGTCTAATTAAGCTTAATTTATCTAGATTGGACTTTTATACCTCATCAGCGATATTAAAGAACAGATTAATAGGAAATTAAAAGTGCTTGCATCAGTCTAGCCCAAAGGAAAACAAGTAGATCTCTTCATCTTGGTTCCTGTAATGATGGGAACTTCACTGATAAATCAAAATAAATTATCACTTTATTTAGGATATTCCTAAAAATCCTAACTGTCCAAAGCATTTTCTCTCTAAGTTCTTACATGATGCCAATTCAGAAACTGGATGAAAGAAGTCATTCCCTCACTGAGTCAGGCATCAGGTTAAGCAGGCAGAGAACTATCTGTGGCTGGTGGTGCTTCAGAGCATCAGTACAGAGTTGCCTTCCAGCTGGGGGAATGTCACAACTAGTACAGACAACGTACTAGTTATCATTTAGAATTCTAACACAGTAAGAAGGGCTTTGCTTGCTTTGCTAAATCGGATGCTAGGTGACCAGGCAAGCTATAATACAGCTCAGAAAAAGAGCACCTCTTTTCACATATGAAGAAACTAATCACGCATTACATTCTTGTGGCTTATGATGAGGAAGAGCAGAGGTGGACCAGCCGAAGTGAAAAAACCTGTTTCCATGAAAAAATACCTGTTACCATGTGACTCTACTAAATCCTGTCTAGAAATGAAACATACCTCATTCTACCTTTGAACTTAGGTCTCCTTCCACGCTTTTTCTTACATTTGTGGTGACACAAAACATACAGATTCTGGAAATGCTTCATGTCTTAAGCTCTTTTGGAGAGAACATAAGAATGTGGTTAGAATGTGGAAGAGCTTCCTGCTTATTTTTCTTTCCAGAGCCTGACTGTTGTCCTTTTTTTCTGCAATACTCTGACTGTGAGTTCAAGTTTACACTCATGACATTGATTTATAAACTCTCCCTACTGAATTTCTTTCCCTGCTCCAGTATTACTCAGTGCTCCTTCTGTAGTTTTTTGTTATGTGCTGTT
This sequence comes from Manacus candei, assembly GCF_025592945.1. Lineage (NCBI taxonomy): Eukaryota > Metazoa > Chordata > Aves > Passeriformes > Pipridae > Manacus > Manacus candei. The sequence goes on along the minus strand of NW_026138064.1, from coordinate 2,806,704 downwards.
AATAACACAAGACATGTTAGGCAGCTTATTTTTTCAAAGGTCAGATCAATTTAAAGCTTCTTTGTGTAAAACCATTTCGAGTTATCACATACCAAAGCAATCCAGATCTCAAAAATATCTTTTTTACTTATTTACTGATTTCGATTTTCACTTTAAGTGAAGATGTCTATCACACTCTATTTAGGTTACTCTTCTATGGTTCTGTGTGAATCCGTATTTTGTCTCACTAATGTACTTAATGTTTGAAAAATGGATCAAAAAAACCTTCCAGTAATAGCACTGAAATCTGTTGTCTCCAAAGACAAAGATATGTCAGCTCTGAAGTACATAATGTTGGTATAACAACCTGAAAAAAACAGTCTCTCTCGTCCTAAGAAAGTCACAGTACAACAACAGCTGGAGAATGAGAGGGTTAAGAACTCAAATATAATTATCTGTTCTTAAAGCATTGAATTCTTTCTTAATGGATGGAATTACGTCTGGAAAAGAAAACATGAATAAAACAACATGAATAACTGCAATTCAGTTTTGTGGAGGTATTTATACATTAAAACTTGCAGTGAAAAGCAAGTCTTTGGAATGCCTCTCTGAAGGGAATGGACCCTGGCTATGTAGCAGCTCCCGGAGCTCTGGAACTGGAAGCAGCAGTGGCAGAGATGCCAGGCAGGGATGTTCCTAGGGATTGCAGGCAATGAGCCACATGTCAGCCTGCAAAGAGGGCTACTGAGGAGCAGGAAGATTTCAAAATCTGCCTGACAGCAGTCAGACTCAAAATATCTTGAAGAAAAAACCTGAATGCAGTGGGAGCCGCTAATACTGTTTTTATTAACATACCTATAAGCAAACAATTCAGGAAAAATATATCTTTTTTAAAGAGTCAATGTTATAATTTCTGCCAGTATGGATTGAAAAAAGGCCTAGAATGAATCCTGCAGCAGGAGCAGGGGAAAGTAGTCTTGGTCCTTTTAATATTTCTAAGTAAAAAAAGTTTTCTTTTAAAACTTCCTGACTCTTCTGTTCATGTCTCCTCTGCACATGATAATAAAATGTTAACTGCAACAGTCCAAATCATTTTCTTTCCTTTACACATCAACTATTTATAAATTCAAAAAACAAACTATGATTTTGCTTCTTGAATAAAAGCTATATTCATTCAAGCATAGCAAAAGCATTTATTTGACTTTGGCAGCTATCATTGCTTTCCATCACAGGAGTTTAGCAGCCTCAATATGTCTTTAATATGTTTGCACATTGAAAGTGAACTTTAGCAATAATAAAAGGGTAAGGATTGATACACCATCTCTTCTGTCATCCTGTGTCTCCTACTGCCTCACCATCAGGCAGAAGGACACCCATGGGGAGCAATGGAACTAGATCTATATTCCAGGTGCCAGGCAAATCTCTTCCCAGCCTAATCACCTGCTCAGGTGTCCTTACACAATAGGTATAAGGCTCTGGAACTTGAAGGCCAGGCACACAACAATCCAGATGAAGGTCCATCCAGGTTTGTAATTTGGTCTGAAGCTTCTCTGCAGTACTGTATTAATCTTTGTCTTTTGGTAGAGAATAATTCCCAGTTTCACAGAAATAATGAATTGATATGTAAAACCTCTGCCTGAAGTATTTCCCCCTGAATTTTCTGTGATGCGTCTGCTTTGTACTTGCTTTATAAAAGATTCATGCCAGCTAAAGAGTATCAACTACAGGTGATGATTCTAACTCACCTTGTGTTAAGATCTATGTCTGTTCGGTTATCTCTTTATTCACAGACTCAAAGGGGTGAACATTCCTTTCAAGTCAAATAGGTCTGATAAATGTTTAGCAAGGCCCCTAAGATGATGTCTCTGGCTATTTATGTGCTATTGAAACATTTTGTAACCACAAAAATACAGAGCACATAGCAATATTTCATTACAAACTCTCATACTAATGATATCTATTATAAAAAACTACATAGAAACATTGCTGATAAAAGTGCATGAAACATACAACTACATGAAAGCTTTGTCTTTAGTAACTGATTTTATCCTACTGTACAACAAAAAGCAATATGGCTAGGTGTCTCAGTTTGAAGAGACTGGAATGTTTGCTAAAGAAGATGAGTTATGAGACAAACCAAACACCTCTCTCTCAGCAATTGTAAATTCAAAATTAAGGGGCTTTAATCAAGGAAATGTGGAAAAAACAGAAGAAAAAAACAACCCTTTATTAAAAGATATATGTATGTTGGCAAGAACAGCAACAGAACACAAAAAAACCTAGACAATAGTCCTGTACCCAAAAAGTCCCCTTCAAACAAAAGAAAAAGTCTGAATGAACACTTCTTTGTCCTTAGCGCAGTTCCAGTCCCGGCCGGCAGGGGGCGCTGTTGGGTCACTGGAGGAGCAGAGCCTGCAGTGCTCGGTGTTGGCCTGCAGGGGGCGCTGTCGGGCTCTGCGGTCACCATGAGGGGAGGGGTCTGGGGGGGTCTGGGGTTGTGGGAGGAGCCAAAAAGAAAACGAGAACCCTTCCCCCAATGGAAGAAAAGAGGAAAGGAAAACAGTGCACCCCCACAAAACTCATTGTTGTCCTCAGATGACAGTGTCCCAAGGCTCCTCCTTTCTTCTCCCGGTGAGCACAAAAACTCTCTGATGAGAACGCAGCAGGTCCGGGATGGAGACAAAGACAGCCTGCCTGCAAGTCGAGGCCAGCAGTCAGGGCTGACCAGGGCGGGAAGCCAGAAAGCCCGGCCTCCAGGCCTTCTCTCCAAAAGCACGAACGCAAGGCCCCCATCTCCGTCCCAGAGAGAGAACTCCACAGTCTGATCTCCCCCCTTTGAGGAGTGCCAGCAACCCCCCAAAAACTCCTCTCTACCTTCTCCCAGCCTCCGATGGGCCATTCGTTAGGAATGCAGTTTGGCTGGCTAGACCCTTTGTAACGCTAATCGCCTCTCTTTCCATTCAAACTTCGTCTTTCCTACAGTGGGGGCAGGGGGAAGAAAAATTCTCCTGGATTTCTAACCTATAACACTAGGGCAAGCACAAATATTAAACCATTGATCCAGCCTTTTCTGATTTTTGAAACTGAAGTTTTGTCCTAGATTGCAGATACTTCCACAGGCATCCTAAGATATGACAGTAGGCAGCAGTATTTCTCTAAAATGTCAAGAATATTCTACCACTTAAGAAAGTTCCCAAACAGTTGCCAGTTACTCTATGATATATAACATATGCATTCTGAGCTGCTTATAACATGGACAAAGAAAGTGCTAAAGGTCAGGTATTTTCTACATTGCATAGACATTTATAGGTAGACATATTATCTCTGTCTTTTCCTAGTCGAATTATGCATCACTGCAGCAATAAACCACAGTGCACCACAACCAAGCCTTTCCAGTCAGCTCAGTGAAACACTGCATTCAGTTTGTACTGCTCACAGCTAACCTTTCAGTGCATCTGTTTCCAGGTCATCTCAGATCAGTAATAGTGCCAGGAGAATCCATGCTAAACACCCATAAAATTAAATATTTTTGAAATACACTTTCTTATAAAGTATACAGAACTTCTTTTCTTCCTTTTATAGATATGTTCTCAATATAATTGCCTTGATGGAGGGATTGAGTCAACCCTCTGGCTCCTCCAGGCTTGTTCAACATTCTGAAGCAGGTTGTTTGTTATAATCGTGTGAAACATTTATCGAAAATTGTTATCAAACAGATGTCTCAAAACATCTCATAACATCTATTAAGTCATCAAAGGCTACAGATTTTAATCGAAAATTAAACTGAAAATTATGAACATGCAGTTGTCTCTCTTCTAATAATTGAGGAAGAGTTCACCAGTCACAATTGATCATGCATTCTCGCTAAAGCTATTGTATTAATTATTTATTGGTAGGACTAATTCATACTGCAGATGCTGCAAAGTTAAAAGAAGTGTCTCTAACACCAGTCTCTCTGAAAGATCTGAGAACTTCAGCTTTCTTAGACAATGACTTGGTAGCATTACAAAGACAGTCTGCCTTCTCTTTTGTTCTTTTTGTCCTTGACAAACTTATTAAATTGTGTCTTCCTTTTGTGTGAGCTCTAATTCATCCACTCTGAAGTTCCACACTTCCAACATTATTACCTTGTGTGTTGGCAAGAGTCACTCAAAGCGAAGTCAAAAGAAGAAAGACCTTAATTTTCTTCACCTGCCTAAATTGGAACAACATGACAATTTGGCTGTCATCAGATTTAATCAAACCAGATTACATTCAAGTGTCATGCGACCTTCCTGGATCTTCATTTTAGGAAGTCACTGAAGTGAGAGGCCCAGGATTAAGATGATCACTGCCTTGTCAGCCAGTTGCTTTTCCACTGGTGGAAGTCTAATTTTGGTTCCAAATACAACTACTCAGCCTATTCGTGAATCTATAACAAAAGACAACCAAAAGACTCTTAAAGAAACATGAGTTTCCTTACCGTGATTTGAGAATTCATCCAGCCCAGATAATGACACCCCTCCTTCTGAACCCCTGAACAGCAAAAAAAAGTATATTTAAAGTCTTTCAAGACCATAAACATCAGTAACTAAAATCTGTTCCTCCTCTTCTGCTTAATATGAGATCCAAAAGTCTGTATTTTTATCCTGTTCTACTTGAAATATAAAATCACAGTTATATGATAACTCTGGGGCCCCCTGGTGGTCTAGTGGTTAGGATGCGGCGCTCTCACCACTGCAGCCCGGGTTCGATTCCCGGTCAGGGAAACTCCCCCGGGCAGATGGAGCTCGTCAGCCCTGTAAGGCCATCCATCCAAGAGAAGGTCACTCTAAACAAACCTACGTCCTGAGGACCTCGCTGCCACCGTCCGAGCTCGCTCAGCCTCGGCAGATGAACCTCAGGATTAAAGGGTGGGTTCAGTTCAGCGCACACTGTGTCTCACCTAAAAAATCCACTGCACAGGCTGGAAGGGTAATGATCTTTCCCAAATCTTCGCTCGCAAAGATTGGCCATACTAATATGATAACTGTGATATGATGACAGGGATATGATGACATATTGTCTTAGTTTAACAAGATTACAACTTTGAAATTAAAAGGCTTCAGGTGACAGTGTGGAAAAGGAAGATAAGGGCTCTTTACTAACAAACCCGAATAAACAACAATGGCACAACCAAAACTTTCAAAAGAAACTAAACAAAGTCCTAATTCCCCAGGGGGGAAAGAAGCCCGCAGCAAACGAGGGGGGGCTGAGGGTGAACTGTCCCCGGCAGCCACCTGAGCAGCCGGTGATGTCGCAGCCAGCCAGGAAAGAGTCCCTTTTTCCCTCAGGCACAGGGCTACGGTGCAGTACTCAGGCAGTCGCTGCGGGAAATTTGTCACGGTCCAGGGCAGAACACCTCCCTCCGAGATAATCGGTCTCTCTCCCAGTCATTCTCCACACGGTGTCTGGCAAGAAAAAAAAAAGGGAGAAAGAAAAATCAAAAAACTTCTCCTCAGGAGGAAAGAGGAGGGGGCAGCCGAAAAACCAAGAGTGGCTCTCCCTCTGTCGGACGGCAAACAACAAGTCCTCCAGCCAAAGGCGTTTCCGAGGTGTCGTGCTGGTTGGCTTTTAAAGGGAACCTCCCCCCCACCCCCGCACTGCCCTGTGTGTGCGGACCCACTCCGTCCCCCTTCTGCCTCCCCCATCCCAGAGAAACGGATGGGGGGGTGACCGACACTGGGAAAAAATTCCAACATCTCTTTTTCAAACCTATAACACACACTCACCCTTTGCTCCAGAATACCACAAGAGCAAAGAGACTGACACCTTCAAGAAGTGATTTCAACAGTAAAGAGAACAGGGTCAATGGCAAGTTGGATATGAGTCGCCCTGGCAGCCAGGAGGGCCATCTGTGTCCTGGTGGGGGACATCAAGCACAGCATCGCCAACCAGATGAAGGAGGTGATTGTCCCGCTCTGCTCTGCACTGGAGTGGCCTCACCGTGAATATTGTGAGCAGTTTTGGACACTGCAATATAGGAAAGATATTAAGCCATTAGAGAGCATCCAAAAGAGGGTATCGAAGATGGTGAAGAGCCCTGAGGGGAGGATGTATGAGGAGAGGCTGAGGTCATGGTATGGGACGGATCTAATGTGTTTCTTTCAAACATAATTCAGTGCCTTCATATCAAGAGGCAGATGGTATTTGCTGCATAAGTGATTTAGAATAAGTTTGTTTTCAATAGTAACATAAAGTAGGGTGTTGGATCTATGATGCAAGATGCATACATACATCTATATATGTAAGTATAAAAATGAGATTTAGGTTCTAGTTTTAAGAACACTCAACTACAGACAAGTAGTAGTTTAATATTTTTAAGGAAAAGTTGTGTAATGAGATTCTAATTTTAAAAAAAGGCTAGGTGAATGTACGCACACCAGCAATGTTTAGATTTAGTTCAAATTTTATTCTGCGTCACCCTGAATGAGTCCCTAATAAAATTAAAGGAAATCTTGGATTCAACTTGGCTTCAACAGGATGAAGATATTTTAACTAATTTATAAGTTTTTTAACTACTTTTTAACTCTTATTCATTATAAAGTTATATAAGTTCAAGCAGCTTTTCCCAAAATTGCAAGATCTCTTACCTTCAAGAAAGTAAACTTTCATTCTAATGTCACCAACAAAAACATGGAAGAAAGTTATAGAAAAGTGCAATTTAAAGGAAAATGCAGAGAATAGTTTCTCCAGAGGTTAGAAAGATCCCTATTTCCCTGCAGACAGTTACCTTTGCTGACAAGTAGCCCAAGCCTATTGTGGAGGATTTAAGGTTTTCAAACTGATGCGGCATCTGAAGAAGACCATCAATCCTAGTTGATGTTCGGGAACATTTTTGCAATTGCATATTGTGGTCTGGAATTTATATATGAAAAAATTTCCTTGCAAGCAACATTAATGACAATGGTGGCCATTGTTGACTCCCAGAAGGCATGTGGACTGAATAACATCCTCGTGCTCCTGTTCATTTCCTGATTTCACTGCCCACAGGCTCATGTTTTTAAAAAGGCAGCAGTTGCACATCACTAGACTTACTACTGCACAGAAGCAGCCATAGCAGAAATCTTAGTAGTGTTCCTTTTTGTAACCTAGATCACCTAGGATATAGTCACAATGTGGAATAAATTTAAGGACCTGCTGGAAAAAGGTCCTGGAATAGGAGGGATAGTGTAATTGTTTTCTGCCACTGTCCGAGATATCATGGAGCTTGTCCAAAAACTCTTGTTCACAGCCTTAAATCTGTGAGGAATTTTGCAGAGATGCTTACATAGCTACCTGTGTGTCACTACCCAGGACTCTAAAAGGTCATTTTTATAATAAAGAATTGGAACATAATGACAGCATAGCAAAAAAAAAAAAAAAAAAAAAAAAAAACAAAAAAACTATTGCTATTCTCCAGTGAATTAAGAATGAAAATTAATTGTACTGTACAGTTGCCATTGTTCTTATGTGCAGGACAACCGTTGAAAGGGTAGCATTATCTGTTTCAAATCAGTCCCATCCTGAAATGCTCTACTTTTTAATTTGATAAATATATGACACACAATTTGCTTCTTTTCTTTGACTTATCATTGTCAAAGGATATGTGATATGTAATTTCCCTTTTATAAAACAGCTGGAGTTATTACACCTCTTGCAAGTAATGTTAAATTAGGAAACAATAAAAGAGACACTTCTTTAGAAGCCAGATAAAATGTGTATAGACATAATCCGCTCTGAGATTCTATAAAAACCCACTCAGAATTTCAAAAAACAAACAACAAAACAAACCTAGAAAACATTGACAATGCATCACAATTCACTGTTGTTGGCTGTAGACCAATGAATATGTGATGGAGAGGAGTAGATATTGAGTAGATATTGATTTCCACAGTTTCTACTTTCCTGAGAAGGACAAGTTTTCTAATACAGTTTACAAAGTTGCTGGAGTTATTGTAAGCATGTAGAAGGGCAGGAGAAGAACTAATTCAACTCTTTACAAGTGTAGCTTTCCACAACAGACTTCTGATTCTAAATCATGAATCCCATACCCAGAGCGTTGTGATACCCTGACAGTGCTACAACATTAGGTAAAAGTTACATCTACAAATATCCTTCAAAATAATCTGTACAAAGCATTGTCAACCATGAAGATTTTACAGTTGTTGTGCATACTGGTCATGTACTAGGTGTTCTCTGATCAAAATGAAATCTCAAGAAACCATTATTTATCTTCTGATTAGAAGTGAATTAAAGGTTTATAATTAAAAATATATTTGATTGTTTTACTGAGCATCCACTGTATTGATCGGCTCAAAGTAAAAATAGCATTTGGGTAGGCAGTCAGTGAAGCCTCTTTCTGAACACAAATCACTGAGATACAAAGAAAAGGAGCATTGAAATAGGAAAAGAAAAATGAGAAATAATATACACTTCAAAACATGCAAGGCAAAACTTAGGAATTTTGGTCTGAGGCTGATTCTAGTTGGTATTCATGGCATATGGCTAAATCATTTTTGCTATTAGTTGTGCTACCAGGTAAAAGGAAAACTCCAGCTTAACAGGTTTAGAAGTTGGAGGTCCATCACTAATGCACTTACGAGTAATATGCTGTGTATTTTATTATGTTCCTGCAGTCTGGGAAAATGAATTTGTCTGTTTTCAGACAGAGCACTGCCCACAGACTGACTGACAGAGTAACTGCAATACACTGAACTCACTGAGAGTTCAAAAGCAATTTTGTCACAGTTATCTTTGTTTTTCCAAGTATTTGGAGCTATAACTTACTACCTAGTTCATGCTTAATGTGCCATGTGTATTACAGTCAATAGCTTAAATACTCCTGAGAGGTGTATTTTTACTTAGTTATCTGAAGTATACTTGAAAAGGATGGCATATTGAAAAAGCATAGTAAAACACAGAAATAAATAATGTATAGTTTCAATAGTTGTTCCTGCTGACGTACGTTCAAATATTTATATATTTTCTTCATTCTGTTAAATCTCATTGGCATAGTCTGGCAAGATTATAAAATTTCAGTATGGGGACAGTTTTTACTTCAATTTTATTTTGGTTTTCTCAATTTTAAGATGTCATACACTGGATTAGAAAGTATTCTCAGTTGATAATGATAACATCATGCCCTCACAAACACCTATGCATTCTCTGACCTTAGTGACAAGCCCCAGGACACAAAAGCAGTCAAAGATTTGCAAAAAGCTGACTTTCAACAGTATGCAATACAGTAGTTTTTTGTTGCTATCTCCAACAAATCTGAATAAGTCATTAGCAACACCTAAAGGTGCAGCTTTCGCTGCATCTAAATTATCAGCTCAGTCATGTGGCTATGTAAACTGCAGAAATTTACTTGGGAAACTATAAGTTCCAAACTGAAACATGGTCAGATTTCTAAAACTGGACAAAGGGAAATTAAAAGCCCTTACAGACACAAGAATTTCCTGAGTTATTTTGAAGTTGATGCATAGCATTTTCCTGGCAACTCCCAAACTGAGATTTAAGAGGTACCAATCACAACAGCAGTGTCAGACAACCCTTAGTATGTATGACTGAATTCTGTTTTTCATGAATCCCAGGATCCTCAATGAGAATAATGATTTCAGAAGATTTAAAAGCAACAGATAATGTTGAAAAGTGAAAATCCCTAAGATCTCACAAATAAAGAGGAATTCCTGTGATGTCATAAGTTGATTATCTTCCTACATTCAAAATTGGAACACATTGTAATGTCCAGCACTTGGAAGCTCAAGATGTGCTTTCTGTGACATGCATTACTGATTTTTTTTTCAGCCAAAGATTGATAACATCAGACAGACAGAAACACTTTCAGTCCAGCTTTTGGCTTAAATGCTGAAATCTAGTTCTGTTGACTTCAGCATAAAAGATTTTTTGCAGTCTGAATTCCGGTTTCTCATGTATAAGGGAAGCTTATGTCGTCAGGCTCCTTTAAGTTCCTCATTTGATGCACTGCCTACTGTTACACCCCACTGAGATATCATTTATTGTTTCACTTAACTAATTCTTTCCCTCCTAACTGCTGTTGTGGTATTAGGCAAGAATTCATTTTCTTCCTGCAATTGTATCCAAATAAAAATCAAATTCACTTCTCTCTCTTTTCATTTAAAACAAGGATATTTTTTGAGTTTATGTGTAAATAGTTTCCTTTTCATTGTTACATTATGTGCAGAAACAACCAAAATAATTTGATAATTGTTACTTTAAGTAATATGTTGTAGAAGTGTAAAAGTTGTAAAGAGTGTAGAATACATTAAAAGGCAATTCAGTTTAAATATGTCTCAGGGACTACTTTGTTGTGTTCGCAGCTGCCTTTTACATGGAAAAAGCACAAGTCCATGACATATTCTTTAACAACAACTGAAATCGTATAGTGTTTTCTGACACTAGTGTTCAACCCTGAGATAAACTTTAATTTAGAAAATGTCATAATCTGTAGTACCATGTCAAGATTTCACACTGAAATATAAACACTAAGTTTAATTGTCTGTTTGGATCCCCCAGGGAATATATAATACTGCATAATAATTTGGAAGTTATGGATCCGACTATATCAATCTTTATGAAATATTTTAGATGAATTTGAAGATATCAGAGTTAGTTTATAACAACATCTGCAAATATGTAACAGAAAACTCCCTGTCACAGAAGTGGCCTTAAAAGGGATCATGGGAGTTACAAACCAGCAAGTCTACCTTTCAACCTTTGTAAGATGGGTGTATCTACATTGAACATGTCATTGAACATAGAGAAGAACTTGGAAAAAAGACAGTGTGGTTTCTGTAACAGGAAATCTTGCCACACAAGTTTTACAAGGGAGTCAGTAACAGTGGGGACAAAAGCAGTCCAGTGAACAAAATACTACACTCAGATTTTCAAAAGTTTTCCAAATTAAAAGTCACTAAAGAAACTTGAGATAAGATTGGAGGAAATGTCATTTAAGGAACTGAAAGTTCTTTAAAGATAAGGAAGCAAAGAGCAGGACCTGGAAGGTTTTCAGGAAAAAGAAAGCTCAGCAGTACTCCAAAATACTCAGTGGATCAGTGTTAAGACTAACTTTGTTCAATATCTGCACTGGTGATTCAGGGAAGAAAGCCAACATTGAAATTTGCAAGCTTGCAGATGAAGCTTTTTTGGATATTCAGTGCTACCCAAAAACTCTACAGTTTTTGTGAATGAAACTCTCAGTCACACAACTCAGTAAGGCTTTGATGAACTACAGAACTGACAATTCAGCTAGGGGGAATAAAAACATATTTATATGATATGGAATTTGCAATGGACAGTCACATTCCAGGAAAGACTTTGGGATCTTAACTGATGTTTCATTGAAATCATTAATTGACACACAAGGCAACCAAAAAAAATTACAATATGATTTTGGGTATCATCAAGAAATATGATTAAGAACTAGGATGGAAGGGGTCATTTTGCCGCAATATAAAAACGTAAATCTATGTCTTGATGGATTAAGTCTGTGCATGTACTGTAAATTCCAAATTCTGGAAAGATTTAAAGCACCAAAACTTTCAATGAAATTTTATTATCACTTCATTTTATTTCATTAAATACAACTAACCTGCCACAAAATATAGTGTTAAGCACTTTTTGCCTTTTAGTTATTAGTGGCTGTTTATTACCTGCCACAATCCTACAATTTCCTTTCCTCATTAGCCTTTTCTTCTCATGAATTCAGTTTGACTAGGGACAGTTAGATGAGCAGTAATTATTCTCCTCCCCAGAAATCAGTCAATAGTTCATCTTCCTCTTGAGAAAAGGGCTCAGTCCGGCCCCTGTGGAAATTGCTGGGAAGTATAAAACAGGGGAAACAGCTACTTCTTGGACTTCAGATTGTAACTTATTGCACAAAAGGAGAAATACTTGTAGATGTTTGCAACTAGGTCCAATGAAATGCTTAAGATATGCCACATTCAGTGCCATTTTTGCCAGCTGTAACCTCCAGAGGCCACCAGAAGCAGCCTCCCTGATCATTGAAATGAGCACAGCAGGGGTGCGTGTGCAGGAATGCTACTGCACATAAGATGGAGTGTTTGAGGGTCTAGGACAATCCCTTTGGCTTCCCCCCAGTCAATTTGCTTTAAAGGTTCAAAGAAGTGAGCTTAAGCTTTGTCCACACCTTATACAAAAGTTGCCTAGTGATACAAATTGGGAATGTTTTGGACAAAAGGAAAAACTTCCATGCCAAATGTGAAGTTTGGGCAAAGATCTGGGGATGGAGTCCCCCCATTCATTCAGGAGATCAGTAAGCTCAGACCACTCTGAGTGTAAGCACTACTACTCCAGTTTCAAGGACCTGAACAGAAAGAACGCTTTCCCTTTAAAATGGCTTGATGTATACATGCTCCCTGTAAAACAGAAGCAGAATCTCAACTTTGAATCTGTTGCCAGGGCAATCTATTAAACTGACTGAGACTGTGATTCCAACACTCACCATCTCTGTGTCTTTTCTGAAATTATCCAAGCGAAACAGTTTTATTTCATCTGCCTTACCTCAAATGCATGCTCTTATTATAGTGTTCTAAGTCTCTTTGCCTCCCTTCTGACACTATGAATAACACAGCTTTTGCAAGCAGCAGCAGCACAGGCGAATGAAAAGTATCCCATGCTTCTCCACACTGGCATGAAGCTTTGTGGCTTCTCTAGGAAAGTGGAAAGCATAGGGTTGACTCTCCTTCATACGGCACACAATTGAAAAAGCTCTTTCACGTAGCAGTTCACTGTTAAGCTGTTTTAGAGAGGTGGTTAGCACCAGTTTTTTTCTGAAAAGATAACCTTTGAGAGTATTATGCGTGGTGATCAGTTCTGCAATGATTTTTCCAAGTTCAAATATCTAATGTGTATAAGAGGAGAGCATGTGGAAAAGGAACCCAGAACAGAAGATATTAGCACTGCTATTCTGCATCTAAAGACAGATCCCACCTGGCCTTCTTTCCCATCATACTTGTGGCAAACTTCCCCTACTGGGGCAAACCAATTTTCTAGAGTGTGGTGACAAAAAAAGCTTAAGACCTGAACATGCTATTTATTGGGTGGCTTTTCAAACTGAAAACCTGGGTTTCCCGCTTTGCTGCATTAAGGTGAATTGCACTTCAATTATGTTCAGCCGCTGGGAATACAAAAGATCATCCTGCTCTATAAAATCCTACAAGCAAGAGTAGTATTTTTGAACCAGTCCTTTCCTGTCCTAAAGCCAATGTCATGGGAGATACAGCAACTTCACAGTTGCAGTAAAACTTGCAGCTCAATTCCACAGTTACTCTGTAGATCATTCTTATCCATCAGATTACTTAAGGTAGAAAAGCAAATGGCAACACTGCTTAATTTAAAAATCAGTTGGCACCAAAAAAAAAAAAAGTTTAGTACTTCTAATAATTTCTTCACAAAATAAAATAATGTTTTTAAATACAATGTAATGACAGTATTTTGAGTGAAACTATCCATGGAAATCAGAATTTCAGTTGAATTCACACAGTTTAACAGTAAAAGACATGGTAAAGGAAAGGAAATTTTGAGGTATACATCTGTAAATCCTGAACAACCTTCCAAGCGAATACATCATGACTATCCTGCTTGCTGGAATTAGAGGTAACTTTCAACACAGGGTAAGCTTCTACCCCTGGTTCTACTCCTGGAGCACAGTTTTTGAGAGGTGCCCAACTTTTTCTAACAGCTCCCAATCCCCCTGTTCTGCAGCCTGTACAGGCACGCTCTCCCAAAATCGCCAAGGATGACATGGCATCACTGTGACAGTTACTGGTGGCAAAGTCCACAGATCAGTCAGTGTTTGTGTTATGGCACTGGGACCCCCCAAGTATGGGTTGAGAGACCTGACTACGGATGGAAGCATTTTCAACATCCTCCATGTCTACATTATTTGCTGGGGGGGCTGATGCTGATTGATACAAGCCTTTATTAGGTATGTCATCTTCATTGTTTTCATCAGTGTCCTCATCCTCCTCCTCCTCTGGCAAAGGAACAGAGGACTCAAGCCTTTGCTTAGCTTTAAATTCCTCTACAAGCTCCATAGGTGTCTTATAATGGTGAGGGACTATAGCAGTAGGGAATTTGTATTTACAAGGAGTCTGAACTAGTTTGTGGGGTGAAGGATAGCAAACCCTCAGACCTTTCGGGGCTTTTGGAGCCAAACCCTTGGTAGATTTTTTAGAAGGTGGATCCGGACACCACACTGTTTTCATTTTATCTGCTAAAGCACTCAATTCAGAGGGAGACGTAGCAGGCGGCGCTGCTGAAGTGGCTGAAGCTCCCTCCTCCCCTGCAAATCCTTCTGTATCTGACACAGGCTCCGTTTCAGGCAGCTGAAGGCCTTCCAAAACTTGTTCATTAAGCCAGTCTTTCAAAGTCTTAACCAATAAATGACAGGTGGTAGGCAAACCTTCTACATCCTTAGCACCCTTACAGATCTCTTTCCACAGTTTATCCCCCACCTTGTGTCTTTACACTAAATGCAACCGACGTGTTAGCTTCAAAGCCTTCCTTTCTGCACCCTAGTAGCAAACGTTGCAAAGCATAATCTTCAACAGTTACACCTTTACGCTTTAAAAGATACTTCCAGGAGGATAGCACCAACTTTTCCTCTTTAGAAATCTGATTCCCCATTATCACAGTCCCTTTTCTTGGTGGCTCACCTTTTCCAGATGTCAATAGCTCTCAGGTCCAGACCAAGTAGCGTCCCTGCTGCTCTCAGCTACTCCAAGCTCCATCACCACCACCCGTCACCTGGTGGTTGCTTCAGTATCACATCGAAGGTCACCATAATATATAATGGAAATAAATTAATAAATTAATAGTAGGGCTTTGTCTATAATAATGAGGAATGATATAAACTGTGATTGTCTAACAAAATAATGCAGTAACCAAATACTTTGAGTTTTGCAGGATTTACATGTGAGTTGGGGTTAGCAGACTTCTCCACACATAGTGCTTGCAAGGAGACTATTCCGACAAACTGGACCTTTCTTCTAAGAAACAGCTAATATATTTTGACTGACTCAAGTTCTAGCAGTATGACACTCTGTCTCTCACACATATCATTTCTATGATGCAAGTTGTTTCTGCAGAATTACAGAGGTAAAAGAAGACATTTATACTAGAGCTTAGATTGTGTCATGCGTAAACCTGCTGAGCTGAGATGAGAAGAAAGGGGTTGATAAGTAAGGTAAACCTGCTTGGTGACAATGATGAAATAATGCAATTAAAGAAGAATGAAGTAAGAAGTGAAGATGATGAAAGCAAGGCAGTTTACTGACAGTGATATTAGAAAATGATTATCAGAAAAACTTATGATTTAGGGATAGTTTTTTTGAAAACTATTAAGGTAATAATGACAAAATATCAAGTAATCAAAGACAAGAGTATTCTTAACAAACAGATTAAGCTAAATTTAAAAATTTTTGTAGATATGCTATGAGGTGGATTATATTAATTCCAATAAAACTGCTGTAAAATTCTCTGTTGATATACAGTCCAGATGCTGCACTGGCCTGCCACTCTATGTCAGATGAGGGTATGCTCATCCTGATGAACAGAAATTAGGGAATTGAACTGAAAGTGAAGAATATGCTGAATTTTTTCTTTTTTTAAAAAGATAAAATTTCTAGATTTCAGCCTGCCTTTTCACAAAAAATAAAATTAAAAGTGTTATGCTCATGACTGGGTTCTTCTCTGCTTGGCATATCTCAGTCAAGAAGATCTAAGCACATAAAGGGGATGTCACCCCTGACCAACCTGATACCATTCTATGAATAAATGACTGGGTTTGTAAGCAGAGAGAGAATGTTGGAAGGTTGGACCAGATAAAATCCACTGGTCCTACATCACCCATTCTGTAAGAATGTGGTTAAGAGTCTCTGATTCTTCCACAGCCTGGATAACCAGAAAGAAGAGGTGCTCAGCTCTGGGACAATCACAAGTGCAAAAGTACACATGGTTCTGTACATGCAGAAACACATGAGATGCGGAAAGGTAAGTCCACTTTAATCCACATGATATATCTATGTCCAGTGACAGTATCATCCCAACGCAAACTTGTGTTGTAGTCTAATATCTAAACCTAAGACTCAGATGAGAGTAAACGCAGTTACAGTTAGTCATTGAATGTAAAGAAAGGTGAGTACTGGGGCTATGATTATAAAAAACCACTTTGTTAGGTGATTTAACAGGTTTATGGTGAGTTATTTGCAATTGTACATCTTCAGATGGTGACGCTCAGTGTCTTACAGGACTGCCTTACCCCGTTTTTTGTAAAAATGTCGTGGCACACGCAGTGTTTATGTCCTACACACCACAATACATACATGTTAGGTTTAGGTCTTGTGTCTCACAGGCAAGTGTGACACATTCTACCAGTTATTTAGTGGGGGGTTTTTTTGCTTGCTAATACCCAGCTGATCATTTGCATGATTGAAATGGTTGATCAATTAAGTTATTGGGTGGTGAAGAGCTCTATTTATTCTCTGTGGTACTTTTTTTGAACAGTGCCTTCTGATACTTCTGACTAAGCAAATGGTTGTTTTAACACTGCTTCAGTTTTGAGCAAATGAGGAGTGATATTCAGGGTCATTTACCTACTTTTAAAACTCTATCATCAGTGAATTTGATGGGGCCAGCACAAAGGGAACCTGGTAAACAGACTGACAAAGAAGGGTATCTCCCTAGCAGGAATCCTGAGACATCTCTGATAAGTTCAGAAGAAATTTCCTTGATGGGGGGTGGTAGGTAGGACAAAGAAATCTTGACTGGTGCAGGACAAAGAAACAGTGATAAAAAACTGACCATCCTACTCCCACATCATAGCCAGTCTTTGCAAATGAAGATTTGGGAAAGGTCATTACCCTTCCAGCCTGCGCAGTGGATTTTTTAGGTGAGACACAGTGTGCGCTGAACTGAGCCCACCCTTTAATCCTGAGGTTCAACTGCCGGGGCCGAGCGAGCTCGGACGGTGGCAGCGAGGTCCTCAGGACGTGGGTTTGTTTAGAGTGACCTTCTCTTAGATGGATGGCCTTACAGGGCTGATGAGCTCCATCTGCCTGGGGGGGTTCCCTGACCGGGAATCGAACCCGGGCTCTGGTGGTGAGAGCGCTGCATCCTAACCACTAGACCACCAGGGGTCCCCCTACTCCCACATAAGAAAGATACAAAAGGAAACTCTTTACCTATCTACCCAAAATAAAGTTCTCTGCAATGCCTCTCTGCACAGAGAGACCAGATCCTTATCAGGAATGCATGAATGACTCCAGTCTCTATTATGTGATTTCTTCTGTCACTGATTAGCTCCACTCCTGGGAGCAGATCGGTGAGTGTTGAACCAGT
This sequence comes from Manacus candei, assembly GCF_025592945.1. NCBI lineage: Eukaryota > Metazoa > Chordata > Aves > Passeriformes > Pipridae > Manacus > Manacus candei. The sequence continues at coordinate 2,789,343 of NW_026138064.1, read as the reverse complement.
GACATCTGACACAACATATTCATAGGTATGTGCATAAGTAAAGGCTCATAAGTGCATACTTGCTTCACTGGTTGGAATTCTGTAATAACTTGCAAGACAATTATATTTTATTTATGCTTGTAACATGCATGTACTTTCAAACTTGCTTTCCCAGTGGTAATTTTGTAGTGCCCTGTAGTGTATATTTCTGTACTTGTTTGCATCAGTGTTTACCCTTGCTCTCCAACATCCAGTAGCTGCAAATAAACTAAAGGCAACTTAACCAGCCAGTAGAAACAGAATTGCCATACCCTCTGGGATTCGTGCCAGTGCTGTTCAGTGAGTAACACAGCTGAAGAAAAGGCAAGGGTTACAAGAACAAGTACTGCTTGAAGTTTGCCCTAGAGAACAAGTGTGACACAGTGCATGTAACAGAGTTGACTGATGGCTCTTAATGCCAGAGATCCCTCACAGTACACATTGTTCCCTAAGCCAAGAAGCAAGACATTTCAGATGCTTTACTCTTTTAAAATGTTTCAAATATTATAGATCCCTTCTCAAGAGAACACAACTGCCTCCCTCCCTGGGCTGCTTCTGATCTCTTCCAAGTATGAATCTATGCTTAACTGTGATTGATGTGGTAATTCAAGCTGACATGGGGGAAAGGGAAAGTTGGTTTATGTTTTTTTTTTTTCTTCCAGGACAAATAGAGTAATCAAGATGCTGCTGGTGTATACAGTATTTTTAATATGTTAAGGTACAATTAGGTAAATAATTTATGCCTCTAAGTATTCAGTTGTCCTTTAGGAGGCTAAGAACAAACAAAACCTTTTTCCATGATGATGGTTTTAGATCAATAAAGGTCAAAAAGTTTAAAGATGGGGCAGACTGGGTAAGTGTTAAAATACCAGGATAGAGGTGATGAAGACCTCCGCTTCCTTATCCTGCTGGAAAGAGACAATAATTTCAAAATGTCACCAATTTTTAGGTTTATTTGTCTGCTTACAATCCTTCTAAACTCCCACGCGGTGGCTTCAAATCAAGCCCATGACTTTTTTCTTGTTCATTTCCACACAATTTCAGTAGTTAATCTATACTGCAGCATTCTCTTATTCTTGGTTATTTGCAGGCAAGTCATAAATGCACTCTAGAGTGCTAACAAAATTCCTCAGGAAAAACTAAGGAAAGAGATCCTGCTATTAGATCCAAGGCATCTCTGCTTCATAAGGGGCAGGTGCACAGGTGCTGGCTGTGGGGGGCTGAAGAGGTACCTCTGTGAGGAGAGGCTGGGGCTGCGTCATGCCGTGGTGCCAGGAGGAGGAGCTGCTCCATGGTGAAGCAGATAGCCACACCACAGATCCACAGTGGAGCAGATATCCACAGACAGTGCAGACTATGGAGGACCCCATGCCACAGCAAAGAGGTATTTCTGAGGGACCTGCAGCTTCTGAACAGCTGACATCAGAGCAGAGGAAAACTGAGAAGGAAGAAGCAGCAGAGAGGAACTGCTGAGTAGTGACCACAGCCCGTAACTCCCTCACCCTGCCTTGAAGAGTGAAGCTACACTTGAGAAAAGACAGGCATTTTAATGTTCATGTTATTTGTGTTTCTCACTACTTGGATCTATTTTAATTGACAACAAATTAGGTTAATTTTCCCAAGTAAAGTGTGTTTTGTGTATGATATTAACAGGTAAAAAAAATCTTTCTATCTTTATCTCCAACCCATGAGATTGATTTCTACTGTTTTTTCTGTTTTCTTCCCCTGTCCCTCCAGGGTGAGTGAGCAGCTGGTGAGAGTTCATCTGCTTCTTAATGGTAACCCACAACAATAGTGAAAGCTGCCAAGAATAGTAGCTAGATATATAAGCCTAATGCAATTTCTCTACTTATGTTTGAGTCAAATATTTCTCAATTACCATTTTAGCTTCCTTTTCTGAAAGAAGACAAAATATACTGTTTCTTGCTCTGTAGATTTTACAATGTCCGAAGTAGCATGTGCTAAAAAGAAGTCCGAATTTTATAAAAACAAGAAGATTTTATACTTCTGATTCTTGCGTTTATATTCTCACATGAGTTTCTATAAAGAAATTCAGACTACTTTGGTCCCTTTGACATTTTTGTATGTTCACTCTAACTATTCTGCGAATATTGTTCTCTGCAAAATCCAGCCGCAAAAATCTAATAAGACTTTTAACAGTGACCAAAGATAGACCATATTGTACTGGTGAGGCCAGTCAGGAAGGTTTCCAAGAGAGTTCTGTGTTAAAAGCAGGATTCTAGTTTTAAGGCAGCAATAATTATGCAGGTTTATATTCTTTATGTGGTAGTAAATAAGTGAACATAGGAAGGGATGAGATAGCTGGCAATTATAGTCATTGTTTTCTTAGATTATTTTATCTAGAAATGAAAATTATTATACTCCTATAATAGGCTTTCTATTGTTTTCCTTCTCATATTAGCTACGTAGTACCAGCCCCTTAAGAATTGAGAGTCCTTGGAAGACCTGGTATACCAGTCCATTAGGATACATGTGTGGAATAAAGACAAGTACAGCAGACATTCAAACATCACAAAAAATCTTTTATTGCAGTAAGAATAATAAAAAGCTAGCAAAGAGAATCAAAAAGCTAAAATAGAATACAGAATAGCTACTTTATTGGTTGGCATTAAAACAATACTGTGAACATTTAATACAGTATTAACTAGTAAAAAGGGAACTAAAGGGATACCAGAAAAGGATATTAAAGTAATACTACAGATAACTTTTAATACAATATTAATTAGTAAAAAGGGGAATTAAAGGGAAATACTATGGACAACTTTTAATACAGTATTAACTAATAAAAGGGGAATTAAAGGGACACTAAAGGGATATTAAAACATTTACTTTCTCCGTTGCTTTCTATCAATAAACTGTGCTTACCCACACAGACAGGCCAGGGCTGTCAGGATCTGCAGCAGCTGGTCCGTACCCATGCTTAGCAGGCGTCCCTGCAGAGCAACACAGTCTCAGTGGCAGGATGAGCTTCGCTCAACCCAGCAGTCCTGACACCCCATTTTTATCAGTTCCACATTACACTACGTAGGGCCAGTACACAGTATAAGGTGATGCTTGAGTGGCAGCCAAACACTGCCTAGTCATTACCTAATGGCAACAGTCTGCGCATGCCCTACTTGTAGGGCAAGGGGCGAGCGACCCCTGCCCACATAATCTTCCTCCCATCATCATCTTTCTCACTCCTATGTATGACCTCTACCATTGTGTTTCGAGGGTATTTGTATCCATCTTACAGTATGTAGCAAAGCCAAGGAGGAACTCAGATCTGATAATAGCGGATATCAAGTTGACTTGCTAAAAAACACAATGGAGCTCACAGTTAACTTGTGCCATGAAGTTACATTGTACAATACTCTGGCTGGTTTCACATCCTAATATAATTTCTTTCTCACGCCTCTATGCTCCACTGATCATCTAATTCAAAAGTACCCCCCTTACACCTGGACAAAAAATTAGACAAGACTTGACCTAAATTGGGATAAAAGTATATAGTGGTTAGTGAAAATATGACCAAGAAGAGCAGCAATCTTCTTGAAGATTGAGCGAGGCTATGAAAGCAGAAAGCAGTTGCCTGACCACTTGATGTACTTGTATTCTCTCTGAGAATTGTGGAAGGTGCATATGTAGTTTTATTTGTTTTTTACTGTATTTACATATTCATATAGTCCCTACATCATACTCTTGAGTTTTTCCTGATATGTCCACCTATTGCAGGCTAGTCCTTTTGGTGATGACTTTGTAGGGTTGCTGCAGGAGAAGACTCAGAGATCACTCAGAAAGATGTGATCTAGTTGTTAATTTATTGAGTTCGATTCAGTAAATTTAGGTATGGAAGATATTTAATATGTACTGGTGGACTGGCAGTCAATACTGCTTACTGTAATTACTGTTAGTATGACATTAAAAGTTTATTATTTAAGCTTAGCTAAACATATCTTAAATATTCTATGCATACAAAAATTGTCCCTTACCAACCCACTGATGCCTAGTGTCAGGTAAGGGACCACTCAGCCTCAATGGGTAGCCTTGAGAGGTGCCCATGTTCTAGGGGAGATACTGTACCATGGCACAAACAGATGCTATGGAAGGAGAGCTCAACATATCCTGATGGCTGCCAATATTTATATTGTGAAGCAGTTGATTTGTAGTTCTGCTGTCAGATTTTTCATGCAGTTTTGGCCATTTATCAGCCCGGTCACCAGCCAAACCTTTTGGAGGTGTTGGTGCTCAGGTCCCACTGATAGCCTCCCACAATGAGCAACCTCAAGGCCCTTGGTATACAACTGTAAAGGTGCAGAACATGCAAGAAGAAGGCAAAAATACCCATATGCCTACATCTTTATTTTTCCTGAAACTTTGTCTTGTCAAAAATTTCCATTTCAAGATCCCTCATAACTTAGTTTACCCTTGCTTGTGGCTAGAAGAAAGATAGTCTTTTCCTTGCTACCATCTCTATCCCCTTTCCCTGGCTTTGATTACCCCAGTTTACAATCTCTGAACAACCTCTGACCCCCTTCAAAGACCTTCCTGCCTTCTCTTGACAAGCCTACAGCCTTGCTGTTCTCTAGTGCTTGAGAACCTCTGTGGTATCTTTTTTTTTTCAACATTATCAACTGTGTCGGAAAAAACAGCTCTGAAATATTTCTTTTTACAGAGTGTTGGTCTGTTCGTGTGGCTGAGATTCTTGTTTGTTTGCTTGGCTTTCTTCCTTTCCTACTTAATTCCTCTTTAGCAGCCTTTCACTGGCTCATTTTACAACAAAAAGGCCTCACAAACAAACCTGTGAGGTCTGTAACACAACTCTCAGCCATTTTAGAAAATAAGTATGACTCGGTCTGAATCTTTATAAATAAGCACAGATTCACTTTCTGGGGAAGAATCCATGGCATTAAATTGTCTGAAAGACAGGATGAAGCCTGAAAACTCTGGATTTAAGTGCTACATGTTTTGAAAAAGTACTTAACTAGATACTGCATCAGCTCCAATTCTGGTCCTTTATATTTTCAACTGGGGAGAAGAGGCAAAAGAGTTAAGCTTACAAACAAATCATTATTTTGAGGCTTTTTCTTTTTATAATGATATAACTAGAACATTGTATTATACTAAGTCAATTACAGGATTAGGGGATATTATTTTAAATACTTAATAAGGGAAAAGCATACTGAATTACTTATGAATACATTTGTAAGTTTAAATCTGTGCAGATACTTATAGGTGTTTAGTTTTAATATGAACTTCTTTATTTCTTCTACATTCAAAGCTCCCTTTGAATGATATATAAAGCAGAGATAATAACATACTCTCGAAGTAAAAATAAAGCAATAACTTGCTTTATTTTACTTTCTTTTTAAGTGTAGGAAAATTGACCCTTTAACACAGTAATTGCATCACTTTGTTTCAAGTTCTTTCTTACCCTGTGGCCTCTGAATATGTTTCTCCAGATTATTATTCTTTTAGATCTTTCAGATTGCAGTAAAATTGCTGCAGCAAAAATTAGCAACATAAGAGTTTTTCCAATGACAAGCCTGCTTCAAACTGATTGTTTTATATCTCCTTTGGGCTTCCATGCTGTTATTCCCTTTCTTCTTTCTCTCACATTTGTATTTTTCAATAATTCAGCAATGTCACCCATTCAGCTATGTGCACAGCATTAACACCTTTGGAATTCAAAATGCAGAAGTTCCGTACCATTCAAAGGCAGGCAAACAGAACTGACAAGGAAAGTGGACAAATACATCCATAAATGTAAGTGAAACAGCAGTTTTGAATACTTTAGAACTTGTTGCAGCGTGCATGAGTGATAACAAATTTTCCCCCTTCCTACAGTAATTAAAACACTTGATGGGTTTTTACTGTTTTGTGGTATGATTAAAATGGGGAGTTGACAATGGGTTTTGCTTACAGCACAGAGACACTCAAAAGCATAATTTGTGAGGGACTTTCATTTACCCTAATGAATCTTAGCTCCATAACTTTCATATACCCTAATACACAGCTTCCGGAATTAATAATAGGACACAAAAGACTTTCACTTCTGAATTACTGGGCTGAGTTAGCACAAGTTTAGGTTGAGTAAAGGACGTCTGTACATAGTGACCCATGTATAAAATAAGATTCTGGTATTAATTTAGTTCCTAGTGGACATGTCCCCATAGGGCAATACAAACTAATACAATTGACAATAATTCATAGTGTTTAAAGATCTCACTTCAGATTCTGGATCCATGAGGAGTAATGGCCATAAACTAAAACACATGAGGAAAAACTTTTCCTCAATGTGAGGAAAAACTTCTTTACACTGAGGATGGTAGAGCACTGGAACAGGCTGCCCAGGGAGGTCATGGAGTTGCCTTCTCTGAAGACAGTCCAAATCCACCTAAGCTAGTTCCTGTGTCACCTGTTCCAGGTGACCCTGCCTTGGCAGGGGGGTTTGACTGGATGATCTCCAGAGGGCCCTTCCAACCATAATAATTCTGTGGTTCCATGATTCTGTAACTGGGCATAGCACAGGCAAATTCCTAGAAAATAAATGAAAGGCTTTGACTATGTTGCATTATATTTTGAAGCTTAACAAGCTTCGAAAGTGAAAACAAATCACATATGACAAGTCCACATGACAGAAATGTTTATAAGCATCCTGACAGAATGGTTTCACAAAAATACAGCTGAAGTTACCAGTCACTTGTAAACTGGTACAATTGTCAGTTGCTTCATATACATAGCTATGCAAAACCAGTTACATACTGGGACTTTGTGATTAAAAACATTGGCACTAAAAGAATGTTCTAAAATAAAAAGTTAGTGTCTTCAGTCAGTTTAAAGCTTACACAAATCTATGTAACTGGGAAATGAAATAATTTGTTAAATGTTATTTCTAGAACTTCAACCTTTTCTCTGTTTTTATTTTCCCATGCTTCTTTGAGAAGCTATCTTCTTTCAGAGACAGCAGTACCTGATAAGCCTTTTTACCTCACCACTGTGTGAACTTGAACTTACACTTCAAAATACTTCTGGAGAACTGGCAGCAGGTTCTATATCCTTCAAATTTGAGTGGTTCTGGCTACATCTTTCTGTTCCAGATGGACTTTTCAGTCTCTGCATACTTGCTCTTGTACCATCATGATTTTCTGTACCAATCTTCATAATCTATTCAGACATCATGCTGGGGTCTAGATCATGAGTGCTGTTCACCAGTATAAGCAATTTTTTTTCCTGAACATGTGCAAAATGTAATTGTTTTAAAGCTTGCTAGCACACAAAAGAGCAGCAGATGGGTAGCTCAAAGTTTCAACCTGTTGTCTTCAACACCTTGATGACTTAACTTTTTATAGATGTTGGAGGACAAACAATACTATCTTGTGAACAATACTTCACAAGGATCTTCTCCAGAGGTTTTTCAGTGTTTTCATCAAATAAAGGGAGATAAAGAAAAGGGGGGAGGGAGGAAAGTAGACAGAAGAATAAGGGAGAGACAATCTGGGAATAAGTGGTTTAAAATATCTCAGAACCTACTGATGAAAAAGCAGGCTGAAAGGGTGAAGAGCACAAATTCAAGGTTTTGATGTGAATTACAGGGACCTGAGAGGTAAGAAGTGACATGTCCAAAATGCAAGGGAGACATCTTATAGAAACCACTCATTACAACTGAGCTCTCACTTATTTTAAGGCAACAAAAGAGCTGTCTTTTCTTTTGACATGAAATTATTTTCAACAGAAAGACTGATGAAGACCTAAATCCTAAAAGAGGGTGGTAGGAGGATGAAGTTCTTGCAAATAGGTATTTTTGATGGAAAGTAAATTCCCAAGAAAGTTCCAGCTTGTCATGTTCTCAGAGCTAGCTGCTCCTTGTACTGCACTGAAAGGGAAATTCTAAGCTACTCTGAAATAGCAAAACATAACTGTAAGACATTAGGAATGGAGGGAGGAGAAAGGAAAGTCCCATATGGTCAGAAGGTGATAATAGAATAGTTCTGCTGGAGGGGGCCTACAGTGGTCACATAGTACAACTGCCTGACCAATTCAGAGCTCACCTAAAGTTAAAGCATATTAATCAGAGCATTATTCAAATGCCTATTAAACACTGATACTCTTGGCTGTCAGCGTCTTAAACACTGACTCATTGATCACCTCTTCAGGAAGCCTGTTCTGCTGTTTGAGCTCCTGGTAAAGAAATGTTTTCTACTGTCAAGTCTGAACCTCCCTTGCTGCAGCTCTGAACCATTCCCACACATCCTGTCACTGGATCCCAGGAAAAAGAAATCAGCATCTCCCTCCTCAGGCACCTGCAGAGAGCAATGAGGTCACTCTTCACCCTCCATTTCTTCAAACCAGACAAACCCAGAGTCCTCAGCCACTCCTCAAAGGACACACCTTCCAGCTCTTCCACCAGCTTGGTTGCCCTCTGTATGGTGTCTGGATGGAGTTCATTTCCCCACAATAGCCCTCACAGTGCTGTGCTTTACATTGGCAGCTAGAAAGGTGTTGGTAACACACCAGTGTTTTGGCTATGGCTGAGCAGCACTGGAACAGCATCAGCACTTGTCTCAACATCCCCCCCCACCCAGCGTCCCATCAAGGGTGTGGGCGAGATCCTCCAAGCAGTTTCAATCACTTTCATATTCAGGCCCTGTCATTTCTCATAACTATCTACTTGTGCCATTTGGCTTAATGCCAGATATGTTTTTCCCATCTGTTTGATAATTTTGGACTTGGAATGGCAAGGCAATAGAAATCTGAAAGTCAGTGTTGATAACATCTAAAAGAACAGAAAACTTCCACCAGCAAAAAGTCAGTAAGTACCTGCAGGTATGAACAGTATGGTTGTAATGAGGAAGTATAACTCCTGGAGTATCATTGTGCAATCCTAGGTCTTCTCTTTTCCACTTGTCCCTCACTTTGTTTTCTAGCAGTACTCAAAGGAGACACAAAGTAGTTATGTATTGCACAAAATTTCTCTTGGAATTAAAATCATCATTAATTGTTCAGTGAACCCTTTGTCCAGATTAAGGGATACAGCATAATTGCTGTATCAATTTTTGCCGACAAAAACCAACAAGTGTAAAATTAAAAGGTCCATCTGTGGACTGATGTGTGCTTTAAAGACGTTACTAAATTTATGTGGGCTGATGCTTATTTCCTTTTAAATTAATTTCATATTCTAAAGGAAAAAGCTAAAGTTTTTCATGTTACATTAGTATATTATTTAAAACAGAGCTTAAAGAAAATAATTCAAGCAAATACTCAAAAACTACAACTTTTACCTAGAAATCAAGGCAAAACAACCTTACCTGAGGAAGAATGAGGAAGGAACCTAATACACTGTATTTGTGAAATTTTTCATGTAACTAACTGCCCAGAAAAATATCTCTTATTTTCCTCCTGTTGTAGAAATATTTTCCCTTATGTTCCATTGGTTCGATTCAGAAAAATGCAAGCTAAGAAGAGACTATTATTAGTGTTAGATAAACAGGTAAATAGTGTAAAAATTTGGTGGTTGCAGGTTTGGGGGTTTTTTAGCAAAACAATATTTCATTTTAAAAAGGACTTTATTCTTTTTGTTTCTGCTACTTTTTAGTGTGAGAAGAAAATACATTTCTTGTTTTTCAGGCTGGCAATTATATCTAGTGGCTTGCAGAAACAAACCCCAAAACTCGCAAAGAGTATTGAAGCAGGTATGTTTATTTACAGCACTGGGTGCATGGGGAATAATTTCACCAAACATGCACACCTATTGCCTTTGTTCAGCTTCTTTTATGTGATACAATGTTACATATGCATTAGCTGTGTCAGCAAATTCCTGAAAATTGGGAGGGGAAATCATTAACATACACCATTCCTACAACTCTGGCTTGGAATGCCCCTCGGGGGTCTTCATTTGAGGGTCTTTTGGATGAAGTAAGGGTCTTCCTCGGCTCTGAACTACTCACCTTTGCAAAGAATGCTGAGCTGGCACTGGCCACTCACCTCAAAACAGGTCTCATCTTGTCTCTTTCTCTCAGAGCCCCCCTTTATCAATCTTCAAGGTCTCCCTCAAAGCTCCTTATCACAACTCCAAGGATTTTGCTTCTGCTAGAATCCTCATTATAAAGTTAACCATGTCCTGTCTGTAAGTCAGCATAAGCCAGCAAGGCCCTATTCTAATTTAACAGCCATCATCATGGCTGGGCTTCGCGAACGAAGATTTGGGAAGGACTCTACCCACATTTGCTACAAGCGTGCTGGTGGCTAAAGAGACCCATGTGAGATAGACAAGATCAGTTGCAAAAGGCACAAAGACTCCTTGGATGGTATCAGCAAGACACGATTCTTTCTGCGTTGTCTTTTCAACGGTGATCCCACGTGTGTTCTCAAAGGAAGCAGCAGTGTTATCGATAGTGTGCCTCCAGAGCTCCCGATTGGAGGCCAGAGTAGACCAGCGATGGAGATGAATGTGGCCAAGGCTGAGATGTTGCATCAGAGAGTCTTTATATCTCCTCTTTGGGGCTCCTCTCTTGCGGCAGCCGGTGGCAAGTTCACCATAAAGCAGGATCTTAGGGAGGCGGTGGTCCTTCATCCTGGAGACGTGTCCTGACCAACACAGCTGTGTTCTCATCAACATGGCCTCAATACTTGTGACTGCTGCTTGCTCTAGAACAGATGTATTGGTCACATAATCTGACCAGTGGATGTTTAGGATTGTATGGAGGCAGTGTTGATGGAAGTGTTCTAGGAGTCGCAGGTGGTAGTGGTAAATGACCCATGATTCAGACCCATATAAGAACAGGCTAGACACATGTCTGTTGGCTTGGTTAAATTGTAAGTCACCCTGTCTTGGGACTAGTGTGCTTAGGAACCTGTTCAGGTTCTTACCGGCCCTGTGATTCATCTACTATAGTCATTAAAATAGACAAGCAGAGAGATTATAAAGAATGGAGAAAAAGATAATCCACAAGTATCAATGGTGCCAGTAGTTTAAATAGCAATTACCAACATTTTATGAATACACAGGTAGGAGAACACTCCAATTAAATGTTTGGGTTTTACTTTCTTTGTCTCTATGAGAAAATGCAATGAAGAAAATTATTTTAAATTACAGTTGCTGTAAAGTTATTTCAGTTAATACATGAAGAGGAAAAATCTTTTTTTCAATATTTTCTTGTCTCCTTTAAAAAGTAAATAAGATTAGAATGCAAAGAGAGAACATACTAAATATCTAGTCATTTTGCAGAATGCAGTGACTTACAGCAGTTTACGGACAGATAGGTTTTAATCTTATTTGTGTGCTTCTCCTCTTTCACATCACTTAAAAACTCTGTGACTTTCTCCACTGTGGTTAGAGGCAAGTGTAAACAAAGAAAGTGACTTTGAACTTTGTGTCACAAAGCAAATGGTTTCCCCGGAAACATCCATCAGAATATCTTGAATTTCACTGCCTTCAGTTTAGCTTTGGATGCATCAGTTTGAAAGGAGAACCAAATGTGTCTGGTTTTAAAAGTTAGAAATGAAGCAAGAGTTTGTTAGTATAATTGAATCATTATTGAATGAGCATGCAAAGTGTATTCTCCTTGCACTTGGAGTTAGACTAGATGGTTGTTTCTTTTCTAAAGTGCAGACCACTAGAGAATGTATCTATGATTAGACAAAACATGCAATCTATCAAGAATGCAGAACGAGCCAGAGAGATTTTTTAACACAAGCTAAAGAAGTCATGCATTCACCATTTCCTCTTTTTTTTTTTGATTTACAGTATGCTTTCACTTTCCACAGTGAAAATTATTTGTAACTTAGTTATTTGTCTCTCTAAAAACTGTTGGCATGCCATACAGCATAACTTTCTAATCTTCAGACTGACATTAATTGTAATAGAATATTTTTAAATTTTGTGTGTGATTTGTGGCTGTCTTGAAAATTATACAAGTGTTCCTTCTTTGTGTCAAGAAAAATTGCCACTAGTACTGTCTATAATTTAGCAATTGTGATTGCTGAATAACAGCTAAAAATATGAGTGAGATGTTGGTGATTTTTTATAGATCTGAGAACAGTAAGAGGGTAGTTCTTACTTTGCTGTAATGATCCTGACAGGAAGACTTCAACGAGTTAGTGATCCATACTCAGCTAACCTGAGTGATCCCAGGCCTGTGCTGTGCTGCACTAAACTGCATGTAAATGGTGGCCTTCAGGTCTGTGTTGTGCTGCACAAATCTGCTTGTTCCAGAGTAAATTTAACCAACTAATTGTGGCACAGTTGTCTGCAAGCAGTTCCCCCTAGGGAATGCCTAATCATGTCAGTAATTGCACAACCAGCATGGCCTTGTCTGTATCTAACAGTGCAGAAAAAGTTCTCATGCAAACAAAGTTTGTGTTGTGCTGTCCCTGGCAATTTGTCAAGAACTTTCCCAAACAAAAAACAGCAGCAAAAGCAGCCCTTCACTAAAACAATTCCCTGATAAAGTATTCCTATATACTTTTTTTTCCCCAATTAAGATTCTTATTGTATAATGTTAGATCATTTGCACTTAAATTATTTAAAAAAAAAAAAAAGAAACCAAACATGTTTTTCCATAGATGACATGTAAGGCAACTACACCATAAGTCTCTGATGACATGTTATTCCCTGCTAGTTCTGTAGTATTAAAATATTACACAGGGTAGCTGGAGACACTTTCTTTGCTATTAAGGACATTATTCTTTTTTTTTCACCATAGTCTGTAAATTACAATGTTGCCTAACAGGCAGATGATACATTTAAGTAAAACTTGTAAAAAGAAGTGATCTAATTTTTGCAAAGAATGTCTCCAACTATATTTCAGCTGAGGGCTTTCCATGCGGTGGAAACATTTGACAAATAATTGAAAGATGTGTGGAAGAGGAATATCCAAGAAATTACTGTTTGTTATGCTGTCTTCTGAAGTCATTTCAGTCATATAAGTAGATTATGCTGACATATGAGATGCTTTTGTAGTATATAAGCACAGTAATAATTTACAAGTTGCTGGTGTCTCACAAGACAACCTGCCTTTGGAGCCCAGAATACAACTTAGTTTTCCCAGTGGGCCTGATAAGTTCTAATGGAAAGATAATTGTCCCTTATGTAATGAAAAGGATGAGAAAATAAAGATAAATGTGAACCAGCAGTACTTATTCCTGCATTTCCTTCATCCCATGTTCAGTGTTGTTTCATTGTAGTTTTGTATGCATTCTGCTTTATCCTCTTCTAGTTTCTGGAAGTTAATCAAAATCAGAAAGGATAAAAAGAAAGAAGCTGCACCAACAGTTGTGATCGCTACAGTTTTGATTTGACATGTGCCAGAAACTTAATAATAGGAGTTATATGTTGCGGCCTGAGTTTCAAAATCAGCAACACAACAGTTAGGTGAACTTGCTTTGCATTAGCTAGCAAACATTTTGGTTTTCCACCCTTCACTACTGTTTTTGTTGTTGTTATTCCCTCCATGAGAACCTGATGATTTTGCCTATGTAATGCAAAATTGATCTCTATAAATCATTAATGAGCTTCCATGAGTTTATGAGCACTGCACCTCAAAAGATCTGTGCATTTTCAGCTGTAATTGTGCATTGGCATAAGAATTTTAACCCTCCAAATTCCTTGAAAGGATACTTGTTTTCCCTTTCAGAAGTAATTTGACTTTGTTAGCATATTTGTCAAATCTACACTTCTATGGGCCAGAGATCAGATGCTTGGCAAGGTCTATGCCAAAATAACTAGAAAATTAATGTAATTACAGTATATGCTAGAGTTTCTTGATGTCAACATTACTTGTAAAGGCATATAATTGCAGCATATGTGTGGAACAAGCTACCACTGAAACCTGAGTTTCAGTGTTGACTGTGATGGGAACCTCTAGAAACTATTTAGAACCAATTTTCCTACCTTTTGGTATCTTGAAAACTGCAAATATCACTGATCCTTTATCTAAAATGATGAATATTGCTGATAAGTTTATAAACACTTCCTGACTATCTTGTATCGAAATTTCTGTGTTTTTTTTTTTTTTCTGGTGACTGACACTTTCTTGCTAGCCAGACTCTGCTCCAAACTTGTATTCCTTATTTTGTAAGGATTTTGGAACTATTTCTCCTGTACTCACAGATCACTAACCCTGAGGTACCCCTCTACCTTGGGAATCAAACTAGACTTTTAAATAGTTTTGGTTTATATAAATGAACTGCAGAAATTATGATATAACAATCCATTACAGCATAATGCAGTGATTTGTTCTCTTGGTGCTCAAATAAGACACAACAGCTTCTCTGTGCTGAATGGCCTGTGTTTGCTGCTGCCACTTGATCATCTGTACCTGGGTCTCCAGTGGTCCTGTTAAGAATATCTTTGGGATTTTGCCATGGCTCCCTCCTGGCTGACCTCATCTCACTGCATGGCTGTGGAAATGTTTGAATAGGTAGATGGGACTAGTGCTCAGACAGAGGAGCTTGACACCTTCATCACCCACAGTATAGATGTAGCCCCTAGAGCTAAACAGGCAGAGTTTAGTCTTTTGGAGCCCACCTACAGCCTGATTTTGATCTGTGAACTATATGAATTAAGACAACATACAAAAGTGTTATTTTTTAATTGAATTGGTCATCTTTGCAAAAAAAAACCCCAATTGCCTTCTCATCTTCTCCCACAGTCAGACTTGTAGCCGCTCGGATTTATTAGTCAATCAGTTTGGTTTTTTTTAGTGAGGTATCCTAAATGAACATAGTCTGCATTATACATTTTTCTTCAACTAATTTGCAAAACTTCAGCTGAGAAGTTTTAAAATAAAGTTTTTAAATAAATCTGCAGGTGAGTTTGTACTTATAACTCACTTGATTTCATATATTTTGGTGACATTGCCTACCTGCTGTAAGAGCCTAAGAGATGAATGGCAGAATTCTTTTATTTTATTATGAAGTTCATATTTTTCTTTAGTGGAAAAATGGCTTACCTGCTCCTAAAGAAGGCCAATCAGTTTACTGCATGCCCCAGTTTAACTCTTATTAACTGTATAACTTAACATCAATATGGGGGAAGATTTTCTTTGTTGTCTAAAACCTTTAAAATTGCCTTTCGAGTTTATCTCCACAAAACCAGGACACTAGATGCCTGCCAAAGCAAACAAGATAAACTGCTTTCAGTGAGGATGAAGAAAACTTTTCTGATTCCTGTGATATCCACGAATGATTCTAGTGCCTACGTGGTAAAGGGTTTGATTTTGTTATTAAGATAATGTTCAAAATGTTTATTCTCTGTTTAATAATTGTTTCAGCAAGTGAAAGGATTCCCTGATAATTTATATAAAGACTTATATAGGATTTCATGTGAAGATTAAGAATGATAAACACATATTTGATCCCTTCTGCCCTTACAGCATTAAAACATACAACACATGGAGTTACAGCCAGCCTTCAGCCTTGAGGTAAAAAGACAATAAAAGCATAAAATGACTTCTTGCTTTTGCTTCAAGCACCAACAAAAGGCAACTCTGAAGTAAAAGACACTGAAAAGCCATCAAATGACTTCTACTGCTTTACTTCAAAAGGCCATTCCTAGACAAATCTCCAGAGAAACTGCATGTTTGCCTAACCTCTACATCTATTTCTACCATACTAGCCACCTGAGATTGTTTAAATTATTATTAACATGCTTGTTAAATTGTTACTAAGGGCAAAATGCAGCTAATAGAAATGGACGGACAAAGACTGAAAAATTAACTGCATTCTGGACTCTGAGGACAGCTTGGTCTTGTTTACAGAAGATGCTGAGTTTTAAGCTATGTTAACATATTGTGATGGTAACTTGTGCATGCATCTTTGAATTTACTGACTTCTGGTTTTATATAACAAAAAAGGGGGGGGAAGTCCTTCTTAAATCTGTGAAATAAATCTCTGTGCAGCCATTTACACTACATAATTTCAAATTCCTGAAACAAAATCAATTGAGTGCAGTGCAGAGCACTGTCTCTTCCATTATGTAAATCAGAGTCCTCTCCTGAACATACCAATATTGAAGAAAGGCATCTTTTCAAACCACTAAGATAATATTGGGTAAAAACAACCAGGTAGAACTCTGAAATTTCCTGAGAACTGTATGCATCACAGAGCAAACTAAAACTTGACTAGCATGCTATTAGAACTCATCACTAGGAAAGCTTTCTGAGTTTAAATGTGAAGACCTTTAATTTCTAGGACAATATTTCCAAAAATTGAACTCTAACCTTTAAAAGACTGTGACCTATATTCTGTGCTGCTCAAGAAGAGCAAGCTTGTCACCTGAAGAATGCTTCTAACCCTTTCTACATGGTAATTTTAAGACTGCTAAGTCATTTTGTTTTGTTGTAGAATAGAGACAAGATACTATTGATTAATTTTTCTTTTCATGTCATACATGGTGCATTTCTAGCTGAAATTTTAGTAAGTAAACAAAAGGCAAAGTGTGAGTGGAAGCACATTTGTGTTTCTTTAAGAAGTCAATAAATAAATTTTCACTTTTAAAGACTTTGAAAATCTGGTCATATTCATGCATGAATAATTGGCTTTTCTAGTCCTGATGATTTTTTTCCTGGTTATTGCCTTCTACTTGCATAGAATTTTCAAATGTCTCATAGCATTCCTCAGCATCAAAATTATTTGATAGGATTAGGTTTTACTCTGTAGCTTTAAACTATTTGGCCAGTCTCTCACCTGTTTCCATATGACAGAGAGGCAGAATTCTGGTGGAAATCTCTGAGGCAAAACAACCCATCTAAAGGCACAGTCAGTTGCAGATTACTATCTAGCACCTTATCAGTTTCTAGTATAAATTAAAGGTAAAAAGTCACTGGGGTGGGAAATCACTGTTGAGTGGAAAATGGAAATTCTGACATTTTCTGAGGGTTTACAGGAAATTTAGTGATTACAGATTTAAGTGTGAGAAGTTTTTTTGACTTCAGCCCTACACAGTCAATTGATTCAGAGTGAGAAAGTTGTGACTGTTCAGCCTGGAGAAGAAAAAGTTGCATGGAGATCTCGTAGCAACTTTCCAGTATTGCAAACCCCAAGTAAGGGGGCCTACAGGGAAGGCAGAGAGAGATTCTTTGTCAGGCACTATAGTGATAGGACCAGGAGTAATGGGTAGAAACTTAAAGAGGGAAAATTTGGGCTGGATATTAGAAAAAAATTCTGTACTAGGAGGGTGGTGAGGCACTGGAACAGGTTGCCCAGGGAGGTTGTGGATGCCCCATCCCTAGAAGTGTTCAAGGCCAGGTTGGATAAGGCCTTGAGAAACCTGGTCTAGTGGAAGGTGTCCCTGCCCATGGCAGGGGTTTGGAACTAGATGATCTTCAAGATCCCTTGCAACCCTTAAAATTCTATGATTCCATGATTTGATGATAATTTACATTTTTAAAAATGCACTAATGGTCAAGTGCAAAGAGAAAAAAGGCTACTGAGCAACTCACATGGACAAACTAAAAGCAACCAATATATTCAGCAATAAGGTCATTATGGCATAATGCCAGCATTATGCCATTATGCCATTATGCCATAATGCTGGCACTTCACTTTAGCAAAGTGAAGTGTATACAAGAGATAAAAGTTCATAAAACTTACAAAGCTGTATTGGTTCACTGCTGAAAAAGTGCATTTTAGAAGTCCCTATGAATTAAAAATTCCAGACACTGTTCTATCATCTTGGATTCAAAACATTCACATAAGAGAAAATTATGCCATGAGACTAAAAGACTGTTTCAACTGGTTTTAACAACATGTAAGTGTTGAATCAAAACTTCAGCTAGGTATGCTTGTGCAGAAAGTCACTGAGCAGCCCCTGATGTATGAAAAGGTAAATAATAGGAACTCTAGAACAGTTATGTAAAGACCTCTGTTATTGTTGAAGATAATAACTATTTTGTTCTTGACAGTTCTGTAAAAAGCATAACTACATACAGCTCTGTCTCAAAATATGCTTTTCAGTTCAATAGTGGATGATAGAAAGTAAGTTTTGCCTGAAAAGTTTTACAACAGGTATATATAATGATTTTAAAAATAGGTATATTCCTGAATGAGGCATACAGCAGCAATGGGCAAGTGGCCAAGTATTTTTAAAAAATCAGTTTCAATAACTATTCAAAGCTCTGCCTCAGCAGAGCTACCGTATTTCTTTGTCATGAAAAACAAGATAAAACCCTTAAAAAGATTTTTGCACCTGTCATGATGACTTTTACTTTCAATTCAGTCAAATACACTTTTAAAATATTTTCTACCGTGAGATTTTAATATTTCCCTTTCCAGTCCTCAATCAAAAGAAGAACCATAGAGAACAATTGCTATTTACATTATAAACTAGCCATTTTAGATTAATTAAGTGGATCTTAATTAACTATTATGTTAGGATGGTGGTTAATCTTTCCAACTCCATCACAGAGAAAGTTTACAAATGAAAAGATTCTGTCTTTGAAATGATTCATAGCCTAAATTTAAGACACAAACTCCCTTACACTCTCATAAATATTTGGAGAGCCAGATTGAATTAGAAAATCACTGATTACACTTGGCTGATATGAGAGCAGATCACAAGAGAAAGAATGGGTCAGTGGTTGCAGTGCTAAAATGAAAACTGGAACGACGGACTTTTGTTCTCTCAACGTCTTTAAACTATTCAAGTTCCCTGTTGGAAAAATTATCATCCTTTTGCCTCCTACCCTTCTTTTTCTCCGAAAGCTTTGAGAAATGAGCTGATGCTAAAATTTTGCTGTTTAACTGAAGAGGTCACTAAGCATGTTGATACAAAAAAGAGTACAGAGATATTCCAAAATGAAACAAGTAAGAAGAGAGGGAAGGGGGCTGTAATTCTTCTCTATTTCAGAAGACTGTTTAATTTAAGATAATCCAATCAAACAGAATGAGTAAAGCAGATCTCTCAATACACAAGAGAAAAGCAGGTGAATAATGAACCTTATCAAAACCAACTCTGACTCACTGCAGTGCCATTGACAGGGGGTTGTCCTTCTCAATAATACTGCTCACAGAATTTGTAGCAAGTCTTGATTAGTGAAAAGTGGTCATTAACAACTAAAACAATAAAGTTGTCAATACAGCTCTTATTTCTGAATCTTAAATCAGAAACATTAAGAGTTAGATAGAAAAAGAAGGTGCCATATTATTAAAAAATAGAAATTCTCTGGAGATGTTTACAGGAGTCACTTGATGAAGGCCTCGCTGCTTACCGAAATACTTCACCAAAAAAAGTGGGCTTTTTTGTTGGTAGTTGTCAGGTTTTTTAATGATTGAAAACTCTGGGCCTGTTCAGCCTCAAGGAGACATGACTGAGAGTGAACCTTATCAATGTCTGTAAGTACCTGAGGAGAGGGTGTCGAAAGGATGGACCAGGCTCTTCTCGGTGGTGCTGGGCAACAAGACAAGGGGCAATGGGCAGAACCTGATGCACAGGAAGTGCCACCTGAGTATGAGGAAGAACTTCACCGTGCAGGTGATCACATGCGGGAACAGATTGCCTAGAGAGGCGGTGGAATCGCTCTCAGTGAAGATACTCAAGAACTGTCTGGACAAAATCCTGTGTGATTTGCTCTGGGATGACCCTACTTAAGCAGGAGGTTGGACCAGACTGTGGTCCCTTCCAATCTGACCCATTCTGTGATTGCATGATTCTGTGATGTTGATGTGTGGAATTCTGAATATGCATTGACTTCTCGTAGCTCGTAGCCAATCAAGCTAATCAACCTAAAAAGAAATTTAAAAATGCAAAGAATTTCAAAACTACTAAGGGCTTTGCCATAGCTCTTGGCACAAGGCTGTCAAGACAAGAGTCAAGAAAGCAAAAGCAAATAGGAAGTTCTCAGTTTCAGCCACAAGCTTTGTCAAACTTTTAAGTTTCAAATTATGTATTCATCTTCCACAGCACTTAAAGTATAAAGGAGGTATTTTTATAAACTATTCACAGTCACTTCACTGTACAAGCCTGAGGAAGAGTGATGCTATTAAATATAGGAATCTTATTTTTTCTACTCTCTGTTGTACATAAAACAAAAAAGAGTCAATCATGCATATTTATTGGTTATTAGTGTGGTTAAAACACAGACTTTCATTAATAAAAGAAGGATTTTTCATTAAAATGGAAATGTTAGACAATTTCATGGTCAGTGCCACCAGAACTATAAAATAGTCTTTTGGACCTTCATCTTTGGCTTTTTGTTTGTTTGTTTGTTTTTGTATGCTGTAATAGCTTGAATGGACTGGCAACAATGCAATTAAATTGAAGCTATAAACACTGATGCTATGGTATAATACAGTCTCTGTGCCTCTTGACCACGCAGAGATACCAATGACCAAATTTAGGTGTGAGAAACCCTAGAAATGTTAATCACCTTTTATCTAACTTTTCATTTTTCTTTTGTTATGAAATGTGTCAGAAATAATCGTATCAAAAACAGTAAAAGCCACACTGCTACACACAGAGCATGCCAGTCTCCACACCAGTGTCTGCGTCATGAATTTAGTTGTGAACACTGGCATAAGTTTCAAGAAGCCACTTCAAGAAAACGTTTCTCAAGAGACCAAGAGAGAAAGTTCACCAATACTAATCTTTGGTTCTTTCTTTTCTTTCTCAGATGATCTCATTTGTAAGACTGTTCCTTCTTCAAAGGGACTAACCCTAGAACCTGAAAGGCAATTGCAGGAAAATGATGAACTTCTTCCCTACAAAGATGGTCAGATGCTGGAAGAGGTGATCAGAAAGGCTGTGGACTCCAGCCTGGAGATTCATGCGGCTATGTCCCAGAAGCTGGAGAGATCTGAGATCCAGGGTATGTTACTGGGATGACTGAGCATGTGAGTCAGTTCTTGGGGGTCTAGACTTGCCCATATACATATTTCACACTAACAGATATTTATCTGCCAGAGGGAACAGTCTGAGGACACTGATGTTTTTCTGAATTTTCAAGAGTGGCGTGTTTTCTCCCTATGATCTGTGTTGCCTCCTTGCATGATGTGGACCACATACATCTATTTGGTGTGACTTCTGGGAATACATGTACAGCATTGCTACTGATTGGGACTAGAGGCATGGAGCAGCAGCACACTACCACATTCAGCAACCTCTAACACGGAGTATCCTTCCAGGACAATTTTTTTTGGATTCTGAGTTCTGAAAGAATCTGAAGGAAAGCTAGATATCTGAAGAGAATATCAAGAAAAGGAATGGAGATGGAGGTTAAAAATGGCAACTCCCCCTTCTAGGATGGACAACGACCTCCTAAAAATTTCATACAATTATAACGATGTCTAGATTTTAGGCACAAAATGCTGAAATCCAAGGAACAAGAAACTAGGCTGTATGACCTTTAAGATCAAACACAATACAAGAGGTTACATACATCTTTTTACTTCAGTTCTTTAGGAGAACAATAATTAAACTTGGCCTGTGTGCATGTCTTTTCATTCCTTGTCCCAACACAATAGCAAAAGTTAGCCTTGTTAACAACTAGTACCTGACTTTGTTTACCTAGAAATTTAAAAAACAGCATTTAGTTCAAAATTATCTTAGAGGTTCAAACTGTAAAGCCACATGCTATGGAAAAGTCCATATTCTACATACAAAGTAACAAAGATCTGAGTGTAGTATATAGATTAGGTATGGAAACAGGAAGTTTGCAGTTTATGTTGTTCATTAAATAACATTTCTGAATAGTTTTTCTGTAACTTCATGACTCACATTGCGTTAAATATTTCTAGAAGAAAAAAGAAAAAAAGACACAAGGGTCTCTTTAGACCTCTATCATATTTAATAAAATTTTTGCTAATAGTCTCATTGTCATTAAGCACTTCAGTAAGTTTGAATGGCTCCATATTCACTAAAAAATAAATACATTTCTCTGATTCATCAGCAGCAAACTATCAGACTATCTTCTAGTCCAAGTGAGGAGGGGAAGGTTTTGGAGATTTGGGGAGCTGGCCACCCTGACGGAGGACAGGGCAGACCGCGGAATTCTCTCTCTGGGATGGAGACGGGGTTCTGCGTGCATGCATTTGGAGAGGGGAGCTGGAGGCCGGTCTTTCTGACTTCCCGCCCTGGTCAGCTCTGACTACTGGCCTCAACTTGCCTGTGAGCTGTCTCTTGTCTCCAGCCCAGATCTGCTGTGTTTTCATCGGAGAATTGCGTGCCCACGGGGAAAGAAGGGAGGCGCTGTCATCTGAGACAACAGTGAGTCCCGTGGGAGTGAACTGCTTCCCTTCCCCTTTCCTTCCACTGGGGGAAGGGTCCCCATTCTCTTTTCGGCTCCTCCCACAACCCCAGACCCCCCCCAGACCCCTCCCCTCATGGTGACCGCCAGAGCCCGACAGCGCCCCCTGCAGGCCAACACCGAGCACTGCAGGCTCTGCTCCTCCCGTGACCCAACAGCGCCCCCTGCCGGCCGGGACTGGAACTGCACTGAAGGACAGAGAAGTGTTCATTCAGACCTTTTTGTTTGTTTGTTTGAGACTACTGTCTCGGGTTTTTGTGTTCTGTTACTGTTACTGTTACTGTTCTTGCCAACATACATATATCTTTTAATAAAAGGTTGTTATCCCTTCTGTTTTTCCACACTTCCTTGATTAAAGCCCCTTCATTTTGAATTTACAATTGCTGAGAGAGAGAAGTTTGGTCTATCTCATAACTCATCCTCTTTAGCAAACTTTCCAGTCTCTTCAGACTGAGACAGCTATATATGAGATATGCTCAACCAGGCTAGGACTGTTCTGTTTGGAAAAGAGATATTTCAGGTACAAAATGATGGAAGTGTATAAATAAGAAATAGTAGTATGAGATAAAAAAAATCAGTTTCCTCTACTATGAGTTCCAGGGAACTTCAAGCAAAATAATTAAGGGTCAGATTCAAAGAAAATTAACAGAGACAGATATAGAGTACAGAAAAACATAAGAGTGCTGTGGGTGCAAAAAAGTTTCTATGGGTTCAAAGGGACACTGAATATTTACTTTGGGTTATTAAGTAGATTGCCCGCAAAGTTGGAAATGGTCAGAGGCTGAAGACTACTCGGATGAAGTATTAGATGTTTGCTTTCTCACTTATTAGATGTTTGCTTTCTCACTTATCCACTTATGAGTAGTTTTCCATTGATCCTGCTGGAAAATGATTCTGAGGGAGTGAAGTTGGTCCAAATTAGTACCCCCACTCTTACATTTTCCCTTAGAGGGTCAGATTGTCATCCAAAGCCAAGCCTTGAGCAATTATGCCTAAACATACCCACTCCCTTTCTGATGTTCAATTTTTGGTATCCCATTTAGAAATGCCATATGTAGTCTTCTGGGCACTTGTATGGGTCACTACTCATGACCCATTGCATTTTGGCATGAAAATATGATCACTGTCCTTAAGGTCAAGTGGTACACCAAAGGTAAAACAAGCCAAGATATTTTTGAAAATCTTATACAAAGATTTCCCTCAACATATATTCAGATGGTCAGCATGTGTTAAAATGTAGGTTACTTTGGCTACCCAGATAATAGTACTCAGTAATATTAAAATTAACTCATATACATATACTAACCACAGCTCCCTGCTTCCTAACTTGAATCTCTAAAAAGGCTAATCTATCTTTTCTGTTTAGCCTGGATATTATTCTCTCTCGACCCACATGCAGCATCAGTTATTGTGACTGTGTAGCCATGCAGGAGGTCAGATCAGGGTAATAACCTTCAGGGAAAAGAAAGTTTTCCTTTTCTGGCTCAGTCCATTCTCAGGCAACTGAGTGAACTCTCCAGACACAGTGTGTCCACATTTCACTGAAGCTGATGCAAGGTAAGGGAGAAGGCTGTCTCTGTTCCTGACAGAATGGCCTTAAAGCAGAAGGTCCTCCTGACTGTTCCTGTGGACATACAGTTGGTATATTTTAATGTAGACATCCCCATTAATTTATTTCTCCAAATTAAATCTAACAGAGCATAAAAATCCTTGTCAATGAGGTTGAATCAATATTTTATTCCCTGGAGGCTGGGAAAAGGTAAAGAAAATGGTAAGAACACTCCTGTACCCATTTGGGGGGGGAGCAGCATTCAATCAGCTTACCAAAATAAGTTGCATCTTGTGTCCTGCTTCTCCAAAATAACAAAATAGCCCAAAATTTGAGATGAAACCTATGTCTTGCTATTAGAAAGACTTACCAGGAAAAAGAGACAGGAGTTTCTATATATGCTAAATGGCAGAGAGATAATTTTGTTTGAAGATCTATAGAGGGGGGGTGGGGGGGAATCAAAGATAGAAGTATTTTAGAGTCTTGTAAATTGAAAAATTTAGAGGAAAATGTTTTAATTATCACTTCAGCATTTTTATGGCATCTTTTCCCAACACCCTGGCACTTATCTCCACTAATTTATTCAAATCCTCTATGCTCCAACAGCAACACAAAATCTGATCAGGCGTGGAAAGTCCAATATCATAGACAAGATTCTAAAGTTAAAACATGGTTGGACACAAAATAAAGACTAAAACAGATTGAACCTAAAGTTAAGTCATTACACTACTATAATTAAAAATGTGAGCATTTTTTTATTCATGTTTTGCATGGGTAATTCAGAAAAATCTCACCACAATATGGAAGTATTCAGTGTGTAGAATTTGGAAATGCTGCTTTTTGGTCTGTAGAAGTCTGATAACAGATGTTGTTTTAGAAGGATTGAGAGACAAAAACCAAAATACTGAAACAAAATACTCCTACGAGAGCCCCTGCAATGTGATTTTGTTACATAAACAATACATTTTCTTAAATATCAGACAAATCTAGTGTTTCAATAGGCAGCACTGATTTCAGATTAGAAGAAGAAATATAATAAAATAAAATATTCATCTGAAAAAAACTACCTGGCTAGAAAATTAAATAACTGGCTAAATGTATGGGTTTTTTTAACTCAATAACAGTATGTGATACATAACTAGTATTAGATCCACCCTCCAGAGATGGGGTCTGCAGCGTAGGCCTAATGTCCCTTTATAATTTATTTATTTATTTAGGTAGCAACTTACTCATTAAGGAAGCTCTGAGCAAGCTGAATCATGTAGAGTTTTATAAACGTGGCACAGATTTACTGTATAAGACATACACATTCTTAGAGCTTTAGATTATCACATTGGGGCTTCACTGCAGAGCTTGCTCTCAAGGCAATTGTGGGAGCAGTGCAAGGATTCTTCCTAGTCTGGGTTTCTTCTAGGCTAAGAAATGCCTTCTAATTGCTAGTACTTTACAGTTTGAGATATTTGCCTTTTCTTGCTTCTTTTTTTATTCCGTTTGCTGTTATGCATAATAATTTCCTCTTTCATCTCACACGTTAATTTGCTTACCATTTGCCTCCGATTCAGGACAGAACGTAAAATTTTATTGATTTCTGGAAATTAACAAACTATTTTAGTTTCCTGAGTATTATGAGTTGGAAATATGACATCAGATTTCAAGTATTTGTATACAGCATGATCTCCTCCCATTCTCCATGTTACTTTCCATTTAAGTAACATATTTATAATTTCATCCAAACTCTGTGGTTAAACTCTACTAGTTTCAGCCACAAAGGAAAATCACAGGATATGGTTTTAATAGATATGTGTTTTAATAGTTATGTGTTTTAGTAGATATGTGTAGTTTTTAATTAGAACACTCAGGCTATAATGTAACAGCTGACTCTTGTTAAACATGTTTATCTAATTTAAACTGTATAGTTACATATCAGAAATAAAGACTTAAAGTCTTGATGTACACCAAGCAGAAAGCTGCCTTCCTCCTCTGAGAAATATCAGTGGCTAAAACTCAGTGGATAATAAGCCCCAGGACTGTAGCAACATGGAAAGTAGAAGTTGTGGGAAATAAGTACGTAAATCTGTTGCCATGACAACAAAATCCTAATTCCATTTTCAAGAGGAAGCCAGTTTCTCGATGAAAAACAAACTGCCTAAACAACATCAAGAATTGTGTTAACTGCCAGTGGGCTAACTGGCTCACATAAATGTACAAAAATCACCACGGTCTTTATGCCGCCTGCTTTAAAACGAGACACTTACCTACCATAAAAATACTGGAAGCATCTCCAAAAAAAAAATCACCCCCCCAAAAAAATCAACAATAAAACAAAACAAAAAAAATACAACAACAAAAAAACCCCAATACTTTATACTTCAATGTGGCAAAGGAACGCCAACTCAAAAGTCAACAGCTTCACTGGTTCAAAAGAACCTAACACTGCAAACATTGCAGAACATATTTTCTTTTAGTTTAGTAAAACCTATGACAGCTACATAAGTCCATTTACATAAATATAAAAAAAGACACACATTTTCTTGGACTTTACAGTCCTACTTGAAATTCAGATGATCTTACATACAATTACTGCCAGATTCTTTACTAAAAGCACTTCTCATGATGCCAACTAGGCTAATATTCAAAATGTTCCCATTGCAATGAACTGTAGCTCAGTGGTAAACAGCAACATTTGTCCCTAGAAATGTATCACATATTTCCTCCCCTTCAGAAAACTAGTGATAAAAATAAAAGCCTGACTCTTGGGATATGCCAGCTGAAAGACCAAATACTTGATCAAGGTCTGCAATGAAATGGCTGCAACAGTAACTAGACCATCAGTTGCAACATAAAAGCCAAGAGAACCAGTAAAAATATATTATCAGCACCTTCAGATACACATAGCTAGACTAATAAAGATAGATGTCTTAAAGTTGAAGACTTAAGAATTCAAATGAAGACAGCAATTAAGTTTAGGCAAAAAGCAACTCAACAAAAAAAAATCTTTACCTCAATAGCATATTAAATACATATCTTCACCTTTTCCCCATAAATTTTATGAAAAAAAGCAGTCATTGCAATATTCTGGAAAGCTCATTAAATCTAATTGATATTGGACTGAGAGTAAACTCCAGGGACTGCACCGAGAACATCCTTCCCTAAGCACCTCCACAAGCTATTATTGTGCAACGTATCATAGAGGAAAAAATAGCTCTGGACACATAAAAAGTACCATTAAGCAAACACACAATGTAACCTTGGTCAGCTGACACACAAGTGACACAAAAACCTGTGTTGCTTTCATTCTACCTCTTCTTCACATGGAGAGAAACAACTTTTCTTCCCCCCATGTTTCTTTAACTCCAATTTAAGTGTTATTCTTTAAACAGACTAGGTTCTAGATTATAAATGCACCTATAAGGAATCATTTAGTGTTCATAAGTATTTCTGTAATCTATTAAATTACATGCTGACTACTCATGAATGCATTTGAAGTTCTCTTCAAATAATAGCTAAAGAGAAGCCTCCAGCTCAGATAAGGAACGGCAAATCTTTCTGTAGCAGAAGCACCTGAATATTGTGACCAAAGTTCTGGTGATGTTTTCACCTCTTCATCTTAGCTGGCCACAGATTCGTTCAACTACCTACCTTGTGTTCTCTTTATCAGCTACTAACACTGAGATTCAAGACAGTCAGACTAAGTGGGTCTTGAACAATATCTGATTTGGTATGAATCTGTCAAAACTCAATTCCATCATTTGCACAGTTTCCCTCCACTGCTTCCTAGCAATAATTATTTTTAAGTCTGGATTTTTCTCCAAGTTTTCAGTGTTAACCCAATGTGAAAGAATAGAATTGGTATGCCATTCTCAATTATTTTTCAGTATTCATCATATAAAGCCTTTATTGACAGGAAAAAAACATGTATCTTTAACTAAGGTAATAAAGGGTGAAGTAACAATTTTCTGAAGAGAAATAGAAAAGAGACTTGCTCTTAGAAGGAGCTAAAGCTTTTTTCTGGTTAACACTCTCTCTTCACAAGCAGCAGTACATTATTTTAAGTTGCACAGGGGCCTAATCTACCTTGATAAAAATAGCACATTATTATTTAGTGACTGTAACCAACTGAACATGCAGATCTTTTTTAGCTGTCAATCTTCATCTAAATCAGTATTTTTTCCCTAGTGCCTGGCCTATTACAGACAACATTCACTTCTGAACTATAAAATACATAAAAGAAAGGGGAAAAATGGAAAAATTCACTTGATGCTATCTTCCCTCCATCCATTTCATCTCTCATGGAAATTACAGCTAGTAAAGTATGTCATGGAATGACAGAGAAATGTACATGCTTTGAGATTTTGGAATTCATAGAATCATACAATAGCCTGCATTGGAAGGAACCTTAAAGATCATCTAGTTCCAACTCCCCTGACAGGTGGCAGGGACACCTTCCACTACACGAGGTTGCTCAGGGCCCCATCCCACCTGGCCTTTAACACTTCGTGGATGGGGTACCCACAGCTTCTCTGGGTAACCTGTGCCAGCGCCTCACCACCCTCCCAGTAAAGATTTTTTTTTCAAATATCTGTTCTAAACCTATTCTCTTTCAGTTTTAAGCCATTCCCCCTTGTATTGTCACTTGTAACAATAACCTCTCTCCATCTCTCTTGTATGCTCCCTTCAGATACTGAAAGGCTGTAATTAGGTCACCCCAAAGCCTTCTCTTTTCTAGACTGAACAAACTCAATTCTCTAAGCCTTTCTTCATAGGAGAGGTGCTCCATCCCTCTAATCATGGTGACCCTCCTCAGGACGTGCTCCAACAGGTCCATGTCCTTTCTGTGCTGGGGCCCCAGAGCTGGATGCAGCACTGCACTGCAAATGGGGTCTTACCAGAGCAGAGCAGAGGGGCAAAATCACCTCCCTCACCTCCTGCGCACCTCCCTCATCCCACTTTGGATGCAGCCCAGGACACACTTGGCTTTCTGGGCTGCAAGTGCACACTGATGGCTCATGTCCAGCCTCTCACCCACCAGCTCCCCCAAGTCCTTCTCATCAGGGCTGCTCTTGATCTGTTCATCCCCCAGTCTGTGTTGATACTGGGGTTTGCCCTGAACCAGGTGCAGCACCTGGCACTTCATCTTGTTAAACCAAATGAGATTTCCATGGCCCCAGTTCTCGAGCTTGTCCAGGTCCCTCTGGATGGCATCCTGTCCTTCAGATATGTAAGCTGCACCATTCAGCTGGTGTAACCTACAAATTTGCTGAGGGTGCACTTCATCCCTTCATCTATATCATTAATGAGGATATTAAATAACGCTGGACCCAGTATGGACCCTGAAGGACACCACTCGTCACTGGTGTCCATCGGGACTCTGAGCCATTCACCACTACCCTCCGGATATGATCGTCCAGCCACTTTCTTATTCACCTAACAGTCCACTCATCAAATCCTTCTCACCCCAATTTAAAGAGAAGGATGTTGTCGGGAACTGTGTCAAAGGCTTTAGAAAAATTCAGATAAATGACATTTGTAACCCTTCACTTGTCCACTGGCGTAGTCCCTCCATCGTAGAAGGCCACTAGGTTGGTCCAGCAGGACTTGTCCTTGGTGAAGCTGTGCTGGCTGTCTCTAATCACCTCCATGTTCTCCATGTGCCTTAGCAGAGCTTATAGGAGGATCTTCCATGATCTTCCCGGGCACAGAGGTCAGGCTGACAGGTCAGTAGTTCCCAGGGTCCTCCTTTCTACACTTTTTAGAGACGGGTACAATGTTTCCTTTTTTTCCAGTCACCTGGGACTTCACCTGACTGCCATGCCTTTTCCATATCAGGCAGAGTGTCTTAGCAGCTCTATCAGCCAATTCCTTCAGGAGTCTGGGATGAATCTCATAAGGTCCCACAGGCTTATTTACATTCAGGTTCCTAAGGTGGTCTCATGCTCCATGCATTTCAGGAGTCTCCTGGCTGAAGTCCCCCAGCAGAACCAGAGTATACAAACATGAGGCCTCTGGCAGCTGGAGCATAAAAGGCTTCATCAATAGGCTCCCCTTCACTGGGCAGCCTGTGTAGACACCAACCATGAGGCTGCCTTTGTTGCCTCAGTCTCTGATGCTTACCCAGAGACTTTTGATCTGCCTTTGGCTAATTGTGGTGTGTTGCAGGAATTACACAGGAGCAAGCCAGAAATACTACCAAAACCTAAAATTTTTCAGCACCAAATAAAAGCTGGTTGTTTTTGAGGTTTTCTTAATTCTTCGTTACAAACAAAGCAAATATAATAAAGCTCATGTTAGCCAAAGATGTACAGGGTCCTGAGTGGGCAGAGACAGCTGGTAGCAAGAGTGACTCAGTGATCAGCAGCAGAGAAGGCAGCTGGAACGATCCATCAATCCAAAAACATTCGTAGAAGCAGATATGACATTCTGTTATCAGCAGAGCAGCACAACTTCAAAAGCTTGACATGGAAAACAATAAATTTTTGTCTCATTTATTTCAGTTTGAGACAAAATAAATTCCCAGTCATGGTCCAAAACTACCAAAAAAACAGAGGTGTCTGAATCCACACTGGAACACCAGCAACACAGTTAAGAACATAGCAAATCAGTAACACAAAATTCAGTGGAAAAAGCTCCTGGTTGACCAGAGAAGAATTCCAGGTTTCTGCACAGAATGATTGGAGCACAGCTCAGGCAGTCAAACAAGAAGTGAATCTCATCAATGCAGAGATCATATAGGTTATAAAACCATATATATTTGCATTTAGATAAGACCAGGGAGTCTTCCTTGCACTTATTTAGTTCGATATTTAGCTTATTGAAACAACATCTTGCATACCAGTAATCAATCTATAATCCAATAGGAACCAGGTACCCATTTTAATGCATTTCTTTGGGCACAGAGTACAATTAATTTAAAATTGCCATTTCAATGATTTAACATGCAATTTCCAAACTGAGCCACTTGGAAGGCTCCTGAGACATCTCATTCATAAATTTATTAACTTTTAAAGCTTAAGAGTAAATGTCAACATACTACTACTAGCCTATAGGCTATTCAAGTCAATATAAAATTCCACTTCAAATATCAGCTTTACCATACTGCATAAATATTGCTTACTAATGAAATGTATAGTAAGGTATAAA
The DNA here is from genome assembly GCF_025592945.1 of Manacus candei. NCBI lineage: Eukaryota > Metazoa > Chordata > Aves > Passeriformes > Pipridae > Manacus > Manacus candei. The sequence continues at coordinate 2,758,398 of NW_026138064.1, read as the reverse complement.
TCAATTGCAAAGGTATAAAATGTTTGCATTTTTTATTTTTAAGAAAGTAAAAATTAAAATTACACAATTGATTTGCATAGGTTATAAAACCTGCTTCCAAAGACATTAGTAGTCTTCAGAAATATGAGCTACACATGAAAATTGTAAATTATATTTCTTGTGATGCTATTAAATTTGCTTAATAAAATCAGATCAACAGTACTACAGTTATAAAAATTATATTTACGGACTCACAGGGCACAATGGGAATAGATTTGAAAGTAGTTGCCTGAAGCTTTGAGCTTTATTAGTGAACTCAAATGCCACCTACTGACCAAACTGACAGGAATATTTCATTTTGGTTGTATGAAGGGCATCATCATCCTATTGTATCACACAGAGATCCCAGAAGAAAATTAACAAATTCTTCAGACAATAATCCCTACAGTGAAAAATACTAGATTCTACTTCCAGTCAACCAAGCTCCACATTTAACACAGCCACTCTCAGAAAGGCAACAGGGGTGTGAAGGAAAGTATAACACTTTTGAAGATAAAATAACTAATTGCACTGAGCTCTCATTTCTAAATACCACAAAAAGAAGCAACTGTGGAAAGTCTAGAAATGACAGCACTGTAGAGGTGTTCTCACAAGTTTCTCCACTCAGATGACAGATGCACCTTATGTCACTTCTACCGACCAGTTTTCATAAATGCCTTTTCACAGGCTCTGTTAGTGCTTTACAGATGGGAATTTTGCTGCAGGGCCTTAAAACATAATTCCAGCTCTTTATGCCAGGCCTTACTCTCCTGTGCGACACAAAGCACAAATGCCTGCCTGCACTTCCACCATCCCAGTTCAGTCCAGCAGCGCTGGTAAAACCTGCCAATGCTGCCATCCAATGGAAGCAATCCGACACATCCTGGAAGCACTCACTGGCTGAACAGTCCTGAGGATCAGCTGTCTGTAGAGTCAAGGGGTCTCTCGTTTCTATGGACACAGATGTGCTCATGACATGTGGCACTCAGAATTGCAAAGGATCCTAAAGAGTTCAATTAAGAGGTCCCACATAGTTTTAACATGCTTTTCCCATCTATCTCCCTTTGATTTCTCAGCCTTAACCTAACCTCCTAGAAAACAAACCAAACCCCTCACACATAAAAAGTAAATTATCTCATGGTCTAGTTAAAGGCGAACAAATCGAATTCACTTGTCAGGAAAGGGAAATTACTTTCACTAATCATACATGAAGAAAAATCCTTACTCTTCCTACTAGTTGGAAGATTTAAGTTATGCTAACTTTAATTAAACATATTTTACTTTGTTATAAAAGATCTAAAAATGTTAGCAATTCTGAAAAAGTCCATTATATTATTTTTTGGGATCCAGAATTTAAAAAAAAAAAATGTCACCCAGATTTGAAAGGTTAGCAACAGGCTTGGAGAGGCCTGTACTGGTATTTTAGGTTCATTTCTGACCTGACTTGCTTCTGATATTCACTTCAGCTACAAAGACCATGACTGCTTTAAACAGCAGTGAGCAGGAGATGGTTTGCCTAGACTTACAAATAAGGAGGAGGCACGTTAGTAACAAAGGAACATCCATGACATTGCCATCTCAAAAATCACTGTTTCCCCTTTCATCACGGCTGGGCTTCGCGAACGAAGATTTGGGAAGGGCTCTCCCCACGTTTGTTGCAAGCACGTTGGTGGCTAAAAAGGCCAATATGAGATAGACATGTCCAGTTGCATGTTTCTCCTTTAATAGGAGAATTGTTCCAGTGTCTCACCTATATCATCTGCACTAAGGATCTCCTCTGCTGTACTCCAGAGGAGTCAGGTCAAGGAGGAAGGGACTATGGGGATTCTTGTGGACACGCTATTTTGAAACTTTTGATTTGGATTTAACACATCCTTGCAACTTACCTTTAGTGAAATCATGTCTCAACATTTCAGTAGGTAATTCATTCAGGAGTGGAGATATTCAAAACTCACAGTGGACAATCAATCTTGATATGTCAGAAGTCTCACCTGTTTTAGCCTGCCCAATAAAATTGGAAAAGAAAAATGTAATTCTGCTTTAAGTCTAGTTTTCTTTCCAAATTTAGCATCCTTCAGAGACAAAAGACTTTTGTAAGACAAGATCTTGAGGCACTTAAAATTTTACTTTCTTCCAAGAATAATACAGAAGAATAAAGAAGAAGTTTTTGGCCAAGAACTGGGAAAAGTAGTAAGGCTGCCCTAAAAAGAAACACAACACATATGGCTGCTGTTTGTGAGATGTAACTGATGTGGACTTCTTAGCCTTCTTTCATCCCTCTTTCACCTCACATACAGAAACTCCACAGCTTTTCATTAGAGGGATAGGTATAGGCTAGAGAAAAAGAAAAAAAAAAGTGCTGAGCAAGATGAAATGTCATCTTTTTAAGAGGTCACAGAAGATGAGAGTGTCCTGACACACTCTCCAGAACAAAGATTATAGAAATATGTATACACAGACTAAAAGGCAAAGCAATTAGTATTTTGGGATGCTTGGCAAGTTTAGCACTGTTGTGCTAAATACCCTGGATTTATATTACGCCATTAAATTAAAATTCTTTGTTCTTTTTAGTGAAGAGAATATTGAGGCATTTTCTAATTGTCATGATGAACTATCCATTTATGCAAGTAACTTTTTATCTTGATCTGAAAATTCCATTCTGTTTCATTCCATATTCTGAATATGCTCTTTAGCAAGTTAAGATCTACCTCTTCGTAAGCAGGAGTCATTTTGATGCCCAGAACTTTTCATTATTTTACTTCTTAAAGCATTGAAACAAGAAAAAGCAGGATGATGATGGCGTTTCTGTTGGACATGCTTTGCTGTGTGTTATCTACAAACACACAACAGCATGGGAACAAGATGTTTGTAAACTAAGATGGTACATATGCCATGTTAGTTTCCTTTTTCCTGTTTTTGCGATCTACAATCTAAGTTTTAGGTTCTCCAATGCTACTGTGTGAGGATTTGCATGTAAAGTAGCTGTGGTACTCCTTTACTGTGGTTAGGTGCTTGATTGCAGTTATGGAGAGGCATTTTTTTTACTTTTTTCTGACAACTGATTGACAAAACAGTGACATCCAGGCTGCACACATGGAATCACAAGGTCATAGAATATCTCAAGTTGGAAGGAACCCACAAAGATCTTTGGGTCTAACTCCTTGTTCCTTGTAGGACTAATTAAACTAAACCATAACTATACAATCCTATCTGAAGGGTAAGGAGAAAACAGCAGTTCATATTCACATCAGCAAGAAGCCCTAGAAGCCCACTTAACTGCATGAAATCAAAGAATCAGAAACTGCTGAGTGTCAAACACGACTCCTTCACCTTTGAAGAAGTTATTTGAAAGCCTGGTTTTGTTTGAGATAATACCTCTCTTTCCAAGGTGTTTTAAATATAAAATATGAAAATGGACATTTAACAAATTTGAAAAAGATGACAAAATCTTGCCACATTACGGATACCAATCAGATTATTAATGCCTCATGCAGAAATCAATTCTATAGAACATAACATGGTAACATAATACCAGCATTTCCCTTGGCTTTATGCAGCACACTGTTTCAGTATTAAATTATCAGTCTTTATTTTAAGTGCTGATTCTCTAGATTGCATTTGCAGAAATACTGGTAACACTGTAAAATCACTTTGTTGTTTATTTACAAAAAACCACAGTTGTTCAGAAGTGTATATATGGTCTAATGTACTATTTTGTAAGCTAGGGGCAACTTGATAAAGAATTATCTGCAGCCTGACAACCTGTAATCGCAGAAACTTTTGATGACTATATATCATCAGACTCCTTTCCAGCCCTCTCAGATAGTCAAATTCATTTTATCCTCACAGTATCATTGTAAACCCTGGGAAATTATGAGATTTAGATATTGAACTACAGAAAAGATTTCAAATGAAACAGCAAGACACTTTCAGTTTTCCTCTCTAGAAATCAACAACCTAACTTAATGCCTGCCTATGCCTATTCCCTGCCTATATCTATTAGGATCAGACATATTATTCTCTCTCTAAGTGTTTAGAAGCACCTTCAAGTAGAGCTGAGCAAGGCAAGAAGCCGTGAGGAAAACATTCCACTTCTTCTTCATTTCCCCGTCTTCTCAGCTTCATGGTACCACAACTTAACTTCTATCTAACTGAAAAAAAATGCTGGAGAATTTATTTAGTAGAGAAGAGCCATGTCAGTGAGTTAGATGAACTTGGTGAAGAGGCAAGGCTGGTGTCAGAGGAGGAAAACCAAAATGTCCGTTTCAGTAACATCAATTGCATGTGCAGAAGACCTTCTCAAAATTTCAGTCCCAAGGTGGTTAGGCAGTGTCTGAGTGATTGTAGTATGTAACATGGATTAAGTAACCCCAGGAGTAGGGACCAACACTGCAACTTCAACTCAGAAAAATTGAAAAGACAATTTCTTTGAAACAGCAAACAGATGCTTCACTCTAACAGAGCTGCTGTTGACTGTTCTGCTGTGCACCTCAGTAGTGCAACTCCTGATCAAACCATAATCAGTCTTCCTTTTTGAAATAAAAACTGTCTAAGAAAGACATTTTCCTCACAAGGGAGAAGCTACAGAAAAAAATTAAGACAATTTCTGATCCCATTATGATATCTAAGTGGGATTTTTGTGCAAAATACAATCTAACTAAGGTCTTCAAAATATTAATCCAAGGATACAAAAAAACCCTATAAAATCAAAGAAACACTATTAAGTCTATTTTGCAAGTTTTATGTAGACATTCTCTTAGAAATGCTGACACAGTGTAGATACGTTGATATTTTAAAATCTACATAGTTACTTATGGAACGATCTAAGCTAAGATACTAAAGTCAAAGATAATTGTTTACTTCTGTATAGCTGGAAGAAAATAAGTTGCAACACAAAATCAGTTCGATCTCTCCTAACACTTCATGATTTATGTTGCATGTCTACTTCCTATTGCTATTATAAAAAATAGCCTATTTTATGTTGACCATTAATTTTCAGTGAAAAAAAGTCATATTTGAATCCAGCTCTAATAAGGTAGTCCACAAAATGTAAACAGTACCTGAATACCTTTGCTTCCAAATAGCCTGGAGCTTAGATACAATATCATATAGGAAGAACTAGAACTTACTGTCTTACCTAGACCTGTTTCCTTGCAGTTCTTTGACTGTAAGCTGTTAAAAGGTTAATGATGCAACAATTTCACAAAGAGGCTGTCTATTCTACTCTACCCAAGCATGTTCCCTGCTCTAATTGTGCTTTTCTTCAAATCTCTGTGTCAATTATTCTACGATGTCAAGGAGCACCAAGAAAAACCCAAACTACCTTCATGTTACAGGGGAGAGAGAAAAAAAAAAGGTGCAGCAGGGTATGTCTGCTTACAAGTAGAAGAAATGGACTGCAGATGATAGAAAATAAAGAACAGAGATCAGTAGACAGCAGATCTACATTTTCACACACTTTTCTTCACAGATATCCCAGATCTACCTACTGCCAATTCTGTTTGTTGCTGTAGCAGAAAGATGTTTCAAACAGGTTAGGCATCTGCTCCAGGCTTCTTGGTCACCCAGGTTGCTTTTGAGTAGATGATCCCAGCCAAACAGCACATAAGTATGAGAAAGAAACAGTGTCACTGGCAACATGACAGCCTGAAGAAGATAGAGAGGAATCCAATGGAAAACAACTGTGTTGGAAGTCAAGTGCAAGAACAAAGGATTCCTTAGAAAAGGAGAGGAGTTATTAAGAATGTTGATAGGGGTCCATCTTCTCCATTTGTCTCTGACATCAGTAAAAAACAGAGGTTATTTAGGGTATATCTCTACCTTTTTCCACTTAATATTCAATACAGACCATAGTCTGTGATTTTTTTTAAATCCCTTTTGAACTTCTTGATGTTATGTGTCTCTACAGTCTACTGCCAGTTTTGTAGGAAAAAAGAAAAGTGCTTTTTTTTCTAAGTTGTAAATGCTTTTCTTCCTAGCTATTTACTACTAATTCAATTAGTCCCTCTTATTCCAAGACTTGACAAAAATAGTACTTGCTGTATGCGCCTTATCCATAATTTTCATGATTTTGTAAGCTTTGATTGCATTGCTCTTCATCCCTCTTCTCCAAAAGCTGTTCTACCAGCTATTTCAGTCTTTCCTTACGGGGCATTTGCTCCATCTTCTAAATTATAGTACAACTGTATCAATGGAAAAAGAGCCAGAAATCAGGTAAAATACATCATCTCATGGTTTTAAAAATTCATAGTTTCATATTTCTTAGAAAGACAAAAAGGGAAAAGCTTCTGTTTAGGAGAGACAAAAGTGACTGTTTCAGAAAGTCTAGTTGTCTTAAATTTATTATTAGAGTGTCTATATTTTCTTTTACTCTGGTTAATTACAGGAAAGATATTACCCATGTGGCTCAAGTCAACAATTATTCAGAATTCTTAGATTTGTCCCGTTAATTACTTGGCCATTATAAACACCAATAATGTTTGCAATGTGTTTCCCTATTTCTTAAACAGCAGTTGTTAATAGAACCTAGGCCTCATTTTCTGAATGAATGGAGAATGTATATGTATGGTCAATGACTAACAATATTCCACAGACCTGGAGTTATTACACTGTGCACAAGTACTGTATTTTTGGTTACTCTCCATTGACAACATTTGCCTTTTTTTATTCTGAGCTACAGTGCCTTTGTTATTTCTCTCACAAACTGTACTTTTAGCTTCCTTGACATGGTTTTAGTCCCTCAGTTATGGAGAAAGTGTAATTCAGTTGCACAACTGAAGCTTAGAAACAACAGAGGAAAATTAATTGTCTTTTTTGTAATGTTTAGCTGAAAATAAAGCACCTTGGGCAAGTTATTTTATTAAAATTTTAAATATTATTAGAAATTATTACACCACCCCACATAAATCACATCAGGCTTAAGTAGTTTAAAATCCACTGTAGTATTTTACTGAATAATTTACAATCTAGCTTCAGTATGTTACTCAATGATTTCATCTTCCCTGATCTCTATTAATTGTGAAAATCTCACCTGTCAGAAAAACTTCTTTTGTTGCATGTTTATAATCACTGACTACATTGAAACCTAACTCAAACTTGATTTTAGTGTTCAAACTTCCTCTACCGTATACTACTGTCAACAGCTATTATGCTCTGCTAAGCAGCAAACGTAAATTGATACTCTTTTCAGGCAAAGCTTTCAGTTGGTCTACCTTTTATTTCCTATAAAATTCTTTTCATTCTGTTGAACTCAGTCCTACTATACAGCAGGAAAACCTAGCACTGTCATTCCGTCTCTGAAGAAAACACGCCAAGTTCCCAAGTCTGTTCTTGCACCTTTACTTAAAAGGGACAGCTTGTCGTGAGCAGCTCATCATCTGAGACTTCAAATTGCAACATTCTTATAAGCCCTTCCCAAGTTCCTAGTAGAACAACCAATTTTCTCCTTTTTTTAAAAAAAAAGTGCAGCTCCAGCCACAGGTAAAGGGCATCATGAATTCTTTCTTACTGACACCTTCACTTGTGGACAGGCAGTCTCCTAAGACTAGGTAATCAGTTTTCTGACAAAACCAGGCTTAAGCTTTTCTCTCTCACCCAAAGAAAAACACTGCCTAGACACTTCTGCTTGTGCACTCTTAGTCCTGTGTGGTGCAGAAGAAAAAACAGTCCGTTTCATGGAAACAGTTCCACATGTTCTGCAAATGCCTATAAATAAGTTACCACATTAGGAAGTTCTGAGCTTTTCTCCTTGATACATGTTTCTGTGGACTTTTATTCCAGCATTTACTTCCTCCTACTTTCTCCATTGTGTCCTGTGAACACTTAAGTGTTCAAATTCAAGGGAGTTTATTACACTCTGATGTATGTATGTTACAAAGGAGCCCAAATTAAAGAGCAATTTACCTGCATAATACACATAAATTGCCATAACTTCACCATTAAAGAAAAACCTGAGCACCTGCCAAGAAAATGACCGTGCTTGTTTACCCTTCAAATAGTCATCTGTTGGAATTGATATATGCCTTTGGACAATTAACAGTAGATTAAGGAACTGGATTTACTTGAGATGCATCTAAAGGAAATTAAAAAGGGCATTCAGACAGGCAATGAATTTAGTCCTTTTTCTCACCCTTTTTCTGTTTGGTTTTTTTTTTTAAACTCTCTATGTTCCTGAATAATACAATGAAAAATATATTGGGGATGGCTAGTCATTGTGTTTGAAAATAAAGCTTATTTGTGAAAAATTATGTTTGCTTAAAATGTTCTTTTATTAAATTCTGAATAGGTTGGAATGAAAAGAACAAAAACCCCGACGGTCTATTTTCTCTTGATATTTGCAGAAAACTGAAAATGAGGTTTTACTTTTTATGCCTTGACTTTAAAAAAAAAATAAAAAAGGAAGAAAACAGAAATTTTAAAAAATCTTGACAAATTACGAAAAAGAATAGAATTCTCCTGCTCAGACAACATGAAAGGTACCTTCTTGTGTCTCTGCCATTTATTATAATCACTTTAAGCAACGCTGTGTCAACTAGGAGAAATAAATAGTTTTAAACCACACCAACAGAGCTTGAGATCTGACAAGCCATTCTTCAGCTGAACATTTGGCAACAATAGTCATTATCTTGTCTCATTGACAATGTTATTGTTCTCTCTTTAGACATGTTGTATTGCTATATTCCTCGGTTTTTCACTCTCACTTGGCTTTTCTATTCTACTCTTAAAAAAAAAGGGGGGGAAGAAGAAAACAAAAATTAAGTTGATTTAAGGCAGCTAGAATAGGTGTACCCAGAGTCCACTTCTATCCAAAAGTGGAACTGATTTTGTTTTTTTTTTAATTCTGTCTTCTTTTCCACACTCCAGCTAATTCCCCTCCTGTTTTGATTCTTTTTATTATTTTGAGTATTCACATGTAATTTAATGCAAAAGGAATAGCTGTTAAAAATTATAAAAACAATGACAAAAACCCCCATACACACACACAAAAAAGAAAAACAAAAACCCCAACCAAATAAACACAAAAAAGCCCCCCACAACTAAACCGCACACTAACAGCTGTCAATCTTACAGCAGCTTTTCCTTCTATGTACTTGTACAGAAAAAAAAATCTAAAAATTCTCCTTAGAAAAATGTAGGTGTCTTTTAGTTTAAGATCATCCAGTACTGACACTTTATGTCAGCCAAGTCCCACACTGATCGCCTTGTGTAGCAGTTGGAGCCGCTGCAATGAATTAGTTAAAAATCCTGGAATGATTTTTCCCTTTCCTATCTGAACGGACGAGCCAATGTGCCACCGTAACGTTGATGCCTTTTTTCACTAGAGGGAGCCAAAATCCCTAATACATAATTTTAAGTATTGATATTTCCAAGTTTTCAGTCTAGTCCTATGTTAGCAGTCATTGTGGTAAAGATAAATGTGCAACTGTAGGAATATTAGTTTTATTATTAATAACAGTAATATATTATTGCAGGATTAAAAAAAGGACATTAAAAAGGTACTGGCTTATTCCTGCTGGTACAAGTTCACAGGAATTTTGGCAACTAAACATAAAGTCTTGGATATAGCAACATGTTATGCTTTTGTATCTTAGCACTAAAGAAGTTATTTTACATTTAATCATCTCGTACTAATTCATGCTCAGAACAGGGCTGTCTCAGCATCTCTGTTTTCAGTGACAGAAAACAATTTAGAACACATGACAACTTTAGAGTGCATTGCTAATACTTGTTATTGGACAGGTATATTTGAGACTCAATTTTGCCAAGGCAAAGCAGGGATAGGGATTATATGGAAGTATGAGGGACATTACAACAAATAGCCAGAGTAAGTCTTTCATCATTCAACTTTAGCAGTCCTTCTCACAGAAAGATTTTATATGAGGCCTCAGAGCTGACGAGGAGTTTGAGAACAGGATCAGCCATGGTGCAATGTTAGTGCAGCCTGGACGCATGAGATGTACATTTTGCAGTAACCCAAAGGCAGCATTTGCTAAGGAAACTACACTAAGGCATCATACAGGAAACTACACAGCCAAGCCTGGCTTAACCATGTACAAAAGATTACAGCTGGAGAACATAGTGCTAATTTCAAGTGTAACAAGGAGAATGCTCAAATGGGCCTTTAGGATGAATAACTTATCTCCTCCAGCATTTTGATTGTGTGAAAAAGGTTTTTTTCATATGTTATCTTTGATCATTCCTGTGTTGTTGTAATACTAAAATGGATTTCTATCTGGCAAAAGACTTCATACAGAGAATAAAAGAACTGGATTTGGGGACTTAGGAGTTTGGAAGTTTTTTTCAGGTTTTTCTTTTTTTCTTTTTCCTTTTTTTCCCCCCTTAATAACTTCTGAATATTAAGGCCTTTGGGTTACTGAAACTAAAATATTTTTTTTTTCTTGGCTATAAATCTTCTATGTCCCTCTAAAAAATTTTATACAAGACAGTTTAGTTTTCATTTGTTATCTAGATTGCTCTTCTCTTTGGTTTTATAATTGGCTGTTTATGATAATTTATCTAGGACTAACAACCGCTCACATCAACCCTAATGCATACACCACCATGCACTGCTGTCTCTTTAGGTTATTTTCTATATGAAAGGGACATAAGAAGCAAAATGCTGTTGTTGTTGGAACTAGGCCCCTTCCAACCCAAACCATTCTAGGATTCTATGAATCTATGACATTAGAAAATTAAAAAGAAGAAGAAAAAAAAAAGAAGTTAGTCTTGAAAGTAACATGTCCTTCTTGGGTTCTAATGAAAGAAATTATCAAGCTATCTTCTGGGGGAATTGTTAATGCTCCCATCAAAATACCTCTTAGTGTTCCTTACTAGAGTGGGTTTTTTGGGGTTTTTTGTTAGTCAATTTCAATTTACTTACCTAAACAAGTTTTACCTTTCATCCAATCTCATTGTCCTGGAAGGGAAAAATGTGCAAGAGAGTAGGAAAGTAATTACTCTTTATCAGGGAAAGTAACTCTCATAGATTTGCTAGTGTAGCAGAAAGACAGCAAAGTCATAACTAAGTTAATTTAAAATGTTAGACAGAGTTCTTCAAAAGCTGAAAGCAGACTATGATTATCTACATTGCACTGCAATTGTGCTTTGAATTTATAGTCACATTCTTGCAAAGTTTGCTAAGATTTTAGGTTGGTTTCATGAAATAATGTAAACAATTTGGATGTAAAAATGAAAATTCCCTACAGATGATTGGAATTAGGGGCAGGTAATACTTGTTTAAAGTACTTTAAAACATCACTCAAGTCTAATCTTAGCACAAACAAAACCAAAAGATAAATACATAACATTGGCTTTAGTATCTAGAATCCCATCAATTTTCAGACCTGGACAGTGTCAGATTGTTAATCCACATTCAGTGTCTGCATATTAACTACCAGTGCAACTTCAGCTCCCTGAACTTAATGACTCATGACACTCATTCCAGCCTTTCCACTGCATTAGTGATGCTAAAGAGCACTTTCTAGTCGTTTCTGTTGATGACAGCTTCCTTGTCCAGAATACCTCTCCAAGGCACAACAGCAGAAGCCTTGTCTCCTCCACCACTCACTTCTGCAATGCCCAAGTCTCAGTGCAAACACAATGCAGCTGGGGATGCTTTTTAAGGAAGCTCCCTCAGTGAACCCTACAGGGACGGTAACCTACTTTGCATAACAGAACTGTGCTTGAAAGCACTTTTGAGATCTAATAAAGCTCTCTACGTACAGAAAAGAGGAAGTAGCAACTAAGCAGTGAAGACTGTCTAATAATAAGTTGCACTGTAGTAACAGAGTTATGCATTAGAGTCTGAAACATCATTTGGGAGTAAATGCAACTTGCACTGTCTCTGACTGGGATAGATTTAAATTTCTTTATAGCTGCCTGTATGATGCTGTACTGTACATTTGTGACCAAAGCAGTGTTGATAACACACCAGTGTTTTGGTTGCTGAACAGGGCTTGCACAGTCAAGGCCTCTCTGACTCCCTCTCTCTGAGTAAGCCAGGGGTGAGCAAGAGTCTGGGAGGAGATGCAACCAGAACAAATGACCCAAACTGACCAACTGCAAACTCCATGTGCCATGTAATGACATGCTCAGCAGTCAAAACTGGATGTGCAGTGTTTCCAAAGTAGCCAATCCTCGGACACAAGCTAGGCATTTATGTGCTGGTTGGAGATGGCAAGTCCTTGCCTTAGCATCACTTGCTGGTTTTTTCCTCTCTTGTTCATTACTAGACTATCCTTATCTCAATCCATAACTTCTTCTTTATCCAAAAAGCAAGAAGCACCTCTTTAATTCAGTCCATGGATTATCTTGAAAAGTTTCCATACCAGTGGATGGGAATGTGGGGGTTGGGACAGAAGATGTATTTACTTTTTAGGACAAAGTAGTATGCAGCCTCTTCACATCTCCTTGAAAGAAATAAATTAATTATACAGAAAATATTTTTTCCCATTTTTTATTCTACTAAAGAAAAAAGTGTTAACAAATTCAGCATGGTTAAGTCCAGCAGCAATTTTATAAGGCTTTATACTTCAGTTACAGTAGCAAAGAAGAATTTTAAGTTAAACTTTTGACTAAAATTTGGTTTATTTTAGAGATTTTAGGGAATACCCTTGCTCTAAGATTTTCCCATGAGCTACCAGTATTGGATGCTATGTTTTGCCATAAATAAGGCCTTTCACTATCACTGTTTTTAACTTTATAACGGAAAAAAAACACTAGTGATATATCTTAGATTCTAGAAGAATGATTGATGACTGCTTCAAAGTTTAATGTCTAGGTTCCCACACAAGGAAAACACATGTGCAAATTCCACTTCTGAATCAGAGACCAAAGAATCAAACTGATATTTTAAATGTCAGTTGAGGACTCAAACAATGGATTTACTAACTTTTCTGATTACTCTTACTTCTCCCTTCTTTAAACATTTTTTGCCCCTCAGGCAGCTGATTCCCAAGATTACATTCTTATGAAAGGAAGAAACTACATCTTATTCTGTATCATTTTGGTGAAGATATGTTATGTAAATATATAGGAGAACCAGAATTGATAAAGTCATTTGTAAGCAAAATTCCACAATGCTTCTTTCTTCATGATACCATTACTTCAGAATCCTAGATCCTTTAAAGATGTGAAAGAATTAGTGTGTATTGAAGGAAGTAATATGTGTCTGTATAATCCAGCCTTCTCTACTAAAGGCAGAGACAGATACACTGTCACTCTCATTTACAAGTTGTACATGGGCCCCTAAGCCTTTTTTTGAAGTGCTGATTTTCAGAAAAAATTTAAAAATACAAACAAAAAACCACACACACACACACACACCCCAGTACTGCAATAGCAAATATTTCTTACCTAGTTGAGCAATGAGTTTAAGACATAGTTCTTTCTTTATACACAACCATTTAGTACAAGCTCATTCAATTCCTTGGTTTGCTTTATACAAACCAGTATCTTCATTTTTCAACAGAAGAATTCATGTTTTGGAATCGTGAGCCCCAAGCAACTCATGACTGTGATATACTTAGTTAAAAAAAAAAAAAAGAAAGTTTTGAAATAGACAATATTTTAAAAATCCATATAAGACACCCTTAATCACATGATTTTGAAGGTATCTCATCAAACATAATCCATCACTATTCCTGTATCCAGGAAAACTTTCCCTAATTGCCAGATCTGTCTCACACAGCTGTGTGATCTCAAGCAATTCACAGTCACTTTCATATTTATCTTCTCACTCATAAATGCAACTCTGAAATTTTTTCATAGCAACAGAGTGCACCAAAGCAAGGCACATACATATATTCTCTTTATGTCTTGGAGCTCTCTGTCTTTCTCACTAGTCTTTACATTTCTCTCGTTTTTGGAGCTCAGGAATAAAATGTAGTAATACACAGCATAAGTAAATAGCTTTCTCCCTTTGACTATGCATGCACTTCCTTAATGTCAGCATATATTTTAAATGATTTATCAAACTGCTTGGTAAACCATATGAAATCAAAATAAATTCATTCCTATTCTACACTACCATGATATTTAATGTCCTGAAAATGTTTTCCTGTATGGTATTCACTGCAAAGTCAAACTTAAAATTACTATTAGACTTACATTTCCTGGACTTTTAAAATAGAAATTGCCATTTTATCCTGATCTAAAACTTCCTTTTTCTTTTCTTCAGCTAAAACTCAGTACCTACTCTATTCACTTTTTTCTTTAAATTTTGACACTGAAGAGGAGAGAGGGGAGAGCAGAGTATATGTATTTTATTTATCTGTATTTAATTATTTTAATATAATTATTTATTATATCTGTCTTTACAGAAAGATGTGATGGAGTTCTGGTGTATGAAAGAATCTTCAATCAACAACAACAAAAAAATTAAAGCAGCATTTTGTGTGACCAGCTGAATTGAGGTGTGTCATTTAATGTGAACACTTTTATTATATTTGCAATAATAGTTAGAATCATCAGGATCCCATACACTGATCAGGAGGACTAACCAATAGAGCACTAAAGATTTATTTAAATAAAGACGCCTGGCACGGTTCTCTAATTTGGTCATATTATTTTATTCCTCATGTCTTCAATGAAAAAAAAACCCAACAGTTACATCAATAGTAAAGTTTTTGGGTTTGAGATTTTCTTCCTTTTAATGGATATTCCAAAAAAAGTACATGTATTTTTGCAGTTGTATTTCTATATTAATTTCCAACTAAAAGATTGGATTAAGACTGTTCATATATACTTGACTGGACACTTTCTGAATTTTAAGTTGTCCGTTTCTTTAAATGACTATGGGCCTCTTAAAGATAGTCATACATTGAAATGATATGACACTGCTGCTTTACCCACTATGCAGAGGAATGTTTGGTATCCATATCATTGGATGTCCTCAATTTAGAAACATGGAATGGCCAAATGTGCTCCTGCCATGAACATGAAAGTATTAATTCACTGTAATGCTTTTCTATAACAAACAATATTATTGCATCTTCCTGTTTCATAATAATTTACTAAGTTTGATGAAATCTCACTGAGTTATACCAGCACTTTCACTTCCACTCTGCACCTAAGAGTCACACTGCAGAAAGTTAGAGAAGATGTCCTGTAATTCTGCATGCGTAGTTTGAAAAGCCTGGGATCTGATCTGCCACTATACCAATACATAAGTTTACTTATGTTGCTGTCTTGAGTACAAGCCTAAATGCAAGCACGTGTCCAACCTTACAGATATAGAGATGTATAAAACAATACATGGTTTCTCAGCTCCTTACTGGATCCCTCTAAGGTGATTGACTTAAATTTCAAACACTGAGTCTTTTTCAGGTTTGAAACAGGTTGAACAGTTTCGCCAGTTCCCTCCAGATCTTGTATGTCTTGAAGAAGGACAAGAAGTTCTGTTAGCTGTGGAGGGGCCAGCTGTTCCCGGCCTCCTGTGACAGAAAGGCAGGCAAGGCACAGCTTGTGTTCTCTGTCAGCTCTATACCTCCTGCTTTCTGCTCCTACAAGGCTTTTTGTATTTTACACATATATATGCAAAGATATAAGAACACAATTTCCTGCAATGCAATACAGTGCTCTTGTTTCCAGTCATCAGATCCCTCAGTCTTGCCACACAGCTAGCAATTTACTAGGACTTCCTCAGGAAACGGAGAAGCATGTCAGCAAATGACTTTGTCAGAGCCATCAAAAGGAAAATTGCTAAATCTCTTTTGCATAACTTGGTGCATGCATAATTCATGGCCCTTCATGGTACAAAGATGAGTCCTGAGTTGTGTCTCCCAAGCTGTGCTGAAAAAGACTATTCAGTCTCAGCACAAATACTACACACTCCCTGTAAGGCTCAGAAATGCCACTGTTACCTGGATGTATATCCAGCTACTGTCAGCCATCAGAAAAAACTTCTTATTCTCAGTATTATGGAGTACAGTTTTCAAGGAGACTGAGCAGCTCAGTGAGGGTACAATATGAAAGTTTTTGTAGATACTGGAGCCCTTGTTACTGTGAAACTGACCCGGTATCTTATTGCGTTGGGTCTACAAGGCAACATTTTGGTTGCTGAGGTGAAGTGCAAGGACAACCTCTGTGAGGAGGGCTGCCCCAAGTGGTTCAGTCAGCTCCGATGGACACACTGAGCCCTGCAGCCAAAGTGGTGGCACCTCTTGGACAATTTATTTAAGAAATGGTAAAAAATGCTGCACAACAGTTGGGAGAGAGAAGTGAGAAAAATGTGAAACAGCTCTGCAGACACAAAGTTCAGTGAAAGAGGGTATGAGGTGCTCCAGGCACTGAAGCAGTGATTCCCCTGAAGCCCATGCTGGAGCAGGTTTATCTTGAAGGAACTGTGGCCCATGGACAACCTATGTTAGAGCAGTTTGCAAAGGACAGTATCCCAAGGGAAGGAGCCACATGGGAGTACAGGAAGAGTGTGAGAATGAAAACGTGGCAGAGAGGAGCTGTTACAGATTGATCTCAGCTTTCATTTCCCATACCCCTGCACCACTCAGGTAGAGGAGTCAGGATTGAAGGAGTGAAGTTGAGCCTGAGAAAAAGGAGGAGGGTGAACAGAAGGCAGTATCAATATTTTGTCTTTGTTTCTCCCCATTCAACTCTATTTTAATTAGTTTTTCCCAACGCTAGTCTGTTCATCCTGTGATGGTACTTGGTAAGTGTTCTCTCTATCTTGACTCATGATTTCTCCCCATCCTGTTGATGTTAAGGAAGGAGAAAACAGTTCAGTGGGTATCTAGCAGGCAGTCAAGGCCAACGCACCATATGCAGTGGAATTTGTCCCTACAAAGAAACAGAACGGTCTGATAAAAGGATCCAGTTTCATTGACAGACAAGTTATAAGGACAAAAATAACTTGTTCACTTAAAATCACAGATTGTAGCAGAAAAAAACAAACAAAAGAGAAAATTGTAAAATTCACATTACAATTTCTCCTTACTCATATTACCTTCTAAGCAAGCTTATGAGCCTCTATGAGCCAAATATTCTCTACAGTTCACACTTAGCATGAACTCACAGAACTTTATCTTTTCTGCTCGTGCCCTCACATACAGCTTAATATTTTCTAGCACATGATGTAAATCGTCTCTTCCTATTTCCTTGCCTTGTAAGACTGGGCAGTGGAGTCTTAAATGATAGTCTGACAGCAGAAGTATCTCTCCTACATTTCTTTGAGTTTTAGGGTTGACTTAGCTCTCTTTTACTTCAGTTAACAGATTCCTGTCTCTAAGTGTTTCTTTCTACTATAGTGAGAGTTCAGCTCTACAGTCACTAACTTCTAATCTTTTGGTAGAAGAATTAATATCGATAATTTCAGACAGAACTTTTATCCCATCTTGTTGGTAAAACCTGAAGACAGGGATCTATATTTTAATACATGAATGAACTGTCTCAGACAAGGCCTCAAAAATTTGAGAAGGTCCCATTGCCATTCTTTTATCTACATTAGTAGTAAATGGACTACATAACTAGTGTCCTGAAAAAAGACACAGAAACATGTTCTGTCTTTAGTGTCTTGCTGTAAAATTTCTGCAGTTAACAGTTTGTAGCCTTTTTTCCTGCTGCTATTGTATCATTTTAATTCTCATTTATTGTGCCTTGCAGGAGTATTTTGAGGATTACATTCTTAGTGACAGTACAAACGCTTGAAAGGAATGAATATATTTTGCATTTTCGCAACTCTTCTCAGCTTCAAAATCACTGCTTTCCACCACTCCCTACATCAAACAGCCAGTTGTCACTGTTTTACCCAGCGGTATAGTGCAGGCCTTCTCAGTAGACTTCCCTATGGTTTGTATGTTATATGGTTAAGTACAGAAGGATGATTCCTCTTTCAGATAGAACTCCTGTTTATCCTCCATTTAGTAAATGGAATAAACAGTTCACATATGATTCCTTCAATTTCTTTGGTCTGTTTTTCCCATCAGCAGTAGGGTGAAGGAACAAACCTCAGCTTTGAGCTGACTTCTGCACGCTCCTAGCAGTTCTTCTCGGACCTAGACTATACTAGCTCAAACACTGAAAACACTCAGTTACTTTTTATAAACTTATTTACACCTAAAAGTACTGAAGTACTAAAAGATTAATCATTAGTATAACCTACCATTATACTACTATAACTAAGAAGGAAAAAGCAGTCATATACAACTTGGACCAAGTGTAACACAGTACATGATTTCATTTGCTCTAGTGAGAGAATTGCATTACTCCAGTACATGAGGCACAATGTTTAAGGTTTTGACCATGTATAATTATTATGTTAGAGTAAAATATATTAGTTTACTAAAATTGACACCTAAGACTGGCATTCCTGTAGCAGAGAGGAAGCTCCAAACATCTGCATTGTAAACACTTGTAGTATAAGCTATGTCAGGTTGGAATACGAGTAGGGGAAGCTTGTGACTGAAATAGCTGTGCAAACAACAATTCCAGATGTAAATACAGTGTTATATACAGTAGCATACAGCTAAGTTCACTTTATGCTTCTTAACTTCCAGTGAATTACAAAATCTAAGGCTACAGTGACATGTTACCAATAACAGGTATTTTATGCATAGGGCCACGTGACAGCGCTTATCAAATGAAAAATTGGTTCGAAGTAATACACGGTGACAGAAGAGGGCCTGCAGCACAGAAAACACCTTATGGACGGAGCTCATTAAGCAAAGGTGCATATTTCATGACAGCTGCCCAGTACAATGCCTTTTGCTGTTGCACTCCACCTGCCATGTGGATCTGGCCAATGCCATACAAACCAGTCCAGCTGGCCAACCAGCTGAATTTTGGAAGACGGATGAGGAATGAGACCACTAGAAGTACATGATACACCAGCAAGCAAACAAGGGAAGAAAGAAAGGTGCCAGTTGAACAAGACTTGTATGATAATACTGTTGCAAACCCTGAAAAAAAGGCAATCTGCCCTAGAAATGGTATAACAGCTCTCTAAAACAGAATTCTAATGTCTTAAGTCTACATGTAGGAGCTGACATATTTTGATTGTTGAAGGGATGTTTTAAGTAACTTTAAACATAGATTTTTAGGAGTATTTCGTAAGGCGACATTAGAGAGTATCTTTAAAACACTGGTTACTTTCTTTGCCAAACATTACTGACACTCTTCTACTAGGGCTTCCTAATGAAAAACACTCATGTGGTTGAATTGACTTTATTTACTTTTTCATTCACTATCTTGTTCTGCAGTAACTTTTGAAATCAGCTCGCAAGTTCAACCCAATCTATCAAAAGTGTTGGGATTTTGAAAATACAAGTGTGTGGTTATAAACTAAGGTCTAAATGAATGCCCTGGTATCCCTGGTATCCAACAAAGCCAAGTCAGCCTCCCCCTGCCTTTATCCTGTCTTACCCTGTTGCAGCACAGTTAATAGACATGAAAAGCAACCTGAGGAGTTGAAGAGTGAGAAAGATTAGGAAACAAAGATTGAGATGGTGTTATATGGAACACAAGTGTGCAGAAATAAAGATCTTAGCTAGCTGTTCCTGGAACACTTATTTGTCT
The DNA here is from genome assembly GCF_025592945.1 of Manacus candei. Taxonomy (NCBI): domain Eukaryota; kingdom Metazoa; phylum Chordata; class Aves; order Passeriformes; family Pipridae; genus Manacus; species Manacus candei. The sequence goes on along the minus strand of NW_026138064.1, from coordinate 2,738,856 downwards.
TCTTTCAAGTACTTGTAGATTGTCAGGTACAGCACGGTATGAACCTGCAACAAAGGTAACTAGTCTCATTCTGTAAACAAACAAAAAACCCGTATCTACTACCCAGTGTGCTTATGACTGGGTCTGCTCATGTCATCATGTTTTCTTTTCTAAAAAAATAGCCAGTTCTGTTTTTAATTTAAAGCTCGAATGGTTTTAAACCAAAGTGTTCTTCTGAAATAAGATTTTCAAAGTGATTGGCAAGAATCAAAATACGATGTATCCAGTCAGACACTGCAGCTGAACACATATACTTTCCTAGGTAACTGAAACACTAAATAAACATTGCAAGAAAGTACAACCTGTCCTAAAGAAAAAACGGTGGCAAGTGGAAATATAGCTTGAAGATGGTGGTATTGCTCAGCAATAGCTTCGTAGAGGTCATTGTTAGAATAGCTGACAATTTCTACCATCAGCAACAAAGAAGGCTTTACTAGACTCCAAAATAAAAGTAGCAAGAAATGTCTCTGATCTGTTCTGGCCTTTTGGCTTTTGCATGTACTAATCATGTTCACTCACTGTATGTTTCCCCTGCTACCCCCAAAAAACCAACAAAACCAAACAACCACACCGCAAACCAAACAACCACAACAAAATAGTAACAAAAGCAAACCACCCAAAGACCTTAAACAACCAAGTCCCTCATATCGACATGGACTAGGGCTGCAACTTTTATTAATTACAGCAACAGCTGTATTGCACATCCATGAGCAAAACAACCCAAGGCTGTTGAAAACAGAAGTGGGGAGAATTGAAAGCATAGGCCAAAAATAAATATATTCATAACAAACCAAAGTCATCCAATATGCTATAACAAATCAAGGCTACCCACATTCCATTCATATCAGAAAATGTCTTTCTCTTCCAGACACACCAAAACTACAGGAAACTAAAGACTGACAATATCATCAAATAATGACGATAACAAAGGCAACTAAGAAAAAAATGGTCTACTTCTTTCATTATCAGAATCCAAACCACAGCTAAGCAAAAGAAAAATCTAGAATTGACTGCATAACAAGCATTTCTTCTCAATAGAAAAGTTCCATATTTATTTTTAAAATTCTCTGAAAGAGTTACTATGACCGTTCTGACTTGAAATAAAAAGGCTATAAAAATAGTATAATAACAAGAAAACAGACACATTTAAAACTAGCATCTGACAATTCTTTATACAAAGACTAATCGTGGCTTGAAGAATCATTACTGTAAGATTCTTTTTTAACTCTGAATACTATAATCAAAATTTTTATGCACAAACATTTAAGTGGTTACTGTGATTAAGTAAGTCTCTAGTAAATAATTTCTGTCTCCTGCTCCAGAACATAGTCTAAAGTAGCTTACTGTAAAAAAATAGTCACAGGTTTGTCTTTACATTGAAAACACCAAGGGTTATCACCTAAGCAGTAGAAAAAAAGTTTGCTTCAAACTCAGTTTACACTTTTGTTAGCTAAACATCGAGAAGAAAACATTAATAGATACTACGCATAAAAAGCAGGCAAAGTCTCCAAAAAGCCCAGAAGCTGCTTTTTGGAGAATTAATGCCTCCAACAAATCAATGGTAATTTAGACAGGCCTTATAAAACAGTAGTTTAAAGAAAACTGTGAAAGTTTCTTAGCTGTCCTGATAGATGCTAACTTTAAAGTCTCACTATAACCATTTAAATGCCACTGTTTAAACTATTTCTCTGATCTTCTCAGCAAAATATTCAGCCAATGCTGCAGTGATCCAATGTTTCTGTTGAAATGTTCTAATCACGTACAGATACTCTATTCAGACAAGGCAGCAATCTGTTCAAACTTTACCTGATAGTACTATAGATCAGGTGTAAGTAAAGCCTTGAATCATGCTTGTCCAGTTACCAGTTTGTTGTTCACTTTAATTAAATTCATACAGTTAAGAAATTTTACGCATACACATACCAGTTGAAGTTGGGTTTTTTAAACTTGAAAATCATTTAATTGAAGATGATGTACTGACGTATTTTTAAAGGAATTGCACAAATAATTTAAGAAATTTATAATTAAATTATGAAAAAAAACATACTTAGTTGATCAAACTTAGCCAATTTATTTAAACTAATCACCAGTTAATTTTTTTCTTCCATAATTTCAGTTTCTATGCACTGCATTTAACAAACCTACCTGCATTTTAAATATTAAGTATTGACAGATTAATGAAATTTAATTCTAACAAGACTTTGTATCTTACACAAAATTCTTTTGACATAACTACTTCTGATCAGCTGTATGTGTAAACAAGACCTAAGCAAGTACCAGATTTAACCCAAACTCATTTCTAACAAGGCTAGTCTGAAAATGGCCCACAGGTTAAACTGACAAAAAGTTTAGACTAGCTTTTTCCTCCTAGAACTGAATCCATTTATTTTTCTTTTAGCTAATTCTATAAAATAAGTTATTTTTTGTTACCTTTGTTTTCTTCTCAATCTCCATAATCTTTAACACTGTTCAGCCTGCTGGGTGGTGAGGCCCCAGTGAGGAAGGGATTCTGAGCATGGTAAAAAAAAAAAAAGAGCTAGCAGAGGCAAAGAAGTCAAGAAAGATGTAGTATATAAGTCATAGGATAATGGCTTACATAAACTTTTTTTTTTTTTTAGTAGAAGAGAGAATGTAAAATTAAATAGAATAACTGTAGGGGTAAAAAATTAATGAAAAGAAGCAAACTAGGCTACGCCTGCTGCATATAATGTCTGCTGAAGAGAAGAAAAATATTTGTTAGTGTATTATATCTCGAGTTGTTGTATTTGAGCTCTCTGGGACATGTTTTAGAACTAACTGAAGGGTAGAAGGACAAAATCAAAATATGGTAAGGGAGTTGTTCAGAAAGAAGAAAAAGCGAAAAACCAGTATATAACTCCTTGTGTAGTTAAAACTTAAGGATACTTCTTGTATTCATCTTGCCTAACTAGATCCAGTATTTAAAGCTTCCCAACTTTATAACGGAGAAAGCTTCTTTGTCCAGAAGAACTTCTAAATGTTACGAACAGAACTTTTCTTAACACAAAGACTTTTCTTAAACATACTGTGTTTGCTTATAAATATAAATGCTATGATAAACATGAACGACTACCACTATTAAAAATATACGTTAAGGTAAGTAGCCTGAACACATAGACATTGAAATGGATTATGCTAATTGCAAAACAGTGCACCTATCTTGGACAGTGTATTGATTACGTTTTGTCTACAAGCAAAAATCCGATTCATGAACAACTATGGAGTGAGGTATGGGGTAAATCAGTGACACCATGGGCATAATAAATATTCTTGCCCATATCCTGGTGAGGTACAGAAACTTGTAATACAGTTTCAGAAGAAGACAGCTTATTCCCATGGGTGGTAGCTTTCTGTAATAACAAAAAGCTTTGTCCCTCTGTCCTTAAAATGTTGTGTGTCACATTTCTCTCTTGATGCAGACTGAAGGCTGTGTGTAATAGAAGTCAGTATTACTTATGTAATAAGGTATAAAATGCTGCTAAGATAGGAATATCATCCATCTGGGAAAGAAAGAATTGGTTAAAGATGCGATATGAAGAAGTTCTGATGTGAAAGAAAAGCCCTTCTCTCACACAGATGTGGGGAAAGATCTCCAGATACTGTTGTGACAATTTTTAACCACTGTAAATAACAACTGCTGCATGTGCAACTATGCCGTGACCCAGTTCAGAAAGTTAAGGGACCAAAAAGCAATTGGTTTTGAGTGGGGCTAGTTTTTGGCTCATATGGCAGACAAGGATGGAATCACAGCAGTTCTAACACCAGTTATTTAAACCACTGTGAAACCATACCTTCAAAAGTGATTTCCAAGGCAGCTGAGAAACTCTAAGGAATCTAGCTGAAGGAAACCAAAGAATCCAGGAGTAAAACATAACTAAACATGTAGATGTGCTGGTTTTGGCTGGGATAAAATTAATCTTCTTCACTGTAGCTAGAATGGGGTTATGTTTTGGATTTGTGCTGCAGTGATGATAACACAAGCATATTTTAGTTACTGCTGAGCAGGGCTTACACAGAGTCAAGGCTTTTTCTGCTCCTCACCCTGCACCACCAGTGAGCAGACTGGAGGTGCACAAGGAGTTGAAAGAAGACACAGCCTGGACAGCTGATCCCAACTGACCACAGGGATATTCCAGACTACACAGCATCATGCTCAGTACATAAAGCTGGAGGGAGGAGGATGGGGAGACACTTGGAGTGATGGTATTTGTCTTCCCAAATCACCATTACATGTGATGGGGCCCTGCTCTCCTGGGAATGGCTGAACACCTGCCTGCCCATGGGCAGGGGTTAGGCAAATTATTTTGTTATTAATTACCTTAAAACAGTTACTTTCATTTTGAGACTCTTGAATTTACACTTCAGTCCGTTGCTCTTGCAGAGCTTGTCTATCACAAAATATTCTCGTTCAAGCTGATTTGGGCAAACTTAAGTGCTTCAGTAAGAAACATAGTGTAATTATATCCTTCTTGCAAATTTTGTAGCAGTTTTCTTGTCTGACCAATTTCTAATGCAATTTTTTTAACTCTACAGGTATATTTTTTTCTCTGCCGTCCCCCACCGAGATTTTGTGGTAATTTCCTACGTAGTGCTTAAGAGCTGGGCTCATGTGTATGCCTCATCTGGCCTCTGCAGTGCCTCAGTGCATGACAGCCAACTCCACACTGGGCCAGGTGGGCTGAAGGCTCGAGGAAACTCCAGCAACTCAGTTGAAGGGTAGTGGGTACATCAGCTGTCCACACTCCACTGAGCATTGTTCACCCTGGAAGGGCAGCCATGAGGTAAGCTATAGGCCCAAGAGGTCTCCAGCTGACAGACTGTGGCTCTGATGTTGGGTCCTGGCCAACACAACTCTTCAAGCTTGAACTGATTTGACAGCTGCTGTGACCACCTTCCTCTTGTATACCCACACGGTAACTGGCTTCCTTCAAGCTTCCCTTCGTTGATGAGCAGTGTTTTCCTGGTGATATGACTCCTTGCACCCTTGCAGGTGTTCAAAGGTCTGGCAGTAATGTCGCCATAATCCTCTTGCAGCGACAGAGCCTTATGACCGGGTGTGCCTGCGCCTGGCAGAGGGCAGGTAAGCTGCTTCCTCTTCCCAACGAGGTGTTGTTTACAGCACGCCCTCATTCAGCTGCTACTTTCCTTTGCCGCCCTGGGAGCTTTTGGGCACGCAACTTAAACGTCTTTTTGTGTGTGTGTGTTTTTTGGGGTTTTGGTGTTGGTTTTTTTTTTCTACGGGGAGTCTCGTTAAACTAACGCTGACCACTTTGCAAGGCATGGGCGTAGGTCCGGGCGTATCTCCTTGGACTCAAGGAGGAAGGCCAGCCCCCATCCAGGGCACAGTGCAAGCCCCGATACCACTTTTGACAGCGTCGCTGGACTGAGAAACGCGGCCGCGTTTGTCGCCGGGCTGTGATTTCACACCGACAAACCCCAAACAACCTCCCGCGCCGCGTAGCGCGGAACCGCGCCGGGCTGCGCTCGGGCCATGGCGCCCCTTGGGCCGCGCCCTGCGCCCGCACACCGCCATGGGAGCCCCTTCCCCGCGCCAGGCTGGGAGGCAGGGAGGGAGGGACGGCAGGATGGCGGGCGGGCGCTGCCGCCGAGCCCCGCTAGCTCCCCGAGCGCCAGGCCGGGGCCCACCTCCGCCGCGCTGAGCGAGGGCCCGCGGCGCGGCCCGCCACCCCCGGCCGAGGCTCCTCCTCCCGCTGCCGGTCGGTCCCAGGGCGCAGGGCTGACATCACGCCCGGGGTTTCCATCCGACCGCGGGAGGGGGAGGCTGCGCGGAGTGGCGGCGTGATGGCGGCGGTCGGCAGCACTTAGGAGGAGGCGGCGGCGGCGGAGCAGAGAGGCGCCCACCCCGGTTCTCCCTGCGCCCCTCCCAGCGCGGCCAGGGCCCCATTGTTCGAGCGGCAAAGCGAGCGAGCCCGCGGCGCAGGCAGCGCGGAGCCGGCGAGAGGAGCGGCGGCCACCCAGGCCCCGCCGCGGCCACGGGAGCCGCCCGCGACACGGGGCTGCGTACGAGCTCCCCGCGGGGTACAGAGCGACCTCGGGCCGGGGGCTCCCCGGGGAGGGTCGGGCCGGCCGGGCTCCGCGCACCGCAGGTAGGCAGAGGCCGCCATGGCCGGGAGCCGTGCAGCTGCCGGGGATGGGAGCGGGCGGGGGGGGGCGGGCGGTGCGGAGGAGATGCGGCCCGAGGCGCGCTGCCGGCCGCGGAGGGGTGGATGCCCGGCGCCGGGCCGGGTCCTTGGGCCCGCTCGCTGTTGTCCGCGGAGGGAGGGAGGGAGGGATCCGCTGGGACCGACACGGGCAGTGGGGTCGAGCTGCTCCCGCTGGCTCCTGCGGGGGGAGCCAGTGCGGAGCCGCCCGGGCGGCCGGAGAGCGGCCGCGGCTCCACTCCGGCCGTGGGGGGCGCCGGGGGAGGCAATCGTGGAGGGCGGCGGCGGCGGCCTTGGAGGCGCTGCCAGGGAGCGGCGGCCGCGCAGGCCGCGCCGAGAGTGGGGCAGGCGGACGGGCCTGCCCGGACTCCCTGCGGACGAACGGCTAGGGATCGGGATCAGCGGGGAGCGGGCGGCGGGGAGAAAGTTTTGTCGCCGCCCGCGGTGTTCCCCGGGGCGCTGCGGGTGCGGCGCTGTCCGCGCGGGAGCGGCCAGGTCGCCGCCGTCGCCTCCGCGGGATCCCTGAGCGCGCTGCGCGGCCCCGCCGGGGCTCGGAGCTCCTTGTAGTCGCTCTGCCCTCGCTCATCGCCATTGTTCGCAGGCCGGAGCGGCCCGAGCGCAGGGCAGCGCCCGCCCCTCAGCGAGGGTTCCCCCTTCACCGCCGAGGTTGGGGCTGTGGCGTGTTCGAGGGGAGCACCCCGGGGCAGGCAGACCCTAATCGCCTTCACACCGTTGATTCCGAGGGCGCAACTCTTGATCTGATTATCAGTGAGTTTATACTTGCGGCCCATTTCCCGTGAGCCCAAACTTTCTCTGGGTTCACCGGATACTGACTGCAGCGATCTGACTTAAGATACGCATGTATATGGAATAATTATCATTCCATCTGTGAGATCTTGCTGGTGTGAATTAGTGGGGACTCTTGTGTTAAACGGGACAGTCTTTAATTTTCCTGCTCCTCCCCACAGGTGTATGTAAGCATTATGTATGTACCTGGAAATGCCTCCACTGTGTTTTATGTATGAAATACATTTTACTAAGCAAGCCTTAGCTGAACCTTAATATTTATGGGTTTTTACCTGCGTGTACAAGTAGGCATTTTTTTCTTTAAAATTTAGATTTACTTTGTTCTGAAGTCAATACTATGGTAAAAGTTAAGACATGAGGTATAGTACAAGTATGCAGTAAACTGTTCTTCTCACCCTGCAAAAGCTAAAGAAAATGTAATTTTCATAACAATTCCTATTCTGCAGCTAGTGGTTTGGCAGAAATCACCATCTTCATAGCATCATCCACGAAAAGTTTCATAAAGGAGCATAATGGCATAAAGAAGTGTATATTGGGACCCAGATGGAGTCAGACAAAAAGCTGGACAGGTTTTCTATGCATTTTTTATATTTTAATTAGCTCTTCCATTTTTTTAAAGTGTAGCTCCTAAAAAGACCTGTTTTTTGTTTGTTTTCACTGCAGGAAAAACAATTTTTTTTTCTCAGACAAGAAAATGGTGATAAAATGTATCAGCAATGAACAGATAGCACAAAAAAAGCTGGTTTTGAATTACAGACATGATGTCAAACATGCCCCCTTTCACTGTTAGTGAAAAAAACAGCTTATTTTTGGTATCTCTTTAATTGCAAACATACTTTGAAATTGTGTTAATGTTTTTCTTTACTGTCTTAGGTATTTTTGGAGAAATCTTGAATACCCGGTGAGAACACTAAAGCAAACACGTACAGAGTCTGGAAGACGTACGGAGTACCAAGAAGTGGATTCCTAATATCCACCTTGTAACCTGAGTGGACTTTTATTTATCTTTTCTACTTCTTACTATTTACAATGAATGGGCACAGTGATGAAGAAAGCGTAAGAAACAGTAGTGGAGAGTCAAGGTAAGCACTCACTCATTTCAGTTATTCTTGGCTATATAGTAGGCTCCTATACTTTGTTTACTAAAACTAGTTTATATTTGAACTTAGTGCTAAAGCTTCATGGTTAACAAGTGGATCATAGTTAGGAGGACTGGACATGCTTTCTTACAGGTGCTTCATCTGCTTGTTACATTCACATGGTTTCAGCTAAGAATGGGAATGATCTTGTATACATGTTACATAATAAAGCTTAAGAAGTATTAAAGCCACGTCAGCATCCAACAGAATAGTATTACTCTTCTGAGGAAATAAAGTGTGTGAAGTGTCAAAAGTGGAAACGTTGAATTCAAATGTTAAACTAAAGCTACGGTCTATAAAGTGCCAGGCACACATGCGTAATATGTGTTGTATAAAAGCCTAACTAGACTGTCTCCAGGTGGGGTAGTGGTTTGTTCAGTTTTTGGTGAGGAGTACTTCGTGATTCTGTTAGTCTTCAGAACTGTCACAGTAGTATAACTGCAAGTGCTAACTTTGTATTTGTTATCCGAAGTGAAAGTACTCTTTCGAGTTGTGTTTTTAACTAAAAAAATAAAAATCAGTCCTCTAATGTTGAATTATACTCTTACAGCAAGTGCTGAGGGTTCACATGTCCGGAAAAGCCTGATTAGAACATCCTCGCATCCATGCAGAGTGACAGCCAATTTCTAGGGGTGGAATTAAGTTCTTTTACTAGAATGGTTCCAAGTTCAAAAAGTCCCTCCTGCGCTACAAAGTTTAGATTTCTAAAACTAGAAATATGATGAATGCTAAAGGTTTAAAAGTCAACTTGCAAATAAAAGGTGGGTTTTAGGCTTCTGTTCTAAGAGGCGATTCTGACCATGCTGTTTTTCTGCCCCGCTATCTGTCTGGTCACAGCCTGGTGAACTGGTTAGCTAATTCTGTCAGTCAGAGGGTCATAATGAAAACTAAGTTTTGCAGACTTTGTGGAAACTTCCAGTTGCGTAGAGAGAGATCTAAATTACTGTCTCAAAGAAGTGCAAGAAGAACATAGTTGCCAGCTGATCATGTGCTGGCCGTTAAGCTTGCAACTTACCACAGTGTTTGATGGGCTGGGAAGAAGGGGAAGAAAGAAGTGATTTAAGTGACTCTAGGTGCAAATCGCAAGGATATCTATGAACAGTAAAACAAAAAATACTTTAATAATTCTTGTGTATTTTTATGTCAAGTTTCCTGGTGTACACAGGATTGTCCCAGAAAAACAGTAAACTTTCAGCCTTGTGAATAATTTGTAGGTTCTAATACATAATAATTTTTGAAAATGTCTGCTTTCATAGAAGTTGATATTGTTTCAGTTAGCAAACAAGTTTGAAGTTCTTCTGGTGAGGGGCAAAATATTCCTTGTTACTTAAACCCAACCGAACAACAAAAAATTCCAACAAACTTGAACTTACCCGGGACAAATCTGATGATTTTGTGTGTGAACTTTCTTACTACTTGAAACAAGCCACCTTGCTAAAGATTTGTGGAAAAACTATGTTGTATTGAACTGTGACTGCCCATAAAAACCAGTGTATCAAAATTATTTAAAAGCTGTAGCAGTTCAAAAGACTAAACAAGTTAAATGTCATGAAGTTCTCAGCAGCCTAAGGAAAAGTAGGTATCAGAAGGATACATAGTACTCAAATTTTGATAGTTGCCTGTGGAGCGAGACTTTGTCCTTCATCTTAAATGTCTTGCTGAGCACATTTTAAAACTTCAAAAAGATTTAAAATGCAAAAAACTATTTTTTTCCTGGGCTTGTGTCCCTTGTTAACCCCATAGCCTAATTCACAGGCAAGTCTTGGAAAGCTTACTTTCATGTTTGACATGCATTATCAGGAAATCATTCTTGTAAATGAAATGTGAAAACTTTACATTTTACATGATGGAACTCTGTCCTATCTAACCTAGTTCCATTATTAAAATAATACAGAATATCCTTATATGACTTGCCCTTGGTTTTTAGTCTTTTTTTTTCTTTTTAATTTATAGGTTTCCAGTACTCGAGATGGTTTTCACTCCAAGGGGAGTTGCCTTAGCAAGCTGCAGACAGATAGCTAACTGTAACTTGGGAAGTGTTGTGGTAATTAGCCTTCAAATCTGAAAATGTGAATTTTACGGAATGGAACTAGAGGTCACTAACAGAATATGTTTACTAAGCTTCTAGTGGTCCCATTCCATGCAGAATGCTAGAGAGGGAAGTGGAACAAGTGAAGAAAGCAATTGAGAACTGCTAATGGCAGTAAATTGCAAAGAAGATCAAATTCAAAAATTAGTAGGATAAAAGAAGAGATGAAGGCAAAACCAGTGATAATCTGGGCAGCGGCATTGGTGATAACTACAAGAAGTCTTTGAAAACTTGTGTCAATTTACAAATTTAACACTTTAAAAGTGCAGTAAAGCCATTCACCAGCCTTTCGTGTCTGGTGTAAACTCCTGTGGCTGTCCTTCTGGAGTGACAGTCTTGAAATAAAACCTGATTTAGGGGAGCCACCATCATAACTCTAGACAGTTAAGCAGTGGATCAGGGCTGCATTTGCAAAAATACACAGGCAGAGGACACAGCATCATATTGTTTTATGGAAATAATTATGACTTGCAAAAGGTGTGGAAAGTCTCTAGTATTCTCAGCAGTACAAGGGCTGGAGAAGGTTGATCGTAAACCTTCGACTATGCATGGATCTGCTTTGTGGTAAAGAATGGTAGCTCTCCTTAACTCACTGTGTCTGGCTGTGAAGATGATTTTTTTTCTGAAGTGTGTGAGAGGAATGACCAGTTTGCAATTCTGCTGCACACCTTGCCAGGGTTGCATATGTTCATCTGTCTGCTAGATGACTAGAAAACTTTCCCTTGTTGCAGGTGTTGATCCTGAAGTTCTGTTTTGTTACAAGTGGAAGAGTACATGGCCACACTATTTGGACTTTCCTTGCCTATTTCAGCAACCTCTGAAGCTCTAGATCAGTACTAGAACCAAACATGATGGAAATTGAAGGCTATCATAAACACTTACCTAGTCTTGTTGGTTGGTGTTCTGATTTTTGTCCAATAATCATGTGGATTCTATTCTCCAGCTTCCTGTTTACTTGAAAAAACTACTCTAGTATTTTTAAGTAGCTCAAGGTAAAATATCAAAGGTACTGTTCGTCTGGAGAGCGAGTGTAGACACACAGAGTTTACAGCAGTACTCTGCGAAGCTGACTCCTAAGCGAAGCATCTTTGTATAGTGTTCTTGAAAAGAGCTCCATTACAACCTTCAATATGAATAAATACATTCAAGTTATATAGTAATAAGAAAGCTTAATCAGCAAGGAAGGGCAGTTATGCCTGAACTGCAAGGTAAGTACCAGGTAGAACAGGGACTGCAGCAGTGAAACATAGGTGCTAATTGAATAACAATCTGATTTCCCATCTCATTGCTCTTCCTGTGTTCTTGCAGACCAATGTATAGAGGCCTTGATGAAACCTTCCATTCTGTAGGTAGTAAGACATGTGCTCAGTGCAGTATAACTGGATGGTAGCTACCTGGGGTGTAGTTCTCCCATTTTTGCAGTAAGCAGAGGGCAGCTGCTAACACCAAAGACTTCTACAAGTGTTTGCACACTTAAAAGTCATTGCTAATAGAAGATAGTAATTTCAGTGGGTTTAATTCACTTTGTGGATTGAATAGTCTGTGGACCACAAAAGGTAATTAAGTGAAGACCAAAGACTTTGTCAGCAGGTTTCAATTCGCTATATAAATTCATACCTTTCATAGGAAGGAAAAAAGATATATTAAAAGTCACGACTTTAGGTTCTTGCTTTCCTGAAATGTAATTGGGAGTTAAAACAGAGATTGACCAAGCAGAATTATGCACTGGATTATTTTTGATAGTACTTTAATACATAATAAAAGTCTGTGTATACAGCAAGAGAGAGCATATACATAAAACTATATGTGTGTAGATGGATACTTACTGCACAGGATTTCTCAGATCAACAAAAGAACCTGATTGGTAAAGAAAACTATTGGTAGAACTTACTGTAAACATCTAGTGACTAAAGCAAGCTCCTCACTTCTGTTAGCAGTATTTTTCCCTTTAATTAGCAAATTACTCTTTTATCAGGGGTGATCTCTTACAGAATTGAGCGTACTAAAGCATGGTAAGGTGTCACTATCCAAGTTAAAACATCTTTTGACTTCTTTTTGGAAGAGTTCAGATAGAACATGTATTGAGATATCCAATTAACATTGGATAGAACCAAGTGTGGGTTTTGGTGTAGTGGTTTTTGGTGTGGGCTTTTGTTTGTTTGTTTGTTTGTTTGTTTGTTGGGGCTTTTTGTCTAGAAACCTTTCCAGCTAAAAAAAGAAATTATAAACTCATGATCCAGATGTGATCATACACATGGTTTTAAGTTTGGCTTTGGGAGTCCTGCTGAGTTTATCCAGGTCCTGGTTATAGTCTAACCTAACTGGATGGCAGATACCTATTCCACATATTATAGATGCAGTTCCACCATTCTGTGAGTTTCACGATTTTAGCTGATGCAAGCTTTTTGCATTCCTCAAAACAGAGTGAGGTTCTGTGAAACAGGCAGTCTATACACCAGACCTATTCAGATGTGGCCCCTCAAGTGGCTTCTTTTTTTCCAGTTAAATTCCGTGTAATACTTTTTTGCTGGTGGTCTGCAAGGAGCTTCTGGGAGAGACATCATGGTGGTGTGTCTCAGTCCAGCTGCATATTGAAGGTGGTTGCTCTTAAGATGTGTGACTTGTGTCTCTCAAAGACTTGCAGTGTGGTTCATAGCATTGTGTAAGTTGGTAGGTAATCAGCAACATTTGGTAGATTGAACATAATACTCTTTGTGCCCTCTGTTTTTTATTGGCAGCAATAAATAACATAAGTCATCCTTATGCATCTAGTCAAACAGTGAAGATTTCTTGCAAAAAAAAAATTAAGAAACCCTCCACTTACATGATATTTGCCTAAAGAAACTTGCTTGTGAACTTGCAATTTTAGGAGTTTGGTACTCTGTGCAGTTCATATTCAAATGCTTACCTGTCTTCAGCTTGTTTGAAAAGAAACCAACAACCAAACAAAAACCAGATAGTCCACTGTAGTCTCAGATGCTTATCAAAGGCCCTGCAGAAAGTAATCTCTTTTTTAGTATGTTGAACTTCATTTTGCATGACTTGGTACTCTCCTGCTGTTCTTGAAAAAGAACATTATTAAGGTAACTTCACCTAATGAATGCACTTAAAATCTGTGACAATAAACTACCTGCTCTTGGATTCATTATTATCCTAGACCTTACACGGGAGCTTAAATGCTCAACCAGTTCTTTTGCAATGTGACTTGTTTAGCTTTCCATTTTAGGATTTATATTTCTGGTGCCTAGTTCCTCATTGTGTGATCTTCTCAGGGGCACCTTTTTTTAAGGGATAAGCTAGTGAAGCTAAACTTAAGACTATTGAAAAGAACTGATGGCTCTGTGTCAGGATACTTGCTTTAAGCCTGTCATCTCCCCAAAACATTCCCCTTTTTCATTTTAAGGGGTGGTAGTTTGGAAAAAAGATAATATTTCATGTTTGTTTTAACCTTTTACCTCTTCTGATACCTTCATTAAGCTATGGTGCTTTCTTTCAAAAGAGTCTGCAAATAAAACTGCATTCAGGTATGCATTTGTTGTGAATATGTAGAGACTAGTCAGAAACAGTGTTTATAAAAAAGAACAGAAAAATTCCTTCAGTGTGTCAGACTTCCATATCAAATCAGATTTGACCTGTGCTGAGTAAAATGCAACTATCAAGGGCTAGAGGTAAGAGGTTTCTTAATATGTCCTGAAGGGTGCTCTTTCTAGATTTATACCTCATTTTGTCAACATGCATGAAACTATAATTTTTCATGTAGAAATTCCATCCTGAGAACTGCTACTCATTTTCAGTGTATACTTTTGCCTGCTGCTGAAAGTTATTAGTGACAGCTGACTTTTTGATCATTGCCGTGGTTTGTTTGCAGGATAGAGAAAAAGTCTCACTGCAGCAGTACTGAGATCATCACTGGTGCTTTATCAGTCACGTTTGTTTCTATTTTCCTTAGCCTTATGACGGTCCACTGTTTCATACTGTCTTTGTTTATTTTGGTGGTTTTTTGTTTTGGCTTTTTGGGTGTTCATTTTTTCCTTTTCTTTTGAATAAAGTGAATGCAATGTAAGGTTTCTTACTCAGGAGCATGCCATTTTCATATTACCTTTTTTTTTTAATAAGTAATATATTTAATTTGCCTGGAGCTGGAGGAGGGAAGAAGGCTTATGTAATGCACAGAAGGACGACTGAGAAAAGCAGTAATTTCATTTTGAGTAATGGAGTTAAGTGTCTTAAAAGAGCATAAATGGTCTTTATTGGTTAATCTTGGTAAACATTTTTTTACTGTATCTATTTTATTAACACCGCCTCTGTTTTGTAGCCCTGTTGTTTTCATCTACACTTCCTGTTCTAATTTTTATGGTGTTTATAATTTCTTAGGCGCTTTGCTTCTTGGAAGAAGGTAAGGAAAAAAAAAGTTGGACCACCAAGTAAAGTTGGTTAGAAGACATCAGCAGTACAAGAACAGGGCAAAAAGACATGATGTGACACAGTAAAATAGGGTGAATTTGACAAACACAGGTTTATGGCAAACATTCTCAGTTAACTGAGAAAGAAGTCTTGTATGCTGGCTATTTGGCTGATTATATAATTGTGGCTTTTCTCCAGAAAAGTTGAATGAAGAGAAGCAGGTTCCAGCTCTGGACTCTCCTGCAGAGAGACCTTCTCGACTAAGTTAGGAAAAGGTGGGGGAGAGAGAAACGTCCTCATTTATGCTAACTGGCTGAAAATAGCATAGGTTTTCTTTTACTTTCTGGTTTCAATCAGGCTTTTGTTTGGAAGAAAGAGGTGGATACAGTTGCACAGAGCACAGACAAAAAAAGGCTGGTTAGGTTGTACTCAAACCATCTCTCTTACTCTACCCTAAATGTCTACGGCAGCATGGTAAGATAACCACTTTTGTGTTTTGCTGAACTGTTTCCAATAGGATCATCTTAAGCAAAGACCCTGGCCTATACAGGAAGAGGAATTGTCAAGAAATGTGCATCTCCTTTTCTGCAAGGGGGACTCTGAAGAGAAGGGACTGGAAGCGCTGTTCCTGAGACACTGTTTATGTAACAGCATTAAACAGCAGGAGACAGCTAATTGTGACAATACTCCATCATTGAGGAAATATGTAATGTTCCTTGTATCCTACTCCTAGAGATATGATACCAGAATCTTAGTAATTAGTAATGCCAATTCAGGTGATTAATTTTCTGGAGGTCAGTGATGCTGCTTTGCACGAATGGGCATTACTTGTTGCAAGGAAAGTTAGTCAGATTACGGACCCTAGTTAGACTACATCAGCTGACACTTAAAGCTCCTTGTCTAGAAAATAAATTGCTTATAGACTATGTTTCAAAAAACACAGGTGTAAAATTAAAGAATCCCATAGGCAAAAGTGGACAAAAAAGCAACCAAGGGTGTTGTAACGATCTCACAACTCTTAGCTCCCTGAATTTATGTTTTAACATCTTTTTTGCAGAGCTTAGGTTCTGTTTCTTTAATGCAAGTAAACTTTCTTGCTATCAGACAGGGGGGTTTTGTCTTTAATGCAGCAATGATTTTAAAAATCAAATTTTATTACAGTGTGAAATGTCTTCACTTATCATTTGGTTTGCAATGGTAGCTTCCTTTGCTACTTTCAGAAAATACACGTTTTCTTATTTTGCACCTCCTTTTCAAGGAAGATAAACCATTTCTGGAATTCTGCTGATAAAAGTTGTTAAAATAAGAGATTACTTGTCTTCAAGCTTTTAGACCTCTCTCAGGGCTATTATGATTATTTTTGCCTTGGTATATAGCTGGCTGCTAGGGTGTCCGCTTCAGCAGATAGGAAAATTTCAGCTGAGTTACTATAAATATGATGAAACTTCTGGATCATGTTTGTCTTTTCCTACAAACTTCAAAAACTCAATTGCATTTCAGAAACTCTGCTGAACAGGCTCTCTAAGTTTGCAGTGATGCTGGTAGACAATGCAGTGTGTTGGGAGTTGTGCGTGCTGCTGCTCATTTTCTCAGTCACATCCACAATACCACGCTTCATGGAAAAAGGGAGAAGGTATTACACCACGTAGTAGTGTAAAGACTTGGAAAAGGACTTGCAGTGTGTCGCAATTCAGTGTGGATGCATGTACTAAAACTGAAAAATACCAAAGACCCCTTTTTCATTTGAAGTCTGTTTAGCTTTTTTTAATAACTCTCTATTGATTTCTAGTGGCTTATACTTCAGTTTCAGGACAGGAGTCTCAAGAAATACTGTCTGTTCACTCCTGCTTGTTTTTTCCCCCTCTCCTTATGAAAACAGAGACTGTTTTAAAATGGTTTATCTGTTCTTCCTATTGGTGGTACTGACACCATAGGGGAAAATAAAGAGGGCAGCAATAAAAATGAACACACTGGTGAGGACTGAGTGTGTTTTCAAAGTATTATAGGTCATATTGTTTCCAGTGGTGTTTGAATTGTGCAAAAATTTCTCTAACTCAGAGCAAGGGTAGGAGTAGTTAAGAAGAAATTCTACAGTTCTGCATATTTTGTTTCTGCCTTCCCCCTTTACTGTGAAGAGATGACAAATGTAAATGCTCTTGAATTCTGTGTATGTAAATGTGTGTACCTTTTCTTAAATAATTCCATCTTTACTCTTAGGCTTAGCATCTAGCATACTAGGATTTAATTTGAATTACTACTCATGTGGAAGAGAGTTGTAGTTAATTCTGCAAAAGGGATTACAGATCTATGTTCATTTTTAATAGGCAAGGCTTGCTCAATATGTCTGGGTTAAGGAGAAATCAAGGCTTCTCTTCCTTGTTTTTTTATCACATAGTGCAGTGATTTCCAAAGTTCTTGTTTTTGCACTCCTATCAATATTTAATCACACATCTTTAATGTATATATAGTTCATTTATAAATTATGTACATGCAGTAATACCTGTACTAGTACCTACATTACAAAACGTACACAAGAAGTAGAAGATTTAGAATTATGAGATAAAGATTAAATAATATTTGAAAATGTTGGGGTTTTATTGGTAAAAAAAAACCTTTTAGCACTCACAGAAAAAATTATGAGGAATATTCTTGTTAATTAAAATCTTGGTTTAACATTTTGTGGTACAGTGGTTTGAAGGTATAGTTCTCCTTTAAGTTTATTTAGGTAAGATAAAAAGAAAATCTTGTTTTAATGACTGACACAGCTGAAGAAGATAGCTAAAGATAAATGGCTCCAGGGGGAAGAAGTGCATTGTTGACTGCGCTTATTAAATCACAGTACTTTTTTTTTAAATCATATCAACTACTTGTGTAAAGGTTTTTCTTAAATTTTGTCTAATAAATTTTCATCTACCTTGTCAATTAGTTCTTACATATTTAAAGCTTTGCAATCCCTCCAGATTAGTGTTTTTAACAAATGGGTTCAAAACCCACTGAAACTTTTTGGAAGATTTTCAAACAGATTAGAAATTTCTGTCTCCTAGCTTTTAAAATGTACAAATACAATAGCATTTATAGGTGACATGCATTGATTTTGGTAATAAGATGACATAATGATGGAAATATTTCCAAACATCTGTTTTCAAAATGCTGTCTCTATAGCATGAGTTTCTTTTGAAAACCAGTTGCTTTTTTATTGTTGAAATGTCATCTTCACCTGGAAGGAGTACACAAAGTTTATTTTTTTCAAAAATGTCTGTTGTGTAGCATGCTACTGGTAACAAATGGATTCCACAGAAACAGTCACTGTATTTGGAACACTTCTTTTTGAAACCAGCAACACTCCCAGAGGCCACCAAAAACTAATATTCACGGTCAACAATGCTTCTAAGCAGTTGAACCTCTCATGGTATAAAACTTTCTTATGGTCACTCTTTATCTTGCCACAAAGTATTGTAAGTACTTTACTGTTTAGTGGTCTTGTTTTCATAAAAGTAAGAACATCAGTGACATCCTGTTCTCTTCTTGCTCCGGATTCTTTGCTGCAATAAATTGCAATGGATGAATTTCATTTGTGCTGCAATATCTATCACCCCTACTAGATTCTAATTTTTATTCCAACAACCATATCATTGCTGGTTACATTTTCACAGTTTTTCCATAAAACTTTTTTTTTTTAATTAAAGAAATAGTTTACTGTTCATAACATAGCTTCTCTAATACATTTCCTTCAGTGGCTCATGAAAAGTAGTTTTTTTGTGTATTTCATTATTGAAAGAGAAAGTAGTAAATACCAGAAGTTGGGACGTGATGGAAGCATCTGAACTTTCATCCAGCTATAGAGCAAACTTCCTACAGTGGATGATTTCTTCTAATACTTGTTTCTTCAGATCTTCACCACTGTTTTCTGTCTGTCTTTCAACACCATTTGCTGACAAAGAAATGCACTTCAGTTTGTCACTGTAGGTTTCCATGCATTATTTTAACCATTTTTACAGTAGCAAAAAGTAAATTCTCTGATGGCATGGGGCATGTTTTTCCCTTTATCTTAGGTAAAATAACTTCAGAATTCAGGCTGCTACACATTTATCATTAAACTAAGTGAAATTTCATAAAGTGCAAGATTGAATATCACATGACTTAAAACTCTACTGGGAAAAATGAAGGTTTGTCTTTGTGTTCTGGATGGTTAGTTTTCAGATGTCTTGCTGATTGTGATGGCTTCATGCTACCATTGGCCAGTGTCTCAAGGCACAGTATGCATTTAGGGCGATAGTAATTCTTAGCAATGGTGGATGTAAATACCTATCTCAGATAGTCTTGATAATTGAAACTTTTTTTAACCAACTTCTTGTCAGATGCCATTAAATTGTCATTGTATTTTACCTTGTAGTGTGACTGATGAAGAGCTTGTACAGGAGGAAGAGAAGTGTCAGCTCTGCCATTTTCTTTTTCACTTGCACTCACAGTATTAGTGTTACCTTCCACTGTTTCTTTACAGGGCTCTTTTTAAACCGGTTCTCCATTTTGTAAAGGTTAGTTTCATTAAAGCTAAGTAATACTATCCATAAATACACCTAATCAGGCAGAGGCAGTCTGAAGTCCATCTCACTGCACGGAATAGGAATGGAATGATTGGACTGCTGTCGCTGCTCTGAGTTGTGGAGCACAAACTTCCCTCAGGTTCCCACACATGACACAGGGCCCTCAGACTTGTGGACTGAGTGAGCTTACCAGTGACAAACCATACATTAAATGTTTGTAAAGGTGAATTTGTCATTGGGGTTTTTGGGTTTGGGGTTTTTTTTTTATTTCCTGGGTTGTTACTTTGTTGTGGCTTTGGTTTTGGGTAGGGTTTTTTGACTTCATTTGTTTGTTTTAGATAAAAATAAATCTAAATAGAAGTTCCAGTATGTTCTTCACATATCCTGTTGGTTGTCTTGCACACCTTCTGGTTGTGTACACCCCTCTTTGAAGACTGCCTTCATGTTCAGTGGTTTGTCTTGTCAGAGAGGTGCAGGCTGGAAGAGCGGGAAGCTGCTTCTCTTTCAGTGAACACCTTAAGGGCAAATAGTGTAGCTAAAAGATTGGTTCCTTAGAGGATGATAAAGTCTTTAGGTAAATCCTGGCTTTCCTGACATCAATTAGCGGAAGTATGGATTGTCTTTCTCACTAGGGAGGCTGGCTTTCAGAGGTAGATTCTCAGTTAAGTCCTGAGGCAGGGTCACTGGACCCTGCTCTTGTGATAATGGGAAACAACGACTTGTTAAGTTTTGTGCAGATCAGCACTACAGGTGAAAAAAAAATAAAAAGTACAAACAAAGTCCTGGTGATGTTATATCTGCGGAGGCAAAGTGCTAGTAACAGTTGGTCTCTGTATGTTGAATTGATGTGATATAGTAAACTGCTAGTATCTATGCTGAATGGAAGTTGAAATGGCAACGTGTTGCTACAGTGGGGGTTCAGTAGGACTTTATTTTCAGTGCCTTGTTTCTTCGTTATGGACGCAGCTTGAGACGTGGCTGGAAAATGCCACAGATACACTTTTTCATTTGTTACAAGAGGAAAGGTAGCTCTTTATTCTCCTCTTTACGCAACTCATCTTCCTTTGTCTCAAATGAGTCTGCATATTCTGGTGGATTTCTTGATTTTTAGAAAAAGCTAGATAGGTCTGTGTTTTTATTTTATTGCTGCTGCTTTTTTACAGGTATTTTGTAAAAAACAAATAAGGCGTTCCTTTATGTCAGAAGCTGATTACTGGTGTGCTCTGGTCTTAGTCTAAAACTGCTTTACATGAGATAGAAGCAGAAAAAACCCAGTTGGTAATCAAGTCTGTTCTTTCTTTCTGCCTTGTAGATACAGAACTTTAGAGATAATTAACTCTTAGGCTGAAAAATTCTAATCAGTTTCTGTTTGAATAGATAGCTACTCCTGTTAGACAGTAGAAGGTTTCAAGTTTTTTTTGTTGTGTTGATACAAAAAGGTTTTCTTTAAAGTGCCTTTACACAAAATATTATCATGAGAAGTGCTAGACAATTTTTTTTTAAAGTAGAAAAAGGAAGAGGACAGTCTTCACCGAGAAGTATATAATAATTTAATCTAGGCATAAACATGTTCTCTTTTGGATCTTTTTAGTGACTTAAGTGATAAGAAGAAAAATACTAATTTTCTCTCTAATAATGAAAATACTTTATACGCTGAAAACTGAGCACTTGAACTCTGTAGCTCTTAGTGTAGGGTGTGTTTTTTGCCTTAGGCTCTGCATCACTGTTACTGTTCATTCAAAGCCTTTAAATTTCTCAAGAGGAGAGTCTTTTGATATGTGCACTGGTGTAGTCCACATATCAAAATTTGGGGATTTATAGGTGTTACATATTATACAGTGCTGTTTGATACTGTCTTAATGGTCTCCAATTTGCCTTTATTGCATATGTTCATGCAGAGTTTACTTATTACTCCACTTCCTACTTCCTTTGCAAACAGGGGCTTTACGTTTCTGAGTTACAGTGCTGTCTTTGTAGAGTTGTAGAGTGCCTCCAAGTCAGTGTTCTGCTGAAGCCCAGGTTGCAACATTGTATGAAAGGACAAGATAAAATAAACAATCCATTTCTAATCCTCAGAGCTTGTTAGTTACTTGTCCTGTGGCCAGTGATCCACAAAGTTCTTCACAATTCAGTAGAAATGAAGCTGTATTTGTTAATCTTACCTGATTTTTTTGTATGCGCTGTAGTTCTCTGAAGATGTCAGAGAGTATGTGGTGCACAAGGGGAAGTGTACAGGCAGAACCTAGTAGTTTCACACATCTGCATTACTTTGGATGATTATAGTTAAAGGAGGCTCTGACCAGCATAGACTAGCCTTGTGTGTTGGAACTCCTGTAGTGCTTTCTAAGAGTTAATTTCAGACTCTTTTTTTATGCATGTGCGTATACTGCTGTAGCATCCTGAGTTTTGATAAATATTTCAGCAAGTCCTTTCTGTTTCCATAGTTTTAAAATTACTTGCTGCTACTTGGTTTGTCTTTTCACCTTTCCTTCTGCTAATCGGATGCTGACTAAGGCCTTTGAATTTCATACTACTGTTTTTTTCAATTCTGTGTACCAATTAGCTGTTAGTCTCTGGTAGACATCCTGCATTGTCCTTCATATATGGTATCACTAGGGAAGCTCTAAACTAGCTGTGGTGAATGTTGCTATTTGTTCTTTGTTCTTGTTTCTTTTAATTTCAGTCCTTTCTCTCCCCATCCCTTTTACTTCTATCTGCAGATTTGTTTTGTAGTCTTGCATTTATTAGTAATGTGGTTGAATTAAAACTTTTACTCTCTTCAGATGTTACTGTGATGCAGTTGAGTTGTATGAGTTTGCTTTGTCCAAATCAGGCCAATCTATTGTGAGCAATTCCAAGGATTATGAAATTGCTCTTACTTTGCTGGTCCTTCTTATAAGCCTAATGGGAATTCATTACCAGAATCCCAGCTTTGTTGAGAGCTAGCTGGCAAAATAAGGCGTCTCTGTGTTTTCTCTGAATATTATATGATCCACATCTGTTGGTATTATTTGACAGAGACCTTAGATGATAGCTGATCTCTTCGTAAATAATAAGATTTAGCACTAGCTAGTTTTTTTGCGTCCAACTCTACAGCAAATAGCATTATCCACTAGACTTTTATTTTCCTTATCTCAGTCCATTTGGTTTTGAAATTACCACTCAATTCTTCCTGGGAAGAACAACAAACAAAACTTCTCATCAGCTGTCTGTCCCTGGAGATGTGCAAGAGCGGTCTGGATCTGGGTGTTCTGGTTTAGTGTTTTAGAGGTTGCAGTCACAGTGCTGGGTGGACAGTTGGACTGGATGATCTTGAAGGTCTCTTATAACCTTGATAATTCTATGATTCTGTCTAGTCAGTGTAATTTTTGCTTACTTATCTAAATAGACTGTAAATTTTATATTTTCTTCCTTGTTCTCCCTCCACCATTGTCTCCTGTTCATATGTTTCTCATAATGTTAGCAAGTTGACCAAGGTGGCTTATTCCAGTGTTAGTTTCCCCATGCTACCTTAGAAAACACTACCTTGTTTTGGTTGCCTCAGGCTCCTTGAGTAATTGAACCTATAGTTAGCACTGTATTGATGTGTGTGAACTATTTTACTGCTGTATGGAAAGCTGACTTAATTACCATCCATATGGCTTAGTATTTTGCACGTTATTATTGTCCTCTTTGAGCAAGTCTTGTCCTGCATGGAGGTATTTGATTCCTTTCCCCTCCTGCAAGGTTATGTAGAATTTACACATTTTTGGTGACTTTTTATCACCGTAACTTTGGCTGGTGTTTACTTGTGTCTCTTCATGCTGAGCTTTTTTCTATTTCTCTTCATTTATAGTTAGTGCTGCCTTCTGTAGTCCCGCTGACATTTATGGCACTTTGTTTTGCTGAGAAATGCAGTTGTTTTATAATGGTGTGATTTACCCAGTATTTAAGGTAAGGCGACGTTTGTGTACAGAAACATTATTACAATGAAAATCTCTTTGGACAATCGTCATCAAGTGCCATTAATTTCTGGCACAGTTTAACCTCCAGTCATGTTCTGTAGTGGATGACCTGCTTTATTGGCAGGTCAGGTCAGTGTTACAGCACCATGCCTGAAGTAAGCCTTTGATGAAGGAAACTGGAAATTTGGGAGCAGCCTTGTTGCTTCCCAGTTTTCCTCTCAGCAGGTGCAAGGAAGCCCAGCAGCAGTGTGTTTCCCCACATCTCCCCCTCCAGGGCAAGGAAGTTTCACCATGGTGTGTCTGTTTGCCTCTCTGTCTTTTAGCGTTACCAGTTGCAGATGGCTGATGGAAGTGCAGCCTGCAGGGGTCTGTTTATGAATAGCTTCATTTCTTCTCCACTGGCACAATTTTGTTGGTGCCAGCAAAAGCAGAAAGAGGAGTGGGTTTGCTTTGTTTTGTAGCTTTAAAATGTTGTCAGTTAAGTGTGCTCTAGGGCAGATGATCAGTCTTCCCTCTCCCCTGCCCCATCTCCAGCTGACTGTACTGTCAGTCAGATGAATTGTGCTGGCAGAGACTGGCCGGGCTTTGATACCACTTTTTAACATGTTTGATTCTGCTTCATGTTTACTCTGGTTTTTAAGCGTTTGCAGTCAATGTGTACATAATTTAAAGTTGTTTTGCTATGTGATGTTTCTTTTCTCACAATATCTTTGAAATTAGTAGTATTAGTAGTATTAATTTACTGAGGAATCTTACTGAAGTTTTAACTCAGCTACTCTGTGAAGTTGTTCTAGACAAACAAATGTAAAGTTTTTGAATGGTCATAAAATAAATATTGGACATTCTAAGTATGTTAAATCTGGTGTAAAACAAATATACAGGTGAAATAATCTGGCAGTTCAAGTGTATGCCAAGGAAAGTGCCTTGGCACAAGTCATACTACACATGACAAATTCAGAATTGTCTGCATGGGAAAATTGTCTTTTTGTTTAACAGAAAAACATGGTCTGTGTAGCCTTTTGGTTTTTTTTTTTTAAGGAGTACTGCTAATCTGAAAAGATTGAAAACAATCTTTAGTTGGACAGGTCTTTATGAAGTAGATTTAACTTAAAATGGGGTTTGATGAAGCTAAGCAAGGATTTTGGAGGGGGTGAAGGTGGACAGTTTGTGTGGGTAAAAAACATTTCTATCACGTTTTATTTTCCTTGCTTAACTCTGCCATATTAATTTGAATGGTTTTGCATTATATTTCCTTTTTTTGGCTTCACAGAGAGTATCTGGTTACACTTTGAATTTTTATATCCTGTATATTTTTAACTTCATTCATCTGAACTTATTTAATTGTCTGCATCCATTTTTGTGCTACCTATATGTCTGGTCTAACTTAACAGTTGACTTATAGGTGAAGCTAAGGCAACTTTTTTTTTTCCTTTTAATCCTGTTACCTTGGCAGTTGTGTAATATCCTACTAACTTGCCATTGCAGCCGATCAGATGATGATTCCGGGTCAGCATCAGGTTCTGGATCTGGTTCAAGCTCTGGAAGCAGCAGTGATGGAAGCAGCAGCCAGTCAGGCAGCAGTGACTCTGACTCTGGTTCAGAGTCAGGCTCTCAGTCAGAATCAGAGTCTGACACATCTAGAGAGAAGAAACAAATTCAATCTAAACCACCGAAAGTTGACGGATCTGAGGTAAAGAAGACACATAAATGAACCCTTTGGAGGAAGGGACGGGGGGAATATTAAAAACAATCTTTCTGTGCAGTTAGTTTCAAGAGCAGTGTTCATTTAAAAAATAAAAGAACATAATGAAGTGTTCTTAATTAGATTTTAACTTGATTGGATTAGTGAATGCATTTCCTTATCTGCCTTAAACATTGGGCAAGTTTCTCATGTGTAAATACTTGAATTAGTGCTTTTAGAATTCTCACATTTTTAAGTATTTTGAGTTAAAAGCCTACCTAAATTTCATCAGAGTGAAGCATACCCTAATTTATTGGAATTTACAGAAGACAAAGACACATGTAATGTTATTTCTGAGATTCTATTTTTACATTGTTTCTCTGGCATTTGGTTTCCTTGTATCAATAATTTACATTTTTTTCTCTAATGCTTGGTTTCCTTGCATCAGTAAATGATGGTATAAAAATGTCAAGCTTACATACAGTTGGCCATCTTTATCAGTAAGTCAGCTAAAGGCAGGAAAAAGTGGTGTTTAGAAAAACCTTTAATCCAGTGGGCCAGAGTTACCTGCATTCTCCTATGTTGTATGGACTTCACTGGAGTATTAGACCATATTTATGAAAGGTAGTAGTTTATTAGTTACCACAAGAATTGAAGACTGTTGAGAATTCTGTGTTATTTTTTTTTATGTACTTTGGTATTACTGTATGAAACAAAAACTTAGCAGTTAAGTGGTCTGAAAGAATTCATCTGTGTCAGTTTAAAACTTAACTTTAAAACTTTTAAATGTTTTACCTTAACAATGCCTACACAACTGTTGCTAAATCGTTGTAGTAATTGCCCTGGCAATTAGCATATAACATTCTGTTTTGCAGAAATCTTACTACTTTAAAAAGCTAGCTGATATTATTAGTTAGTACAGTATTTTGTAATGAATTTTTTAAATTGATAAAGATCAGTCTTAATAGGATGCTACTTAGGAAAAGTGAATATGTGGTAAACTGGATACTCAGTATGTTTAACTGACTTGGCATCTCTATTCCTGTTTAGTTTTGGAAGTCTAGTCCAAGTATACTTGCTGTGCAAAGATCAGCAGTGCTCAAGAAACAACAGCAACAACAGAAGGCAGCCTCTTCAGACAGTGCTTCAGAAGAGGTGATTAGCATAATTTAGATTTTTAAAATGTATATATGCCTGTCTTATTGTCTTATGTTAGAATAAAATTAGTAGGGCCAATTGCTATTCTCTGAGTGTGCGTACAAGTCTGGGTTTAGTCTGTAACAGTAATATTCAAATAACTGGCAATTTTATAAGGAAAATAAAAATATCTCTAGTTACTTGTTTTCAAGTGAGTTGTCTCAAAATTAGAGCAGCCTCGATTCCATGCTATTTTTAGATAGATATTCTGTGTTGTCTTAAGCCACACAGTACTGCCTTACATTGAATATTTGGCTCCTTGAGTTTTGTAAAGACAGATAAAAATGCTAAAGTATTTTTTCAGTTTGTTTCTTTATAAAGTGGCTGCTGCAGTTTTCAAATATTCCGTGTAGAGTAGAAAACTACGGTTTTATAAATTTTTCTAATAGTTACCACAAAAGAATTCTTGTATTTTAAGTGAGGCCTGTGTTTCAGGTGTTTCAAAATCTAAATCATAGGCTAAAGAAATGTTGACTTCATGCTATATGAACATCTTTTAAGAACACTAGTCTGAACTATGAAATGGAAATTATTTGCAAAGCAGTCTTTTTGTCCTTCATTACAAAGGCTATGCCAGATATTGCAGTCATTTGGTTGGATTTCTAGTTCTATGTGATTTAGCAGCTCCTCATTTAAACTTAAAATTTAATCACCTGTCATTAAAACATTAATTTACACCAGTTAAGCACTCTCTTCCTGAAAGATATTTTTCAGGATAAAAGTTAATCTAAATCTAAACTTAAGCTGATGAGATTGGCGTTAGCAAAATCTAAGTTTAAGAGGATTCTTGTTTTTTCTTTGAGTTTAAAGAAAGAAGAAGCACGCTATTCTGAGAGTTTTCTTAAACTGCTATTTTAATATGAAACAATATGGAAGGTGAGAAGGCTCCTTCTCAGAGTAGGAGATTTTATTGGAATTTTGATAGAATTGTCTTGATTAACGTGAGGCTGCTTAAACCATGACCATGTGTGTAGTCACAATGTTAATTTTTTAAGAAGGGGTTTTTTCTGATGTTCTCCAGAGCTGTGGTGGCACAGTGTATTCATAGATGGATAAATACAAAAACAATAGCAGTCTTTATCTCATTCTGTATTAACAGTACACTGCGGGGGATGAAGAGGGTAAAACATGAATCATATGCCTCCAGTATGGAGGTAAAAGCTGATTTATCTTTTAAATGTTAGAAGTACTTAATTATTTTTGTGATAATGAATTGGGTTTGGTTTTTTTTTCCTTCACCTGCAGGACTCTTCAAGTAGTGAAGATTCAGCAGATGACTCATCCAGTGAAAACAAGAAGAAAAAACATAAAGAGTAAGATATTTTCATAAGTAATAGCACAAATTTTTTATCATAGAGACATGTGCTAATAATTTATGCTTCATTTCCTCATCCTTGAAGTGCTTATGTTCCCTTTTTAATTCGTCTTGATCTTTCATATCCAGTTTTACAGTTTTTAAAATAGACTCTCAAATGAACATCGTATTAGTTTCTTATAAAAAGAGTCTACACCATTGAAAACATTAATCAGTGCTTTTATTTTTAAAATACTTTGTTGCAGTTTGTTTTTGAACTGAAGGCCTTCCCTAAAAATTCATGTAGAAATGGGTTGTCTCACAGGAAATTCAAGTTATAATCCCTCAGTGCCAGATTCTTTTCGTTTGGATTTGTGTGGGGTTGTTTGCGTTTTGGGTTTTTTTCCCTCTCTGGTATGTTT
Source organism: Manacus candei (assembly GCF_025592945.1). Lineage (NCBI taxonomy): Eukaryota > Metazoa > Chordata > Aves > Passeriformes > Pipridae > Manacus > Manacus candei. The sequence goes on along the minus strand of NW_026138064.1, from coordinate 2,711,117 downwards.
AAAAGTTTTTATAGTTTTGATAGTAAATAACTTTATTAACTAGCAAAGAGCTTTTACTGAAAGTAGGCTCCTTCTAAATGATAGGTTATATGTTGTAATTGTAACAGTTATGGAGAATCAGTGACCTGTGTTTTTTATGAGCAGTGTGTAAAAATTGAGCCATTCTATCATTCTCCGTCTCCCAATTCATAAATCACTTCAGGGTTAAGGGCTGCCAGTATAATGTCTTCAGGAAATGTTAGTTGAGTGGAAAAAAAAAAAAAGGAGACATAAAATAAAGCACTCTGCAAAATGGTACTTCCTTAGCAATGAGCTGTTATTCACACTCTTTTGTAGCTATGAGTTTGATTGCATCTAATAGCATACTTCATTCAAGAAAGATATTAAAGTTTAGGAAACTGTAACCAAATCACTTCATGTATCCATTGCTCGAATGTTTATCCTGTGGCTCATATGAGAAAGTCTGTCTGTAGTTGTTATCTGACAGACAGATCAGAGATTTCTCAATATATAAATCAGTACATGTTCAAGCCTTAGAGGATGGTGCTTTCTATCTATTATATTTCAAAAGAAATACAGGTTGTGGATTCATGTTATTATTTTTTAATTTACTGCTTGTAGAAAAAGTATTTTTTAAGGACAGCACTAAGGAATTCCAGTCGCTCCAGACAGAAAGACAGCTTCATTGGGGGCCCAGTGTAAATGCCTATCTGCTAACATAAGCAGTGTGGGGAATAAATGGGAGGAATGAGAGATGTGTGCACATCTGCAGGGCTCTGTCTTACTGGCATCGTGACTCCTATGACTGGAGTATTGGAAGGATACAGGCTCTTCAGGAAGGTCAGGCTGGGAAGAAGAGGAGGTGCTGTTGCCTTCCGTGTCAATTACCAGACGGAGTGCATGGAGCTCCCCCTGCAGGTGGATGACTAAGAGCTTAGGGATCAGGATCAAAGGGAGGGCAGGGACAGGTGACATTATAGTGAGGGTCTGCCCATTATAGTGGGCTGCCTTACCAAAAGACCAAACCAATGAGGCCATCTACAGGCAAAGAGGAGCAGCCTCACATTCTCCAAGTGATAGAGAAGCCAACAAGGAGAGGTACTATATTGGACCTTACTCTCACCAACAAGGAGGGGCTGGTGGGGAATGTGAAGCTCAAGAGTAGCCTGGGCTGCAATGACCATGAAAGGGTGGAGCTCGAGATACTCAGGGCAGCAGACAGGATGCACAACAAGCTCACTGGACTTCAGGAGTGCAGATTTCTCTCTTCAAGGATCTCCTTGGCAGAATGTCAGGGGACAGAGCCCTATAGGGAAAAGAAACCCAGGAGAGCTGAATGATATTCAGGGATTGCCTCCTCCAGGCTCAAGAGTAATGCATCCCTCTAATGAGGAAATCAGAGAAGAACACCAGGAGGCTTGCATGAGTGAACAAGAAGCTCCTGGACAAACTTTAACAGGTAGCTTACCAAGGATGGAAGCAGGGAAAGGTAGCTTGGAATGATAAAGAAAAATTGTCTGAACAGCCAGGGATCTGATTAGGAAAGCTAAAGCACCAGCAGAAGTAAATTTTGCCAGGAATATCTAGGGTAACAAAAAAAGCTTCTTTAGATACATCAGGGATAAAAGAAAGACTAGGGAAAATGTGAACCTTCTCAGGAAGGATATGTGATAAAAAATTAGATGGAGGTTGCATTCAAAGAGTTGTGGTCAGCAGCTCAATGTCATTCCTCAGGAGTTGGTATTGGGAACAATGCCATTTAACATTGTCGTCAGCATCATGGACAGTGGGATTGAGGGCATCCTCAGCAAATCTGCCCATGGCACCGAGCTGTGTGGTGCAGTTGACACCAAGCTGGAGGGAAGGGATGTCATCCAGAGGGAGCTGGACAGGCTTGAGAGATGGGCCTGTGTGAACCTTATGAGGTTCAAAAAGGCTAAGTGCAAGGTCCTGCACCTGGCTCGGGGCAATCCCAGGCTGGGCAGAGAATGCATTGGAAGTGGTCCTGGGGAGAAAGACTTGGGGGTGTTTGGTGGATGAAGAGCCCCATAGGAGTCATCAGGGTGCACTGGCAGCCCAGAAAGGAAATCGTGTCCTGGGCTGCAGCACAAGCAGAGTGGGCAGCAGGTCAGGGGAGGTCATTCTGTCCCTCTGCTTTGCTCTTGTGAAACCCCACCTGGAATGTTGCATTGAGCTCGAGCCCCCAACAGAAGAAGGATGTGGGCCTGCTGGAGCATCCAGAGGAGGCCACTAAGATGACCAGAGGGCTGGAGCACCTCACCAATGAAGACAGGCTGAGAGAGTTGGAGCTATTCAGCCTGTACAAGAGAAGATTTCTGGAAGTACCCTATAGCACCTTCCAGTACCTAAAGGAGGGCTATAAGAGAGCTGAAGGGAGTCTTCTCACAAGGACATATAGTGATAGGATAAGGAGAAATGGCCTTAAACTGAAGAAGGGTAGATTTGGATTAGATGTTAGGAGGAAATTCTTTACTGTGAGAGTGGCAAGGTGCTGAAACAGGTTGCCTACAGAAGCTGTGCATGCCACATCCCTGCAGGTATTCAAAGCCAGGTTGGATATGGCTCTGATCAACCTGGTCTAGTGGAAGCGTCCATGTCCAGGGCAGGTGCGTTGGAGCTGGATGATCTTTAAGGTCCCTTCCAATCCAAACCATTCTGTTTATTAAGACATTCTGTACCATTGTTCATGTGTCATCTGTACAGTAGATGTATTTGGGATGACTGAAACAATGAGAATGTAATTTCCTCCAGGAGACAACGTCCTGAAAGACAAGAAAGAGAGGAGGGATCAAAATGCCGATTCCTAGGCTTCCCGATGCAAAATTTAAGGAAGATGTTTCTTAGTAATATTCCACCTTTGATGAACAGTACTACTGCTCTAGTACCCTGGTCAAGTAGACCTAAACCTGATATTGGTATAAAGATTTATCAGTATCTCAGCAGTGTATGCCCAACTCTTTGTTTTTCCTTGTACATTAAGCTATTAAGATTAAATTCACCTGTATAATGTCAGAGTTTGAGTCACGATACTGTCATCACTGGGTACATCTTTCCTGTTGCGAAGTAGAAGATCTCAGTTAAGCACAAATAAGGAGATCCTGCTGGTCAGTCACAAGTGTCTTACTCATAGTACCTTGCCTGCCTATGAAACGCGGATGTGGGAGCTTAGTGGGAAGTTTTGGGAGCCAGTGCCACTCACAGGTTACTGCAGTTCAGTTTTTTCTGAGTGTTTCTCAAAACTGCCTTTATTATTCTTTGGTTCTCATGCAAAAGTTGCTGATTCTTCACATGGGTCAAATAGGCATTAGACAGTATGGGTCTCTCCAGAATATAATATGGCAGGACTTTATAATTTGAACACATGTTAGTTCTGATTACTGTGTATCTTTCCAGTTTGACTTGTTAAGTGCTGTTTTCTTAATGTCATGTTAACTCATTTGTCATGCTAAATTTACACTGTTGTTATTTTAGATTTTAAATCTACCTGATAACAGAAAACTTAGTCCAACTCCCATTGGTCACTTTTTAATTATCTAGTATTTATTGATGACAATTTTCTGTCTCTTTAGCTGAAATAACTGTTACGAGATTTTTATTTCTGGGAAGAATGTTGAAATTACAGCAGATCCTTCGTGGATGAATAACTATTCTAAAAAACCCAATAATGTAAATTACTGTTTTGTCTTTCAATATGTACAGTGAAGACTGGCAAATGTCAGGATCCGGGTCGGTATCAGGAACTGGTTCTGATTCTGAATCGGCAGAAGATAATGAGAAAAGCAGTTGTGAGGAGAGTGAATCTGACTATGAGCCAAAAAACAAGGTCAAAAGCCGGAAACCTCCAACCAGGTAAGAAGTCAGGCATTTGGATACTCTGATACTATTTCTAATAAGCAGTTGAGTATTTACACAATACATGTGACTGAAAACATTAATGCTTATTTTTTAAAAAAATACCCTTTTTTTTAAAGAAGAAGAATAATAATAACATGTTAATACTTTTTAGTGAATATCTTGTCCTGTCTGCTTTAAGTGAAAGTGGAGTAACTGAGCATACATGAAATATGGGTATTCAGAAAGCAATGTAGCAGATTTATTGTTGTCGCTTTTGACGCATTGTTGTGTCATATCTTACTGTCTTTAAGAATTAAGCCAAAAAGTGGCAAAAAGAGCGCAGGACCGAAAAAGAGACAACTTGATTCGTCAGAGGATGAGGAGGAGGATGATGATGATGACGATTATGATAAGAGGGGATCTCGTCGCCAAGCAACAGTCAACATCAGTTACAAAGAAGCTGAAGAAACCAAGACGGATTCTGATGATTTGCTAGAAGTTTGTGGAGAAGATGTCCCACAACCTGAAGAAGATGAATTTGAAACTATAGAAAAGTTTATGGATAGTCGAGTTGGCCGGAAAGGAGGTATTTTTTTTCAGTGTCCTTAAGATCCTGGTGTGCACTGTGGTAACTTCAGCAAATCTTCTCAGCTATAGGTCACCCGTGAGGTTTATAAACAGCAATAATTTTAAAGATACCAAAAAGTCACATTGTTTAGCCTTTCATATTCATAAAGATGTTCCTTTTTAAAGTCCCTTCTAAGTATTGCAGAGAGAAATATAGAAAAATTGCATACCTAAGTAGAAAATAAAAATTGAAGATAGCTCTGTATTGCATAAATGCACACCATATTGTTTTGCCACTGTTTGTACACTTCAGTGATATTTGATCGGTATAAATTATATGCAGTGCACTGGAGAATGTGGACTAAATGGGAGAGCTGACTAATAGTCTGAAAACTGAAAAAAATTTCAGTTATTGCTGTACAAATGCAGAACAATGTGTGGAATGCATCTAAAATTTCAATGGTGCACTTGTATGTGAATAATGGCAGGCATGTAATATTTCCAGTAATAATGGGATGGAGTGTCTAGCAGTTCTGCTTTGTATTAGAGCCTGCAAGTTAAAATCATGGAATCATGGAGTGGTTTGGGTTGGAAGGGACCTTAAAGATCATCAGTTCCAGCCCCTCTGCCATCAGCAGGGACACATTCCACTAGACCAGGTTGCTCAGAGCCCCATCCAACCTGGCCTTAATACTTCCTGGGATGGAGAATCAACAGCTTGTCTGGGAAACCAGTTATAGTGCCATACCCCCTTCACAGTAAAGAATTTCTTCCTAATACGTAACCTACACCTACCCTCCTTCAGTTTAAAGCCATTACCCCTTGTCCTACCACTTACCCCTTGTCCTACCACTGTATGCCCATGTAGAAAGTCTCTCTCCAGCTTTCTTGTAGGCCTCCTTTAGGAACGGGAAGGTGTCCCTGGAGCCACCTTTTCTCCTGATATAACAGGCCCAACTCTCTCAGCCTGTCTTCATTGGTGAGGTGCTCCAGCCCTCTGGTCATCTTAGTGGCCTCCTCTGGATGCTCCAGCAGGCCCACATCCTTCTTCTGTTGGGGGCTCGAGCTCAATGCAACATTCCAGGTGGGGTTTCACAAGAGCAAAGCAGAGGGACAGAATGACCTCCCCTGACCTGCTGCCCACTCTGCTTGTGCTGCAGCCCAGGACACGATTTCCTTTCTGGGCTGCCAGTGCACCCTGATGACTCCTATGGGGCTCTTCATCCACCAAACACCCCCAAGTCTTTCTCCCCAGGACCACTTCCAATGCATTCTCTGCCCAGCCTGGGATTGCCCCGAGCCAGGTGCAGGACCTTGCACTTAGCCTTTTTGAACCTCATAAGGTTCACACAGGCCCATCTCTCAAGCCTGTCCAGCTCCCTCTGGATGACATCCCTTCCCTCCAGCTTGGTGTCAACTGCACCACACAGCTCGGTGCCATGGGCAGATTTGCTGAGGATGCCCTCAATCCCACTGTCCATGATGCTGACGACAATGTTAAATGGCATTGTTCCCAATACCAACTCCTGAGGAATGACACTCTTCCATGCCCTCTACTGAGACACTGAGCTGTTGACTACAACTCTTTGAATGCAACATCTGCCTACTTCTTTATCTGCCAAATGGTATAGTTGTCAAATCCATATCTCTCCAGTTCACAGACAAGGACGTCGTGCAGGACAGTGTCAAATGCTTTGCACAAGTCCAGCTATAAGATGTCTATTGCCCTTCCCTCCACCACTACTGTAACCCCAGTTGTAGAAGGCCACCAGACTTGTTGGGGCTGATTTGCCTTTAGTGAAACCATGTTGGCTGTCACTAGTCACCTCCTTATTTCCCATGTGCCTTAACAGTTTCTAGGAGGATCTGCACTATCATCTTGCCAGGCACTGAGGTGAGACTGCCCAGCCTTCAGTTCCTTGTGTCTTTCTTCTTTCCCTGTGTTAAAAATGAAGTTTAAGTTTCCCCTTTCCAGTCAATGGGAACTTCACTGAAACACCATGACTTCTCCAAGATGATGGATAGTGGTTTAACCACTTCCTCCACCAGTTCCCTCAGGACTCGACAAAGTATCTTATCAGATCCCATGGATCTGATCCATGTGCACCTTCAGTTTCTTTAACTGGTTTCAGACCTGATCTTTTCATACAGTGGGTGATTCTTCATTCTACCAGTTCCGGCCTTTGCCTCATTCGGTGTGGCAGCAGCACTTGCTTGTGAAGACTGAGGCAAAACAGTTGTTGAGTTACCTCTGCCTTCTCCATGTCCTAGGTAACTGGTTCTCCCTGAGGGTCCATACTAGGATTCTAATTACAAAAACAAACACACAGAAAAACTCCCATGTAAACCCTGAGCCCCTTGCACTTCAGGGCTACCTTTCTGCATTAGTTATATCCACTATCTGAAGTTTTTGACCGCTCTCAGAACTTCTGATCTTCCTCTCAAATTCCTTCTCCAATACTGTCCCATAATGCAGCGTATCCTCCTCCAGTGCTTAGTGTTACTGCTGTGGTCAAAACCTTAAGAACTAAGCTTCTCACATTCTTCCTGCCCAGATAATGTTGCTGCTTGTGATGCTTTTTGGTGTTACCTCTCTCTGTGACTATCTGGCCCCAGCAGCTGGGGCTCTTTTCCTTATCAGGCTGTTTTCACAAAAAGGAACCTGTTTACTGCTGCTGCAGTACAGTCTGTACTTAATTTACATTTTTCCCCAGTAAGATAACAGAGGCAGAAAAAGTAATGAAACATGTTTAGAAAGAAACAGATTTCTAGTGTCTCTGGTAGTAGGTTTGCCATGTCTCAAGGTTGACCAAGCATAACATCTTTTGTATGCTCAGAGATGGGAATAATATAACAGAAGATGACAGTGTTAGTGGAGCATTCCCTGGTGACTTCTTTAGAAACTAGGAATCCAAATAAAATTCTCATGAGGAAAGATAAGATATTGCAGGATAGGTGTAGAAATTTTGGTTACTTTTTTGGTTGTCTTTTGATTACTTGTGCGTGTGTTGACACACCTAGATTATAATTGTTCAAATAATTGTTCAAGTACTGTAGAATGCTAGTGAATTATACGCTCATCTAAAAGTATCATCAGTTACTTTCTCTGCTGCATTTCTAACTGGTTAACTTATGGCAATGCACACTTACTCAAGGCTTATGATGTGGTTTCTTTCTCAGCCACAGGTGCTGCAACCACCATCTATGCAGTTGAAGCAGATGGTGACCCAAATGCTGGGTTTGAAAAGTCAAAGGAGCCAGGAGAAATACAGTATCTTATTAAATGGAAAGGTTGGTCACACATCCATAACACCTGGGAAACTGAGGAAACACTGAAGCAACAAAATGTTAAAGGAATGAAGAAACTGGACAATTATAAGAAAAAGGATCAAGAAACAAAACGATGGTGAATATTTTTATGTAGACTTCCATGATACTTATTTTGAAACAATATAGATGCTCTGTTGTGCTTCTGAGACCTATTGCCCGGTTTTGAGGACATAATTTTGAGTGTCTGTGCAACAGGAAGACAAAAACTTTAAAAATTGAAGCCTCTTTAATATGTTCCTGTAAGATAATTTTCTGAACCTGATTTGTGTTTGTGTGTTTTAAATGGATTTTTAACAAGAAGGGTAAATGTCTAAAAATAAATAATAAATTGTACCTTTTACTAATATTTCCATTATACTTTGATCAGAGTTCTCCAGGAATTGCTGCAGGGCTCAGTGCTTTCTTAGTGCATTAGCCATTTTCGATTACTTTGAAGAATTCTTGGCTCAAACCTGAGGTTCAAGCCTGAGAACAAAAACCTGAAGAAGTCCATGCATTTTAAAGTCACCTTTTTCATGTTCAGCTTTATTACTATATTTAATATATTCAGTGAATGCTGGTGGGATTTTTGGCAACTAATCATAAGATGGATTCTTACAGAGTGAGCCACCCTGAATACTGTTCCATGAAAATACCTCGTAAAGTACACTGCTTGTCAAGAGATTCAAGTCCTGCAGCTACCAGTGGTATTAGTCATGCAGCTAATGGAGAATACTTATTCTCAACAATAAGTATTCTCAGTCATTAATGATGAGGCACCTAGGCCAGATGCAGCCACTTTGTAGTAGGAATTTTTGTTGTCCCTTCCAAAAAGCTTTATAAGGAAGACTCCCTATGATGGTTACATTCAGAGCTATAGAGTTCCTGATTTTTCTTAGTTTTAGAACTATACAGCATGTTAAGTGTTGTAAATTAATTCCTGTTACAGGCTGAAAAATGCATCTCCAGAAGATGTGGAATATTACAACTGCCAGCAGGAGCTTACAGATGATCTACATAAACAATATCAGATAGTGGAAAGAATAATTGGTATGTTACAAACTTGCAGACAGAAAACAAGGTCAAGAATTCTGTATGTTCTCAGGTTATGTTGTATTGGTAGTTAAGAAATTTAGAATATGGATATCACTAACTTTCTAATCCAGTACAAAACTTCAGATAAAGAGAAAAGCTGTCATACTGTCTGTGCTGTGAAGCTAGCTTCTGTTGTATTATTACCTAAAATGAACATGCTCATAAGAGTATAGAAGTAAAAAGCTGATCAGATCTCTCTGGTACTTTTCTGCAGCTCATTCAAATCAGAAATCAGCAGCTGGTTATCCAGACTACTACTGTAAATGGCAGGGTCTCCCTTACTCAGAATGTAGCTGGGAAGATGGAGCTCTCATTGCCAAAAAGTTTCAGGCACGCATTGATGAGTACTTCAGCAGAAATCAATCCAAGACCACTCCCTTTAAGGATTGCAAGGTGAGTTTGTAATTCACAATGGATTTATAAACAGTTGTACTGGGTCTGACTGATGTGGAATTCATTTTTTTCAGAGCAGCTTCTACGGCCTGTGTTCTAGATTTGTAGCCTTAAACGGGGTTGACAACAGACAAGTGTTTTGGCTGCTGCTGAACGGCCCTTGCACTGTATCAAGGCCTTCTCTGTGCCTTGTGTCATCCTCACCATGAGTGGGCTGGGAGGCAACACAGCAGTACAACTGACCCCCAACTGACCAGAGACACTTGGTGCTATTAGTGTCAGCAGTAAAACTGGGTGGGCTCAGCAAGAGGTGGCTGTTGCTTGGAGACTTGCTGATCATCAGTCTGCTGGTGAATTAATGTGTGACTTACCTTCTGTCACTTGTGGGGTTTTCTTTTCTTCGTGGTTTTTTATATTGGTTGCGTGGGTGGTTTATTTTTCACCCAGTAAACTTCTTATTTTGACCCACAATTTTGTTCTCACTTTCACCTTGTCAGTTCTTTCCCCTGTCTCTCTGGGGTGAAAACCAAGCAACTGGTTGGCAGCTTGGTTCCAACAGATTGTTAGCCAGGTTCAAGCTACCACACCAGTTGCAATAGTAAAAGGGTGAAATTCTTCTATGAATCTAGATATGAGATACATACTATGAATTTTTCTGGAAGGATTTCAGAATAACAATAATGATGTATAGTACTACGTATGGAAAATAGCACCACTAAGGGTAGTTTTTTGTAGATACCAGTCCCCTGCATTTTTACTAGCAATCAAAGATGGGTTTGTTTAGTATTGTAGTGTATTTTGAAAGTAAACTTTGTATGAGTCACTCCTGTTGTGAAATTTAGATTAGCAATCAAAGTAATTTCAACTTGCAAATTACTTGGTGGTTTTATATGGCCTCGATGGATAAAAACTAGAGTTGATGACCTAGTGGATACCTACTGTTATTTTTTCTGTAGAAAGTCATTTTGGTAACTGCAGCCAGTACTAGGACTGGTGATCAATTTGCTTTTCACAGGTTCTAAAACAGAGGCCACGGTTTGTTGCACTGAAAAAGCAACCGTCTTACATTGGAGGACATGAAAATCTAGAGTTACGAGATTATCAGTTAAATGGATTGAATTGGCTTGCTCATTCATGGTGCAAGTAAGTATAGTCTGAAATGAGTTTGTTTGTTTGTAAATTGTAAGCATTTGTAAAACATTTTCATACCATAAGCTCAAAGTACAGGTCTGAGGGGAGTGGTTTTGCTTAACATTCTGTAGCTGTTCTCAAAAAAACCCAACTAAGATCTGTTGTTACTTTGCTTTTAGTTTCTATATGATGTCATATTTTCAGAAAAGCAAACAAATCTAAAACAGTAAAACAAGAAAACCCAGAGCAAGCTCTTCTGAAATGTCAACATTAGTGTTATACTTTTAAAATAATACTCACAAGGAATACTTGCAAGCTTTTTGTTAATTTAAGGAAGGGGGGATTGGAAATAGCTTTTATGGAAAAAGAATTAAGTTTCTTCAGAATGTATAGTTGCAAAATCTTGAAAACGTGGATCATCAGTGGGTCTTACACTCAAAAGAGAATAGTTTCGTCTTATCCAATCCTTCCCCCTCTTTACACGTCCCCTGAATTGTTTTGTTTTGTTTTGTTGTTTAGAGGGAATAGCTGTATTCTCGCAGATGAAATGGGTCTGGGTAAAACAATACAAACAATTTCTTTCCTGAACTACCTGTTTCACGAACATCAGCTGTATGGGCCTTTCTTACTGGTCGTACCACTTTCTACCTTGACATCTTGGCAAAGAGAAATTCAAACTTGGGCTCCTCAGATGAATGCTGTAGTTTACTTGGGAGATATAACTAGCAGAAATATGGTGAGTGTCTCTCTTTATCATTGGAAAGTCTTGTACATAAAAAGACTCACCTTTTTGGTTAGGACTGAGCAAATATTCCCTGACTTTAAGATGCAAATTGAAAGCTTAGATTTTGATTTTATGTAAATATGTGTGAGAAATTTCTTCTGCTTAATAATAAACAGAATTAAAAATTTGAAACTTGCATTTGAAAACTAATTGTCTTCTTTCGTGTGATTATTTAGGTGGGTATAGTAAAAATAAATAAGAAAGCCAGTCATGAGCTTAGTTTATTTTCTGAAAGGTTGTTGGTTTGTTTTCTTAATGTTAGTAATCCTATCCATAAAAGTAAAAAATTATTGTGTATGTCGTGTGTGTGTGTGTATATACATATATATACATAAAATGTAAATATGTGTTTTGGCCTTCTGTTTTGTTATCATGTTAATGTACGCTACTTAACATCTACATCACTGCAGTGCTAAAGTTGATTCCAGTCAACAAGACCTTTTTTCTGTAGCTTATAGGTTGTTTGATTCTTTTTGTAGATAAGAACTCATGAATGGATGCATCCACAGACCAAGAGATTAAAGTTTAACATACTTCTAACAACATACGAAATTTTGCTGAAGGATAAGGTAATTGCACTTCTTTGGGGAGATAAAATAATTTCTCTAGTATAGAATTCTCTTTAGACCTGCATGTATTTCATTTGTGGATCATTAAATTTATGGAGAGTGTTTGGGGTTTTGAGTTTTATTTCTTGGAAGGACTTTTCTTTTTTAAGCACTTCAGGATTTTATGTATGTATGATAAGGCTTTCAGCCCTTTTCCACATTGTGAAGTGGGCAACACTTCGTTTTCTCCAGTTTTCTTGAGTCTCATTACTGTGATAATTCTCTCCCATCTTCAAGCTCTACTTCTTTGCAGACCACTCTCAAGGAGCTGAAAAAGAACCCAACCCCTAGCCCCAAATATGATATAGAAATATGAAATCACATATAGTTTTTCTGTGATATTGTGCAAAAGGTATACATGTTCATTTATTAATACTGTCTGTGTAGTGGCAGCACACAGAGTTATTGTTAATCCTCTAACAGTATGTGAAAATTTTTACAGATATTCAGAAAGCAGACCGTTTTTCCTTTGTACATGCTGGGAAGTAGTAGTCAATAGTGATTTTTTTTTTCCCCACTATGTAAATATTATTTTGGGTCAGACTTTTGGCCACTTCTTTAAATTATAAATTTAACTTGGCTTTCTTGGGATGTCTGCATGCTTTTCATTGAACCTGGCAAGTGTAAAAGCCATAATTAGTACTAAAAACATATAGCTGTCCATAATTTATTGAAATAAACCAAGAAATGATGCTGTTTATAGCTTGATTATATAGTGTGGAAAATTATGTAATATGTAATTTGTATAATGTTTCCCCCCTTCTTCATTTCTTTAAGTCATTCCTGGGTGGTCTGAATTGGGCATTCATAGGAGTTGACGAGGCGCATCGTTTAAAAAATGACGACTCTCTTCTGTACAAAACTTTAATAGACTTCAAGTCTAACCACCGTCTTCTTATTACTGGAACCCCTCTGCAAAACTCCCTCAAAGAGCTTTGGTCTTTGTTGCACTTCATCATGCCAGAAAAGTAAGAAAGAGTTTTCTGTCAAGTTTGTTCTTGTGAAGTAGAGTAGTGATTTGAGAATCGGTAGAGCTAAAGAGTTCTACTGAAAGGTAATTTAAATAATCTTTGTAAAGTAGGTGCATATCTTTTCATGCTGCTTCAAGTAAATAACGCTGGTAGAAGTTGTCACCTTTTCCCATTTTATCAAAAGTGCACAAAAATGATGGATTGATGAATCAGAACCTGGAAAAAAGGCTTCATCTTAACCCAGGAAGAGAACTGCATGGATTTACTCAGGGGAAGCAGAATGGAATTTTTTCTGTGTTAGCACTGTTAATGAAAACAAATTTGTACCAAGATGCCCAGTATCCTGTGGTTCAGTCAGATAGCTGGTTTTCCCATATGTTTGCATACTGTAAGTTTACTGTATTGACCTTATTTTGTACTGATCTGTTTAGACCTAGGGTAAAATAGAGCTTGTGTGTAAAAGCACGTGTTCCTGTCAGATATCTTGTAGGTGCCGATCGCCATAGCTCTCTTGGAGCCGTGGATTGTACTGACTTCTTGGAACTTTACAAGCAAAGCTATTGTGGCTGAGTGGCTTCATTTGATCACAAAGTCTGTCCTAATCTGTTAGCACAGACCACAGCTACACTTCAGCTAGACCATACAAGCTGCAACACATAAGTAGATTAATAAACAAAACAGAAGGGAGTAGGAAAGAAATCTGAATGTGTGTTTGCTCTTATGATATATTTATGCACATTGTGTATTTATGTTACCTTTCTTACCTTATGTTATTTACAGTATGTCACTGTTTTGTGCTCATGCATTGTTATGTTAAAGGTTTTCCTCGTGGGAAGATTTTGAAGAGGAGCATGGCAAAGGGAGAGAGTATGGTTATGCAAGTCTTCACAAAGAGCTTGAGCCATTTCTGCTGAGAAGAGTTAAAAAAGATGTAGAAAAATCTTTACCTGCTAAAGTTGAGCAAATTCTGAGAATGGAAATGAGTGCGTTGCAGAAACAATACTACAAGTATGTACCATTTCGTTGTAAATTGTGCTGTTTCAGTGATATGCCTACCTGCAGTTTACTGAATTATAATGGTTTTTATACTGTACAGAAGTCGAGGCTTCTGCAGGGTTTCACAGCAAGACAAATCTGTGAAGCAAGGGCGCAGGAATTATGGTGGTCTAATGTCTATTCACGTAGTTTCTTTTGTTTGGAATATTTAGACATTCTTTTAGGAGCTGCTCTTTTTCTTTACCTTGTTCATATTTTGAGAGTTTACGTCTGTCTTGCTTCCACATATGGTTAGAAGTTACTAATATTGTACCTCTTATATCATAGGTGGATTTTAACCAGAAATTACAAAGCCCTCAGCAAAGGTTCAAAAGGCAGTACCTCAGGCTTTTTGAACATCATGATGGAACTCAAGAAGTGTTGCAACCATTGCTACCTCATTAAACCACCAGATGATAATGAATTCTATAATAAACAGGAGGCCTTACAGGTAATGTCACTTTTTAATTAAAAAAAAAAAAGAAACGTTTTACATCACACAATTTTATAGTGCTCTAGCACTTTATTAATTCTTATTGAATTGGAAAATGTTTATGCTGGGTTTTTACACTAAAGTAATTTTTGTTTCTTAATTGGAACTGAATAATTAACAGAGAATTGATTCAATAAATCTCCCTAGTTTCAATTACGTATTATCATAATAAATGTTTTAAACTGTAGAAGTCTTAAGAGTGTTGAAATTTGCCTTCTTTTTTTTCTGCTCACAGTAATAGAAAGAAAAGCAAACCTTATAACCAACCTCAGAGTATACTGGTGTTGAGATTAATTTATTTTGCAATATGTGTTTCTTGTTTTCATGTAGCATTTAATACGTAGCAGCGGGAAACTAATCCTTCTTGACAAACTACTGATTCGTCTGCGAGAACGCGGCAACAGAGTTCTGATTTTCTCACAGATGGTGAGGATGCTGGACATCCTGGCAGAATATCTGAAATACCGTCAATTCCCATTTCAGGTAAGAATCTTGGTGGTAGTAGCAGTGAGAAGCTTTGATCTTGAATATAAGAAAAATCTTTTCTCTCCTGTGAGGGTACCCAAGCACTGGAACAGGATTATCCAGAGGTTAAGAAATCTCCATCCCCTCTGGAGGTTCAAAGGATACCTGGACATGACCCTGCCTGAGTAGGGCATTTAGACAAAATGAACCCCGGCAGTTCTTTCCAGCCTAAACTGTTTGTGATTTTTGACCTTTACCCCTTGGCTTAAGAAAACATGGGAATAAAATGTATTCTTTTTCTAACAGAGCTGTTGCTCTGTGATAAATAGTACCTTGAAATTTAACAGATGAATTAAAAATTATGTGAAGTGTTTTGATTATTTTTTTCCCTTCACATAGCAGCTTTAGCAGCTGAGAATTAAGTTGCTCTGATTTTGAATATAGTATAAGAATTACTTTTTAAATATAATTGTTCATTTCTTTAGAGACTTGATGGATCAATAAAAGGGGAATTGAGGAAACAAGCACTGGATCATTTTAATGCAGAAGGATCAGAGGTATGGTATTTTTTTTCCTGAGGGATCTGTTTTATTTTTTCCCAAGAAGTATAAGAAAACATTTCACAAAAAAGGAAGGCTGAGAAAAGTGAGGAATATATCAGTAGTGTTGAAAATTCATTGATACTGCCTAGCATATAAGGTTTATATAAACTCTTTTATTAAGAAGAGGCTAAGTAGAAAACACATAAATTAGGAAAATGGTAGCGAAGTACTCTGTAAATGGTGCAGAATTTTAACCTCAGCTTTGTTCCTGTGTAGAACAGTGTTTACAAGAGCATTGAACTTAGACAAGCAGTTAGCGTCAAAAAATTCCTTTGGCAGTGGGCAGAACTAACTTCATATATCCTTGCACAGACAACCGTATTTGAATAGTTTCAAATACGAATTCTGTTATCTTTGTTGCCACCTGTTTACTTGCCCTGGAAGAAATCTAGTAAAGAACTGATGTTTAGCAGTCCTTTGTGAGCAGCCTGTGAATATGTAGGTGTCTCTTGTGATTCCTTAGATTCTGAACTTGAACATTGGTAGCTTATTTAGCATTCCTATTATGCAAGCCATTCCATACCTTTGCTCAGCTTTAATCTTTTGTCCTACTTGCAGATTTGGGGGAAGGGAGGTTGTGTTGGTTTGACTGGTCATTGGGTTTTGGGTTCAGTTTGTTTGGTTTTTTTAATTGGTATTTGAAGGATAGCATTTGTTAGTTGCTTCTGAGCTTGTTTCTGCATTGTAAAGTGAGAAGGACTGACCTCCGTATTTGTGAAATGGAGAAGCTAATTCTATTTCAGATTTCTTACCTAGACATTGTTGATTTTTTTCTGAAATCTTCTCAGTTACATTGTATGTTTTTTGAAATGAAGAGGAATTTAAACCATGCGTTTCCAAAATTGAAGCAAACTATGTATTTGTGCAACAAAAAAGATCACATTCTTAATTTTATTTTTTATTTGTTTCCTAAAATTTCATAACATTTTGTATGGGTTTTGTGTAGTTTTTATGTTACTGGGCTAAGGGCTACCTGGAAACGTTTAAAACAATTTTCAGGACTCTTTCCTGAGCGTAATGGTTTGCTGTTTCCTGTAACTGTACTGAAAATTGTGTTTGTGTTTTTTAACCTGTTTTATTTCATCTTGGTTTTCATATATTGTTTTATTCAATGTATCAAGATCCTTCTGCAGTCTTTCATAGTTATCTGTGATTCAGTAATTCTGTATTGTCACAGGTTTTTTTCACTTTGCTTATCCCACTTTCATATTAATCATGAGTGTGTTGAACAGCATTAAACCCGGCAGAAAACTTCTGGTTCTTATCTCTTAACCAGTTACATGTGGGCTCAAGCACCTTCCCTGCTCTGACATGGTTCCCTAGTCTTCCAGGGCTTGGGGCAGAGGAGAGGGTAGGAGGGGGTCTTTGTGACATTCGAGGCTTTAAGAGTAAGGTTTTTGTACTTTTGGGCCAGTCTTTTGTTTTGTTGGGATGTTTTGGTCAGTGGTTGACATGGTTTGACCCTGGCCAGATACCAGGGGCCTATTAAAACCACTCCATTACCCTCCCTCCTCCCCTCTGCAGCTGGACAAAGGAGAGAGGAAGAAAAAAACTGGCAAAGAAATTTCATGAGTAGAGATACGGATTGAAAGAAGGCAGTGTTAATAGGCAAAACAAACTCAGAGTGAGGATAAAACTTAAATTTATTACTAACAGAATAAGAGCTAAAAAGTGAGAAATAAAACAGTCTTAAAACACAAAACACCCTCCCCCCCCCTCCTTTCAGGTCTTCCGTCCTTCCCCCTGCGGTGCAGGTAGATGGGGAATCCCAGGGAAAGGGGGGGTTGTTGTTGTTTGAGTCCATTGCTTGGGCAGCAGCTTTTTGCAGCTGACTCTTTACAGTCCAAAGGTCCTCCATAGTTTACAGGGGGACACCTGTGTTACCATGGTCTTCACCACGGGCTACGGGGGGGTGTCTCTGCAACTCCGAGTCCTTTCCCTGCTTCCGTGGGGTCCCTCCCACGGGAGACAGTCCTTGATGAACCTCTCCAGAGTGAGTCCGTCCACCCCTTGTTCTTTTCAGTCTGTTGCCCCGTGGATGACTTCCCCAAGGGGGTGCAGTCCTTCATGGATTGAGCTGTTCCAATGTGGGTCTCCCACTGAGGCCACAAGTCCTACCTGGGAAAAACTTTCTTCAGCATGGGCTTCCCTCTCCACAGGCCACAAGTCTCCAGCAGGACTTTGCTTCATTTTGGGCCTCCCACAGGGGCTCACAGCTTCCTTCATGTGTCTACCTGCTCCAGCATGGACTCCTCCATAGGCTGCAGGAGGCTTTCTGCACCCCAATGGTTCTTCATGGGCTGCAGGGTCTTCAGCTTTAAGTCTTTGGCCTGCTTCTGGGGGAGGGGGGGGAAGCCCCTCCCTCTTTCCCCCCCTCTGGCTGCACCAACCTTGGTGACTGCTTGTTCTCCCGGACTGGAATTTCTTCTGCGCCACAACCTTCTCTTCACCCCTTCTTAAATATGTTTTCACAGAAGCACCATCTCATTGGCTCAGCCTTGGCCAGCAGCAGGAAATCCCCTCCTGGAACTGGCTACCATTGGCTTTTCACAGGACAGTGAAAGCTTCTACTAGCTTCTAACAGAAGCCACCTTAATAGCCCCCTTACCCCCGCTACTAAAACCCAGCCACAATAACCCATGACAGTGGTCATCTTCTAGGATGCTGCTTCCTTTAAACTGTTGAGAAGTCAGTAACTATCTATGAAAGAAAATGAGAATCAGTGTTTGCTTTATACTTAAAAAAGCTTTAACCATAAAACAGTTATGGAATTGGTAGTATGTGATTTTGTAGTCTACCCTACGTACTGCATAAATGTTATATTGGTTCCTTTAAGAATATTACAGTCATTGGATAGAAAACTATTTCTTATTTTATGATTTCAGGACTTCTGCTTTTTACTGTCCACCAGAGCTGGAGGATTAGGTATCAACTTGGCATCTGCTGATACTGTGGTTATATTTGATTCTGACTGGAATCCCCAGAACGATCTGCAAGCACAGGCTAGAGCACACAGGATTGGACAGAAGAAACAGGTATACACACTCAGCTTTAAGCTCCAGACCTAAAGCAGGGTTATGTACATTAGCTGTTTACTCTCTGGCTGCACTATTCTGTCTTCATGTATTTTTGAGAATAACTAATACTTTCTGCATTTGGCCAAATATATTAGGAGTGCTCACTTTTTTTTCTAAATCTCCATATAGGGACAAATCATATAGCAACTGTGGTATTTGGATGGGAGAGGGAGAAGAGTTGTGGGCTTGTCTTGGCATCATGTCATTGTAGAAAATAGCTGCTATATCAGACACATCCCCCTTGCTTAAGAATTTCTTAGTTCTCTTCAGGATTGTTTCTTTCTTGCAGAAGACATACCATAAAAATTAGAAATATGACATTATTACCTGTAGCAATGCTTGTGCGGAGTCACTGAAGTTAATGAAAGATAGGTGTAAGAGTTTACTTATCTGAGATTTTTTAAATGTTTCTCTAAAGACTGTGGTAACATGATTGAACCAGTATTTCATATTTGAAACCCATCAATAAATTCTGAAGATATGCCGTGAAGACTGAGTTTTCTCCTTGCTGTTGCTTACTTTTTTTTTTAAATACACACAGGTAAATATTTATCGACTAGTCACAAAAGGATCAGTGGAAGAAGATATTCTTGAACGAGCCAAGAAAAAGATGGTATTAGATCATTTAGTAATTCAGAGAATGGACACTACAGGGAAAACTGTACTACATACTGGCTCTACTCCTTCAAGGTATATTTGTGTTTGTTTCTATACCAACCCACCCTTAGGAATATTTCACTCTGTTAATGAAAGGCAAAGTAAGGTTAATGCAAAGTCTTTGTAGATTTTTATTTGCATGTTAAATATATATCTTAAATATATGGAGAGTTTTTATTTAACAGTGAAAAGTCTTAAATGACTTATGATTGTAGAGAACTTTTTCAAGTTAATAAGTTAAAGTGTTTTTCCTGAAATGTCATTTATTTCAGCTCAACACCTTTTAATAAGGAGGAGTTATCAGCGATCTTGAAGTTTGGTGCTGAGGAACTTTTTAAAGAACCTGAAGGGGAAGAACAGGAGCCCCAAGTAAGCAGTGTTACTGGACTAGATAGATAAAACAGCCAAAAGTATGTATGAATTATTTAACTGTAAAGAAAAACTTCTCTGGGGTTCTGTGTTTTTTTGGGGTTTTTTTATCCATAGGAAATGGATATAGATGAAATCTTGAAGAGAGCTGAAACTCGGGAAAATGAGCCAGGTCCATTAACTGTAGGAGATGAGTTGCTTTCACAGTTCAAGGTATGACTTCGTTCTCTCCTTCCTACTGTAATTATACTTTTGTTTATAAACAGTACCGTTTCTCTTTCGTGTACCTATCTGTCTCTTCATTCTTAGGAAATAGATGCGTGAGTCAACTCTCTATCACTTCCTAATAAAATATCTTCACCAATACATGGTACCTACCACCAGTATAAGCAATTAAAAATATGTGCTGTATTTTGATAATAAAAAGATATATTTATGGATGTGTTGATTATTAGATTTCTAAGTAGTTATGTGTTTTATTTACTGCCTTTGTCAAGCAGCTCTAGTATCACTGAATGCAATATATAGTTTGTGTTTCGTAGTTGATAATTTCTCCAAGTAGCTTTTAGCCCTGAAGTAAACTTGAACATCAGGTATTTCTGAGTGTTATCAGTTAAACACAGAAAAAAAAAAAGCAGAAAAAAAAAGCAAAGCATGATATATTTGTTTAGTTCAGGAAATTATTAAATAACTCTCCTGCTGATTGCTTATTCACAACATATTTTTATATCTACAGTGTATTAATGTTTGGTTAGTTTTATGTTGTTATAGTTTCACATTAAGTCAGGCATTCAAATGTTGTTAGCCCTATTTTGAGGTTAAACAACAATCATACAGCCACAAGGGAGTTGTTTCACTGTGCATCCATATTAGTCAACTTTTAAATGAAGAAAAAGATTCTCATTTCTCATCTTAACCCATGTTGAAAGGAGTTTATCTTTCCTAAATGAAGAAAAATACTTTCATGAGAGACTTGTTTCATTGTTTCATGAAGCAAGTTCTATGTGTAAATTTTACGTAGATTATAAAACAAGAGCATATATATAAATAGAACTATAAATATATAATATGTATAAATGCATAAAATATGCTGTCTGTAACTCTGTGTTCCTAAAATAGTAGTTGATCAGTCTTTTTCAAATAGAGTCATGTGTTAATTTGATGAAAATATGTATATTCTGATATACAAGGTGGCCAACTTTTCCAATATGGATGAAGATGATATTGAGCTGGAACCAGAAAGAAATTCAAGAAATTGGGAAGAAATAATTCCAGAGGTCCAAAGGCGAAGAATAGAAGAGGAAGAAAGACAGAAAGAACTTGAAGAAATATACATGCTCCCAAGGATGAGAAACTGTGCAAAACAGGTGTCTCTTAGTTCTGACTTGTTGTTGACTCTGTTGCTGTTGGTTTAGTTTGTTGCTGTTGGGATTTGGGTTTTCTTTTCCTTTTCTGAACACATTTTTTGACAGGGTAGGTAAAACTTACTTATGTTTGTTAATCACATAGCTTTTAACTACTTATTCTGGAATTCTAGATAAGCTTTAATGGAAGTGAAGGGAGGCGCAGTAGGAGCAGAAGATACTCTGGATCTGATAGCGATTCCATCTCAGAAAGAAAAAGGCCAAAAAAACGTGGAAGACCACGAACTATTCCTCGAGAAAATATTAAAGGATTTAGCGATGCAGAGATCAGGCGGTAAGATACAGGACCACAAGTCATGTTTGAAGGGGCAAGAAATTACCATTTTTATTAACATGTTTATTATTATTAGGCTTGAAAATACAGAAGGCAGTCTATTTTTATGGAAATTGTCTGAAATTTTTTTATTCTAGGCATTTAATGTTTTTACCTTTTGTACTTTGTGGTGCTGACATAGTGAACTGTCATGGCAAGAATTTGAACCCATTTTAATGAGGTATAAAATTAGGTTTGAAAAATACTCTTGATTGGTTTATTTTAATTCCTGCAACACATGAAGACAGTGATTTCACTGTGTGATCTCTGACAGTGATTTTACAATGGGTGAACTTTTCTTTTGTAAAAAAATAAGCAAAATAGTCTACTTCTCACCATTTTATCTAAAAGCTGCAGTGCTGAAAGAATATGTAAATCTATTTGGTGACAAATGAAAAAAAATTGAGTGGATTTTCTGGGTTTTTTAAATTCTTGGCACTGTAATTGAATTGTTATATCATGCTTTTTAAAATTAAATATATAAAATCTTATTTGAAACTTGTACTACTATTGGTCCCTTCAGTATTTGCTAAATATTTGCTAAAATATTTTTTGGTAGTAGGAGGAATTGTTTTGCTTTACATTTTTGGGTTTGTGAAATGCTACTTTACTTCTGAAATCTAAGTATGCATGTTTCTCTAAAATGCTGTAAAGCTTTCAAAATATTTTGACTTGAAGAATAACTTTTAAAATCCTTTTTGCATTTCCATGTCATCTGACAAGACAACGAATTGGGACTTTTTTCAAGGCTATTATTGTGCTTGCACTAGCAATCTGAGACCTTGGTTATTGAGGAAATTTTCTTTCTTTTTTTAAATTATTTTTATTTATTTTTATTTAATTGTCTTTCTATTCTAACTGGTATCTCCAGTTTCTTTCCATCACTTAGACATTTCAACACAGAGTATTTTTCATGTCATTTTCCAAAATCTTCCAGTTAACCTGTTGCAGATTGCTCCTTTTAAGAACTATATCACTATATAATGCATAACATAATGTCTGAAATATTGATATACTGTAAATACGCATTCAGTTTTTATGATTAGATACATACAGCTGCTGAATCTTTGGAGTTTTGAAATTAATAAAGTAATTTCTGAAATAAATTATACCTTCTATTGTTTTATTTACATCATTTCTTAAACTGATAAAACTGACTTTGTTTGGGTTATCCAAGTATATGAAACTGCCCTCCTCACTGTACCTTCCCCCCTATTGCCAATATATAATTTTTAAACAATTTTAAAAGCAATGTAGTTTGTTAAGAATATATTTAAATGGCAAAATTATTTTCTCTTACTAGGTTTATCAAGAGTTACAAGAAATTTGGTGGCCCTCTTGAAAGGTAAAGTTGTTTGGTGATTATTTGTGTAGCAATTTGGAATCTTGTTTTCATAAAAATTGGAATGTACCGTGAAACCTTAGGCAGTAGAGAAAATACATCATCTGTTTTTTTGCCTTGAATATAGCATGACTTTAGCTGACGGTCTTTCACTTTTTCATGTATGGTATGTGTGCAAACAGCTACCCAACAGACCTTTCCATTTGCAGGAATACTTACTCTCTTTCTTTATGTTTACCTGCTGACTTGTTTTATCTTCATTTGTGATAGTCATTCAGTTGTCATGTTTGATAACCTGTTAAAAGCCTATCAGTTTACCCACTGTCAGTGTTGCATTTTTCGTATTGAAATTTTCATATTTCTTCATTATTCCTATTTTAAGAAAAACTTCCCAACCTTATTTTCATTAAAAATATTAATAGTTCATATGAAAATATGATACATATATATATATATGATATAATGATTCCTTTTCTAAAGAAATGTGTAGTAATTTATGCAGAAATGTGCTAGGGTTAGTGTCCTTTACACTTCCTTTTTTACCACCCTTTGTTACCTGAATCATATACAGGTTTTTTTTCTTGGTTCAAAATTGTACAGAGTGCAGAAAGCACAGGTGGCTTATTTGATATTATTATTGGTAACTTATTTGATCATTTTTCTAGTACCAAAGTCTGAAGGAGTCATTCAAAGTTGCCAAAGTTTCAGAGGTATAAAAATGTGTATTTGTTTTATTACAGGTTAGATGCTGTAGCTAGAGATGCTGAGCTAGTTGATAAATCAGAGACAGATCTTAGACGTTTGGGGGAGCTTGTACATAATGGATGCATTAAAGCCTTAAAGGACAATTCATCTGGACAAGAAAGAGCAGGTACAGTGTTCAGGGGGCTTGAGAGGTCATTGAAAAGCGTCAAGAAGACTGAATTACTCATACACTCTAATCATAACAGAAAACAGTTTTGTTGGAAAATACAAAAATGTTGGCATACTGGGTGATTTAAAAAAGGGGTTATAGTGAGGTGACTGTTTTCCCTTTCTGTGTGTGACTTGTCACTGGAGAATGCAATGTTTTTGCTTTGCTGTGAAATTTAAAAATAATCCTGTTATTTGGAAGATTCTTTCATTCTGGAGCTTACTTCAAGCATTTAGTTAAGAAAAGGTCATTTGGTATAATTGTTTTCTTTACATTTTTCTGATGGTATTTGTAAAGGTAAATAATTTAATAGCTTTGTATTTATATTTAGGAGGGAGACTTGGGAAGGTTAAAGGCCCAACATTCCGAATCTCAGGAGTCCAGGTGAATGCAAAGCTAGTTATCTCTCACGAAGAAGAATTGGCACCATTGCACAAATCCATTCCTTCAGATCCAGAAGAAAGAAAAAGGTATTGATTTTTATATTTTTTAAAGGGCGCAGTAATGTAGAAAACTTGTTAAATTTTATTACCATTTTTCTGACAACTTGGACTCAAAGCACACTTTTAAAAGCATTATCCCTCTAATCCCCATAAGAAGTGGCAGCAGTAACCTGTTCCACATCGGTACTTCATCCTTTCTTCCCTTGCTATAGAAGCCAGTAACAGCTTTGACTTCTCAACTGTATTCACTAGGAACTGTGTTCAGTTACTAATAATAATTAGGACTAGAATTCAGGTTTGCTCAGGAGCTGCTAAATGCTTCTGCTTGGGAGGAATGTTCAAAGCACAGCAGTAGTTGTTTCTGCTCTCTGAAGTTTTTCCCTTGCCACCTTGTGTATCACAATTTCCAAACTATCCACTTAGTTAGCGGTTACACTTGGATGATGATTTTTGCTTTTATTCATGGCTAACAAACTCTGTAATGCAGCTTCTGGCAACAGACAGATGTCTGTTTTTCATATTTTAGTCTTAATAAGCTTTAAAAGACATTTCAGTGCTGATTTCAATAAATACTTTATGGAATTGTTAATAAAATATAATAATAAACACTTGGATTAATTTCTTAAAATTACCAGCTTGTTAGCAGAGAAAATAAATCTAGTTACATCACTTCTCCCTCACTAAGTTTCAGATGTAAAAATCCTTTATTTGTCTTTCTAATCCATTTCTTCTAGATATGTCATCCCATGCCACACGAAGGCTGCTCATTTTGATATAGAATGGGGTAAGGAAGATGATTCCAACTTGTTAATAGGCATCTATGAGTATGGTTATGGCAGCTGGGAAATGATAAAAATGGATCCTGATCTCAGTTTGACACAGAAGGTATGTCATCTACAACATTTCGTTAAGGACTATTTGTTTAGGTAGTGATACTATTAAGTAGAGTTACTGAAAGAGCTTATTTTATAATAAATGAAATTGCAGTTATATTATACATCAGTTATACTTCAGATCACCCTTCTTCTATATTGTTATATTTTAGGGTCTCGTGTATTTGGTTGCAGTATCTTTCTTGCAGTCAGTTGTGTTGCCATGTTCTCATGTGGCTGGGCATCTGTCACTTGAATTTTTCTTTTCAAGTCTTTTCCTTCACTGTTTTGGATGTTCTGGTTTTGGTTATTTTGTGTTCTTGAACTTTTGAGAAGGGAGGTTTTTCTAGAAATTTGATTCAGTTTCCCTCTCCCCACTTAGTCCCCAGGTTCCTCAGTTGAAGCTGTTTTCTCTCCCGACATTGAGAGTAGCCATGCTAGAATTAGTGCAGTAGCCTCTTAGCAATAGTGAGAGACAGGTACTGAGGGAAAGACTGGGGTGAATGAAGTAAACTTTGTGGCACCGGCCTATAGATCTGGGATGTGAGGAGCCAGGTCTCTGTCCACATTTGTTTAATAATGATACCTACTCCTGCCTTCCATTAATTTGTCTGGTTTTTGAAACCATACGTTTGTATTTTTGGCATCTGCAATATACTGTAGTGAGTTCTACATTTAGAAGATGAATGAGTCAGAGCCAGGAGTTCAGTGACTGACTGGTATAGGTGCCCAGAATTTCTTAGAATAACTGTCAGAGTGGAGACAGAAATCTGAGACTGTTTTTTTGAGCTAATTTTAGACTGTGCGACGATTTCCAAGATTCTGCATTAGTTGCTTGATCGGAGAGGAGTGAAAACTTTAAGAAATTCTCCATTGCTCCAAGCATTCTGGCATATTTGTTAGGTATAGTTGGAGTGATTTGTTTACCGCTTCCTTTTGCAGAGGTTTTTCTGTTCTGTGTGCTGCAGGCTAACATCTGAGATTGATAATATGTACTCACAGCTGTGAAACTACCATTGTTCTCCTCAGATTTTGCCAGATGATCCCGATAAGAAACCCCAGGCCAAGCAGTTGCAGACCCGTGCAGACTACCTCATTAAATTACTGAATAAAGACCTTGCAAGGAAGGAAGCACAAAGGCTTGCTGGAGCAGTAAGTAAAATTTGGCATTCAGTAGTGAAATAAAACAATATGCTTCTAGTTGTGTCTGCTGATCCTTTTCTTTTTTTAGTTCTGCTCTTTTTTATTTGTGTAGTATTACTCTATTGCTAATCATAGTACATGAGACTAACTCAGAAAATTTATTGGAAGTTTCACACTATCTTATTCTCTTATTATTTGTGTGTATTCTCTACACACATGTTGCACTATGCTCTGTCTCCAGTCCTGAAAAAAGCAGTGGTCATTAGTGGCAATAAATAAAAGGAACCCTCTCTTTGATGTAAAAACAATTACTTTTTTTGCAACTGTAGTGCAAAGATGCTTGTCATTTGACATTGTTAAAGAGATCAATTTGCTTTCAGGGCAATTCAAAGAGGCGGAAAGCAAGAACTAAAAAGAATAAGATGCTAAAGGCCGCAAAAATAAAAGAAGAAATAAAAAGTGATTCTTCACCACAGCCCTCAGAAAAATCTGATGAAGATGATGATGAGGATAATAAGGTGAGTATCTTTCACATGGTAAAGATGGCTATTTAGTTTTTCCTGTTAGTATCAATATGTATTTTGTCTTCTACTTGGCTTAATAAAATTAAAGCACCTGAACATCGTCCTTTTCCTGTGGCCACCACAACTGATGTTGTATCAGTGCAGGCACATGGAAAATTGTATCTGTTCTAATGATAAGCCATAACTCAGAAGTTATGAGTAGTTTTCCAAATTTTTATAAAAAATGTTATTGTCTAGTTACTGGTGATATTGCTCAGTTTCAGCATTCTTTACAGATTTCAACACCGCATTTGATAGAAATGGAAGCCTAATGTATCACACAATTGTGAAACTAAGTGTTTTGGCTAGTGTGTTATAACTACTGACAGTGATTCTTAAGGTAAAGGTTTTTTTATTCGGCCTCTGGAAAATCATCAGGCTCAATTAGAAAGAGCAACATGAAAAAATTATATTTCAAGGCTTGCACTGAGAGCTCTTGTATACATCACGGCTCTCATTATCCAAAAAGACTGTTTAATCAACTGTTTAATCTTTTTGTGTTCTGTTGCTTCTGATATTTCTTTAGGCCTCTGCTTTTGTTAGATCTTTTTATTTTTGTCATTTATCACACAGGAAAACCAGTAGACATAAAAAGTTAGGGTTATGTCACAGCTAATTTTGGGATTTTGAAAGTAGTTGAAATAAATCAGTGGAAATCTATGTGTACCAATAATTTACTCCCTACTAGCTTTTAAAGTAAACTATTACAAACCATTGTAATTGTCTACTTGTTCTAAAGGAAAAAATACTTCCAGAAAAACAAAGTTAAAATTTAGAAGGACCATGATAAATTTATAAAATTATAGTAATTTTTAACTAAAGCATTCCTGTATGTATTAAAATTGTACAATGAAAACAAAATATAAAGCGAGAGGGAAAAAAAAATCAGTGTAGACTGTCTTATGTTTACAGCTGAAATAATTTGCTAGGAATGAAAAGACTTAAGAACTGTAAGTGTCAACTAGTTTCAGTAAATTAATGCGGGCAACTAAACCTTAAAACTAAGCAGATTAAAGGGTTCATACCACTTAAAAATAAGTGTTAAGACTTCACCTCTACTCAGAAGACACTGCCAGCCAGTTGATTGACTTACTGTGTTTTGGGAAATTGCCTAGAATGCTGTCCCCTTTTGTGTATTTAATAACAGGTATTCATCACTTCAATACCTTTGGACATTGAGTATCAATTGCACTCCTGAAAACTAGACTATATACGAGAGACACCTAAATGATTGGCCTCAGCTGCTTAGCTGCCATACTGCATACAGGATTTAAAACTTACCTGTTTAACTGCTAGAATTATCAGGAAACTTCTGAAGTCACTGGATTGTTGCTAGAAGGTTTCCGTGATACCTAAACACTAGAGTCCTGTTTGGGCTGATTACTTCATACCTGATCTAAGTACTTGTTCAGTTAAGGTATTGGACATTCCTTGGCCTGCTTTTCTGCAACAGTTTCTATATGTGCCCTTCCAGCGTGTGTTTAAAGAGATGATAATGATTCTTGCACCTGTGTTACAATACTTTATTTACTGTCATATTTTTCTTGTGTCTGGAAGGATTTTAGTTTCTGTCTCTGGCCTTATAGGTGAACACTTCGAAGTCATGAACTGAGATTTTCACCTTCAAGTAGTTGAATGGGCCCCTATCAGACAGTCTGTAACTAATGCTTTTTTAAAGCCTAATGAAAACAAACAGCTCTGGAAAAGAGAAATTCGGGACTCTGTTACCTTCTCCTGTGAATGTTTAATATGGGATTGGTAAAAAGTTACTAGGACAAATCTAACTAGATCAGAGGTCTTCTAACATCCCCATCACTTGAGTGTGCTGACCAATCAGCTCAGTTTTGCAAGACCTGCCTCTTTTTAGATTTTAGCTCTTCAGAGTCTAAGTACCTTTAAAGGGACCGAATTTGAAGTTAATTCTAAGTTAAATGGACACAATTTCTCACACCTAGTGCCTCTGCCAAGTCAGTACTTGCTTTGTCACATCCAGGAAGTGCGTGCGTAGTTCTCATCTGTCTTTGCAACTGCATTCAGTTCTATTTGATAGATGTTAAATTGTGTGTCCCAAAAGAAAGAATGAACAGATAAAAAGTGTTTTAATCTGATAGCTGTGAAACTGTATAGCTAGGAACTCAGTTTGACGTGACATATATGCTTGCATATTGCAGGATGAGATTGTTTCAGTGAAACATCTGCATAAAAAATTTAAAGCAGAGAAAGAAAATGAAGAAAAGCCTGAGCCAGATACTGGTATAAAGAAGGAAGCTGAAGAAAAAAGAGAGACAAAAGAAAAGGAAAATAAGAGGGATTTGAAAAGGGAGAAAAAAGAAAAAGAGGATAAGAAAGAATTAAAAGAAAAGGATATTAAAGAAAAGAGAGAAAACAAAGTAAAAGAATCCACACAGAAAGAAAAAGAAGTAAAGGAAGAGAAGGTAACTAGGTTTACTTGTCTTACATAGCACTAGAAAAGGCCACTAGGTTTATGTGAATGATTTTGAGATTAAAAGGTGTTTTGGGTCTGATCAGTTGTCATTTCATTATAGTCTTTTACATAATTTGAAGTTTTATTTTTCCTACCTGAAACCATGAGGACAGGCACTTGAAATGGGAAAGTACATCTTCAATGATACATCCCTTAGTTGGACTGAGAGTACAAGTGTGTGCAAAAGTTATTCTTTTCCTTTTTCATTTTCTATTTCCATCCCAGAGAAAGTAAAAAGTACTGTCACTGAATGTCAGCATAAATTTTATTCTTATTACTGAAGAGAATGCAGTAGTTATGGGGATTGTCATATATTAAAAGGTAATTCCAGAGCCAGAATAAAGCGTACTTAAATATTTTTGTATCTTGTTCTTAGGTAAATGAAATCAAATCTGAAAATAAAGAAAAAACTAAAAAAATTCCATTGTTGGATACTCCAGTTCATATTACTGCAACTAGTGAACCAGTTCCTATATCAGAAGAATCTGAAGAACTGGATCAGAAAACTTTTAGTGTGGTAAGTCCCCTTTCGTAAGTCAGTTTATGTTTATACTTAAGTTTATACTTAATATACTTAATAGTCTAAATGAGGACAATTTCTGATATTCCTGATACTCTTACTGAGCACAGTAGTGCAGGTGATCTTTCCCAGATAAAGTCTCAGATCAATGAATGCTATTGACAGTGTACAAAAATAATTTTTTACTGCATTCCTGCACTTCTGTTTTGCTTTTTTACTGTATTTACTCAGGATAGTACAAAAAAATATCCCATGGTTTGTGTGATGAATAAACTCTACAGATATATCCATCCTCAGGAGTCACTTGTGTATCCTTCTTCTTAAAGAGGAGACATGAATGAACTTAAAAGCAATTGATGGAGTCTCTGGCTTCACCTTATCATATATGCTTTTCTTCTTTGTTAGATAGCAAGAAAAATTAGGTTTCAGCACTTGTCTGCTGAAGTATTGCAAACTTCATTTAGTAGACACAGGAAGGAAAAAATGCTAAAGCCTTTAGAAATACCTTGCTGAAGTAATGTCTATGACACTAAAATAATTCTGTTTAATGACTACTTCTGACTAAGAACTGAATTAACATTTGAGAATAATGTATGTACACACAGTTTATGTGAAGTTTTATAGGTTAGCTGGGGCCTTTGGGAGAGTATTAATGAGTTACTTTGAGCAGCTGTTCTCCTGTGGTGGTTTTGTCATTCAGATTGCAACAGTTGTGTGTTTTTGCCAGCCAGATCTGTTCAGGCTGTTGTGGGTGCTGGCTGTTGTGGGTGCTGGCTGTGACGTGCCAATAGGATTCTCTTGAGTTTGGTAGTGGTTTTATTCTGAACATTCCAAGTAACTCACTTGTGATTTTCAGCATTGGCCTTCAGTAATTCAGGTGGATATGTTTGTGTGGCTAATGACAGAAAATCATAAGTTATATTTTTCTGATCACTTCTTTATTTAAGAAGTGCACTGTTTAAGCTGTCTTTTTAAAGGCTACTTTAATCTGTGGCTAATGCAGTATGTAATCCAAATGCTTAATTAATTTAGTGGCATGAGCTGGCAGTGGAACAGCTTCCCCAGTTTTTCTGAGTTGTCCCTAGATGCTTACATGGTAATCGTAATATTTCATTTCATTCCATTCCAGATATTTGTTTGATTTTCTAGGTTTGGTAGCGTATACAAAAATGGCACTGGGAAGGGGGGGGAGTGTTCTGGAAGGTATGTTTATCATCAGCTGCCATGGTCAGGTGCAGTCTAATCAAACATTTAACTGCACTTTTAAATCGAATTGAGTTGTTCAGGCTTAACTTACTTCACTCACTATGACAAGCAGAAAATGCATGTCACGTTTACCATGCCACTGTACTTCGATACTATTCCTAAGCAAGTGTCTGTAATTTAAACCCTGCCAACTGGGTTTATCTGGATTTATTATTAAAACATTGGATTCCAAGTGTGAAAATTCAAGAATGCGCAACCTTTATTTGAGTTGACATCTCTGTTTTTGCTGGTCTAGGCATCCCCTCTACTCAGTGCTGATGAGACCACATTTCCAGTGCTGTGTCCAGTTCTGAGCCTCTCACTTTGAGAAGGACATTGAGGTGCTGGAGTGTGTCCAGAAAAGGGCAGTGGAGATGGCGAAGGGTCTGGAGCACAAGGTTTATGAGGAGCAGCTGAGGGAGCTGGGGGTGTTTAGCCTGGAGACAAGTAGGCTCAGTGGAGACCTTATTGCTGTCTAAAACTACCTGGAAGGAAGTGTAGCCAAGTGGAAGTTGGCCTCTTCTCCCAGGCAACCAGTGACAGGACAAGGAGGAGCATCCCAAGTAGTGCCAGGAGATGTTCAGGTTGGGTATTAGGGAAAATTTCTTCACTGAAAGAGTGGTTAAGCACTGGAACAGGCTGCCCCGGGAGGTGGTGATGTCACCATCCCTGGAAGTGTTCAAAAATAAAATAACTGGATGTGGGACTTCATAATACTTCAGTGGGTATGGTGGTGTTCGGTTAAAGATGGGACTTAATGATCTTGGAGGTTGTTTATCTTTATGGTTCCATACCCAAACTAGCTTTCCTCTGGGTAGCTCAAGTTCTGCTAATATCTGCATAGGAGTGAGGTTTGAAAAATGTCTATAGAAGCGATTTTGATCCTTTGCTGGATGCCAGGTGTAATTGTTGCAGAAAGTATTTGTTTGAAATGTACTGAAAACTCTCATATTTAATTTTGCCATTGAGTTTGTATAGCTTTCTAGGTGCTAAAAAGTGTAAATCTTGTCCTACATGATTGTGCTCAAAGTTTTAATTGTAAAATCCATTTGTAATAATGTAATTTTCCACAGAAATCCTGTATATTAAATCAGTGCTTGCGTGGCATCCCACCCTTAAGGGGAAGGGAGTGCGCAAGATTCATAGATGCTCGTGGTCAAAAAGAATGACAGAAGTCAGAGGGTCTGCAAAAGTTTACAATATTTTTTTACTAAATTATACCCTTGACATGGAAATCTGTATGTTCTTCCCTGACCTGCCAGATAAGCCCACTGCAGTGGTTTTTGTACAGAGGGGTGGGGTGAAAGGGGGAGGGAGGGAGCGAGAAAGGAACAGATGGTGGGGAGAAAGGGAGGGAAAAACAACTATCAGCAGTCCTGGCTCTAGCATTGATCCAGCAAGGTATCCAGGGCCCTTGGGGTGCCCACACACCTGGGCTTTGTGGGGCAACCTTTTCATAGATAAGTTTTTCCCTCCCTGGAGGTCAAGTTTCTCGCTACGCACATCAGTTACCATGGGCAGTCAGTCCTTCTAGGCCTTACTGGAAATGGGTTGGAGGGCTCTGGGGGTCTTGGGTGGTCTTGTTGCCCCCTTGACAGTCCATGCCTCATCTTCACTCCTGTGCCTGCACAGTACTGTGTTGTGCTTATCTTCAGGAGCCAGAACAAGGATGTTTGTCCCAGAAAAGTGCTGCCCTAACTCTGTATGGGTCCCTTCTCCAGCCACAACAATCCTTTGCTGGCTCCACAGCTGCCCAGCTACTAGTGTTTGAGACGTACACATTAGCACCCTTATCTTCCAGGCTTCTACATCTTGATATCTGTATTTTATACAATCTTTCATAGATAATAAATTTCCAATTTGGTTTATAATACAACTTGTTCCAAAGGAAACCTGCAAAATATTTTCAGGAGCTGTGAGAAAGTCTTGTGTTTCATTTGACAGTATTGTCTTCACCTGCATATATATATATCACAGTAAAAGGTGGATCATGTTTTAGAATATTTTTTTCCTTTTGAATTGATATTTTGAATTTTGAATCACTTGATTAATTTTTTCCGTTTTACAGTGCAAAGAAAGAATGAGACCTGTCAAAGCAGCATTGAAACAGCTGGATCGACCAGAGAAGGGCCTTTCTGAAAGAGAGCAGCTGGAACACACTAGACAGTGTCTTATCAAAATTGGGGATCACATTACTGAATGTCTAAAAGAGTACACAAATCCTGAACAAATTAAACAGTGGAGAAAGTAAGTTATTTATTCTCCTTAGGTTTGCTTGAAAAAGGGAAATCTGTAGTTGCTTCTATTAAGCAGAATAGCTTTTAGTTATTTCTCCTTTTTTTTTCCTCTCTTTCTTGTATCTTTCTGCTCTTTTAAATAGGAATCTATAGAAAGGTGATTATACATTGTTCTGACTTTAAATGGATTGACATTAAGCATTTGCTGCACATCAGTGCATTTTGCTCAGTGGGTGGAGACATCTCACTACTTAATGCTGAAAGCAGACACTGAGGAACTCATCACTAAGCTGTGTTTAGTGGAAGAGCATTCTTACCCTTAAGGATCTGCTTTTTCAACTTTCAACTTTAGATGGTTTTGGTGGTTTATAATTCCTGCTGAAAATACACAGTTCTACAGTTGTGTTGAACTTTTTATGAATTCTTTATTGTTCTAAAAATGTATTCTCATCATGGCTAGGCTTCGCGAACAAAGATTTGGGAAGGCTCTATCCACATTTGCTACAGGCACGCTGGTGGCTTATGAGGCCAATGTGTGACAGACATATCTGATTGCAAAAGGCACAGCAGAAAGACATTACATATTACATATTAACTATGACTTGATAAAAGTATTTATCATAATGTGCTCAGATGCATTTTAAAAGTGAGAGAAGAGTTTACATCTTTATGAGGCGACAATTTTAAAAAAAAATCTTGCTTTGTAAACTATATTTCATTGTTACGTTCTTAATGCAATTTGAGTTGCTTCTATCAGAATGTGCACTTAATATCTTTATTGAGATTGAAAATACATCCTGTGCTTCTGTTCCGCTAAGGGTTGCATTTTCTTGAAGACTTCTTTTAGTGTAGAATGCTTCTGCTGATTTTAATATCTTTACTTCAAAATATTTAGGTGATCTGAGATACAAAAGTAAGATCCATGTCTTACATTTTGGTAAATGTTATATTTTTTAAGTGGGAACTTGAAATAGAGCTATTATTCGTAATAATGCTACAATATTATGTGTAGATTAATAAAATACGTATCTCAACTATCCTTTATAAGAAGTGGTGTAACTTCTATAAAGTTATAATGGTCTCATTAGAGTCAGCATTGACTGGTTGTCTACTTTTGCAAACTTCTAGACAGAAATTACTATGTTTAAATAATCACAGTGAAGGAGCGGACTGTTGCTTCCTGAGCCTAACACTTCAAATATTTCTCAACACCAGTATTCTGTAGACTCTTAAGCATTCCACCTCCAAATTTGACTAAAAGAATTCTGTATCTGTTGAAAGAGCTTTACCTGTGATTATAGAAGCAAATGTTTCCTTAACAATTCCGACATCCTGACAACACAAGACCTGATTTGTTTTTCTTTGGTTCCTTCAAGCACAGATTAGTCACAAATTTATTTCTGTATGACCTCCATTGTCTTTCACAGTTCTCACTTGGTTTCAAAAGCTTTGACCAGACTTAATTCTCCCCAGTATTCTCATATAATAAAGCTTGTTCGTCAAGATAAGAGATTTCAAGTTTGAAAGAATTTTTACTACTTTTTCTTTCCTAATTTTTTTATTTACAATGTGGTAAATACTCAAACAAGCATTTAGAAGACGTATTTAGATTGATAGCTACATTTTTAAGCATTTCAGGAAAATTAACAGAATTGTTATTAGTACTACTTTCCATGCACTTTGCAGTCTGAAGTACTTACAAAAATATTAAGAAGTGACTAATTGTTAAAGGAATTAGCCTTTCAAATGGGTTTTTTTTCAGGTACATAGTATTTATTGTGCAATTAGGCAATACTGTGTAGATTTCATAGTATTTTTGGTTTACTGAAGTACTGTTCAGATTATTTCAGTTAAATCCATGTTCTGTTGCATAATATAGGGAAAATAAATTTATGGAAGAATTATAACTTCTCTCCTTTCTTCTTCTTCAGAAATCTGTGGATTTTTGTCTCCAAGTTTACGGAATTTGATGCCAGAAAGCTGCACAAACTGTATAAACATGCAATCAAAAAACGCCAAGAGTCTCAAGTAATATATTTTATATATATATGTATATTTTAAGTTTTATAACTCTTCCATTATCTTTAAAGGATTATAAGGAACACAGAAATACAGTTCAAGTAGCATTTGTGTTTGTATCATTGCAGTATCTTTTGTTAGGATATTTTTCTAGTGTATCCAGATGAACTTTGGGATTTACCATTATGCTTTTGTACTTGTCTCTTTTAGCAACACAATGACCAGAATGTTAGTACCAATGTGAATACACATGTAATTAGAAATCCAGGTAAGAAACCTTAAGTATAACCTTAAGTATAATCTTGTGTTAGATATCTTAAGTTTTCATGTTTATTTCATTTCACATGTCTCCTAGGTCTGTTTTCCACACTGCTAAGTACCATAAAGAAAGGCTGATTAGCCAGACTTCACTGGTTTCACCAGTTTGCTGATGAAATCCAGCTGAGTGTAGACTGAAGCTGGCACTTAACAGGGTTATTTGACTGTCCTTTAGAAAAATTCAGAAACATTTTTTGTTTTAAATTTTGGGAAGGATGAGAGGTCTGCTCAAAACCTGTAAATTTCTTGGAAATTCTGTGCCTGTTTGCAGCTGTTGTAATGTCACTCCAGTGTAAGAAAGCAAGTTACTCCTTGCAGTCGTAGTTTGTCATTAGTTACATAGGCTGTCTTTTATTGTTGACAAAATCACTGGGTTTTTTCCTGTGTTAGCACACCTGCCTTCTCGTATGTAATACTTCTTTTTATCTGGTGTGATGGAACACTTCGAGTAAATTTTCATGGCCTTAAAATCAGCATCGCGTATTTTGGGAATACCACTGGAATTCTTTTGCTGACAAGGTGTACCTTTAAAACTGTTACCCATACAAAGTCCTTCCCTTCTTAGAGGGGAAGTTGCTGCCATTCTATCTAAAATTGCTCTGCTGGAGGCACCTCTATTCACTGCTCATTTGGACCACACTTTGCTTCATAGGCTGAATGCAGAGGTTGAGAAGTTCAGTTTCCAAGTCCTACACATCTACATTCCACCTTGCTTCCCTCTTTTAAGGTTTCTTTCCATTCACTGGCGTTAGTGCATTTGTCTTTCAACTGCTTAGACATTGTTTCATTTAAATCGTGTCACTTTCATACTCCTTTGCATCAGACAGGTAGCAGTGCTGTTTGAATTAGGTGAAGTAAAGACTTTATGAGACTTCCTTTTAACCTCTGCTTTATTAAACAGATGTGGAAAGACTGAAGGAGAATACAAACCACGATGACAGTAGCAGGGACAGTTACTCTTCTGACAGACATTTGTCACAATACCATGATCATCACAAAGACAGGCATCAGGGGGACACTTATAAGAAAAGCGACTCAAGGAAAAGGCCCTATTCAGCCTTCAGCAACGGAAAAGATCACAGAGAGTGGGATCACTACAAACAAGACAGCAGGTCAGTTTCTCAAGCAGTTTTGAAATCTGGTCAGAATTCCTTTCCTGTTTTTGTAGCAAGCACTGCACAGTCTCTTCTGAGTGATGCAAAGTTGCAACAGTGTCTCTAATGCCAGTCTGTCGATTTGACATAATTGTGGCTCTTAATGTGTTCAGTAACTCTAATATGAATAATTTCATATTTTATAGATACTACAGTGATATTAAACATAGAAAGTTAGATGACTACAGGAGCAGAGACCACAGGTCAAACCTGGAGGGAAGTTTAAAAGACAGTCGGGCTCATTCGGATCATCGTTCCCATTCAGACCACAGGATACATTTGGATCACCGTTCCACTTCCGAATACAGCCATCATAAATCACCTAGAGACTACAGGTATCACTCAGACTGGCAAATGGACCACAGAGCTTCGGGTAGTGGCCCAAGGTCGCCATTGGATCAGAGGTCTCCTTATGGTTCAAGATCTCCCCTAGGTCACAGATCTCCATTTGAACACTCATCAGATCACAAAAGTACACCTGAACATACATGGAGCAGCCGGAAAACATAACAAAGACTGACACTTGCTGGACCTTCTTTTAGCCATATACAGTAAACTAACACAGTAATTGCCTTACATGACTTGAAAGATACAGACGGGATATTCTATCAGTAGCAGTATTGTTACTTCTTTCCAGGATGCAAGGTCTATTATCCCAACAGAAGAAAAATATTTTTGTATTTAAAGTTTATGCTGCACTGTGCTGCAAATGCTGTGGCACTTTTTTTAAGAAATGGAAGATGTTTACTTTTACAGGGACCTCAACACTGCCCATTTCAGACTGGATCTTACTATAAAACTCTTCATGTCAAAGTGGTTTGAGGCTGATAATGTTTTAAGTTATGTTTGTAAACGAACTTTTAAACACTGACCTGTGCTCATATTTCAGGAGGGAATGGGGAGATTATTTTTTTTCTTAGTAAAGAACTCTCAAGGACTTTGTTCACTTTCCAAAGCTACTTGTTTACATTGTACACTGCGACCACCTTGCCGCTTTTCATCACAAGCTTGAATATTTAAATTCTGTACCTATAACTGTAAAATAGCCAGGATTTCTCCTGTTTGTGATCAGTTACAATGCCTTTTTACAAAACAAACAAACAAATAATAAAAAAAAGCAAAACACAAACAAATGGCTGTAAATTGTTGTAAATTTATTAAATGAGCTTTTCCCCCCCTCAGGCTTTTTTCGACTGTTCCTTTCCCCACCAACTCAGGCCTTCTTGTCACAAGTATGAAATAAAATCAGTGTACTTATATGTTTCAATAAAAGATCTTGATGGAGTCACTCCTCAGAATGTAAAAATGGGGAAAGGGAACATTTTATTCCACTTAGTGCTCCCTTTATTGGATACTTTAGAAACACGTTTTGGGGTTTTGTTTGGGTTTTTTTCCCTATTAACCTGTCAGTGTTGTGATTGTTTGTAATGAAATGGTAAGAAATACCCAGCTAAACTGTGCTCTGGAAAGCTTTTCAGGTGCATTGGTTTTAAAGGAGGAATGTTGAGTATCAGAAGACTTCAGTATCCAAATCAGTCAAAATTCATTGTAAATTCATTTGTGTTCCCTCTTCGACATGGGCAATAATGTCAAATGTGCTATGCAGCTAGTTAATATTTTAGAAGATTTGAATTATGACTTTATTGACAGAATTGTTACAATGCACACTGATTGTACATAGATAACTTCTATCTGACAAATTAAATTTAAACTAAAAGGACATGTGGGTCTCGTAGTTTTCTCCTATGTTTTTCTCTACAGTGTTACTTTTTCTCACATTTACCCATAAAAGCATTAAAAGTACTAAATTTTAATCCCTGTGACAAGTAGGGAGAATACCTAGCCTGGCATCATTTGGCAGGAGCTGTGTCTGTTGTTCTAGTTTTATTCCACTCTTGCAATGTTAAGCATTTTTTCCAGTTAGACAGGTTTGTATGAAAGGATCAACATAGAATCAAAAATCTGTCCATGGAGTATTTCTTAGATCTCAGTGTAGGCACATTAAGTGTTAAGCTCATTTAGTGTAGGCTGGGACTTGGTTAATTAGTGCTGCTTCATTTCTTAGCTCTTCATCATGACAGGGTCTAGAGGGTTTGAGTTGTTCTGCTTTCAAGCTTGATGGCTGCAGCAGTGTTTAGGCAGCAGAGTGGTGTCTGATAAGGTTGTGCACCTTCCACTTCCAGGGGGGAAAATCTAGAAGCGGGAGTATCTCTGATCCCTGCCCCAATTCTCCCTGCTCAGGAAGTGCTGTACAGATCCATCAGGAGAGCACAGACAGGGCATCCCACCAAGCCTACACCAGTTCAGCTGTTAGGGCACTGTGATCTCACTCACTGTGACCAGCCTCACTGTGGTTGGTCTGCAGATGTTTGCAGTGAAGATACCTCAGGTCTCTCAAATACTTGGTGGTTTTGATGATGTAGATCTTTGGGAATTAGTCTACTTAGGCTTTGTAACTTTTATTCAATCATATTTACAGATACACAAATCACATTTGCCTCCATTTAATTTTTCCCCTCTGTTTTCCATTAAATTGTAAGTATTGGAAAAGACAACGCAGAAAGAACCGTGTCTTGTCAATACCACCTAAGGAGTCTTTCTGCTGTGCCTTTTGCAGCCTGACTTGCCTATCTCACATTGGCCTTTTTAGCCACCAGCGCGCTTGTAGCAAATGTGGGTAGAGCCCTTCCCAAATCTTCATTTGCGAAGCCCAGCCATGATGATGATTGGAAGTTTGATAGTCCATTGCTTATGAGGCCTGTTGTGGTTTATCTTACTATTCAGTCCCATATCCTCTGCAAATGAGACATTTATCATTCAGTTGATGCACATAAATTTGATCCTTTGTTCATTTGTAATGAACAGTCTCCAAGCAGTGTGTCAAGTTCTGAAGCATCCATCAGATACTAGTGTTGCCTGTCTGTCAGAGGTTTTGGAAAGTAAGATTTCTGATGATTGCAAGAGAACTCCTCAGACAGCTGTTGATAAAAGATTATGGTGTCATCTACCACACATGGAAGTCTAAGATTTCCATCTTAATCCTGTTGCATATTTCTAGTCTACCATTCCCAGTACTACCTAAAAGAATAGATTGTTGTTCAGTCTGAAAAAGCACATTAAAAAACATAGTGCTGCTCTTAGTTTTAAGGAGAGGGAAATGCACGGTCAGGCTGCTGTTAGTTGTCAGGGGCTGTGATATGATGTGACCATCATTTGCCTGCTCGCAGCTGCTCTGTGTTTTCCCCATTTTGATTCTCAGTACAGATGTCCTGGTGTCTGAGGAGCACTCAGCTCCTGAGTCCTGAGAGCCTTTCACCACAATCAACAGGACTTGGAAAGGATTCAAGCACCAACCACAAGAGGAACCTGCAGGAACATGATCCTCCTACAAAAGGAGAGTGCCCTGACTTCCTGTGGTGGGTTCACCTTGGCTGAATGCCAGATGCCCACCCAGTTGCTCTATCCCTCCCCTTCCCAGCAGGACAGGGGAGAGAGTAAGGTGAGAAAAGAAAACACAAAACATGGGTTGTGATAAGGTAGTTTATATTTATGCAAAAAAGAAAGCAAAAGCATCTTGTGCGTGCACACAAAGCAGAAGCCAGCAGTTCATCTCTACTTCCCATAAGCAGCGATGGTCGGCCACTTCTCTGAGAAGCAGGGCTCCAGCATGTGTAACAGTTGTCAGCAGGCAGCCATCAGAGACAATAAATGCCTCTGATCCTGCTCCTTGCCTCAGCTTTTATATCTGGGTTGATGCCATATGGTCTGGAATATCCCCTTGGTCAGTTTGGGTCAGCTGGGCTACTCGTGTCCCCTCCCAGGATCTCGCCCTTGATTGAAGAAGGAATGTTACAGTGTTGGTGCTGTGCTCAGCAGAAGCCAAAACATGGGTGTGTTATCAACACTCCTCTAGCTACTGATGCAGAGCACGGCACTGTGAGGGCTACTATGGGGAAATAAATTCCTGCTCAGCCAGACCCACCACACCTCCCTTTGAGACACTGACTCCCTGATGAGTATCTTTGATGCCTGTCTTCCCTATTTCTGAATCTCGATTGGCTTGCTTTGTCCCTCTGTGATAGTTTGTCATCCACAAATGGATCTTGTCACTTCTACAGCTCTTGCTGTGTGGCTGCAGGATTCCACTTGCTTTATAAAATCCCAGTGAAGTACCCTGGTAGCAAGGCAGTTCTAAGGAGCTATTTCTATCTCCAGTGTTACGTTTAGTGTTGTCTTCAGTGGCAACAATTCTTTTTGGCAGAAAATTACCTCACCATTACTTGGAAAGATTGGCAAGACTGAAGACACTAACGGAGTTCGTCTTGATGAGACATTTTATTGCAACCTTCTCCATGATCAAGTTTTATTTGACCAACAAATTAATTAAATCCTGGCTTGTTTTTGTGTACTAAGCTGAAATAAAGTCCTTTACAAAAACAAATGCAGACTATCTCTTGCTTCCTTCTGTTAGAGAGTAGTAAGTCTTAAGATCAGTAATACCTGGTCATGAAACATCCACTTGTACTTAACAAGGTTTGTTTTACTGAACTGTGTTGGGACAGGTATGTAGTGCTGTCACTTTATGTCTGCATTCTTCTAACAAGCTGCTGTGGGTGCACCTGAAGTTTAAGTTTTGTTCTCAAAATTTTATGCTGAAGCTTTTATTTGTGAAACACTCCAGAAGCAGTAGCTAAGAAATACAATTGTGTGAGACACTGATAGCAGCAGAATGAAGAGGAGGTTCATGGAATTGGTTTTTTTTTTTCTCTTGTAGTCCAATTACTAAAGATATTTAAGTTGAGAACACCTGAGTAATGGGGAGTACCTTCTGGTCCACCCATCCTTATGCTCTCAGAGATTGAATTCTCATTTTGGTGAGGATTTTGGAAACCCAGGCAAACTACTCCTCCCCAAAATCAACCACAGGAAATTTTAGAGAATAGAAAAGGAAGACAATACAGCAGAAAAGTCATTCATATAATGTATCTATGATTCTTCAAAGCACAGTGCATTCTTGGGAAATGCTTAATGAAGAGGTCTTATCTGGTTTAAGTTCATACAGCTAAAATAGGGGCTTACTGGATTACCTGCTAGTCTAAAAGTCATGTAGAGTGATGAAAGTGAGAAAGAGAAGGTGAGATGTGCTGTTAACAAGGAGCTGGCAAAATTGCTAGAACAGATAAAACCAGTGTGTCCCAGAGCATGGAGGTTTAATACAGATGCTGCTTAATGGTGCATTTAGCCCTTTTTTTTTGACAGTTTTTAGATCATCCAAGTAGTTTCATGGTGGATTAAATACTGCAATCAAAAAGTTGTTGTCCCAGGAGCAGCTACAGTCAAAGCACATTTCATGAGCTTTATGGAAAGTGAGATGAAAAACACATAATTATTGAAGACAGGAAATTGCCCATTCAAGACTTTTGAGATATTTTAAAGTATAAATTTTAGATCTAGACTGAGTTTGTGCACTAAGGCTCAAGTCCAAAGAGCACATTTGGACATTATTATTACCATTTATTTGCTAAAACTAAGTATGTTATATGACACAGTTTTTTCATCAAGCACAGTTTTAAGTCTGTCTTCTCCAAAAATAAACATCCAGAAATCCTGTCAGAAAATCATATACCACTGATCACATATGAGAAAGTAATCAGAGAGTTTTTATTTCTGCAGTACTCTCAGACTTTCACTGAGTTTTATTTGCAACAGAGTTAGTATTTGCTGAAGTAACTGGAGCATTTGCAAAATAATCTCCTCACTCATCACTTAAAATTAGCCACTGGTTTTGGTTTGCAGAAATTCTAGTATTGGTAAGTGACTACCTTTATCGTATAGATCAAATGTTATTTTAACATTCCTTTTAATCACAGAGGAGCAAAAAGGACTTCAAAGCTCTGATTTTTGTAAGCATATTAGAACAGCATTCTTTTCCATTCTTGGAACTGTGAAACGTGGTTGATGTCTGAGCACCACATACAACTACCATGGAACCGAGTACCCCTAATAGAACTGTTAGAGGTCCACAGCCTCAAGTGCCTTTCAGTTCTTTTGTCTGGAACTAACTGCTCCATCTCTCTGGTACTGCTTGCAAAGGAGTTGTTAATATGAGAGATAGATTTCTGTTTTAAATTTTTCACTAAATTTGACTTGGGAGGGTTGACAATATTCTTCCTGTAATGAAATCTACAGGTGAATTCTCTATCCAGAACAGAATAAGCAGGAGGTCAGTTTTGAAAGCTCTCAAACAGAAAATTGTATTTTGCCTTGCTGAACTTCAAAACTATCACATCTAGAAGGGTAAGGTCTAACTCAATCTTTTTCTTGGCATGAAAGGGCTGGGGAATTATTTCCCAAGATCTTAAGGGTTCAATAAATCATGTCAAATTCCAAATAAATACATCTGAAGAGTTAGGGTGCAGTTATTCATTAACCATAATGCCAGAGGGAAACATGCACAGGAAGGCGATACTCCGTGAGCTTTAATGAAAACAAAAACACACACAAAGCACAGCATTCTCTAGTTTGGTGGTTTAAAACTGTGCTCTTCCCTTCAAATGTATTGCACTGGGACAGTCACAGGTAGATGCCTGGAGTGTACATCAGTGAGCTAGTACAACAGATCACCCTGTGGGACCTCCATATGCTAGTATGATCTGGACAAGTTTTTAAAATACAAATTTTACCTGGTATGTTTTCTTTGACAGTGCAGCCTTCCTCATCTTGTTTTGAATGAATTAATTTACTCTTATCAGTGAACATGAACTTATCAGAAAAGCACCATATGCTCAGCTGTGACAGTTTTCAAGGATGTAACCTCAGACAGTCATAGATGACTGTCCTTCTGCATTATCAAAATTCCAGAGAAACTCCATAAATGTGAGTGCAAGCGGGACAAAACCTAACCTTGTCACAGTGGGAGAGGATGTGAAGTTTAAAGAGTTTTTATTATTTCAAGTGCCACTACTGAACACAAGAAAGTGTGATGTGTCTTAAAGCATCGACTTACTTGTAAACTACCCAATTTGCTTTAAAAATTTTGAGTGTGTTATCTGTACTTGTAAGGATCACTCATAATTTGGTGGAAAAAATATTGATAGGGACATCACAACCAGACCTTATTATTAGAACCACAACCTATATTTTCATAATTAAAAAAAAGACATTGTCCTTAATTTGAAATTTGCCTACATTTACTGTGAGTCAAGTTAGTTTTCCATTCATAACCTAAAGGCCTAAAATATGGGTTTGTAGTAATAACATACTGAATAAACAGATGGACTGACAGTCTACCATTTCTTTACAAAAATCCATGTTTTCAATAAATACACAAAAAATTCAAAACCAAGGCAAGAATATTTTTAATTACAGTATTTTCACTTCCCTCCCATAAATTTAAGAATGACTTGACATTTGCATAATTGCAAAACAAATCACTTAAAAGTTAGGAGATTACAGAACAAAGTTTGCTTTCAGAATCTTAATTTAGACCCCTCTCTGCAATTCTTACAATGCAACTTCAATGACAGTACCCCAAACTATTTTTTCTAGGGAAGCCCACTTCATCTGCTGCACTGAGTACATCACGACAGTACACTGCACAGAGTGCATGAAATAAATTCAGTATCTATTTCATAATTATTCAGTGTATGATCATGGGTAGGTCTCACCCAATTGGTGATTTCCAGCCAATGCAGGGATATCACATCTCCATTTTTGTGCCAACTCCAGTGCTTTTGTGGTTACTCCAGGTCTTCCACCCAGGGGTGCAAATGTGCCACAGTACCAGCTGGTTTAGGTGTTGTTAGCTTTTTGCTTATCAATTAAGAATTTTAATGAGACGGTAAGGCACTGTCTGTTTACATCAAATATTCTGTATTACATAAAAAATAATTGCTCTCCAGTAAAACTTGACAAAAATTACTGTACTTATTGAATGGAGTTAAGTGGAATGTGGCTGAAAAGAGAGGTTCTGGTGGATTATCCTCATTTCTTCTTCATGATTATTTCTTCCCTGCATATGTGTCACCAAGAAACAGCCATATAGAAGTTATTATATATTCTTGTAAGTTTCAGTCTCTTAAACACTTTACTATTTCTATGGCCACTTTTTAGATACCAACTGCTCTTGGTTTTGCCTTTTAATGTGATCTTAGAAAGCTAAAATTGAAGAGGTTTTTATGAGTGAGCAGCAGGCATTACACTGTTTTCTAATCAGAAAGTACTTCTTGAAGTGCAAGATGTTTATTTACAAAGCTCAGATTCATTTTGCTTTGTAAATTCACTTTTTTCTTTGTCTGATTTGCTTTCTGTTCTCCTT
This sequence comes from Manacus candei, assembly GCF_025592945.1. NCBI lineage: Eukaryota > Metazoa > Chordata > Aves > Passeriformes > Pipridae > Manacus > Manacus candei. Next base: position 2,666,398 of record NW_026138064.1, on the reverse strand, counting down.
TGCTATTCAGCCTTCTCATATGATAGAGATACATTCTTATAATAAGGATTCCATTCCATCTTGAGTAGAAGATGGGGTGGGGAGAGGAGGAATGTTACTTCTCTTGTCAGATATTCAGAGGAGCAGTTAGAGTCACTGGAAAGGAGTTGCACTTCCAAATGTGTTGAACAGCAAGTGAGCTGCTGAAATGCTTCCCTTGGACAATTCAGAGCATGGTTTCTTCTTTGAGACTGTGTGACTGTGACAGCTTAATGCCTAAATGGTTAAAAGAAATCTACTTGCAAATGTTTGCATGGGCTGTGATATGTAAAAAAATAAGTACTGATTTCTCTAAACTTACTAGCAATGGTCAGTAATTTCAAAGAATACAGTACCCTGAAAGCTTTTAATATGGATGATTTCTTTCCCCAAAACATTGTTAATATTCAACTGTTTATTAATGTTAAATCTGTAATGATTAACCATGAGATTATTTGTATTAATTTTCAGCTTTGTGAATAGTAAAATTTCACACATCAAATTTTCATGTTTCCTATGGTCTGTGTATTTCTCTCAAACCTAATTCAGATGTAAAATATGTATGTTAACTGTATCTTGAGCTCCAGAACGGAGAAACATTCTTGCAATGAATCAAAAAACTAACAATTTAAGAACTAGGTGGTTGGTACAATTAGTTTCAGATCTTTCTAGACTATGAAGTGAGTCCCACTGACAGAACATCTAAAATGACCATTATAGCACAAATACAAAGAGATCATTATGGCTATTTCTGATGTACTTTATTGATTAATATTTCAGGTAAAGTTTACAACATCAGAAAGAGGGACAAGAACAGAAGAGCAAAGAATAACGTAATCTAAGAGAAGACCTTTAAGATCAATGTTGCAGCTGGTGGATAAAGAAAGTGAAACTTTCATCATGTGTTTGGTTAATACTGCAATAGAATTACAGAACCATTAGGGTATATGAAAAAGAGCAAAGCAAACAGATTACAAGAGCAAAGGAGAGTATTTCCAGCAATGCACCAATCTTAATTACAGTCCAGGACAGTGCTTCTAAGTCTTGTTAACCTGTGCCTGACCTTGGGCAATCATATCTCCGAACTGTAGCAGTAAGGGATATGTCAGCTTGACTCAGGAGCCTGCACCGGAGGATGGAGGCAAAGTCCGTGCACACATCCAGGTGTGGGAAATGCAGACTCACAGGGGGCAAAGACTGGAGGGTATCCTGCCCCACCTGCAGATCTGTACTACAGAAGAGATTCAGAGCCCTGGTAGCAGATAAGGGGCTGGGATATCACCACCTGATGACACTGCCACATCTGGCAGCCTGTGAGCCTCTGGCAGCAGCAGCTAGGGGGAGATGGGAAGTGAGAGCAAAGAGGAACTGCCTGTGGTGGGCAGAGGTCCTGGTGACCAGACTGACCCAGGTCTAAAGAGGTTTGCTGCTTCACATGGGTTCTGTGGGGAGGCTGCCAAGGCTTCTCTGGTTCTTGGCCAACTCAAGCACCACCCATGTGGCCAGGGGGGACCTGGAGCAGAACAAGAATGTCTGTGTCGCTCTGGAGGTGAGGACCAAGGGCACCAGGGTCCTGTGGTGCCATTTGTCAGCAAAAGGAGGAATTTGAGGAGCGGACAGATCCTGTGGATCAACAGCCACTTTTGCAGCTGGTCTCAGAGGCTTCAGCTTTTATGACCACCAGGCCATTTTGAAGATAAGGATGGATAATTGGTCCTACGTGACTTGACTGTGGCAGAACAGCTTCTCATATCTGTCAAGCCTAGTGAGAAGAGCTTCGAATTAGGAACAGCAAGGAGGGGGAGATGATGATCCACCATCAAGAGAGGTAGTTGTGACATGGATTCACAAGCAAAGGTCTCAGAGTGATGTGGACAAGAGAGACCTTGCAGCCAGCAAAACAGGGCATACGGCTAGCCCCACACAAATAAGGATGTGCAAAGAGGACTGAATGATGGTGGAAGTTTTCACCCCCTTTCCGGAAAATCATGACTGGGTACCTCTCTACATGCACAGAGCATGCAGTCACTACAGACTTCATCTGATTGCCATGGCTTTTCAACAGCTTAGCAACATCTGCCAGCTCCCTCAGGATCTTGGGATGCATCTCATCATGTCCCATGGATTTGTGGATGTTCAAAATCAAGGCTCATGTGCAAAAACTGGGGTTTGTAAATTTGCAGGGGCTATAGCCTTTGGCAAGGGTTTTCTTGATATAACCCCAGAAACAGAATAGGCATTATCCATGTGTATAAGGTTATGTTATGGATTTTTTTCTGTCTAGGTAGAAAATCTGTAAGAGTTGGAAAGTGAAAATGCAAAGCTCTGTTAACTTCAAAATGAAATGTGAATTTCTTCTTGTGGCTGCATATTTGCTTGCTTGAATTACATTCTATGGGTGGCAGAGTGGGAAGGCATTGCTGAATAGCTATAGATGGAATGGTAACTTCAACTCCGCTTCCTCCTCACTGTAAGGAAGTTATGAGAAGTGTTTTGTGTCTTTATAGAAAAATGCAGCTAATGGTGAGTGCTATAGGCTTGAAACAAAACTTTTGAGGTCACAGGCAGGGGAAAGAGCTTCCTCAAAATTCAGGGATTCAGCCAAAGCTGATACACAATACTCTAATCCCTATATTCAAAGCTATGTGTAAGGATGAAATAAATGAAGAATGGAAGCATTGTATTCCTCCTTCGTGAGTGGGTAGACTGAATGCTGGTTCTATGGGTAAAGAAGAGATGAAAAGGCAAGATGGAGAAATTCCTACTTGTCTTAGTGTGTCTAAATCACCAAATAGTCACTCTAGCACATTAGAAGATTATATCCAGAGATTAAAAATAAAGGAGACTCTCTATGTACATAGTGACCCATATGCACATTTAATAAAGAACCCCCCACTGAGGGGAAATTACCTTAAAAACCCCAACAAACAAATACTTACATTGTTACCTAGGGAAGTTCCATTACTGACTGTTTAGATAACCCTTATTGTCCACAATTAGACTGCAATTAACAGCTCTTTGTTTAAGGTAAGTACTCCACCAGAGGCCAATGTATTGCCATTTAACCGGCATTTTAAATAGTCAGTAAAAATATTTTCTGAGCAAAGCTGAAACAGGGAGGGCTTTTACTTCTTGCCATTAGATAATTCATTCACTTATAAAGGACCTGGTTTTAGATTGTAGGGCTGTGAGGTTTGATTGTTTTTTTACCCAGAGAGGTATTACATATAATGTTGATTTTAAGAATTTGCATTATAATTGTTAGCACTACCAGACAAGACTTAAGACTGAAAGAGCTGGTAATGTTTTCACTTTTGAAGTCAACCTCCTTATTACACTCTCCCTCTTTGCTTTTGATTCACATCTCTGACTGGATGAAATGGATCTTTCCTGGTGGAACTAAATGGGAAGAAATGTTTCAGAAGATCATGTAACACACTCCAGCTGCTGACAGTGGTTTCCTCTGGTTGAGCCAGTGTAGAAATAACTCAAAGAAACAGAAGTAGAGATTTCTTACTACACTTCTGCTCCCATCAGACAATGTACAAGCAATATCCTAACACTTTTTTCAAGAAAGCTCTATTTGTCTTGCTTTTCTGATTTTTACTAGAGTCTAAACCCCGAACTAGAAAGTGTTTCCACTTGTACAGGCCCTCTGCTTGTGTCAGTGAATCAGCCACATCAGGACTGCCAACCATACAAAACAATGCACCCAACAAAAGTCAAAAAGTAATCAATAGTCTGTCAAGAAGATCTGCTGACAAAGAAGAAACTCTTAGCACTTCTGTCAACGAATATGCATGTGGAAAACTTTCAAGGACTCACACACAGAGGGTAATCCCTGAAGGACTTGATATGTTTTGACTGAGGAGCCTTGACTAGCTGTGGAGAAAGGGCAGACTGATTGCACAGACACATCTGAATTGATTTTTCAGCAATTATTCTTATTATAGAGGAATATCTGTATCTGATTTCCCAATGGGACTAATTATTGATCTCTTTACCGTAATAAAGGCCACTTCATTTGCAAGAAGAGGTAAGACTTGTGACTTCTTTTTTACGTAAGTATTGAAAAAAAAAATGGTGGCATTCCAAAGATCTCAAACACTACTGTGCAAGCCACATTTTAATGATTAGGGAGGGCCTTTTTACAGAATTTATCATTGCTGAAGGATTGTAAAATTACTCAATGAAAAAAAAAATGTTTTTCAAAAAGCCTACCCTGGTAACAATTCTCTCTCATGCCTTCGGATCAACTTATTTTTAAGGGAATCAGTTCACTGTGTTTTCAGGAGGCTGGGGAGTGATGACTGGCAGCACCTGAAGAAGTAAGAACTAGATGAAGGCAGGTCATGCCAAACCACTGGCACTACATATAGGTCAGGGACAAGGGATAAGAGATGGCATCACAAACAGTGATGTACCTCACTTTTTAACTTGCCCTATCCACCACAAGGGTAGCCACCATTAGGCTCCCTCTACAGAGAGGCAGGGTTATGGAAAGAGTTATTTCTCCAATGCATCCCACCTACAGGAAGTGGGAGGGGTGTGTTTCAAACCTAACACACCCTTTGAAGGCAGGTCTCATACACTTCCAAGACTAGTACGAAAAAGCATTTTTCCTGAGAAAGGATAGCAGATGGATCTAGCCAGATAAAAGCTGATAAACCCAGTAGGATAAAGATTACAGTCACCTGAGAAGGCAAGAAACCTTGTTTACACATCTTCATTACACAATTTGGAGTGGGGATTCAAACACACACTATCTCTTACTTTCTAGTCAAACACATTAACAATTTGGCTGCAGGGTATTTAAGGTTTTGGCAACCTCAGCTGTTGAAATTTTTGCTTTCTGTAAAACACTTGCATGGTAATGGCAGCACAGGACACCAAAGAACAGCCTAAAAGATAAAACACTCTAATTAGAAAATACAGCCCTTGCTCCTATGCAGCCTTTTTCTATACTTTGCACCATTCAAAGTATAGAATATATCACAGAAAAAGTAAACAGTCTGGCATTGAAAGGCCAAAATTAAGATCAGAAGCCTTACCACTAAGACTTTACCCACTCAGTTTCTCTCCTTTGTCCCAACTTCAGCTTTTTTTTTCTTTTCTGGCCTTCCCCTGCCTCGCGCAAACCTGCCTTGGGAGGGGAGAAGGGGCCAAGACAGCAAGGAAGGGAGGGCTTTGTTGCCTTATTCAGGTCTGCTTTCAAGAGAATCAAAGAGTACAGGCCAGGCCCAGGTCTGCTGTGAGGCTTTCGGAGGCCAAGGTGCATCCATCAGATAGGCCTGGGAGACAGATGGGGTGCTATGCAGCAAGTGTTGGATCAGCTGGCTTGTCTCGAGCAAGCAGATTGTCGCTGGATACAAACCTAGGCTGGAATTTAAAATGTACCCATCAGGGCTAGACTAATTTCATTTTAAAATAGCTGTCTGGGCTTCCCCCTCTATAGAAAAATAGCAGTAGGCATCTCCAGAAGGCAATTCAACCCAACCTACAATATTGCTATTTACTTCACTGAATACGGAGAAGGCTTACGTGTTTAGTTTACCTAATTTAGATGAAATACCTCTCAATCACTAAAGTATGCCTCGTCTCCTTTAAGGCAACTAAGACCTTGTTTGGATAAAGCTATCCCTTGGTAACACCACAGAATGGCACTATTCCATAATAGCTCCCAGCTGTTAGTCTCACCAGATGTGAAAGACCAAGACAGAAGAGGAGTTTCAACTTGCCTCTCCCAAACTCCAGCAGAGTGCTTCACACCACTACAGTCTAAATAACTTACCATTATCTGCCAAACACGAGTGAGCAGGTCAGGTGACTGCCAAAAAAGTCTCACAAGTAAACCAGACAAATGAACAACATTTAAATCTGACTAGTGTGCAGATACAAACTCAAGACCGCATTTGTTTCCTCTGCTCAGCAGCAAAATGCAGATTCCTTGAGAGGCTTTACTGGACTAAGAAGGAAAGCAGAGATCCTAAAGAAATATCTGGGTTCAAGCTGAAACTGTGTGTCTCAATTTCAGATTTAAATGCTTGGCACACCAAACATACATATAAAATCTTTCATAGATCCAGCCCTCAGCACATACTAGAATCAATGACATGTACATATTTTGTGTATTTAATGGAGTATTTGTCTACTGTTGGAGTGTAGATAAAAGTGGAAATTAAGCTTTAAAACTAGTGTAATCATGAAAATAATCCCTGTAAATGTTATAGGCACTCCACATACGACACAATGTCCTTTTTATATCTAGCTATGAGTTCTGATACGCAGCCCAGCACAAAGACTGTAATCAATCTTACTGTTCACAGTTGTTTACTATCAGCAGCTTTTAATTTCAATGAACTTTAGTTTACAAAGATAAAGAATTCAGAATCAGATCAGATGCAATTGTTCTACATCAGCATCACAAATTTACCTGCATACTTGTACTTGATCCGTGGCTATTTTGCTCTCCACAAGATGATAACTAATAACAATGATAAAATCTAATGAACAACACTGATCCCCACAATTCTTGTTTGTTTTGAATACATCTGGAGAGAAGTAGCAGCACAACACAGAGAACATTTATCTTGTAAAAAACACCTTTTAAAAAAAAGGGAATCATTACTAGTCCTGTTTGGACATCGTGTAGATAGCAGTCTGTAATAACCGGAATAGGGAAAGACAGAAAAGAATTCGTACCAGTCAAGATACAGATGGGAATTAAATAACCTAAGCATGAAAATTTCAGTAAAACACCACAGCTGTACTTACATGAAGAAAACAAATGCAAGATCGTAAACTGTTCTGTGTGTCTGTCAAAACAGAAGAAAGACACAAGACTCCTGGGCTTTTTTTCAAAACATGTCCACTAATGAAACTCTCATTAGACAGTACAAAGCTTGCAACATTGCTTGCTTCACTTTGCAGTGTATATAAGTAAATAAGCACTTGCACAGCCTCAAAACTCATAAAACAAATGCATGGTAACCATAATGCCAAGGTAAGAAAATGTAAATAGTTGATGATCTATTTTCTGGCAGTACAGCAGCAGTCTGAAAGGAAATGCAATACTGAAGGGCTGTAACTTGACCATAAGAACAAAAGCCAGGTTGTTCTCTCAGGTTGCGTTCCACTTAACAGATGCTCTATACAGATTTTTCTTCCAGTCAGGAAATAAAAAAGTATTTTTGGTTTGACAGGCAGTTAAGCCTATTATTTCCTTTCATAATACCCTTGTTTAGGAGTCTTCTGTACATACAAAATGAAGGATTAAGCACACGGTCTCTGCTCAGTCCTGCAACATGCTTCCTATAGAAGTTGCCAGACTCCACAACTACAGAGAACCATCATCAGCCGTTGTTAGCATATGGTTAGGAAACACTCTGGTTAAGAAGATACTTAAAAAACTGTTTTGGATAAGCCACTAATATCCAAGGCATTGCCTAGCTTGTTGAAGACAAAGGCAAACAACATGTAGTGTCAGTAACAGCTGACAGGCTGTGGCACTAAAATACTGATAAACATGTTACACTGCCTTCTGCAGAGCTTGTGGTGATAGATCAACACCTGGGAGAGTGAATCCTTGCAGGTATGACAGCTGCCTTCTGTGTACAGTAAACATATATATATTTAAAGCTCCCTTTGCTTTCTACAGCAATTTCCACAGATCATTTTGCTGATATATTTACCACATAAGATTGTTCCTCACACAGCTCAAATCCTAGCTGTAACACGAGCTTAGCAAAGTAACATTCAAAGTCGTCACTTTTAGGTCTGTCTTGGTATGTATCTGACTTTTGGCACTTTCAATTTACCTTCACACTGTGTGATTAGCCCTGCAGATGAAATATTATAGCTTCCATATATACTTAGCAGGTCATCCTGTTCTGTAATTTTATGGACTCTTCTATATAATTTTTTCTTCCAACTTCACCATCTCTTCTTTAGTTTTATGGCAAATAATTTTCTATTCCAGGGTTCTTCTGGTCTGAGAGTTCTCCAATAACTTAAAAAGAGGATTTTTATAACACCTCTCAGGAGGAATGCAGAAGTAACACAGATAACTGTGCTAAAGCTCTTCTAAGTATCTCCACAAACATTGCAAAGGAACTGTACAACTGGTATCCTGAGGGGATGGTTCCTGCTCTTGGTTCCTCACACACTACCTCTTTAATAAACTGGCCTGGTTTACAGCTGCTGGTCATAAATTTAACTACACATCTTATTTAGTAGAGGGAAAACAACCATCTGCAAGAAGTATAAGAACTGTATTCAGCACATTCCTATCCAATATCCTATCCATCCTATTTGGCTAGGAGACAAACAGCCTTTATTTATAAATTGCCTGCCCAGTATGTGGCCTACATCCCCAATTTCTCTGCACCCCACCAGGGGTCACACCACATTACTGACGTTCCTCAGCAGGGCAGGCAACTATTCTTCTACTGTAATAATTCAAAATATTTATACACTGCATAGCCACTCTTTCACATACACACATATACTTACTGGTATACTGATGAACCACATCTAAAATGTTTTGCAAAGACTGACACACTGTGGGGTTTCCAAGCATGAAAAAAATATAAATCTGTAGGCTTCTAAAAGACAGACAACTGGAGGGCCTGTGAAAAAAAGCAAGCGTTCCCTTTAAGTTTAAGCTCTCTCCAGAGACCATTCACTAGCTTCAAAATATCCACGTTTGGCATTAAGTAAAGCTCTCTTGGAAAAACCCACAAGTTAATTCAATTTAAAAAAATGTGTTAAACCAAGTAGTACTTAGAGGGAGCACTGAGTATTTTATGTGTAATACACAGTTACTCAGATACACACTTAAATATTTAATATGTAAAAAATAAAGTGCTCTCTATCAGGTCCCAGTGCAGGGACATTATAAAACATTTCAACAACTGTAAAACAAATAGATACAAAGAACACTGCATCAAACATATATGAAAACAGTTAACACAATATGTACAATCTGGTGGGTGTCCCAAGACAAAACATCCCTTCATATACATGGTATATACATATATACTCCTCTTTACTCAATATATTATGACAATATATATTTCAAAACTTTGTTTACAGACAAAAAAAAACAAACTACAAAAACACAACAAGGATAAAGGACACGAGTCCAAGATGGACAAAGAATTTGCTATCCCTGCCCACAACACCAGCTCTGCTCCTGGGAAAGATATGCCAGTGCTCTTTTCTGGGATGCAGCGCCTCCACATCCTGCAAGGCACTGTGAGCAGCAGCTGTGAAGTTGGCATCACCTGTAGTGAGCAGGTCAAATACACATGAGTAAAAATAGATGTCCTTCACCAGCATCTTCTCATGGCATTTGGTGGTGGCGGTTTCCAGTGTGTACCCTGATCGGGGATGGGCAGCACTGCCCTGAGGAAGCAATTTGCTCATCACAGGCAACGGCAAGTGACCGCTGTCATCAATGCGTTCGCTGGAGGGGCAGCCGTTGACACAGAGCTGCAGGTCCTGGCCCTCCTCGTAGGCCATGACCAGCTCCCGAGGCATTTGGATGGCCAGCGTCAGGTAGTGTCCGAGCTGCCGCACATACACCGTGGTCCCGATGTGCCGGGCGTGCATCTCGATGTACTTCCCACTGACCTTCTCCACGATGTTCAAGCTCCTGGTGTTCCCATCACCTCCACTCGTTGTACCATCCACAAAAGCTGCAGGCAAGTCATCAGTCACCGCTTGATACACTTTCTGTTCTGTACAGTCTTGGTATGATTTAAAGATAATAGTTATCTGGAGGGGAAGGGGGAAAAAAAAAGCAAAGTTATTGGAAAAAAAACATTATCTCAACCCCTTTTCCATTTTGCAGCTGAATATGTCTGGGACTGACCACTACCTCAGAGCCTGGTAGTTGTCCACAAGTCACGTCTTAAAGGAAAACAGACTGTACACATGCTTAAAGTAATATTTTACCAATTGTTAGATGCGTTCTTAGGTTGTCCTGGAAGAAGGACTAGTAACATGTGGCAACAGCTGTGATGTCTGGAAAGGAAAAGGCTTTCTATTTAATTAGGTATCAGAACTCCCTCCTGCCTGATAGTTTTTTAAAGCTCTGGAATGCCTCCTGCAATGACAGAGAAGTGTAAGTGCCAAGTAATTCCCACAATGTTGGCCACTGTGGCAAAACCAGAATGAGACTGTGCCAAATCACGGAAAGGTACAATCACGACCAGGAAGAACAACTAGTATCAGTTAACCAGTACACTTCTGCACAACAGCTTTTGTCTCCTGCCCCTCTGTTTTGAAGTAAGCGCTAGAGGTTCAAAAAGAGCCAATTACAGACAATTCAGATAAAACCTCTACCCTCATTAGCCTCACCTCTCCATATTACTTGTATAAAACAAAAGTCTCCCCATCTCCCTCCTCCCATTGCAACCGTTTCTCCTGTGGAGTGTGCAGACTTCTTACTGCAATAAGAGTATTACATTTATTTTCACTGTTTGGCTTGTCCCAGGTGGCTGATGCTCTGTCCGTCTTTCTGTCTCACAACACAGATGATACTTCCTATTTTGGTTTTGTATGTTCCCACTGGTGAAGACTGTATTTTTCCAATGGTTTTTCCTTCTGTCAATCAGTTACACAGCTTGAGTTGTATCAGCTATATAGCTTAAGACCACCTGTAGTCAAGTCGTTTAGTAAACTGATGTCTGTGGACCACAGCTAAGCTGTGGAATGCCTACATTCAAAATCCAGAAAACACACAAGGGCCCTCACCGCTGTAAAGACAACCTCACAACTCTGTGCTTAGTAAAGTAACCTCGGCAACTCAGAGAAGAGAAACCTGAGATCTCTCAAGGAATTAGTATTTCTGCATATAATCCAGACCTTCATGCAGTAAATCTGGTCTTTTATTTTGTATAATGCAGTTTTGATGAAAAAGACTTCTATCTCCACCTGCTCAGACAAAGAAGCATTCCTCTTTCCTTGAGCACATTTATATTGCTCTGCAAGGAGAGAATGATTTACACATCTTGAGAAGCAAAGCTCTAAGTCTGTGCAGCACCTGAAGAAGCCTGAAGTCAAAAAGGGTTAATTGTTTTAATGAGACACAGAACTGGCTGCTGGATAAAAACATTTAACCAAGGCACCTGGCAAAATTTATCAGCAAGCAGCCACCAAACTGTTCTCTCCAAAACCCCCTCCTCTGCAACAATGAAATGCACACAATTTCAGATACACAGAGGGAGAAGAGAAGCCTGCACCCTAACTCAAGATTAGCAATAACATTACATGGTGAATGAGAGCTGAATGACTACAAAATGAATAAAGGCCTCCATATAGGCTGCAAGAACACTCCAGAGAATCAAGAGATTATTAAGACTTTCCAAGGACATACTTGTATTTAAACACTGCAGCTCAAGACATTAGTTTTGAATATTGTGTTGTATGTCACATGACATCCATCTAATCCATAGGCTAGATTAGTAAAACCAGAGTTCTGCATAGTCTTTCCCTTATCACATACTCCTACCTCAATATCATGCCCTGGTATTAAGAGATACTCCAGAGCTTGTTGCAAAGGGAGATAAAGCAAATTTCCTTACAAAGCTTTAATCTAAGTTCTTAAGGTAACAGAAAGCACTAGAAAGTGAAAAATTATTTCAAACAAATTTAACGTGTGTTACATGTGTCTATGTACCTACAGCACTTTTTACACTCTGGCTGGGTTGCAAGAATATCTCCACAAAACTGCTTATGGGGTACTGTTTACAGACTAGAGACTAGCTGCCCTTTCTAAACCTAGGACTGAAAAATCCAAATACCAGATGAAGAAAGACTTTTGAAAGTACTGGTATCTCAGCCTTGTTCTGTGGTCACATACAGAGCTCTTCTGCAGTGAGGAACTCTGAAAGATGAATACAAAGGTTTGCAGAGACTTACCTGAAGATACAGGAAACAAACATCAGCTATAGTAAGAGTACTAAATCAAAAACAAACAACACACACATCCAATCTGCACATTTCATTTTGGACTTCATCCTCCCACTGCTACTGGTACCAGTACTGATGAGTGCACTGATCACAAAAATTTTCTAAATTCCACTGCACATCCAAGGCCTTTCAAACATGGTGTTACTGAGATGTCAAACTGCAGTTTCTAGATGACCTTAATGTATTTGTTAATGGTGCCTGGCTTTTGTGCCTTAAACAAAATCAAGACTTTCAACTCTGAGTTCTTGTACTGGTCTTCCCTAGTGCTATAATGCAATCACAGTGCTGTAGGTATCCCTATATGTTGCTATTTTACTATGCATTTAATAGAATCCTAGAATTGTTCAGGTTGAAGAAGACCTTTAAGATCATGGACTCCAACCATTAATGTAGCACTGCCAAGCTTGGGAAAGAGTGAGAGTGGAAAACAGCCCAGCAGAAAAGGACCTAGGGGCACTGGTTGACAGCTGTCTGTACATGAACTGCTGTGTGCCTAGGTGGCCAAGAAGGCCAAGGGCATCCTGGCTTGGATCAGCAGTAGTGTGGGAGCAGGATCACAGCAGTGATTGTTCCCCTGTATTGGGCAGCAGTGAGGCTACACCTCAAGCATCATGTTCAGTTTTGGGCCCCTCATGTGCAGAAAGACACTGAGGTGCTGGAGTGTGTCCAGAGAAGGGCAACAGAGCTGGGGAAGGATCTGAGCACAGGTCCTACAAGGAATGTCTGAGGGAGCTGGGGCTGCTCAGCTTGGAGAAAGGGAGGTTCAGGGATAATCTTATCACTCTCAACAGGCACCTGAAGGGAGGCTGTAGACAGGGGGGTATCATCCTCTCAAGTAGCAAGTGACGTGGTAAGAGGAAATGGCCACAAGCTGCACAAGAGAGGTTCAGATTAGGGAAAGTTTCTTCACTGAAAAAGAGTTGTCAAGCATTGAAACTGGCTGCCCAGCCTCTTGAGTCATCATCCTCAAAAATGTTTAAAAGGCATGTGGCACTCAAGGACCGAGTTTAGCTGTGGAATTCACAGAGTCAGGTTTGTGACTGGACTCAATGGTCTTAACGGCCTTTTCCAACCTAAATGATTCTATGATATCCTCCAACAAAACTGTAGTATGTACTACTTCTGAGAAAGACAAATTCATCTCCACCTTAGGCAATATGTCCACAAAGATAAAAAGAATAATGACACATAACCAGACATCTGATGCTCCTACTTAAAAAAACAACGGAAAGGTTGGAGATAAACATTTTAATATTACTTGCAGGAGACTAAGTACACTGTGATCACTTTGCAATGATTTCCTGCAAAAATAGAAACCGTGCTACAAAAGCAGTAAAAAGTTTGGTGTTTTTTTTCCTTCTCTATGTCCTTACATTCACACTCTCACCCTCAAGCTATCTACTACAAAACACCTGGATAGGAAAACCTCCATTTCCAATTAATGCAAACAAGAAGGAAAGTTTTCCACTGGCAAGCCCAAGCTTCTGCCTCATCTGCTATTCAAGGACAACTACTCTAGAGATATCTAGAACACCTGTCACAGAGATGAAAGGCAATAGAGACTATATACACCTCCAAATAAAGCAAACAATAAATAAAATAAAAAACCTCCAACCTTTTATGTAATGCATTCTGCAATACTCTTCTAACTTACTCCCTCTACAGCCCCTTGTAACAGACATTTATTCTCAGGAAATTGCAAAACCAGTTCCAAGAAAGGGGACCTTTATGCGTGGAGAAATCACACATAAAGATACCAGTGACCTACTCAAAACCCATACAAGAAGTCTGGCAGAAAGAAAAAGAAAAGAGGAGCTCGAACTCAGTTTCCCAGGCTCCTTGGTGATGATCCTTCATTCTCCACCTGAAAAGCCCTAGGATCCTATGCTCAGGGGCATAAGAACATCAGGCAGGCTCAAAAAACCTGGAGTTTCAAGTTTCAGCTTGACCACAGAATATACAATAGCTTTGTTCACAGCGGAAAAACAGATGTTTTTTTGGCAACACAAATATGCAAAACACCTACAAACAAATTGCCAAGAGCATTTTGTGAATAACTACACAACTCTCACAAGACATGCCCTTCCAAGTCCTGCTTTTCATACTTTCATGCCAGATGCACACTGGGGGGTGGGGGAGGAACACTATACTTTTATTCTTCATGTTCTTACTTGAGGTGTCCTCCTGACCTTCTCTTGTCCTTCAAGAATTTAATGGATAGCCCTCATTCACACTATTGGGGTTATTCAAGTCTCATAGGTTTTGGAGAGAGAGGAAAACTTACTTTACAAATAACGCTCACTTAGTCGCCGACTCCCTCAAAGGTTGGTACACCAGAAAGCTCAGACAAATCCGAAAGTACCAACTTCCTACAAGGGCAACTGATGGTTCGCACCTTTCAAAAGCACACTACATATGGGGTGGAGATTAAATATTCTGTTTCTACAGCTTCATAAATCACCCTAAGAAAAATGCATACAGGAAAAACTAAATCTTCTACTCTTATTGCCCTTTCTTTCATTAGGTCTGCTTTAGAGTAGGTTAATTAGGTTAGTATTTGCTTTGGCTTCTACACAATTTAAGTCCAGCATATACCTTTGTTTTTATTTCCCAACAAACTTATATTTCAAATACTGCAATGAAAAAACAGCCAGACTAACAATGGATAATGTTTTGGAAACTTTTCTTGTGAAGGCAGAAGACCTATTTGGATGCTCTTAGCTAGGGATTACACTATGTAGATATCACTGAACTGTATCTCTTTAAAAGTCCTTTAAGCTACCCTGTGGCCAAAATTAGTCAAGTAAACCCAGCAGTAGATAGTGTACTACAGTAAAAATGGAATTCTTGCAGAAGAAAATGTTACAGGAATGAAATTAGCAGTAGTAGTACAGTTTAACAAGCCTTTTGTATTTCTTTTATAGCAGCCGGTTCCATAAAGAAACAAAAGAGGCAGAAGGATGCATTAGAGATACTAAAACTTATCTTGCTAAGTTACTTGTACATTCAAACAACCTCCATTGCCTACAAACAGGTGTGGTAAGTTTGATTAACTGCCAAAAAAAAAAAATTCAAGGAAAGACATGTATGCTTCTGTTAAAGACATTTCTAATATCCTAAGCTATATGTCTTATTTAATTGCTTCTTCACACTTAGCTATACTTGCGCAATGACAGGGATGATAAAACACTACTACAGAAGAGAAAAAAGTATTGCTGCTTTTCCCAGAATGAAAAGTCAAAGAAAAACACCAAAAAAAGGACAATAAATAAAGATAGAAGGCATGCCCTTTAAAACCATATTTTCCCTCAGTATGTACAAACATTTATCTCCTTGGGTCCTCCTCTTATCTGTTGGAAAAGATATATAACCAGCATAACATGCTACATAGTCAATCATTTTCAGAATGTGGCTAAAGTTAAGATCACCTATCTAACAATCATCACACCCACACAATTTGTACACAAGAGTCTCAACATTTTCCTCTACTACTACCAGGAACAAGGAAATAAAGAAAATTTTGCAAGAGTTTAGCAAAACTGAGGATAAAAGCTTACTGCAGATTATGAAATACAGCTTTTTCTTGCAGTTCTTTAGGAGTCTTAAAAAGCCACTAGAACAGATTGCAAGGGACATCTTTTGCAAAGCTTACTCAAATTAGCCTCATTGCCTTATTTTATAAACCTTCAGAACTCATTCACAATGCAGACTGTTCTTGGAACAGGCACAAGTTAATCTGAGTTTCAGTCCAACCTCTGCTCACTCACACACGCAATGACATTAGTCAGTACCTCAGGATCCAGCACAAATTTAATAGCAAAGCTGATTTTCCCTTATTAATACTCCTGTACAGCCAACTCCATGGAAGATGTGCAGGCTCTAACTTACTGTGACCAGCAACTCCTGCTTCCAAACTCTGTAATAAAAAACCTACTTCCAGGCTTACCTAAATGACGAAAATTCTCCAACACAGACAGTGTTGAAACGGTGTTCGCACAGCCTGAACTTCATAATACAAGAGCTACACTACCACATCCTAAAAAAGGCCATTTCACTCCAAAAAGGGAATGAGGTATGTGACAGCATCAGCTTCAAATGTACACTTAAGTAATTTCTTTTACTGACAGAGACATCTGCTGCCTGCATTCAGCAGAGAGAGACAAGTATTTTTCTTAAGTTAAGGAAATGGCATAAGTTATCAATACTAGTGCATTTATTCCTCAAGTACGTAAGAGGAGAGCAATCTTCAGTCTTGCCAGTCTCAGCAGGGGCTTAATATGCTCAGCATAATTTTAAGGGTACTGCTTCTTTAGTAAAGCCAGGGAGCTAAGACCTTCTGACAACCATATAGCTTCTACGTAATTGTTTTGCTTCCTTTAATTCTCTGCAGTTCCCTTCTTGTTTCTGCTCTGAACCATCTGTGTTTTAATAACCTGTTTGTTGTGCCACTGTCAGTATTTTTCATTTTCTACTATTATAGCCATACTGTTTAGAGTTAACGAAAAGCAAAGACTTACACTCTTTCCTTCTTTAAGGTTTCTTCCAACCCAAAGCATTCTATGATTTTTTAAAATTTCTACTTAATGTAGAGGCAGTCACAGATGCACAATAATCTGATAACTGTTTTGAAATGTTACATCTAGTGTCCTTACAGGCTTATGTGGTGATAAGCACAAGTTTTCTTGCCATGGGCCGCAGCAGAGGGAAGAAAAGAACCTGTTTCAAGTTTCGTTTGATGCTCAGAAGGAAAGAGGGTAAGAGTTTTACTCTACTGTACTACTGCACAGAAGATCCTCAAGCTGTTATACTTCTTTAACAGTTAAGAGCTAAATGACTTACTTCGCTGTCTTGGCCTTTTATTTCTCCATGCATGCACAGAGCTTAAAATAAATCTGTACCTTATTTGTAGCAGTAGCACTGGATCCTGGGACCACAGGCACGTTGGTCACTTGCACTGACAAGTAGTTATTGTCTATGAGGGGCCAAGCACCTTCCACTTTGCATGTCTGGAAGTGATCCTTAAAAGTCCTCAGATGTGGATCACCAAACAAGCCACAAAACAGATATGTAGGAGCAGGAGTCTTCTCCCCTCCCTGATGTTCTCTGGCTTCTGTGTGGCCGCTGTAATTGCAAGGATCATGGGTCATTCCAGGGTTGGTGGAGGATGTTGGTCCATCTTTGGTACAGTTCCTCTGGGCCATGAGGTCGCTGATCCCGAGTACAGCAGAATGGTAGACCAGGTTTCCACGGCATACTTTGGAATTGCGATAGGTACACGCAGAGTACGCGCGCAGGGCCTTGCAGAACTCCAGATCAAAGTCCTCAAGAGCTGCGTTTAGATGGGAAGTGAAGGACACAAAATCAGTGGTGCACTTCTGGATTCCACAAGATGTGTGCAGCTGGCAGTCACCTAAGCACAAAAAGAGACGGCAGAAAGAAATCAAGAAAACCTCTTGGGTGGCAATACCCCATTCCACACCCAAGGTGCTGTAGAAAACAACCTGAACGAAACTTACAGTGCTCACCCATTAGGGAAACAATACATAATAGAGAAAAAGGTGTTGTGAGACAGAAAGATAGAGAAGAGAGAGTACCTCAGATGATGACAGGACCCGTGCATGTCTTAATCTATCACCTGATATTGTCTAGAGGAAAATAAAGAGCACTAGGTCCTGCCAAGTATAAGCCAAACATTTATTTTCAGATATCAAGGTGATGATGCAATTCTGTGCTT
Source organism: Manacus candei (assembly GCF_025592945.1). Taxonomy (NCBI): domain Eukaryota; kingdom Metazoa; phylum Chordata; class Aves; order Passeriformes; family Pipridae; genus Manacus; species Manacus candei. The sequence goes on along the minus strand of NW_026138064.1, from coordinate 2,648,670 downwards.
CAATTAATCACTTAGTCAGTAAGAAAGTCTCCATTTAGTCATTCAATGCTTTACACAAGTTACAGAATACTGCCCCTCAGAAGAATGTGGTAAAGGCAGCAAAGCAATATATGTTCAAGTGAAAATAGAATGAATGAAGCAGAAATCAAAGTTTCTCTTCTAGAAAGCAGGGCAGAGGGGAGGATGGTAGGAAACTGGGCAGGCAGTTTGCTTTATTTCTCTGGCACTATCATACCTAAAGCTTCACTGCTCATTTTTTGGAAGCTAATAAGTGAAAAAAACCCACAGCTGTCCAGTGTGCAAGTTTCCAGCTAAGACATCTAAACAATAGCAGCCTCTCTTACACAGTGATTCAATAATAAGACTAGGGCCAAAGAAACCCTTTCCCCAGGAAAGCCTGAAGTACTTACCAGATGTACACAACAGGTACACAGTTCACTTTACATGAAAAAAGCAGTTAGGCCTTATCTGATCACCTGATTTCCACAAAAGAACACAATTACCATCCCAGTAAGCAAACTGGAGTTGTACAGTCCTCTCCTCCACAGTTCTCACAGTCATGATCTGAAATCCTTCCAGATTCTCATGGCACATAGCAATGGTCTTCTGCTGGTGACTTTTACCCAAGAACTTAGCAGGAGCAGAAACGAAATGAACAAGACTGCACACACACTAAGGGAAACAGAGCCACAGGGCTCACAGGGCTTAAAACCAGGAGGACCCTAGTCTAGGATTCTAGTCTAGGATTCCCTCCCATCCAAAGACCCTTCATAAAGAATATGTGCACAACTTCATGCAACAGCTCTCCAGGCATGCAAAACTACGTACTAAAAACGTGATGCATTGTTATTTTTATGACCTATAAAACTCAACTGTGGAAACATTAATCTGTAATTTCAAACTGTCATAAAACAGATTTTGAACACCACAAAAATGCCTCCAAATATAAATGGAAGTGTGAAAAAAAGGGGAAAATGCAATATATTTAACAGAAACTCCTGAGACATGAGAAGTGAAAAAACAGACTGCAGAGCAGTCTTGTAGCACTTTCATTCTTAAACAGTTGTCTTCTGCAATTCACACAGTGATGAGAGGATATTAGCAATTTCTTTGCTTGCCCCTTAGCTGACCCTCCTGAGCCGGTACTCACATGACTTACTGTGAATATCCACACCATGAATTTATAAGGGTAATATGCTTTCCCAGTGATGCACAACTAACACAAATCTCCTGTCAAAATCCCAGGACAACACAGAGTAGAATGAGGCACTCTACACCTACAGCGAAGTGTGACCATGAATTGTGTAAGCAGAAAGTTTTTCTCTTCATGTTTGTGCATCATTGTGCAACCATAGAGTTGTATGTACCTTTGCAAAAAAACAGAAAAAACTGCACAAAATCCAATCAAATTCTGTGTTTTCTGATACACAAACAAAAACACCCTATGGCAGGCAAAATAACACAGGTAATCGTGGGTTCAGAGACAGACTTTCAAAGCATCAATTTATTTCCCCTCAGTTGTATTCGTGATATTGTTTTGAGCATATATAAACCAGGCTAGCTGAGCAAATCAGTCAAGTCAACAGCTGAATAAATCACAGATTCACAGAATTGTTAAGGTTGGAAGGGACCTCTGGAGATGCTCCAGTCCAACCCCCTTTCCGAGGCAGCGTCACCTAAACCAGGTGACACAGGAACGCGTCCAGGTGGGTTTGTAATGACTCCAGAGTTGGAGACCTTCCTTGGCAGCCTGTTCCAGGGCTCTGCCACCCTCAGTGTAAAGAAGTTTTCCTTATGTAGAGGTGGAACTTCTTGTGTTTTAGTTCATGGCCACTGCTCCTCGTCCTGTCGCTGGGCACCACCGAGAGGACTCTGGCACCATCCTCTCGGCATCCGCCTTGGAGACATTTTAACGAGATTCCCTCTCAGCTAGATAAACAGGCCCAGCTCCCGCGTCTCTCCTCAGGAGAGGTTCTACCTGACGGAAAGGGGCTCCGGCTGCGCTCCCGCCCCAACGCCGCCCGCCCCCCGCGGTACCTGCGCCCGGCAGCAGCAGCAGCAGCCCCAGCGGGGCCAGGAGCGGCCGAAGGCTCAGCCGCGGCTCAGCCCCGGCGGCAGGACGGGGCCGCGGCATGAGGCGGCGGCGGCGCGGGCGGGCGACGTCCTCCTCCGTGCTTCTCCTCAGCCCTTCCTGCTCCCGCTCCTCCTCCCGCTCCACGGGGCGGCCCCGTCAGAGGACAGGCCGGGCCGTGTCTGTGCGCGCACAAAGGGCCGGACCCGCTGCGTCACCGCGGCTCCGAGCGCGCTGCGGCCCCGCCCCGCCCGCCATGCCGCTTTCCATTGGCTTCCCCTGCTGTCTGTCACGAGTGACCCCCACTCCCGGCGCCCTCCCGTGGCCTTGCCCCGCCCACCCCCGTGCGTCACCGCGGCCGCGCGCGCGCCCGCACCGCGCTCAACGGGCCCTGAGCGGCGGGAGGGGCCGCACGCGGCCAGCAGGGGGCGCTGCCGGTGCAAGAAGAGGTGCCGGGTTTGGAGCAGCCGTGGTTGGTTTTCCAGAAGGCGGGTGGGAGGGATGCCTGAGCCGCGAGCTGCTCCCCTGTGGACAGCATCTCCAGTCCCACCGCGGACCGCTCTTCCCGCCCGACTTGCGCACCGCAGGTTTACTTTACGAGCAAAGGCAGAATTTTGTTTGTCTGGGTGTATGTGTGCGTGTAAGAGACTTGACGTGGGGGAAGACTTTGACCAGTTCTACAGCAAGCCTAAATGAAGGGTAAAAGTAACTTTCTTTGATATAGGCATGGTGTACTTTTATAGGTCTTTAAAGGAGAAACAACACTAGAAAATATACTTTATGTTTTGGGAATTACATAGGACTCTGTCAGAGAGTTCAAATACATTAATGTTATCTTTATTGCCATGAGTTGTATCAATTTAGCAATTTCCTGACCCCATCTTTATATATGTGTATGCTTGGAAGTTTGCCTCATCTATATGTGCTCATCACAATTTTCTTCTAGGCATAGCAGACCTGGATTTAAGAAACATGCAAAACTAAATTCCCATTTAAAGGTGAAGTCCTACAAAGTTGTGGAAAAAAGTAATGATCACTAAAAGAAGAAGTGATGCAAGTATCCAAGACCTTTTTTAGTATCTGAGGGTTTTTTTTCTACTTACATATTGAATCACAGTAACAAAAAGCCTAAATTTGAACAGTTTTATTTTACATTGAGCGTGTGTGATATGCATTAGAAGACATCATTTTAGATACTTCGTGATATAGATAAAGATACATGTACCGTATGGTGAACCACACAGTACTTCCTACACCACCCTGTGCTTCTATACCAGGTTTAAATACAGGAGGCATCATAGAAATAAAGCAGGCCTTTTAAAGACCACTTTTTGTCTACCTCCAGCAACCTCTACCAGTGACAATATATGTGACAAAGTGACCTGCTCAGTAGATGGGGGAAAGGGTGTGTCTGTGCATGCTTCAGTAAAGCATATGACACCATCTCCCACAACATCTCCTGGAGAAACTGGCTGCCCATGCCTTGACAGGTGTACTGTTCACTGGATAAAAAAACTCTCTGGACGGACAGGCCCGGAGAATGGTGGTAAATGGAGTTACATCCAGCTAGGGCCAGTTACCAGTGGTATTCCCCAAAGCTCAGTACTGTGGCCAGTCCTGTTTAATATCTTCATTGCTGATGTGGACAAGGAGCTTGAGTGCACCCTCAGTCAGTTTGCAGATGGCACGAAGTTGGGCGGGATTACTGATCTGATGGAGGGCAGGAAGGCTCTACAGAGGGATCTGAACAGGCTGGATTGATGGGCTGAGGCCAATTGGATGTGGTTCAGTAAGGCCAAGTGCCAAGTCCCACATTTGGGTCACAAGCCCAGGCAACACTCCTAGCTTAGGGAAAAGTGGCTGGAAAGCTGCCCAGCGGAAAAGGACCTGTGGGTGCTGGTTGACAGATGGGTGAACATGAGGCAGCGTGTGCCCAGGTGACCAAGAAGGCCAAGGGCATCCTGGCTTGGATCAGCAATAATGTGGCCAGCAGGACCAGGGCAGTGATCATGCCCCTGTACTGGGCACTGGTGAAGTCACACCTTGAATCCTGTGTTCAGTTTTTGTTCCCTCACTTCAAAAGGGACATTAAGGTGCTGGAGCAAGTCCAGAGAAGGGCAGTGGAGCTGGTGAAGGGTTTGCAGCACAAGTATGATGGGGATTGGGTGAGGAAGCTGGGGTGTTTAGCCTGGAGAAAAGGAGACTCTGGGGGGACCCCATTGCTTTCTACAACTACCTGAAAGGAAAGTGTAATGAGGTGGGGTCGACCTCTTCTGCCATGTCTCAAGTGAAATGATGAGAGGAAATGGTCTTAAATTGCACCAAGGGAGGTTCAGATTAGGTATTAGAAAAAAATTTTTCACTGAGTAAGTGGTTATGTTTGGAAAAAGTTGTCCAGGGAGGTGGTGGACCCACCGTCTCTAGAAGTGTTCTGGAAATTGCACTTGGAAATATGTTTTAGGGGTGATTATGGTGATGCTGGGTTGATGGTTGGACTAGATAATCTTGAAGGTCTCTTCCAACCTTGATGATTCTGTGAATCTGTGATATGGTTCCTCAAGAAAAGCATAGTCAATATACAAAATAGTGTATACAAAATATATATACAAAATACAGCGATAAACTGATTCCCTTGGATTCCTCTTTATTAGGAAAGCTTCTGGAAAACAAAAATCCAAGAAAGAAACTCTTCATTTTATCAACTATGTCTATAACAACAACAACCAAAAAAAAGAAAAATCAACAAAGCAAACAAAAACCCCAGAACAAAACAAAAATCTTAGCTTCATTAACCATTAAAATGAATGTAAATTACCACAACCTAGGAAGAAAACCTTTGACTTTTACTGTAAATCACTTGATATTCATCAGTGGAGCTGTGGTTGTGAGAACAAATGTCACATATGGTTTGCTTTTTTCTTCAATGCTCTCCAAGAGATATTCATGCTTTTCTCCTGTACTGAGAGGCAACACCTGCCTCCTTTTCATTTGGTATTGCTCTAGCAGAATAATAATAATTTCATAATAATAAGGTAGTAACAGCTACTTGCATTCCCTGAAGCTGACTTTGATTTTGTATGTTGTCACAGCAAGGGTACATCTAGATATGTCTTTTGTAGGCTGATATGGGCTCACCCTGCCTATTCTCTCTGTGTTCCAGAAGCCATGTAGCTGTATTTGTGCATGACACAGCTGAGTTACTGTCTATCTTCTGTCTCAGAGGTGTTTATCCTCACAGGATCCATGTCATGCTTTAGGAATGGTACTCCCCAATTCAGTGGCTCCACCAAGATTCTCCAAATCACACACCACTCTCTTGCTCTCCTATCTTCCTCTGCTGTGGCAGGATGGAGAGGAGAACTGGAGGCACAAAACAAAAAGATCACGGGCTTAGCTAAGAATAATTTACTGGAAACAGCAATGGGGTAAGAAAACAAACAATAACAGCAACAATACCAATGAAAGAGAGTATAAGAAAATAACTCAGATAGGAAAAACCCTCCGACAATAGACAACTTTGGGCAGCTCCACCTGCCACATTTTCTGGACCTGAAGGAACTTCTTCTTTGGAAATGAGTCCCTTTCCCCTCTATCTGGCAATGACATGAGGTGGCATGGAATAAGGTCTGTGTCCTAGCCATGCCCCCTTCTGGCTACTGCAAAAATTAACCCTATCCTGGCCAGAACCAGGACACTTATCCATGCAGTAGTGCAATTATTTCCAAAAATATTGCAGAATGATGTGGTATTTTTGAAAGTTGGTATCAATATTTGCTATTTCATGGCCAGAGTGAAACAATGAAATGTTTTATATATTTATTTAGTAATATTTTTTCTGGCTTGGCAGAAAAATGCACACAGTTTTAATACTGTAAAAAGAAGGGAGTGAAGTATTTAAAAATAATTAATTCTCATTCTGGACTTAGGCGGATGCCATAGAAGTTCTTAAGTGCATGTTTGTTCTTACCTCAACAGCTGTTTTTTTTGGTATGTAGAACTTCAGTTTAAGGAGTTTTCTTTTAATGATCTTTCAAGTAGAAGTAGCTTCTGTTTAAAAAAACCCAAAAAACAAAAACCAAAAAAAACAACTAAAAGAAAGTGATTTTCTTAATATAAATGTTGCCATGTAGTACTAGGTTTTACTGCTAGAAATTGTTTGGTTTTGTTTAGTTAAAACAGAAAAAGTCTCTCCAAAGTTCTTCACTACTTGAAGGGCTGATTATCACAGACTCATAGAAAGGCTGGGGTTAGAAGGAACCTTAGAGATCATCCTGTTCCAACCCTCTGCCTTCAGCCACACACTCCCACTCCTTTCCCCAGTGGAGCATGTGACCTGCTAGTTTGAGATAGCCTGTGCTTATACTGTTTTGTGGATTTCATGGGTCCATAAAAAAGACTTCTCACCATGGCCTGCTCTGTTTCTTTCAAGGGTTTTGCATAGAACCTCATACGTTGACAGATAAAAGTGAACCTAGAGTAGGTTACTTACTCCTAAAATACTTTTTTTCCCCTCCCAGAAAAGGAACAAATCGATACCTGACTGTAAGGAAGAAGGATGTATCAGAACTAGTCCGTAGTGGGCTTTATGACTTGGCTCTCCATACAAAGTATGCTGTATGGAGTTTAATTCAGTTTTCCTGTCACAAATAAAGAACACACGAAACTTCTGCCAAAGATGGAGTGAGGAAATGCATGTGCTGTTGAATCTACTATGTTCAGTGTGTCTTCTGATATGGACTTATCAACCAACACCATTTGAAAAAAACAGCCTACAATACAAGTAACAAAACAAACCCCTTTCTGTTCTGTCTTCTCCCCTGTCCTGATTGACACCCTTCCCTCCAAACAAACACATTAATTTTCTAGACTTCATATAAGTTGTGTGGGATGAGATTGAAGAGACAGCTGTCACTGTGATCCTGTGTAAGAACACCCTCATAAGGAAATGAGGCTGGCTGTTCTGCTTGTAGAAATTCATGTTCTTGATAAAGCAAGAAGTTTATTTTTTGTTTTTTCACCTCATAAAATAGATTTAAAAAATTTTAAAATAGACAGTAGTTTCTTCCTAAGAGACTTCTTGATTTCAAAAATGCAAAAGAGTTCACTGGAAGATAAACTTCTGATACAATGTTTGTTTTGTGTTTTTTTTTCTAAAATGCTTTTAATAAAATTATTGCTTTAACAGTTATGAGTGTTAAAACTGTTTCATTGTTTAATAGGATTTTTTAATGAACAGAGGAAAGCTATAACGAAAGTACTGAAACACAATTCCTTAGGTATATAAGGCATAAACTAAGGAGTAGAGTAAAATTTATCTTTGCTTCTCAAGAATGTATTTTTGGTTCTCCTATTAGTCTGGCTTGGTAAGATAGAGCTTATAAGTTAGTGTATCAATCTGTTAATCACATTAAAAATGTATAATTGAATTTACAGCAAGTTTTCCATTCTTCCGGACAATAATGATTAAGGAAGCATAGAATAGCATTTGCAATGCTGAATGTGAAGTAGTCTCCTTAGAAGATGTGCAGATTCTTTGGCTACTTATGCATTGCTCTCTAATACATCCCACTGTGCTGCATGGGTCCAGAGCTCTAGATATAGCACAGGTCAATTGGTGTGATTTAAGAACAAATCTTGGACAAGACCATTATGTTATGTAAGACTGATTGAAAGGAGGACATGAAAGACCAGAGAGGATGTGAAAGAAGGCATATGAATCACAGTAAAGTTACTTCTTTTTTGTCAGACTACATGCTTGGTTTAACTATATAGTGGATATTTCTGGGCAAACTGCTCAGATGTGAATGTGTACACAGATATAAAGGCCAAGAAAATACACCAGCCTGCTTTTGCTTAATTTCTATTTCCCTTTTTTCTACTTGTAACCTTTTTTGACTGAGATCAATGCACTGGGATAGTCTGTTTTTGTTCAAAGTGCTATGAAAGGGGTACCTCCTTTAAAAAATATTTATTTCAACCCCCGTAACAGGACGTGTTGCTATGAATATGAGTTCTAAGTGTGTGATGGGCTTGTCAGTTTACCAACAGGGATGAATATAAAGTCAGGAATGTTAATTTTGAAGTACAATTTTTAAGCAGTGTTTTAGTGTTCTTCTGTTGTGTATTTGTAACTTCTCTTCACGGAAAGCAAAAAAATGAACAAGACAAGTGGACGACTTAATGACGGTATCCCCCAGGATCCAGTGAAAAGAGGGGAATCAGAGTTTGATTCCTTCAGGCAATCACTACTGGTTTTTGAAAAACAGGACAAATTTGTGAAAATGGTAGAGAACAATAAAATTGTTTTGATTATTGGAGAGACTTGATTGGGAAAAACTGCTCAAGTATGTTTCTTTAGTGAAATAAAAAAGATATCAGTATTTATATAAAACTAATGCCAATTTTGTAACATTTGTGATAAGCAATTACTTTCTGTTAGTTTTAAGGCTTTTGTTTTTCTATGTGGTTGAAAATCTTGTGTTCCAATTCACTTTCTTGCTTTTGAAATTCTAAATCCCCAGAAAAGCATAAATGATTCTGCAGAATTTTTTGATAGGTTTCATTTTTTCATTAAAATAATATAAAATATTGAAGGGAAAGTAGCTATGATTTTTCTATAATCCTTTTACTTCTAAAACTAGTTCTGCTCTTAGCATCCAGAATAGTATATATTGTGTTAAAATGAAAGATTATCTTCGGGGCTTTTTCTTACAGATTTCTGTGAAGCAGGAGACAGCTGCTTCAACCTTGTTTTTTGTTAAAAACATATCATACTTGAAATCTGTTTTTAAAGAAAAAGAAAATAAAAGAAATTTATTTAAATTAAATAAATTTATGATGGGGTTAATAGCAGGTCTGTTAGCTCCCAGGATGGAGATATCGACTGGGAAAAGTTTCGGGTGTATCCTTGATGATAAGGAAGTCAGTACGCAGCCCTAATGGAGAAAACAAAGGCAGGCTGTAAAGTTGGTAGGCCTGGGATGTGGGAACTGCAATAAGGCCTTGAACTTTGCCAAATGTATTGCCCATAGATCCTAGCCAATGAAAACGCTGTTGCTTGCTTACCAAAAATAAGGATACTGCTTGCTGCTGGCAAGGGGTATAAAAAGGCAGATGAGAAAATAAAGAAAGAGAAGACATCTTTCCTGCACATAACTGACGCCTTGTATCTTTATCGGCCGTCACGACTCTACACTGACAAATTTATTTTTTGCTGCCTTTGTGTCCCTTCACTTACATTTGCAGTGATAATGCTAGTGAGAAGCCTTTTGCAACCTTTGTAATACTGAGATGCATTTAAATTGTTTCACTGTGGTAAAAAAGCTATGACTGTCTCAAACTAAAAAGTGAATTTGAACCAGATCTTCACAGATCACTCACTTTCTTCTTGACAGCTGTTACAACAATGGAACTCTGTGTCATGTATTTTGCACTCAACCAAGATGTTTGGTAGCCCTTGCTGTGGCTGAAAGTGTGGCAGCAGAAAGAAGGGAACAAATTGGCCAGACAATTGGTTATCAGATCTGATTGGAAAGCAGGTAGTAGTGATATTTCTTACAGTCAATTGACTGTGTGTTGGTATCTTTAGTCTTCTGTATATTTAAACTATAATATATTTGGGCCGCCTAGTCAAATCTCCATGTGTAAAGTATAGTTAGGACATGTTATTGCAGGTAATGAATATTTAAGGGTGAAAAGGACAGCTTCCCTCCTCTATTTTGTTGTTTCATGTAGTAAGTTGTCTTCTGGAAATGAATTACAAGTGCTTTCTCTTGATATCTCCTAGACTGTGTGTGTGTGTAAATCCTTGTCTTATTTTCAGATCATAGAATCATAGAACCACAGAATCAGCCGGGTTGGAAAGACCTCCGAAATCAAGTCCAACCCTTGATCCACTACCACCATGGTTACTAGACCGTGGCACTAAGTGCCAAATCCAGTCTCATCTTAAAAACCTCCAGGGATGGAGAATCCACCACTTCCCTGGGCAGCCCATTCCAATGCCTGATTACCCTCTCTGTAAAGAAATTCTTTCTAATATCTAACCTAAACCTTCCCTGGCACAGCTTAAGGCCATGCCCTCTTGTCTTGCTGATTGTTGCCTGGGAAAAGAGACCAACCCCCACCTGGCTACAGCCTCCTTTCAGGGAGTTGTAGAGAGTGATGAGGTCTCCCCCGAGCCTCCTCTTCTCCAGGCTGAACAGCCCCAGCTCCCTCAGCCTCTTCTCACAGGACTTGTGCTCAAGTCCCTTCACCAGCCTTGTTGCTCTTCTCTGGACCTGCTCCAGCACCTCAATATCCTTCCTGAACTGAGGGGCCCAGAACTGGACACAGTACTCGAGATATGGCCTCACCAGTGCTGAGGGCAAGAATCACTTCCCTGGTCCTGCTGGCCACACTGTTCCCGATACAGGCCTGATCAAACCTACACTTTCCTCTCTTTTTTTTTTTTTTTTGTTTTCCTCCCTACTTTTAATGTGTGGATCCAAAAGTTTGCAAGCTTTGCAGGTGGCAGCAAGACTGGCATGCTGTAAGAAATGGTATATAGTGAGAGTTGATAGGGGACATAAAAGGGAAAACAAAATTGGCAAGTGCATGATGAAGCTTTATTTATCAATCCAATTTTAGGTTAAATTTACTCTGTTTCATCTTTTGTGTTTAAAGCATGAAGAGATCTAAAAGTAGAGATTTCTGTATCATTTGATGAATTTGTTCCTAAAGTAGAGCAGGAATGGATGAAAGTCTGAAGATTGTGTGGAGTTTGGACATTCTTTGAACTGTGTAACTAGTGGGATTTCCAGGAAGGGGCAGCACTTAGGACACGAGTGAGAAGAAGAAGGCAATGAGAGCACAGAATGCACTTGAACAACAAAGGTAAGAATTTGAATATGCATATGAAAACTCCCAAGGAAGGCCATTAAGGATTAAACAAGTTGGCAAAGATGTATCACAAATAAGGTGGATGATTAATGTGTGGAAGTATTATGCTGGCAAAAGAAGAGCAAAGTGTAAGTCAGATGAGAATGGAAGAAATACTGGAAGCAGCACAGAAAATCCAGCTTAAGAAGAATCAACAAATTTACTCCAGAGAAAGACTAAAAGGGAGAGATGAAAATATTTCCAGTTCTGGGCAAGAAAGATCAAGAGTGGAGATGTTTACAGGTGCTTGAAGTAACACAGAAGTCTAATTTTTAAAGTTTTATTAACTGTTAGAGCATAACAACCATTTCTAGGTGACTGTTGGAGAAGGAGAAGGGTGGAGGTGGGTAAAGTAGAGCATTTCTACCTTGTGCATGTTCCTTGAATTTAATATGTCGTAGGATTTTTGAAAGGCATGATTAATTCCAAACTTGGAAAGAAATGGAAGAAATGTGGAATGCTAACCAGTCTACATCCCATGTCTTCCAGAGAGGAGCTGTAGAGTACAATACAAAAGAACTTTTCAGTTGCCTTGGGATGGCAGCACTGGGGAAAGTCATGACAATTGCTGGTTTTACTGGTAGAGCTAACTCTGCCACAGGTACTAGAAGAGTAAAATTTCAGTATTTTGGCATTCTGAAAAATCAATGCATTTGGAAAGGATCAACTGATTTCTTTGTGACTTAGTCAAGTATAGTGTTTTGGGTTTGCCTGGCAAGGTTTTGGGGGCTATGGCGTGGCTTCTGTGAGAAGCTGCCAGAAGCTTCCCCTGTGTCTGACAGAGCCAATGCCATCTGGCTTCAGGGCTCTGGTAGAACTCTTGAGGCAAAGACCTTCAACTGAAAGCCGCCCGAGATGTTCTGACTCAGGGGTGAATCCCCTGAGGAAGGGACCTTCATGGGGGTCTTACACCCCATGATATGACCGTGGTGAAGTGAGTTTTGTCCCTGCTATGCAGTCCACAGAAGAGAAGACCCTCGCTTGAAGATGATGGGCCGAGGGGCTTGGATACCCCTTGTATGTACTGGCAGAGATCCAGATACAGATGCTGCGTGAGAGGAAGAGAGCCTGCTGCCTTAGAGACTGCTGCTCTGAAAGTGGAAAAGATCATTTCCTTCTTCCCTCCTGGACTTTTATTTGGAGGGGAGAAGAGATTTGATCCATTGTAAATACTTTTATGTCATGATAGAGATAGCTAAAATTGTATATAATGTATTGTAATATTTATTTGTGCAGTCATTGTAATATATTCCCTTTCCCCATTCTGAGTCTCGTGTGATGTCTGGAAAACCCATCTCACATTGGGTTGAGATGTGGGAGGGGGCTTGGACTAGGGAATTGGATTTTGGAGCTCTCAAACCATGACACCTGACAAGGTTTTGGGGGCTATGGGGTGGCTTCTGTGAGAAGCTACCAGAAGCTTCCCTGTGTCTGACAGAGCCAATGCCATCTGGCTTCAGGGCAGACCTGCTGCTGGCCAAGGCTGAGCCCTTCAGTGATGGTGGCAGTGCTTCTGGGACAACGTATTCAAGAATGGGAAAATAACCCTGTGGAACAGTGACAGCAGTCCAAGGAGAGGAGTGAGAGTATGTGAGAGAAGCAGTTCTGCAGACACCAAGGTCAGTGAAGAAGGAGGGGGAGGAGGTGCTCCAGATGCCGGAGCAACCCATGGAGAAGACCATGGTGAGGTAGCTGTGCCCATGCAACTCATGGAGGTCCATGGTGGAGCAGAGATCCACCTGCAGCCTATGCAGGATCCCATGCTGTAGCTGGAGGATGCTTGAAGGAATCTGTGAACTTGTGGGAAGCCTGTGCTGGAGCAGGGTCCTGGCAGGACCTGTGTCCCAGTGGAGGGAGCCCACAATGGAACCCATTTGCTGGCAGGACTTGTGATCCTGTGGGGGACCCAAGCTGGAGCAACCTGTTCCTGAGGGGCTGCAGCCCTTGGAAGGGACCCACACTGGAGCAGTACATGAAGAACTGCAGCCCATGGGAAGGACTCTGATTGGAAAAGCTCGTGGAAGACTGTCTCCCATGGGAGCGATCCCACACTGTGGCAGGGGAGGAGTGTGAGGCCTCCTACCCATGAGGAGGAAGGAGCAGCAGAGACAGCATGTGATGAACTGACTGCAGCTGCCAATCCCCATCCTCCTGTGGCTTTGGGAGCAGGAGGTAGGGAAAACTGGGAGTGAAGTTTAACCATGTGAAGAAGGCAGAGGTAGGGGGAAGGTGTTGTAAGATTTGGTTCTAGTTCTCATTATCCTACTCTGATTTAAGTGGTAATAAAACCAACTAATTTCCTGAAGCAGAGCCTGTTTTGCCCATTACAGTAATTCATGTCTGGTCTCTCCCTGTCCTTGTCTTGACTCCATGAGTCTTTCACTGTGTTTTCTCTCCCCTGCACAGCTGAAGAGAAGACAGATAGAGCAGATAGACACAAAGAAAGCCTGGCTTCAATTTGAGTATGGACAGGCACCTCAAGAAGGTCTGTAGTTTGTACTCAGCTTAGGAAATGTGATTTTGGAACCCAAATATCTGTCTTTAAAATCTTTCTTTTCTTTCTTAAATAAAGAGCTGTTTCTGAAATGCTATATAGCATAAACAGTTTTGTAAAATGTATTTCAAAACTGTGGTTCTGAAAGGCTACAGAAAATACATAAACCTGTACTAATCACCTATATTTTTAATACAGTCCCTGGAAAATTATCTTGGTCTTATCTTGTAATGTTAGGCTGGTTCTCTCCAAATGAAGAGCAAGAGCAGAAGTGCATGTCTAGATGCTTCCATGGAGAAGCCAGCCTTATGGGGAGCTTGGAGGCAGAAATCAGCTAATGAACATGAGATGGGTGAGGAGCAGACCCTATGGAAAACTTTGAAGGCCGCATGATATCTGTTGCTGTGGCAGAGAGAAGACTTGGAGGAGCAAAGCAGAGAGTCAGGGGGCTGAATCTGCAGAGGTCAGAGATCATTTAGATGCTCATCTGAACCCTTTTATTCCCATTTCTTAATGTAAAATGAGTAAGATGGCAGCTTACATATGGACAAGGAAGAAGCAGTGTAACCCAAGAAAGAAGAAACATTTCCAAATCCCAGTCTGGGAAACTAAACGGTTGGAAACAGTTCCCACACCCCTATCCGGGGATGTGCATTCCCACCATCAGCCACCATGCACAAGATGGGGGCCAGGGCTACCACCATGCACAACATGGTGGCTGGGGCAGGATGGGCCTTGGAGGAGCACAGGGTGGGCAGAGGCCCCACTTTCAGTCACCATTAATAGACAACTGGTGAAATAATCCAGTATTGCATCTTTGTTCTGTGCATATCAAGATACACAAGCCAGATGGTAACCTTGGCTGTCAGTTCTTTAGTCTGATGTTAAGTCAATTGAAATAGGTGGAAACAAGAAGAAACTCCCTTTGAAAATTAGATCAAACCAACAAAGGGCCAAAAGCATTTCCTGTACAGATGGACTTTCTTTAACTCAAAGAGGCATCACAGCAGATCTCTTTCAGGCAGGAAGTCATAGTGACTACAAGGTGATTCAGAAAGAGATGTACTTGGAGCAGATCATACAATGCTTGCTCATCTAAGCTGTGTATTCTGAAGTCTACCTCTTTGTTTTAGGTCATTATGAAGACTATGTAGAACTGGGGGGAAAAAAACCCAAGAAAATTCCAGCAGAAAGTCCACTCCAATTAAGTTGTTCTTAAAGACATTCTTCAGGTTGAGCACAGTCTTTCTGTTCAGCAACATGCAGACTCTTAGGCAAGAGGAAGGCAAGCTCACAAACCATTGAGGATAAACAGTCACTGAGAGGAACCAGTTGGTGAAAAAGGGCAAGAAATGTGAGAGGGAAAAGGACAGAAAACATGAGGGGACAGTGCAGAAACATGAGGGGAAAAGGGAGAAAAATGTGAAGGGAAAAAGGGCAGGAAACATGAATGAAAAAAGGGACAGAAATATGAGGAGAGAAATGTGAGAAATGTGAGGGGGAAAATGAGAAATGTGAGTGGGAAAGGGGCAGGAAACTTGAGTGAAAAAGGAGATTGAAACCTGAGGGGATAAAAGGACAGAAAAAGTGAGGGGGAAAGTGTGAGAAATGTGAGGGGGAAAAGGGCAGGAAATTTGAGTGAAAAAAAGGTGGGAAACATGAGGGGATAAAAGGGCAGGATAAAAGGGGAAAGTGTGAGAAACATGAGAGGAAAACGGTGAGAAATGTGAGTGAAAAAAGGAGAGAAACATGATGGGATAAAAGGATGGGAAAATTGAGAGGAAAAGTGTGAGAAACATGAGAGGAAAAGTTTGGGAAACATAAGGGGAGGAAAAGGCAAAGATATGGGGGAGGGGAAATGAGGGGGAAAGAGTAGGAAATGTGAGGGGAAAGGGGTGAGGAACATGAGGGAAAAAGGGCAAGAAACAGTGAAAAATGAGCAGGCAACATGACAGGAGAAAAAGGCCAGGAAACATGACGGAAAAGGGTGGAAAACAAGAGGAGAAAAGTGAGAGAAATGTGAGGAGAGAAGAACAGGAAACATGAGGGGAAATTGGAAAAATGAGGAGAAAAGTGTGAGAAGTGTGAAGGGCAAAATGGGCAGGAAACCTGAGTGAAGAAGGGCAGCAAATGTGAGGGGGAAAGTGTAAGAATTGTGAGGGGGAAAACGGCAAGAAAATTGCAGGGAAGAGGACAGGAAATGAGAGTGAAAAAATGGCAGGAAAAGTGAGGGGGAAAGGGCAGGAAACATAATGGGGATAAGGGCAGGGAAAGCCCATCCAGGGCTCAAAGGGAAGGAAAACAAGCTGCAATTCTGCCTACAAAATCCACATATCATGTGATGTGGCACCTGCAAATCACCACACAATGTCATGTTCAGAATGCCGAGTGATGCAATGCATCTTGTGCCGGTGCCACTGGCTCCGCCTCCAGCTTTTGCATTTGCTGGTGCTCCAACACCACCCCTGAACACCTCCAGAATTCAGCAACAGTCCTGAAACCACTCAGCTCCCAATAGCCAGCCCGGAACTCCCTCAGCCCTGAGCACACAGTGCAGGACTGCTTCCCCCAGCACCCAGCCCTGGGGTCTTGGCCACTCCAAATCCCGCAGAATCCTCACCCCTTTGAGAACCCTGAGGCACTACAACACCTTGATTCCACCCAGCACCTGGACCCAGAGCATCCTCAGCCCCCATCACCCTCACTGGCATGTGAGGCTGTGGGGAGAGGACAGTGAGTGGCGGGAGGTGACCTCTGCATCACCCGTGTCCCCCACAGGTGCCCCCAGCTGAGCTGGCAAGGGCCTTGGAACTTACAACTTTCTGGAACAGCCAAGGTGCTCCCAAACAACTGCCTGCCCATAGACCCTCCTGTGCCCTTATCCCCCTGGCCTCCACCTGGACTGATTCCAGGGTACTGCCCACTTTGACATCCTCCCTTCCCAGGGGTCCCTGACACCTGCAGCCATCTGCAAGGAAGAGTAGAGGTATGTAGAGCTGTGGATGGGGCACCTCTGGGGCTGGGACATCACCTGCCCCTACTCCCACCTGCTCATTTTTTCAGTCCTTATAGCTTACCTCCAGCAAAGCCAATTCTCTCAGGTACTGGATACCTTTCTCCATGGCATACTACCTGCTTGGTCACGTTACGCTGCCTCGTGTGTCAGACAGCTGCTGACCAGTACCCCCAGGTCCTTTTTCCCCAGGCAGCTTTCCAGCCACAAAGTTGCACGTATGCCTTAAAATACAATTTCAAAAACTTCAAGATGTCCTTCCTGTTCTGAGCAGTACAAGACAGCAGCCATGGACTTGCAGCTTTGTCCCTCTCTCTAGGCTCAAGTAAAGGGAGTATGCAAAGTTGCAGACTTCACAACAAAAAGGATCAGCAGAGATAGGCAGCCCTGTTTTCTGCCTCGGAAACAGACATCAGAACTACAGAGTTTCTTTTGCCACACATGCTTAGAGTAGCCCCCGCAGATTCATGCACAACACAATCTTCTCTTTACAGCATATCAAAAGCCAAAAAGGAGGCCAACGCTGACAGGTGCACTGAAAGGCTCTGTAGAAGCAGAGGACAACTCAGAGAACTACAGAACAGCTCTGCAAGCCATCCACAGGTCTGCAGAAAGGAGTAAAAAAAGCCTTCTGATCTCCAGCACTACCACATGGCCCTTTGACAAGGGCACTGCCCGGTCCAACAGATACAGCTTCACTGAGCCAAGAAGCCAGATGCCCACCCGGATGCACCAGCTTTTTGGTCTCACCTGATGGACTTGCTCTTGCATTTCTGCCTTCTCCTCTGCCATCATCATCAGATCCACCTGCAGCTCCTCCTGCTTCTTCTCTGTTTCCCGGAGTTGCTCTTGGATTTCTGCCTTCTCATCAGCCATGATCAGCAGATCCACCCGCAGCTCCTCCTGTTTCTCCTCTGCCTCCTCCAGTTGCTGCTCCAAGTAGGTCTTCTTCACACAGATCCCTTTGTTTTGTCTTTCACACAAGTTCATCTTCTTTGCCATAGGGATCTTTGTTCTCTCCGTCTTGTCCGCTTCAGCTGATGGAACTTCCTTCTCTTGCTCCAGCTACACTTGGAAGCACAGAGGAAATCAAATACAGGAAGATTTACCATCATCAGTTTAGATGAGCTATTGCCTCATGTAGCAGACAGCTAGACTCTGTGTCTACTGTTACCTTAAGCGACTGCGGAGAAAAAAAGACTCCTGGCCAATTTAGTATATAAGATAAAGAGAGTAGGCCTTTTAATCTCAGGCCTGAGGCCCAGGGAATACACATGATACATGCACCCTCAGACAGTGGTTCTATGATTTTGTAATAAGGTCCATCCAATCCCAGATCGGTCCACCTCGGTTCTGCCCCCCACCACAGCCCTTCGGGAATTGGGTCTGGGGTCTTTGGGACCCCTTCTTCCTCATCTTCATCTTCTTCACAGCACGCACAGTCCTTGGAGTTCTTCCAGAGTTCTGGGCTTGAAGGTCGCTGTGTCTGTGTGATATCTTCTGATCCATGCCTTAGGGTGTTTTTCTACAATTCTGCCTTGAAAAGAAGACTAAACACGGTGACGGAATTTAGAGGGATTGATATGGAATGGGGTAACAGAGTTGGGTATGTGTAACTACTATGTTAAGGGTAAGGGATAAAATACAGCTACATTAAAATCTACATTCACTACACAACTACTAAAATCTACAAAAGTTAAAAAACCAAAAATCTCTGAGGCATCACTACTACTAATTTATTATTATTATTATTATTATTATTATTATTATTATTATTATTATTATTACAAATGTTATATTTTACTTTGTTTCTATTATTAAACTTTTCTTACCTCAAACTAGAAGTTTTACCTTTTTGGGTTTTTTTCCCCTGATTCTTTTCTCCATCCTATTGGGAGAGGGAGGGGGAAGTGAGCAAGGCACTGCATGGGGCATTGGTTGGGGTTAAACCATGACATACATAAAAATAAAAGTATGTGTTACAAGTACAAATGTACCATACTCAGGTCCCTGTGTATGCCAATGTCTATTAATATTTCAAAATAGCTGGTACCTTTATGCCTTTGATTCTTTTTGTGATACAAATTGATGTAGTTTCAGTGAAGACACACCAAGTTGCAACATGGGTTAAAAATGTAATCAAACTACACTTACCAAAAATGATTAAATACTCAGATACCTTCTGCATCATACAATTTCCAGTACTTCTGTCAGGAGTTAAGTTGAAAAACTTTGCCACTCCAGGATCAAAGAACATCAGCCTCATTTATTGTAAAAAAAATTATAATATGTGAATGAACAGTATTAAAAGTGAAGAGGAAATCTCCACAAAGGCTTCGAGACTTTAGAAATTTTTCAATCATATTTATGGGCACAGTGTCTTTCAAAATTAAAAGGCAAAAATTCAAAGCATCTAGCTAAGTCCTTACCAAACCACTAGGAATGGGAGAAGACAAAGAGGATTAGAAAATAAGAAAGATGTTGTATGGATGAAAATGGAGCAGATAAGGAAGTTGTTTTTTCCGGAAAACAATTAAATTCTAAAACAAATGTAAAAAGTTATAAGAGGCATGCATGTTTCTCATTAAAGCTGACAAACTTTAAATGTTGGTGTAGAGTCATGGCAGTCGATAAAGATACAAAGAGTTTAGTTGTGTGCAGAAAAGATGTCTAACTTTATTTTCTCATCTGCCTTTTTATACCCCTTGCTAGCAGCAAGCAGTAACCTTATTTTAGGTAAGCAAGCAACAGTGTTTTCATTGGCTAGGATCTATTGGTGATACATTTGGCAAAGCTCAAGGCCTTATTGTGGTTCCCACATCCTAGGCCTACCAACTTTACAGCCTGCCTTTGTTTTCTCCATTAGGGCTGTGTACTGACTTCCTCATCATCAAGGATACACCCAAAACTTTTCTCAGTCAATATCTTCATCCTGGGAACTAACAGACTCGCTATTAACCCCTGCATTTAAATTGTTTTTCATTAAAGTTAACATGACAGTCCTGTCATAAGTGTAACCTCTGTATGCACAATCACTGCCTCTGGCTCAGGTTTTTGAAGACAAAAGTCAAAACAAGACTGCCATGAATAAGAAAAATGTATTTTTAAGCTCATGGGAGAAACTTGTGGCGAACATTTCTTTGAACAATTTAGGAAGAAATTCTTCCCTGTGAGAGTGGTGAGGCACTGGCACAGATTGCCCAGACAATCCATGGATGCTCTGTCCCTTGAAGTGTTCAAGGCAGGTTGGATGGGGCTTGGAGCAACCTGATCTAGTGGAAGGTGCCCCTGTCCATGGCAGGGGGTTGGATTAGACGATCTCTAAAGGTCCCTTCCAACCCAAACCATTCGGTGATTCTATGATTCTAGATTAGCATAGGAGAGAGTTAATTCCCAGAAGCAGCAGTGCAGCATCATGGTGGAGAAAGGACAGAAGCTGAGAGGGGCTATCAACAGAAGGTAGATTTTTCAAAGAGAAGAAAGGACTAATCTAAAAGCTGCCAGAAATGGAAAAGAAAAGAATGGCTAAAAAAGAGGGGGGGGGGGGGCGGAATGTAAACTGGGGAAACCACCAATTCCATCTTTAAAATTCCGGCCACTTCCTTATGCTGGTGGACACTGAGGCGGTGGGCGCTGGTGAGCCCGGGCAGGGGCTGAGCAGGGCCGGAGCCGCCAGTTCCTTGTCTCACAGCGGCACCGGGTGGCTGCGAGCACCAGCACCGAGCCCGGGGTGCAGGGCGGCTCAGACGCAGCTGTTGCCACGGCTTCTCCATCCCGCCTAGTCCGGAAAACCACAAGTGCGATCGCTCTTTTGTTTACCAAGCAAGTTAACTTGGTGTCTAGCTTCAACAACCTATTAAAACCAATTCTCCTCCCCATCCCAGCGGGGCGGGGGATTCTCTCTTGCAAGGCTTCTTGCAAATGGTTTTTTCAGCTGCATCAGGTCCCGGGATAGGTGCTGCTGGAAGCATTGGCTTCTTCATACTCGAGGCTTAGGAAGGTGCCCGAATCCCCCTGCTGCAACCTAAGCATCAGCTCCCTCGGGAGGGTTCTATGCGAAGCGGTTGTCAGCCCGAGCTTGCAGGGTCACCTGGGAGGCAGCACCGTCAGACGGCAGGGTCCCGACAGATTCAAAGCACGCCAAGCTGAATTTAACAATATCTGGAACCAGAGGGTGTTTCCTCCATGGCTGGGTGGGGGCTGGAGCAGAGGGTGCTTAGGAGACTGGGACCCAGATTCAGCTGCTCCTCGACCTGGTGAAGGAAGCATGTCCTCCAGCAGCTGCTCCCTCATCCAGGTACAAAGCAGCTCTATGTGGAGGAGGAACAAGTCCTTTGCTGGTCACTTCCCTTAAGTGCTCAGCTACAGGCAGAAGAAGTGTCCACAGGAGGGCTTCAGGGGCACCAGCAGATAGTAGACAGCATCATCCTTACAAAGACAATGTCTTTCTTGTTGTGAGGAGCCAAAAATCGAATCCAGGATTTGAGATACAGTCTCATCATTGCTTAGTACATGGGACGGTCACTCCCCTGGTCCTCCTGGCCACACTACTGCTGATAAAAGACAAGATGCCCTTGGCCTTCTTGGCCACGTGGGCATACTGCTGGCTCATGTTCTGTTCTTCCCTCTCCTCCCTTCCCTCCCTTCCCCTCCCTTCCTCTCCCCTCATGTCATTTTGTGGGACTATGGCAGTGAGTGATGTATAAATAGAAATTTTGTATGTAAAAATATGACATACAGCTCAGGACAGTGACAAACAGATGACACTTGGCATCTGAAGCCTGGTCAGCAGAAGAAAGAACCTGTTGTCTAAGGGATTACATCCTGACAATGAGGTTCTTTTTTGGTTCTACAGACATAAAACAATCCCACTTGATCCTTGAACTTCCATATAGACATGTAAACATATCTATATGGAAGTTTGTTACAGCCTTTCAGTTTTGAAAGTCTTTCTTTTTTTCTTCATAATAGAATATTTTAATCCTCCTGTTTAAATTTTGAGTCTGTTTGGTTTTTTTTATATTCTTTCTTTTCCATTACCTAGAAAAAAAAATCATAGGAAAAAGATAAAATAGGAGGAAAGTCTATTAATTTAAATAGTTTATTATAATAATTATTATAAATGGGATTAAAGTAGATGTTAAGTCATATTTCTTTGAAGTCCAGGAAATTGCCTGATAAGAAGCTCCTAGACACTTACATCATCTTGTGTATTTATTTTTATTTTTGAGTTTTATAAAATCATTCCATATATGTTCTTTCTTTTGACTTTCTTAGATCAGTGGAGTGTAGACATTTTTCCTTTTACCAGAGGGGTAAAAAATCCAAATTATTTGAGTACACAAGATTAAAAAACTGTATTGTTTCACTGACTTATTAAGTCATAAGTATGGATCCTTTTTGCATGGAAACCCTGCACAGAACCTTCCTATTTCCATTGAAATAAATACAGATGAATATAGAGCTGTACTCCTTAAAGTTTAGTTATAAGCAAATTCTCTAGGAGAGACTGGGACCCTGATTTCAAGTTAAGATCACTGCTGATTAGAAAGCAACATTAGACTTTATTTCTTTCACAACTGTATCTCACTTTGGCAAAAGATATTTTTTAAGATCTTACCCTGTACTGAACCACCATCCATCCAGCTGACCAATATTTTTTCAGACCTGGAGGAAACTTATCTATTGTCATCATTCTTCCACAAATTTGTTCTCTATGGCACAAAATACATTATGGAACTTACCTACTTTTAGCAAATAAATAGGGAACTTTTATGCTGACATTCAAACTGTAGGACATCAGTTTCTATCCAGCTAAAGACCATGATTTAAAACCAGTTTATTCTGTGTGTTGTTGTCATGTGTTGCTTCTCACTTCAGAGGGATTAGTTTTCACAGTTTTCTGCATGTGCAAAATTTGGACAATAGGGTGAATCCTTTACCTCATAATTAATTAAATATCCTGAAGTCATTCTATCCATAGAATTATGTGATTTATTAACCACCAGTGAAAAAAATGCTACTAAAATCAAATCGTCATATTGAAGTTCAAGAAAAGAAATTTTAGAATGGCCTATGACACTTTGCAGAATAATACAAATGGCAGTTAGAGACAAAAACTACCTTTGATATTTTATTTTAAAAACTGTGGTCTCTTGTGAAGAGAGGATTTGAGGTTCAGTGTAAAATGGCAGAAGTACTTATTTTCTTCTGAAAATATAATTAGATATTAGGCTTGCCAACAAACATTGCTTTTATTGCTTTTGTTTCAGATATTCCTATTAGACATTTCAAACAGAAGTGAGGATACAGTATTATATACTTGGTGCTTAAATTTTTAGACAATTCAAATAAAGAGATTTGCATTTTGGAAAAATTCTGCTTCATAATTGTGAAAGCAAGATGAGATTCTGTTGGAAAGCCCCTGTGTCTTCTGCTCCTTCTCATCTTTGACATTTATGAAATATTTTAGAGATATTCCTGTAGCTCAGTCTGTAACATATTTCAGGAATCCTATTTTTATGTATAGAACTAAAATGTGAGAAACATAAACTGCTGGGATTTCAGCATGTAACTGATCCCGTCCTAGTACAATTTAAAGACTGACAAAAAAAGACATGAATTAAGAACCAATGTTCCTTATAACCTAACACAAACGTTACCTAAGCAGTGGGTGTAGAATCAGTATTTATTTATGAGATGCTTAAATTGCTGCTTATGAAACATTGTGCTATTAGGGGAAACTACAAAGATCAAGCAGTGTCAGAGACCTATTTTGGAGAGGGTTTGTTCTTTCTGCTGTTGCAGCTGGTGGTGCTGGCTTCTTACTCTTTTCCAGTTCAGCTATATTCTAGCTACCCACCAATATAGTTAACAACAAAGAAATATTATAAAGGGTTGCAATGCAGACCAGGATTGAGAATTAGGCATCCAAGATGAAGGGTAATTTAGTGGGATATTGCATTTCGGTCTCAGAAAGAAATGGGTTGTAGAACAAAAGTGAAACTGAGAAAGAACTTTGAGAGTGAGAGAATTTATTAAACAACTGAGCCAGAAGCAGCCTGGTGTTTGGAAACAGAGGAAAGCAATTCCTCAACAGTGCATATGATGCTGCCCTAATGCTGAGGTAAATGTCATAACTTTAAAGCCTCTTTTATTTGTAACATTTGGCCCTGCTTCTCTTTTCCTCAACAGACTTTTTTTAACTCAGATGCATCAATTAGTTTTTAATATGTTTTCTGACATGAAATCTTGTAAGAATTACAAATTTACATTTCTGAATAGAAGAATAAGGTATTTGTAGCACTAACTAACCGTTGCAGCATAGCCTAGGTCAGAAACATCAGAAACTATAAAAAATCAAAAATGGCTGGAAGGCCAGCCCCAGCTAGAACAAGAACTGACATTCAGATAGGTGAGATATGGTAAACCTCAGCTTGTTCCTGCTGCTCTACTTTTTGAAAATAATGGAAAACTGCAAACATAAATAAATTTCCTGGAATTTCCTGGAATCTCCTATACTTACTAGGTAATTTCACAGTAACTATAAAGTCTGCATCATCCACTTTGTTGATGTTGGTGTCAGACAGTGGAATAAAGGGATTTTTAAAAAATAATTTCTAAGTAGAAGTCTGTTGAAACTATCAGCTCTTCATTTCCATTTTCTTCCTACATGACATTTTCCTCTCTTTTTTTCCTATCTTTTAGTCACTGCTAGAAGGCACATATAAGGAAGACACATACCAACCCTGTCACCATAGAAGTTCTTTATCAGGATAGTGAGCAAATAATGCTTTGCCTGGTCACCTAAGAAATCCTAGCTCTCTTTTGCATGTGCCTCATACTTTCAAAATGCGTACACATCTTGCATGCAGAGTTCTCTTGCACACAGGTAAAGCTATTTGAGAGAAGTGATCCAAAAAGGAAGGGTTAAGCATAGTCTTAGATTTTTTACACAAAGCAGAAGTCTTCAGAACAGACTCAGATCTTTAAGGCTGAATAGAAGATATTTTAACTGAGCTGAAAAGAGTCATATGAGATGAAAACACAAATGGGGATAATAGATCATATATGTGGACTCATCATATAATTGGGAACTGTAAGACTGATACAGTAAGTCTATAAATAGTAAATTTACGAGGATTTGCATCACTTCCCTTTTCTACAGCTAAAAGAAATATTACCAGTTAGGCTTTATTTCTACATTTCATCCATTGACCTTAGGTATTCATCTTTGCAAAAGACTAAGCACTCAATTTCGGCTGATTCCATCCCTATTTATTTCCATATTATGTATTAGCTATTTCTTTCATGGTTCTGGTAACTCCCATTTCATTTCTCAGCAGTTTGCCAACTTTGCTAACTTAACCCTTTCTCTTACTTCATAAACCTTTCCTTATAATGGCCTTAGCACTTCAGATTTTTTCTGGAAGTAAGTTTATTTCTAATATTCTAGTAATAAACATTGAACAGAATGTTCCAGACATTATCAAGAAGGTGGTTCAAAAAGTGATCTTATATAACACATTATCTCCTTGCTTTATTTTGTGGATTAAATGACCATAAAATTGATTTGAATGTTCTTACTGACACAACTGTTTTGTGTCAGCATTAAGGCAAGCCTACAGCTTGCATCTGCCTCTTTCTTCTGCAGTAAATTCTGCCTACATTGCAGCTGAACCACGTATTTTGAAGCCTTCTCTTCGATGTCTATGACATGAAAAGTGATTTTGGTTGTAAGTACTAGGAAATATGACTGAACATAATTCATTTTGTCTTTGAGAACTCATTTCTTGTATGATGCTTAGTAGCTGAAGTCATGTTTTGCAGCTTCACATACTCATGCTTCAAACTCATCTTAAAATGTAGTGGGGTTTATTTTTATTAGTTGAAACACCAGTATATATTTTCAGGTTTTTATTCCTTCTAGGTTCCTTTGTGGTACTCCTCTTTTTAAAAAGCTCACAACTCCTCCTGGCTTAGAAAAAAATCAGCATATTTCCTCAATGTGGTGTTTGTTCCCCTTTCTGGAAAACTTATGAAATCGCTGAATAAGATCATACCTATTGCCAATTACTAGTCTCCCACAGCTTGCCTATCTGCAGAAATCAGTGTGCTGTAAACATAGGTGTTAATTAACTTCTTGATAATTGTTTTATATCCTTCCCTAGATAGATGCTCTTGATGCAAAATAAGGATATATTATACTGATTTCTAACTCAGGGCTTGGGTGTTATTCTGAACATATCCTCCCTTACATGCTCCACAGCTGGTATTTGACAGGAGCAGATTTGTATAGCAGGCCTTATAACAGAGCAAAAAGCATTTCTGAACTACAGCTATCATACTTTACAGCCTGATTTTTTTTTTTAAATACCAAAAAGTGTTAATAGACTGGGCTAGACAGAAGTGAGGATACATTTCATTTTGTCCCTTCAGTTATGGAAGTGGTAACACCCAGCAAAGGAGTGAAGTAGAGAGACGGATGTGGTAATATTTGAAACTGCCTCTGCTAAATGAGGCAGATCTTGAGCAAAGGTTGAGGTTGGGCCTAGATCTGGCATTTAAGAGTAATTGTAGCCATAAGTAAATAAAAAATTAATAAGTACCCTTCTCTGATGTCTTCATTAGGCAGAGATAGGTCAGTCTACTCTATAGGCCCACATTCCAACCGGAAAAGCTATAGTAGTGTTTAATAATCAGAATTAAATTTGAAGTGCCAAGGAATCAGTTGACTTCTCCATTGATTTGGGTTACTATTGTGTCTACATAAATAGGCTAAGATTAGGCTAAGAACAGGCAAGGATTGTGATAAAAGTGAAAGCCAACACTAGCTTAAAAGACACAATTAAGCTTCAGGGTCAAGGCAGCAAGCTTGTTAACTCAGCAGACCACTTAGGGCTGGTAAAAGTAACCAGGTGAATTTTAAGGTCGTGGTTGGTTTTAGGATCCTCAGCAGATGTCAGTGAGGTCTGTCTTTCTGGCTTCTCGCCCTGGTGAAGCCGGAATCACTGGTCTCGGCTGGCTTTGCACACTGCCGTGTGACTCCAGCTGGAGCCTACCGTGTTTTCATCGGAGAGCTCTGTGCCCACTGAGGGAGAGGGAAGAGGAGCCTTGAGACACCGTCATCTGGGAACGACAGTGAGTTCCACTGGGGATGGACTGTTTTCCTTTCCCCCTTCTCCCATTGGGGAAGGGTCCCCATTTTCTTTTCGGCTCCTCCCACAACCCCAGACCCCCCCAGACCCCTCCCCTCATGGTGACCGCAGAGCCCGACAGCGCCCCCTGCAGGCCAACACCGAGCACTGCAGGCTCTGCTCCTCCAGTGACCCAACAGCGCCCCCTGCCGGCCGGGACTGGAACTGCGCTAAGGACAGAGAAGTGTTCATTCAGACTTTTTCTTTTGTTTGAAGGGGACTTTTTGGGTATAGGACTATTGTTCAGTTGTTTTTATGTTCTGTTACTGTTCTTGCCAATATACATATATCTTCTAATAAAGGGTTGTTATTTCTTCTGTTTTTCCACACTTCCTCGATTAAAGCCCCTTAATTTTTGAATTTACAATTGCTGAGAGAGAGGAGTTTGGTCTGTCTCATAACTCATCCTCTTTAGCAAATATTCAAGTCTCTTCAAGCTGAGACAACACTTCAACAGGAAACACAGAGGATTTTTTTACCAGGTTTTGTGTAGCAATATCACATCAGTAGCTTGGAAAATATCAAATAATTGCCTATATTACTTCCCCTTGAACAGAAATTCTATCAAACCTAATGCATAACTTTTGGTACTTGCAAGACTGCTAATATTTTGTCACTTCCAGGATTTTTTTTTGCACTTGAAAAGAAGGTAAAATATTAGCAGGGTAAAATATTAGCAGTAGCTGCTGAAACAACCGCAGTAAGCTTGTGTAAAAGTATTCTGAAAACCAAATATAAAGTCTTCCTTGGGGGTGGTTCACCACTTCCTTTGGCTGTCCTGCAGGAACTCATTTAAGCAGAGAAGATAAAAACAACAGCTACATGCAGAATAGTTTAATGTTAATAACTACTCTGGAAGGGGATTTCTTGACACTGTGTACTGGAGAATGACATTGTCAGTTGTTTGTGATGCATATATAGGATACTCCACATTTGCTATAATTTATTGTGGATTATTTATTTCTCTGTAGTATAATTTTGGTTTTATGATGTGCAATGACAGTTTCCACTTAGGACGTATATAAACTGCAGCATAAAGAGAATATTTAAATAGAAGATCACCCAAATAGAAATAAAACTCATAAATCTTTGGCTTATCTGCAAGAGACATATTTACAGTGATTATTTCTCCAAAAAGCCCTTTGTATTTGCATCACACCCAAACAAAACAGCAGAACTTAGAATGCTAATCATAAATGTCTTCACATAAATAACTTTTCTGTTATTTTCATATTAATGAATTTCCTCTTCATGCTAGAAGCATAATTGAGGACCACAGACAAAGAGCCATTGAAATGGCATTCCTTTTCAGGCAAAAACTGTGACATAATGTTTATTTTGAAGGCAGCCTAAGGTGGTTGTAGAGTTTTCAGTACAGACACTCAACCAGAATGAAAATTGTCTGGTTCTCTTAAAAAGAATTCACTCAAATCCTATCAAAGGCCATAAAAACAGGTGAAATAATTACTGTTTGAGGAACTAAAATGAAACCTGGCCCATGAAATAGGTAGAAATCACTGTGATAATGTAAGGTCTGAATACCTTTGAAGTGACAAATCAGAACTACAACTAGGAGTTAAATCCCAGTAAAGAAAGGGCTGCTTGTTACCATTAATTCTATAGAGAATATTTAAACTAAGGGAGTTTGAATACCACTTGGTGTGATGCTCAGAGAACATTTACTTATGGGAAGTTTAGACAGAGCCTAAATGAGAACATCACTCAATGTAATTTTCAGAATACACTTTGAGAAGACACCTTCAAAGGCTTGAAAACAATTTCCCATTCAGGAATTTTAAGAGAATTTTTTTTCTGAAATACATGTTACCTGAAGGAGGGATATAAAGTTTTGGTTGGTAACATATGTAACCCTTCAACCTCATACAGCACTGATGTAAAATTGCCGCCATTCAAACTTACAAGCTATTTTAAATTTAAATGTTATAATTTATCATCCCATGACCTTCCATTGTCTTCACGGATACTCAAATCCAGTTCAGATAGATGACCTTTGGGGAGAAAAAAATTAAAGAAATTGTTATTTTGGGCACATTTCCCACAATCACAGTTGGTAGATAAACATTTAAGGGCATATCAAACCTCCACCACAAGCACACTAAAATTAACACTAGCACTTCAAAATGGCACCAAATAGCCTGATCCTCCACAACCAGAATTGAGCAGCCCTTCCACTGGACATCAGCAAGTGTTAACTGGATGAGGACTGGAGCCACTCACAGCCATTTGGAGTTCAGCTCTAATAGCAGAATATTTTCAGTTTCTTAGCAAATCCTATGAACCAAAACCACACTAATTTTAACAGGTTTTGAGTCTTAATGCCAGGGCAGCTGTGCTAACTCCTTAAGTCCCAGACCACCTGCCCTCTTGAAGGAAACACTGTGAATTGTTATTGCCACCTGGTATCTATCTAGATGTCCTCCTTGAATACCACATGTACAGCAGGTGCTTTAAAGTTGCTGCTGGAATGCACCATGCCAAGCACATCAAGTTTATATTCTTTTAAATCTGAACTCTGTGAACACAGAAGTTCTGAAAGCAACCTCCAACAAACTGTTCTGAAACAAAACCAACTCAGCCAAAAATATTGCAATGCCCCACAAGAGATTTGGTGTTATTTAATAGAATTAAACAGAGAACAACACCGACATTTACCACCAAGATCATACAAGAGGCTTCTTTGTAATCATTTCCACCTTTATAAAGGTCACTGTGAAGAAGGAAGATGGCTACAGGCATCTTGAAAACACTGCTCCACTCAACATTTTACTAAGGATCACAGAACGGCTCCTGCTGGAGGGGTCCTCAAGAGATCACCTGGTCCAACCTTTCATGGAAAAGGGAGCCTAGATGTGATTATCTAGCACCCTTTCATTCACATCTGGAAAATCTGTTGTGATGGGGAATCTTCAGTCTTTTCTCATTCTCCAGCCCTTTGATACATCATAGCTTAGGTCGTATGCATCAAGCAGAGCAGTAAAGACAAGCTTAGCATGTGTTACCATGGTGGCTGAAGGCAGGACAATCCTCCTGGAAAAACAAATGTCATCCCTGGATGCAAACCTGGGCGTTTAGATACAAATCTTTGGAAAGTACATGTAAGTAATCTTACATGTTTTGATGCCTATAAATTACTGAGACATGCTGTATATACAGCTTTAAAGTTTTCACTTTTCACCCTCAAAATACGTTTCTAGAGTTGTTACCACATGGCTCTAGCGATTCTGTTCAGTGTACAGAGGCTGCAAATATTCAGTGCAAATTTTTTGAGCAGTAACTTTTAACAATGTAGGCACATCCTACCTGTCAGCTGGTTGAGGCTTCAGAAATGCACAAGGAAAAATGAAGGAATGCATTTCAAAGATGTGTGCAGAAGATAAAAAAATCACATCCCATTTTTTAATGAAACTAAGCAGATATTTGTGCATTCCTTGCAGATTACTTTGTTAATCCAGCTCTTATCATGTGAGTGGATTCAATACTTACACTAGCATTGCTGTGTTCACATAACTCTGAGACCAAGTCCTACTGCACAGTTGCACTGTGATACTCAATAAAGCATCAGAAACCACATTATTTCCTCTTCTTATGGAAAGAACTCCATTTATTTTTTAAATTTTTTTTTTACTTTTGCATCTTGTGAGGTAATTTGTATGTTTCCAAAAAGAGTCAGAGTTTTCTATACTGAATTCAGACGTCAATTCTTCATCTCTCTTAAAAACAGCTTTGTAAATTGGGAAAGATCTTTCTGCCCACATATTAAACAAAACAAACAACAGATTATTTCTCAATTATTGCAATTTGTTGTAGCAGCAAGAACTGAGATTGTGAATATTTAAATATACATGAATGGATTTAACTTCAAAATTCCATTTTATTAGCAATTTACTAGCAAAGCAAACAGCCATGCTCTTAACAGGATAACAAACATGGATATAAAATGGTGTAATAATCTTTCATAGATGATAGCTTTGTCAGTTCTTAGAGGAAATAGAAAGAATTTATAACTTTTCAGTGATGCCCAGTGGTGGGATGAGCAATGGCCATGAACCAAAACACAAGTGACACCTCAGCATGAGGCAGAACTTCTTTACACTGAGGGTGGCAGAGCACTGGAACAGGCTGCCTAAGGAAGTTGTGGAATCTCCCTCTCTGAAGACATTCAAAACCCATTTGTGAACATAGCTTGGCAAGGGAGTTGGACTAGATGATCTCCAGAGCTTCCTTCCAACCCTAACTATTCTGTGATTTTGTGATATTTTGCTTCAAAATGTTATCTCTTTTTTTTGTTTTGTTTTTCTCTAGAGGTGACAGTGGCATGATTTGGAAACTGAAAAGTCTGGTGTAGATAACTCACATGTTAAGCAAATCACAGAAACAGCATCACGGCAGAAATTACATTCTGAGACAGACCTTTAATGACTCAGATATTCTGAATTACCTTTCAAAAGGAAGTGGTTATTTCTGTAGGGGAGGAAAGGGTATCAACTGTCACATGACACTTCACCATATTTATACTCAGGGCTCTAATGAAATCACTTATGGTTGCAAAAAAACTGCACGAAGTACTTAGCACATTTCTCAAAATTGCCATTGCAGGAGCAGGAGAAAAGAAATTTGTACCTTATCTTAGTTCTCCTGCAACAAAAAATTATCTTTTCCCTTCTTTGCCTTGAACTAGCCTTCACAGTGAGAAAGTTCTGGCTTTAAAGGAGAAGTTGCAGACTCTTCTGATGAGACTTGATTCCTCCCACTAACCATTTGCTTGAATAAACACAGGATCAATGAAAACAGCAATGGGACATGCCTTATGTTGTTTTGTTGAACCTCCAGCCTGGTGGGTTTCAAAAGTTAGAGCTCACAGCTTTCATATGGATGGAGGACTTGCTGAATTCTGTCTTGCACATAGACTTGGAGAAGAAAAGTCAGACATTCATTCTCTATCATTTAGAAAGGCATTGGACTCTGGAGGAAGACCCTAGTAAGCTAACATCATTATAGAATTTTGTATGATACAAACATCTTAATTTAACCTCAAAATCAAATGACAAACCAGCCAGTTATTATTGGTCTTGTGAGACTGCATTTTTATACCTGAATTCTTACAAGAAGAGGTAATAACTCATTAATTCAGTGCTTGCCCACTCTCAAGTCACACGAAAGGAGTTAAGATCTCTGTAAATGATCTGTGTGGTGGGAGAGAGTGCACCTTCAGCTTGCTGCTGCTACTACACTGGGAGGGCTGGCTGATATTTGGAGGAGTGCCTTATATGCCAAAGGGTTGTTTTGTCATCCAGAGGGATGGAGAAATGGGCTGACAGAAAGACTGTGTAGTTCAACAAATGCAAAATCCTGCACCTGGGAACAACAACCCCAGGCACCAGTATGTACTGGGAGACACTTAGTTGGAAAGCAGTTCTGCAGTGAAGGACCCAGGGGTCCTGTTGGACTAGAAGTTGACCATCAGTGACGTTGTTAAAGCAAGCACCCCAGAGTCATAAAATGGCAGAACTGAGAATAATGGTCCAAACTTTATTTTTTTCTTTTCTTTTTTTTTTCTTTTTAATGTGTATATATGTTATGAAGTTGGTTATTAACTACTTTGTACATTTTCTTCCCTGTTCCTTCTGGGATTTTACATATAAAAATTACATTGGAGCATTTTGCTCCAGTTTGTAAAATCTGCTAGTGACACGTAGAACAAGGAAAATTTTTTAATGATTAATTATAAATATATAGCTCAGTATACAAGAAATAGTAGACTTATTCTTATAAACAGAATTAACATAACCTCCTTTAATGCTACAGCACTTCATTTTTTATGCCCTTGACAGCTTTTTCCCTTTCAGGTTAATCTCCCAAAAGCCAGAAAATAGGTTTCTATATTCCATTAGAAGCATTAGGTGTTCCCTTGCATTTGTTAAAAGCTGGGTATATTTCACTCAGAATGGCTAGATTTGCTCTTTGTAGGAACTGATATTTCAATATTTCAATATTGTAAAACAAAACTAAAGGTTAAAAGACATACTTAGGAAAATAAATGTTATCCACCTAATAAAGAACTTCAAGCGAGAAGAGAGGACATTTATTTCCACTTCCTTTTTGCTTTTCCTTTAAAGAGCAATGAATAGACCAAACTAAACCCATGAAAGACAACAAATGGAAAGAGAAATCACTATCTTGTTTGATTAGCAATCAAATAGTTATTTTAAGAAGGATGTGTGTGAACAAACATCTCCCCTTTCTATAATGCTAGTTCTTATTGGACAAATGGAACACTAAACAATGACAATATACCTGTACTGCAGTAAATGTAAAAGATAAACAAATAAACATGTAAAAGCTACAGTCTTTCACCTGCAAATGTAAAACCTTTACTGTTATCTTTAAAACCGAGTGGGAGAGAAAATATAAAGAACACTAATTCTCTCATCAGTGAGACACAGTGGCTTTCTTCTGAAAGATAAGTATAAGAAAAAAAAAGTTACCGAGGTTTTCAGTGAAAAATAATGCCTTTGTTCAATGGCACAGTAGCTGATTAATGAAGGCTTTGGGTTTTTACTGAGAATTGCAAAGTTGATTTAAGAACATTCCCAGATAAAGGAATCAGTTAACACAGTGTCTTTAGTCATGGCTTCCTCTAAAACTACAGATGGACAGTGTGGGATATGGTTCTGTCAGACAAATGACAGACAGTCAGCTGAAAAAAATCTTAAAACAAATACTATACACAAGTCTGCTATTTTTTACTATCAGCCCATCCACCTTCTGAACATGACAGCTTCACCTGCCTCCCCCTTTTTACTCCAATGGGACAGCTGTATTGAAGTACAGCCAAGTATAACCATATATATGAAGTGTGTATATGAATATACACATATATATAAAGTGTAGCCAAGATCTAAAGAGAAGCAAATACACTCTTCCTTTGGTGGAGTGTGATTTTGCCTGAGTGAGAATGCTTAAAACTAAATTTCACATGTCTGTTATAACATATATTAAATAATTGCAGTAACATTTATTAATTTGAAAAAAATTATTCCCACATTTCACACTGATTAAACATGAAGTATTGTTTTTTTAATAAAACCAGAATTAAGTTGTAACTGCCACAAGCAGAAAAATAACTCGACATTAGTCATCTAAGATATATAAGATCTTTTTTTGTTGTTGTCCTAATAGCAGCATACAGATTTAAAGCAGTTTATCCAGTCTCCTCTTTGTCTTTCTCAGTTATCTCCTTTTCATGTACTTTCTCATCTCCTGTGCTTCAAATGTACTCACAACTATTTAAATAACCATACTTATTCAAGACCTATTACGTATTAGTTTTAGGGAATCTAACCTGCCCCTAGATGCACACTTCAATAGATTTTAGTGTTGTGTTTCGCTGCAAAGGATTTGAATGTTTTCGTATAAATTGTTTTGCTATTTTTTTTGTAGTTCAGATATACCTCTATCCAGTAAGGGACTACAGATGTACAGATGTTTGCACTCAAAGAATTCAGTTTTTTGAAGAAAAGGCAGCGATATAGTACTTCAGATGGAACATTTGTACATTTTTTATTTCAGACAATATTTTGGATTATTTCAATCCCTTCTCTCACAACCACCTCTTCTTTTGTTTCCATGTAAATGTCAGCCAATTTGACATGTGTCAAATTGGCATACTTCCAAGCAGTTTGTGTTATCTGCATAAGAGACAAGCTGATCTTCATGCAAAGAAAAAAAAAAAGCATAATTATACATTCAGAGGGCATTAGCAATTGTGTAACACATCCTCTGTAACCATGAATCAAATTATATGTGGTTTTCACTACAGCAGACAGAGAAGCCTGTAGTGGATCAGACTCCATTTGAACAAACATTTTGACACCAGCTTATGTGAGGGAGAGGCTATGATGCCATTTTTATCTATATTGAGTGAAAATCTAAAAAGGTTGAAATATTTCTTAAAATACAGAGGCTTTGACAGTTGGCTTTGCTCGAAGTCAGAATGAAAATCTGGCTCTATCAAATTCTCTGAGAAAGAAAAT
This sequence comes from Manacus candei, assembly GCF_025592945.1. Lineage (NCBI taxonomy): Eukaryota > Metazoa > Chordata > Aves > Passeriformes > Pipridae > Manacus > Manacus candei. The sequence continues at coordinate 2,613,923 of NW_026138064.1, read as the reverse complement.
TCAACAGACTGATCAAAACTTTCCACTATGATAATATGTTGTATTTGCTATGCAATATGAAAATCAAAACAGAACCAAACTATTTCAAATGAATACAAACATTTCTTTTCAAAAGCAACAGAGCAGTCAAAACCAGGGTGAGTCAATATCCATCCTTGGTTCCAGAGCTTAAAGATTTGAAAGTGATCCCAGAGGCTTTTAAAATGTTTCAGTATTGCCCATTTTGCATAACTCTGATGTTCCACTGAAATTACTCTTCTAAGTTGAATGGGTCTGTACTGGAATGCTGTTAGAAGGTTTTGTTCCTTATTTTATCTAATAGGTTTTAAGGAATGAGATCCCACCTGGATCTCTTAGTCATCCTTCATCTTGCATTTCTATGAATGATGTGAAACAGTTCTAGAAAAAAGAGATTGCTTAGAATAGGTTAAAAAATTACATCTTAAAATTGCTGAGACAGTCTAGAAATGTGTTTAAATTGAAACATCTATTGTTTAATCCCACATCAAGTATATGATTTTAGTGAACTGTTTTTTCATAGCTGATTGGTCATCATCCCACATGAATTTCTTATACACATTACCATACCTTTTATCTTTGGTACTGAATGGCATACCGTGGTGACAGAACTGAGTAAGGCAACACTTTATATGTTTTACTAGTTTGTGTACGTGTAAAGTATTAGTTATATCAGTGGAGAAATAAACCACATTTGAAAAATAAGACATGAAAAGTATAAATAGCTTTTAAAAGTTACTATATGCTCATATCACTTTGTATTAGCTCATGCTCAAAATTAATCTATTCCAATTTGCTGTGTATTAGCATCTGAGAAATATTATATATAGTATTATAAGAATTGTCTTTTGGTCATTAAGTAATTTATACACAAACTTCTAAATTAGAGGAACCAAATTATTCAAACTCTAAGAATTCCACTATAGTTCTTTAACAATGATTGCTTCTCCTGTTGTGGAAGGAGTTATACGGGATTACATGTGACTTGAGAGGGTGACATTTTTTGTACATTTTTCTGTGCTTTCAAGAAACTGGAAAAACAGTTGAGACTGGTGGTCTGTGCATTATTTGAATCAGTCCATTTACACATGGAAAGAGCTTTACCGAAAGCATTGCACAGATGCACAGATTGCACACTTTACCTGAAGCATTGCACAGATTTTTACGTAATTCTGTGAATTCTGCATACATACTCAGCTTTATATATAATTCACAGTGACACTGTGAATTAATTACTTTAATACTTTATCCAACTGCATGGCAGTGAAATTACTTTAATTGTCTATTTTCCAATCTGACAATTAAAAAGAGATTATAGGTATATACTAACTGAACCAAAACATTTACAGTATTTCTATGCAGTAAAAACTTCAATTTTTTTTCCCTTCTTTTTCTCCCCATTTTTTCTTCCACTGGAGGTCTTACTATACTTGGAGGAATATTTAAAAATATGAACACTAATGCCAGCCTTTGATCCTAGCTGTCCCAGTCCAACCAAACAGCTGAGTTTATATATGAACTCTTTTATACTAAGGTACTATTCTTCAGTGTCTTCTAAAGCCTCATTGCTTTTATAAGTTCCATTAGCATTATTGCTCATCAGCCTAAAAGCTCTGTAATTTGAAATTTCACAGCATTCTCACCTGTTCACCATAATGGAAAAAGACTGAGTTGTCAGCAAAAGTTGAACTTTGGAAACAAATGGTGTTGGCATCCTTTCACTATTCCAGAGCTCTTTGCCTGTCCTCCAGCAGTATGGCAGATGGAACCTTTTAATCAGATTGGAAAAGAATTAACTGTCACAAAATGAGATGCAGGATGATAGAGGGGTATGCTCTTGGGAAACTGATGGGTAAACAGTAAGCGTGATCAGGAATCTCAAGGCAGCAAGCAATACCTGTTTTGAAAAATGAGAACGTGCATCATCAGTCCCACGTGACACCTGAGAAGAAAAGGAGAAAATTTTGCAGAGCTGAAATCTGTTTTCTATGGCAGTTCTCTCTTGGCCAGTCAGGAGCACGTCTGTGTTCCTGCTTTGGAAAAGAAGCACTTTTTTTCAAATATATTCACAATTTTACTCTGTGATGTGCATTTATGGCATTTATTTCCTATGACATTTTCCTGTAGAGTTAACATGCCTATCAGGCTGCTGTGACTGAATCAGAATTCCAATGAGGAAAATGGTGGAATGTGGCCCCATGGACCACAAACACCAAAACCAGTATTTACTTGCATGTCACCAGTACCCCCTGTTAACATAGTCAGCATAGCTAACAATTTTATGAGACAAGCAGACACTTTCTGTGACTGAGTGGGTCACGTATTTTTTCCCTTCCCCTCATTATCAAGGCCTGAGAGTCTTGTGCACCAGTCAGACAAACCCCTCCTCACCAGCCTTTGACTCCCTACTCTGCCCTGGCAAGACCCCACCTGCAGTACTGTGTCCAGCTCTGAGGTCTCCTTTTTAAGAATGATGTGGGCCTGTTGGAGCTAGTCCAGAGGAGACCACAAAGATGGTCAGGGTCTGGAGCTCCTCTGCTATGGAGACAGGTTGAGACAGGATTGTAAAGCCTGAAGAAGAGAAGGCTCCTGGGAGACCTTAGAGCCAAAAGGGGCTCCAAAAGAGCTGGAGAGAGATTTTTGACAAGTGCATGGAGTGACAGAACAAGGGGAAATGGCTTTAAATTGTCAGTGAACAGGGTTAGATTAAATATTAAGAAAAATTTTTACCCTGTGAGGCTGGTGAGGCACCAGAACAGGTTGCCCAGGGAAGCTGTGGTTGCTTCATCCTTGGAAGTTTTCAAGGCCAGGTTGGACAGGGCAACCAGGTCTAGTGGAAGGTGTCCCTGCCCCATGGCAAGAAGTTGGAATGAGATGGTCTTTGAGTTCCCTTTTAACACTAACCATTCTGTGGGTCCATGATTCTATGAATTGCTGAGCTAACATTTCACATTCTTCTAAGTTTTCAGTAGTTCTATTAGCCTTTATTATGCTGTTACCTTTTTAAAACAAATGAGCTACAGCTAACATTAGTGCTTTTCGGGATTTGGACAACAGTCTGCAATATTAAATTTCCATAACACTAAAGACTGAAGAATGTTAGCACAACTTTTGTCTTCCCAGAACCTTGCTTGTGTTGCTTGGTTCTTTTGTTTGTTTCATTTGTTTGTTTTTAAATAATGAAGGTAAATCCCTCTCTACCTCTCTTTCTGTGTACTTTAAAAGTATGCTGTGAAACCACCTATCTCAGGGATATTGCCATTAGCTGAGTACAGCCTATATGCCATATTGGACACATTTGATGACAGATGTGCTGTTCTGCATTTAAAATAATGATAACAACAAAGGTGGCACAGATCTTGGGTGCCATCTTTCAATTCAAAAATAATTAGAGCATGGCATTAAGTTAAGGGTAGTTTTCCTTCTGAGGCTTGTTTTTTTAATCATTCTACATGATTCTTAATGTTGAGATATTTTGCTAATCCATGCAATGAAACAGTAAAGGAAAAAAATCACTCTTCAGGAAGGCTAAGGAAGACATGACAAAAAAATACAAGCAAAGGTAGAAAACTAAAACTCAGAAAAATATGGTTCCCATCTCCCTACTTCCCCCTCTGTTGACAGTGAACAAAGTGTTAATGGATTTCATGACACAGCTAAGCAACGCTCCTTCCACGTGTGGGCCCATGTTGGCCCTTTGTACAAATTGCTATCACCCAACAGAATGCTTATATTCTGGGTTGCTGGAAGGCATATTTGCATATTTAGGAACATGGAGATAGGCAGTTCCTACAGCTTTAATATGGCATTTTTTACATCTAAAATATGATGTCTAGTACCCTGTGACTGGCTTAAAGTGTATGTTACCAGGATTGTTGTTTTTCAATAAGTTGCAGCAATTTAGGATCTTAAGCCATTGTTAACATTTAAAATTCTCCATGTGACACAACATTGATGTGAATTTTTCATATTGCTCCGAAAGCTTTTTAGCAAGCTAAACAAATACAGACGGGAATTTCTTTTGATTAAAATACCCTAAAATTGATGTTACTAAAAGGTAAGTTACTAAGATTTTACTTACTGATAAAATGTTTTGGGTAAGTTACAGCAAATAACTGGAGTAATTCCTTCCATGATTAAAACTTGCAGGTACTGCATAAGCCAATAATACTATCTATAACATTCGACAGGCAATCATTTTTAGCCTTGCTCCCTAAGAATATATGACCATGCTGCATGTGTTTGTGAAAACACATGACTTCTCCAATATGGAGAAACATATGACTTCTCCTAATGGCCCAATGCTGACCAGTCTTCATGAGGACTTGGAAGTAATCACTTTTCCACAAGTTATAGAGAAGCTAAGGCAAGGTGAAAGGACCCCTAAAAGCCAATTCTCCTTCCTCCTGCCCCTGAGAGAAAAGACTCAAGTCCACATCAGGCTTTCAAACAGTTCACTAGTAGTCCAGAATTCCCTACATCTTATCCTTTCTCCTTTGCAGCCAGTATTTAGAGAAGAACAAAAGAGATGGTGATCTTGTGGAAGCTGCAGGAGGCACAGATGCATAGAACTGTATGGCAGAGATTCATAAGAAATCTCTGTTTAAGGAATTGCTGGTATGGCCTTGCTCCTCTGCGGACATGCTACTACTCTCAAATATGTCCTATTTTCTGTACCTGCAGGATTTGATTTAATTTCTTCCTAGATCTATGGGCTTAACTTAGGTCAAGAGGTATAGTAAAAGTCTAATGAAAGTAGTTTATTTTCTAGCTATGCTGGTATCAAAACTGAGGGATAGAAAAAGGCAGAACATGGCCAGATTCTGGCATTCAGACAAGGAGGTCATGTCAGGCATTCCTGTTGTTCTGGTACTCCGTTCCCTGGGAAACAGAGGTGATGCTAATAGGTGGATTGGCTGGTTAGGACAGTAAAGTGGTTGAAAGGGTGAGAAAGTAAAGGAGGAAGACAAATGCAGAATTGCTAGAAAGTTTGGCACAGCTGTAACTAAACAAGTTTATGTCGATGCAAATTACTTTTCATTCCCACAGGAATAAATTATCCAAAGGAAATCTGAGTTACAGAAATGTGAGTTCAGTTGTAGAGTGGAACAGTAGCTTTTGCACTGTCCATAACTTTTTCAATTATCATTTGCTTTAATTGAGGCATGGAACATCAGACATTCAAAGGCAAGAGAATTAAGGGTAGGAGGCTACTGTAGTAGGTGATCTGCCAGTCCACAGCTCCCCTGTTCATACACAAAACCTCAGAAGCACCAATGTTAAGGAGCATTCTTTGTCAGTGAGAAGGGACACTTTGACTTCTTGTGCAGATATAACACAAGCTGATCCGCTGCTAGAGAGAGATCTCTCCCTGCAGGAAAAATCAGATTTTAAATGACGGGGCAGTAGTCACAAAATCCTACATAGATATGTATGCATCCCTGTTTCACAAACTTCTTTTTACCATGTACACTGAAACTTCTCATTAGTTAGGAGGATACTGGCATTTAGCCTTACCTAATTTTTTAGTCACTGTGCTAAACCCTGCTACTGTTATAAATTCTATGTATATACTGCTGTTTACACAGCACGACTTCCAGAATAGAGCCAAAGCCTTGTGTATTCATATCATACACTCTGTGACTGACGTACCTCTCCAAGCAGTTCACCTTTCACTGTTTCACGTAAATACAAATAGAAAAATTAATGTGTCATTGCTTATTTTGAGGAAATGGTTATCCTTGCAAATTGTGCTGTATCAATTAAGGTTGCAAAGCTATTCACGGGAACTTAAAAAGCAGCAAATGAACTGACTACATAGAGTACATTTTGGAAAATCTTAATTTTTTTTTAATTTTTTAAACTTTTTGCATAAATTATCATTTAAATGTCAAGTGAAACTAGTATTATTTATAATTAACTGATAACTGCTGCTACAATAATAGCCCTCATGTAGCAGATGCCATACATCAGATGCGATATTCAAACCTCCCATTTTCCTAATCATCCTGAATGTCATGCTGAAGCACATGTATCGGACTTCTTCCTCTTTCAAAGAAATTAGGTTCAGCAGTGGTTTCACTATCAACATTAAATCCTCAGGTATCTCTGACTTAAACAGAATAGTGAGATGACACATAGTAATTTCTTGTTTAAGACCTTTCAGAATTTGATCCACAGTAAACTGAAATTGAGTAATCACTGTGTGAGTATGTTTAGGTTATTCTAGAATTAGTTCCAGCATCCGTTAAAACTACAGAGAACTACAAATGTTCCTATTCCTAGTATTTTCTTTCTTTGGAACGGATGTCAAAGTCAACAACAGAGATACAACTAGCTTAAACAAATTGCTTCATACAAGTAAATTCTATCATAAAGTAATGGAAAGAGTAATAAGTGGACTATCTGAGAAGTATATGTTTAGATTAACATGTTAAAAAGTCAAGAAGTTTAGGAGTCTGGGCAACCACATAATATAAACCACAGCACTTCACTATTAAATTCTGCAGTTAGATTAATTCACTGTGTATTAAGTCATAGAAGATTAATTCACTGTGTATTAAGTAATAGAATCCTATAACAAAAAATAGCTAAGAATTGGTTTTAGCACATTGGATTTTAAAAATTTCCTTCTTGTTTCTTATTGAGAAACATATTAATGGAAAAATTCATTCTAGGATGGAGAATGTATAGGAACTAACCTGTAAGTAGAAGAATATGACACCTAAACTATCCCACTGTGACACCCAAAGGAACTTCTTCCATGGGAGTATATACCTAAGGAAATAGGAATCTTCTTACACAGAACAGATGCTTTACATGTGTAAATATGACCTCAGACACAATTACTAAATTTGGAAATATATTTTATATATCTCTCATGCAAATACTAGTTTCTGTACAGTCAGTAAGTGTATATGGAAATTTTGTTGGCACTGTGTGAGCGGACATTTTAAAACATCACTGGCTTCATACAGGTCTGCTGTTGATGAAATCAGATTCAGCTATATCTTAGATAAACAAACATCTGTTGCATGACACAGTATTTTCTTTCCTGACTCTTCCGTTTTCAATGGCACAATTCGTAAAGATGTTAATTTAAAAATATAGGTTAAAAAAGAGTTGATTGTTTTTTTCTGGTAACTGGAAACTTACATGAAATTTTAAAATTCAAAATAATTTCCATTGTGATTATTCTATGAGCTCCATTACATAAATATTCATTGAGAAGACCATTATATAGCTACCTAATACCTATATTACAGCAACATCTAGAAATAGTCTTTAAATTTTACTCTTTAATTGTTCTGTTAAGTGAGGACATCAGTTTTACTATCAATCCAGATTATCAGCCTGCTGAGTAATACATGCATTATGGATTTTTGTGGATTTTTATAGGTTATACATATGGCTATGCCTGACAGAAATATCCCTTATTTAAATACAAGATATAGGTATGTGGCTTATATTAAGTCATTGGAACTAATAACCACAAACAGAGAAATTATTTTATTGAAATCAGTGAGAATTATGTATACCTCAGCAGTGTGATTAACTGTTTGTTTAAAAATTTCAAAGTAAACACAACAAAAAATTACCCAAGGTTGAAATGAAAGACAGTCCTCCATGCAATGGCTGAGATTATCCTGCACAGGTTACATCATGGGTCTCAGAGGAAGTTCTGTAGGTATTAAGAGTGTAATCACATTTTCCTGTTTGTTCATTCTTATTAGGCTTTTTTCCTTTCCCTAGTTTATGTAGAGCACCTATATAAACACCCAAACGACACCTAAACAGCTGAAAAAATACAAAGATGTTTGTCAACATGTAAATTTTTGTCCATCAACAGCTGCAGAAGCCCATGGTCCTTCATTGCTGAGAACCCTTATAGAAGTCAGCAGTAATTACCTAAGGGAGAATCATTACATGCACAATATTTTCAAATTCAGAATTAAAAAAAAAAAAGTGGTTAATTCTTTGTAACTCATTTTTTCATTTCTTCTTCTGGAAAAAACTCAATAACTAACAAATCAGCTTCCAAAAATGAAGATACTTTTAGTGTTGCTTAAAAAGTAACATAATTTTCAGTGTATCTATACACGGAATCAATATTTACAGGCTCAGCGGAGAATCCAAAGGTGCTTTTTGTGAAGGTGTAAACTACAAATATAGGTAAGTATAAATAGTCAGGTTTCTCTCACATTTAAATATAGGCAATCATATGGAATTTTAATACAAGGATCACAGTCTTTAAGTAAGACATACAGAGCAATCACCTAGCACTTGTTTCCACGCTACTGAAGTTAAAGGGGTGTTGGCCTGACAGGGTCTCATGGTTCAACCAAGCCCTACAGAGCCTCTTTCTCACTGCTCCAGCAAGGAGATTATGGAGAGAACCAAAAGAGTAAAAGCTGGAAAACTAGTGGGTTGAGATACAGATGGTTTAATAAGGAGAGCAAAAGCCATCAATATAAGCAAAGCAAAATGAGGAATTCATTCACTGCTTCCCACGGGCAGGCAGTTCAGCTATCACCAGGAGAGCAGGGCCCCATCACATGTAATGGTGACTTGGGAAGACAAGCACCATCACTTCAAATGTCCCCCCCCTTCCTCCTTCTTTCCCCTACTTTATGTACTGAGCATGACGTCATATGGTCTGGAATATCCCTTTGGTCAGTTGGGATCACCTGTCTGGAATGTGTCTCCTCCCAGGCTCCCATGCACTCCCAACTTCTTGCCAGCATGGCAGTACGAGAAGCAGAAAAGGCCTTGTCTCTGTGTAAGTGCTCCTCGGCACTTACAAAACATCTCTATATGCTCAGCACAAATGCAAAACATAGCCTCATATCAGCCACTGTGAAGAAAATTAACTCTACCTCAGCTGAAACCAGCACACAGCAACATAAACTTCAGCTCTCATAAAAAAAGAAAAATGCTAGTGCTGCTTAATTAATGACTATGTACTAAAAAAGGCAGTAAATACGTCAGATAAGACACTGATAAGAGCAAAGTCATCTGTGAAAAATCGCGTAAGAGAAAATCACAAGCAGTTTTTCAAAGCAAATAAAATAAATATTCTTATGTGTGTTCCCACTTGCCTCCTGTGCGCTAAGATAGCATGTCACCACCCCTGTGATTGAAACTTACCTCTTTATTGTTTTGGGGTTTTTTTAATCTACAACACACTAAAAGTTTATGGGTGGCAACCTGCAGTACCTTCCTCTGGAATGCCAGATCTATGAACTGCAGTTCCACTTTACTGACCAGTTTCATCGACTCTCTAGACTAGATTTTGAATTTTTAGGTTTGTCTGTAAACTAAGACATAACATTGACAACTCCAAGTTAGCACCAATCCAGGGCTGTGCAAGACCATATATTTTTGCAACTGCTTAAAAGACAAAAATAAAGGTACTGATCCATCAGCATTTTCTTAGTGAATTTCAAATTTATAAACATACTGATTCTCAAGGTAGGATCTATTAGTATAGTCTTTTATTTGTGCTTAACTCATCTCCAGCTTAAATATTTATTTGACAGGATACAAACTATGCAGGAGCAAAATGAGTAGGGACAAAAGGTTATGGAAGAGTTTGGAGTTTGAGAGTGATGATTTCTCATGTGAAAAAAATGTTCTTGAAAACCAAAAATAATAACAACAGTCATTGACCAAAAATACCATTTGAAAACGGTTTAACTTTTAAAATGAAGGCTAATATACTAAAAGTAACTTATTGTTGCTAATCTATTCAGAGATGCAATGTAAACAAAATATACAATGCAAACAAAAGTCTCTAATTCTAATAAGCATGGGAGAACTGACAGCACTGACACAAAACTAAATATGCAGACAGTGATGATGATTGTTCTATTATTACCTTATAATAATCTGTCTGGGAACACAGCCAGATTTATTCAATAAAAAGAAAATATAAACATGATGGAAGTAAATAATTTCAGTCACAGGAAATAAAAATATCAGTATTCAAGTTCTTGCCCAAATTCTGCCCACCTTTCCACCTCTTCAGCAATACACATGGCAGGACAGCTATGCAGGCAGGAAGAAACATCTCTCATTGTAACTGTTTATTATATAGCTGTGGGAGTATAAGGGGAAGAACCGGAATAATTGGAGCATTCCAGGTTCTCCATTACAGGAAGGCTGCTTTCCTATCACTCCACCCTACAAAAGAAAGATTGAAAATTCCTCTGTTGCTATTTATTTCTGAGATAGAACAACACTTTGGAAAAGCGGAAATAAACTGTGCTCAGGTAGAGGAGAGATCCGGGTTTTTTAATAACTGAAATACTGGGTCACACTTTATGTGGCTTTTATCCTAATAAGCATTGATGTTTAAAGGCTTTCAAATGTTTTGAAAAACCTAATTAATCCTCTGACACATCTGTGAAATAGCTTCTTACTCCACTGGAGAAAGCGTAACCTTGTTCAAATGACTTGCCTCAGGCCATGCACATAAGCGACAAAGCCAGCCTGAAAACTTGAGTTCCTAATAATGTATTTATCCGCCTGGAATGCTTACCACTGCCAGTGTTCTTATGGTACGTAGTAGTATATTAGCCTCAAACTAGGGAACACGCAAATAGACTTTTCAGAGAATCTAGGCTGACACCATTCACACAGAAGGGATGAAGAACTAACTATCATTTATATCAGGGATTTCAGAAAAAGACACATTTGCAAATGTTATAGGTAAATAAACCAAATCAAAATATAGCAGCAATTTTTATTATAAGATTTATATAAAGTGCAAATAAGCAAATCAGCGCGCTGGGCGGCCGGAGGAGACCCCAGCTCCATCAATGGCCCGCAAGCGCAATAGAGACAAACAGTAACCTTTATACTTTTTTCAGCTCCCCTCCCATAGTCACTTGTTAGCTCTTCATTGGGCTTGAGTTCGCGGGCTTCCTTCTGGTTGGTTCTGTTGTAGGCCTATTCCAATTGCCAGGTACCTTCCATCAGCAGTTTTAATTAGCTCAAATGTCCTTGGAGTTGGGCATGGGAATGGTCCCCAATTGTTCTCTTTGGCTCTTCTTTATCATCTTTGTCCTTGACTCCCTGATCCTTGTTCTCTTCTTCTTTTTCTAATGAGTACACTTAGACAATATTTTTAGAAAAATAGGATATAGTATACGTGCTCAGTAAAGCAGAATACTTTATCTTGCCAGCTAGGGAACTGCCAGCTGCAGGACAGTCAACTTATAATAGTAACACAGCAGTTAACTATTCTGCAGCTCACAACTCCCAGTCCCAACAAAGCATTAGCTATAATATACGGAAAGTACAATATATATATTTTGACGAGTAAATTATTTTACCATTTCTTATTTATTACACAAATGTCCAAGAAGCATCAAGAAAAACATCGTTATGCTTGCTCCTTCGTCCAAATACATTTATGTAAATAAGTCCCACAAAGGCTGTAGTTTTGGATAGTCCTGAGAGGAGCAGGCAGTTGGACTAGATCCTTATTGATCCCTTCCAACCCGAGATATTCTATGATTCTAAAAAGGGAGTCAACTTTCAAGACTTAAGAGGTGACGCAGGGTGATGTTTACAACCTGCAGTGCCAAGCGACTCAGGATGGCAACTTTGCCTGAAAAGTGAACAGAAATGGTGTGTCAGGGGCAGAAAGGCAACAGCTTGGCTGACCTTACTAAGAGCTCTCTTTCTGTAGAATCCTTGCGAAATTTAAAATTGTTCTCCCCAAAATAAACCTCCTGAAGAAGTGCTGAAGCCACATCACCCCCTCCTGTGTGAAATTCTTAGCATAGCTGTATTTCTAGTCTGCACGTCCTAATCCACACACTGCTGCCCTGAAAGGCACTTAAAAAGCTTGCCTCATAAAGGGAATCTTATAAATATTTACACTGCACTTCTATATTTAGGTATATTGCTACTACAACAGTGACAAGGCTGTGTTAAAATTATTTTGTTTAGAAATCTGTAAGGGAAAGCAAACAGCAGTAAAGAGGAACCCATAGAGAGAGCAGGCTACAACATTCTTTGAAATTACAATTTCTTTAAACAGAAAAGTAGCAGCAAATGGATGTGTTTTGATTCCATAAACTTGGGGCTAGAGCCAACTTCTCCTTTCACTGGCCCTGGGCACAACCTCAGCATAATTCCACAGATCTCAGTAGTGTAACTGGAAGTGGAGCTTGCCTTTAGAAGGCAAGATATGAAAAAATTTCAGCAGATAAAAAGAGGTTGGCTGGAGAGCTGTGAAAGTGGGAGCAGTAGTTTGTTTTAGTGGCCTCAGGAAAAATTCACTTAATGCTTTTGGGTAATGCAAAGCTTTGAAAACCTGAATGTTTAGATGCCTTCTGAGAACTCTAGAGAGACATGCAAGTGTCAACATGCTGCTATTTGTCAGTTCTTTTAACACTGGGAAAAAAATAAAATCAAAATATATATACATATTGTATTACCTGGTAATGGCAATCACATGATGTCTTCTTGACCCAAGAGGTACTTAGATATGAAGTAAAGCTGATACATAAACCCACTTAAGGGAGAAAAATTACTGATGATGAAGATACATCTGAGGGAAGAGAGTGTGTAGTGAGAGCTTGCAGGCTTCAGTAACATGAAAAAAATTACAATTTCAGGAAAGTGCAGAGTAAGTACCATTTAATAGCAATGGAGTCACAGCTCTTACAAGGTAAACAGCTTGTGGACTCCAGGACGGATATTTTTTTTTCACTCTTACTGTTAGAATAGCATAATAGAATCAATTAAGGTGGAAAGTACCACCAAGACCATGGGAGTCCAACCATTAACCTAACACTGACAGGTCCAGTATTAAAAGATGTCCCCAGGCACCACATTGACATGGTTTTTGAACACTTCTAGGGATGGTGACTCCATCATTACCCTGGGCAGCCTGTTCCAGTGCTTGACCATGCTTTCAATGATGAAATTTTTCCTAATAGCCTGTCTGATCCTCCCCTGGTGCAAGCAGAGGCCGTTCCCTCTTGTCATATGGACACCTGAACGGAGGCTGTGGTGAGGTGGGGGCCGGTCTCTCCTGCCGTGCCTGCAGTGAGGGGACCAGAGGAAACGGCCTCAAACTGAAACAAGGTAGATGAAGATTATTAAGATTAAATATTATTTTTTTTCTGTTAGTGAGGTCAGGCATTGGAATAGGTTGCCCAGGTGGAGTCACTGGACTGGAGTCCTGGAGGTGTTCAGGAGGAGTCTGGATCTGGCGCTGGGTGATGTGGTTCAGTGGTTTAGGTGTTGCACTAGCAGTGCTGGGCTGACGTTAGGCGTGATGATCTCAAAGGTCTCTTCCAGCCTTGATTATTCTGCGATCCTTTTTAAGACCCCGAGCAGCTTGGCCCCCCACACGTAAGCAGCCGCTGCGCTGGTGAATCTCTCCACAGCCCCGCGCGTTCCCGCCCCTCAGCGGCGAGTGGCTCCCTTTGTTACCGGACGGCCCCGCGGCTCCCTCCGCTCCAGCTCCCGATCCCTCACGGCCCCGCCGGGACCGCAGCCCGCGCGCAAGCGCGGAGGGGCCGCGCAGGCGCGCAGCTCCGGGGCGCGCGGGCGGCGCTTCCCCGGGGCGGGCGCGGGCCGAGGCACCGCGCGGGGCGCTCGGAGCGGCCCAGCCCCCGCCCAGCCGGCCATTGTTCCCGGCCCGACTCCGCCGGGAAGTTTCGGCCGCGTCCCGGCTCCGCTCCCCGCCGGGGCGGGGCGCGGGGCGGGGGCGGGGGGCCGGGGCCCCTTTGTCGCCTCCTCCCCGGCGTGCGGCGGCCGGCGCGGGGGGCGAGGCTCACCATGATGGCGGCCGAGGCCGCGGGGGAGGAAGGCGGCTCTGGCGCTTCGGCCGGGACGGCGGTGGCCGGGGCGCCCGGGGAGCCGGGGCAGTGCCTCGCTGTGTGCCGGGGCAAGGCGCCGGGGCCGCAGGGCCCGTTCCCGGCTGGCGGCGGTCCCCCGGGCGGGCCGGCTTTGTGCTCCGTGCTGGGGCTGCTGGAGCTGGGCGCGGGGCCTGCCCCTACGGCCGCCGATCCCGGCACCGCCGGCTTCCCCCCACTGCCGCCGCCGCCGCCCCCCTTGGCCGGGGGGCTGGGGACAGTGGACGAAGGGGACTCGCTGGACGGGCCGGAGTACGAGGAGGAGGAGGTGGCCATCCCGCTCAACGCGCCCCCCACCAACCAGTGAGTACCCGCCGGGCCTGGGGAGCGGGGGCCGCGCCGGGGAAAGTGTGTCAGACGGCTGGAAGTCCCACAGAAGTTCCGCGTCCCACCCCCCTCGCCTTCCCTCCCTCCCTCTCTCGGTTCCGCTTCAGCAGGAAGGCTGATGCACCGGGACACTGCCCGGGGAGCCCCAGCCCGGGCGAGGGACACCCGCTTTCCGCAACCCGGGGGGTGAACGGCGGCAGGAGAGGTCGGATTCCTTCCCCTTCACCGAGAGTTGATGTTCCAGTGGTGATTGGGATCAGCTCCTAGGGAAAAGGGCGCTCGAGTTAGTTTTTTGCAAGTTTTCATTGCGATAGTGCAGGCTGCCAGGAAGAGTGAGTTATTCCGGTTGTGGATTAAGCTACTATCGGGGAAACTTTTCCAATCTCTGGTAGCGCCTTCTCCCTAGAGCCATAACTTCATTTTTTTAATAAAAGGAAGAAAAGCTAAACATGGCACAGAATACTTAATATATCATGTAATCATGTTGTATTGCATTGCCTTCTACTCAAAAAAGTAACGCTTTTCTTTTCCATTTCATACACGCACACGGCCAAAGTAATGCGCACGTTTGGTCTTTTTAACAGTTCAGGCAGTCTGGGACAATGGATTTAAAATGGATTAAATTCAGTTCCGTATTTTAAAGTGTTGACAGGGGATATTTTTATAAATGGTGTCTAACTGTCTTGCTGCTCAACTAATTTAAAATAAAGTTGTTTGCAATTAGGTGATGTTTGGCGAGAGGAGACAATTGGAATAAACTGTAAACCTATAGTTAGGTTTTCTTGTATTTATTCATACATTAGGTTAATCAGGATTCCTGCAGTTCTGGTAATAGAAGGGATCTTGCACTAGAGGCAGACTATTTCTTTGTTTATATTGTGTGAAATATAAGATCAGATAATGTTATGTAGAATCCATGTAATTAGTAAGTACTCTAAAAGCAGTCTTTGGGTTTCACTATAGAAAATCTGCAGGTTTACAGAAAGTACTTGTAGGGCTTGTGTCAGAACAAAAAATAACTGTTTTCTCCTATATTCTTACCATATTCTCCCCAGAATGAAATTGCTTCAAAGGCTTACATTCTTTCATCAGTGTCTAAATATGTTGTTCCTGAAGCTATGGCAAGTATACTGGATAATGTAGGGAGCTAAGATACAGTTATCTTTATATATATATATATATGTCAGTTAATTTAAAAACCCATCTGAATTTTGGGATCTTTCTTAAATTCTCTCATAACTCCACTGTCAGACTTATCTTCTGCATTGTCACATACTTTCACGATTTCAGGAGCTAGTGTCTTTGTATGTAAAACATAAACTGTAACACTGTAGTATTTTTTTTTAATTAATCTCTCTAACCTTGATAGGCTTTCTGGCAGTACATTATTCTTTTAATTCCTGGACTTGTGGAAGTTTGTAAATATTAAGGCCTTGCTTTGTGAAGACAGTCTTTGAATAGTCTTAAACTTGTAGAATTCCTTAGTGAGCTAGAAATAGGACTAGGCAGATTTGACAGAAATGTGGGAAATAGAAGCATGTAAAAAGCAAATGCTTTTCAGTCTTGTGTACCAAGCTGGTGAAGTACAGGATTCTGCTTTTCTGGTTTTCTCTGTGAAAGTTCAGACTGCTTTTGTCAGACCTGGCTAAGTTCCTCAGCGAACTGAGGAAAAAGCCAAAAAGCAAGGAAAGCAGGGTAATTATTTATGAGCAATCACTTGTTTGATGCTAAATAATTGTTACCACACTGACAGTTTTGAATGGGTTTTGCAGTTAGAATATTGTCTTATAAGTCATATGCAAGCATGATGGTTTAACTTTCACAAAAGAGGATGTCAGGTTTCTGACGAGAAGGACAGGCTAGGGGAACACTGCAGCCCTGATTTTGTCTTGGCTCAGAAGGCTACTTACCTTATTTAAAGGGGCATTGATGTTTATAGAGCACCAGGGCTTAGCTCTGTAGCTCTAAATGTTTTTCTCTTGAAGATTCTTAAGTACAGAAACAGATAAGAAGTAAAATACACTTAAAAATTGTTTCAGAAGTTTATGCCTCCAAATATTTAGCCTTCTCCTTTATAGTTTTTATCCTTGATGTGTGACTTTTCCATAAAAAAATTAAATTGGCTGATTATTTAGAAGATTTTTTTCCCTTTCATTCATCTCTTATTTATTCTTTGCAGTGTCAGTTTTTACCGTTCTCAGTTAAGTCATACAACTGGCATATGTCAGTAGTAAATTCTGTCCTTTCAGTCCTACTTTTTTATTTTGGAAGTGCCATTTCTTTGTAGTTATACCATCTGCTTCTGTGTAGTTGAACTCTCGATTTATTACCAAAGCCACAGATCAATATTATCCATCATTGCATACAAGGAAAGCTCCAATGTAAGTCTTTAAGAATGGAAATTGATCTTGAAATTTAAACTTGTGTTCAATTTCTCTGGTTGGATGTGATTGCAAACTGCTGTTCCATTTGTTTAAATATGACTGCCAGCTCCACCCTTTCCCACTTCCTCCTAATTCATTCAGTTTTTATAGGAGAAATGCAGGGTGGCTTGTGGATAATTCCATGATTCTGTCACATGGTTTTGTCTTAGTTGCTTATAATATGTTATGGGTACATCAGAAAATTAAGAATGCTCTTCACTCCTGGCCTTGCTCTGTGTGATACAAAATTACTGTTCTCTATAGGAATGAAAAGGTGTTAATTCTTTTAGAATTGTGACGACTCACTAGGCTTCTTTTCCTTCCCATAGACGTGCATCATGTTTCAGGATTTGCTGAATGATTGGTTACTGACTGCAGGGAGAACTATCTGGTAAATGTTGCTGCTGGTTTTTTCAGGTTCATACTACAATTTTAGATTAGGCTTTTAAGTTTAAATAAAAAAAATTAAAGCATTCTTCACAAACTTAGACACAGCTTTATCACTTCTTCTTCTCCTAGCTTGTTTTATAATTTAAAAAAAAACCCAAAGCAAACAAAAATGCCTAAACACAAAACAAAATATGAGTTCCCAGTCTCCAAGTTCTAGGCCATAAAGATGTTATAGACAAATGCTTTTTTAAACATGAAAAAGCTTTTAAATACTGTAAAGTTGGCATTCTGTCTTTCACAATAAGTAACGTGAAGAGATGGGAAGCAAAGCAGATGCGAGTTCTACACTTCCCATCAGGATGCTGTAAATATAGTTTGTTGTGGGAGGTCAGGATATGTCCATCTTTGCTAGCAAGCACCTAATGTGCTTAATTTCCGCTTGTCTTTTTCATGTACCTAAGGAACATGTTAGTGTTAGTGTTTTCTTTAATTTTGGAGCAGTGGGAGAATGTGTTAGCATGTAACACGTGTTACATGTGTTAGCATGTAACACGTGTTACATGTGTTAGCATGTAACACGTGTTACATGTGTTAGCATGTAACACGTCCTCTTTATGCATGAACTCAAAATCTCCCAGTAGGGTTGATTTATTTTTTTTTTTTTTAATCTTTGATCTGGAGTGAAACTGGCTTAACTGTCTATTCACTGTGTGTGTGTTTTCATATTTTTCTGGAGCACAGCAGTGATGTGTTTATATTGCAGCTTAATGCTAGGTGGGAGGCACAGGATGCTAGGAAATAAAATGAGTAACTTTGTGCTTGTTTAGGTCCCCTGCCTTCTATCCCATTTGCAAAGCTCAATGACAGAGGCTGAACTAGTGTAAGGAAATGCCTTCAGATTTAGTGAATGAATGCTGGTTCAGTTATTTATATATTTGATTTAAAATCTTAGTTGACAATATTGATTTAGATCCTAGTGTAGCATTAAGATGCTAGGAACAGTTCCAGTATTCTAGGAGAAATGGCATTTTCATGTGATGTTTTTAAGCAGTGGTTATCAGTTTGAAATGGAAATCAATTGAACTGTGAAAGTGGTCAATCACACAAAATAAAATAGGCTGTCAAAATAACGCCTGGTTAAAACAAATCTTGCCCAAAGCAGATGTACTCTTACAATCACTCTTGGTGCCTGTTGAGGCAACATAATGAGAAAAAGAGCTGAAGACAGAGGTGGGTAGAGAAATATAAATAAGCATTGATTGCATGAAAGTAGAACATTTTTCCACCTGAACACAGTGAAGTTGTAGTGTCTTCACGTGAGAGTTGGAAGTGTCAAGTTCAGAGTTCTGCACCATTTGTTTGTTTCAGAAGATCATGAAAAGAAATTTTGTTCCGAATAATGGTGAAAGGCCCTTTTACAGACTGATGAATGAATCTGTTGCACTGGAAACTGAGGGGAAATAATGTTGGCATGATCGGTTAGGTACTGTATTAAAAAAAAAATGAAATATGATATAAATTGATTTTGGCGTACGAGGTTTCTTCTCTTTTTAGCACTTAATGTAGTTAGCAGTGAATATTTTCCTTTTTATGTAATGAGTTTCTTTATTAATTCCTGTTCTCTATGGCAGGGAAACACCTTATTTTTCTCAGGTTGGTGGATAATGTCCTATTGGGGCTACTTACAGAACAGACCTGAATATAAATCTGTTTTTAGTTCTGGCTAAATGTGTGGTATTAGAAGTGTGATCTTCAATGAGTGGTAAAACACAGTGGGGCAGCATCGTACCTAACCCCATACAGGAAGTGAAGCTGTAAGTAAACTGAGTGTGTTGGTTACATAGGTAAATGAAAGCTTCAGATAAAGAAAACCAGAAGAGGGACAGCATTTGAAGCTAGAAAAAGTTTGAGGAGGATTTTTCAGTAGTTTAGTCTGTATTTCTAGTTAACATCAGACGATGTCATTTTGTTTAAACAGTGATGAGAGTCTCTTGACCTGCTCTTTATTTATGTTTTATTTTGTGTCATAGAGTGACTCCCAGAATATCAGTGTGGGACTTCCACACTTCATCAATTGGCCTGCCCTATTGAGAAGCGTAATATCATGCTGTATTTTTGATCTTTTTTTTCTAAATGTTTTATGGCTGTGGAAGAAGGAGGAACACAAATTTTACAGTGGGGGAGTGGGTCTCTTCAGCATAGGACTACATTTTCTTACATACCTATCTTTCTCCCTTAACAAAACCAAAAAAAAGTCTTGGTATTTGTCTTGCTGGTAGACACAATAGGAGAGAGGAGAAGAGATCTTGATTTAACATGATCTTTGTGCTGCACTGAAGTATTGCAGTATGGGTTCCTCAGTGTCCCTCCAGAGTACCGTCAGTACAAGTAAAATGTTATCAATGCTTGACAAGGTGTAGATACTTGACTAGCTTTATATAATTTTATATACTATGTAAAGACTGAAGGTAGTCTTTAACAGTTTTTGTTTTTAAGTAAAATACCTGCTTTATCCCTCTGGATAGTGATAGAGCAGAAAAAAGTTTCTGTTATTATTTGAGTCTGTGTATAAATTTTGGTTTGTGCTGAGAGGATTTATGAGGGGAAAATTGTGCTTAACCAACCTTAGAGCCTTCTGTGATGAGGTTATTGGCTTGGGAGAAAGGGAGAGAGTTTAGCTTAACTTTAGTAAGGCTTTTGACACCTTCTTCCATAGCCTCCTCACAGACAAGCCCACAGTGTACAGGTTAGGTAAAAGGACAGGCATCTCACTGAAAACTTGTTGAATGACTGGGAACAGAGGGTGGTGATTAGCAGCACAAAGTCCAGGTGGAGGCAAGTCACTGGTGGTATTCCCCAGGGTGCATCCAGGGGCCAATACTATATAACATTTTGATTAATGAACTGGATGCTGAGACAGAGTGCGTGCACCCTTAGCAAGTTCGCAGACAATGCAAAACAGAAAGGGATAGCAGCTGCATCAGGTGGGTGTGCTGACATCCAGAATGATGTGGGCAGGCTGGAGAATTGGGCTGCAAGGGATCTTGTGAAGTTAAACAAAGGAACTGCAAAGCTCTGGCAGTGGGGAGTAGTAATTTCAAGCACCTAGTGGGGCAGAGCATTTGGAAAGCAGCTCTGCAGAGAAGGATGTGGGCATCAGGACCTGAGCAGAGCCACCAGTGTGCCTACATGGTGAAGAAGGCTGATGTTGTCTTGGGCTGCATTGGGAGAAGCATTGTCAGCAGCTTGAGGGGGATGATCCTTTCCCTCCGTGATGGTGAGACACATCTAGGCTGTTGTGTCTGGTGCTGGGCTCATCAGTACAAGAGAGACATGGACCTACTGGAAACAGTCCAGTGCAGGGCCATCAAGGTGATGAAGGGTCTGAATCATCTGTCAGATTAAGAGAGGCCAAGAGAGCTGGGACTGTTCTGGAGGAGTCTTGAGTGGGTCTTAAACATGAGTATAAAGATCTGATGGGTTGGGATGAGATGAGAGAGCCAGACTAACCTCAGTGGTTGCTGTGACAGGTCAAGAGGCAATGGAGACAAATTAAAAAACTTGAATTTCCATCTAAATACAAAAGAATTATTATTTTTTTTAATGGTGGAGGTTGTCAAACAGTGATAGAAATTGCTGAGAGTGGTCATGGAGTCTCTGTAGTTGGAAGATGTTCATAACCCAATGGAAGATGTCCCTGAGCAACTGGATGTAGCTGATCCTACCTGTACAGCGGGGGGGGGGGGGGCAAGGTTGAACTGGATGATCCCCAGTGGTTACCTGTGGTGATTCTATCTAGATGTATAAAAATACTGTTTATAGTTGAGGATCCATGTTACAGACCTATTTGATGAAAATCATTCCTTGAAGTAGTCAGGACAGTAGCTAAGAGGGAAGATTTGTAATGAAAGTACAAGGAATATTTAGGTTGGCAAAAAGAGTATTTCATTACTTTCTATATAGGCATATGTCTTAATTTCTGCTGTAAAAGCACAAGAACTTGCCTTTTAAAAAGGGTCTTTCTAAGCTACCTAACAGTGCTATTTAAATATTGATTAACTTGTTCCAGTTACCTACCATTTCCTTCTAAGGTATGTTTTGATTACAATTGGCTAGCATGTAGAAATTAATGTATACAAATGAATGTTGCTAGATTAACTTAAAAGCTCCAGTTGTATTTTAGGAATGGAGTATTGAGGTCTCCAGGACACTTAGTGTATCCAGTGGGTGTTATGGTAAGTTAGCAGTCTGATTCTTATGATGATCAGACCCTAAAAAATTCATTTTCATGTTCAAATTTCAGTATTTTCAACCGCTTCTCAGGCCACTTTCATACCAAATCAATTGTTTTTGTTAGTGTTTTGTTTTTTTGCCAAACTGAAATAGCAATAGTTGTTCATCCTCAAGTGGTAATTGTTTGGGTTTTTTTGTGAGTATAAAGTTTCATCAGGGTTGGAATATACAGAACCATAGAACCAAAAAATGGCCCAGATTAGGAGGGACCTTGGAAGATCCTGTGTCCCACCCTTTTGTGGGAAAGGGAGTCTCATCTCATCTCATGGCTGGGCTTCGTGAACGAAGATTTGGGAAGGGCCCTACCCACGTTTGTTGCAAGTGCGTTGGTGGCTGAAAAGGCCAATACGAGATAGACACGTCCGGTTGCAAAAGGCACAGCAGAAAGACTCCTTAGGTGGTAAATTCTGCAAGGCACGATTCTTTCTGCGTTGCCTTTTCTCCTCAAGGGTGATCCTGCGTGTGTTCTCAAAGGAAGCAGCAGCGTTATAGATGGTGTGTCTCCAGACCTCCCGACTGGAGGCCAGAGTAGACCAGTTATGGTGATCAATATGGCCAAGGCTGAGATGTTGTTTCAGGGAGTCCTTGTATGGGAAAGGGAGTATAGCTGAGATTATCTATCATTCTGTCCAGTCACATCTTGAAAACCTCCAGTGAGGTTTTTCTTCCTCCTGAGGGAGTTTAAATGAATAACTTTAACTACTGGAACACTGTGATGAGATGCCCCTGAGCCTTCTCTTGTTCAGCGAGAAGGGACCAAGCTCACTCTTTTGTCACAGGGCAGGTTTTCCAGCCCTTTGTTCATCTTTTTGGGCCCTCCTTTGGGCCCTCTCCAGTCTGTTCACATCTTCTTGACTTGTGTGGAGCAGAACTGGACACAGTCCTCCAGTGGCAGCCTCACAGCTGGGTGGAGTGGGATGATCACCATCTAGATTTAGCCAACCTTTAATGATCAATTCAGGAATCATATGGTAATTATGTGTAGATTTGTGTAAGATGTTTCTATGAAATTTTGTTCTCCTTCTTTATTGTTACTATTTTTAGCCCACCTCTTGCTTTCCATAAAATTATGCATATGTATGTAAATATTCAGCCATGTGTAGCACATGCCCAATAGGATATTCTGTCTATGGCTGATTAGGTTTTCTATGGTTATTTTATAGATAAATTGCATCATTTTTTATATGTAAAATTTAATAGTAAACAAAAATCAATCAATTTCTTCTCAATATTGCCATCTTAGAGTTAGCACCAGAGATGTTACAAGATTCAAGCTTGGATACCTGCGTAATTCAAAGGGGTGATAGAGAAGTGTCTTTCTCCCTCTAGAAGCAAAATACTACCAAGCCTCTGTAGTAGTCATCTCAATTATTCAAATCTAGAAACAGGGTTTTTTTTCCTCTTCTTACTTGTATACACAATTTTATGTCATGTCATTAGATTTGTTGTGTATGGGTTGTACTCTCTACAAACTGTCAGGGTTTTCTCATTATAGAAGCAGTTATCTATCTGTGGGTGTGACACATCTCTCTAGAGAGGCAATCCACCTTGCAGGAGGAGGTGAGAATGAAACACAAAACCAAAACCTGTGCTTTGTTAGTGAGAGTGAGGTGGAAGGAGGAGAGAAAGGTGAAGGAGCCTCTGGTAGATTTAATGAGGGTAATGGCTGACAAGTTGAAGAACATCTTAGAATTTCCTTAATTATTGTAAAAAAGTATCTGCTTATTTGTGTAGTACTATTAACATTATTTCTGTAGTAGTTACTCCCAGTTCAAACAGAAAAAGGTGCATTTTTGACCTGAGGGCCCAATTAACATAGCATGTAAAAATGGGAAGTTTCTAGCTAAAACCTTCAATGAATTCCAGAATTCATTTCCTAATCTGATCCTTCAGTAGGAAAAATGCAAGCTGTTTCAAGAGCTATTTTTCATCAGGTTTAGCTGTATTTCACTTGCTTATTGGTGGCTCTTGCAAAAAATGAGATAGACAGTCAATCTTTTCAGTGCTGGATATTATGCTCTTGTCACATCTCTGTCAAAGTTATAGCATTATTTGCTACAGCAATTGAAACTTTTAGAACCTTTCTGCCCTTTGTGAAGTTATTTAAATGTATTCTTCTTCTACTGTATGCTTATTCTGCTCTTTCATCTTTGTGTAGTCTCTTTATTAAGACATACTGAGGTTTTTGTTTGATCTGTTTTGTTCATCTCAGAGCTCCTTTATCTTAGAGGTGCATCCATTTTAGCATATTTGCAGATCTTTTTCTGGTAGCAAGTTTTTTGTGATGTGGAGAGCTGCAAAGATTTGGTCAAAAATTGGTAACTACTGAATAGTAACTAACAAGACAGGAAGAGGAGGTGAATTTAGTGAAGTCTGACTGAAATTTAGTTTAAGCTCTACAAATTATGTGCATAAAGGCAGTAATCAGCCTTACAAATCTGATGGAAATGGGGGATAAAGTGCTAAAAGGCAGAGTCTGGATACAAATGGTAAAGCTAAGAATATGTTTTAGGCTGAGAGAAACTGTAAGACTGAAATGAAACTTGAACAGTGAATAGGAGCATTGAATCTTCAGATGGAAGGCTTGAGGGGAGCATGGTTGATGTTAACAGAATAAGAAGACATTCAAGATGTTTTGTTGTGTAATTTTCTCCTTTGTCTTCATGAAATTGTACTTGAGACTTCTGTGTGCCTTTTGAAATTGAGGATTTTCACCAGTTCTAGGTAATCTTTGCTGTTTTGCTTCTAATTGGAACAGAGCTCATGGTCTCAGGAGGTGGTAACAAGAATCTGTAATGTGTGAAAGGTGCTAAGGCAGTGTCTGAATTGCTAAAAGGGGGGCTCTGACGTGACTCCTTCAAGTTCTCTGTTGTTTTTAATGGGTTTTCTGGAAGCAGCAAGTTATGGCTGAGAAGAGCTGTGAGTGAAGTGGATATGACATTTAATGACTTTTTTTTCTGTGCACCATAGCTTTTTCTATATGGAAATAGAGAGGTCTGCAGCTGTTATCAACATCTGTATTTGTTCTAAAATGCTGAAATTCACTTTTTCTCCCCTTCTGCAATTTATCTTTTATTGTCTTGTCACTAACCTACTGTGTTCCCAAGTAAAAATTGCAGTGTACTGTAAGAGCAGAATTCTTTAGTGGAACAGCAAAACTTCATACTTGTGTTTCCCACATGTAAAAAGGAAATATGTAAATAAAAGGACTTGCTTGTACAGTGTGACATGCTTCCACGCACAATAGCAACTGACTCCTTCCACATGGTAAATTTACCATCTGCTACCTCTTTGTGAGCAGCCTGTGCCTTGCATGGGCCTTGTGTGTCCATGTTGGGGCCAGAAGCCCTGTTGCTGTGGGCTTGCTAAAGGGATGCAGCGTAGCTGCAGTCCTGCTCACAGCAGAGAGTGCTGGCTGGGCCTGATCAGACTGGTGTGGCTGGGTGTGTGGTACCCAGCATCTTCCTTGGAGCATATGAAAATTTAAGGATCTCTTGTTTGCATGCAGACCAAAGGTAACAGCTCTGACTGCAGTGCAGCTCATTCCATGAGGTTTATGATTTGGCATTTGGCTGTAAACCACTGGATGTAACTGTGACTGTATAGGGACCATTCTCTTGCACAGCTCTGTATTTCTTGGGTTGATGCATAAGCTGTTTGTGTTACTATTGTTTCTGCGTTCTGTCTGCTTGCTGTCATTAAGATCCTGATATATAGGGTTGGGGTTTTGAACATACTGCTTTTGATTTAAACTGGCAGATGGAAGTATTTTCATGCACAGTTTTTGACTGGTTTGTGAAACATGGAAGCCTATTATTAGTATTCTCTTAGAAGCAAAATAAAAACCAATTATATAAGTTTATTAAAGCAGATAGTTAAAACAGGTGGTCAGAGAAACAACCACCAGAATTGTGATCTGTAGTTGGTAGGACATTTTATGGTTGAATCATTTCATAACATTCTCTTACAAGGCTACTTAAGTTTTCTCTTTCAGTGCTTGTTGTAAAAGCAACTGTATTTTTAGAGCACTAGCTGTGATTTAGAATGTCATTGAATTGTTTGCTTAAAACACACTGAAAATAGTGGATTGTCAGCATGTAAGAAGTTGCAAAGTTAATGTTAGAAATACACAGGTGTTCCTAGAAAGGACTAGGCAGGCAAGCAGAGGCAACTAGAAATTATGGGGATCTTGTCTTTTGCAATGAGGGAGGATATACATCTAAGTGGTAGCGAATTATTGTTTTGAGTGCAGGCATTTGATAAGTCATAGCCACGTGGCAACTTCATGTTTGAAGAGCAAGGCAAGTTTTTTAAGTGATACCTTCCAATCCAAATCGTAATTCCTTTCATGAGACTTACAGTGCACTGTACATAGCACTTCCTTTTGCATCTGTTAAGAACCTATATGGTTAAGCATTGCTTCTGACTGTGAAAACATTAACCTTGAAGCTGTTTTGGTTGAAAAATACTGAAGTTGTTGGTCTTGACTTACAAAACTCAGAGGGAGAGGTGGTTTCTTTTGGTGTATTTTTGCAGAAATAGTGAGCTCAAGCTTCACTAATATACTTGATTGAAGGTTAAAAGGAAAGAATCTGGGACTTCATTTCATTTCAGAAATTATGGTAGTGTGGTCGTATCCTTCATAGTGTTTGCAGTCTATTTTCTGATGAAATTACAAATATGGCAGGTTCTGTAATTTACTCATTTCTGTTGTACTTTCTTTGGCACTGACTGTTGAAGGGATCTTTCTGTGTAACTGACAATACAGCATAAGTGTTCTTAACATTTTTCATCAGTGCTCGGTACATTCATCAGTATTCACAGAAAAATTGATCTATGGGTATATTTCAAAGCAAAAAAAAAACCCCACAGCAGTTTAACAGTAGTATTAAGAAAATATATAATGCAACTCCTTAGCTGAGCACTTAATATCCTTAAATCAAATCAAATACTTCAGTTTTGTAAAACAGTCTTTACTGCTTGCATCATTACCTTCAAGAACTTTGATATCAAATTTGCAGAGTGCATCTTTCTATAACACAGAAAACAGGCAATAAGTAGATGAATTATAAGATGTGCACTTCTGACCATGAAGTCTTTCAACACTCTTAGATTGTATATTGCTTGAATAAACTGGTTTTGTCTAGTGATAAAATTCTGCTCTCTGGAAAAATGTAGTTATTTCTTGACAAGCATTTTGCATATTCTAATGGTATCATACATACTTGCACTTGAGTGTGTATCCTGTTCTTTAAAGATGTGTGCTATCTACAGAGGCTTCCTGAGGATGATGTCGCTTGAACTGTTCTCTGTTATCATTGCTCAACACTGACTGCTTTGCTGCAATTTGTATTAAATTCAGGGTTAATATTTATCTCTGTGGGTAGTACTATATAGAGTAATTCGTGCATTACACTAATGCATAGTGAGCTGTAAAATATGGTGTTTTTTCCATCAGAAGTTAATATTTCAAATACCAACTCAGTGACACTGATTTTAGTTGCACTCAGAAGTTAACTCGATATTTTTATTTCAGAAAACAAACTTTTCCTTAAATGGGGCAGCAAGTAATTTTTAACCTTGCTTTACCAGGTAATAAATGTTTTCTGGTAGGGTTGATGTAAGATGGTTGAATGGGACAGAGTGCCTGTTCAGTGTTAGAGAAAGTGACCTTCCATATGTGGGCTATACCAATATATATATTGCTGTCACCAGCAAGGAGGGTGTTCTCCTTGTTCAAAGCTTCTGGACTGAAAATTGGAGCACCCAAGTTTGTGCTGTCATTGTTAGAAATCCCTGTCCCTTACAGAAAAGTTGATTGTTTTGTTTGCATATGATCCTGCCTTTTTTTTTTTTTCTCAGTAAATTTTTTATTGGTAATTTCTGTTCTTACTAAGACTTCCACCTTCCTCATTTTGAAATTGTGCCTTTTTTTTTTAGTTTGGCACTGTAATACATGTGTTTCTCAAAAGAATTAAGATTATTTTTCTGATGTGGGTGATAAATAAGAACAAATAAAAGCACAGTAAACCTATTGTTAGTTTAAAATAGACTTTATGGAATGTTGGTTTCCTTGAATTTCTTGATCAGGAAAGCTTCTTGTATCTCTAGGCAGTTTCATACTTTGTGAAAGTCAGGCTATCCAGGAAAGCAGAGCCCAGTGGTGACATGTGCTGGGAACAAACTCACTCGAGTTTCACCTATGCTGTGCACACTGACAAGCAGAGTATTTTATCCTAGGTACTTCAAAACTGACAGTTTTGATTTTGTTTCATTTCCTGAAGGACCTTTCTGGGAGGGGAAGTATGATCCACTTTTTTGTGGACCATCTTTGAATGACAGGTTTCTGTTCACAAGGCTGCTGTGCCCTGGAATGGGATGACGCAGGATCTCGGTAATGTAACTTGGCCTGCAGCGGTCTTAAGTGCTGTGTGTTGCACATACACAACAGTGCTCTTTCTGGTTGAACTTGTTTTGATCAGGATGAGGAAGGAGAGGCAAATGAGACCTGTATTAGCAAGCACATGGCTTTGCCAGGGTAAACAGTATCTGTGCTGGTGCTGCTTCTACTGGTATAATGATTTTTACTAGTTTAGTCTATCTGATTTTTCTTTTGACAAAAGCTCTCAAAGCTTTGGCTTCCATTTTGTAGAAGAAAAATGCATCTGATCAGATTTTATCAACAATTTAGCTATTGATTTTTTTTTGGAACTTCAATTTGTGATATATTTGATATTCTTGCATATATTAGTTCAAAAGGTCATTTACATATCTCTTCCAAATTGCATTTTTGTGACTCTTGCAAGACATATGTGAAGTGTTAGAACTAAAAGGCACATGATCTGAAATAGTGAAGTATTTAAATTGTCTAAAACAGTGGCTGTTTGGAAGGTGATGTTTTCTTGAATGTAAAAATTAAAGTTTGAATTAAGCAGAGTTAGTTGGTGGAGCTAATGAATTATTACAGTATATAGCTCTGGAACATGCTGTGGCTTTGTGAAGGTGGTGAGAGCAATGGTTGGCAATGTTTGAAAAGTACTCTCCATTGCTGCCTTTTTTTTTTTTTTTAAGGAAGTAATATTTGATCATTTTGGATAGAACAAGGGTTCTCACAAAGGCTTGTAAATAAACTGAGTAAGGTGATTGAATGCTTGAATGATAACAGTAGATTGAAGTATTCCCTTGTTGTACTTTGCAGTCTGTGATTTGCTGTGCATCAGCACTCATTTTCAATTGATAGGGTACACATCGTGATTAGGAAAGATGGCTTTGGGGCTGGATGGTGGTCTGGTGGCTGCTGTCCCATTCACAGGCTTTGCTGCAGCAGTATCTCTGTCAGCTGATAAGCAGGCTGATACCATGCACTTCTCAGTTTGTGCTTTTGAAATATCCAGCATGAACTAAAACCTGTGTAGGCTTAAAATGCAGGAGTCTTCCAAGTCAGATCACTCATCTCTGTTCCTGTTTAAAATAAGCAAATTAGGGAGGAGAAAAAAACTGAGGATACATATAGACCCTCCACCTTAGGGTGGTTCCTTGGGAAAAGCAGGTTATCTGAAAAACTTGGCTGTGTTAAAAGTATTGTTTATTAGAAATAGGTAAACTTGGAGGTTAAACTTGTAGCAATGTAATAACTTCGAAACAAAGCTTTGAAGTTACATCACTTTTGACTGAAATCTTTTGTTAGTTTCATAGATTTGTTGTGTGAGAATAAACAAAACCCTTAAGTTCTAAGGACACTCATTGTTACTCTTTTTCAGGTGGTATCATGGAAAACTTGACCGAACAATTGCAGAAGAACGTCTTCGACAAGCGGGAAAACCTGGAAGTTACCTTATTCGAGAGAGTGATCGGAGACCAGGTTCATTTGTGCTTTCATTCCTTAGTAAAACAAATGTCAATCATTTTAGGTGAGAATTAAATGTTTTATTTTGAATATTGTGATCCATTTTTTTTTTTTGTTTCAGAACTCAGTAGGGTGCAAGCAGAAAACTATCATTGTATTATAATTCAATATTTTTTACTCTTTATGCTTATGTTGTACAGCTTTTTACTTGTGTTTAATTGTTTTAAAATATGATGCTTAAAATTACTTTATAAAATAAAGAACTAAAGTGTCAGGAAAACGAAAATATCTGTATACAGAAGCTAGTCTAAAGTGGTTTTGAATAGGCTTTAAGCAACATACAGGCTTCATTAGTCAGTCAAGGAGATTGTTTTGAGTCTGTTCCATAGTAGTCATTGTAGCTCACATGGCATAGTTAAAGTGCTAGCACATCTGTTTGCTTCCTTAATTTGGAGGGGAAAAAATGAAAAAAAGAACCAGGAAAAAAAAAGGAAGAAAAAGAAGAAACAAAGAGGTATTTAATAACCAAAGCGTTTGCTGGAAACAGCTTTCAGCATGTGTTAGAATTAGTTGTTTGTAATACAAGTAGCTCTTTATCCAGAGTGGTAGCTTGGATTACTTTACCACTGTCAAACAAGTGTGCATTATGAAGTTTGTTTATTCCTTGGTGTAAATGAGGTGTATAGTGCTGACTAACCTTCTTAGAGCAGCTTGAAGGTTAGTCAGCAAGTGGAGTGCTGCAGTGTAATGTTCCTCTTTACAAAATAGGAAGGCAAATGCATTTCTTCAGCAGTAAAAGAAGTATTTGTCAGTTGTCTTGATCCTAACAAACAAGTTGGAAGCAAATACTTCTTACGAAGTTGGGAATTATCCAGAATACCGTTTTATAAGCCACTATGTGCATGGCTTGCAGATGTAGGGAGGTTTTGGTTGCACCTACTGTGTGATGAAGTGTGATTCAGAGGTCTTGATGTACTATAGCCGTGAAGGCATAATTCTACTAAGTGCAGACAATGTGACACACAGATAGTACCTTATGTTTGTATCTTGCCATCTGAGCTCTCAATTTCAGCTTCTCAGCTGTACTGATACACATACGGCAGCTGCTTCCTGTGTAGCAGTAGCAGAAAAGGAAACTCTGGCCATACTTGCCTTCTAGCGCTGTTTTGGAGTCTTGGATTATTTTTAAGAGCTTCTCCTTTTGAAGTCAGTGTCAGGCAATTGGCTGTTGGTTTATGCACCCTGTAAAAATGGGTGCATTTCGGATAGAAAATAATCAAATGATTTCCAATTCCCTAAGAAAAATATTTTTAATCCTTAAGGAATCATTCTTTCAGTTCTTTTGGTGTCCCTTGAAAGTTGTATACAGTCATATATGCAGCATGTTTTTGGTGAGTCAGTGATACAATATACTTTGAGACAATATATTTGTTTTTAATCTTTTCCTTCAGAGTTTTCGATGATTACAGAAGTCTTTCTGTATTTGCTAACTCAGTGTTCTGAAGAAAGGTTTCATTTATGCTTGATGAAATAATAATCCAAACCACTAAATTTCATTTAGAACCTGATCCCTGTTGAATAATTTGCCAAGAAATCTTAGAGAAAATCTGCTAAAACACCTAGCCTGTGTCCTTAGAGTTGTATTGACTCCCCTTGCAGTGCTATATGCTTATAAACTTTAATCTCCGAAGATTCATCTCTATGTACATTTTACGTCACTGTTTGGGAGAAATAATTTAGTTCAAATTAGGCATTAAAGAATCTCTGCTTTAAGAAGTATCACCAACCTTAAATAGTAATAAACAGTTCTGTAGGAAGTTAAATTACTGAAATGGTTGTGTAAGCTTTTTTCCATTAGTTATCAAATTTTTAATTTGAGTATAAAGGACATACTTTGATTATTCTGAAGTAATTTCTTAACGATTAATATGGATGCTAAGGTAACTGTAATGAAGGGACTAATTTTTGAAGGTGTTAGTTTTCTGTATTGTATAATCAAATGTAGTAATTTTTTGTTAAAATACTTTGCTACTTCATTAAATTTGTCTGTGATCATAAAAGGTGTATGTCCTGTATGATACAAATAATAATACTTTTGTGTCTACCAGTGCATTGCTTCAGTTTTCCAGGACACTCAACACATTTTTCTCCTTTTAGTTTCAGTTAGTTCTGACAAATGTACTGTCTTTTCTGTAAATCAGCACTTTCTTTAGATAGAAGACTGGTGTATTATGCAATATATATCTGTAATTTTTGATTAAATATTCATTAGCTAAGGTTTAATTAAATGTTTATAGAGATCCTGTAATACTGCATTTTGCTGCATATAGGCACTGTTTTAAGAATCAGACATGACCCTAATCTCCTTTTCTTTAAAAA
This sequence comes from Manacus candei, assembly GCF_025592945.1. NCBI lineage: Eukaryota > Metazoa > Chordata > Aves > Passeriformes > Pipridae > Manacus > Manacus candei. The sequence continues at coordinate 2,582,370 of NW_026138064.1, read as the reverse complement.
AAAAAGGTAGCAAAAATTTTTCTAGTGTCAAACTTCTTTTTTTTTTAATTAACAGGATTATTGCCATGTGCGGGGATTATTACATTGGTGGACGTCGTTTTGCTTCACTCTCAGACCTGATCGGTTATTACAGTCACGTGTCCTGTTTACTGAAAGGGGAAAAGCTGCTATTTCCAGTAGCACCTCCAGAGGCAAGTAGTAACATTTTATAGCAAAATTCTGAATTGTAGCTTAACCTAAATGTTCTTAACTTTAATCAACATTCATAGTTATCTTTGGGAAAACCACTTCAGAAAGTTTCCTGTAGTTCTGCAAAGGCATGTGTGGAACTATAGGGAATATAAAAATGCATTTTTACTGATACAAAGTAGTGATTTAAAAAAACCCCACTATTTATTGAAAATATATAATAAGGAAGCTAGAGGTGTTGCAGTTATCTCCAAATGTAGTAACAGCATTTTAAGTAGACAGAAATAAACAAGAAAGTGTGCAGATCTTGGCTAATAAAGAGCACTGTTGTAATGTTACCTTCACTGCTCTGTGGTATCAAGCGATGGTTTCAAAATATGCAGTCTGGAGATAACCAAGGTTTCTTTCATGTGCCCATCCTTTAAACAATATAAGTAATTAAAATGAAACAAAACATTGCATAATATCCCACACAACAAAACCCAAAACCTAAATAGCAATGTTTCTAAATGTTAAACTTCTGGACATTTCTTTCAGTCTAAGTGAAAAAGAAGTTTAAAATGAGAGCTCTCTTAGCTAAGTGTATGAATTATGCATTTCCAGCTCTCAGTGGTTTTGAGCTTTGAAAGTTCAAAACTGGCAGGGGAGATATAAGTGATGTTACTAGTCCTTTGCCTCAGAATAGCATAATGCTGGGGAGAAGGATTCTACACTATAGAGAAGAGTATTATCTTTGATCTCTCCTCTTACATTGTAGCCTGTGGAGGACAGAAGGAGAGTTCGAGCAATTCTACCTTACACCAAAGTGCCAGAAACTGATGAAATAAGGTATGTTTGAATAATAGTAGTAGCTGCAAAATTCTCAAGAGTACTTACGAATACTGAGGATTTAAGTAGATGTTCATAGGCAAATACTGCCCAGCTGCATCTTTAAACTTAACACAGATTAAAGGATGATGCCTCTCTGTTCTTTCTTTGGAAATAACAATAAGACTTTTTATTCTCAGTATTTGTTTATATTAGTTGTAAGGGAAGGTACATTAAGTTTATAGAAATAAAATTAGTAATGTTATAGTTTTTAAAAGCCCTAGACTTTTACCAAAAAAGTAAGTTTGTGTGAAAGAATTCTGTGCGGAAATGCCTTATGTGAGTATGTGAAAGAAGTGAGCTAGGTTTTTTCCTGAACTGCCACAGAACTGTTAGTAGATAAAAAGTTCAAAGCAAACAATTCAAACCACTAGAAAGTGAACCTTGACTACTGATAAATTTAAGAAAATGGAAAAAGGGCCTTTCAATAGAAGAGCATTTTCTGGTTGCTTAGAATTGGTACTGCTTTCTTTAAATGGATTTTTTTTTCAGATAGAAAAGTAGGAGTATTTGAAAGAGATTTCTAGTGATTTCTAATCTTATTAAGGAGTAGTTCTGGTTTCTTAAGTAGATGTAATACACCAGAATTGGGAATTGGTTTGGCTTTGGGACTATAAGCCTAAAATGTAGCGAAAGGTATGAGAGCTTTATATCCTCTTTGGAAAGGAAATGTATTCCAAGGGTCGCAGTCCAGTCCTATGTGACCCTTTAAAAGATGATATGAGGATATTTGGTTTTGCGGTTATGCTTTTTAAGAAGGTGATAAGACAAGGAAGGGCCTTTCCAATGGCATATTGCAAATAAGGCTTCCTATTATGTGTGAGCATAAGAGAGACTGAGTCCATTAAGTGCCTTATTGCACCTACCAACTTAAGAGGAAAAAGCATTTTATTACTTTACTATTATCATCAGCTGGGACCAAAGTTCTCATTTTGTTCTAGGTTGAATTAATATGCTCATGAAGACATTATGCATTTCAGAGAATCTTGACCTAGAATTTTAATATCATAGTTAATATTTAGCAAGTTTGAAGTATTACTGAGTTAATTTCAGCCTGTGTTCTATGTAGTAACAGTACAGCTGATGGAATGTGTTCTTGTTGTCTGTCTTCTATTAAGGTTCAAAAGCAGCTGAATTTATTCTTTGTTTTCAATAGCGGTTTGTTGCTTTTTGTTCTTTAATTCTTGCTGTGTGCTATTGTTGAAGTTAATGCCTTTTCTGTTAACCTGTTTCAAATAAGAGAAATGCCATAGACATTTGCTGTGTAATTTTTGACTGAAATAGTAATTAATGAGCTTTGATCCTTTATTCCTTTTCCTGTACCCTAATGTGTCATGAAACTTGATTGAAAAATCGGTGCTGCAGTGAAAGGTTTTTATATGACCTGAGTTTGGAGTAAGGAGTAACCTACACTAACCTTCCAGAAATGAAACTCCCATTGACTAGGTGCTGGGTCCTACAGTTTGAGCACAACAACACCATGCAGTGCTACTGGCAGGGGGAAGCAGCATGAGCCAGCAGTGTGCCCAGGTGGCCAAGAAGGCCAGTGGCATCCCAGCTTGTATCAGGAACAGTGTGGCCAGCAGGACCGGGGAAATGATTCTTCCCTTGTACTCAGTGCTGGTGAGGCCACACCTGGAGTGTTGTGTCCAGTTCTGGGCCCCTCAGTTCAGGAAGGATATTGAGGTGCTGGAGCAGGTCCAGAGAGGAACAATGAGGCTGGTGAAGGGACTTGAGCACAAGTCCTGTAAGGAGAGGCTGAGGGAGCTGGGGCTGTTCAGCCTGGAGAAGAGGAGGCTCAGGGGAGACCTCATCACTCTCTACAACTCCCTGAAAGGAGGTTGTAGCCAGATGAGAGTCAGGCTGCTCTCCCAGGCAGCTAGTGACAAGATGAGAGGACCTAGTCTTAAGCTGTACCAGGGGAGCTTTAAGTTGGACATTAGGGGGAATTTCTTCACAGAAAGGGTGATTAGACATTGGAATGGACTGCCCGGGGAGCTGGTGGAGTCCCTGAAGGTGTTTGAGAAAAGACTGGATATGGCACTTAGTGCCATAGTCTAGTTGACAAGATGGTGTTCAGTCATAGGTTGGACTTGATGATCTCAGGTTTTTTCTAGTCTAGTTGATTTTGTGATTCTGTATGTTAATGCTTCCTATGCATTTCATGAAGCGAATCGTGCGGCTTCTCTGGTAGCTGTTCTACACTCTCTTTGTATCATTTGTCTTCATATGTAAGAACAGAAAGAACAGATATTCCACAGCTTCTATTATGCAAGATTATTTTTCAAGGAAAGGAATATTATTTTCTTGTAGACTACTGAGGGTTATTTTACTCGTGTTTAGTATTTGATCTCTCTTGATAAAAGAACAATGTTACTGTCTTTTAATATTGTTGTGGTGTTATTTTTGAAGTTGATAGCACTGAAGTATATATTAGATACCAAACATAAATAAAAAATACAAAAACTTTTATATAGCAGCCTCTTAACTGTGAGGAAAAATACACATGATATGCTTGGGGTATGAATTCATGCGTTTTTCACAAGTAGGTTTTCCCAAATATTTTGTGGAAATTATACTCAAGAATTCACTGTGTTTATTAAAGTTTATATTACGATCGTATCTCTGACTTAAATCTTGCTGTAACCCTCTTCAGTTTCCTTAAAGGAGACATGTTTATTGTCCATAATGAATTGGAAGATGGCTGGATGTGGGTTACAAACCTTCGGACAGATGAACAAGGTCTTATTGTAGAAGACCTGGTAGAAGAAGTGGTAAGTAATTTTTGTATTCAAATTTCTTAAGTGAATGAGATGCTTTTTGTAAAATAATATTTGAATGAACAAAAACTAGTGACATTTAGTTGCTTGTTTTCTAATTATGTACTTTTCTAAACCAAGTAATTTGATCTAGTAACTCTAGAATACTGCAACAAACCTTTAAGCCTAATTCAGTATCAAAAATGCCTATTCATGTGTTGTCCAAATACAGGTAGAAATAAATGGTACTGTAAATTTGCTAAGCACTTCCCTAAACTTGACTGTCCCGATGAAGAATCTGCTACTCATTTCAATTGCATTTCTTTCTTACCATTGCCATGAAATGTCAAACTCCACAAAATGTAATTTTGCATTATGGCAGGTCTTTCTCTTCATACTAGGGTGAAATTTGGCTTAAAAATTTATTGACAAGAGGGGAAAAAAAGAAAAATATACTTTTTATAATATTTTCCTGTACAGTACATGTGTTTTGCTAATAGCAGTATTACCCGAGATGCTTCTCTCAGACCTGTGTCAGGATGTGAATGACTAAATTGAAGTGGCAGTACTAGACTTGATCTGTAGTCTGATAGGTCAGTGGCTAATTTAAGCTTAGGAAAGTTGAGATTTTAGAAGGTTACCACCTCTAAAAAAGGACTTGAAACATGAGAGAAACAATCCTCCGAAAGAACATATTTTGGCTGAATTTCCACTTAATGAATGAAGAGGAAAACTTTTCACAGAATTGTAGTAAGCCCTTTAGTTCAAAAATGCCTCAGACTTCTAAGTGTTTTGTATATTTTCTACAGAAGGTCTTAACTTATGACATTTATTTTTCGAATTGAGCTGTACTGTCGTCATGCACTTAATATGTTAATTTTTTCATAGGGAAGAGAAGAAGATCCTCATGAAGGCAAAATGTAAGGATTTTTGTTTTGTTATTAAAAGCAATCATAACTGTTTGTAAACTTCAACTATGAGATTTCCAAGCTTTTTTTTTTTACCAAAGAGATTTGTTTTTTTGTTTCAAGACATTTTTATGTATTAGCTGCTGAAGATGCATGGATAAGTAACATGAAAGGGTCCTGCGATAGGTTTGCCTACTGCTAATGGATATTGCAGTGTTGAATTCTTGGATGAGTCCATGTATAATCACTTTCAGCCAAATTATGCACAATGGAGTATTTCTTGAACAGAGTTGCTGTAGAGTACTCTAAGTACTGGAGAGAGAGCAAAGTACTAGAAATACTAAAATACTAGAAATACTAGAGTGTTAGAAAAGTATCTGTTAGCCTCGTGAGTGGTAGAGTTGATCTGCTGGAGGATGGGAGGGTTCTACAGGGCGATCTGGACAGTCTGGATTGATGGGTCGAGGCCAGTGGTAGGAGATTCCACAAGGTCAAGAGGTCGTTCCTGCCCTTGGATCACAACAACCCCAGGCAGCAATACAGTCTGGAAGAAGGGTGTCTAGAAAGCTGCATATGGGGAAAAAGACATGGGGGTACTAGTTGACAATGGCTGACCGTGTGCCCAGGTGGCCAAGAAGGCCAATGGCATCCTGACTTGGATCAGCAGTAGTGTGGCCAACAGGACCAAGGCAATGATTATCTCTCTGTAGAGGGTCCTGGTGAGGCTACACCTCAAATCCTGTGTTCAGTTCTTGGCCACTCATGGCAAGAAAGACATTGAGGTGTTAGAGCAAGTCCAGAGAAGGGCAACAGAACAGGACAAGGGTCTGGAGCACAGGTGTGGTGAGGAGTGGCAGAGGGAGTAAGGGGGGCTCAGCCTGGAGAAAAGGAGGCTCAGGGGTTAACTTCTCACTCTACAACTACCTGAAAGGAGGTTGTAGCCATGTGGGGATCTGTCTCTGCTCCTAACAAGTGATAGGACAGAAGAAACAGCCTCAGATTACACCAGGAGAAAATTAGATTGGGTATCAGGGAAAATGTCTTCACTGAAAGGGTTGTCAAACCTGGGAATACACTGGCCAGGACAGTGGTGGAATCATCATCCCTGGAGGGATTTAAAATGTGTGTAGATGTGGCATTTCGAGATGTGATTTAGTGATGGACTTCGCAGTACAGGGTTAATGGTTGGACTTGATGAACTTAAAGGTCTCTTCCAACCCAAAGGATTCTAAGGTACTACAAAGTGAAGATGAGTTGCAAATAAAAAATTACTAGTGGCTTGGTTATTTAATCTCATGTCCTCATTTGTCTGTTTGCACTTGCTGCTTTTTCACTGTTACCCACTTTTCAGTCTCCAAGAGGCTGGTGGCTGAAGGAGGCATTTCGCTAGTATGTTTGTTGTGTACTGAGTTCTGCTAATCAATTTGGCAGTATGGAGCCCTTCAAATGTGGAATTTTTTATTTACTTTTTTGCAAAGTAGCTGGTAGCAGATATTTGGAACTTTTATACTGTCTTTCAACATTTGTTTGCCTTTCAGAGAAATACAGAGGAGATTGCCTTGAGCATACCCTAAAGGTAGTATAGGAAGAAAGTTAGAAATTGGGCTCTTTTCTGATACATAAAGAAGCCATATTTTTAGCTTTCATTTGAATACAGAATATTAAGCTGCAGCATGTAGCAGTTGTAGCAACTGAATAGTGCTAAGTATCAGGCTAAGACTAGGCAGAGGCTGCTGAACTTTTATGGAATACTGCTCTGACACAGAACTCTGGGAAGGTACAAGGTGTGTGATCAAAGCAGTTTGTATTCATTAATCTAACAAAGTTAGGTTTTATTTCCACAGCTCTGGCAAATTTGAGTTTGTGGTTTTCTGTGCAGTGTTTTAACTTCCTTGTTTGAGCTTTGGATTTTATGATTCAAGTAAACTGCTGTGTGATACTGACTTCAAATAATGCCTATCAAATTGTCTACTCTTTAGACAATTCATTTTAATCTCTAAACAGAGTTGGGTTTGGACATCAGCTCCAAGTGTTGGATATTTTTATTGAAATTATTTATATACCTGTTAATGTTACTTTTTTCATGGTATTGGTGGAACAGAATCATTAAGTAACATATTCATTGTCTCAGCTATATATATTAGGTCTGTTTAAATAAAGATTAATTTATAGGTACTAGAGCCTTGAATGTCACCACAACCAAAACAGAGAGCTGGTAGTCTTGCTTTCTGATTTTTCTCTTCATCTTTGTTAAGATGGTTCCACGGGAAGATCTCCAAACAAGAGGCTTACAATTTGCTGATGACAGGTACATGTATTTCTGATTGAAATAGTAATAGTGAAATGGCACAAAAAGGATCCTTTTAATATTAGAGTGTGACAAAACTTGCTTTTATGTCAGAACATATGTAAGTATCTTAAGAGTCTCAAATCCCTGCGGTTGTTACTTCAGTAGAAAACTACACTGGCGGAAAACTGTTGTGGCTATTAGTACTGTTAATGTAATAATTTTTGATTTAAATAATTTTTAAATAAATAAATGTGTTATCAGTTATTTCACTTTTTGATGTCTTCTTCAAAATGCTGTGGAGACTAGGCTTTTATATACCTAAAAGAAAATATATTATAAACATTCTTTGCACTTTCTGAAAGCAAATATTTCTTTAAATGAAAACATCAGTATTTTTCAGCCATGTTGTTTAATAGCTTACTTTAAATATTGGAACAGAAATTCTTATTTTTTGAAAACATTATCAACCCTTTTTAGTGCTTTTTTAAAGACGGGGAAAAGATGATGTGGGCTACAACTAAACCATTTTTTATTAATTTTGGTGGCTTAGTCCTAGTTCACCTAGTTGGAGAGCACTGCTGGAATTTACCTTACAGGCTTTGTATTTCTTCAAGTGTGCTATTCTTCCTAATTTAGGTGGAAATGGATTTAACAGGGGTTTATAGAGAACACTTAAGAAAATTAACACTGTTACGATATCTTTTCAGTTGGTCAGGTGTGCAGTTTTCTTGTGAGGCCTTCAGATAATACCCCTGGGGATTATTCACTTTATTTTCGGACCAGTGAAAATATTCAGCGTTTTAAAATATGTCCAACGTCAAACAATCAGTTTATGATGGGAGGCAGATACTATAATAGGTAAGTTTTGATGGCAAAAGGAATTGTATGTATTTTATACTTGTATAACTTGATTCTGTTTATGATTACTGCTATACTTTTAAGACTATGATTTTCTTTATAGAAACTATTTTCCCTAACTTCCTTAGTAGTTACCTGTAACTGAGCAAGTTCTTAAAGCTTAAAGAGCCCCAGTGTACCTTTTTTCTCTTGAAGTATTAGTCCTTCTGCAGACCAGTTCAGTCACACTGTAAATTGTGGATTGTAAGGGTCATGTGGATCCATAGACTGTGGATCTGTAATTAGGAGAATGCTCTGTTGGAAGTAGCTTGGAAACTACTCAGTGTGTTCTTGGCTATTTGAAAAGGGATAATAGAAATATTAATTTTATCTGAGACATTCATTAGAGTTTTCAAATGATAGAAATGGGTATTCACAAGAAAGGGGAAAAACATCTTCATTGTTAGAAAAAGTTATTAAATTGCATTTTAATGTGTGTGTTATACCTGGAAAAGAAATACAGATCAGTTCAGAGAGCAAATTTGAGATGTACTTGTTCTGCCGTTGGTGCAAAAATATAGTAATTTGTACAAAAAGAAAGAGAAATAATGAGATATGTGTCCCCTTTTGTGGAAGAAGCTATCAGTACACCTCCATCCGTGGTAGTCTTGTTTTTAGAGTTCCTGTAGGTGGAAGACTTCTCAGTAGAGAAAACTTGCCTTCCTCTTTTGATGGAGGTCATTGCCTGCCTCAAAAAAATCAGCATTTTTCCAGTCTTGGTCACTTAGAACCAGGGCATTCTTCATCCCAGTAGAGAATTTCTCTCACTTCCAGCTTGGCTTCTGAGTGGGTAGACATCCAGCAGCTGGTGTGTCTGAGAAAATGTCGAGGTCTCCTCACTAAGAAGTTCAGTGGACTTTGTCATATGACTTCACATGGACGATGGTTTGAGGCTAAACAATTGGACCCTTATGAACCTATGCCTGTGCCACACCTAGGCTGCTTGAATACCTTCTTCATTAATCAGTCTGGCCTCCAGACATCCTCATTGAAAACCAGGCGAGCTGCAGTGTCAGCCTTTTGTGAAGGTAAATGCTCTTTTGCACATTTTCTAATTACATGGCTTATTAGGAGGACGATAGGCCAGGAGCCCTCACCCTAGGTGATGTCAAATTTATCAGCAAGTTAGTGGAACTCTTATTAGGCTCAAATGATTTTGCAGCATTAAATAGTGTTACTTCAGAAAGTTACTACATGAAGTTATTACAATTCTGCTGGATTTACTTAAGGCATGGATTACATTTGTCTGAAGGAGATTCTATGGTGTTGAACAGAAAACTAAATTGTGAAGTTAAGTAGCAGTAAGTTATGACAGAATGCTTTAAGCATTATTTTTTTTTTTTTTAATATTTTGGTACTTAGTTTCCAGAGATCTGCCTCACTGTGAAAGAGAATCTGATTCAGTTTTGTTGCATGTTTTGGAGGATTACTACTGTAATCACATTCAGTCCAACTTAGTATGTGTGGCAGGTTAGTAAATTTGCTGGAAATTCAAACATGATGAAGAATGCAGTGCAAGATAAGGCCCCAAAATGAAGATGCTAACTTGCCCAAATTCTGTGATGTAAGATCTACTGCAGATGGCATGAATTAAGGAGCAGGAAAAAGTGAATAACTTTGTGGGATTTTAAATTCTTGTACTAGTTCAATAATGTGGACACTGTAAGAAGTATTTTAACATGGGAAGACTAATGTGGTTTTGTTGTATTGACTAATCAGAAGAGTCTGAAAAACAATAGGTATTGAACAATAGGTATTGAATCCAGAACAGAAATATGAAAAGTGTGGATTTATGTGCAAGGTAATGAGACTACAAGCATTTCTTGGTGCAGTGAATTCATCGTGGATTCTGTAAAAATGTAGTGTTTTTCTTCAAGGTGAGAATTTTGACTCTGAGAAGTGCTACTTCTTGGTTACCTGCATCTGTTTGACAGTGTCCATTAACTATAAACTTTTTTATATTAAGCTGTTTCATAAGTGCTCTCAAAGTATCTCCTTTGAAATCTGATTAGATCTTTACAAAATCATCCTTGATAGTATTTTTCGTATTCTCTTACAGTTTGGCGATTGTAATTGGGACAAAAGATAAAATGAAAACAACCCGCTCTTTGTTTGCAGAGTACTGATTACAGTTATAGTATCAATAAATGGTAGACTAAGATTTTCCATATAAAAGTAAAAAGTAAGTATAGTAAGGAAACACAAACCAAAAGAAGTTGTTTTATTTATTGGATATTTTGTATGTCAAAATGTGGGACTGGAATCACAATAACCTATACAAGCAACAGTATGTCTGCTTGTATTCCAGAAGAATTTATCTTGGGTGATCATTTCATATTCTTTGCTGCATAGGCTGACTTAATTTTTTCCAGTAACCTGCTCCTTTTGTGTGTGCTCCCACCATTCTTTATGTAAATTGCTTTGTAGAAGATAAGCATTTATTAGTGTTTCAGTAATTTTTCTAATTTTAGAACATGTGGTTAGGAAAAGCATACCAGGCCCTTTTTCTGTCCTTTCATTTCCTCTATCTGCCTTCTTCCAAAATTTAACCTGTGTAACAGGTGGCATTCAGAAAAAGCTATAAAATTAGAGATGATTCTTTGTTTCTAGAGATTCTATGTCAAAAGAAAACTTAAAAACATTGACTCAATAGTTTATGGTGAACAAGCTTTCAAGTTACCTTGAATTTTGATAGACAGCACAATTTGAAAGTTTAATAGACAACTGGAAGATAATTTTGATTCAACTGGTAGACTGATTGTATTGTGATGAGCTGAATGATATGGGTTTAATGTTTTTTGTCTTTGTAATTTAACAGCGTATAGAATTGGTATCACTTAGTACTGCTTTCTGTATTCTTTGTTATTTGAAATGTTTGCTGTTGTAAAAACTTTCAAATCATACTTAAAAAAACCCATACTGTTCACAATGGTGAGATACTTTTCAAATCATGCAAGTAGCTGAGATCTGGGGAATGTAACAAACCCTATGCTGAGCATTTTAAAATTACCAAAGTAACTGTAATGTAGTATTGAGATCTATTTCTATTTATGTCTTATAAAAACAAGTCTAGCAGTTTAGTTGTTTTTTGTTTGTTTGTTTGTGGGGTTTTTTGTTTTTGTTTTTGGTTTCTTTTTAATCCAGGGTTATTTATGCCTTCCTTTACGTGGTTTGTATAAGTAGGATTTCTGTTCCTGTCAAATGCTAAAGAAGGCTATGATTCATTTTCCCCTAGATAAGTTTTGTGGTCAGTGTGATTTTATGCTTGATGTTACACACGTTAGGTAGCTCTGATCACTTGCAGATTGACATTCTGTAGTGTACATGTCTGGAGATACCTGGTATCTTCGTTTCAGCATTCAGGCATTTGAGCTGTTATAGTGGTAAGGTAGGTGACCATCTGAGTTGATGAGTGGGAGCAGAGGCTGCAGAGCCTCCATCAAGGCATGGAGTCTTAGTCTTTATGGTACTCTTAACTAGAAAAGGAGTTTTCAAATACAACTGAATTGAATTTGTCCTTCAGCCCATATTAAAAAGTAGGAAGAAATTAGGCACCTGCTCCTTACACTGGCATTTTTAATCAAGGACGGAGAGGATGCATTGATGGTCACGGCAGTCCTGGTTAAATGAGAGATAAAAGTTATGCAATGCTGTTTTATTGATTACAAAACGTTGGCAGTAGCTATTGTTAAAAAAAATGACCAAGTCATTATTTTATGTCATGTTACACAGTTTAAATTCTTATGCAGAAAACGGCTTATGCAGCTCAGATATAATTGAAATTATTTGATTTCACTGAAACTGAAGCAGAAATTCATGTCATTCTATATACCTGAAAACTAAAAGTATGTGTGGGAAGATTGTTATATCAAGCTTGCACTAGTTCATAGCTTCAGAATTACAAGGAAAGAAAAGTGAACTGAGATGCCTTGATATAGCTTTATTTAGAAGTTTTTGAGGTTACTTTTACAGTATCAACTATTGTTCCTGTGTTGAACACATGCCTTGTTTGTTATCTTTGCACACACAGCCTAGAAGGAGATTGCACTTTGAGTATCTCCCGTTCTCCTTCCCTAGTTACTCTAGGACCTGGAATATTATTGCCAATGAAATAGCAATTTTCAGCCTAGTTGGAAAGTGGGTAATGCACATGTGCTACTTAAATGTGGAAAGTGCAGTGGCCTCATTTGGCATTTTAAGCAACTCATTAAAATATTTTGCAGAGTTTAGAATTAATATGTGCTGAATACGGTTTTGTGAACTTTCTTGACTTCAGTATATTAGCAAATTCTCATTGCTACAAGGAAGATTATGATGATTAACACTTGATTTTATTAAAACTCTGTGAGAAAGTTTTGTATGGTTGTATGGAAAAGCAGACTGTCAAACAGAGAAAAAATTAATGAGTTTAACATTTCAATCTTCTTTTTCTTATTGAAACAGTATTGCTGACATCATTGAGCACTATAGAAAAGAACAGATTGTTGAAGGATATTACCTAAAAGATCCTGTTCCAATGCAGGTAAGATTTCATCTCTGAGTGTTTAATGTTGAAGTTACATACTGAACCATTGTCAAATCAGTTTATGAGCTGCATTACAGCAGAGATACAGGTAGTTAAACAGCTTCATCTCCAGTTTTAATGTTTTCAGCTGGTCTGTTTCTTTTTATTTTATCCTCAAATGCATTCACATACCAAAGGTTGGCTTGTAGTCAGCAGAAAATATGGTAAGCTCACTCTGTCCTGTTAGGTGTTCAGCCTCTGCCCTGTGCCCCTTGCTCTGGTCCCTGGCTCAAACATGCTGTGACTTAGTCCCACATTAGGGACTAAGGGAACCAGTCTGCCCTCCTTTCTTTTGTGTCTGGGTTTTTTCTCCTGTCAGAGGAAACCTGTACCCACAGAAAAGCTTCAGGGATGATTTCAGGCCTGGGATTGCAGCATTTGTTCTGGAGCATAGCATCTGCCCCATAGCAGATGTTGATTCTGAGAGACCACTAGTAATAAGCACACCACGTCATATAGGTTTTCTTGAACTTATATTTAGTTGTAGCATTTACATGCATATTTTATTCCTCCTTTGTTCCCAAGCTTTCCTGATTCAATGGTTAGAAATTTGCCTTCCTGTCCTCCCCAAATAGAGTTACAGTCAGTTCATATCCCTTTGGGAGATCTTTCATATTAATACGAGAACATTTCTTCTGTTCACCAAACTATGCACACCAAAGCTGATCATGTCACTTTCTGTAATGTTCTTGTAGCTACCCTGCTGCCACCAGTTTTGGTGTGAACTTGCCTTTCTTGAACACAGTGGACCAGAATAGTTTAGAGTACCGTGTCATGGGTAATTCCCTTTCTTGTTGAGGAAAGCACTTAACAAATATCCTAGAATACATGTAGTTTTCTGTGGTGGGTTGACCCTGGTGAGCAGCCAAGGACCCACACCTTAGTTTGCTCACTCCCTATTCCTGTGGGATAGGGGCAAAAGCAAAAGAACTCCTGGGTTGAGATAAATACAGTTTAATAAGCAAAGGAAGGGGTGGTGGGGTGATGCAAAGGCCATCACTCACCACCTCCCACAAGCAAACTGTGTTTGTGTCCTCAGTGCTTCCCTATTGTTTGCTGCTGTTAACTCATGCTTATTAATGTGGTTGGAACAGAAAGCAAATATGAATTCCCACACTGCTCCTTGAAACACTTTACTAGTAACTTTCCTCATGTTCTATCATTCCTCTTGAATCACAGCAGTAACTCTTCATTTTAGCTTTTTGCATATGTGCTTACAGTTCTTGTATTAATAAACTTTACACTGACTAATTCTCCTTGTGAGAGTACTTCAGATCCTTTTAAACTAGCCAGATACACTTGTGACTTTGTTTCAAAATTTAGCGGTCAGTGGTGCAGTTAATGTTCTGCTTTGTGTACATCCCTTTCACATACCACTACGCTCCATTTTGAGGGGAAAAAAATTCTCAAGTTTTGCTTTCTTTTAGGGTCAGTCTGATTGACTTCCCACGTCTAATATGAAATTTACTTAAAAATATTTGTTGCTAGATCTGTTGTTTTGTGCCCTGCTCCTTGTGCAGTTATGTTATGGACATCATCTCAGTTCTGTTCTCACTGCTTGACAGTCTTGCTTTTCATGTTTTCTTATGGATAAAGAACTTCTACTCATCACCTTACTTGGTAAGGTCAGACTTAGCTTTGGTTTTGGCTATTCTTGTTTATTACTTGCATTTCCAGATCCTGCCATTTTCTGTGTGAATTTATGCTTTTTCTGTTTCCTGTTTCTATTTTCTTCTCTTGTCTTGAGTTCTGCTCAGTTAGGACATGTGAGTTCTAATGAGATTAATGAAGGGCTATGCCACTTTGAGTGAGTTGGTTCTGCACCATTTTTGTTGCTTCAGAGTTTATCCATGATTACTTGGGTCCATGACTAGACATTTAGCTAGATATATCTTTAAAGACTTGCATAAATAAATTTAACAGAAATCAGAGGGAAAGATACTGCTTTTTTCTGCCCATTCTTGAACTATGGAAATAGTTATATTACATTTCTAACAAGTGTTTTGTATGAAATATTATATTGCTTTGCTAAAATACACGAGAGAACAATAGTACTGAGTTGGTAGCATTCAGTAAGATGATCCTGGTTGCAACTTCATGGTATACATTTTTAATGGCAGTTTCCAAGCTTAAAGTATGTTTTTCTTACATGTTTTCCAGCACCAAGAACAAGTGCTTAATGATACAGTGGAAGGAAGAGAAATCTACAATACAATTCGTCGGAAAACAAAGGATGCATTTTACAAAAATATTGTCAAAAAAGGTTATCTTCTGAAAAAAAGTGAGTTATGTTTGCTTCTATTCTTTTTTATTCTTAAAAAAAATCAGATAAGGATCACAAAATCATAGAGTATTTTAAATGGGAAAGGACCCATAAGGTCCAAAAACACATGACTAAGAGCATTGTCCAGATGCTCCTTGAACCCTGACAGGCATGTCGCTGTAAGGATTTCCTTGAGGAGCCTGTTCCAAGGATGAGCTGCCTTCTCAGTGAAGAACTTTTGCCAGCCTGAACTTCCCGTTGCAGCTTCATTCTATTTCCTTGTGCCCTATTGCTGGTCACCAGAGGGTGGAGGTCAGCACCTCCTAGTTGAACATGCACACTTAGTGAGGTTAGTGTAGTAATGGTACTAGAAAAAGCAAAATTGAAGTGGACAAAAGGTTCTAGAAAGTGTGTGAGGAGGATGAAAGATCTTTCCTTAAGTAGTTTGAGAATAGAAGGACATGATACCTGAAATTACATACAGTATAAAAACATTGGTTGGCAGTTCTGAAAAAAATCAGACCACAGCACAAAAACTAGGCATCCTTATCAAGGTAGTGTTCAAACTCACTAAATAAAGTATATTTTCATTAAGTGTTTGTATTTGTATATGTGGAACCAGCCAAATTCTTAGATATGGTTGTGTTTGGGGCTTGATTCTGATTTAAGTTTGCATACAATATATTTCCATTTCTGTTCTTCAGCCATACTGCTTTAAGATGCTGTAATGCAATCTGTTAAACATTTATCACAGTTTAGGAGTAACTTTCTCATATCAAGAGTCTATCAAGACTAAACACTGCTACTGAATTCAAGGGTAGGTTTGATATAGAAGGCATAGAATGGGGTAAAAGGGTTAGGGAATGTGTAAACAAGGGAAAGGAACAAGGGACAAAGGGGTTTCTGCTTTTTAAAACCTACCTATAAAACTTACAAGTCTTACAAATATTAGAAAAATAAAAAAAACCATTAGGGGCTTAAGGCATCATAGTAATAAAAATATAATAAATTTGATCTACACTGTTATTATTTGCAATCTGTGTAGATACAGTCATAACAGTGATAGGAACTCACTGTTCAGGCAGCTCATAGGCACTTGCTTAATCCTGAAAATGTGTAAGGAACCTTTTGCAACTCTCCCTGCATCTGCGAAGAGGGTCTGGTTTTCGTCACATGTTGTGTAAAATTGAGTATGTATGCTGATTTTATAACTCGCGTGATTACCTGTACATTGTTCTTCTGTTTGGAATTTGGCAAAAACTGTACTGCCCTCTTTTCTTCATTTACAAAATTTACATGTTCTTTTAAAAAGTACTATAACTTTTTTTTGACTCTTGTACAGGTAAAGGAAAAAGATGGAAAAACTTGTACTTTATATTAGAGGGGAATGATGCCCAGCTTATTTATTTTGAGAGTGAAAAACGAGCCACAAAACCCAAAGGACTAATAGACCTTAGTGTATGTTCCGTCTATGGAGTACATGACAGTTTGTTTGGCAGGTAGGACACTGGCTTTTTTTAATTGTATTGAACCAAGAATTGATAAAGAATTTTGTCAATTCAAAAAGTTCTACATTCCTTTGGTAGGTCTTTGAAAACTAACCCGGTTAAATGAAGTCTGTAAGTGCTTTTCTGTATGAGAACTAGTACTTTTGTTACAGTTGACCAACTTAGTAGTAAACTAGTTCATATGATTAAACATCCACAGGAAAATTTTTTTGCATAATTACTATATTCAGAGATAAGATTTGATGTGAAGATTATATCCTGTAATATTTTGATGTTCAAAATATGCTGAGAATCAAAAGCATTTCAGATATTATTAGTAATTACCAAGAAAGAGTTTACATATTTGTTCATTGGTAGTTACAAAAACAACTCCACTGGCCTGTATTATAGTGTTTTATAGAAGAAATAAGTGCATTTACTTATATAATAAATGATAGAAATTAGAAATTCTGGTTATCCTAAGGATCTCAGTATTTATTAAAAATTATACATACTCAACTTCTGTTTATTTTTGTGAAAAAACATCAAGACATGCTTAAAATTAGTGGCATTTCCTAAACTGCAAAGACTGGTGGGTTTTTTTATCTGTTTGGGTTCTTTTAAAATCTTTTCAATAAGTTTGAAAAAACCCTCCATCTAAATACTGGAATGAGGAGCATGTATGTAGATAAAGAGTATCTAAAAAAATTACTGATACGTTCCTTATGTAGGTTGACAATTATGCAGGAAGCTTTGGTGTATATTGTAATAAAGGAACATTTTGGTTATGTTTCTTGAACAGCTTTCAAGAAACCCTGTGTTGTGGCTTAGAGTGTAGTTGGGCACTAGGTGGTACCACAGGTGTGTAGGAGACCTGTGGTAGCAGCAACTTAGGAAGCTGTTAGTGGTGAACTACAGCTGAGACAAAGTTCTTCCTGCACTTCAGGTAACTGGTAAAAAACTGCCTTTGCTGTTTCCTCAGCAGTACAGTGAAGTCGGTACTTCTGTGACATTTAAGGTTGTATAGTTGTGTCACATACACCAATGTTTGGTGTGTGGTCCAGTACATACTGCATTCGTCATGAGAGCTATGGGACACGTTCAGATAGGGGATTCTCTAAGTTAATATTGTTTCCTGAAAGAACAAATCCTTAATGTATGATTAACCGCTTGTGAACTAATGCTGAACCTCTGCTGCTTTTAAATTCTCTAGGAATAGTCCTTGTTGATAAGTTTTTTCAGATGGCTGTTTTTTTTTTCCTCTGACTGTAAGTCAGCATACATGCCTGTTCAGTACAGAGCATTCTAAAAATTTATCAATACTCTGAAGGAGTTTTGAAGGGCCTGAGGAATCTTTTCATTGGAGTTCTTTCTCTTTTCGTGTTGTGATGATGACATGTAGACGAACAAAAATTGATGGAATATGCAGTGTTCCTTACAGACAAACAGCAGAAATCTGTTAATTCAGTGTAAACTTTGTTTTGGCACAGATCAAGGGAAGATGTCCGTTAATATGTGAAGATTAATAAAACTTACGTTTTTGTTTTGTTTATTTTTAAGGCCAAACTGTTTTCAGATAGTAGTTCAGCACTTTAGTGAAGAGCATTACATCTTTTACTTTGCAGGCGAAACTCCAGAACAAGCACAGGTGAGAGCTTTTGTTGCTAAGTGTAAAAAAGTAATTTTTTGTCTTGTGTTGTTTAATGATGTTGCCCTTCTGAAACAGGAAGCGTTATCACAAGTACTTTAGTGGTTATATTAGGAGGTGCTAACATGGAGTAGTGGCAGACTTGTCAGGGAAGAGGTTGGTGCTGAGAATCCAGCATCTGTATTACGTACTCTTTAGGGTTTTGGTTTGGACAAATTCTAGTCAGGTCCCATGGACTGAACTTCTATTATTTTCCATTCTGTGTTTTTGAAGAACATATACATTTCTTGACATAGTTCAATTCACTCTCTAGGACTTTTCCAGCATAGTAAGTAAGACTTTTACTTTAGACTGAAATAAATAAAGTGAAATGAAATGCTAATGCATGCATGTGTGCTCAATGATCAAAGTATATTGAACACCTGTTTGTCCTGTTTATAAATTGGTAGGTGTTCATAATCTTGGACCCTGATGGTGCATAAAACATAAAGTTTTCTGGTTTTATATGCTATCCTTCTGTTACTTGCTCTCTTAACAGTTATGTTCACTGATTAAGAATTGTGAGATAGGAGCCTACTTCTCTGAAACTCATTTTCCAGCAGGAGAGGCTATCTAAAATGACACGATGTTCTTATTTATTAAGTTTTAAGCTCTGAAAACCCTCAGATCTGAAGTATACCTGTTACATCAGAAGTTTAAGTTTTGCATTTGATTTTATTTGAATGGAATTAAAACTGTTTAGAGCACTTATAATAGACTGCTATTCACCAGAGCATGAAGCCTATATAAATACAGTATTTTTCTTGTACTGTATATAAAGTAAAGCATAAATTTTCCTGTTAAATGAATGCAAATTTGTGGAATTAGCTGAGATGCCATCAGAATTGTGTAGTCACATTTGTCACACAGCTTTCACTGTACTGTCTTTGAGATGCAGTGTTTTGTATAGTAATTGAGAATATATAAATTAATGTCTGTGCCCCTTACTGCACGTGAATTTTGTCACATCTGTAAAATCTTTTGTGTTCTAAAAAGTAGAAGAATTAAGAATGTGTTGAAGACAGAATATCCTGTCTTGTTTCCTGGACATTTAGTATAATCCTCTTTGGGTTTTGATCTTCTTAACAGGCTGTTTCACTGTATTTATACAAAATGCACTTGTTTCAGGTTTCTTTATAACATGGCTTTGGCCCAGAAAAGTTTACAGATATTTCTTTCAAGAAAGCTCAGCTTTCTTTACTGTGTAACATTTCATAGAAGAATAGAAACTTCGTGGTGTGTAGCTGAAAGCTTTTCCTTCCGTGGAAGGATTTGAAAGCAGAAACCTGACTCACAAAGTGGTCTAGCTGAGAATAGCTGCAGTACATATTGCTGTATTTTTAAAATGTAAAGGATATTGCGAGGGGTAAGATTGAAGCAGGGTTGTGGGGGTTTTAATGACATTGTTAAATTGTACTTTGAGATACAGACTTAAGAGGCTGTTACTCAAAACCCGAATTTTATGCTTCACAAGAAATATACAAAATTTAATGGTTGGGGGACAGAAACTAGAGAATGAAGCTATAACATATCTTCCACCTTCCAAAGGCCCGTTGTAAAGCTTCCCTGTTAGCTTTTTCACACTGGAGTGACTTTTTCAGAGGTGGCCTGGCAAGTTGACAATGCCTCTTAGCAGCTTATTTGTTTTAAAAAAATAAATATATAGACAAAGGTTCTGCAGGCAGTTTGGTGTTAGACAAACTCTTTGTTTCTATGACCAGAATGGAATCCATCCATCCATCCACTCTGCTGTATGCTTTTGTGAGCAAACGGGGGAATGCTGGATATATGCTCTGTGTTTCTCTGTTAATGTTTTAGTTTTTGTTTGAAGTATACACAGTGTTATGACTGCCATACTGGAGTACTGGAGAGAATAATCAGACCAGTTTGACTTGTTAAATGTAATTTTCTCAGAAGCAAAAAAGTTTTGCCTAATTTTTTATACAATTTGTAATTTCATGTAGTATCGCTAGACTGGAAGATTGGTGAAGGTCACACTGTATGTCCATTAGTAATGCTTGATAGTTATAAAAGAGAAAGTGGTTCAGATTTGCAAATCCTTTATGAGGTTTTGCTCAGCAAAGATAAGAAATTTGCTTTAATATTCAAATGTGTACTTTGGAATTACAGGAAACCTAGGTTTTGCTAAGCTAAAGTGAAATTTCAGATACTCTTCTTTTAAATATGTCTGTTCCACTGCAAGAAGCTGTGTCTGACTTGGTTCCGTTTCACGATTCTGTGTCCTTCTCTTTTAGGACTGGATGAAAGCTCTGCAGATGTTTTGCAGTTTAAGAAAAACCAGTCCAGGCACATCAAATAAGCGCCTGCGTCAGGTGAAGCTGATATTGTGGGGTTGGTGGTGCATGTGGAGGAGTGTTTTGCCTCTTCGTTGCGAAATGATATGGATAAATCTCAGACTTTCCCTTTCAGTAGAAGTAAATCCTGAATAAAAGTGTAAAGATGTCAGCAACTTCAAAAATGTGCCTCATATGGGAAACTTCGAAAATCTATATGGCATGTGAACAAATTTTATAAAAATGTATATGACATGTAAATAAAGTACTCCTTTAAATAATGATTTAATTTTCAATAACACGTACATGCCTGAACATTCTTGAGCCCTAATTTCTCTCGGCCTTTGAAAGTGCTGGAGTTTCCTCAGAGACAGAGGACAGTCAGTATTATACATTTAAGTCTGTAATGATTGCAGAATAATGGGGAAATACTTCAAGAATTCCTCATATTTTTAAATCTTAGGAACATTGAATGTAGTTGTTTTTTATAGGTAGTAGAGAAAAGAATAAAATGTGGAATAAAGAAAAGGAATAAAAAGGAATAAAATACAACATTTAGTTGTGAACATTAAAAATGTTTGGATACTTCTAATAAATGAACTAAATTAGGTGAATTAATAGATGAAGTGGCAGGTGAAATTGAAATCTTCAGACTGCAAAAGCAAAGCAAAAGGCAAAGACAATGCTCATCTACACAAAAGAGTACAATGTAATGGGTTGCACAAGAGAATTTTACATAATCTGTTAGGAAAGCACCAAATAATAAACCATTGTGTTTGGAATTGTCCATGGCTCTTACTCAAAGTGCCAGTCCTTGATTTCAGTAAAATCTTCTGTGCCTAGAAAAGTTGTTATTTGAAAATCCTAATGCCCCAAAGATAATTTTAAAAGAACACATGATGCCTTAAAAATATGGTATTTGTTTTCAGAACTTTAGTTACTTTATTTTGTCACTTGTGCCTCTTAAAAATGTTCAGTATTCACATATTAACATTATCTCTGTACAGAGGATAAAAAATTCATTAGCTTTGTATTTGTACTTTAGCAATAAAAAATAAATTCTGTTTATTTTTTTTCCAGGTCAGCAGTCTCATTTTGCATGTAGAAGAAGCTCATACGCTCCCAGTAAAGCATTTTACAAATCCATATTGTAACATCTACCTGAACAGTGTCCAGGTAGCAAAAACACACATCAGGGAAGGGCAGAACCCTGTGTGGTCAGAAGAATTTGTCTTTGAGTAAGTCTTAATCATCTTGAATTATTGAATTTCACTTGTAATTTGCATTGCATTTAAGATTCTTAACACTATATTATTTTACTGTATTTTTAAAAATACGGTCTATGTCTTTATACAGCACCAACCTTTCAGCCAAATTCTGCATGGGCAGAATTTTTTATAGGCACCTAACTACCTTTGTTAATATAAGTGTCTTTGGCTGAGGATTGAAATGAAATTAGGAAAAGTCTAAGTGCCAGCCAAGTATAGTACTAACTGAGGTTCTCTGTCTTTTCTCCTAGTGATCTTTCATCTGATATTAATAGATTTGAGATAAGTCTTAGTAACAAAACAAAGAAAAGCAAAGATCCAGATATATGTAAGTATTTTTTCTGAAAAGATGCTCATATGTTTCAGCATGGATACTCTGTGTGGGTTTTCTTTACTTTTGTCAAGCACTGTCACAAGAAATTTAGGCTGGTTTTTATGCTCAACATACCTCTGTCTTTGTGTATTTTGGATGTCTGAAGAAGTTTTCCATTAATGGTTTTATAATGACAATCTGCATGGTGTTTAGTGATAAAATGTACAGTAATCCAGTCCTGTATACGTGGCACCTTTCCTAGCTCTGCTCTAGAGTAACCATTGTCAATGACTGTGCTTACCAAAAAGCAAGAGAAGCAAGAGGAAAGAGAAACTTTCAGGACTAGTCTGCTCCATAAAATGGAGTTCCATGGAGTTTTAAGTCTGACTACATGGAATTCCTTTTCAGGTTTTTGGTTCCTTCCAGTGAGAAAGGGAAAGATATGATTCTTTATTAAAAAAATAATCTTGATTGTTTCTGAAGAAAATGTCCTTGTTTTCTTTCTTTTTTACCTCATCTGTCTGCTTCCCTTATTACCACTCAGGTTTAAACCTGAAGTTACATTAGTATTACTTTGATTAGGACAGGATCCATATTTTCTTCTGCCTTTTACACAAGTTTCCAATAATTTCTTTTCCTCATGTTACCCAAACAGCTACTTCTTTAACTGTGGTTTTGTTTCTTTTCCAGCAAACTAAGAGCAAGGTGGTAAAATCTTTCAGTTTCCTTGTAAAGAAGGGTTTTGAAGAATGTGAATTTGAAGATAGAAAAAAATATTTTTTTTAAGTTCAGGTCTCTACTACACAACATGTTTTTAGTGTTCTTGTTTCCCACCATACTTGTTCTTGAGCAGCTTCAGCCCTGTGCTTCTTCTTTGATGCCTGCAGGGCAGGATGGCTTCTCTATCCCCTTCAAATTTATTTCAAGATTTTTTTCTTTTCTGTTGTGTTCAGAGCTGTCTGTACTAAAGCCTGTCAGAGTTTTTTTCAGTTTGGGTATATTTTGTTACTGGCCTGTAACTTGTGCCCCAGTGCTAATTTATTGGTAGGGGCTTTATTTGGCGTTGGGGTTTTTTGTGTGTGTGCGTTTTTTTTTTTTTGGTTTGGTTTGGTTTGGGTTTTTTTGTAAAATGTGTAGGGAAACTTTGACCAAAATAGATCATTTACAACTCATTTTGAATGGTCTTGCAGAACCTGATTCAATTTGTGGTTTTTTTGTTTGTTTTTCATGTGAGGAAATTAAAAGCAGATCTCATTGAGAGTCATGGAAAGAGACAATGTTTACTTGAGAGATGCAGACTAACAGGCTAAACTATTAGTGAAACTAACTGTGGGTTCCTCTTGGAGGATGATGGGTGTTTCACAAGCACAGTGTTGCCTGTGAAAGTACCTGGGCCCTTTCTCTGTGAAAAAAAGAACTTCCATTTAGGAACACATGTACCTGCTCCAGGTGAGCCCGTGCTCCCAGCTGCTGTATCTTGCTGTACTGGTTTAAAAGTTAACCAGCAGGGGAAATGCACTCAACTCAAAAGAGAGATTATAAGTCAGAATAACACTTTAGTAAAATAATACAATAAGTACAATTATACAGACAAGCAATTGGTTTTAACCCACAAAACCCAAATGTATAACCCAGCACCCTGGGGCATGAACAAAGTGGTGTTCCTTGCCCTCCCCCCCCAAGTCCAAAGTAAAGGGAGAGGGGAAAAGCCTGCTGGTGGGAGAGCTGTTGCAATCTGGTCAAAAGTGGTGATTGCAGTCCAGTTGAGGTTGGTGAGCTGCAGTCTGGTTGAGAGCGGTGAGCTGCAGTCTTCCTCTGGATCCCACGAGTGGTAAAAAGGTTCCGAAACTCCAAGTTTATATATTCTCCAGTTCAGGCAGGAATGGTCAGTCCTTCCCTCAGAGTGGGGAATTCCATAAAAGGGTATGAGGCTGCTCAGTCCATAAAAGGGTATGAGGGTGCTCAGGAACATCCTCCCCCCCCCCCCCCCACTTCGCAGGCCTCTACTGACAACAGTTTCTGGGAAAATGGCATGGAAGGCTATAGAATACACAGTTTTGGGCTACACCCATCCAGTGATGAATCGGTCCCAGCTGTTCTAACTAGGACATTATCTACCCCTTATTCTATGCCGTCCATGTCATGCCCAAATTAACCCCTTTAAAAACTATGTCTCCTTAAAACTATATACACTTTTTTATATATATATATATATCTATCTATCTATATATATATACATACATACAATGAAACATTACAGACCATTCTCACTCAAAATTAGGTCCCCTCCTTATGGTACACAATGTGTCTCCCCATCTTTTTGCATTACCCACCAGGTGGAACCAGGTCCTTGAGCAAAAACAATCCCTCGGATGGGTTTGCCTTTGCTTGAGGTGGGACTAATCCAAACAGTCTTCCCTAACATTCCTCTCATATGTACCACAGGGACTTTATCTCCATCTACAGTATGCAAAGGTTCTGATTGGGCAGGGCCAGCTCGATTGATGGAACCTCGGGTGTTGACCAACCAGGTGGCCTTTGCTAAATGCAGCTCCCAGTGTTTGAGAGTCTCCCCACACAGTGCCTTCAGGGTGGTTTTCAGCAGTCCGTTGCACCGCTCAACTTTTCCAGCAGCTGGTGCATGGTAGGGGATATGATACACCCACTCAATGCCGTGCTCTTTGGCCCAGGCGTCTACGAGGCCATTCTTGAAATGGGTCCCATTATCAGACTCAATTCTCTCCGGGGTGCCGTGTCGCCACAGGACTTGTTTTTCAAGGCCCAGGATGGTATTCCAGGCAGTGGCATGAGGCACGGGGTATGTCTCCAGCCATCCAGTGCTTCCTTCTACCATGGTCAGTACGTAGTGCTTGCCTTGGCGGGTTTTGGGGAGCGTGATGTAGTCAACTTGCCAGGCTTCCCCATACCTGTACTTTGACCACCGTCCACCATACCATAGAGGCTTCACCCGCTTGGCCTGCTTGATGGCAGCACATGTCTCACAGTCATGGATGACCTGTGAGACAATGTCCTTGGTTAAGTCCACCCCTCGGTCACGAGCCCATCTGTATGTTGCATCTCTCCCCTGGTGACCGGAGGCGTCATGGGCCCATCGAGCCAGAAATAATTCTCCTTTGTGCTGCCAATCCAGATCTACCTGAGAGACTTTAATCCTGGCAGCTCGGTCCGCCTGCTCATTGTTATCACTCCCTGCTCAGGAACATCCCCCCCCTCACCTCGCAGGCCTCTACTGACAACAGTTTCTGGG
The DNA here is from genome assembly GCF_025592945.1 of Manacus candei. NCBI lineage: Eukaryota > Metazoa > Chordata > Aves > Passeriformes > Pipridae > Manacus > Manacus candei. Next base: position 2,557,316 of record NW_026138064.1, on the reverse strand, counting down.
AAAATGGGAAAATGGCATGGAAGGCTGTAGAATACACAGTTTTGGGCTCACCCATCCAGTGATGAATCAGTCCCAGCTGTTCGAACTAGGACACTTGCTTGGCAATTTCAAGTTACCAACACCACTGAGAGGCCAATTACTGATTTGGCCATTCTGGAGCTGACTTTCATTATCAGGCAGCAAGTGCTCGAGACCAATTTTTTATGTAATATGCATAAAGTGTTACTTAGCCTGGGAGTTAGTATATAGGAAATAGATATGTAAGGGTTTGGGAAGGCCATACAACACTGTAATAATAAACAGTAAGAAGTAATAAAGTGATGGAGGAGCAGACCTGATGGTGGTGTCAGCCAGATGCTGGAAAGGGAATAGTCAATTCTAGACATCACCTATTTTTATTTTCAGGCTGCTACCTGGATTTGCAGGGTAGCACTTTTTTACCTACTTACTTGGGTGTTACAAGGGAAGCCATTTCAATAGTCATGTGACATTTTTGAATTTATACATTCTCTACAGATTGCCTTGTTTCTTCAATTTACAGGACTCTGTTAAGCCCCTGAAGCGAATCTGTTAATATATCAATAGCAAACTTGTTTACTCTTACTAATATTTTTTTACTGAAATAAGACGACGTGCTGAAAATAAAACGGGCTTTTTATTCAATAGTAACACTGTTTTGGTGGAAATAATGTACTTGAACGATGCTTTTTTTTCTTAAGTGTTTATGCGTTGCCAATTAAGCCGATTACAAAAAGGACATGCAACAGATGAGTGGTTTCAACTCAGTTCCCATGTACCATTAAAGGGTATTGAGCCAGGATCTTTGCGTGTTCGAGCACGATATTCCATGGAGAAGATCATGCCAGAAGAGGAATACAGTGAATTTAAAGAGGTATGAATTCGTTTAACTTTCCTTGGCTTATCTGTCAAAGCTCACTTAGTTTGTTGGTAGAGATGGATCTCAGTAACACTGGTTGACATAATTAAATATTATTTACAGTAACACACATATATACGATATAATTTTTTTCCAAAGCTGTTATATGTTAGGAGAAGCTTCTGAATATTTTAATTTTTTTTTTCTTTCAGCTTATACTCCAGAAAGAACTTCATGTAGTCTATGCCTTATCACATGTTTGCGGACAGGACAGAACACTGTTGGCTGGCATTTTATTGAAGATTTTTCTTCACGAAAAGCTTGAGTCCCTGTTATTACGAACACTAAATGACAGGGAGATAAGCATGGAAGGTACTGCACTAAATCACACTAAAGTTTACTGGAATTCTGGGCAGGTGGGGAAGGAAGGGCTCCAGTATCATTCTTTTTTCTCCTCCTTTAGTTACAATTTACGTTGAATAGCTAACACGTTTTTCCTCTCATTTTGTTACCTCCTTTTCTTAACTTTTCTCTTTCCTGTCTCTTTTTTCAGATGAAGCTACTACCTTGTTCCGTGCCACCACTTTAGCAAGCACACTTATGGAGCAGTATATGAAAGCCACAGCAACGAGTTTTGTTCATCACGCACTGAAAGACTCCATATTAAAGATAATGGAGAGCAAGCAGTCTTGTGAGGTGATACCTTGAACTGTTTGTAAACATCTTGGTTTGTTGACACAATTATCTGCTGGTTGTTAACATTAAATATTAGTTTTAGAAACAGTTATTTATCTCTCAGAACTAAAGTTTGTTTACATTAGAAATGTAGGAACTGAATTCATTAAGACATTTTTTCCCCTGGATTTTGGCTTCGAACAATATTCATAGTAGAACTTTTAATTGAAAAGTTCCTGATATTAAATAATGGTTATTTATCCTGAAACCCTTTTGAAAATGGCTCTCCTAACTTCTGTGTTTCACTTCAGCTTCATTGTGGAAAGGATGGTAGTCATCAGAAATTTGGATTGAGAGAGACAAAAAGGTCACACAGATGGATAGTGCTGAATATCTGAGCTGTTAAAAGTCAGATATGTGTATTAGAACTTAAAACTTTTGCTTCTTCACATTTCCTGACCAGTCATTGAAACAGGCTAGTGAGTTCTATAAGAGATGTGTATAGCAGCAAATACTTAATTTACTTTGAAGTAGTATTCAGTGCATAATATTATGAAACTATTTAGTAGTTCTCTTTAGGAGAAGAAACCTAATCTTTTTCTCTTTGTTTTAGTTAAATCCCTCAAAGTTGGAAAAAAATGAAGATGTAAACACTAATTTGGCACATCTACTCAGTATACTTTCAGAACTGGTGGAGAAAATTTTCATGGCTGCAGAGATATTGCCCCCGTAAGTGTGCACTTTTCTGTTCAGATTTATACTTGAAAATTCCTGTTTCTGTGAATTACATTGCACATTAAAATGATGTTCTTACTGATTTATATTAGGATTGCTGTATGGATACAGAGGAATATAGATGGGGGGGAAAAAATAACACTTCCAGCAGTGCTTTTTACAAAAGTCTCTTTCACACTTGCTTATCTTTTAAGGAAAAGCTACTAGACCCAAGAGGTCAGGGAAAAACAAGAATAATAAAAGTAATCAATCTCATATTTTCACAAAAAGTGAAACACTACACAGGGTTTTTCTTCCAGTGTGTTGTTAGCTTTTAAGGTATAAAAAATCCTTAATTTTGAGACGTCAGCATAGCACGGAAGTTTTGTGTTACTGCTGGCAAAGTTAGCATTGAAAGGTGCACTGCTTTTAAATGTATGGTGCAGCACTCAATATTTTCTGAAATACGCCACAAATTGTTGTATTTCTTTTAATGGGAGAGGGCTATTGCAGTGGTTGCTTAACTTCTAAACACTATCCCTCATTTATGGAAAGAATGGTTATTTAGTTAAGAGAAAAAAAATTAAAGCATCAAAATTGTCTTTTCTTTAAAAAGACAGGAACAGGAAACAGATAATTAATTATAAAACATTTAAAGCACATCTGAATGGTCATTGAATGGCATATACAATGTGTTTTGCCTGTAATTTATAAATTTACTTTTTAATATAAACTTTAGAAAATGTATAAATTTGTTAACTTATAAATTAACTCTTAGGTAAAGGTAACTTAAAGCTTATATCTAAGTTAGTAATGTAAAGTTGGTAATAGTTCTGCATGAAGTAGGAAGTTGCTCTAGGTCCTTTCTCACCAGCATTTTTGATTCTGTAAGTTTGATTTTGAGTAATTTGAGGTAATTTGAGTAATTACCTACTACTTCTACAGGACATTGAGGTATATTTATGGGTGCCTACAGAAGTCTGTTCAAAACAAGTGGCCAGCTAATACCACCATGAGAACCAGAGTTGTTAGGTAAGTTACTTGTCAACTTTATTCTGAAAATAAGCAATGTTAAAGACATACTGCAGTGTACTTATCTGTGTTTCTTTCAGTGACAAAATTATGCATGCCTGCACATAAAAGATACTGAGGCACAATGTCCCAGTTAAGGATTATGAGCTTGCTAGATTCTTAGTCATGTTCTTAGAGGCTTGTCAGAATAAAATGATGTAGTGTAGAGGTCAGTATAGCTGGACTTAATGGTTTTAACTTTGAATTTGTGGTGCTCCTGTCCAGTCATGTTGAAACATTCCAGAGCTCCTCCAATAATGTTTCAGGAGGTTACTGAACCTGGCTCTTCTGAACTCACACCAGCATCAAAACTCCAATCCGCGTTATTAAATCAATGCAACACACAAGTTCTTCTCTGTTCATTGCCAGGGCAGATCAAACAAAAATCTTTGCTAGTGTCAGGCAGTTAAATTATTGGCAGAGGTTTATCTCCCCTGGAGGGATGTTTCAGAGGATTTGTCTTTGGCTTGTATTTTTATCATTTTGTATTCCATACTGCTAAGGGGCATTGCCTTCAAATGGAGACTGCTCTTACTGTGAGAGCCCTTCTTATTTTGAGGGTCTGACCTCTGCTGGAAGGCTGTAAAGGTCAGCAGTGAATTCCGTATCTCTTTGTGTTCGTCCCCAGCAACAAAGAGGACCATGTGTCTTTCTTTAGTGGATACACAGCTCACATGCAGGGTTTGCCCAAAGCCCTCCTCTGGATGCTAAAAATACTGGATTGCTTGCTTTTGTGGTGTTCTGTTTTCACAAGTGGATACTAGAGATTTCTCTCTAGAGTACAAAGTTTCACAGCCTTCAGTGATCCTGTTATCTTTTATTGCACTACTTTTTGTTTAAGAATGATTAAATATTCAGAGGTAGCTGGACAGTTTTTTGATGTCTTGGTATCTTCCCTACTGTATCAGTGAGAAGGTGCTGCCATTTCTGGTCATTAAACCCCCATGTAGATATTTGCTCATTCTTCATTTAGGCAGGTTGACCAAGGTAAGAATTATCAGGTCTTCCCTATCAGCAGAGTCTCTGCTAGATTTGTACCTCATTGGCCCTCAACTTTGGGCACTTTAAAAGAGGGATTGATGTATATGCCATGGCTTCAAAATTAATTACTTCTTCATAGCTTTAAATTCACACCACAGAAAATACTTTAGCTTAACTTATGGCCAGGAACTGTTTTCTTACCAGCCCTTAGTTTGTGTTTCTTATAGATGTAAAAGAACATCTATAACAGAATATACTAGGTGTCTTGGACATATGGAAGATACATTAACCTCACTACCGTGTTTGTCATTTTCAAGTAATGAGGGCATTTCCATCACTGTGTACTTATCAACAGGCAAGGTAGTGTAAGGTCCAGTTCCTCCTTTGTCAGGAAGTGGTCAGGCTCTGGTATTGCTGTAGTGAAAACCAGCCTGCTGGTGGTGCCCAAGGACAAAGTTACGGATATTACAGATTTACTCAGTTGGCTTGTATGTCACTTCATTGTACTGCAGTTAGCTGGAGCTGAGGTTAACTTGAGTGGATGGTTTTCACTTTTGTATTAGCAGAAAGTTAGTTTTTTCTTATGCTGCTGAAGGCTATTCTGGCTTCAGCAAAACAAACTGAACTAGTTCTGCAGTTAAAACAGAGTACATTTTTTTTTCCAGCTTTCTAGATGGCAGCAATTATTTCATGGAGGAAAGTAGCATATCCCTTATTATTTTTCTACTGGAGTGTATTGCCATCAGGATATGAACCAGCCTAAGCTGACCTAAGGCTGTGTTGTGCCAAAAGATATGTTCCCTTTGCCCACCCGCTCCTGCACTCCTCGTTAGGATGGCTTGGGGGAGTGAGTGGCTGTGGGATGGATGACACCCAGTAGCAGATAATGGAGAACTTTTGGTAGGTCAGAGACTAGGGGCTCCTCCTTTTTGAAGCCAGCATGTTTTGGGATTGGCTTCATTATCACTTCACAATTAAGTTCCCACATGATTAACAGTTCACTTGAAATCTGAGTGCCTATTCTTTCAGCTTTGTAGTTCATAGAATCATAGCATGATGATCTTAATTTGTTAATATTTTCACAGAGCACATTCTGGTTGCTTGGTGTTTGTCTCAGCAAGATTCCATGTTAACTTAAATCCTTGAAGACTACCCAATTTTACATTAATTCTCTAATGCTATGGAACAAAATGCAATTTTCTTTCCATTTCAGTGGCTTTGTTTTTCTTCGATTGATTTGTCCTGCTATCCTGAACCCAAGGATGTTTAATATCATCTCAGGTGACTAAATGCTTCAGATTGAATCTATACTTTATACAGCAGGAGGCATGAAATTGCTTGTAATGTCTAATGCAGCAAAATATGAAGTTTCTTCAAATACTGTGTTCAAAGTCATGTTATCCATGTCACTTGGCTCACTTCTCCTTAAGACAGCCAGCATATGCTTTTCTCCCTTAAAGGTTTGATTGTAGTTATCTCCAATGTGATTGTAGTTATCTCCAATGTAATTTTAAAGTCCAGAGAAACATGCATTGTTGATATTTAATAATAACATTTTGAATTAAAGTCTAGCATTGCTTAATGTATTTAGCAATGTAAAAAATGGAATTTTGGGATCTTCAGATGTCGTTTTCAATACAGTGCAGTGCCAAAGTTAATGGCTGAATTCAATGGTATCTCTGAAATGAGCAAGATTTATAAAGTTCATATGTTCCTGCAGAGCTTGGAATACATTTGTGGACCTAGAAAATCATTCTCGAACAACTTGTTTGAATGTCCTGCCTACACAGCTTCCAGCCATTGGAGAGGTCTTTTGACTCATTAAATATAGTAAAATCTCAAATACAGAATCTTAAAGATGAGAGAGAGTGGGGCAGCATTCAGAAAGGGTGAAAAATAGGAGGAAATAAAAAATCTGGTTCAGAAAAGCTTGTTTTCTTTATTCATAGACAGTTTTTAAGACAATGTAGCATGTTTTCTATCATCAGTCTTTAAGCTGTATTAAATGAGAAGAACTGGGTTGAACAGAGTTTCTTTCTTTCAGTAACAGTAATAGTTTCAGTAATAGTTTCTGTACATGCTTTGGAGAAAGCATTTGAGAAACACAGCCTGGATCCTTTCTTTAGCATTTTATTATCTTCGAGTAGTTTGCAAGTTAGGTACCTCCTAATTTGGGTTGCACCGTTACTGGAGGTGTAAAAAGTCAGATTAACAAGTTTTTTTTGGACATCATTAAAGCAACCTGTTTTATTTCATCAAGTGACATCTTTCACATGATGTTATACTATTAAAATTACTTTATATTTATATAAAGATACATCATTAAAAATATGAATGGGAAAAGAACTCTTTTAATATGTGACTGCTATTAATTTTAAATGAATGGCCAGTAACTCTCTATTTTGCAATCCTGCCAGATTCTCCTTCCCCCACTGCTGCAAGAACACTGACGCTGGTCGCCAAGTCTGTGCAGAATTTAGCAAATCTCGTTGAATTTGGAGCTAAGGTGAGTATAATTTTACACAAAGAGGACAATGTGGAACTGTGTTTCCAGTACATTTTTTACATGTACTTGTGTAATGCATGCAAAAATCTGTTGCTATTTTCTCATGCTGAACCTCTGACTTTTTCTCTTACCCCACTTTGACCTTGGATTTATCACTCCTTAGTTTGGTGTTTTCTGTGGAAGAGCACCTCAAACTCTATCTGTATTCACTGTCACACTGCTAGACATAATTAATGGTGTAAGTCAAGTGTACATATTGCACTAAAAAGCCCAAGCTTTCAATAAGGTATCAATTATAAGACTAAGAGAATGCCAGCATTAACTGGTCTATCTCAGTTCCCAGGCTGAAACATTGCTAAAAAGAAATTTGTTGATGTACGCATAATTAACATGACCGCAGGCTGGCATTACAGTTATTTCTCTGACACACAGAACTTGGAATGTAAGAGTTAATGAAAAAAAAAAAACAAGAAGGGGGACACTTATTCCTGATCATGCCTCTGAAAGTAGAGCATCTGTTCATTGCAGCCAGGTATTGAGAGACACTCATCTTAATGCAAATTCATATTGGTATCCATGTGTAAGAAAAATTCTGAATCAGAGATTCTCAATCTTCTGGATACAAGAAAATACTGAATTCTGTATTCTTTTGTCTGGTTGCACACCAGACATTAGAAATTATCTTGAAAAAAGATAACATTATTCCAGTTTACATACTTGTTTTGCAGTGTCATGTGCCTGACTGCGCTGTGTTCCCTTCAGATGTGACAATTATCTTGGCATTACTTTGTTAATGAATGCTCTTTAAAATTACCAGGAGCCATATATGGAAGGGGTAAATCCATTCATCAAGAGCAACAAACATCGCATGATCATGTTCTTGGATGAACTTGGGGTAAGTGGTTAAAAAAATATTTATTGAAGTTACATAGCAGCATTATAAATTAAAATTCTTTACACTTCTTATTAAATAGCTCAAAAGTGCATTAATTTTGAATGCTTATAACTGAATACATTTTTTAATGCACGTTTAGAGACTACAGATTGCTTGTCTGTTACATGGAATTAAAACCATCAAATATCTTCCTAGACTTTATTAATTTAGTGCCTCTGTAAATGTGAGAAGCTCAAAATAGATTTTATAGCCATGAGACTAGAAATTTTGGCCAGCAATACAAACCTTTAAAAACATGTTTTAAAACAAAAATTTTTATGTCTAATTTGTCACATGGTTTTGACCAGAGATGGAAATTTAATTTTTGGTTTAAAAATTACTAGGTCGAATCTTGGTTAGCATTGCCAAAAGTGTCACTGCATGCATTCTGTATATTGTAGTTCACCGCTCTGGGTGAAGAACCGCTTCTACTATCCAACCTAAACCTCCTGACACAACTTCAGACCATTCCCTCAGGTCCTGTCACTGGTCACCACAGAGAAGAGATCAGTGCCTGCCCCCTCCTGTTCCACTCACGAGGAAGCTGTAACTGCAGTCAGGTCTCCCCTCAGTCTCCTCTTCTCCAGGCTGAACAGACCAAGTGACCTCAGCCCCTCCTCATACAGCTTCCCCTCAAGGCCCTTCACCATCTTCGGTCCCCTCCTCTGGACACTCTCTAATACCTTTCTAATATCTTTCCTGTATTGAGGTACCCAAAACTGCCACAATATTCAAGGTGAGGCTGCCCCAATGCAGAGCAGAGCAGAACAATCCCCTCCCTCACCCAGCTGGGAATGTTGTGCCTGATGCCCCCCAGGACACAGTTGGCTCCTGGCTGCCAGGGCACTGCTGACTCATATGCAACTTGTCATCGACCAGGACCCTCAGGTCCCTTTCCATGGCATTGCTTTCCTGCATCTCATTCCCTGTTCTTTACCTACATCCATGGCTGCCCCATCCCAGGTGCAGAATCCAGCACTTCCCCTTGTTGAACTTCATATGGTTGGTGATTGCCCAGCGCTCTATAATACACAACAAGAAAGATGGACTGGAGGTTTAGCTGGAAAGACCAAAATTGGTCTTGGCATCCTAAATCTGTGTTTTGTTCTGTTGAAGAATGTTCCTGAGCTCCCAGACACTACAGAGCACTCTCGGACTGACCTGTCCCGGGATCTGGCAGCCCTGCACGAGATCTGCGTGGCACACTCGGATGAGCTCCGGACGCTCAGCAATGAGCGAGGTGTGATGCAGGTAAGGTAACACCAGGCAGGGTTAGTAACCACATCACAGGTACAGGTGGCATGTCCAGAGTTACTCCTCAGTACTGGGATTCTTTTGTAGTATTTCTGTAGCAGTGTGACTGATAAACATTTTAAAATACTGGCAGGAGGTTATTAACTGTGAAGATAAATACTTAGTCCATAGTTTTGTTTCTTCATGCAGCAAAACCAGATTGGGGTATTTTTTTGAGTTTTCAGAGGAAGTTTTAGTTTCTGGCCTTAAACACAAAAAATTACTATATCCCAACAGGCTCTCTGGGTCATTGGTTTTCAGATCTTGGGTTTTTTTCAGTTGAGAACTAAATTAGCTTTCTTTTAATACCTCATTTATCCTCACTAGTTTGCCAGTACACTTGTACAGCTGTAAACTTGGCAAACACCTGTATGCTTTCTCTGCCTCCCTTTTTTTAAATTATTTTTAATATATTTAAACTACCTACTCACAGGTCTGATGGGGCAGATGCTGAAAATGCTGCTCAGGGAGGACAGTTCTGTTTCCAATAGCTAATGTGTGGTTTACTGACTCTCTCTCTACAGCATGTTCTTAAGAAGCTTTTGGCCATTACTGAACTGCTACAACAAAAACAAAATCAGTATTCAGTGTCTAACAACATCAGGTAGCAGCCCTCTACCTACATTCTGCATGGATCCAGCATGCCTGACATGGCAACTCCGACCAGTACCACTTTCTTCTTGCTCTTGCCAAAAACAGCACACCCTGTCACGTTCCCAGTGATGTGTGAACTATGCAAAAAGAAAACAAAGATCCTGCTGGTGAATAATTGTACCAGCAGCTTTTTTAAGCTATCTGTGCAGGACATTTGCACTTTTTTTTTCCACTTGGAAACAGTTTTCACAACCTCTGAGCCTTGGTGTAGAGTTCACCCTCCGCAGTGAAAATGCTGTGACTGTGTCTTGGACTTTGAAAATTATTTTCAGCACCTCTGATTGCCAAAGTTTTTGCTGTCTGGTTGGAAAACAACTATCAACTGACATGAGAAGAAATGTGTCATTCTGAAAACCACCAATAACTGGATAACATTTCTTACTGTAATTTCTGAGTGGTGACAATAATTATGACTTTTGACTGTTTCAACCACTTTTAACTTGTATTTACAGTTTTCAGAATCTGATGTTATGGTAGGAACAATCTTTACTGTACACTTTTTATACCATACTGTTTCTCTCGCTGGAATTATGTGGAAAGAGAATATGCAGAATGGGTCTTGTCAGCTTTATTTTTTTGATGTGCCACTGATTCAGTCTGAATAGTTCTTCCATCAAGAACTGTATATCCGGATAAATCACAATGCTTTTGTAAAATGTTTACAACAGTAAATAATTTGAATTCAGTAAATTTATTGATCATTGTATCAGACATGCATGCATTCATTAAACCATTTTATAAAATAGGTATTGTTTGGTCTTTTGTGTACTGTAAGTCTAGCATAAATATTATTTTTATAAGTGAAAAATGAGTTTTTAAAATAAATCAAGCTGCGTATCAACTGTATGGAAACTTGCTAACTTTGGCTGCTGTGGAAATTTTTTAGTGTCTCTACATGTGGTGTACTTTAAAATGTTCACACTGTCACTTTTTCAGCATAAATCCTCAAAACAGCATTACCTTGTCCATACGCCTTAATTTGTACATGACAAGGTGAGAAAGTAGATGTTAAAACATCCTAGGTGGGTTGAGATTTAATAAGAAGAAATTCTTCCCTCTGAGTGTGGTGATGCACGGGCACAGTGCCAGGGAAGCTGGGGATACCCTCCTCCTGGAAGCCTTCAAGGCCAAGCTGGATGGGGCTGGGAGCAGCCTGATCTAGTGGAAGGTGTCTTTGCCCATGGCACTGCCACAAAGTGTTTAAAAAAATGAAAAGTAAAATATGCTGTTGATTCAGAGGGCACTGCAGCACATCACCATGTGCTACTTTTCTAGACAGTGGTCTAATAATAGGGCATAACGGGATGCTGAGATTCGATTACAAGACTGAGATAATCAAATAATTTTATTACATGAACGTTGTTGATACACCACTGGAACACCTACACTGCTGCTTCTCCTGTCTATCAGAACTGCTTTTTCAATTCACTGTCACATGAAATCAGCGACTTTACTTTTAGGTTTTTGCTGTAGTATTATAGTGGCTCTGCTGTGCTGACCCTGGTGTCCAGCTGAACTGCTTCCTTGAAATGAGTCCAGTGCTACAGCTGAGAGCTCCCAAGTGTTGCAAGTACTGCACTCAGCAGGCATAGATGATGCTCTCCATAGTGACAACACTCCTGTTTGCAAGACCTTGGTACCACAGAAGTCTTTTTTTAGATTGTCCCATAACCCTGTGAAGTCTGTATTAAACTGCATCTGAGAGGAGTAAGTAATTAACAATCTCTCATTCTGCCGTATTTAGATCTTAACAGAGTTTATAAAATGGATTATTTTGTGGATTGAGGTGGCTGGCTGTAGGCAGTACAACATGGTAAAAAAAAATTGTTGAGCAGAGAGATGCCTGGTTAATCTACCTGTTACATACAAAATGCAGCAAAGAAAATGAAACTGGACAATGCCCAAAGCTGTATATAAGTGTGTGTATTGTAGAACTGTTTATGTTTCAATGGGGTATATGAAAATGAACCAAATTAGTGGCTGCCATGCTCTAACACTACACTTCACGCACAGCAAACTGTTCCCGAACCACAAATGAGTGCCAGATTTCTAAAAGCAAGTATTTCTTGCTAATACTTGACCTTTCATGGACGAGGGTTTAAAGGAACCACAACTAATTTTATTTTAACAAAGTAACAGGCTTTTTTGCCAAGATAAACACTGAAAGCATAAAAACTGTATGACACAGAATATAAAGAACCTGTGGCAGGTAGGGTCACACCTGGCACCAAATTCATTCCTGGAGGGGTAGGAGTCCATCTTCCTTTAAGGTAATGCAGAATCCACAAGGTCATCATCAGTCCACTCTTCCTAATGGAAGGGAAAAACACAACACCTTGAGCAATGTGTGCATGTAGTGTCCTGTGTGTTCTTTATGGTCAGAATTTAAGAACTCACAGAAGGATTCCATGAACAGAGGAAAGACTAAAAAATATTATAAGTTGTGGCAAGTCAGGCCTATAAACTTAAAGCTAGTTATCCATACCTACTCTTACATGGAGACAGTCATGGAGCACCAGTCTGAGGTTTAGCTCATCCTTCTTACAGCTATGTAGAGATCACCACCACAGCTCATACTGCAACCTCTTACTAGTATCTTGTTTTATGGCCTCATCACCTTGGAAGCTGAGTCACCTGTGCTTAACCACTACCTCAGTTTCCTCTATCTTTCAATCTGATGAGCCCTCCATACCAGTTCTGGCCTTCCTACTGATACTAACCTCCAGCTGCAAATAAATCATTTGAAACAATGTCTAGAAGTAGATTAAAACTGACTGTGCACCTGTATACTACAGTCTAACGACAGGATTAATGAAGCCTTGACGTCTGAGCAGTTTGCACCCACTATATGCTTTCAAAAAGTTAAGCACATTTTCTCTTTTAGGTCCTGGCCAGCTCAGATCTGCTCTTGCATGTGACAATTACTCAGAACTGAAACTACACAAGTACAAACCCTTGGTAGTTCAGATATGTCAGTAATGAAAAGTCCTGAGTTTAGGACCTGTTGGAACTGCATAAGAGCCTATCATGAAATGCTGTAGGCTACGTGAATTTATCCAATCAGGTTACTCCTTTGGAAAAAAAATTATGAATTAATAACAAGCTCCAAAAGTCAAAAATGCCTCAAATCTTAGAGCATATTTAATTCAAATTAAACTGGGGCAGGGAACCAGTGAAATCTCCAGAGCTCGTTTAGAGCTGTTCTCTATGTCACTCTGTCAGAAAGTGAAAAGTTTTGCCAGTGCCTGGCAAAACGGAGTTGCCTGTTTCAATATGTTTTTTAAGACTGGCATTTGGAGTAAACACTAGTCAAAGGTTTTATGGCATAGTTATAAAATATGTTCAAGGTTCCACATTTTCTTAGAACATACCTTCAATGCTGGTTTTATTATAATCTTGTTTAAATAATTTTTTAGATTCTAGTTTGACACTGTAGCATCAACCTACTATGATAACCTATAATAGCAAGACTCCTTGAATTATAGAAAGACACAAATTTTGCATTTTATCCTCAGATTTTGGCAGACAACCCTCTTCAGCCTTTAGCACATTTTTCTAAATGTCATACTCAGAGTACCTTTGACTGTCAGGATGTAGTGTCTTTAGTAACAAGGAGTCCAGTTAAACACGGTTCTTCACAACTTCCAGAATGGACTCTCTACAATTTCCAGTCCACGTTACAAACAAAACCTCTGGAACGTGGTCAGATCAGATGTGAAGGACTACCTTAATTCTGTTTTCATTTGCTGAGTCACCCTCATCAGTTTATCTCCACCTTTTTTACACTTGGTCTTATAACCCAAAGTAGTAGCTACCAAACTGTAATTCATGCAAGCCTTGCTGGCAAAGTGGCTGATGTAGAAATTTAGTCTAGCATCTGACTTCTGCTTTGAGCAAGAAGCCAAATAAAGTAACTAAAAATTTTCAGAGCACAAGAAACAGCAGAAAGGATGGCCTGCGTGTTCTTCCCTCTCCCCACAAAAGACTGAGATATATAAGAACACTTGCAAGCACAGGCTAGTAGGAAATATGGCTCACTTGAAAAAAAAAAAAAGTTGAAAAAGACTTGGTTTGAGCACCAAGTAAAAGAGTAGTACAGATGCATAAGTTTATCTCAGTAGCTGTGTCACTTTCATCTTGGCAGTTAAGAGTGGAAAAACAAGTACCTGTACAAAAGGTTTACTGACCTCATCCATTTTGGATTTCTTTGCAACATATTCATCATTTTCATAACCTTTCCTCTTCTTCCTAACCCAGATGAGAAGTGAAATGTTCAGGTATTTTTATAAGTTAGACTCTTTCTATTTGACCACAAGATTAGATTATGGACACACTTGTCACATAAAAAAACTACCAAAGCCTCAACAAGCAGCTTGCTCCAAGTCCAGTGTCTACTGAAGTGAAAAGGGCAGAAAAGAAAAATCAGCAAGTTCTTTGCCCTCCATATAATTCTTAAGAAAACATTAACCCTTTACACAATTCTTGTTTTAATCACGTGGTTTTAAAGGTTCTCATTGCATACAACATCAAGTCACCAGACCTTAGAAGCCACCCAGGATTCCAGTTTTTTTTAATCAGCCTGCAGTGCAAATCAGCACAAAAGAATGTATTTATGTATTACTGAAAGCACTATGTTGAGTTTTGGTTCTCAGCTCCCAGCAGACACTCACATAGCAAGCATGTGAACATTGTGTGCACATTTAGAGGTTTTCAATTTTCAATCATTCATATAGATAAAAAATTAATGTTCCTATACCAATAAAACCAGCAGAATTTTAACACATTGAAGATCTACTTACGGGTTTGTATTAAGTGCAAGCTCTAAGGTATGACACTTCTCTAATTTCTGTTTCAGAGCAGCAACCTCTTCAGCCCTTGGCAGTTCATATTTCTTGATGAGATTTTTCATGCCTACAATGGCAACAACACAGCTCTAAGCACATAAGTAATTTCTGCTCTGCCTTGTTGGGTTGGGTCTGCATGGCCAGGTGTTGGTAGTGGGGGGGCTACAGGGGTGGCTTCTGTCAGAAGATGCTGGAAGCTTCCCCTGTGAACAACAGAGCCAGTGCCAGCCAGCTCCAGGAGGTACCTACAATTGGCCAAGGCTGAGCCCATCAGCAATGGGCTAACAGATTTAAGGGAGGGGGTGAAAACCCACCTGTACAACAGTAAGTGCTGCTGGAAAGAGGAATGAGAATATGTGAGAAGAACAGCCCTGCAGGCAGCAGGGTCAGTGAGGAAGGAGGGGAGGAGGTACTCCAGGCACCAAAAGGGATTACCCTGCTGATGAAGCTCCTGATAAGCCTATGGTGAGACAGCTGTGCCCCTGCAGCTCATGGAAGTCAACAGTATGGAGATCCACCTGCAGCCTGTGGAGGAGTCCACTCTGGAGCAGGTGGATGTGCCTGAAGGAGGCTGTGATCCTCTAGAAATACCATGCTACAGCAGGCTTCTGGCAGGGACCTGTAGACCCATGGACAGAGGAGGTTTGCTGGCAGGACTTGGACTCCATGGGGTAGCCACACTGGAGCAGTGCATTTCCAGCGGACTGCACCCCATGACATGGTCCCATGCTGGAGCAGTTCATGAAGAACTGCAGCACATGGGAAGGACCAACGTTAGATAAGTTCATGAATGACTGTCTCCTACAGAGGGACACCACACCAGAGCAAGGGAAGAGTGTAAGGAGTCCTCTCCCTGAGGAGGAAGGAGTGGCAGAAACAAGCTGACTACAGTCCTCCTGTGCTGGAGGGAGAGAATTCAGGAGTGAAGCCTAGCCCAGGAAAAAGGGAGTGGCAGGGGAAAGGTCTTTGAAAATTTGGTTTTCATTTCTCATTATCCTGGCAGTTAATTAATTTTCCCCAGCTGTGTCTGTTTTGCACACAACTGTGACTGGTCAGTGACCTCTCCCTGCCCTTATCTCAGCACCCAAGCTTTTTATTATATTTTTTCTCCCCTGCCCAGCTATGGAGGTCACTGATAGAGTGGCTTTGGTTGGGTACCTGGTGTCCAGCTGGGGTCAGACCACAACAAGCTTATCAGCAGCATAGCTGCTGCTACTGCTTACCCCTCATAGCCAGGCTTGAGCCAACAGTTTTTCCTTTCTTCCCTCATTATAACTCTACTGAAACAAGTCACTAGCATCGCTTCACTCTGGATTTCCTCAAGGTAAACTCTAATAATGTAGAGTTCATGTTACTGGGCTAACAAGCTTCAAAATACACAGGGGTTTTTTGCATTCAGCACTGTACCTCTGTCTTAAAAAAAGACTGGTTTCTGTCTTGTTAATAATACAAGTAACATTTACAGCTACCTTTCAAGAAACAAGATTTTTTTCTCTATGACCAGCTTTTTGTAAAAGTCATTTACAATGCTTCACAAATTCCCTTCCAACCATCATATGTTTATGGAAGAGCTGCCTTTGGGCTAAAGCTACCTTCCAGAATAATGGAAGAGAAGACTAAGTGACCAAGTGTTCCCTTTGATCTCAGCAATGGAAACCTGAAGACTGAATCTGTTAGAAGAGAAAGGGAAGGGCACCTTAAGTTCTGTAAATTCAATTTAAATAGAATTTGTAGACCCTGATGACTTGTATGGTGCATTCACTACTCAAGTAAGCCTTGCCAAAGACTGAAGCTTCAATGCTACCACTCTCATTTTAAATGCATGGATTAGCCTAAAGCATCAAATAACTGATTACTTACTGGGAATTTCATATCCCCGCCTTTTCACTTAATTAAAAAAAGGTAATAATCAGCAGACTATATTCCTTATTAGCTAAACTATGGTAGTATTCTTGATATTTGTAAAATATATACATACACACACACACATACATATGTCTCACACTAGTGAAGCTAAGCATCTTTTGAATATGTTGATAGCTGCAAAACATAAGTGCAGCTATCAATCATTCAGCTTACAAAGGTACCCTCTGGTGGTAGTAGCAGTAATGTGCAGGCTTTGCCTGAAGCAGCAATTTTTAAGACACAGTGACTTGAAAAGTCATTTAATCCTGTCTTACAAAAACCATTATCTAGTTCCCAAAATAGATTTCTCACTTTTAACTCAGGTGCTAGTCTGAAAGCATCAGGCAGGCCATTTCTCTTTTCATTTATTTCACTTGTTCATTTTCATTTGTTTAATTTGTTCATTGTGTCTCAGTGTTTTCTCCCCTTCCATCCACATGATCCATCCACACTGCCCATGTTTTACTTACCTTATGCATGCTCTGAGGTGAAGAAAACCACTTGAAGCACACCCTTCTGCCTAAAGCTTTTGTTATTTGGAAAAACTTGATTTTTTCTTCTTTAGATACTCTTTATCATACTTTTCCGATGTTTACTTACATTTCATGTCATCTAGTAGTCTGGATAAGGTTGATCTGTTCTCTTTCAGCATAAGACTCTCTGACAAATAGCTTCAAAGAGACATAGAAGAATAAATTTTTAAAGTGCCATAATTATTTGTGGCAGTTACTATCTGTTAATAAAAAGTGTATTATTTATTATTTATATCTGCTAGAGCTTTATGATTAGACTAAGTAAGAACACTTCGGTTATGTAAGTGCTTTAAAGTGATAAAAAAGCAAATCTGTCACTGTAAGAACTTGACAAAAGTATTCCCCAGCCATGTGAGAAACTGAAGTTCCAACACTGCAGAATTCAACATTTCTAAATAAGCCTCACAGAGCTAAGACAAATTACGTTTAAGATTCTATGGTAACATCACACTATGGCACAGTATGACTATGGGACAAGCCAAAACTACAGAAGAGTGTTTTTCAGACTGACCAACAGACAACAGAGCTTGCAAGACAGGCCTGCTTCTTTTGGCAGCTAAAAGCCATTTCTAAATGCTGTCTTGTAAGAGCCTGTGGGTCCCTTCTTCTTCCTACTGAGATTCAAACTTCCTTTCAGTAAGAACACTAATACATGCACACACTGCCTGGGTAAAACCCCAAAGCTCCTCACCAAGACTCACAACAACCAAGCAGTTTTATCCCTTCCATCATGGGAACGACAGGCTTTCAAAACCCTCCAGTGTTCTGTCCCACCTCTGCAGGTGCACCTGCTGACAGGTCCACAGACCCAGCACTTGCTTCCCTCATCCAGCAGCAAAAACTCAAGTAAAATAATAAATAACAAGGTTATAACAACTGCATAGGGCAGACAGGTCACAAAGACTTGAGTTCTTCCTGAACATGCACACCAAGTTCAGATGCCTCATTTCCCATGCTATCTACAAATTATTTTAGTACTTTTAGTATTTAGTATTTTTGCAAACACGCTTTTCTGAATTTTTGCACTAGCAGTAGAGAATTACAGATCTAGTAAGGAAGGAGATCAAGTTCAAGTTAAAGTAAGCACCTGAATGCTTTTATAAAATTTTGAAAAGACAGTGAACCCTGCAGATAATACTCTTTCTTTTTGAACAAGAGAGATCTGAGATTCATTTAGAGGAGGTTTGTTTAAAAGTAACTAGTTTATTTAAAAAATAAGTGTTTGCATTTTGCATGCAGGTGTTACACTCAAAATGCTCACAGGCATGTGATTATAACATGCCAGGTACAGCTCCTTACAGGAACTACCTGTTTTTTCTGAAGAAAAGCATATGCTTTGTCTTTAAGAGAACCAAACCAAACGAACTACACATTTCAGCAAAGGTATGGAAGTGTTTGATAATGCCTGTGCAAACACCAGTGGCTTGGGCACAGAAAGGAAAGTGGGAACTGATTTAAAACAGCACCTTAGCATTAGTTTGTTTCCGTGGAAAATGAACAGTTGTACCAGCCAAATACAGCACTTAAGTTTCAGCATGCCTAGTAGCTGTCAGTTCAGTGTCATTTCAGTTGACTCTGGAACCTTAAAAATCTTACTTTTTCTTTAAGTGATTCTTAAGAAACTCAGTTGCTTCTGTATTTCCACTTTCTTCACCATAATCTTTAAGATGAGTCTGAAAATCCTATACTGTTCTAACTGAGGCAAAGTCATCAGGTTTCTTTTTTTTGTTCTTCCAAAGGCATATAATAACCAGACACCAACTAACCGCATTTATCACCTGCTTTTTGAAAGTGAAACCAACAGTACCACTACAATTCTGAAACATACCTAAAGAACATAACAGTGCTAACAATCAGTAAATACACAATTCTACTAGTTAAGAATGCCTGGAGCAAAATAATTTTATACAGGAACCAAATAAACTACTCAAATCATATCTATACAAAGAAAATACTACCTTTCCATATTAATTCCTGCTCTTGAACCACTAGATAATATGGCAGTGAGAGCTATCAGTGAGGGAGTAAAGAGCAGATACGCATCTGTCAGAGCCACTCGACTGAGGAAGTCATCAGCTGTTTTCCTCAAAACTTCAGGATTTTCCAGCACTGGGTATCGAGTCTAAAAAGTAATCATTTAGGAAAGTAAGTGGCTGCTCCTCCTTCTTGTTTGTGAGCTCAGAACACACAAAACAACAACACTTTACAGAGCTAAAAAGTAGCAGGCCTTCCTCTTTTTCCAAAAATAGCCTAAAAAGCTTAAAGACCAAAAATAAACAACCACCTTTAAGGTATTTGTTTATCACTTTAGTAATTAGATCTTTTAAGATCACAGGTACAAAAGGAAATAAAGTTTTCTAACACAACACATGACAGACTTGTATTACTTTACTACACAGAGCATGAAGCACATCAAGCAGTTTTTTATTACCTTCAAATCGATTAGAAATCCCTCAAATGGCCGGTATGGATTGTGGACAATGAGATGGAAGTTCAGTTGCTGAATAAGCAGCAGTTCATATTCCAGTATTTGTTCAAGAGCTTTTTCCTGTCCAAGAGGGCTTTCTCGAAGGTTACCAACGAACTGTGCACTGGATACATTAAATTCATCTACTTTACAGGCCAAAAATGCACACGTTAGCCTTGAAGAGGGGAAAAAAACCAAAAAAGCGAACAATTGACTTATGGAGCATCGGTTCTTTTATCAAGAGTTCTGTTCACAAAACTTGTATCTTCAAAACACCATGTTCTGAAGACAACAAATTTTTCCAAACGGAAAGTGAAACAGACCATACTTTGTCTTTATGGCTATTTAAGCTCTCAGATTTCCTTTCTCCTTTTTTTTCAGGTCTTCACAAATATAAAAGATTATACTTCCAATGTTCCACTTGGCAGAATAACTCAAGAAGTGTTGATAACTCACATTATTATCCGAGGATGATACTCCATCACTGAGTTATTGAGGTAAAAGCGTTTAAAATACATGCAAGCTGTTCCCTAAATTGAAAAAAATGGAGAGAGAAGAAATAAAAATGGATAAAGAAAAAATAAATACATTAGAAAAACGTCACAGATCAGGCAAGTTTGAATATATACTACAGGCATACAGGATACACTGGGGCATTAACACACACACAAAGCCATGTCATTAAATATTTCATTTATGCCAGCAATATGACAGCCTTACAAAATCTTCTCTTTTATTTTTAGACATATTTTGCAAGACAATGCTCAAAAACCTTAAAGTATCTTCATGAGAAAAATCTGGTATTCAAATGAAATTTAAAAAACAAAGACTGAAAAAATATTATACCAGAAGTTGCAAGCAATCCTAACCATTTGAATTTTTCAATCAGTAATTTCTGGAACATATTTATCAGCATGAAAACAGGTGTTTTCCAAAATCAGTGCTTGACGAGACTTTACAGGGGCCACTTCTCAAATATAAGTCTGGTTTCACAGAATGTGCCATGGCAGCTACCGCCACCTTTCAAAGGCATCCTCAAGTGGGGCACTCTTCACCACACCTGCCAGAGGAAGGGAGGGCTAACAGGGCACAAATACAAGCCATTCATCTCAATGGCTCGGCTTCAGCTGCAGGTCCCCAACGCTCCCTTCTGCAACACTCGCCTACATTCAAGACCAGTCAGTTCAACTATTTCTTTCTCCTTTGTAGGTTACTTAAGTGCCAGTACAAACGCTGATCCAGCTTATTCTGTGGTCAGACAAGCAGCAGTGCTTGAGAACGACAACCCAAATGCAGGACTGCCTTCTTTAGCTACTGCGAGACTGCTTTACTGTATCATCGCCGTTTTATTGTAACATCAATCGTTACCATCGACCACCGACCATTACTTTGTTTCTACCCTTTGCTAAAGGGTACAAACCACAACAGTTCAAGTCAAACAAAGCAGTCCAGTCACCCACGCAAGTGTAGGAGCCACAAGCAGAAGATCACGTTGAGAAACAACTCGTTTTGAAATGGCTGCACGGCTCAGAAAACAAACAAAAAATATAAGAAGCAGGCACAGACTGCAATGCTGAAAGAGAGAAATTAGCTCTAAAGACATCCGCGGTCTCAAGAACAAGCCAAGCAAACAGTAGCAGGCGAAAGAAGGAGGGGGCCGAGGTGGACCGGTCCCAGCGCCGCTCACTCACCACCACGGACCGCGGCATCGCGGGCTTGAACACGGCGCAGAAGTCCAACAGCCGCTTCTCGTAGTACTTGCATATCGCCA
Source organism: Manacus candei (assembly GCF_025592945.1). Taxonomy (NCBI): domain Eukaryota; kingdom Metazoa; phylum Chordata; class Aves; order Passeriformes; family Pipridae; genus Manacus; species Manacus candei. The sequence continues at coordinate 2,536,091 of NW_026138064.1, read as the reverse complement.
GCTCTTCATGCGGCTCCAGGAGCACCAACTCGCCCTGCGGCACCTGGGGAGAGGCAGAGCGGCGCCTCACTCGGACTGCCCCGCCCGTTCAGCTCTCGCCCAGCGGCCCTGCTCCTCCGCCCCGCGCCCGCGTTCCCCGCCCGCCCCGCGGGCCCCGCGCACCTTCCCGCTGGCCGCGGCCCTGGCCCGGGCCCGGCGGTTCGCCTCGGCCCGGCGCCGAGACAGCTCCTCCTCGCCGCGGAAGGTCCAGTGCCGGCGCTGGGTGCTGCTGTGGAACATGGCTGCACAACATGGCTGCGCCCGCGCGCGGCCCGCCGGGAGCCGCCTCAGCGCCCGCCGAGGGAGGCGGGACCGGGAGAGTTCCTGCGGGAATGATAGGAAGCCTGGCAAAAAATCCGAACCAAATCAAAACAAAGCCAAAAGTAAAACAAACAAACAAACAAAACCTCAACGTGATAAACTTCTGCGGAATAGCAGCTCTATTTTTCTTTCGGTTTTAGCTGTATAAACTTGCTCCCTTGGATTCCTCCACTAGTCACTTACTCTCTCCCGAAGAACCATTGCGTATAAGATCCAATTATGATTTAAGGAAGCAGCATTTTATAGCCTCTTCTTTGTGCTTCAGCCAAGAAGTTTTAGATATTACTGCGCTTGTACTTGAAGTGTGTGAAAAAAGTATGTAGAGCACATGTGGACTGTCACAGGATTTGTAATTAAAATGATTCCTGGGGGGCGGACATGTAAAAGGTTCTTTTCTTAAACTACACAGAAAATAATTTTATTGCCTGTGTAGTCTAAATGTATCATTCCTTTGCCTTAAATTGCAGGAATTTAACATATCCAGCTTGAAATCAGACCAAACTTCAGTTTCAAGAACCACAGATACAAAAATACCAAAATGCGTTTGTTGTCCATCTAATGCTAACAGTTCCATCACGAATTAGAAATTATAAAAACCACATGTTAGAATAATGAGTGACAACGTGTCACTTCACATCATCAGTCTTAGGGTACAACATGTAAGAATAGGAATGACAATTCCTGAAAAGGACAAGAGCAGTATACGAGATAAAGCAGGATTTTTTTCTTTTTAAGTCTCCATGGATTTTATACCTTTCACTATTCAGAGTCTGTACTTCAAAGGCTTATGAGTTTAAGTTTTATGGATACCAACCAACTACTGACTTCACTGATTTTAGTCCTATATTAACTGGTATCATGCACCATTAGTGATTCCAAAATTCAATCTGAAAATGGAGAAAGGCAGATTTAGATAACACATTTGGAAATGTAATCATAAAATGCTTATGGCAGACTTTGGCAAGTTTGTGACCCAGTTATGTGCAGAACCAAGAATTTACTGTTTCTAGTGTTTCTATTGTTTTTCTCACAGTAGCACTTTTCATCTCTTTACTCACAGCTCAATTTCAATATATTATCTCATAACCAAAGCAATTAATAAAAAGTACAAATACTCAGTGTGATTTTTGTGCAAATAACAAAATCTACAAAGAATGGTATAGAATACATTATTAAGGAGCAGAGTAAGTATAATTTTTTTTTCTAAAATCAGAAAGATAACTACAAGGTTTTTGGAAAACTGAAGTCTAAACCTTTAAAACACATCAACTTAATTGTGAAATATAGAACTGTATTGGGTGAAGTATCCATAGGCAGCCATGAAATTAGAGATACACTCTGATTTTGCATGAGTAGCTATATGAGTTATTAGTCAGTTGCTCAATTCAGTCAAATGTGAATGTTTGCAGTCTGTCTTTTGTTCTGATTTTAAACGTGACATGTGCAGGGATATTTGTTCAGAATTATGCAAGTAACAAGGTAACAGAGCAAACCTTAAGATCTAATAAAAGCTATCCAGTTGCCTAGGCATTTTAAAATTTAGCCATTTCTCAGAAAAATTGTCTGAAAGTGTAAATAATATCCACCACCTAAATATGATAAACAGAGCATACTTTGCCTGCTTGTGCCACAGAGGTCTTTTTCCTAATGTTTTTGTGACAGCTGTGGCTGCTGTAAATGTTGTGTTGTTTTTTTTTTCTCTATTTGGGGAATACAGGGAACCAGAATCTCTTGGAACATCTAGAGGAGACTGAGAAGGACCAAGAACCACCACACACACCACCTAAGAAGAGAAAGATACCTAAACCCCAGATGCTTCCCCTGTAGATTTTACTGTTGAAAACACTAGTAAACATTCATAAAATAATTCAACTTTGATATTGATAGTGCCCTTCTAAAAGAATATGAGGGGAAGAGGATTGTGAACACAAGTGCGTAGCCCTTCAGTTGAGTTGTCATTCATTCAGCTAAATTAACATAATTATTTTCCTGATTTATATTATTATTAAAATCATTATTATCATTATTATTAAGCCTAACTGCAAACTGCAGATACTATCTAGCCTAAAATATGGTAGTTTTAGAGAAGCAGTCACCCTTGTTGAAGATCCTGGAGAGAACTAAAAGCTTTAGAGGAGAAAACACATCAATTTATTACCCCATGATGTTCATATTTGCTATATTTAATGCTACTGAGAATTTATCAGTAGTCCTAAATCCAGTGTTTTAAGTATTGTGTTTTAGTCCTCACTTTTTAAATGTTTTAATATCCTAAGACTTCTTGATTTTGCAGTGTTTGGCTATCAATTTTCCTAACATTGAAACTAGTTTAAATCAATTCTTACCTTTCTGGCTTGTGCTAACTAGTACTTTATTTTTATTTCATCTCACTAACAGCAGTGAGACTATTTCTTCTAAGGAGCCTTTTTCTCTAGTCCCAAAATGTGCTTGTCTTTCCAAGCAGTACAAAAATGTATACATATATAGCTATAATTCACTTATATTGAATATGCAATACAAAGACATAAACTTTAAGATTCTCAGCAGAAACACAAACTTTAAATAAGCAAAAAAGGACTAAAAACCAGCAGAATAGAATTTCCGACCTTTGCATTTTTAAATATTAAGGAAAACCTTTTGCATTTAATACTGTACAACCTCAAAAGCACATTAAGTATACAGTCTCAAAAAAACAACAAATCATAGTAGCAAAACTGAAATATGCTGAGGCAGAGATGTTTGTTTATTCTTAAATTCAGGCATCCAATTCATTCAGCAGGGAGGGCTGAATTCCTGCTGGGCAATCAGAATTGGACATCCCATGGGGGATGTCTATTGGAATCAGCACAAGATTTGCTTAAAGCCTAAGAACCAAAGCTGGCTTTTGTGTAGGACAGTGGTTACTTTTGCCATTTTTCACTGATGTGTCCTGAATCAGTCACCAAGAATGTTCTGTTGCTTCCATCCCTTGTTTCTTGCTTTTCCTTCTCTATTTCTCCCTTCCCGACCTTGCTTTGACGTTCTTTGTTTTTGATTTCTTCACAACTTCATTCTTACCATCCCACTTCACTCGCAATATGTAATCTCATAAGAATATAATTAAATTATTGATACTGATGACTGAAAAGTCATCACTGGATTTTTGGATGGATGATACCCCGGAGTTAAGAAGAAACTGAGAACGTGGACTTCTGAGTCATTTATGCAACTGTATTCATAATCAGAAATTGCAGCTGTGGCATGTTTGCAAAGATTTCTTTGGAATCAAGTGTTTCTGAAGTGTACTTTAAAAGTGAGAGCACTTAGCCACTGAGGAATAAGAAAATAGCTTGAAAGCCACTTCCAACCTAGATGTGTGTTGAATACATCTGGTTTAGGTTTTTGAGCACTTTGAACACTCTCTTCAAGGTGTTAAGGAAACTTCCCTGCCCAGCCATCCAGAGGAGCCACTCTAGCAGTCACTCTCACACCACCTGAGCTGGGACCGAGGCCCCTTCACAGCTACACGTCCCATACTCACACTGACAGACAGGGTTTCCTCACTGGCTCAATCTCAGGTTTCCCATAGCAGTCTCAGGTGTCCAGATCTTTAAAATAATGTAGTTGCAGTGCAATAACTACATAACAAAATAACAACACTGTGGATCACATGCAGTCATCTGGTGGAAGGCCTCAGAAATGAGTCTGGGAGCTACAGCTGCCCCCCACTGGACCCAGCCAGTGCTGATTTTCAGCACGGCTGCTGGGTTGGCTTTCCTTGTGGATACATTTTTCTCCCCCAACCTGATTTACTTCTTCTTAGACCTGAGATAACTGGGCAATAGTTATCTTTATCTTATCTCAATTCCCATCATCTGGCTTAGCTCATGGTACAAATTCCTGGAATCCAGGAGGCATATTTGGGAGGGGTGGGCTTTGGTGGTCTCAGCTTCTTTATACAGTTTGCGAGAGTGGACAAAGTCCTTCAGTGATCTTAACAGTTATGACAATTATGACATTTAAGTGTCTTACAAAAGGCTTATGATCATGAAAAGCCAAAGTAACATGTAAACAAATCTGAGATGCAATTTGAGATGCAGGTCTGGACCTGAATTGTACCAGAATGTAGTGCTCAGAACTGGGGCTTTAGTTCACTTTAACATAAAGAAAAAAGGTTCTTACAAAGGTAAGGTTTGATGTGAATTCCCCAAAATTTCAGGGTTATTTGCAGCTGGACCTTACTTCAAATTGCTACGTCATTACACAGCAATTGGAAAGTATGAAGATGAGCTGCTTTTACTAAAGATCTCTCAGTCGCATTGACTCTGTATGTACAGCCTGCAGAGATCCATGAGCGCTCTCTCCTGTCCTAAGGCATGCAAATACTGAAAATTAAAGTCACTTTGTGTGATTACAGTATGTGCATTTGGCCATGGCATACTAAAAAGCCTTTACATGTGAGCACTGCACATATGAAAGTGTGGTGTGCCAATCTCATCCTTTCTCTCATGTGACTTTTTGTCCTCTGGTCTAAATGCTGCAGATAATGGAGTTTGATGCTATGCATCTGATTCTGAATCTTTAGTACCTGATAGAATTGCAGCTAGCCATGGCAACTGGAGACATCCAAAAATTGAAAAGTGGGTCTTAGACCATAATAAGAAAAGTTCTCTTTTTTTGTATGAAGAAGTTGCTGTTTTCACTAAGCTGTGGTACAAAGTGGACTTAGAGACAGGGATAGGAATTCATCATCTCTTCCACTAGCAATTATTACAGAGGAAAGTGATTCTTTGTAATTTTAAATAAATGAAATAAAATTATGTACAGATAAGAAAGTTCTCTGTGCTGACTGTGGACCCAGGAGAATCAAAACTCCTTTCTTAAATGCATACAGTTTGGCAGTCTGTATTTCGTAGTTTGTGAAATTTACTCTTTTTACATTGTTCCTTATTACCTAGGTCATCTGTGTGTTGTGTGGGAATTACGTCATTTCTATTCTGCTTTGTGGCACTGTGGAACTTGTTCTTTGCTGGATTTATGGAAGTAGCTCTTCAAAGAGTTCAGTGTTGTATAAGTGTGTTTAGCTATGGGATTTTTTCTTACATTTAGACTTCTTCATTGCATTAAATTTGACAGAACATTTTCTTCTTTCTTGTCTATAGGATAAACTGAAAAGAAGGAACTAGATCTCTTTTAAACTAAAGTACCTGACATAAGTACAACATGAAGGAATCTGAAGAAGGCTGGCAAATGCTTTTATAGCTTCATTGTAAAGATATGAAGAAAATGAATGAGGAATTTGAGAAACAGATGCACCAAAATTGTCAGGCAAATTGGATGATATGAAATCTCTCATGAAGAGGATGGTTCTGATCCATTAGTCAGAATACACTGTTATTTTTGCCCATCAGGGAGTAATTTTCTGATGGTTTTGGTGACAAGGGGGAGGAGAAGTTTAGAGGGGCAAGCAGGGCAAAGGGCTTCAGCAGCCTGTACCATGACATTCCTAGAGAACTCTTGGATTGCAATGAATATTGTGGAATAGAGTCTCCTCATTCTAGAGTTTTCATAGGAAAGAAATCCTTATCAGTCCCAACAGAGTGATTGAGAAGAAATATTATCAGAAATATAAATGGTTCCCAAGAGGATTTACAGTTTTCTTTTGGCCTTGGGGAAAGAGATAAGTTGTCTGTGACTCTGCATATCTGAAGGGCCCTGAATTGCTAGCAGGGCATTCTCAGGACCATGACATTAGTCTCTTAAGTATTTTCTCTTCTTCTTAACATCAAATAATTAACAATTTCAGAATTATTTCTACAAAAAGATCAAACATATACTGTAAGTTCAGAAAAGACAGAGTAAAATTAGTTGTGCCATATCTTCTTGAACATAGGCCTTAACATGTGACACAGGAATACTTTGTGATATGTGGAAAGCTGGCTTTCCACTTGGCATTAACTATATTTACTCTTGTTGTGTGATTAAACCAGGAACAATGAAATTATTGTAATTTTCACAATAATGATTAAATAATTACAAAATCACAGATCAATTTCTAAATCAGTGCTTCATGCTTTGCATGGTTCCTTCTCACTTCTTCCAATAAATCCTGGGTACTCCTTATGTATTAAGTCATGGCATGGACATGGCATTAGCTGCTAACCTTGTTCAATAAATTCGCAGGTCACTGGCTGCTTCATACCAACATACATGGGCATTTCGATTAGACCTGTTCTAATACAAAGCAAATACTACTGCATGTTTAAATGAATACAGTGGCTAAATGTATCAATTGCTATTGATAGAAATCTAATTGGTCTAGTAATGAGAGTGAACTAAGATAAAGCCATCTGAGGTAACATGGCAATAAACACAGCGGATGATCACAGCACTGCAGCTCAGCTTTTTAAACAATGCAAAATATTCAGCTAATCTCAAGAGTCTGGACATTCTCCATCATGTCCAGAACTGGTAAAAACCTGGGAAAAAAATTAAAAGTGCATCTACAACTTCTCTGGATTTAGGCTGATGCTTAGTATTTGGAGATCTGCAGTCCTCTTAGTGATTTTATACAACAAAATCTGAATCCTTATAGATCACTAGTAAAACTCTTTTTTATTTAATAATTTAAAAAATAAGACAAAAATATTTTTGGCTTTAAATTCACACATGAAGAGGGAAAAGCCACTTCTCAAAAAAGATCTCTGAACAACCTTAGCATCAAATACTTCAGATTAGAGAACAAGTTTTCTTTAATTTCAGTGAAGTTTGAAATGTGTCATGTTATGTTAGAAATGCCTCTGAACCTCTTTATTCATAATCTCCAACAACAACGAGGGTGAGTGTTCACAGCCTTGCATGCAGCCTCCTGGACTCCTACCAAGAGTACTATGGGGTCTGGATGATTGATCAAGGATTCCCCTAGTGCTGCATGGTGCACTGGTGGCTACTGTCAGCTACCAGTGCCCATCCCAGAGCCTTCACCTCTGTTTCCCCATTAATGTTTTCCCCTGGTTCAGGCAGCCAGCTACCACAGGATGCTTGTAGCAGCACAGATGAACTGTGCAAAGAAATAACTCTATGGGGATTGACAGGGGGTGAATTTGGGTCTCCAGGAGCCAGGAGGGTGTCCTTCTAAGAGTTTGGACATTTCTTGCACGTGTGACACCAGCAAGGAGGAGCAGCTCTTCACTCTCAACTCTCCCCAGTGTGCCACAACAAAGAGGAGTGGAACCACCCCATCTGCCATAATTCTCCACATCATGAACTGCTTCTGAGAAAGAACTGGGGCGATGCTTAGAGAGGAGTCATGAGTGAAAGGCTGACGAGGCATTCCTCAAGCAAGAAAAGGAAAGCCCTGGCAATACCTTACACCATTTCCGCCCAATGCCTTAGGGAAAAATGTGCAGTTTACTGCTGTTAGTAACTAGGGAGAATCACATTCCTCATCTGGCTGAGGACCCTTCTTTTTGTACGGACCAAGGTACAGAGTGGCTATTGAGATCTCCTGCACAGGCAGGGGAATCATTTGCACCCTCATTTCTGCAGCTCTGCATCTTGTCTGCTGATGAATGAGAGTTATTTTATGTGTGTAAGTTGATTATCTCTGTTAGTCACAGATTGGGAGGATCCCAAGAGGGTATGTGGTGCTTTTGCATCCAAATAATGAGCTTGGAATATAAAAATGCATTGACCATTTTTTAAAAAAATGTGCTTTTCTAAATAAATAGGAGTAATTGTTTATTATTTGATCTGTCCCTTTAGAGAAGCTCTTTTTATGTTGAAGTAGAGAAGTTGAGGGATGAGAAGTTCAGAGAATTCTTATCCTTGCTGAAGGCTGGGCTAAACAGAAGAAGCTTCATAGATGTCGTTTCTGAGAAGGGCCAGCAGCAGATAACACCAGGCAGGTCAGTACTGCTGGAGAGCCAGGCTTTGGAGTGTCACAGTCCACCACACTGTGACACCACCCTCCTCCACTCAGTGATGTCATGAAGGGATGTCTGTCCCTGCATTCTGTCGTGCCTCTGCACACGTCTGGGTCTTTCCACTCTCTCTTCTCTCTCAGCACCACTTTCCACTCTCTCTCCTCACTCTTGTCTTCGGCTTTCCGTTGGTATATCATGACAATCACCAAAGGCCTTGGCTCTGTCTTTCTTTTCTGTCCCCAGATGTCTTTACACTTCACTTTCTTCAGTCCTGCATCCAACCAAAATAAACAACTCCGCTCCAATGGCCCTTTTCCTCACAGTCATTCCTCAGCCATTCCTCACGGTGCTCTCTGAAACTTTTCTTGTTTCCTGCACTCTCATGTGCTGAGTTTCTGATGTTTGGTGATGAAGCAACTTGCAACCTTGCTATTATTCCACAACCATGTATCCATTAGCTCAGATCTCATAGTTTGGTGGTGCCTTTCTCTCGGGGGGGGCAGCAGAGACTCCTGTAGAGGACAGCCTCCTCTTGCAGTGTTTTCCCAAGAGCTGCAGGGGTTGGACATCCACTGTGACATCACTGAGTGGTGGAGGTGATAGCGATCCTAGTAATCCTAGTAATAATCATAATCCTGGCAGTGGTTATGGAGTTACTGGGAGATGGATTGTGACCTCACATCCCTCAGTCTATAAACTCAGGTGCTGTCAGAGCCTGGGCCAGCCTGTGGGAACAAGCAGACATGGCCACAGGGAAGGAGTGGAGCTGCCCCATCTGCTGTGATGCTCCAGATGATGTTGCTCATGCGATGCCCTGTGGCCACCGGTTCTGCCTGGGCTGCATCCTGCGCTGGGCAGAAAGAAATCCTGCCTGCCCACTCTGCAGAAGATCCATCTTGACTGTCAAGTTTTCTGACCATGGCGGAGACAACTACCTACACTGTGTCATCACACCTCCCAGAGAGTCACCAGCAACCAACAGCCGGGCAGGAGAAGCTCCTGGAGGCCTGGCTGAAAACAACCCCCATGGCCCTCCAGCATCCCCTGCCTCTTCTCCACAGGGTATAACAGTCCCCACCGAGCAGGAGGCTGCAGGACCAGAGGCCGTGGGTGGCATCCTGCCTGAGCTCTGGGCAGAACTTTTCCGAAGGCGACGGAACCTCCTGGACCCTGTGCGGCCCTGGCTGTGCCAGGGGCTGGAGATGATATATGGGGGCGAGTGGTGGCAGGTAAAGAGTGCAGAGAGTGGCATCCTACTCGCCCTCTGTGTCTATGGTCCAGACAGGGAGGTCTTGATCCAAAGACTGGAGCCTCGCCTCCAGCAATACACTGCACCACTGGTCCATGGCATCCTCAATATCATTGCAACCCAGTGCAGTGAGGAGGTCCGGAGGCTACGGCACTCCCGCTCTGCCAGGGAGGAGGATGAGATCCCTGTGACCATCTCTGGCCCCACGGCTTCCCAGGGGGCTAATCCCACCCTCAGCCAGGCCCCCACCAGTGGCATCACGGATTCCAGTTTGGAGGAGGAAGCCGGCACACTGGAGGCTGCCATTGAGGGGCAACCCAGCTGCCCCCCATCTGAGTCCATTCCTGCACAGCAGCCGCAGCCCCAGGAGGAGCAGGGGGAGACGACAGCAGCCACAGGTCCCTCTGCCCAGGAGAGCAGCCAGAGCCCCTCTGCTTCTGGCCAGGGCAGGGACCACTCACCCACAACATCCCGGCATGTCCGAAAGAGGAGGAGCCCTGGGTCCCAAGATAGCACCCACTGCGGCAAGAGACCTCACCACAATCAGCAGTAACAGGGCTGCAGCAAGTCTTTATGCAAGGAAAAGAAAATAAATTACTATTTCCATGACACAGTCCCTGGGTGCTGCTTCCTCCCCCTTCTCCTGGGGTGTTTCCCTTTCTCAAAATGCCAAAGTGTCAGCCGAGGGCCCCTGGAGCCCCAGGGCCATCTTGGTAGTGCTGCCTTCCCCAGGTAATGCTGCTGCAGCCATGATGATGGAAAAACTTCTGAGAAAGTACTGGGATGATGCTTAGAGAGGGAGGACTCACGAGTGAAAGGCTGACCAGGCATTACTCAAGCAAGAAAGGGTAAGTCTTTTTATCATATTTTCAGAAGAAAAAAATGTGAAAAACCTAGTCAGCATCTTGCATATCCTCCATGTCTGTCACAAGGAGGATTTAAAAAAGCTGTGTTTTGTCATGGTTTTATTACAGAATTTATATTTTACTGGTCCTGTGAATAAAGCACAGTTTAATGGAATTTAAGTTCTATGTAACAAAAGTGTTGGCTGATACAAACCTAATTCAAATCAAAGGTGTGATTTCTGCTGCCATGCAATCATTCTGTGTTTTAATGTGATTGACATAAGTGCTGACATAGTGTTTTGGTAATTAAGTATGCTAAAAACACTTTCTTTAGATACAATGAACTCAGCCATGCCTGGAGCTTTTTCCAGGAGCATTTCTATAACTGCACTGTGGACTGCAGTAATTATTCCCAGACTCCCCAGACTGCAAGATTTCCCGACAGATTCACTATACATGACCAGATTTTATCCCCACCCCTACTTGAAGGGATCTCAGGAGCAACTCTGTCCCATCCAGGGAGAAGAAGGATGGAACAGGTTTTCCTAGCACCTGCCACCGGTTTCCATCTGCCGGGTTGGGATAACCCACAGCACCTTATATGGGACTGGACACCAATATTCAGCAGATTTCAACCAAATCCATGTCAAATTTGTTTGACCCGTCCATGCCAGTTCTGTCATTTGGAGTGGCTGGAGTTAGGAGTATTGATATTGTTAATCAGTATCACATCTCTACTAAAATGCTGTTTGAAAACAAATGGACAAAACACCCTTCAAAATCAATGAGACAGGAAAAGGGAAGCAATTATTTCTCCTTGGATAGAAGTAACATTGTCTGAATTGTGGTTATGGTATTGCAGATTGCTTCTATTGAAACTACTGTTCTTTATCCCCAAATTAATGTGAAATGAAGGCACAAGGTTATCTCTTATATATTGAAAGACAGGAGAGCAGTGTTCTTGGTCATTCCACTCCTCCAGATACACTTGTGTGCATGTTAATAAAGTACTCATATTCAGGAGATACTGTAAGGAATAACATTCTTTAATAGAGAGCTGTGATAGATGCCATTTCTGTATTCAAAATTAACCCCTGAAACATGGAGTTGTGGTAGTAGGTAGTATTCTGTATAATCCAGGAAGAATAAATTTTAGTTTTCAAAATGATTTTTAGTTTATCCCTGAGGAAAAAGCATATGTCCTTAAAGCACTGTTGGGATCCTCTGGCTGAAAATGACTGTGTTCCCTAATTTTTGCTGGGCTCCTGCATAACACCATTGCCTAAAGACTACCTCTTTCATCATCAGCACTGGTGGTTGTGGCAGCCAGAAGGGCATAGCTATGCTTGCCGAGTTTGTCCTTCCTCCTCAAACGACCACAAACACTTTTCTTGCTTCATGCTTCCTGCTTTTGTCCCTATTGATACGAAATGAGACTGTGAATATTTAGCAGCTGGGACACCTGAGTCATTCACTTGGGGAAATTAGGAAGATTTGGCCCTGGCAAAATCCAGAAGTAGCTTTTTAATTTTTTTTGTATTCACAGTTCTCTCATCCATCTTGACTATTGCTAGAAGCAGAATTATTGATCTCTGTAGTCTCAGTTCTATATGCCAATACTAACACTTCTTTGCTATCAAATATAAGCCAACAAATATCATCTAGTATCCACATTGCGTCCAGATCCACATAACACATTGCGTCTCAGATTTCTGTGCCCATAGTATCCAGGATCATGCTCTCGTTTAGTCTGTTTTGTTTATCTCCCTGGAAATACCTAGTTGTTCTGAATTTAACTTAGCAATCATAGAGTAATTTTATTTTAAAAGGTAAATTTTGTATGTTTTTCTTGATGTAGCATCAGTGTTACTGCATCCAAGGATATTTTCCCAAATATGATTCGAAATAATCAGTGTTTTGTAAAAAATATCATCAGATTTCAAACAGGATATTTCTGTACAGAAACTTGGAAGTGATTTCTTCACAGCGTTTCAGTGCAGGCAGAGGCAGTTACTATGTTAATATTGTTTACATAACAAGATTCATGTACATATTGTTTGCTCAGAATATTAAGTCCCTGAAGACTTTTATCCTTTCACTGCACAATTTCTCATTCCACAAAATCCTGGAAGTCTGATTGAAAATATGGGCTTCTTCACATCATAAACTGAAAACATGTTCCTTTAGTTTATTTGATGAACTATTGTCTTGTGATCTTGAAGTTTGTAATCCTAATCCCATTAAAAAGAAAACCAAGTATTTTTAGAATTTCACAATGAAAACATAACAGTTGCAATGTTGCCTTTGTTCTATAAGTGGCAGCATTTATTTGTCAGAGCCAGTAAAATTTGTAGCAGGAATGTCTGATGTTTGTGAAGTCCTATGTTTGGGACTTCATTTCCATATCAGGACTTCATTGCTTTATTTCCAACTATGCTGTACAAAAATCAGCTGCAGCTTCATGCCCATGGAAGCACAATTTGCACAATATTTGCTGGCATTTTGCAGTAATTCCATTTTTATGTTACCACTTAGTATACATCTGAGAAAGATATTTTCATGAATAATCTCACAAATCGCCTCTAACCACCCTGATAATTTTAGGTATTTTTGTCTTTCTCAGTGTTTAGAAACACCTTTTCATTGTTTTATCATTCTTTCAGTCAATGGTAGTGCAGCAAGTGCATACATTGTTGTAGTGCCATTGCTCATGTGGTTTGACCTACCTACATCCTCCAATTTTGACTAAGCTACCGTATCTGGCTTTAACTCTCCCAAGTCTTATGGTAGGACTTGGAATATGAGCCCTAGTCTGTCCTTCAGTTGCTGTCTCACCAAGTGTTTACTGCCCACAACTTAAGTTGCAATGCAAGGTTTATGTCTGTACAGAAGATCTTGGAGGTGGGAATCCTTTTTGCTTGATGTCCTAGTTAGGACAGCTGAGACCAGTTCATCACTGGATGGGTGTAACCCAAAATTGTGTATTCTATAGCCTTCCATGCCATTTCCCAGAAACTGTTGTCAATGAACCATTTACACCATCTGCACATAGAGCCTGACTCCTCAGGCTATAAACTAGGTGCTAAGAGGCCTGCGAGATGGGAGTTGTTCTTGTCCTCACACCCATTAAGGAACCCCCCACCCTGAGGGAGGTACTGAGCATTCCTGCCTGAACTGGAGGATACATAATCTTGGAGTCTTGGGACCTTTTTAACCACTCGTGGGATCCAGAGGAAGACTGCAGATCACCGCTCTCAACCAGACTGCAGACCACCACTCTCGACTGGACTGCAACCACCACTTTTCAACCAGACTGCAATCACCACTATTGACCAGACTGCAACAGCACTCTCACCAACAGGTTTTCCCCTCTCCTTTTCCTTTGGACTCAGGGGGCCCAAAGAACACCACTCTGTTCATGCCCCAGGGTGCTGGGTTATATATTTGGGTTTTGTGGGTTAAAACCAGTTGTTTGTCTATATAATCGTACTTACTGTATTATTTTATTAAATTGTTATTCTGACTTATAATCTCTCTTTTGAGTTGAGTTCATTTCCCCTGCTGGTTTACCTTTAAACCAGCACACTTGAGTTGGCTGGATCATCAACAGTCTTTATTGACAGGTACGAAGTGCTATCCCGTTGTTTGGCATTTGCATTGTTTCACCATGTTGCTTTGCCACTCTATCTGGACACCTGAAAGTGTGCTCGCACTCAAAGTGTGATTGTGCATCTGTAGTCAGTAAGTTATTCTCTGAGTTTAGGTCAAGCAGCAGTTTTATTTAAAGAATGAAAAGGAGAATGATTTCACATCATGTAACATTCATTTAATGTATTATGTGTAATATTCATTAATATTGCATAACGTATAATACACAGCATGTAAGTAAGCTATATGTTTCAAAATAATGTAATGTAAAATTTAAACACATTAAAAGGAAGTTACTAAATATTGTATGCAAATATTTGAATACGAGAGCATCAATGTATTTGTGCTATGTGTGCTCCTTAACTGCAGAGGGCTTCAGAGTCTACTTTAAAGTAGAAAGCTCTTTTTCATCAATGCTCCTCCTCCTCTTATCACTCATAATGTCTGAATGACATTAACATTTTAATCTTTGTCTGCATTTGAGTAATGAATGTGATCTTCTTTAAAATTCTTTGTTTCAGAAGATGGTATATGTCCCTTGATAATAGCTAATGTAAATAGATGGAAAGAGCAACCTTGACCTAGAAATGTGCCGTGTTTGTTGGAAAGAGTAGGTTTAAGATTTTTCTATTTTTGTAAGTTTTCAAGTGACTGTTCCAGCACGTATTCCTCATGGAGTTTTAATGTATAACCTATGTAAAAGTAGGACTACCAAATCTTCCCAATACCTTTCTGAATGACTGAAAGGCTTACTTTATTTTGTATTTGTGTACTTGCTCCAATATAAATGTTGAAAAATGTGTCTGTCCTAGAAGACAGAAAGTATATTTATTTTCCATAGAGGATATGACTGCACTCATTTTAACTAGGAGGTCTAGAAGGGACACATATATGTATATAGGTATGTCTACATGTGTATATCCCTGCTAAGGTACACTTTAAGTGGCGTATTTTTAACATCACTGTATTACTTCTTATTCTGCTTTAGTATACTCTTCTGTCTTTTGGTAATTTAAATAAACATACATAGTATATGAATAATGCATAAGACATTTTAAATGCAAGGTTTCCAGCTCCCACAGTGCAGTATTGTATACAACAATTTGATTGGCTCTGCTCTGTTTTCCTTACTGGCAATTTCTGGGAACACAATAGAGGTTGAAAAGGCTGACAGGAATGGACGATATTTATTTTGTGAGAAATATTTGTAGCCTTTTCAAGGCAATTGTATTGTAAAGTTTTGTGTGTGATTGTCATTCCTTGATTTTATACTTCTTCCCTGGGAAGAATGCATTAAAAGGTCTGTGATTGTTCTTTTGTGGATTGAGTCGGATCTGTGGTTTGGATTTTTTGTTCTTATTTTTGGTTTTGATGTGTGTTTTTTTTTAAGGATACTGCTGGATTTTTTCCGCTGTTTGCATAAGCTATAAATAAGTAAAGAACTATCAGATTTCTTAAGGTTTCTCGGTTAAGGTGACAAGGCAATGATAAGAAACTCTTGAAGAAATTGAAATATCTTGAGTTAAAGCAGTTAAAATATAGAAGTTAAAATACAGATATTTTAGTTTATACTATTTTAGGTTGAGGTTTTTTGGTTTGTTGTTTTTGGGCTTTTTTTCCCCCCAGGAGAATGAAATGGGTTCTAAAATGTACATTCATCTTTTTTTGTCAGCTCATGCTGTTATAGCATGTATGTTATTCTTACCTTAAATACGTATTTTTAATAGAGGGCAAAGATACAGTATTAATTAACCAAGATGCACAAAGGTTTTACTTTTATTTTAGCAATATCTTAGTCATGTCTTTATGTTTATGCAGAGGAAAATAGATTTTTTTTCTCTTCCTCTCCACTCAAAGAACTATCATCTATCAAAAAGTTGGGGGGATGCTGATGCTGTTTATGATTTGAACAGTATTTTTCCAAGTTTTTCAAGCATGTTCACAAGAGTAAATAGTATTTTTCTTGAATAAAATGGTCAGTGTATCAGCCTGACTGTGCACCCATAATCATCATTCACTTTCAGACAGATGCAAAGAAAAAAAAAGGTTTGTTTTAGAAATTTTTATATCTGTACATTACTTGAAATGTTTTTTTTCTGATTTCTTCTAATACAATGGCAGAATGTCTAAGGTTACTGTAACAGTTTCCCAACATGTTTAACTGGAGATGTAGATGATTGAATCCTGTACAAGACCTCACAGGTTTGATTAATATTTTTAATAGCTGAAGATACTGTCATTTAACCATCTGCTGCTTATATTAGTGATTCTGTAAATCAATTGGTTTTAGCTGCTGATAGCACAACTAAACCAACACACCATGCTGAATCATCTTTTTTCTTTTTTTAGTGTCAACAGATGAACTTTGTCAAGAATTTAGTACTTCAAGTCCATGACAGCTCGTTTCTGATAGGTTACCTGAGCAAAACTTTACTTTTCTTGCTCCTGTCCTGACCAAGACAAATGAATGAATAAATAAACACAACTTCTGAGCTCCCCTGTCTGCAAGGGAAGTGCTGGCTTAAACAAGTATGTTTTCTGTATAAGTTCCTGCACTTTGCTACTATGAAAACCAATTCTAAAATATTGTTAATAAACAATTGGAAATATTTAAAAGGAAGGGCTCCTTTCTACTTCTCTGCAATATCCTTGTGCAGGGTCTTGTTTTAAATCTGTGATACCATCAGTTCTGTCATACACAAATGTCTGTAAAAACTCTTTACACAGCTGCTGAAATGTAAAGCACCTTTCATGCTCTTAATCACCACAGAAGAGAACCTTTTTTCCAGAGACATGCAAATGTCTGGACAGAAATCCTAAACCCATGAAGTTGCCAGATTGCATGGTTTGCTACAACTCAAATATTCAGATAATTTTCTCTTACATTCACAACCAGGCTCCCTTTTTAGTACACCTTGCACTAAATCAACTTTTGATGAGATTTTTTTTGTGATTAAACTTGGTGGAAAGGCAGAAAATTAACTTGTGGGATTTGGAGGGGAATCTCTTTGGGGGTTTTTTGATTGGTTGTTTTTTGCTTGTTTTTCTGTTGTTACTTATTTTGTTTTGTTATTTTGGGTTTGGGATTTTTTTTTTTTGGAGGGAGGAGGGGTTGTTTGGTTGGGTTTTGGATTTTTTTGGTGGCTTTTAATTTTAGGGTTTTTTGCTGGGTTTTTTGGTGGTTTTTAATTTTAGGCTTTTTCCTGGCTGAGGAGTAAAGGAAGGCAATTCCTGTGCATTCAATAATTCTAATTTAAAAACAAAAAAAGAAAACCTAAACAAGATAACTTGTTTTGGTTCATTTGCCTCTGATCTTCACACAACTATTGTAAATTTAATACAGTGGAATCCTAATGAAGATGCCGTGGCACATGGCCCTTTGTCTCCATTAAGAAGAATACTTGATTATGTGAAGGCATAACCTGAGTCATGATTTCTTTGAGAGCTTATACTGCCCATCAAACCACTGAGATGGTCTCAAGCCAGTTCCTCAGTGGGTGCAAGCCAGAAGGGCTCTCCTGGAGTCAGCAGAAATGTCCGAGCCTGCAGTCGTTCTTCCCACGTTTGCAAACCAGCATATCTGAGCACAAACACAACTCCAGTCCTCAAAGGTATTTGGGCACCTGGATCCTATTGGCACAGTAAAGTGCAAGTGGTTGGTCAGATCACTTGCTGAGTCAGGGTTCTGAGGATGGCTGAATTAGGTTATCCAGGGTGGATGTGAGATACCTTGCCGAGGTAACCAGTGATGTGTAGCTGAACCGAAACAAACCACTGAGATGCAGTGATGAATGTTGAACTGATTGTACACCAAAGACTAGTCAGTGAATGAAAACATTCATCAAGAAACCAAAAATAGGAGTTGATGAAGTATGGGGACACCAAAAAATCACAGATACCACTGTATCATTATGTCATGCCTCTGATCTGGAGAGCAGTTGTCTTACTTTTGCAGTGATTGCTGAGAATAGGAATTTAATTTAAACTTACTCTTTTGTCATAAAAAAATAAGTATGATACAGTAAAGGCAAGCAACCTTAATAAGACAGCTTTCCTTTAAAAAGAGTAGCAGAAGTGCTCAGCATCATACAAAAGAGTTCTCTCTCATCAGAAGTGGGTCATAACACTGTCCTCATCACTTCTACCTTTTGTATACATGATACTGACCTGTCGTCCTTCAGTTCCATCTTGTCAAGATACAATCAATCATGAAACAAAAAAAATGAAAACATCTCATTTTTATGTTGAGTACCTGAAACTATTTTTCCTCTTTTTCCATAATTGCAGGGATTTTGATTCTTGTGGTCCTTTCTTTTCTGAGTAGACTATTCAGTGTGTGCCATTTCAGCAGCTGTGCAATTATTGTGCATTGTTGGCTTATTATACTGGTTGTAAAGTGCTTCCTCACCATTAACATTAATGCCAGGGCTGAGGGCTGTTGGATCTGGAGCAGACCTGAATGCTGAACAGCTCTCTGATATCCTGTGTTGGGATGCAGGACTGTGGAAAGGGCAGAAGAATAAGATACATCCAAGCTTCCAGAGGCTGGGCAAACTCATGCCATTGCAAAACCTCCCACTCAGAAAGGTCTTTACAGGATGACACTAGTCCCAATCCCACTCAGTAAAACTCTAACATTACTAACATTGAAGGAAAGTTACATCACAAAAGTTGAATGCTAATCCTGAATGTCTCAGATGTGCAATAATCTTTATGAAGTCCTCAATGAATTTTGCCAATGGTTCAGTGGTAGCTTGCAGCCATTTCCTTCATGGCAATTCTCCATGAGGGACATGTGGTGTTCTTAATTTCTGAGTTTTTCTCCTGGTTTTCTTGTAGATAGTTTGACTTCCTGTAATTACTAAAATGTCAACATCAGTAGAAGTGATGGCAACTGTTTTATAATGCGTGCACATACGCATGCCTTTCCCACACCTTAAATCAAGCCAAAGAGTGGTCTGGATTAGATTCAGGAAAGCCAATACCCCAGAAAATCTGATCTGATATCATGGTTTGGGCACTGTTCAACACTATAGTTTTTTAATTGGGAACTGGGTTGCTCAAGTACTACATTACAGGGTGTGAGATGCCTTTTGAAGTTCAGTTTTGTCATAGGTTTACTTGTTCTAAAAAGAACCATCTTGGAATTATTTTTCCCCTGTGAAAGAAAGGTGTTGAATGAGGGAAGGGGAGCGGGATTCACACACACAAAAGAACTAGCCAGCAGATCCACATTCCAAGCTAATGGGCCTCAGAAGACTGGGGGGGGAGAGGTAAGATTTTTCTCCTTGGGAAATGGCATCGTCAGTTTACTATTGCCCTGACTCAGGGAAGGGGGGTGTGTGTGGAGTAGGGGCTCTGGAATTCATTTTGGTTTTGGCTACCTTTGGACCCAGTCTGCCTTCATTCTCCCACGCCCTGTTCTGCCCACAGTCCAGACCTGCCTCGGATTTCCTCAGAGAAGCCAGGGCCATCTGAAGAGGAATCTTTGAGGGAAGAGGCCACCCCCCCTCCTCCGTTCCCACGTTGGCAACAGCTTGTACTCATCGACGAAGGGGGGGGCGAAATCACAGCCAGAGCCAGCCGCCAACACAGTGAGTGCATACGAAGAACCTCCTTTCCCCTTTTCTCCTTCCCCTTTTGGTGGGTGTGTGGGGAATCTCTGTCCCCTTCTGGTGTGTGTGTGTGGAATCTCCATCCCCTTTCGGGGTGTGTGTGTGTGGAATCTCCATCCCCTTTCGGGGTGTGTGTGTGTGTGGGGAATCTCCGTCCGGCTCCTCCCCCCTTTTCTCCTTCCCCTTTTGGTGTGTGTGTGTGGAATCTCCCTCCGGCCCCTCCCGCCCTGGGGCTGCCCCGCGGCTGTTGTCAGAGCCCGACAGCGCCCCCTGCCGGCCACCGGGCAGCAACTGCAGGCGCTGCTCCTCCGGGCACCCAACGGCGCCCCCTGCTGGTCGTGGTTAGAGTTGCACCGAAAGGCAGAAAGTGCTGAACGGTGTTCGGTGGGAACCTTGGGTGCAGGGTTGTTGTTTGGGTTCTTTTGTGTTCTTTTGTTGTGCTGCCTATACCTATATATTCTTCAATAAAGGACTGTTATCTTTTCTTTCTCCATATTTCCTCAATATGGAGGGAGGAGCTTGGTCTTCCTCATAACTCATCCTCCTCAGCAAACACTTCAGTCTCATTAAACTGAGACATGTTTGAATTGATGTCAGTATGAGCAGGGTTTTTAAACTGTGTTATTGTTCTAAGCTTAGCCTGTTTCATGAAGAAAAACATAAATTTAAGGTACTGCTTGTTCAACTATAAACAGTGACACAGTGTTTATATGAAAGACACTCTTCTTCAAATCAGTTGAAGAAGATGCATTCACTTCACACAAGGAGGACTGCATTACTTGCAGTGAGCACGAGAAAGGTTACCTGACACATCCAGAGAGCACTGGCTCCTTTCTTCTGCTATGAAAAAATTGCTTTACCACCTAGCTCAGCAAAATGATGTAAATCTTAATGAAAGATTCTGAAATGCCTGAGTAAATCAAGGCATTTGGCCACCCTGATGCTTTTTATCTATCTCGCTGTCTTTTTTTCCTTGTACTTTTTATTTTTTTTTGTAAGTAGTAGGGGGAAACACAGTTTGGTTATAGAGCAGTAGCTACTACAACCACCATAGTTTTTTCCTCTCTTTCAGCTTGGTAAGAACTTGATTATTATTCCTATCATCTTTATATTGATTATTATTATTACCCTTATCTTGATTATTATCCTTATCTTGATTATTATTACCTTTATCTTGATTATTATTATTATCTTTATCAGACTCCTGTCCTTGTTGGAAGTGTAGCAAAACTTTAACATTTTGAAAATTATTCCTATCAATTCCTGTTTTAGTCTTCTGCATCTGAGTTCTTAAGCCCTGATACAATCCTTAGTCAGTGAACACTTGCACTGCACAAGTTTGCCTGATTAAGGAGATTTTCCGGATCTGCAGGAATGACATGACAGTAATTTCCAATACTGAGCTGTTGAGGAATATATTTAGTGCGGGTAGCTCAATGTGCAGCTGCAGGCTGAGCTCAGGGTGGGGGAAGTGACAGGAGCCCAAGGCAAGAGGCTGTGACCCGGTGCCACACCTTTGTACAGCAAAGGGTACAGGATCTGTGGCATGAACCATGTGACCAAACAGTTGGAGACACAGTAGAAGGGGACGACTCTTCATAAAGATTCCAGACTATTGTGCGCATGGATATAAAAGAAGTTCCTTTGTTGATCCTCCAAGGATCTGTCCTTGGAGTCAACAGCTTGAGCTATTTCCATGTTACTGCACCGCAAATAAATTTCTTTAAAAATAAATTTCTTTAAAGATACAGACATCTGAGGGTCTTCTCTGTACTGGTGTGGCCTCACCTTGAATAATTTGTGCACTTTTGGGCACAGTAATATAAGAAAGACATTAAGCTCTTGGAGAGCGTCCAAAGGGGGATGGTGAAGGGCCTTGAGGGTAAGCTGTCTAAGGAGAGGCAGGGGGCACTTGGTCTATTCAACCTGGAGAAGAGGAGACTGAGGGGAGACCTCATTGCAGTTACAACTTCCTTGTGAGGGGAAGAGAAGAGGCGGACACTGATCTCTTTTCTGTGGTGACCAGTGGCAGGACTTGCGGGAATGGTCTGAAGTTGTGTCAGGGCAGGTTTAGGTTGGATATTCGGAAGAGGTTCTTCAACTAGAGGGTGGTTGGGCACTGGAACAGAGTTCCCAGGGAAGTCGTCACAGCACCAAGCCTGACAGAGTTCAAGAAACATTTGGATGATACTCTCAGGCATATAGTGTGACTCTTGGGAATGGTCCTATGCAGGACTGTGGCCGGAGCAGAGAGATTTCTGTGAGCAATTTTTTCTGCATTTTGTAGGTCTTGCTTGACCTGACTTTAGAAGCTGCAAGCTGTGTGAAACTATGCAATGTTTACATTTGTTAGCTGTGTGTTTATAGTTATAAGGAATGAGAAAATAGTATGTTTATAGTAAGAAAGTCTTGAGAAACTGGAGATAAAGTTACATCTGCAGGGTCTTGGAAAACCCCTAGAGGCGGATCAATAGAAGGGACTTTGCATGCCAAAAATGATCTCAGGCTGCGTGGACAGAGCACCAGATCCAATAAACTGAAAGCATGAGGTGCGTGCACAGACTGAGCTATCCAATCACTTTGTTGTAAGCATGTACCCGGAACAAACTAAACTGTATAAAAGTTAACTCATTTAAATAATAAATTGGACGTTGCTGATCATATTGATCGTCTGCGTTGTTTCTGAACTCCTGCCGTCCACACAAGACTAAGAGTTGGATTCTATGATCATTGTGGGTCCCTTCAAATTCAGCATATTCTGTGATTCTGTGACTCTGCTGTGGGAAACCTGAGGTAGAACCAGTAAGGAAGCCTTCTCTGACTGTGTGTGAGTGGGGTGTGTGGGGAGCCAAGCAGGGTTCCCATTAGCTCACTGGAGTTGCCAAATGTGAAGGGACTTTGCTCCCAGCAGTGACAATCTCAGGTGATAGGAGTGTGAAGGTCAGAGTGGCTTCTGTATGGGCAGACAGAGAAGTTTCCTTAATAGAGTGCTATCTGTTCTCCTGTGCGATAAGAAAAGTTTCTTTTTTCTCCTATTGGGGAAAAGAATCCCAAACACTTTTATATATTACAGTACATCAAACTTTTCTAGTTGTTTTTCAGAATGATGGGAGACAGATATTTAGTTGGTGAACCTGACTTCAATGGAAGTGTATGTTTTTTACCTTTGCTGATTTTATGCCCTCAGTTTTATTGAAGAGTTACAAAAATTTTCTGCTAATTCATCTCAAAAGATGTGTCATCCTAGATTTCCTCCCTTGTCTTGCTAACCAAAACCTAAGTGGATGAGGTGTTATATCTGCATGCAAGAGAGGCCATCCTTACAGGTTTATCCATCATCCAATTAAAATTCCCAAATTAGTTCAATTAACCCCCAGTTGCCTCAGCTTTCTGAGGTTTCAACTTTTTCTCTTCTTTTTCTTTACAAGAAATTTTCATTTGATAACATATTGATTAGTCATTAGAGACTTCAGTGAAAGAGTTGGCATTTTCTTGAATATGTCCCTGTCAATAAAGTATACTTTGTAAATCCTTTCAGAACCTTAGTGTAAGAGCCAGCATTTCTTGGTTGGTTCATCATTGCCATGTGTATGCCAAGTGATGGATGGCCTATTTTCAAATTTCAAATTTAAATTATTTCCTGACACTTGTTACTGCTTTAGAAAGAAATTGTGGATGAATTCTCAACTCCCTAGAATCCCTATGCCCAGGAAAGTATAACTTGGATTTGCATTATTTCTCTCTTTCAGCTAATTTTTTGGGTTTAGCATTTAGATCTGAAACATAAAAAATGTGAATGACACTCAAGAAATACATATCCAATAGAAGTCTGAACTCTGTTTGGCGACACCTGTACATCAGATTTCTGTCTATCATCTCAGTAACTGTGCGGTCAAGTAAATATAAGGGTTTCATTGTCCCTGTAGTCAGAGGGATTACTGTGCATGAAGACTGCCTGAGCTCTACTACACTTTTTGCTGTGGTTTTTTTGGTTTGTTTTTCTCCACTGCTTGCACTGGGCTTGTGACAGCCTTTGAACTACATAACGTGTGAAAGCTTATATCTGTTTTACTTATTGCAGTGGGTTGGATTGGTTTGCCCCAGCCATCTCCATGAATTTCATCTGTCCTGCTAATCTGAGGAGGTGACATGAACTTTCCTTGATGGAGCCTGACTTTGTAGGTATTAACTTGAGAATTATGCAATGCAGCAAAGCAAAGCTGAAAATGTAACCAATACTTTAAACCAGTATGCTACTTTAAATTTAAAAATGAAGACAAGCATGGGAAAATCCTATACTCATAGAATGGTATGGGCCATAGTTATATCCAGGAGAACATTGATCCATAATTCCTGAGACATTATGTTCCAGCTACATTGGCTGAAGCTCATCCTGACCCATTTTCATGACTGCTGCAATATGAACCAACCAGACTGTGTTAGCTCTCTATGTGCTGCATCAACATTTTCTTGTTCTGAATATGATTTCCCATAAGGAGACGATGATAAGGGAATTCCTTTTGATTTTAAAATCTCTTTATCTACAGAAGGCCATTTCCTCATAAACATGCATATTTTCCCCATATTTTCCCCAGGAACTATGCCTGAGAAACTTTGAGTAATCTTCACCATTCCCAAAGTTGCTAAGTTTTGACACATCTGATGCAATTATTTGCATTCAGACCCCACATAACTTGTAGCACGCTGACACAAAGCTGTGTTTGAATGTGTGTTCTTTATGTCCTCCTGTGAAGGCCCTGCCTACTGTGACCAACAGTGCTTCTATTCATATGATAAACAGAAAGCTGCAGCCACTTCACATTATTATTTAGCCTGTTGGTTTTCACGTGGTGCCCTTGTTGGCTGGGACTGATGTGGGAAAAGAAGCCTCATTACACAACAGCAATTGCAGGTTTTACATTAAAAAAAAAAAAAGGAAAAAATTAACAAAGCAGCTAAAGTGCATAAGAGATAAAGAGAGTTTGAAGTGAAATTTTACGGTTGCTCTGGGCCGTTGGAAATACCAGAAGATAAATCTGATAGCTCAATCTCCAGCCAGAGATTAGTGGAGGGTGTGAAGTGGGATTAGGATGTCAGAGGTTTGTCACCTGCTGTGTTTCTGCAGTTCATGCCCAGTCTAACACCAGAACTTCGGGTTATGAACAAACTGAGTAGTCCAATCCTGTTAAAAAATGCAAAAAAAGAAGGTCTCATCATGATCATCACTATAATCCTACCTCCTCGGGCAGATGGGTAGTACAACTTGGGAAGAACCTAGGATCTGCTTAGTGACTCACTGGTTTGTTTGCTGTTTCTTAAGAAACTGCTGATGTGCTTAGACTCCCTCTTTTCCTCAGCAGAAGGGAATATTTTGATTATGAAGGCCCTTACATCATCCAAGTAGGAAGCTGAAAGATTATACGTTAAATCAAGCCTGCCTTGGCCTGTACTGTGCTTTCAAATATTTGTACCCTATTTCTCCACCCTTTGTGCAAGAATGGGAAGAAGAATGTATTTTCCTCACATTTTATCTTACTGTGGCAGATGCCTTAGACATCCAGGCACATGTAAAATGTCACCAAAAAAGAACGGTACTTTCCCACCACATTCCCAGATGAGGACTTGTCACATGTGTGTTGTGCTATTTACTGGGAGCTCCACCTGCTTTGCCAGTACTTGTACCATGTCGACTCCCATCCTCCCATTCTAAAAGATATTTCAATCACGTTACTGACTCCTGTCTTGTACAAAAATGCAGTTTCTTTCCTCATTGGGCATGGGATAGGCAAGATTATAGAAAGGCAGATGTTGTGGGGAGAATGGGAGCTTCAGACAAAGTTTATTAGAGAAGGCCTCCCGTTGAGTCACAAGATGCAGAAAATACCCCCTTGCTTTCTAAAATCCTTCTCAGAGAGGAGCCCAGGTGTGGCTGGATCCAGTCTTAGCCCCAGACTTTGTCAATGGTTTATATCTAAAGAATTATAGAGGTGTAATTGAACCTTTACAAAACTTTGTCTTACAGGATCAAAGATGGCAAACCATATATATTTATATGAATATTTATAATAATGATTTATTATGATAATGATTAGACAAAAAAACTTAGTCAGATTTATTTAATACACAGCATAGGAGCTAGAACAACTAATATAGAATAGTGCACTATTTTGAAGCAATATTGAAGCAATTATATTAAAGTAATTGTATTAAAGCTAACAAAACCAATTATTAATTAGAGAATGATGTTACTCATCCATACCAACAACTGTGGGCAAAGCCTGGAGGAGTAACCTTGAGGAATGTCCACACAAGAAGGCATCTCCACTCATACTTCAGGAAGGGATATGTTAGAAGACCTTGCCATTAAAATTTGGGACTGGGCTTTTAAAGTATAAAGTGATTGACTGTCAGTCAGATGTCTCCTGGCCAACTGTGTCAGTTCAGCAGCTTTAGATAAGTTATTTCGTAGTTATTGGTTGCTTGTTCCTTTACTGGGTACTTTACAGGGTCTACCACATCTTCATCTCACTCTCAGGATGTTTAACTTTGGGATTGATGAGTCAGACAGGTTTCAGCATTATTTAACACCAAAAGCAGCATGACACCCTCTTCTTCATTCACCACTGGTGAATGCCCTTTGCAAATAGGACCTTGTTTGAGCTGTTTTACACTGTTGCAGTCAGAGCATCCTGCTACAGTAGCTTATTAATTATTCAGAAGCTAGAATAAAATTGATCTATTTTAATTATTTTTTTCTCAAAAGTATTTCTTGGGCATAGCAATGCAGGTAAAGCTATCTTAATAGAAAATAAAGTTTCTTAGCTGAGCCAACAAATCTTATTTGTTTATGCCAACAAAATAACTTGTTTATATTTTATACCAGTTTCTTGATTGAGACATTAAAATCTGTGATTTCTGACCATTAGGATTATGGTAATGCCAGGGTTTTTGCTGGACAACTGGGAGTCTTTATAATCATCATCTTTTTTGGTGGAGCACCAAAATCGGCCTTTCTTGATAGAGGTTCAAACAAGCCAAGAGTGCAGCAGCGTTCTGCAAGGTGGTGAGAGGTCCTGACTGCTGCCAAGCAAGGACTGGAGAAGCACAGTACTTAATGGGCTGCAGTCTTGTGCTAAGGTGAATTCAACACTATTGGTGTAATGGTGGACATGAACTGAGTGGGAACTAAGAAACTAGAAAAAAAGAGATATTTTGAGAAACTAACTGCCCAGTAGTTTCTTCTGGGCACCTTGTGTAGTCACTACTAGCTGTGTGAAGTGTACAGTGGAGGAAAACTGCATCAGCATGTTCCATTATCATTTTACACCACACTGGAAAGGGTTAAGCAAGGTGTAAGTAATGGAGAATGAAGGGTTGTTTAATTGCAGTAAAAAACATATTCCATCTCAAACTTTGCATAATGGGCGTTAAAGGATTATAAGAAATTTTTTTGGCTTCAGAGTTTCAGATTAACATTATGGAAATAAAACCCGCAGCCCATTTCACTGTACATATAAAATTGTATTTCGGTCCTTGTTGTTGTTCTGGTATTTATCTACTTCAGATCTTGTTGCTGTTATCCTACCATTGTGTGCTCCCATGCTGTTAACAGTCCAGAGCTGTTAATGTTGGTAAATGTTCCAAAATAAATAATAGTTTACTATTAGGAGACTTGCAATTCAATAAATTACCTCTTGGAAAGGAGAAAAGGATAAGACTTTCAAGGCAATCTTTTAAGACTATGTTTCCCTTGTGCATCAAGGTCATCTTTGGAATTTTCTCTGTCCCTCAGCTAAGGCCATACATTGCCTCTGGAAGGTGGGCTATGGCTACTATGCAAACATCGGTTCAACAGTATAAAATCATATGGAAGGTCTGAAAAGCTATTTTTTTCCTCCAAAAATTGCTCTGGGTTGAAAAAATCTGCATGCCAAAACAGAAGAGAATTGTAAGTGCCTGAATGAAGAAGGTGGAGAACTTAGACCCAAATCTGCAAAGATACAGGTCTGTAGAACCATACTGAGGTTTTAGCTATTAAGCTTTATTTTTGCAGTAGGGACAGGGTGACTGTGTGCACCCAGCTGATTTCTGTGACTAGTTTGACAGATGGTAATCTATGAAGTCACCAAAACTCATATTTATCCTTATTTTGAGAGTTGATTTTACATGTAAGAGCAGTTGTACCTATATCATCAACCTGACTCTTAGGAAAATGATACGTATTTGATTGCACTACCAGTTTTCACTGCATGATTCTTAAACTTTTGACCAGTTTTGAAAGCCAGACAGAGAGCTCAGAGATGTTAATTTCTTCTGAATACTGTAAAGAATTGACAGATAGTCACAGAAAGGGACCTATATTCATCCATGACAAAAGTGAAGTGGGGATGTGAAGAACTTGGCCATCCTCTTCTTGCTGACAGTAGCCAGAAAATTGGGGGCAGGATGGACAATGCAAGTCCATATTAGTGCTCCCTGGTGAAGCAAATGCAGTTATAATTCAGATCATTATCCTTCTTAAGAGCCAGCTGGTAAAACAGCGTGCACATGTTGGCTGATGCATCAGCACATCCATAATCATGGCATATGTTGCCAAGCATGGCAAATAGGGGGAAGGAGAGGGAGGTGGAAAAGTAGAAGGAAAAAATTAGGGGTGACAGGAAACAAGTCCTTTGGAAAGTGGTCATTCTCAGTTCATTTAGTACACAGTGAGCAACTATTTTCCTCCACAGTGACCCCATGTCTAACATGGAGAGACTGGCTAGTAGCATGAGAAGGAACATTTGAAAGAACTTTTGTGCTTGTCAGTGCTTCTCCTGTCATCAACTGCTTATCTATAACATGATCAACCAGATATATAGGGCAAAAACCATCACTGCAAAGGATGGATTTTGGTAGGGTTTAGCGTTGTGAGACTGAAAAAAAATGTAATGAAAG
Organism: Manacus candei; assembly: GCF_025592945.1. Lineage (NCBI taxonomy): Eukaryota > Metazoa > Chordata > Aves > Passeriformes > Pipridae > Manacus > Manacus candei. The sequence goes on along the minus strand of NW_026138064.1, from coordinate 2,507,533 downwards.
ACATTAAAAACCCCATGAGTTTGTTAGAGTATGGCTATATCTCCACTTTAAAATTAATTATTGTGTTTAATTTGACTTACCCAACCATATAAGTCTAATGAATTTGGTGACATTTGAGGAAAGGTCAGGCTTGTTTGTCAGGTAGTTTTCTGCATTTGCAATGTGTAGTTATAACAAAAATTACAAAGAGTGTAGATTTTCCTCAAATTCAGTGGGAGACTGTTCTTCTATTCTTTGTCTTCAACAGTAACAGCTGAGGGCAGTAATCCTGTGGTTTTACTAATATGCTTTGTTTTGGTAGGTGCATTTCATAATAAAGTAATATTTTTAGAATTATTCTTTTTGTGAGATGATTAACCAACATCTTTGGATGTCTTATTTCCCTTCTACAAGAACAGTAAACATGAACCTGAAGTTAGAGCTCTGATCCTTCTGCATTCACATTTCAGCAGCTGCTTTATTGATCTTTCAAGAGCTGCTTTGGACAGAAATAAACAAGCAAGAAAGAATTTGATACTACTAGTATTTTCTTTAAAAAGAGAACAAAGAAAGAGGGCTCCACTGCCTATTTCACCTGAATTATTTCCTGTTCCTCAAACAGAATGCAGTTAAACGAGGTCCTACTCCTTCTGTACAGAGTAGATGTACCATTAGTACAATGTCAAGCAAATATACTTTCAAATATATTTTTTTAATCAGAGTAGCTAACTGCTCTGACTCTATGTTCTGACAGTAGAGGTGGTTTGGGTCTAGGACATAGAGGTGGTTCTCCTCTTTCTTCAGGTGTGCATGGAGTAATTAGTGTTTGGGTCCAGCAACTGCCTTTTTTAACATCTTACAATTTACCCGAATGGAAATTTATAAGATGGGCTATAGCAAATCTTTGTCCCTCTGCATTATTGTCTCCTTTACCTGGTCTGTTCTCCCTTGGTCCATTGTGAGTCTGATTATTCCCTCCTGAGGACAATACCTTACACTTGCATATGTTGAAGACCATCCTTGGTCTTGTCATGAAGACATATTCCTTCCTGTCATATGTCCAACTTATTAAGGTAATTTTAATTCTAATCCTGTCTCCAATCAACCGGCAGTACCTCTCAGGTGGATATTGCCTGGAGATGTTTCAAACGCTCCTTGTACTCTGTCAACCAAGTCCTTCATGAAAATTAAAAATCAAATGCTGTCAGACCCCAGGCAGCAACTTCCAAGGTTTCACTGGTTTTTTTCTTCCTAGTTTGACAGGAATACATTGATAGCTATTTGCTATTCAGCTATCTGTATCACCTTAGCTGTACTGACCATTCCTACTTGCTTAGAAGGATGTTAATGTGAATAGTTATTGTGCCAGTTATACAGGAAGAGGAAAAGAATTTCATAGTCAAATTGATAAAGCATAAGGTGGAAAAAAACCCTTAACTTGCTCACCTTGTATAAAAATACTTTCTTTGAACTGCTTTCTGAGAAACAGATTTGTTCTTTAAAAGCGGTGTTAAGGTGCACATTGAACGTGTTTTAGTCTCTTGCACTTTGGCTTAATAACCTCATAATTGGAGTCTCAGACCTCTTTCACTGCTGTTTATCTTTCATATGGGCAACTTGCCTTCTATTCTTGTGTTTAGCAAAAATAATCAAGATCTCAAATTCACATTTCTTTCTGTTTATTTAAATAAACATAAATTGATAAACAGATAAAAATAATAAACATTAAAAAATCTAGATCTTATTTCTGTTCTTTTATCAGTTTGCATTAGCTTAACTTTATTTAGGAAGTCACTCTTGATTTACTTTTGTGTAAGAAATGAAAATCAAGCATTGTAGCACTAATTAGTCTACATTTGTGCAGTGGGAGAAAGAACTATTTTGCTCACAGGATAAATTTAGACAGATACTAGATGAGTGTCTCTGTCCATCATTATTAAAGTATAATTGTAGCAATAATTTAATATGCGTCTCATTTATTCTTTCCCCGCTTTCTGTGCCACTTCATCCCAGCAAAGAGACAACACTTTGTACTGCTTTTCATGCTGTTATATTTGTTTTGCATTTGCTTTTTATGTCACTCATTCATCCATTTCTCCTTGCTTTAGATTGAAAATTGCCAAATGTTGCAAGAAACATTTTAATATATTCATTCATGTTCCCTCATATTACTTCAATGCGCATCACCTACTCCATCATGGATGCGACCCAAAGCAAAACCCCAAAACACAGAGACGAGATCCCTCAAAGCATTGTATTTTTGGCAGAATTAGCAGAAACTCCTGCCAGTGCTTCGGTGTCTCTTGATGTACAAGATCCCCTTTGGCCACACCACTTCTCCTTTCAGCCTTTGCAGTTTCTCATAGTTTAATGTGGGGATGTAAAATAAGGCTCTCTATTTTTGCTCTTTCTCAAATTATTTTTATGAATATTCTCATTTTTCATATCACAAGCTCTACAGTGTAAGCTATAACTGAGCTACCCCTGATGTGAGCTACCCCTGATGTGGATAATAGAATGATGAATGTGTCATCATCATGGCTAGGCTTCGCAAATGAAGATTTGGGAAGGGCTCTATCCACATTTGTTGCAAGCACGATGGTGGCTAATAAGGCCAACATGAGACAGACAGGTCCGATTGCAAAAGGCACAGCAGAAAGACTCCTTAAGTGGTATGTTCTGCAAGACACGGTTCTTTCTGTGTTGCCTTTTCTCCTCGAGAGTGATCCTGCGTGTGTTCTCAAAGGAGACAGCTGCGTTACAGATGGTGTGTCTCCAGGCCTCCCGATTGGAGGCCAGAGTAGACCAGTTATGTTGATCAATATGGCCAAGGCTGAGATGTTGTTTCAGGGAGTCCTTGAATCTTTTCTTTGGGGTTCCTCTCTTGTGGCAGCCGGTGGCAAGTTCACCACAAAGCAAGATCTTAGGGAGGTGGTGGTCCTTCATCCTGGAGACGTGTCCTGCCCAACACAGCTGTGTTCTCATCAACATGGCCTCAATACTTGTGACTGCTGCTTGTTCTAGAACAGATGTATTGGTCACATAATCTGACCAGTGGATGTTTAGGATTGTACGGAGACAGCGTTGATGGAAGCGTTCTAGGAGTCACAGGTGGTGGCGGTAGATGACCCATGATTCTGACCCATGTAAAAGAGTAGACAGCACTATGGCTCTGTAAACACTGATCTTGGTACTTTTCAAGTGTTTATTACACCATACTCTTTTATGGAGTTTTCCGAAGGCACTGTATGCCTTTGCTAACCCGTTGTCTGTCTCTCCGTCAATTTTACCATCCAAGGAGAGGCTGCCTAGGCAATTAAACTGCTGGACTGATTTGAGCTCTGATTGGCCAATGGTGATATGGGGATGATGGAAGACTTCCTGAGGTGCTGGTTGATAGAGAACTTCTGTCTTCTTTAAGCTGACTTCCAGCCCAAAGAGCTCAGCAGCGTCTGCAAAGCAGGATGTTAAAACTGCCCCAAGAGACTGCCATCTCCGGTCAGTCTCAAATGACCAATATCCTGAACCACCTGCATGCAGGGTTGGGTCTGCGGCTTCCAGTGCACCTTTCACCTGCCATTTTAACCCTCACCTGTCACTACAGGGCGTTGCGAATGTGGGTAAAACCTTTGAGCCTGCGCAGTGGATTTTTTAGGTGAGACGCAGCATGTGCGGAACTGGGCCCACCCTTTAATCCTAAGGTTCATCAGCCAGGGCCGAGCGAGCTTGGATAGTGGCAGTGAGGTCCTCAGGACATAGGTTTAATTAGAGTGACCTTCTCTTAGATGGATGGCCTTACAGGGCTAAGCATCTGCCCCAGTTTGGGATTAGAGTTGTCCTTCTCCAAGGATGACTGCCAGAAGGCTAACGAACTCATCCTACCCAAGGGTGTATTGTATCTGACCCTGTGGTTTTGACCTGTCTGGCATGGGTGACCCTACCAAAAGCATGTACCATCACCAGCATAGCTCGCAACACATAGGGGTGCACAGGCTACATTCCTATTAAAATAATTAGGGCAAGTCTTTCGCTTCCTACTTTTCTGCCACCTATCTATATTCAATCCCAAGGAAATACCCAGGAACAACCCTTTGTCCTGACCACCCTTGCAGGATGTAACAAATATATCCAGAACATACTGAGCCTGGGCAGTAGCTGCAGGTGAGCCAAAAACAAACAAACAAACAAACAAAACCGTTCCGGCCCCTGTACCCACCCGGGGCTCGAGTACCTCTCAAGGCCCCACCCTGGCCGATACCCCCAGTCTCCCAGAAGAAACCATTATTCACCTTGACCTTGTCCTCCCTCCACTGTGTTACCTCATATCTTCCCACGCACTGCTTACCTGTGACACTTCATGCAGGGCTGCCCCACCTGCCCTCCCGCCCGGCCGCCAGTCCGAAGAACCCCCATGGCCTGCCCACAGCCCACCCGGCACCCTTCCCCTCCCCCAGACCAGGCCGGCAAACCTCTGTGTGCTCCGAGGCTTCCCCTCTCCTCTCCCAAAGGGCGCAAAGCCACGCCAGCGAGGCTCCCCCTCTCCTTTCCCGGGCTGGGGGCGGCCTGGGGGCGGCTCTGCACGGCACGGAGGCAGCCCCGGGCTGTGCAGTTCTGGCGGGCGGTGAATGTGTCACAGAGAGCATAATTCTACCTTTGAGTTTTGCTCTCATTGGAGTACATCTTTAAATGCTGGAAATCAGAGGGAAAATGCATAGCCTGGATAAAAGAATAAATTGGAATTAGTCATATGAGAACAGGGCTGAGGCATGGAGTTCAGACCTAGCCTGGAAGAGCAATACTGCTTTTGCCAGGCCATCCAAAATCACAGGAGTCGCTGGAAAATATATGTAGTCATCTGGGGTTATTTTTACTTGCCTTCTGATTTTGAAGTCTTTATCAGAGTCTTCATGTTTGCACTGATTTCATATCTACAAGCATCTCTCTGGAGTCAGAAGGGATAGAATCTTGGATTCCCATTCGGAAAAAAAAATAGATGTGGAAACTCAGAAGCAATCTCTTGGTACCAACCACCACTGAAAATCTCCAAATAGCAGGAGACTTCAGATAAACTCTTAAGATTTTTTGCTGCTGGAAAAACTGCAAGATCTGGCCAGAAGTGAGGACTGCAGACTGTCTTCTCAACTTTATAACTCATTTCATCTGCTCAGCTTCCAGAAATTCTGTTAATTAAAAAAAAATCTGCTTTCATCTTACCCTATGTCCCCAGAAAAAAAATGAGTGAAAGCCTTCTGAGTAGGACAGGAGAGAAATTCCTCCATCTTCCTCTTTTTTTTGTGGTACCCTGGCACAACAGCTCTGCAGCATTTAGGCTATTTAATGAGACCTTCTTTTCCCTTGCAAATGATCCCCAACTCTGCAGAGATTTCTGGCATTTTTCTCTTATCACTGATGAGAAAGAAAAGTTAGAATGACAAACTTACTAAAAAAATTTTTAACGCCTCCAAAAATATTAGTAGCCTTAAAAAAATTATAAAGTACTAATATACAATGTAAAGATTTTATTTAATATAAAAATAACCTTTTGTTTTAAAGTATTTTACTCCAGATGGTTATTTTTACTTCAACTTTTACAAATGCTATACTGTGATTTATACTATAATGTACACACCACACAAATGAAGTTGATAATTAAAAGCATGGCCTTGTAAAAGCAGTGTGTTCCAGTAATCTTTCAGTAAAGTTCTGACAAACACATTATTATCTGAAAATATTTCTTACAAATGACCGCTAATTTTTAGACACTAGCAGTTAGCTTCACTTCTTTCTGGTGACATTAGATATTTTCAGAATACAACATAAGAAAATTAATAAAAATTCCCCTTTCCCAAGAAGTGCTGAAAAACATAGAGATATTTCTGCCAGATTTTTACAGCAGTAAACTCTGATCATAAATAATATGTGGTGTTCATGCTTTATCTGTGAATATCACTGTAATCGTTAAGGAAGCTATCTTGAGCATCAGGTTTATAAAAGGTCTAAAGATGACCATTTGTCAAGTTCTAGTGTCTGTTGCTGCATTACAGGGCCAGTCTTACAATACACAAAATGTATTTTCACTTACGTTTGGGGAATTTGAAATTTGTTCATACCTTTCCAGTTATAAACTGAAATAGGATGCTATCTGATTTACAGTTTTTGCACCTCAGCTTTAGAATTTCAAGAGTGGTTGCACAGATTTTTAGTGAAATCATGGAGTTCTAGGAATTTAAATGCTAATGATCATTAGTGTACTTACATGCGTCTTTGGGGTCTGAATATGAAGGTTGTTCTGTACATATGCAGAGGTCCTGCACAGCTACAAGGAGTGGAAAAACTTACAGGAGAAAAAATAGATTTGAAAATAACATAGCACAAATACTTTCTTTTCTTTTGAAGGCTATTTTGCGTGTTTACAATTCTCTCTCCATCATCCTCTATTCTTTCCTAATTTTTTCCATAGAGAATAAAAACAATATTTAAATGCACTTTGCAAACTCTCTGTGTTCAAATAGTTCCCAAATTAAACATTAAAGAAATTCACTTTTTCAACTAATATGCTGCTATTTTTACCTACTGAACTCTGACACATGGTTATTATGTTTAGCTTCATTTTTGATGAATGCAGAGCACCCAGCACACCTACAGACATCATCGAAATCTGTGTGTAGTGTTCACAGACTACAAAAACCTTGACAGGGCTCTGATCTCTTTGTTCACCTCTCACATAATTTTTTTTCTATTTTGTCGTCATGCAAGTTGCACTTATTTGTTCTCTTCACTGGAGTAATGAAAGTAATATATATACTAAACTTGTTCCATGGGATTGACAGCTGTGATGACTGAGCACCAGAGTCTGAGACCTTCACAGCTATTCAATAGATCTATGGTTTCTAGAGTGTGAAACCAAAGATAATCTATTTAAACAACATTCAGCTAGCCTGCTCTTGCTACACACCTCTTCCTACAAACACCACCTTAAGTCTCTTGAGGCGTTACTTTTCTTCATCTGTTTGAGACACAAAAATTGGTTTTATTGTTTGTGTCCACTGTACTGTCATCAAAGGTACGTTAGTTGGTAGGCATTAGACAGTCCATTTCTTTTTTTGTTATGTTTTTTGTTAAAGTATAGTTGCTAGGCTTTGAATATGTCATGTTATGGCTCTTATAGTGTATCCATACTAAGTCAGCAAGGTGTGATGCATTAACCACACCATTATTTAAGCAGCCAATTGTGTTTGTTTCTTCTGGCCAAGCGGCTGCCCTCCCCAAAAGTTTCCTTGAGGGACCAGGAGCTGTCTGCTTATGTCAGCCAAGGCATCCACTATGCCCTTTGTCACCAGCACCATCTGTGGACTCCTCTTGTAGCCTGGTCATGGTGCAAACAGTATCTGGGACTTGCTGGGTGTGAGGTCCATCTGCTGTCAATTGACTTGTTACAAACCTTCTCCTTCTTGTCATTTGTCTGTTAGAGAGAGAGATACAACTCGTCTCAGGTCTCCTCTGGCAAAATGGGAAACATATTCTCATTGTAAGAGTTATCTATAGGAACAATCCAATAGAGAAACAAAAAGAATTATATAATAAGTGTGCTGGATTCTGGTTGCTTTTTCTGAGTGGCTTCACACCTCAGGGAACATCACTATCTGAGAAATTATTCTGAACGGATTTACGATTTTGTTCTATTTTATACTATACATAAAATAATGATTTTTTTTTGTCACCTTGCTTCAAATGTGAAAAGAATTTCTTCGAGAAGCCAAAAAAGAAGAGTATTTGAATCTGAGAATAATTTGATAGAGCTTTTGATATCAAATGTCTCAGTTTTGATGTCATATGTTGACTGTTCATCAAAACATCAACCCTTCCAGGTATATAGTACAGAGGAAAGGGACAGTATTGCACTACATTTCCAAAAACACCAGAGACCCAGAATTCTTGAAAGCATTTTTTCTCAAAAAAGGTCACAAAAAAGGCTTATTAGGGAAGTGTTTGTAGATCTTGGATGAGAACCATTGTCTCTTTCCAGGAGAACAGCAAATAAACCCATGTGTTTTGTAAAATCATTGTTGTTCTTAGGAGGTACATCTGTTCTTGTAGTGTGTACAGATGACAGTGCTCATGTATCTAGAAAGTTCAGACTTTCTGTTTGGAACTTTCCCTGCCTTCCCTCAACTAAGCTGAAGTTTTCAGAGACAGAAGAGCAGCAGATAGGTTTTTTACCACTCAAGATTTGAATTTTTGCTAAAACACATGTTGGCAATTCACAAGTTCAGGTTGAAACACTTAGGAGAGTCTTAGTCATTATTAATTCTATTATAAAGTAAAATGGGAGACAGAAACATTGTTTTGTGCTCTGAGAATGAGTATTGCAATAATAGAAGTCTTTTGCTCTAAAATTTCCCTCATCTAGAAGGACTATACAAATCCTTGGAAACTCTTTAGGTTCTCCCCAACTAGGTCATTCATCCTTAGTGTCCTGAAGATACAGAATAGAAACAAGAAAAGAAAAAACTAAAAAGACAAACACTGGAATTTATTTTTTTTTTAATTCCTGGTGCTGAAAATCATATATATCACATTTGCTAAAGAAGTGGTATAAAATGCATATTGGATTGTTGATCCTTACTGCCAGCCCTGACAGCTTTCATATACGGAGTCTGTCAATTACTTTTCTATTTCAGTTCCTAAACAAAATTACATCTTCCACGGGGACCTCAGCTCCAACCAAGGCAGGCAGTTTCCAGACTTTTAGGACTTTATTCATACCACATAATCTGTACCTTCTTGTAACAGAAAAATGTTTCTGTAGTAGAATCAGATAACCTATTTTTCTCTCTCCTTTTTATCCCCTGAACACCTTTACCTGTGGAACCTTGTCTTTTATGTCGTGTCCATTCAAAGGGCCACCTGCAGGTGTAGTGATAAAAAAAAAACATTCCTCCTAGACAAGGTGTTTTTCAAAGCAGCTGTTAACAGACCTCCTGGAACAGTAGAGTATCAAGGTAATGGAACTCGGAGGGGATTTTTGAAGGTCTTTTCTCTTTCTAGTATATATTTTTCTTCTAGTCCTGGTTTCAAACATCATTACTGCACCTCTTGGCTGTGGAAAGAGATGCATGACCATTGCTATCCCATACTTTGATTTCCCACATCTATGTGACAGCACAATGTTTTGAAAAGACAGCAGGCTTTCATGTACAGGCACCCAATGTTTTGTTGGTTTTTTTTTTTTTTGTTTGTTTTTTAAATTGCACAGGATGTTTATGCCTGCTGTGCTTAATTTTAAAATCCCATTATGTCATAAAAATGTTTTCTCTTTCATTTCTCTTCCATTTTGTATCAGTTTTCATTAAAAAAAAATCTTTGACTGCAGCACAAATTCCCCCTTAAATTTATTTTTGTCTCATAGAAGCTAATGTCGCAGACACTCTAAAAGGTGATTCCACCCTCACTCACACTCCCACAGCACTCACCACCTTTTAATCTTGCATTTGATGGCAATGCTTTTTCTTTAATCTCAGGATTCCATACTTTCCATTAGCAAGAAAACTTCACTTGTTGGTAGTTTTCTATTCAGCATGGATGAATCTTCTAGGTGTTTCTGTAACAGTTTACAGTATAATGGCTTTCTTTAAAACAGACTTGGAATACTTTTGTGTAATATTTGAGTGCCCACCTCTCAGTCTTCTCTGCTTCAATAATATGGGACAATTTCAAATGGGTTTTGATGCTGGTGGGAGGATCAGGAAAGTTACTAACTGGAAGTAAATAGTTGGTTGTTGGAACAGCAGCTGAGAAGCAAGAGAAGGATAAAAAGAGAAGTAAACAGGGAAGTATGAAAAGAAGTTTTCAGGAAATGCTACTGAAAGAAGGAAAAATTGTCAGAGATGAGCCAATGCAGGGAGGTGAATCCCATGTAGACATGCTGCTTTGACAAGGAACAGAAAAAGTGTTGTTATGGAGACATTTTCAATATCACCTTTTCCAAAATGTAAGATGAATCCTTGAGAGTGTGGTAAGTCAGAAAAAGTTTGGATCATGCTTCAATAGGGTACTGTGGTGCAAGTTACTATTTTTATTTCTTTGGAGATCCAGGAGATAAAGAGCATGTGGATAAGCTTATGAAGTGTTTTCTTCTGCATGTCTTTTTGTCATTCAGCTTTGAAAACAGTGTGAAAGCTCTGTTCTCTCTTTACCTAAATGACTGTGAAACAGTGGTGGGATAGTAATTTCCATATGTGAGCTTCTTAAAAGTAGTTAAATGTCCAGCATTGTTAATCCAGAGGTTATAAAATGAAGTTCCCTTGCTGCTTTGCTTAATGGTATTTGCTGCAGAAAAAAAAAATAAATGCAGGAGAGGAAAATGAGAAACATTATTACTGTGTTTTCCATTTTGCCATCCCATGAATTGAAATTGCCTAATTGTTCATCAGCTTCACAATAGAAATGCCTTTTATTTTTTTCCAGGCACTTAGAGATGACTTAAGTGTCAATTGGCAGAACAAAGAAGCCAATTTATGTATCAAGTTTTCTCTGTTTCTTTATTCTTTAAAATAATTTACTTTATTAGTTTAGTGTGCTTGAAAGGTGAGGGATTGACAGGACTACAGTGAAGAAATATCAGTTCACAGAACTAGGTCATATACATACATCTTTACTAATGATAGAGTTGAAAAGGTAGAATTTTGTCAGCTTCCACTTGTATTTAAATTACCCTAAAAAAAAAAAAAAAGAAGAAAAAAACCCCAGCTAGCTCCGTATCACATTCTGAATCACATTGTACCCAGTGCTAGAAGTAAATGCTTGTAAGTATATGAGAGTAAGACTAAAGACTGTTTGAAAAGCCAACAGCATCTCAACCTTCTTCACCCACAACTGATTCCACCCCACTAAATCCAGTGGGAAACTTAGTGCTGGTACCCAGGACTAATGTTTACTCTGGTCAACACGAAGAAAATGAAGTTGATTAAGACCTCTCACAATTTCTTCATATTCTGCTCTTATTTCTGCCTTGTGAATATACCTGATTGTTTGCATGCCCATGCATTGTATGAATGAGATGCTATTTTGCTAAATCATTGCATCAACATTCACATGCACATCCAGCTCAGTCAGTGGCTGAATATTTATGACATCACAGCCACTGGTGCTGTGTCCAGCCTGGGAAAATTATTACTTCTTCTCTGAAGAAAAGAATTTTTTACACTTATATGTTTCAAGAAGAAATGGAAAACTTGAGAGCACTTGACTCCTGTAGTAGGACTCTCAGCACTGTATGGCTGCCTTGAAAATAGAAAAGTCCTTGTGTTACATAAATTTTATTCTGTGGGTGATGTAAAGGAAATCAGTGTATGCTTGTTGTCCCTATTAGCTTGGGATTTTTAAATACACACAGTTATATTCACTGGTTGATTAATCTCCTTCTGGGTATTTATTATAATTTCCTTCCAAGCAGGTCACCCTGCTTCCTTTGCCTGCTCTGAGCAGCCTGACCATGCGTGTGGGACCCTCTGCTTTGTACCTTCTGCCACTCACATGGTTCTTTGGTATCCCATGGCCAAAAGTCTCTTTGCCCTTGTTCAGGTACCAACAACACCTCATCAATGTATATGAAGGAGTGGTGCCAAGAGGATGGAGCCAGGCTCTTCTCAGTGGTGCCAACACCTAGGATGAGAGGCAGTGGCCAGAAACTAATGCACAGGAGGTTCCACCTGAACATGAGGATGAACTTTTTTTTTGCAGTGACCTTACACAAGAAAAGATTGCCCAGAGAGGCTGTGGAGTTTCCCTCAGTGAAGATATTCAAGAACTGCCAGGATGCAATCCTCTACCATGTGCTCTAGGACGACCCTATTTGAGCAGGAGGTTGGACCAGATGACCCACCATAGTCCCTTCCAACCTGACCCATTCTTTGAGTTTGTGATTCTGTGACAACATACCTGCTAGTGCCTTGCAGACAGTAAATCCCGCAACAAGCAAGGGCATCAACTCAGAAATCATAAGCTGGTATGGCAAAATCCCCAGTTCCCTCTAGGACTCGTGAAAACGTGGAATGGGATGGTTGGTCTTCAAAACCAAAACAAAACTGGCAGTGGAATCTCAGCAGTCATGAAACCAATGGTATACCTCAATTTCCTGCTATGGCACCATCATTCCACTTTCTGGGAGAGTGCGTTTGTTCTCAACTCATCAGGAAGGGAAGCCCATCAGCCTCTTACAAACCAGCGATGTCTGTTCATGCATACCCCCAGAGCAGCATTTGGGTTTTGTCCTGGTGGTTGTTCTTTTATTTCAGATGAAGAATAGTCTGCTAACAGCAGCCAATATATATCAGTGGAAATCACACAAAACAGCCAGATGTAATTCAAATGTTGTGTGTGAGATGGCTTCACCTGATATTTCTTAAACCTTGAATTACAATGGCACTGTTAATAAATGGTTATCTACAAGTGGGAACCTCTCTTGAAGTGTAATTTGTTTATGGGAATAAATAGAAAAGACTAAAATATAACATACAGCATAAAAGTCATATTTCTACTTATGTATATTCTGTCTCATCAAGAAAATGGCAATGCTGACACACTGTATCATTCTGATTTTTAAATATCTCATGTAAAAAAGCACTATTTGGTTTGGTGATTACCATATTAAGGACTTTGGACTGATATATTTGAATCTGATTTGAGAAATAACATTTCATATAAATTTCACATGCATTTTGATTTTTAATTATGAAAACCCATGGTCCCTTAAAAATTGTTTTAGGCTGGGAACAAGCCCAGTGCAACAGTAATATTAGTTCTATCACATATGAGTCTGCATCTGGAATGAAGCAGCTCCACAACAAACCTAAGATACCAAGGAGCTTTCTATCAGACTCCCACTGGCACTCTCTACTTTCCACTATCATTTTCCTTGAGAAGAAAGCCTCATCTGGAAGACTAAATAAGGTGTGGCACAAGCTCATGGGTTTTGTTCTTAATGTATCACACCACAATTTTTGTTGTAATTATTTTTCACCTCCTTGAAATTCTTAAGGACTCTGCTTATACAGTTACAGAATAAATATAGTTGACAAATATCAGTTATATCATCTTATAGGATGGTGATAATTGCAGATTTGTACATTGTATAAAAATATCTGACAAGGTTAAAAATTGCATGATTAAATAAAGCTTTTGAAACCTTTAATGCATTGTAAGACTTTTATTATTTTATTATACTCTTCATTCTCCTTTCCAGCTGTGAATTTTCAAGATTTATTTGTCACTATTCTCTGTTTTTTCTGCTGTATACAGTGTTTGTGGGCTATGGCAACCAATCCTCTTGGGCTTTCTTTCCTTTAATTTGCATAAACACAGACATCATATGAATATTCAGTGAGTGGCTTTGCATTAAGTGCCCTTAATCAGATTTTCAGTTCAGTTTTATTGGTTGCCCACACAGTCAGATATTTCACCCAGAAAATCTGAGGGCCCTGCAAAGCTAACCAGGTAAGGTTTGAATTCTTTTAATGCATTTAATGACGGAGAATTAGCATTTATTATATAGATTCTGGAGACGACTCAAATCTTGCTAGTTTGATCAGGGAGCAGCTATGTATGTATTTTTTTTTAATAATTATTATTGCTATTGTTTTTATTGTTGTTATTAACCCCAGATGGCCAGACTGGGAACATGCTTCTGCAATTTGCATAAACATCAACTCTTAATGAATAATACATAAGGGTAATTTTAAACACTGGCCTCCGAGTGTGGCAGGCTGTGTGGCACCGCGGTTTGATTGGCTCTGCAACATTTTCATCACTGGCAAATATTCCTACAACATGAAAGCCATTAAATAACCTGAACTAATGTACAGTGCTTGTTCTTTGAAAATGTCTGCTATCTTTTCAAAGGGAATTGCATTAGTTTCCCCTCATGCCCTCCCAGGCTATAGCACTTCTCACTTTCCATGAAAAACATGTTACGAGCTTGATTGCACCTGCTGTTTGTAGCCTTGACCAGCGCCTGAGATTCCTGGGGAAGGTGATATCAGCCTCAGCTGTAAATGTCTTTTACTTGCATGAAGATGAGCAACATGTAAATAAGAAACCCTCACATTTATATGCAATATGCACCCTTTCATTCACACACTGGAGGTGTCTCCACTCGCTTCTGTTTAAGCTGGGATGCAATTTGAGAAAGGAATAGTCACACTCTAAATATGTTATTTATAAGGCTATTTTGATTTTTCTGCTATCTGAAATGTCATTTAAGGAAGGATAATTGGAGACATGGAAAACTAAGGGAAGGAGATAAGCATTAATTGAGGACTCAGCACTTGGGAAACAGGGTATAGAGAGCCAAAGCTGGTTTATGTATTTAAATTACTGGAGATAATTCGCTTCCCTCTCCTTATTCTTAGCTTAGTACTCAGCTTTTGTGAGTGTCTTGAAATGAGCCAGTGGAGGATAAAGTAATCACATCTAAAGCTTTCTTGTTACAAATGGTTTTGATTCAGAAGCTCATAGGTGTGTTGACCCCTAGAGAGGGTCAGTGTCCCAGGCAAAATATAATGCATGTGAGCACCAAAGATAGCCACATGGAAAAGAAAAATTAACGAAACAGAGTTGTGATACACAGTAAGATTTAGGGTAAAAGTCATATTAAATGGCATGTGCAGTCAGCACATCTATCCTTTAAACTGTATCAAGTACAACTATGCATGTGCTTCAAAAATGATAATGAGGAAAACTGAGTTGTCCGTGGGTTTGGACTATAGATACAACCTATAAACCTGAACAGCTGGATTTTAACAGTACTGAATTGCTAAAATTACACATTAGATAGACTGTAGGTGACCTTGAGTAATGGGAGGCACATGGTGGTGTGTGAGGCAAGTTGGCATGTTTTCTATCATGTTGTAATCTCTGATGAGAAGATGCTGAGCGAATAAGGCATTTTCACTGCTGCTATCAACTATTCCTGTAGATCTAGTGCAAACTAAAAGTAAAAAAAAACAAACCTGAAACAAAAAAATAAAAGAGAATGAAGAAAAAGCAAAAATGCCTCATTTTAATCAATAGTTTCTCATTTATGGTAGTGTTATTTCTTCAAACGAATATTTATACCATTTCTTTTATGACAATAAAGGAAGGCCTACCAGGAGCATGTTTTTTTATTTGACTTATTTTCAATTTTTTTTTTCCTTTAAATCAATGCCTGGTATTTTGAAGGGGAAACACAAAAGTGGATTAAAATTTAACATGTAAAAATAGGAAAAAATGTCTCTCATTATTAGATGCACTTATTTTAAAAAGAGTTACATTTTCTGCAGAATTATTAAAACTAATTTTAAATTTACATCTCCTGCCAATTTGAATTATTTAATTCTTTCAGGTTTTAATAAGTTCACTGTGCATTTAATCATCAGTCATTAAATCTTTACATCTACCATAAACAGTAAGTGATCTTTAATGTGTTATAGGGATTGTAAGGCTGGTAGTTTTAAAGGAATATGCTTACCCTAGAACTAGATGAGTTACCAAAGAAATTCTGTGAAGGAACATCTGTAGTAGTACATGTATTGTTGCTGGCATGTAGAACCTCCCTCTGTGCTAAGCCCACCCTCATTATCTTTTTTCACAATGAAATTTGTTAATATCCTGATGACATTGATCTGACCTGATTTTAATGCTCTTATCATTGCTGCTTAGGTGAAATTTCTAGAGGAGGTGTAGGGATTTTATATACAGGAAGGACTTTAAAATTGAGCTTTTCACCCTTATTCATGAACAGTGGATGGTGCCCTTGTTGGCACAGCAGAAAGAAAGGGAGATTCTGCCCAAGGTATCTTCCAGGAAAAAAAAATGGGGGCCAATGAACACAATTTAGTTGTCCATATTGCGACAGTATGAAGTATCTAGTGGGAAATGCTTCAATGTCTCCTCTGAGCAAGAATGCTCTGAAAGCCAGAAACTCAACCCTCCACCCTGGGTGCTTAGAGATAACCATGACAAACCTATCCCTCCTGCATACATTTTGACTTGGCTGAGTAACCCACCTTGATACAACCCTGAGCACCTCTGAAATATGCATCACCAGTCCCCATAAATATACAGCAGTTTCCACTTCATCTTCAAAACGAAACCGTAATATCAGGTGAGTCAGTCTCTTCTGTTCTATCAAGAGGAATCAAAAATGAAACAGTGCCTGGCCTCATAGTGCCTGCTGTTATTCTTTTTTTTTGATTCCCTAGGGTAAATAAATAATTACTGAAAGCATACCTTCAATAGCTATGGTTGGAGAGTGAACATTGAACTTAATTCATCCTTAATTGCCCAGCAATGGGGCCCAGCAATGCATGGATTTTAATGCAGCTGTTTTAGAGTTTTTTAATTGAATTGGAATAAAAACAAGAAGGGAATCTGAATACAAAAGTTCCCACTTCTACTGTCTTTGGTCCTGCAGTCCTCGTGATGGTGCACTCCAGGCTGACCACAGCATGGAACAAAACCTGTGTTTCTGACATTGGAAAATATTGTGGGGAGAAAAAGGGAGCAAACAGACTTGCAGGCTTTCATATACAGTTTTTAAAAGAAAAAGAAGAAACCTATTTTTCATTTTCCATTGTGGGTAACCATTAGACGGGCACAGTATCACTGATTTTGGTTGCTGTCCTGGAGGACTATAGGACTAAACCCTAAAAAGAAAAATGGCATGAAACAGTAAATTAGGATGCTTATTCGCCTCTCTCTCACCCCAATTTTACACCAGTGTAACACCATTGACATCAGTGGTAGTACTGCTGACTCACCTTAAGGAAAGGAAGGAGAAAATGAAGCTTGAATTTTTTACAGCTTTCTCAGTGACAAAAAAAAAATCTGATAGATAGCTACTCTGCCAGTGTCACTGTAGCCCTTGGTATAAACTACAGATTTAAAACATGTGCAGCTCGACTGTATTTTACCTTTATATATGCCAAAATAGTAATGCTACGATGACACCCAGTAAACAGGTTTTTGCCCAACCATTTACCCATATACATGGCTTGCCTTAGTGTATTTATATCCATTTAATCTTCCTCAAATTCTTTTCTCTTTCATAAACATAAAAGGTCTTCTGAAGATTTTTTGGTGCATACCACTGTTAATTAGCATTTAGAATGAAAGGTCTGACAGTTTATTAACAATAAAAAAACAATTATAAAGGAAGGAAGCATTTTTACATAATGAATGACTGGGTTGCATATCTAGAACTGTAAGGTGGATCATACTCATGGGGATTCCTGTTTCTTTACATATCAGCTGCTAGGGTTATTATTATTCTCAGGTGTAATGGAGAGCATATTAGAAAAACAGTCTTTCTAATATGTGTTGGCATGATGCTACGGGAACAAAAGGCTAATAGCTCTGAGTTCTGTACAATACATTTTTACAATTGTAGAATAAATGCATCTTCTACTTTCAATTCATGTATTCTGTTTTGGTTTGAGATTTTTTTCTCATGAATCTTTTTTTTTTTTCATGTTTGGGGGTTGAGGAGTGGGAAAAAAAGACCAGAGAAGGTGTTTTTCGAGTATAATTTTCAGAGATCAATTGAAAACACCATTACAATCAGGTTTCTGTTACAGGTAGTCAAACAGAAGTCTGCTGGGGTGAGTTTGACCCAATGAAAGAGAATAAATTTCAATGCAATTTAGCAAGTGCAATGTTTCATTCTTGGCTAGGTTTTGCTATAGTTTGCCTAAAAAGTCTTGGAGAAGTCACTTCAGTGCCTATGCTCTTCTTCCCCAGTAATCATGATGGGGTGAGCTGCACATTGTTTAGGTTTTGTCACTAGACACCTCGTGGTGAGGTTTAATTGCACTCGTGGTTGTGTCTTTATGTCATGGAAGAGGGACACTGTTATTCTCTTGAGTCCAGTTCCTGGGAAAAGAGATGGAGAACAGGGACTGTGTGAAGAACAGTTGCCACCTGAGCTTGCTGCTCTCTGGCCTTTCAGGAATTATTAAGAAAGGACACTATGTCTTGTAATTCCGTCCCAGGTACTAATGCACACTGATACAGAGAAGGTCTGGGGTGCAAAAGAAAGTTCCCACACATTTGCAGTCACTGTCCTCATCCCTCTGCAGGGAGAAATGTCATCCTTCTAGCTCAGGATGTCCCTACAGGAAGATATCTGTTAGGGGGATCTTTCAATTTTTCTCACTCTGATGGCCCTCCACTGGTCTCCTCATCATCTTTGCATGAATGTTGCAAGATATTTTTGCTTTGGGTTTGGTCCTTGCACTTGTCAAATCAGGGTTATTTCAAGAGTGGACCACTGGGTAATATATCTCAAATCCTCAATTTTGCAGCAGAGGAGTTCCTCTGGTGTACCCCAAAATCTGGTTGATCATTCTACTAGAGGTCAAATGAGTGTCTTTGAGACTATTTACTGTTATCTGAGATAGGTAACAATGATTAGAAATTAGGGGTAAGTCTTGTCCCCAGCAGCTGGAGGAGAAGAAGACCAGAGGCATCTGTAGGTCCCCAAGCTCACATTTGGGGCATTTTCTAACACATATGAAAGAATTACAAGGATAAGAGCAAAATGCACACAGCTTTCGTTATTAGGCACATTTCTGTAGGTTTATGATGCATGGGAAATGTTTGTCCCATGTAAGGTACAGCATCTCTGGCAGTCCTCTAGTGTTATAATAATGTTACCACTGTTGATGACAACAAAATTTAGGTTTTTTGTTCCTGTCACCTTCTCTGGGAGCAGGACTGTTTTTCAGTGAGACACTGTCACTTTGCATAAGCTGTGGATGGGGCCTTGTCCCTACATACTTATATACTCTCTTTGCACAAGGGACTACAACATCTCTTTTAAAACCTAATGTGCATTGTGTGTGCATTCGAGTTGAAGACCTCTTTTTCAAAATGTTTTCCTTAATATGTTTTCCATAATATTCCATGCTATCCATCATGCATTTCAAAGGATTGGCAAATGCTGCTAGAAAATCCAGGAAAAAAACCCATTTAGAATATTTCTGTCACTGTGATCTGTGATTTAGAAGTTTCACTAATTGGTTTGTGCCACTTAATTTTAAAATATTGTAGAGTTCCTATGGAACCTTTTATTTGATTTTTTTTTTTCAAATGAGTACAGGTTTTGTTCAGAAGTTTCTGATTATATAAAAAAAGAAAAAAATTGGTATATTGCCATTGACATTGATATATAGACAGAGAAAAAGTGAAATCATGAGTGAAATTTGTCCTAAGCTGTAACACTCTAGAGTCCTTAACTTCTCTCACTCCTGACTTCAATATCTTCAGTGAATAAGTTTTTTTCCCATGAAAAATATTAAAATTGGATCAAACCACACAGTGATTGCTGTAAGTGCAGCAACAACTTTCCATACCGTAAATAACTGATGCCCCATTGTCCATGAGGCAGCGCTTTAACCTGTTATTAAAGAAAGATTTTTCTTGAAGCATGTCTTGCTGTTGAAGGGCTCTACCTCAAGCAAAACACCAGCAGCCACGGCGGTGTCTGCGTCCTGATGTCTGCGTCTCCCCTGCATGGTTCATGGGATGCTGCTGGGAAGTTAAAGCTTACACCTTGGGAAGGCGATCTATTTTTGCTCATGCTGCCATCAGAAATAATAGCTCTGTTTGGGAGGAGGATCTTGAAATATGGTGGGTTTGATTCTGTGACATACACAAAAGAGATTTTCACGCACTTTGGAGGATCATTTTGAGCAGAGGAAAAAAGGATGGGATGATGGGAGAGAACATCTGGAATAAATGCTTATCTCTAACATACATTCTGTCAAATCTTGATCGACCTAAGCAAGTTCAGACTTGTACTGGGGAGAGGAGGCAATAGTTTTACTCTTCAACTAGTACGTTTAGTAGAATTTATTTTTTTAAAAAAATCCCTGTTCCTTTATGGGGACAAACATCTCTTAGCTGCACACAGACTTCCCCCTTAAATGTATTTTTACTTGAAATCCTGATCTGATATATTAGACTGTGGCACAGTAGCATTAGCTGTAAGCTTCAGTATGAAATTAATGTCTTCCAAGTCAAAAGGGTTTTTAAATATTATAAGACTACATTTAAATAATCCAAGTGTATGATTTAGACCACTTCAAACATCATCCCTCAGATATTCCTAGTCCTTTTTTTGCTCATATGATTATTCATTACTTCAGTGCATTATAATAACCTCTGAATAAGTCAGGGCTCCATTAATCTGGGTATTGTGCATGGAAAAAAGGAGGAGGAGAAAAGAAAAGAAGAGAAGGAAACCCAGCCCACATTCCTGAGATCACACCACATAGATGTGAGGACTCTACACTAAATAAACCCAAATAAAAGATTTACACAGAGAGTTATTTATAATAAGTCACATTTTTTATTCATTTCCCATATTTATCACAACAAAATTCAATCGAAGTCAGTGAGAATTTGACCTGATAAAAAGAGTCTCTGTGTGTAGTAGATCATTATCTTATCTGAATATATCATTAACAGTAAACAATTGAACCTGGTATTACTCACATCAGGAAGGTATTATTTGTCCTGCCTCCAATGAAAACTAGAAACAGACTATTAAAATGATCTCTCCAAGGAAATGGAGTATTTTGTAGCAGATAGAGAAATACAATATTTGGCTCCCAGTCATTTGCATTAGGAATCCAAAGATTTTTCCTCTGGTATAAGCTTTGCTAATTTTAAAGGTTTTATTTATACAGATAAAAGAGATGGTAGTCTCAGCCACCAAAGCACTGAAGTGGTATCTCAGAAGGAAAGGTTCTACCACTGTGTATTTTCCTTTGCTCATTCTTCCCTCAAACACATTATGTTGTTTTCATAAAATGGGTCCCTACCCTTTCATGTCAAAAGCACACAGAATGTATGTGAGGAAATGAGAAAAGAGTTATAAATATGCCTTTTAAAGTCTTTAGGTATTTGCTGTGTTTAATTGTTGCAGAGACAACCCCAAAGCTGCCAATACTGAAAATCAAAATCATTGTCTGTGGATTTTAATTGGCTGTCTTCCATTCAGGGTTCATGGTGAGTTTTGCCAGTTTCTGAGGAAAATTAAAAAAAAAAACAAAACACCCCACCATAAAAGTTTGGCATTTAAATTGAAAATTGAACTATTTTTGTGCAAAATGCAAACGCTTGCTACCAGAGAGTAGGATAAATAATGAGAAATATAGCATCACTTATGTAAGTAATGCTTACACAAATATATGCTGAAAAAAAATTGAAACAGAAAAAACCCCACCCAACTGAATAATATAATATAAAAAAGGAAAAGCAGAAGATAAGGGGAGGAAGATCAGAAAATAAGGTACCATTCCTTTCTGAAGCTACTGTGACAGACTGTCCAAGGGAAATTAACTCATCCTGTTCTCCGGAGGGAGCCTCACAATTGCAGGAGAAGAATTTTCCTGATGCGATCTTATGATAAACCTTCTGGAACATGAAGATAATTTAAATCTATCAAACTATTGAAACACTTATAAAACTTAGAGTTAAGATACACTTAAAAATATAAATAAAGCATTTCACTAATTTCTCCATGGTTGTAGAACTGCATTATTTGGCATCAATTATAAACCAAATACTAATGCTGAGTGAATAATTCACAATTAATATTTTATTCTATGAAATTAGCTCTTTTTGCTTATTGTGGAATATTTTCCTTTTATATTTTTCAATTTGATTTTGTGTGACATCTTCACTAGTATTTCAGCAGAGCTTATTGCCCTCTCTCCCTAAAGTATTCAAATATGCATCTCTCTTCATTCTCATGGTATAATGTTTAGGTTCTTTGTGATTGGGCAGATTCATCTCCTGGTGTTGTGTAAATTGCCTGATTAGATCAGTGCATGGACTTTCCTTGCATTAATACACAGCTATGGATCTGCTGTTCATGTTCTTCAAATATTCGTGCTTATGGGTATGAAGTTTGCCTTTTGCAGATATTCATGCAAGTGAAATGTTATTGAATGACTGTTTCTGAAAAACAAACACTTGTAGAAGTTCATGATGGCTGCCCCAAATTCTTCAAAAAATTTACATGAATAATCTCAGGTTTTCTTGAGTTTTCAGTTTTTTAAAAAAAGTTTCTCAGACCAAAGTTCTTCCCAAATGTTTATCAGGAGTACAAATACTGTTTTAGGTCAAACTGTCTGAACTCTGTTTTTTGCAACACAACAGCTTTGCTGCTATTATTGCTACCACCTGTATGTAAGAGTCCCTCCTTTTCAAGATGAGTCCTGGAACACAAATATTCACACCACTGTGTGGAAAAAAAGAGGGGAGAAAGATGTGTTAATTCATTTGCTATGGACAGTAAATCTACATGGGAAGGATATTGTTCATAGGCAAAAAAATGTGAAATATGTCAGTCTTATAATGATCACGGTAAGATTTTGCTTTTAAATAACTATAGGACTTCATTTTTCCTCCTTATTTTCAGGAAATAAATATTTCTGAAATATCTCTGCTAAAATATTTGCAGAGAAACACTATGAATTCTCTGTGTTTCTTATTAAACTCTTCTGGATTATGGATCCTTTTACATCTCATGTGATGAGCCACAGAGGAAATCTTGGGAAACAATGAAATTCTGATCACCTCTCATGAAAGTGATGTGGTTAGTCTGTTCCTATTTCTGAAAACTAAAGACAAAGAGATGTTAATTTTAATTTGTGTATTTATTTTTAATTCATATCTTCTTTTTGTCAGAAGTTCAATGGCATTTCTTGTATCCACAGTGTAATCCCACCATGAAATGCATGAATTGTATGATAGCAGCAATTTCCTTTCTCAACCAAATAATCCAATAATCCAGTTCTGTTTCTCTGAGCATGTAGAAAGGGAGGTCTAATTTGAAATATCAGTCCTGTTTAAAAAATACACATCATATTTTTTCACTTTGCCCCTTTCCTCTCAGAAGTTCATCTGTCATCTGATCTGTCATCTTCCACATGAAGAACATTTTAGTTGTGTGAGAAAGAAACGATTTTGTTTTGAAATTGCTTCCTCTTTCTATTTTTAATTTAAATCTACACTGGAGAAAAATACTTTTCAAACTTCTTCTGAGTGTTGGGGTGGAGTTACTTCTATATTTGAACATTCTAAATTATTCTGCATCTGGGATTTTCTCCTGAGGAATAAGAGTTTCTTCTGAGTGTTAATCAAGACATTTCCAGCAAAACCAGTTCCTGAATAGAAATTAATCAAACATCAAAATATGCAAAACTTCTGATGTAAAACCTGATTTTGTTTTTCAAGCAAGTGCAGATACATGGTGACACAGTGTTTGTGCAATCTTGCTTAAATTTTGCCATTTTCCCACAAAATGTTGCAGAATGAAAGGATGAGTGGCACAATGCCATTAGTGCTGCATTCACAGTGACTCATTTCCACCCTGTTGCACCAGCTGAAGTATCCCCAAACAGGAGTAAAGCAGCACTTGGAGCCACCAACTTTTCTCTTCTTCTGAACCTCTAAGTCTCATCTTACTGAATACTTCAATATTGTTGAGGTTTTAAATTATTTATCAACAGCTTCTTCAAAACTGATTAGTTCTGTTGCATGTTGAAGTGGGGATCTGTTAAGTCACTAAGAGAAAGTATATTTTCTCTCCCAGTTATTAGGTGTCCCTTTTTTCCTGGTGTTGGAATTATGACCTGTTGCATTTCATAAAACTCTTTGATAATCTATGAGATTGTATTCAACTATGTTTCAGTAACAGAGTATCTTATTTCAGAACTTCTCATTCCCCCTGAATTTATATTAATTTTAAACAATTATGGGGAAAAAAAAAACATGCTTGAGAACTAGAACATACAAGATTATTCCAAAGATCCATTTTTGGTCTGCCAGTGAGACTGCTTTATGACATTTTTCTTATTGCCAAAGCTGCTGGGATTGCAGCTCAGACTCTAAAACAAATGAAAGCCTTATTTCTAACTGGTAAGTAATATCAGGTGAGATATTGATATTCAAGTTTTCAGTGCAAACATTAAGAAAATTTGTTGTCATTAATACATTTTTAATAATGTATCTAGTTTTTCCTTACAATTTAAATAGAGTATGTAATACTTGGGTCCTTATTCAAAAAGAATAGTACTGTGCATGACCAAAAAAAAAAATCTGTGTTTCGGATATTATCTATATGGCTAAACTGGGTTTTTAGAAAGTTAGGACAAGAGTCACTCTTTCTCTTATATTTAACCTCATTGAAGTTATAACGGCATAAGGGAAATCAGAAATGATTCTCCAAAGATTCCAACTAAGTGCAAAATCTGGGCTTTAATGTCTGTCATTAAGAGACACTATGCAAGTCTTTGGAGCATGTGGGTTCACTGAACACATTTCTTTGGAAAATCTGTCAGGATTTTAATGTTTGGGTCAGCAAGATTAAGTGTGTTTTAACAGATTAACAAAATGGTAGGGAATGAAAATCAGTCTTTAAATAAGGTACAAAAAATTAATATAAGGTCAACAAAATAGAAAAAGACAAGCAAAATAAACTCTGCAAACAACGTAGAAAAAGTGCTTTAAAATTTTTTTTTTAATTGTGCTTCACTAACTCCTAGTTTACTTGTTTTTCATGCAAGTGGAACAATCATTTTCTAACCTGCAGAAGCAAATATAGCATCTAAAAGTCGAAACTGATTCTCCTCTCCTCCCCCACTGCCTACAGAAATGAAGATGTTGTAAACTAGACTTACAGTGTCATATACCTCAGTCAGTGGGATTTCTGTTCCAACTCAATATAAGGAAAATTTTCATTGGTGATATTGCATGAGTATATGGAAATCAGTGTGAGCTCAGCATTGATCTTTCATTTGCCCGGATGGCAAATAAAAATGTGGAATTTGTGTTGAAAACTTGGTCGTCTGTGGCAGAGCAATGGTAATTTTCATCTCTAAGCCTGGGCAGATTTTGTGTTTAAGGTTTGACATAGAATTAGTAAGCATGCACGTAAAGCCCATATTCCACTTATAAAGTCAGAATAATGCAACACCATGTGGGAATTACAAAGATTTTCAAATGGATCAGTGCAAACACTAGATAAATAGAATGGGTAAATCAGTGATGAATTGTAAAATGGTTGATAGGTGAACTGCATTTTTAAATATTTCCTAACTTAGAAGAACAGGAAAAAGAGGTATAGCTAATTTGAAAAACATGAAGAGCTGGAAAGCTTGAAGATTAAACTATTCTTAAATAACAGGTTAAAAATTAATAATAATTAAATTAACAATATTTAATAATTAAAATATTAATAAATAACAGGTAGAAGTTAGAAAAATATGTAGCTTTGAACCAATAAATCCTAAGACCTTGGCTTATCAATACTCGTAGTTTTAGAAGACGCATTGCAGGTGTAAAAAAAAAGAAAAAGTAAACTAGGCTTAATAAGAGTAAGGGTGACCAGAATTTACTGTTTGCTAAACATGAGAAAGAAGAAATTAGAGGTTTGGTTTTTCAACATGCTCAGAATTTCTTATTGCATAAAAAATGAAAGTATTTATGATTAGGAACACAAAATAAAACATATCAGTGGTTTAGATGCATGATTATTGTGTTGGAAAGAACTACCATCTCTATAATCAAGAGAGAGAATTGATGTTGATGATGATGAACATGCTGATGTTGATTGTTAAGAACCACTCTCATCTGCTTGTTTGATTTGTTGAAATGAGAAAGGTACTGCTGAATAATTGTTGTTGCCTGTGTTACAATGGTTTGGGTATTGTAACTAGACATTGCACATTCTGGAATAAAAGCCTGTGGATAGCTGATGAATATTTCTACTGGACATTAAGCTGTACTGGAGCTTAAACAATATTAGCAGCCAAACTATAAACATAAACTGTTTTCTGTGGTTTGTGGGTTTTGCGGACTCTTCCATCCCCCAATTTTATTTCGTCAGATTCACACAAGCACCATGTTTATCTGCTCTCAATACTAGGAACTTCATAAGGAAGTTTATAAGCCAGTCTCGAAAATGGTGGTTTCTCAGAAGCAGGAGTAATAAATTGATGCTGAGAAGGGAAGAATTGGTTCTTTAAACCATTATGCAGTTTTAAAAGGTTCATTTGACTGCTATTCAGTTTGCCTTGAAGAGCAGGAATGTCATTATTCACACTAAAGACAAATTCATTTAAAAGGTCTGAATGACACAAGATGGAGCTGCTAATGACAGTCTAACTTCAGTTAAGCAAACAACAAAGACAATGATAAGTACTCTGCAGAAACTGACAAATACCCCTGGAGATTGGAAGACACTTGCCGAATTGAATGAAATAACAATGTACCAGAGACTAATCTCATTTTATGTTTGTTTTCATATTGACTATGCTAGGGTTTTGCCTCTTGATTTCATGTCACTAGTTCCCCAGTCTCAGGCTGTCTGTTGTGATCCCAATCATATAACAATCTGAAAGAAAAAAATACTTCCAAGTCAAAGTGACTATTTAGATCGAATCTGCGATTGATTTGCGTGTTGATAAACTTCCACTAGCATGAGGAAAATGAGTGGTATCATTTAGATATGATGACAATCTACTTCTGCTTTATGCAAAGGAGAATAATTATCTTGCAGTTGTAAGTACCCTTGCAGTTTCAGATTTGGAACAGACAATGTCAAGGTTGGCAGGATGTAATCAATGAATTTGGCTTTTTGCATCCTCAGCATGCGACCTATCATGTTGGTGAGTTTGTAAGTCAGAAGACATAAATTCTTTGCTATTGACTTAGTCAGTGCAAGCACTTCATTCAAACTATGAAAGAAAATGCATTTGACATCTTGTTCTACAATGTCACATGTACCCTAGATGGTACCCTGAGACCATAAACAGCTTTTAGTGTAAGTGCCTTGTCTCTCCCTGAGGCGTTATTTGAATGTGAACATGCTTTCTGTAAGGAGACTTATTGAGAATGGACTCAGATACACAGTAGGACAAAAATCAGTCAGAAGCTGCTGCTGCTGATGATAGCAGAGCATGGCATGACTACAGGAGGGATATTAATGTGTACGTAGGTTTATTCAAAACAAGAAACTTGTCACTTTCTGATGTCCTGATTTATAACAGGTGTAGTTTTAAAACATGGATTTAGACTTCTTTAAATGTCATTTTCATCTTCCATTTCCTAGGTACAAATTATATCTTGTCATTACAGAAATATAATTACTCTTTTATATAATTTGAAGCAGAAAATAGTAGTGTGATCCTCTGCACTGTGGTGACACTTTGCTTCTCTTTTCTTTAAAGCCAGACTGATGGTATCTTTAACTGTATTCCAGAACATTCTTTGATGTCTCAGAAACTCTTGGTGAAGCTTCAGTACTGCAACAGCATCTGAAAAGGGATTGTTCCATGAAAGTTTGTCAAAGCTGTAACTACACTTTGTACATTCCAGTATGTGTAGACTTCCAGACAAGGCAGTCAGCAAACTTTCTGCATGTTTTCTCAAGCACAAATAACACTCCAAATTGTGTTTTTGTGGATTGTTATGGCTGGAAAACATCTCCCTGTCGTCTTCAGATAGTGCTGATGATAAAGGTGAAAAAAAATAGTACTGAGCATTTAATTAATTAATATTTTAATTATTAAATATTAGATTCTGGGTCTTATAATGAATACCTGTGACAAAATTGCCTCCTGATTTTGTACTGTTTACATGATCACATTTGTCTTACTAAGTATGTGAACACAATTATTTCACAGCAGTATGACATCATTGGTTTTCATAGGAACGCTCCAGCTGGTGACAAAGGACTGAGACAAGGGATTCTATTACTAGGAGTTATTATATCTTATTAATATACCTTCCTCATTCCTGACTCTCACAGCAATGAAAATATCATATAGCTTCTTTTTTCTTTATCTTTAGAAATAGTTTTAAAAATCCATTTCAGCAAAGAACACTACTATACACAAAGTCTAGTACTGTAACGTGGGGGTCTTTATATGATAAAGAAATGCAGTCTGCTCTCCCATGAGGTGGAAATCAAAGAGGCTTTATTCAAACTTGGCGCTCCCCTTTATCCCCTAAAACCATGTGACCTTGTGACCAACAGGGTTTTTTGTTTCGGAGCATGCCCACCCCTTGGTTTCTCTGCCCTCAGTGCGTCCCCCTGCACCCCTGGGACACGCCTCCTACATAGTTCCCTCTCCCATTCCAATGATTAAAGCTTGTGTCCACTGTTCTAAAAGATTATATGGTATGATGATATAGGGGATATATTGTATAATTTGACCTGTATTTTCAAATATGTACACAGATATGATATAAGCAAAAATACTTCCTTTCCATTCATGCATTCTCTCTCCATCACATTCCTGTCTTAGTGTTTGGCTGAAGAGTCTTCCTCAGACCACCACAAGCAGAGTATGGGTTCTCACCACCTCTCCATTCAGCAGCAGACAGGTTGGAAACTTTAGAAGGAACCTGACAGCTCCAGTGAGACCATCCTGTATCTCATGTCCCATGTTCCCCTGGGCCAGGGGGAAATCCTGATTTTTAATTTCTGCATTGACCTTTTGCAGGTTCCACATGCTCCCTTCAGAAGAGGCAAGCTGGTGTTTTCGAAATTTATGTTTAGGTCCTCCTTCTAAATGCATTTGGAGAAAACCACGCCAGACACAATATCACCAGTGGAATTATATTTTTATGAGCTTCTTAATGCCACAGAGGTGGATAAGGCACTGATGGTCAGTTCCAATGGTGCAATTTATACTGAATTCACAGCTATAGTGTACCACATGTACAGCACTGTGTTGTGTGTTACACTTTACTAGTTAAGGTATGGCAAAATGATATCAATTGACAGTAGATTGATATGCACATGAAAATGTACATTTTACTTCATGAGAATACTCTTTTTTCAAATAAACCTTTTTCTTTGAATAGTTGAAATTCTGTGAAAGGTAAGTGCCCTTCTGTGCTAATGTTAAATGAGAGCATTTGTGCCAAAAGGAATACCCTTTCTTTTGGACATTCACTGTTAATTATATTTTGGGGTTGTTTTTCTCAATAAGAACAATTTTGCTTTTGTTGATTGCATTGCTGAGTCACAGATATATGCAACCACTTAACCCTTCCCACAGCTCACCCTATACAATAAAGTCTTAAGCACAAAATTATTCGTGCAAGTCCCACAAATAACCACCAAAAGATCTTTGCTTCAAAATAATATCCTTTTTAATGCTGTATCTTTTGTCCACAACTTTTTGTTTACCAGGTAACACTGACAAGGTCTTGACACCCTGACTTTTCTTTGCATGAGAAGCAAAAGTCAAAGCCTTGCATCTCTCTCAAGTGTGCTGTGTGTTCTGGTGGCTGAGACTGGAAGTATCTTCTGTTCCCAGCTCAGGACCACACAACTTTTTTGAGGCACTTTGGCACTTCTGGTCAGAGTTCCTGTGGGATGTATAAGGTTTTTGTAGGTTGGTTGTAGGTTATTATAGTGCCCTGTTTTTCGGCCATGACAGGGCTAATTTTTTGCACAGTGGCTGTGAGGGGATGGAGCCTGGAGCTGTGTGGTTGTGTCTAGCTTGTTATTCTATACCACACATCACTGCCATGGGGCGGAAGGAAGGAACTCATTCTTCCTGCTTTCCTGTTGGGAAAAGCACAGTGTGGTGGGGAAGAACTGGTTGATATTTTGTCACGTTTTTTCTGTGTAAATCCTTTCTTTGTCTTATACCATTTGTTAGTAATATTGTTGCTGTTACTCTTCTTTTTCTTATCTCATTGCTATTTCAAGTAGATCGCTCCTGTCTCAACCCATAGTCTCTGCCTTTTGTCTCTCTCATGGGTGGGCATGGGGTGAGTGAGCAAGTGCCATCTGCTTTGGGAGAGTCTCAGTTGGGGTAGGGGGACACCAAATTAGCAGTGCCATTCCTAAGCCATGACAGGTAGGAATCACCATTTGAAGGAGACCAAGGAAAAATGATTGGACTGTATGTACGTTAAAATTTGGGGCAGAAACACAGAGTGTTTAATGGCATTTCTTTTTCCCTGTCAAGTAGGAAAAGGGTAATCCTTGGAATTTGATGTCTTTGTACAAAAAATGGTGACTAATATGTTGAGGATTTATGCAGGATGTTTTCTCCTTTTCACTAGCTGTGAAGAACAAATGAAATTGTAGCTTTCCAGTCCTGAAAATTAGTAGACTCTAGAGAGCCAATTAAACATTATTCGCATATCTCAGCTCCATATTAATGTTCTTCTTTTAAAGCACACTCCAAGTCTTCCTCACAAGCCAGGTAGTTGGTATTATCAAAATAATTTAGGGGGCGTTATCATTATAATGCAATTATGTGGTATACTTGCTGGCAAGAGAGCATGGCTTTGCATTGCCAAGGGGCAAAACAAATTCAGTGTTCAATCAACCCAAGACAAAAGGGACAATTCTTATTTGCATAAACATGTAGCCACAGAAACTAGATGCACAGAGGTGTGAGGAAAGAAACCTATTTTACATGATGTGCATAGCATATTTGACAGTTTAGATTGAAGTCATCACTGATGTGGGTAGGAATGGTGCAGCTGGTTGCCATGGATATGATTTTCCCTACTGACAGTGCAAAGATTGGCAGGAATGGATGTTAAAAGAAAAAGACACATAGACACACATATGAACACATGCATGCACACAAAAACACCCAAACCGCAGCAACAGAGGCAGTATTGGTATCTTCTTTTGTTGAAAAGCTGTGTATCCTATTCTTTTTTTTTTTTTTTTGCTAATAACACTTATCTACTGTGCAGTGTAATCTAGAAACATGGATATTTTTATAATAACTCATTTATGATTTATGTATTTATAGCTTGCACACAAACCCAGAGACATAGAAAGCATATTTTATATGTATATATTCTATGAAATAGATAAAAATAAATAGATATCAATATTTAAGGAACAATGTATGTGTCTGTATGTGGTTATAATAAGATTTTTTCTTTAAGAAAAAATATAATATTTTTATAAAATAAAATATAATATTATAATTTATAAATTATAATCTGAGACACTCATCTTTACAGATACATTTAAACTTGAACTCCAAATTATGTGTTCCACAGTATAAATGTGAATTTGTGCAAAAAGAAAGAAAAGCTATTTTTCATTGGCTGCACAAGTGTTTTGATCAGCTGGTCACTATGAACTGCTCAAAATTCTTCTTACCACTTTTAAAAAAACACAGCCAATCCCAAGAAAAACACAAGTTCTGATGTCATTTTACTTCCCCTGACAAGCTGTAAAAGGTCTTTCGAGGTGTTTTGATCTTTATACTGAAACACATACCTTACAAAAAATGGACAAAAATTGTTGATTCTTTATTGTGGTCTGGGAGACAAATTTATGGGCAAAGAGGTAGATGTTAAGGTCTCTGCCTAGTCCAATTTCTTTCTGTATGTTATATTTAAGAAATAATTTGGCATATTTCTCTTTAGTCATCTCCAGTTCTCCATTTTATTCCCCTCTAAAAAACTTTTGGACTTGGTTAATTTCAATCAAGCTTGCTAGCTAGGCAGATGCATCAAAGACATGAAATCCCCATATTAAGTTTCTGACTGTTAAGTAATGGTGAAGGATTCTATTAATGCCCCAAGAGACTATATAGGAAAGGACCCTTTAGAAATGATACTCCATTGCTTTCCCTGCTCCTGAAACTACATGTTTTGATATCTAATTATAAAGATGAAAGTGTGAATCATAAGTATCCTGCTGGATGGATCTCCTTTCACATTCCCGGCAAATCAGACAGGAAGTTATAACAAGCACTCTGGCCCCATGGCAACACCTGAAAGACAGTATTTCTCCTTACATCCTTTTTCTGCTACCCTTCCTCCATCAGCTCATGGGTAAGGGGATGCCTTGAGCTTTTATTGGAGTACAGAAGCAGATTATCCTTCTGAATAAAAATACATTTGGTCTTTAATTTTTTTTTTTCCTGAAACGTGAGAGATGAATTCTACTGCAGGATTGTACCAAAACTTTCTGTACTTCAAGCAGTGGATATAACTGGTGATTGGTGGGGGAATTGTGCAAACATCTCTTTGCTTTGGGTGAGCAAACACTCATCTGAATTGCACTTTGGGACCTATCTACAGTCTTTAATGCTCATTCTCAGTCCAGATAGCCAGTATGAACCCTGCTAAAGCCTTTCCAATATATTAGTTTAACACTGGGGCCACCTTCTTGTCCCAGCTGTGATTTCCTTGGGTAAAGCTTAGATAAGAATCTAGTGCATCATTTTGAGTGTGCTCATTTCACTAACTGGATAGCCCTGCTTTCTGCAAATCAGCATCTTCTTCAACATGCTGCTTTCAAGTTGATTCAAGTGTCCTGATTTTTTTCATGCTCTCTCCTTCTCTCTTTTTTCTCTTCTGGGTAGAATGTGCCCAGCTTTGTAAATAAGACTTCAGGAAAAAGATATTTTGGTTTCGTTTTCTGACAAACATTGCCAGTACTAGATCAAAAGAGCCTTGTGATATCTCTATTTGTGTAGAATATAGCTCTGCTCCTTGCTTTCTAACCTGCCCAAATTAAAGCTTGAAATGAAGGAAAAGCAATGTGTGAGATGGATGTAGCCTGACATTTAGTTATATATTAATAATGGCTCACAACAACATTTCTTTTCGCAAGAGTTTCAGGAGCCTATGAAACCAATCTAATCTCACCTGCACAGAGAATACTGCATCTCTCTCCTCTGAGAAAGATATCAACAGAAGTTCTCAGTCTTATGAAACTGGTCTTCCTCATATCTTATTCTGTT
This sequence comes from Manacus candei, assembly GCF_025592945.1. Lineage (NCBI taxonomy): Eukaryota > Metazoa > Chordata > Aves > Passeriformes > Pipridae > Manacus > Manacus candei. Next base: position 2,474,756 of record NW_026138064.1, on the reverse strand, counting down.
GTTTCCTCTCACCCAGATAAAAAGCATAAATGCAACCTGCATTCATTCCCATGAACTATTTCCCTGCTCCACTGGAGAAAGTTGATGTATGTGTGGGATTTTCAATGGCCTAACTGATATCTCTTTCCTAAAGAGAGGTAAAAGAGACATCAGAAGTTTCAGCCATTTGAATGAGCCAGCCAGCTGAACCTTCTTGGATGCTTTGCCGTGTTTATAACAGCCTTTGAACCTTGTTGCCACCAATACCAGTAACAGTAAAATGAACATGGAGTTGCAAGGGCATAAAAAGCAACGTTTCATGGACTCCAATGCTGGAATTCCCATCTTTCCACTATGGCTGAGCTTTGTTAAGGCAAATGTCACCTATAAAACCTCTTAGGTTGCACCTCTTACTGCTAAGTTTGTGCTTCTAACTTTCAGGCCACAGGAAATGGAAGTTGGTGTATATAAACATTTCAGGGAACAAATGTTCATCTGGGTCCAGTAGTGTGCATGTCACCTCAGTCATGATGAGTCAAACTGTGTAAACATCAGCTTAGGGTAATAGGCTGCTCAAAACAGTGATGCTCATCAGCATTCAAACCAGATTGAGCTATGTGTCACAGTTCCTAAACCGCTATTCATAATTTCTTTTTCAAATGTGGTCACATAACTCTTCTATGGTTTCTTTTAATGTGCCTATATCTACCATTAATCTTTCCTAAGGTAAAGAAAGTACAGAATGTTATGATTTACAGCTTAATAAGTTGACTTTTAAAACTGTTATATAGACTAGTAAAGCAGGCTCTGCAGGAAGCTGAACCTTAGATTCTTCAAGTAATTTTTTTCTCCTCCTTTCTTTGATCAGCTCTTTCTCTGAGAATATTGCCTGTGAACTTAGTGTGACACAGTACAATAAAGTATGGTAAAGAAACTACAGCATGATAAATAAATAAAAATATCAAAGATGACTTACTTCTTTTGAAGTATTCCTTTAACAATACAGTATGAAATCTTGGTGATAATATCAGCAAAGGAAAAAAAAAAGAGCCTTTTTTTGCCCATATTGGTGATAGAGTTCATCTTTCTTTTAACTTTGAATCTGATTTTCCATGTCAACAGAAAGTAAATAATTATAATAATATTTTTTATTTTATATGTGTTAAATATTAACTGTGCATTATCTAATTTTCCCAATACATATATCTATATATGACCAAGACAGGAAGAACTGGTCTTCCTTCTGCCTCTGAAAAACCAAAGCATGCTTCTCAAAACCTGCTTCTTTCGTCTTTTTACCAATAAACTCCATTCTGGTAGTAGCTACTTGCTTCACTCTTTCTCTTTCTCATGAAATATTTTAAGAAATCTCATCAACAATTATAAAATGTCTGCTCAAAATCATCTTTATGTTAACATTTGTACATATGCTGTGAGGTAGAACAGGGGCAGTGACTGTTTCATAAAAAAGTCAGATTATTTGATAGATCAAATTCATAGAGAATCATGACCTCCTCTCTAATGTTCTGCATCAGAAGAAATTAAACAATCCAGATATGCATTGCACTAAACCTTCTGCTTCTGCAAGCTCAGATGGTATGGATGAATTGAAATTAAGATTTTGTTTTACATGTGCTCAGTCAGTTTATCTTCCAGTAACCTATTTTCTAAGAATTGTATTTCAGTTTATGATGCTTTGTTCCTAAAAGAACAATGTGTCTTGAAACTCATTTCTGCTCATCTTACTTTTTCTCCTTTCATCTCTAGCAAAATTAAAACTTCCATTCTCCTTCAGGATTTCCTTCTAAGAGTGTAGGTTTATTAAATTAAAGTAGAGATTAAAAACTCACCTAAATTTACAAGACCAGTCACTGTTCCATAAGCAAAAATCAGTTTTGCATGTTGATTGCTTAGGACAAGGTATCAGGCTTCTGTTCTTGGGAGACGGTGGTTGGTGAAGAAATGACAGGGGTAAAGGACAAAGAAAATCACAGAGAAAAACCAATATTTTCAGTTCAGTAAATTCAGGACACAGTTAACTTCTTTGGGAATATCCTGTTTACACTAGACACCATTCTGGTTTTGACTTGTATTTAATAATATGAAATCATAACCAAACCTTAACTTTCAGTAAAACAAATCTAGCAGCTCCTGCTGCGTGTAGTGTTTATTCTGCCTTCAGTTTGAAAAATTAATCGGGTCTAATCTCCCTGATACACTCCCTGAGTGTATTTCAAGAGTCTAGAGGTGAGGTGACTATGAAACAGGTGATAGAAGAATTTTTTCTTGTCCAGCAAAAAGAAAAGACTAAAGAAATTCATGGCAATTAGCTGGAAGAAGGAGGTCAGTATAAAATGCGACTCAAATTGTGAACTAGCTTTGACAGCTGATCTGTGGACATTTTGTTGTTATTTTAAAGTATTGGAAATAGGCAAAAAATTCTGACCCTCTGCCAGAGCTTAACCAGCACTCATGGAAGCAGAGAAATTATTTTGTCTTCTACCTATGTGCACTGGGAGACACCATGAAGTCAGTTTAACCAGCACATCCTGGACTTTATGGGGGGAGGGAGAGGTGGTCTGTACATTGCTTTACAATAGGAGAGTTAGTTAGGATTGTTGTATATATTGCTTTATAGTATTTATTATGTTAGTAATAAACTTTAATATAATTTCCCCATGCTGAGTTGTGCCTGTGTGAAACTTCTCTCACTCTTGGAGCAAATTTGCAGGGGGTTTGAAATTGGCTTTTGAGGCTCAAAACTGCCTCACTACTGAGTGAGAAAGAACACTAACAGAATTTTAATTCAGATTTTAGAGAAATATAAACCTTACTTTACCTAACGCTGTAATGCACTTTTGTTTTCAGAAGCTAGACTTCAATGAAAGTCTTTCATGAAGGACTGGCAAATTATGGGAATGTAAATACCATGTGTGTCAGGAGGAGCTGGAGGAGGAGCTGGCAGTAATGTCCCCAGCACTAATGCCCCTACCAACATGCATTTTTGATGACCTTATTCAAAGAGTATAGATGTGCATCAACTTAGGCAAGCTTCTGTATAAATTCTTATAAACTTACTCCCAGAAGCATCAACAGTTTAATAAACGGTAAAGAACCTCACAGTCTGAGGCTCCCTGGATGTTACCAAGAAAAACATACAGAAATTATGGCAATTACCTATAAATAAAATATAAGGCTGCTTGAAGATGCGTGAACACTAGGAACTGTGTTTAACTGAGCTTGGAAATAGGCATGTTTTTTGTATCTGAAGCACCTAGGACAAAGTTTTTGGAAGTTTTACCTCAGTGAAATTAGTGTCTTTCTTCAGCAAAAAATAATTCCACTGCAGGGTCTGTTTTTGTGGCAGGGAATACACCATCAGAGTCTTATTCTTTATGAAAACCTGGCAAGCATGATACAGGGTCTGGTGGAAACCCAAGCCCCTCTGAAATGTTGGGCAGATAGAATACCTCAGGTCTTCAGAATGTCTTTAGAAACCTTCGTCTTGGTAACCAAATCAAGCCCCAAGTTTATACTGCCAGAATATGAAGACAGCGTTGCAAATGTGGAGTTTTCTCTCAGTTTTTCTACTGGTCTATCACGGTGAAATTTTTCCCTAGTGAAACTCAGGTTAGGTTGCAAACTAAGTCCTAAGAGGTTCAGAAAAGGAGTGGAAAGTTTTGATGAAACAAAACAAGTTGGTATATCCTACAAGCTGGTATAAAACAACATCTGTTTGAGCATGTAGATTTTTTTTATGTAACCTTGTTTTTCTTTACTTGTTCTTCATTGAATTATATTCACAACCCTCCCAGAAGGTATGACAGCAGGGATGGAGCTGCACTTAGATATCAAAGGATTAATTTTTACTGTAGTGTTGTTGCTAAACAACACTGCTCTGTTTAAAAAAAAACAAACAAAATTGTATTTTGGAAAAGGATCACAGCATCAGTTTGGAGAGAGCAAAACAATCCATTAGTCATGGGTGCTTGCCCATCAAAAGAAGACATCATCTTCTCCATCCATTGTTGTCAATATCTGATGCCCACATGCTCCTTGGACAGCTCATTCCCTGAATGTTGTCTCCCCCTGCTCATGATTTGTCATCTCTAGCCACTGATGTCCTTGAGGCCAGGAGAGCTCTTAGGTAAATGGCCCAGCAGGGACTCCATTTCCATCAGACCTGCTACATGCAGAGCTGTTGTACCACCAATTGAGATGTGACACTGCACTTTGATTCTACCTCTCATGCTCCTTTGCTGTCATACCAAATTTCAGTCTTCCAGCTCCTGAGCATCTCTGCAGGTTTCAGATGAGAGTGTCTTGTCTCCATCTAGATTTGAAAAATCTGTTTTTAGAGAGGTAATTAAAATGTGATAATGGTGGTTTGAGGCACCTGGCTACTCACATTCTGGCTTCCCACATCGTCCAGCCTGGAGTTTGAGGTTCTTGACTTCAACCTGGCCTAAGAGGGAGTAATTCTGTAGTTAAACTCTGCAGGAGATTCAGTGCAGTGTAGCACCTATACCCTCAGGGATTGTATGCCTTAAAAGTCACTGTGACTATTTCTGCTCCTTTTCCAGCATGAAAGGAAAGGATGCCAGAAAAAACCAGCTGCCAATGAGTTTAACACCACAGCACTGAAATACATGCAGAATAAGTTTAAATGACATCAGTCTGAGGCAAATGATTCCTCTGCCATCTCAGTCTGTACTTACTAAGCAAGAATGACAGAATCTATCCTACTTGCTTAAAATGTGTTAAAGGGAGATTAATTTCTCTGATAAATTAGTACCCTTTCATTCACTGAATAATTAGAAAGAAAAAAACTCAGCTGAAAAGATTTTAAAATCTGAGTAAGTTTTGTTCTGCTTTCATCCATTCACTTTAAGCTTCATCCATCAATAAATATAGAGCACTAATAGTAGTGTGTCCTAACGAGGCCTCTAACATTATCCCATCTATTGAAAAAACCAACCCAATTTTCTGGAAGTGATAATGGCAAATAAAAATTACATTTTTTTGTCATATGAGGCCTGATTTTCACTTATATATATAATATGTATCAGAAGGTGATATTATGTCTACCTTAATGTAGCCCCAGAAGCCATGGTGACATACAGCTAGAATTATTCTTTCCCTGTTACCATCTCCTCCTTGACCTCCTTTCTTTTGTTTATTTCCATCCCCATCTGCAAGGTTTTTCATGTTTTACTTGCATTCTTGCCTTCAGGTAGACTTTTTGTGGTGGAAGTTGAGGTAAATCTGGCTCATAGAGCAAAGTCTATACCTGAAGTGTTGAAAATGGTTTCTACAAACACATGATAAGGGACAAAACAGTCATTCTCACCCTGATTTCCCTTTCTTTTTCATCTTGCAATGCATTTTGCTCTTTCTTGGCTCTTGCACTGACAAAAAATTGTTGCCTGTGTAGACCAGATGATGCTGATCATCTTTATGAAATTTTGCCCTGTCAACCGAAGAAGGAATAACTTTCATTGCAGAAAACCACTGATTTAGTTTCATTTTGAGAGCAGTAGAAACCCATAGAATTCTGGTAGTGCAATTTTGATAAGAATACATATGCAGACATTCAGATCATTAGCATAAAAAAATTATCTCAGCGACTGTTAATAAGGAGGTCAAGCCAACTTAAAAGAAACAATTTGGGACCAATGGCACATGAAAACATAAACAGCCCTTTTACAAAGAAGTTTTCAAAGTAAATGACACAGATTATGTTTCTATCATGTGACCAGTAAATAGAGATTTTGAAATGTACAACATATACTGATATTATTTTTAGCCAAAATTATGCTCATATGTAGCGTAAGTAGCATAAAATAATATGTGGCCAACAAAACTAACAAATTGTTAACAAAGTGGAAGTCAACTTAGTTATCAAACTTTCAGTGCATCTGTAGGGATAAAAATCCATGGTTTGTATGTATCATGGCGACTGTTTGATGAAAGATGGTCTGAATTTTGAAGTTTAGCTGACATCTTAAGTATCTGGAGAATGATGTATGAGCTCCCTTTATCTCATAATTGTCTCTAAACTAGTGGCCTGTTACACTTTCCAGCAACTTACTCTTGGATTCAGGGATGTAGAGGGTGGGTACCTGGAGGAGCTGTCCTCTGTAAATAATTTAAAAAATAATAATAATAAAAAGTACTGTTTGTTTAGTTCTGAGAGTTATGCAAGTAATAGTGCACCCATTTCAACACATGGAAAAGGAGACATAAACATGCTAAACAAATAACTCACAGTTAAATCAGTCAGTGAGAAGTGTCTTATGTAAACAAGCAGGTTACTGGCAGCCAGAGGGAGACAAAAGTCTGTTCTGTTACTAATGGACATTCAGAATACAGATAGAAAAAGAGTTAACACAGAAAAGAAGAAACTACATAAAAAACAACTCAAAGTGTGTCTATTAGTAATCAATACTGTGAAATTATTCTTCATATGTCAGCTGCATGTTGTAAAAAATTACTTTTCTCACATTCTGAGAAGGAATTAAGTGGAAACGACTGTGAAATGAGATTTTTAGTATTCTTTTAGACCTTCACATCCTCTGAATTGAAGTTTGTAAAAATGTAAGCTATGGGAGATGAATCTTCTTGTCTCATCTATTGTAGAAGGGGTTCCTTCGTTGAAATGTAAGACTTGCTCTTTTTCTGCTGAGATAAATGATGACAGGATATGACTCGGTCCTTTCTCACCAGGGACTGATACCATCTGAATAATGCTGTCGGAACACTAATACCGTTAGAAAGATTTTGTGTATTTTTTTGTTGTTTGTTTGTTTGTTTTTTCTTTCTAGAAGTCTCATGTCTGAAAGCATGACTTTTGTTTTCATGGAAGAAATCATGTAATGCCAGTTTTCTTTCTTATCTAAAAATATTGCCAGTTTCATAAGTTTCATAAAGTCTATGAAGTTAGTGTTGAAATAATGTATTACTAGTCTCTACAAAGTCACATTAAGATACATTTCATTTACCAGGAGTTATAACCTAGATGAGATAGCTTTCTCAAAGACTGCCAGCTGGAAGAGGGAAACAGCTTTGCTAAGAACACACAAGTTGTCATTAGATTTTGGAACACCACAGCTGTTTCCGGGCTGCTTAAGCATCTCTTAACTACTTCTGATTGACTTTCCCGAGGTGATGGGGGCTGCAGACTGTCTCATGTTCAGAGCAGGTGATGGAGTCTGAGAGGCGTGGCTCCATCTTTGGTGACTACCTGTGCAGGCATAACAAGTTACTCTAGCAAAAATACTCAAGTAATAACTCACTACCCCCCACCCCGTTCCCCTGAAAAGACAAGTGAAGAAGAAATTCTGGCACCTGGACAGTGCCAACCACCTGAGCAATTCAGACTGCTCAGTTCCTTGGTATTGTGACCACATGCATCCTCTTAGAACAAACAACAAAATTACAATTATTATATGATTATTGTGATAACCACACATTTCTTATTCTGCTTACAATTGTTTTTACAACATACAAAGTACACAGTACTGTGATGTGTGCAGTGTTTAAGTATTATTACATATATTGTATTAACAGAGTGGATGAAAAAATAATTTGGAATAAGCATGCTTTTCATACATTTTTTCTATGCTCTATTGAGATTTTTTTTCTTCCTTTCAAGCTGTCAAAAACTGGATCATAGTTTTCACAGATATATTTGCTCTTTGAAATTACTCAACCAATAATTTCCGTGAATTATCCTTAGCTTGAAAGTTGTTTGGCTTGCAATTCTGATATTGAGAAGTTGTGCTGCTTCACCTGAAGAGGGCAGTCACATCAGCAGTTTCTGTTAGATTGAATAAACATCTCATTGTGAATTGGTTTTCTGTTTCAAATTTAATTCTAATTGATTATCTGGAAAAAATAGGTTTTTCTAATACTCCTTACAAAAAAGTACATTCTGGATATTTCCAAGAATACTTATTTGCTCACAGAAAGTTAAAAAAATAGAACAAAAATACAGTCAAATGCGGTTTTTTTTAATATGTGAACAAATATTCACTGATAATTTTAAATAATTTCCTTTATTCTGATGGTGATCGTTCTCTCTCCCCTAGTTTTGAATCTGAGAAGGGTTACTAGATTGGTTTAAAATATTTTTTTTGACCATATTAATTCTAGAAATGTTTTTTACTCAATCTATAGGGTTTAAGATTTTACTATACTAATGATAAAATATTGTGATAGATTGCAATTCGTCTCAGGTGACTGTACTAAGAGCAAAAAGGCTTCCTCCTAACAATTATTCATAGCTTGTGTAGATACAAATATTTCCCTTTTCAATATATGTTCTAATTCACTTTTTGTCTAAAGAATCACTGTCTTCAGCCTCGGTCCTCGATAAGCTGCCAAACACAGTACGGCATTAATTAAAATGTCGCAGGGATTCATTGACATGTATGGTGGTCAAGAGCAATTGCAATCTTTTTTTTCTTTTTTCTTTCTCTTTTGCATTTCTGTGTAATTCATGGATGATCTACTCCAGTATGTAAAGCAGCTTTTGCTGAACATCCAGCAATATGGTTCCCTTTATTTTTTGGGGCTGTTATCAAATTTTTCACACATCCAAGACTTTTACTCTGTCTCTTTTTCAGGTTCAAAATCCATTAGCAGGCTGCAGATGGTAAAAATAATGTATTTGTTTGCTTGCCATACAGTCTACTCTGTAAATAAATAATCTGATAAACCAGGGAAAACAAGGAACATAATAAGGTTCATTTCCCTTAATGTTGTTCCAGTGGGAATAGTGGAATTATTCTCCCTGTTAACCCAGGGTGAAAGTAAGCTGGTCTGCTAAATTACATGAGTGTAGGGAGAAATACTGTGTGTCATTCAACTTGTAGCTTTTACCACCCAGCAGTAGCAGTCAAGTAAATCAGTGATGTAAATTGATCATCATTTAACTTTCAATTAGACCTCATTCCCTTTATCTCCAAGGAAACCCCACAGTTATTGCGGGTTGTTGTTATTACTTCTACTACTACTACTGCTACTGCTAGTACTATTACTACTGCCACTACTACTACTACTACTACTACTACAAGTAATTTTTAAAAGCATTTATTCTATTCCTAAATATTTGCTTTTTTTTATTCCCTTATGACCTCAGCACCAAGAGAGTGTAGAGATCTTCAATTAGATTGCTGGTATCTTTTTGTTGCTATAATTTATAGCACAGAACTAAAGAAGGAGATAACAGAGGAGAGTTTTGCTATGCATATATAACTTAAATATCCAATAAATAAGCAGATATAACCTGAGTGTTGCAAGAACTTTTTTTTTTCTCTTGTCAGTCACTTATATATTTTACTTAGATATAATGTAATCCAGAGTTTTGAATACAGTATTTTCCCACTGAAAATAGTGTTTCTTTTGCAAACATTAGGATAGTCAACAATCTACTTTTCTATAACACTTCTACAAGGCACAAGAAATAATTCCAACAACTTTTCAGCTATGTAATTATCCAGATCTTGAGTTACTAAGTGCAAATGTCAAACAATGTCACAGAAATTGTGCTGCCCCATAATATGCATAACTTTAACATAGTGAGTACTTAATGGAACAACTGTCTTCTAAAGTCCACATGTGACATCACTTGCTCAAATCAATCTGTACCCACTTTCCTCTTGTCCTCACGCTGAATGTTTGATGGGAATGGCTATTATGGATGACCGCAGTATTTCTTAGACTAAAAATAATTTCTGTGGCACACTGAAGGGTAGCTCGTGCTTCGAAAAGAAAAAGTTCCTGTACTTTTCAAGAATAACAGAGCTCTGAGTTTCTAAACTTTTTACAGTTTTATACCTCTTTAGTGTAGCTGGCTTCAAAAAGGTTATTCTTGATAAGATGCTGTGTAACCCAGATTAGAGTAAATATCCTCAGAATTCCTCTAAGCACTCAGAGAAAATCTAGCATCTCTATATTATGCCCCTGAGATACCTTGAAACAATTTGGGTGACTGCAAAGTTAGTGTATTTTTCCTTTTTGTCATTTTGTACAGAATTTAGTTCTTCTGTTAAATTTATATCGTCCTGTCTATCAGGCACAAAGATAAGTTGTAAATGCTGAACTAGATAAAAATCCTGTCAAGTCTAGCAACGATAGGAGTTGAATTCTACCAAAAGCTAAGGGTTTTGGGCTTTGAGTTTTGCCTGACTTCTGATGTTTGTGTTCTTTAACTTCTCCCCACCTTACGGAAAAATAAGGACTGTGTAAAAGTACATGACCTGAATAAAAATAATGTGCAGTATATCTGCAGGGAAGCCTGGGGGATTTGAGGAATGTTCCAGAAGAACCAAGCAACAGGCACTTTTAATTCCTCTTGCACATCACTGGGAGGATACAGCCTAACATTTTCCATTCTGTCCTTCCATACTGCATGTTTAATCACCAGGTGACAACAGTGCATTCATGCTGACCTTTCACAGAGTGAAATGCTGCTGTGATATTCTGAATTACTCCACCACACTGCAACCGAACTCGCAGACCTAAATTCAGAAGCAACAACTCGAGAATGCTGCGAGAAATCTTTTCAGTTATATGTGTGTATAGTGGTTGATTTAGAATTTGTATCTAGATTGTTACCTTTCATAGCCATCAGTGAACTTGTCCTCCATGAGTCTGTTCAATCCTTTCTTCCTTTTTTTAACCCTTTTCAACAATTAGTCCCTAGAACATTGGCTTCACTCTGCTTCCATAGAGGTGAATTTCACAGTTCAGTTATCTTTTTTTTTTGTTACAAGTAATCACAATTTGCAGCCTCATATTAATTTTTTCATACCTTTCATACTTTTACAGACCTCTTTCCTAAGCCAAGAACCCTAGCTTATTTAATCTCTTTTCATATAGATTCTGTTTCTCTGATCATATTTATTGCTTTTTTACTCATTCTATCACATTTTTTTTAATTGGAAGAATCAAAACTTTACAGAATATTCAAGCCATAGGAGCAGTAGAAGTTTAAGCCATTGCATGATAATATTTTCTGTTTTCTTCTGTTATTCTTCTCCTAGTACCTCTGAAAATATTTTTTATGGTTTTTGACTCTGCACTGAATAGAGAGTATCTTTCCTGTGTTTTACTATTTAATGGACAACTCATCATTGTACACATGCAATTGCAATTTTTTTGCCCTATTTGCACTGATTTGCAATGATTTGCAAAAACTTTTGGTAGAAAGACGCAGTTTTAAATACTGAAAAACTGTATTATGACACAATAAACACAGTTTTCTCAAAATATTTATGAAGATATTAAATAGCATAAAATTCATCACTTAGCTTGGTAGTGATGGTAACATCCTTGCAGGAGGACAACTGCACATGTTAGCAAATGACCAAATCACGAAAATAATAGACCTAGACACTTCAAATATGTCAAGGACAAGAAAGTATTGAGGAAGTAGAATGTACAGGAAGAATAGATGAAATGAAATATGACTTGAAAGACAGTTCAAAGCAGATGTTTAAGTGCAGACTGGGCTCGAAATGGGGATGCAAGGAGCAAATGATAAATAAGGGAGGGAAGGGATAAACAGTTTACTTGAATTTATTACATAAATTCTTAGAGTAGGAAGGAAGTCCACGTGAACAACCTGTGTTACCTCCAGTGTCAGGTGCTCAATTTGCTTTATGTTACCCCTAATGTTTGTGTTGGGTGCTAGGATGCTAGTAACTATGAGAACGTGAGCAAAAAACCTAGAAACTCTTAAAAATCACCATGTAAATTCACAGGTACTCCCTGATCCTTATCTTCTAATGCAATTCTGAGCACTCCCTTCAAGAAAGAGTATGAAAACAAGAAAGAAATACTTGGAAAAGAGAACCAGTGCTAGTGGTTGGAGATAACAGGAGATAACAAGATACAGCTTGGCTGTGAGGAGGAAAGGGTCTCACTACTGATGGTCTTGCCCCTCAAGAGTCTGCTGCCAGTGATGCTCTGCAGTTTTGGAGACCTTTAGTTTGACAAAACACTGTTGGTCCAATGCCCTTCCTCCCATTTCCCTCTGCTCAGACTCTACCTCTTAGCTGTCCTGGTACTGCTCAGAATTTGTGTACTGCAACAAATATACTACAACAAATATAAAGAACAGCAATTTCTTAGAAAACCAACTGTCCTAGTTAGAGCAGCCGGGACCAGTTCATCACTGTGTGGGTGTAACCCAAACTGTGTGCTCTACACCCTCTATGTCATTTCCCAGGAACTGTTAACAATAGACCATTGTCTATTGTCTGCTGTCTGGCAGCAGACCAGCTACCCAGTGTAGGGTGCACATGTCCTTATATAATAAGGAAAAACACGCTCCTCGTGGGTGATGAAACAAAGAGATTTATTTCAAATTTGGCGCTGGTTTTATCCCTTAAAGCCATGTGACTTCTTTGATCAATAATGTTGTCTATGTCGGCACATGCTCCCTCAGGCCCTCTTGCCCTGGTACATCCTCTGTACCTTAAACATGCCCCCTACAGCCCAGAGCACACCTGACCCCTCAGGCTATAAGCTGGGTGTTAAAAAGCCTCTGAGATAGGAAGATGTTCCTATCCTCACACCAATGACTCAGGTGTGATAACTCCCCTCTGGGGAGTCATTAGCACCTCCACACACAGCCTGAGGGGTCATGTCTGCTGACGGGCCACCAAGGATTCCAAAAATATCTCACAACTCACAATCACCCGCTGTGGAACTCCCCGTCCTGGGGGAGGTACTGGGCATTCCCACTCGAATCTGAGTATATATAATCTTGGGGGTCTTGGGACTTCTGTTACCACCTGTCAGATCCAGAGGAGGACTAGAACCTTGACCAGACTGCAACCACCACTCTCGACCAGACTGCGATCACCACCCTCGACTAGACTGCAACCAGCACTCTCACCAACAGGTTTTCCTCACCTTTTACTTCGGACTCAGGGGGACCAGACAGGGCTCAGCACGGGGGCCAATGAACACCATTCTGTTTGTGCCCAAGGGTACCGGGTTATACATCTGGGTTTTGTGGGTTAAAACCAATTGTTTGTCCATATAATTGAATTACCGTATTATTTTTTATTAAATTGTAACTGACTTATAATCTCTTTTGAGTTGGGTTCATTTCTCCTGCCGGTTTAGCTTTAAACCAACACCAACAGACCAAGAATACTCCTGAATTTTGTCAAGCCTCAGAGAATCAACCATTGCAATAAAGAGACTCAGGAAAGCCTCTTTTAAAACTTGTGATGGATCAATAGTGTGCATCTAAACCTATAACATCAGATATTTTGATTCTTAGCTGTACTATCTCCTGCCTATGAGACATTTGTAGGGGATCACATTTATGCAATTTTATTTAAAAGTGACTTCTTCCCCAGAGGGAGGAAAGGCATATATTAGAGCAGAAGATAGTTTTAAGCTGCTTCCCATTTATGATATCCTCTTGCAGTTATTGTAAAATTTACCATAAAGCAAACAGAAACACATTACAAAGAATTTCTTTGACAGACAGGTTTTTAGAAGAAAAAAGTGTAAGAACCTGAACAAATAGAAAGTAATAACTCCATCTATTCATATTTTAGAAAAGCAGTGGTGTATTAATTTCCCTTTTTGCCAGAACTGTAGTGCCTGTATTTTATTGTCCATTAGGAGCTGCTTCTCTTCTTGAGCCTGCTTGTCACCTTCTTTATATTTCTGTATTTTAAAACAGAGTATGAGAAAAATAGGCCTAAGAGATTAGTGGAAGAAAATTCTTTTACTGAGAACCAAGTAGGCATGGATCTGAAAGAAGAATTTTATGCATAAAATGAACCTTATGAAAGTCTGAGATTTCACTATTGCAATAGTTAAATTTGTTGCAGAATTTCCTCATGTAAGTATATAACATAGCCTGATAAAAGTAAATTTTGAGGGACAACTTTAGTTCAAGGTGATACTGAACCTCATTTAAAAACTACTGAAGAATCAATAGAAAATGTGAGTTTTCTACCACTGAAATTCTGAGGTTTTTCTTTCCTGTGCATCTTCACAGGGCACAGCACAGGGAGGATCTGTGAGCAAGAAGAAAGTGGAGCCAACATCACAGTTAATACGGGGGGGAGAAGTCTCTGGGTTTGACCTTCAAGCTATTACAGGGGACTGAGTAAATCTTTGGTCTGTTTTGCTGTGCACAACCCACCTTATGTAGAAGTTTAGCAACTCAGTAGGAGTTTAGGAAACATTGTGCAACTTGCTGTAAAAATAAAACCATTTGAATCACTTATGCTGACCAGACCCATATCCAACCAGAATAGTCCCTTCCCATTAGGTGAAACTGAATTCACTTTTGTCACCAAAACTTACAGAGTTTTGGAGAAGTTACCATATCTTAAAAAAAACCCAGGTTTTCCTGCATTTCTCGATATGCTTTTTTGAGATATATATTGTGGCTGTGAAGCATCCTGTACTTTCAGAGATCGAGTAGATATTCCAACAGGATTACAGAGCTGTTTTCCTCACCATGTTGCTAAGTATGCACAAATACAAGCCCACAATTATTCCTGTAATCTGCATGTGGATATCTTTTAATTATTGCCCTTTAACACTTTGCTGAGAAAAGGGAAAAAAGGCAGATGAGAGCCACCATTCTGCCAGCATGTGGAAGGCATGATGATTATGAAAATCTGTCCTCCAGATATGTCTGGGAACTAATGATTTCAGAAACTGGCTTAATTTGTTCGTTCTGTAGCATTGCCATCTGAGCAGAGATGGAGAAGTTTACTGGCCAAGGCTGGATGTGTAATCACAATCACCACAATGATGTATCTCTGAGTTAGCTGTGGTCCTCTCTTGGGACAAATGTACTCTAATATTTTATATATTCTTTGTCAGTGTGATGCCTAAAGGAGTTGAGAAAAAAATCTCCAAAGTAATTTAATTGGAGATGAGATAAGAAAAGGATTTAATTTGGTTACAAGACGCGCACATGTGTATGTTACAGATATTACAATTTATAGTATTTTCTATTCAATCCCTGGTTTTGTCAATTCCCTGGCCCTTGCCCTGATCCATCCCCATCCCACCCCCTGGGAATTTGGGCTGGGGGCTTTTCGAGACCCTTTCTTCATCATCTTCATCTTTCTCAGAGTACAAAGGGTACACGGTCACCCAGTTTCTGACCATGTTCTGTGGTTTAGGCTAAGATACAAGCATTCTCCAAACAGAACAGGCCTGTCTTAGAGCGAGACTAAATGTGTTCTAATGGAATTCAGGGGTAGAATTGATATGGGGAGCACAGAATGGGGTTAGAGGGTTGGTAATCTACGTAGCTTCTGTGTTAAGGGTAAAGGAATGAAATGCTGCTGCTTCTAAATCTACTTCTGTTATATAACTACTTATAAAACTTATAAAACTTAGAAAAATCAAAAAACTAAAAGGACCTTAAGGCATCGGTGACATGAGGAAACACCAAATTGCAGCCTGCCATTGAAAAAAGAATATTTCTGCAAAGAAAAAGATGTGAAAATGTAAGCATTCAAGTGAAAATTCAATCCTTCACAGTACAGAGCTTACACAAAGTCTCTTAAATTGATGCCGAAAAACCTCAGAATGTTTAACTGCTCAGAGACTTTATATCTTTAGGCAGCAAGGTATTTTTTTATTCAACATTGGGAGCAAGCCAGCTGGCACCGGACAAACTTGCTCGACTTGAAAGTGCAAAAGCAAGCCATTTTATACACTTTAGATACATAGTTACATCATTTAACATACATATTAATAAGTAACCTAGTCTCTGGGCAGAGTCTTTCCAGGCATGCACAGTCTTCTACTGTGGGGGTCTTTTCCTCAAGCCTTCATCCCTCTGGTGGTCGCCACAGACATCTTCTCAATTTGACCTCTTCTGAGGTGACCTGAATCCTTCAAGCTTGCAAAATCCTGGCTTTGGGCCTTCTAGATCTTATTCAGAAGTCTAGTTTACCTAATTTATTAATGTGTGTGTACTATTCCTATTCTTTCTATAATAAGGTCTTTATTCCAGTGAGCAGAACAGAACATGATATTAACCAGTGCTCCTAATATGTTCCTCTAACAAAACAGGTAGAGCAAACAGAACAAGGTATACCAGCTGAATCATTGTTAACTCTTTTTTGTGCCTTTTTGCCATCAAAATGACCCTTTTCGTCATGGTGCCATCTACCTTTCTCAATAGCAAGACCTGGTAAGAAAAACAGAAGTATGTATACAAGTGGTTGAGCAATGTATTAGTCATGTGCACTTTGTTCTTTTTGGCAAACTGACCTTATTAAGAGAAGAAAATATGCTCTGACAAGATGAATTCTGCTAAAAAGTCTGAATTAGCAGTGTGTGAGGTTTCTCTGTTATGGCATTTTAGATGATGACTAGTCAGAGTCATCTTTTTCTGGTTTGTGATTTGATGATACTAAAGCACTGTCACTTGCTTTTTTTGTTATTCTTGTAATTTTCTAGTCAGACACTCTGTGTTGCATGTTTTAAGGAACAAGCCCAGTTTACAATAATGACAGGTAATTGACACAGTAGAAATATAATAGTATCCTGACCCTTCAAATACTTGTCTGCTAATACAGAAGTATTGTGTAGATTGCACAATACTTAAAAACTGCACAATACTTAAAAACTGGCATCCAGTTTTTAAAGACAGTGCTGATTACTGTTGTAAGTCAAGAAATGCAAAGCACAGTTTTATTGCTGCAATGAAGAGAAAGCCTGTAATGACCATCGGTGGAAGGGTGACTGAGCTTGGGTGGCTGGCACTGGGAGAAGATGTGGTCTGGTTTTGATCAGACAGGTGGAAGCAAGACGGTTGTCTGACCACCTCGCAGTGGCAGCTGCAGGGCTGTGTGGTTAGAACTTGTTGTTTATCAGCTGCTGCTCTGCCATTTACTTCAGGAAGATTGATGTGGGTGTGTGAGATCTGTGAAGAATCAGGGGCCTGCACACATCAGATCATACACGTGATATTTCTTGAGTCCCTGTGGGTGAACTCCCTTCTTCCCCTCAAACCTGAAAAGCAGGGCCCTCGGGAAGTCCTCAGGAGGAGATGAGCATAGCTTGCTGTTTTACAGACATGTTTCTAGAATACAGATAAAGAATTTGAATTTGCTTTAAATATATCAAATTTAAATTTATCAAGAAAAAATTGTGCGTCCAGGCCATTCTCAAGAGAAATGTTGGT
Organism: Manacus candei; assembly: GCF_025592945.1. Lineage (NCBI taxonomy): Eukaryota > Metazoa > Chordata > Aves > Passeriformes > Pipridae > Manacus > Manacus candei. The sequence continues at coordinate 2,457,583 of NW_026138064.1, read as the reverse complement.
ACAAGCTAACATTAACTTACTTTTGTTAAAATATACAGGTGTGACATTGTCTTGCAGCAGGGATTTTGAGGCATGCAACATAAAAAAACATTTCTCTGTTCTTTTTTGCATTCAGTATCCTCTCTTTCCTATTCTTTTTTTTTCTTTAAACTGTGGACCAATGAAAAATAATTTTTAGTCAATCTTCCATGCCAAGAAACTCTTCATCTTAATCACCTATGATTGTTCCCTTGTAGAAAGTTATTCATCACTGTTTAGTTTCTGAGCATTAGGATCTTTACTGGTCCTGTAAATGGAGATGTTCTGCCAATTGTTTAATGCTTTTGTTTGATTTTCCTAAAACCTTGGAATTTGGATGCCTTTTTTAAGGTTTTATTTGAGTTCTGATAAGGTTTCCTGATCAGCAGCACTCTGAGATGGACTGCTAGAAAATTATGTGTCCCACAGATGTCTTCCTTTGAGAAGGGTTTTCCTTGTGGAAGGTGTTGTTGCCACTGGGTTCAGTGACCTGATAAAGCAACAGACTATGGTCTGGTGTCCTCAGCTCCTGCCAGTTCTGTGACAAGGGAACTAATGTTTTTTAACTCTTTTGGCTCATATATCTCCATAGTTGCCTAGTCTCTCTCTGCTCTTGGTAGCAGTGAAGCAAATTAACCACTGTACTTTCAGGAATAAGAAACTAAGCATAAGGAAGCACTAGACCCTGTAACATATTCAAGGACACAGCTTTGTTTATCCCATCTGAACTTCTTCTGGCATTTTGGAATAGAATATCACAGAGACTAAACCTTTTGGAATATCCATAAGAAGTTCATCTATGATTGATATAGCTGGTGAGTAAGTAGTGTAATTAATCACTACACAATACTATGGCTGAAACAGTGTCTTTGAGAAAAAAAAAATAAATGGAAACCTCAAGCTAAAATAACTCTTCTGGACGTCTCTTTTAGGGCTCATTTCCCCAGGTGTACAGAAATAGTTCTGTGAATACAGCAATAGTCCTCTTTGTTGATCTCTAACTTTTATAAAACATACCTCCACACTTACTAGTGAAGTAAGAATCATTAAAAAGTCATCATATACGAACATCCATTGTGTCATGATAGCAGGGAGGTTATTTTCCAGGGAGGGAAAGTATTGAAGTACTCCTCTGTGAAAAGGGTTGAAAAATGCTGATGTATGAAAGGGTCATTATTAAAAAAGGTGATAAATATTTAATGGGATGGGTACTTTTTCTCCCTTGCTTTCCATCACTTTTGGAAGTTTATGGGTAAGTTTTGCTGAGTGCTGTATGAAACATATTGGAGTAGGATCTGTCCGGTGGGAGAGTAGGCACAGCAGACTACTAAAAAAGGAAAAACAACTGTGGACATAGTTTTCCCTGAGTCTGTGAAATCAGTTTTGCTGCTGATAATGAGAATAAGAAAGCATCAATGCTGGTGGGTTAAATGCTTTGGGCACAGTAGTGGGCTCCAGTGACAACAGTAACAGCACTCTGAAATTCTTCATCTCCTCCTTCTCCCAAATTCGCCATCTCCAGTCTCTGTTCCAAAAGTGACTTCCTGCATTCAACAAGCCTTTTCTACCCAACCACAATGCCTTGTGCCTGGAGCCAGGGCCATAGAGATTTGATACCTTACTGAGACACTCTGAAAAAACGCTGAAGTCATAAAAGAGATGAAAAAAATTGAAAACCAGTAACTATCATAGCATCCTGACCAATACTACTATGAACCTTTCATGCTGCACAGTGTCCTGGCAAGTGGGAAGGCACCAGCATATATAACCATGTGACATGTACACACTAATCTGTGCAAGCAGCATACTAATTTGAAAAATATAATCTTAAAATAATTTATTATCTGAATAACTTTGGACAGATAGCCCTGAATTTGTCTGATTTCCATCCTCTTTCTATGTTTCCAAAGCCTGTCTTGTATTAGTTCCCTTTCTCTAAGTTTAAGTTAATTGAATGATCAATTTGTAAAATTATATATTTTTTATTTTTTTTCTTTGCACCTTTTTCTTCCTAGACAATCCAAATGGATGTGAAGACAGGCTTTTTGGAGTAATAGGCTGTAACATTGAAAATGTAGCACTTTCTGCTCATATTGAATTCAATGGCAATATTCCTACTTGCATTAATGAACCAAGAACTGGTCTTCTAGTATAACACTATTTGACAGGAATGTATGCTGGTTCCCATGAGAAATCAAATATGATAGGTATGTTCATGCAAGAATGTGTACACAAAACCACATTCACATACAATTCCTGTAAAAATTCTGTTTCTATTGCTCAGCACTGTGGACTGACTAGGGCAAGCATTCAGTTTCAGCTCAGGCAAATAAAAAAAGAAAACCCATGTTTTAAAGGGCAGAGTTCCCTGTATCACTTACAGGGATGTTTCAGTTTCTAAGATACTTCAGAAATAACTCAGTTTCACTGGTTTTCGAGATTTTTTTACTTTATTTTTTTATTTATTTTATTTCTATTTGGTACTGTGGCACTGAACAAAGCCTCTAAGATCCTCTACAAATGGAACAGCAAGGATCTCTTCCATGTTGAAGTCACTGGGGCCACTTCTATCATCTGTAGTGGGAGTTTGATTGATGGCTGTAATTGCTTATCACCATGGTACCTGAGGATAAACTCACTGTCTTATCAATTTAGTAAGCTTGCATCAGCAATATTCTAATCCATATGTAGCAAGTACAGAAAATGCAAGGATGCATAACAATACTGAACACACCACAGATGGAAAGGAGCAACTGAACCTTGTTAGAACTTTTTTTCCCTGCAGAATATTACAGGGAAGTGAGATACCACCCTTGTTTTACTGTGATGACAGTGATGACACTCCTTTCTAGAGTTCCTGTGTGACTTGTACTACTCAGGTCTCTTAACAGTGTTCATTTTCACTCTAACCAAGGAAGGTGTGGGGAGATACCATAAACATCAGGGGAAAATATGTGTAATTTGAAGCAATAAAAAAGGCAATGAATTTATAGTGATGACAAAGGGGAAAACCAGGAAGGACTCAGAAGCTCGAGCCTGTGGTACAAGAGCTGGAGGAGGTATCCCAACTTTAGGGCTTTTTCGTGCAGAGCTGGCAAAACACAGCTTCAGCATCTCTGCCTGTGCCTGCTTCATTACTGTAGCTTGTACAATAGCTAGTTCATTACTGTAGTTTACAAGAGTGAAGCTGCTCAGTGACCAGACATTTCATTAAAATGCCACAAACCATCTGTCAATTAACTTGTTTTGATTTGCACAATGCTGTTCTGAACACTGAGTGAATAAAAAGCCTGTCTGGTATTGTGTGCCGCGGGGTGTAAGGCAGCCCAGACACAAAGTGTGGGACCTGTGGTGGAAAAGTAGGTACTTAAATGGGGATGAAAAGGGCTTTCTAAAGAAGAAATTAAGAAATGAGAAGTGGGGAATGAAACAAAAGGTGCTCTGGAGCAACAGGAGATACAGCAACTGTATATGAAAATCAGATGAGATGTTAGGAATGGCAGAAGATACTAACCAACATGACAGGAGCTTTCCTGTGTAAACCTAAGATGATAATGTTTTAGTCTTAAAAGAATAATAATCTTGGAGTAGCTACAGTGTTAAGAAGACTACAGAAGGCCAAGGACCTAAAATGTAGAAAACTCAGCTTCAGAGGAGGATTTTTAGGATTTAAGGAGAGCAGCAATTAATTAATTAATTAATTAAAAATAATTTGTTTTCCATTTCATTGAGAAACCAAAGGCTAATCAAATTAGTAGCCGAATAAGAACACAGTTATATCAGAGCTGGTTTTCTAATTTTAAACAAGGAATTACGCAGAACAATTATGAATTTTTCTCTATTTCATGTGAGGAAATGTATACAGCAATGGTAAGACTCTGTTCTATTTGGAATGATAGTCAAAATACAATACATGATTTTGATATAAATGTACCAGTGTATCCATGTTTTCTGACTTTAATGCAAAAAAAATCTTATTCAACGTATCTAGCTTTCTAGGTTTTACATTTGCGCTTCAGACTGAATCCCCACTTTTTTCTGAAAGTCTGTAGAGATCCAAAGGGGAATAAAAGAAAAACGCTACAGAAAGCAAAGGCGCAAAAAAAATGGGCGTTACCATCATTTGACAAAGGGAGACAGTACAGAGGTTTCCAGGCTAAAGAATTCATCTGGGTATATTTCAGTCTGTTATTTCTTGGGGAATTATTCCAATGCAGACGGTACAATAAAACACTTCCCTTTGTTCTTCAACTTATTCCTACAATGTTCTGCCATCTCCTTGTTGTTTTGAACATGCCTGGTAGAAAAAAGTCTATATTTTTTGCCTCACTTAGTGTTCAGATTGAGATACCAGTTGAGACTTTTGAAGATGGAGGTTTGGGCTGATTTTGATGTCTCACAGCAGGACTTCTGTACAACTTTTATTATGTTGCTTATTTAACAGAAAATTAGTACCATATGGATTTCCTTATAATGCTGTTTGAGGGATGTGAATGTTGATGCATACATTTACTCGATACTAATGATCTGTGTGTGTAAAGTCCCCATCACCACCTGCAACAGACTGCTATAATGGTGTAAGACAGAAAAAAAATTGCAAATTTTAGACGATAAAGGTGATATCAGGAGAAATGGAAATGGCAAAGAGAAGAGAAAGGTCATTAACCAGCTCAGAGACTTATGGCAAAATACACAGATCCCAGTTTGAGTCAGAGTGGGAGCTCCAACAGCATGAGATTAAAGAGAAAATTGGTGGAGTGATAAGAAGGAAAAAAAATAAGTACCTCTCAGCATTCAGAAACAATACCTTACACCCACAAATAAACTGTAAAGTTAATTATTTCACAGCATTCTCTAAGACCAACAAATTCTTCTCCGTTACATATCAAGGAAGGATGTTTCCTTGTTACTGATTAAAGGCTGAAATACACAGTTGACATGGAGATTATCAATTTGGTCCAGCCCATAAATTTCTGTGTCAACACATGGAGGTAAAAAAAAACCCCACAAACCAAAAATGTGTTAGAAAAACACTGGCGCCAGCTGGTTCTGGATACTCTGATTTGAGGAGGAACAGGTATTTGACTAATAATTATTCCTATTCTTGAAAAAAAGCCTTGGGCAATGCAGCATTATATGTCTATTCTAGAATTAAGCACAGAGTATTTAGTTAGTTCTGGGTATGGCACAAAACTTCTGCGAAACTGTCAGTTATGGTAAAACCAGCGACTGTTTGAGCATTTGAGTGGAAGAAGCCACTAGATGTCAGGAGAGCACTGCGGGCACTGTCCAGGGCCACGCGGGGCTTTGCTTTCTCCTGGGCACCAAAAAAGCACGTTCAAACACGCGGGGTTTGATTTTTCCCTGTGGGAGGGGTGGGGTGGAGGAAGCAGGTTCACTGCTTTTGCGAGAGAACTTTCAACCACTCCATTTTTCCCCGGTGCGGATTTGTCGATTTCAGCGACATTGCACTAGGGATAAATTTTACCCACTGTCTCTGTACTTTTGCAGCACACTTATTAAGCCTTTAAACACTATCTGCACCTTAAATGTATGAACAATTGCCATATTCAGGCCACACACCATCATTTCTTCCTTCACTTAAAGGCTCTTTTTATCTTTTGGAGAACCAGCTTGATTTAAAACAACAGGAAAAAAAAGTGAAATTAAATCTCTATGTCCAGCAGTGAATGAATGACAAATCTGTTGTGACTCAGAGTATGTTTTAAGAAACTATTTTTAAACATCCTGCAGAAAACCTACATATTCCAGAAAAGGTATAAAGATACTGATCTCCATTATTTATTTCATATGCTATCGATAAAGTTATGATTATACAGGTATAATAGATTTTCTAGCTTCTGATTTACTTATACAAGTCCATATCATCTGCAACAATTTTTAAACTTACTTCTGTTTTTAATGTGATGTGAAACACACAAGGTTTTTTTGTCCTTTGCTCAAGTTTTTATTTTCTTTCTTAATCCAAGTTGAAATCTTTGAAATTGTTAAATCATTAATTTCATGCTTCCAACAAAAACAAGAATTTGAAATCCAGGCACCTCTAACTTACCTAGAGAGAAAGTTCAGATTTTAATGGCCTATGTAACAATTCTGTTTTGCCTGGCACAGGAAATTCTGAAACTGGGCCATTTTTACATTATTTCAATGATAATACGGATGCTTGATATACCTCTGGGAGTTATGGGAGGTATCTTTCCTTTCAAATATATTTTAAACAAAATTGCCAAATCTTGTAACAGAAAGAGAATTTGGACCTTATGTCTAACATGCCAAACAACACAACCCCAGAAACCTGGAGAGGAGTTTTGCTGCTCTGCAATCCAGGCCCTGAAAGTGTCTTCTAAATTATTTTTTTTTAAGACACTCTGTTTACACTTTTTTATTGAACAAACAATTTTTTAATTATTATTTTATTTAGCATCTTACAATTTAGAATTCATTATTACTACAAATAATATGATGAATCTTACAAAAAGTCTTGCAGATCTGAGTCAGATTTGGCCCAGTTGGGTTCTTTGAAGGGCCAGAAGGTCTATATGGCAACCTGATTTGTATCACAAATGTGTGATCTATGTCACAACGTTCCAAAGCACAGTAAGTGCAAGTGAGTGCAGTTTCTTTACAGCTTTTTAGAAATTTGACCCCAGTGTAGAAAATTTTATTATTCATATGAATTCTTGCATGGAATTTTGTGAAGGAAAGAATTTGAGGTTAAATTTCGTCAAATAAAACATCTCCTCCCAAAACAAACTAAATCAAAATAAGTCTTAAAAAAACCTTGTGATGACAACTCATTAGGTGCTCTTGAATTATATAAGACAGCTGTACAAATATAATCTACAGTTTTTCAATCCCACCAGTCCATACTACTCCTAAGCAGCAGTTAAGTGAGGTTTAACCATCTGTTCCTGCAAGACAGGTAATGTTCATCTGCCATGGAAACCATCTGAAATAACCCAGTTATAAAAAGCAGGTGGCAAGAATTATGGTAGACTCATCCTTCTGACTCCCAAGTACTTTTTTATCCAAAAAGGCAGGTACCTATTCCCTTAGAGGTACCTACAGAGGCAGAAGCCTGTGAGACAAGTACTTTATTGCCAGCAATGAAGCTACTCCCTGCAAAGAAGTTGGGTCAGACGAACAACTTCTAAAGTTTGTCTTAATCCCCCTTGATGTCAGCACACAGCAGAGTTGCCAAGAAACACGGTATTAAAAGATGGAAACCTTTTTTTTTTTTTTGCACTGAAGTAGTTTTAAAATCATCTTAAAAGCCACAGTTGGCGTGATGCCTCGTAACTTTTACATTAGTTGTTGACAGATATTGATGCTCCTCAGCAGGGCTACAGAGCATTTGGACTTGTCCCTCTCATTTAATCCCACTGTTCTGGGAATAGTCAGGGAAAAGTATGAAGAGCAGAGGCCCTAGTTAAACTGACGATTGAAAATAGGGGTATGAAAAGAAAATAAAAGAATCCTCATGTTGCACCCGTGCACAAATAGCATGAGATCTACAAGGGCTTTTGACTGCATCAGCTGATGTTTTACTTTGTGTTATATTTTTTATAAAAGTCCACTTGTTTGTTTGAAATACCTCCCTTCTGACTACAATCTTTTCCTCCTTCATTTGCACAGCAGAGAGTGACATAAGTAATGACTGGTGTTCTTAATTTCCTTTGGGTTTTTTTGTGTTTGGCCTTGTGATTGGGACTTGGTCAGCTTATCTTGATGAGTTACTATTGAAAATTAACTCTGTAACTGCCAAGTGCATGTATCAAATGCTACCGTGCTGTGTATCAACGCATAGCAGTATGTTAATTCCAGAACTTCTCTTCTTGAAGATGCACCTCCACAGAAAAATAAGTACCTCCCTCTGCCCCTCCCCAAGAAAAATTTAAATCTCGAACAAAATGTAGTCTTTCCATTAGGAAAGAAAAAAAGAGCTATATTTGTTATGTTTTTGAAATATAGTAACAATCTCAAAAAGACAGTTTTCTTTTTTTTTAAACATTCCATACTACATTTAAATTGAAATAAAATAAAATAACAACAATGAAAGACTATTCTGCAAGCTATCATCCAGTCACCATGAGTCAAATACAGCGAAAGACTCTTCTGTTGAAATGCCGGTATTGTAACAGAGATGACTGTGTCCTGCAAAAGGAAGAACTAATTTCACAGTAGCATCACAGCTGTTTTAAATAGAGTATCTCATATCCTTAACATGCAAAAGAAAGAAATAAAGAAAATTAAGGGACACAATTTATGCTTTTGAATGTTTTTTTATGCACAGGGGCACTTGCTCTTCATTCATCTCACATCATTGCAGCAACTAAACTCAACAGACATACTAGTGTTGCCCTCAAAAACATCATGCAACTACCTCAAGAGTTTTCTCCTCACAACTTTCCACATGTTTTTTATCCACCTTACAAGCTACCCAAGGCTATTAATCTCCAGGAAAGCTGAGGCTGGTCAGCAGGTGAAAAAATGAGATAATGCAGCTAACTACCAAAAAGTGACTTTGCTAAACTTTTCTCTTTTGAAAGAAATGAGAGCAGGAGAACTCTTGTTGCTTTCCGTGTTGGATTTCTTATATCAGCCAATCAGGATGAAACAGATGCCTTCAGCAATGTTGTCACTGCTGGTTACCCAGTTGAGTTCAGCAGCACCACAAAACTATGAACATCCCGTCTTCATTGGTATAATCTTTATTTATGAAGTGGGTGTAGAGGCAGACCTCTTCTTCCACCATACCTCTTAAGCCAGGGCTAAGAAACTTGAGAAGGAAAGCATCATCTCTTCAAAAGGCAAACATATGGTCAGTTATTCTTAGAAGTGTCCTCAGAAAGTCTGCTTCCTAGAGAGTAGGCTTAAAAACTGAAGTCCTGGGTTTCAACACCACTTATAGTGCCAAGAAATGACATTTGACTTCTGCATGGTGTCTGTCCTACTCCTTCTATTGAAATAGGGAATACACAAGCACAGTAATAAATGTAGCTTCTGTAGGCATAAAATAGTACTATTATTGTATAATTGATCCTTATTATATAAAAGACTGGAAGAAGGTTCTTCTTTTCAGAAAATCATGACTGCCAGTGAGTGACACTAGTTTTGTGTTAAACCTCAGTTACTTGTGATGTTACTGGCTGTCTACTGGCATGCTGAGCCAGGGAATGCTTGGTCGATTAAGCAGACAAAATCATGCTTCTCCCAGCAGCTATGGCAAATTGGACTTACAAGGAAAAAGTACAGGATTTCACACAGGACACTGAGGGAGAAAATACTAAGAAGTTCATCAGGCCCCCACATAAGTACCAAGTTAATGTGTGGTGAGGAAAGGCAGCTTGGCTTAAGTGTAGCTTGATCCATAACATTTGCAAGAAGAAATCGTAGTAAGCAGTAGTGTTGTGTCCGTACGGGTAAGGGTCTTCCTCACTGGGAACTCCCACTGTAGTGCCTTCTCTGAGCCATCACTAAACAGCATCCCTCTTCTTTTAAGCCCTTTTCCACCATATCCCACACATAAAGTTTTCCTACTCAACACTGAATAATCATGGCAAACCACTTAGTCTAAACCAATCAGAAAGTTTGATTCTCTCTGCCCAAAATTAGATTCACCCCTTTCAGTCCAGGCACAGCTCTGTATATTTTTGTTTTCGTTTGTCCCAGCTCTGCTTTTCAGGAGCATATTTATAAAGAATAGCTACTCCATGTGACATTTTTAAAAGGCATTATGCCATCTTCCCCTGACAACAGAACTTAAGATTTAAGAAGAGATTAGAAGTATTCATGTTTAAAAGTACAAAACCATTTTCATGGGATTTATCATGAAATGGTCATTGGAATCTGGAAAACTGGTTATGATTTGGGTCCACCAGCATTCATAAATAGTGGTTCAGGTACTTTTAAAATCACACCATATTTCTGTGTGCTTTTTCATATGCCACCTCCTAAAAAACCCTAAAGCCACTATAAAAGTTAGTAGAAAAGTTAGTATTTTTAAACATGTTTGTAGTTCTGATAATTTTCATAAGGTGGATTTCCTTCTGAAATAACACTATCCCTTATTAATGCAAAACACTGTCTTATGTGGCTGAGTGTCTCTTACACACACAAAAAAGGAAAGAATGGAGATATTTACCAACAGAAGAATGCAAAACCATATCAGGGATTGCTCAGTTTTGCCTTTTTCTCTTCTTTAAAATCTGAAGTAAAATATGAAAACTATCAGTCTGATCTTAACTATTGGTACAATTGCTATTAAAAACAAGAGAAGTATACGTGCTTAGATTAGTAAAATTTAATAATACAAATGGCAAATAGAATTTATTTTCCTTCATCTATTATATAACAAATAAAAGTAGGGATGCAAATATATCTGCTGACTCTGGCATTTTCTGCCTGTGCTCTTAGACATAACAATTCTTATCTGACCATTTCTGTTTTCTATCACAAAATGTTTACAATTCTGCTGAAGTGGATCTAACAAGAAAAATGCAATTTTTAAGAGCAAATACATGAGCTGACATGACGCAGGAGGTAAATGTTCTGTAAGAAATGTCCGTGCAGCAGAAGGTGGACAAATAGTGCAGAGTCCAGAATGAATGCATGTCTCTTCAAAAGACTATAAGCTCTTTTTTGACACACAGAAAACTCAGTAAGGAGGAAAAAGTCTAAAATTGAATTTTAGTGTTACAAATGAAATTAAGATTAAACAGACTGTCACATCAAGATGATGTTAACTATGTGAATATTTGGTATTTATTAAGTCACTGTCTGGAATTCAGACTGTGATAAAAATATAAGACTCTCTTGTTGCTCACGTAAGATATAAATCGTGCATTTAAAAGGGCATATATATGGACTATTCACTCCTTACACATAAGAATTTTTGGGAATAAAACTTAAGTCCTCTTCTGCTTTTTTCCAGTATTTTTCTCTAATTACATCTTGCATATGCTGTAGTTCCAGGCTACCAAATAACAACAACGACCAAACCAAATCAAACCAAACCTAATCCCCCCAAAACCCACTAAACAAAAAAATTCCAAAACAAAAAACCCCAACCCCCCAAAAATCCCAAAAAATAAAACAGAAAAACCCCCAAACCACCGTGATTTTCCAGATAAGCAGTATCCCATTTCAGTATCCCATTACATCATTGCTGCAGATGCATACATTCTCTAACATATTGTTGGCTGTTTCAGGTTAACTACTAAAATCATTTGCCTGAGAAGAAAGATTTAATTGTCTTACAACTACCTCTGTGAAGTACAATAGGTTTTACAAGTACTCACTGATTATACTATTGGTAGAATAAGGGACTCTTATTCTAGCATTTCTTATTCATTGTGTCATTGCATTCTCTTTGAAAGGGACCAAATGGGTCCCAGCAGGTGAAAGCAAAGAAACCTGAAAGGCTCCCTTTGATGAATGAAAATACCACAACCACCCTCTCCCCATTTTTGGAGATTAAAAAACCTTATTAAATCATGCCCTGTTAGAAATTGATTGAGAGGGAGCTAAACCGAAACCAACAATAGCAGCATGGATCAGAGAACAGTACTTTCATCAATGGGCACTGAACACAAGTAAGCGTTCCTGTCCCTTTGCTGTGCAGGTTTTGTTGGGGCTTTATGTAGTTTTGGTTCTGTTTGTTCATTTGTTTTGTTTGTTTGTTGTTGTTTTTAAAATCAAAACCCAAAAAAACTATTTACTTTTGTATAAACCATTATAAAAGAATTGCAGCTAACTATTATCTGTCTCTGTAGTATGAGTGATTCCTCTCTCAGACTGACTCAAGAAATACCACAAACAATGTTAAAGTTAAGAATCTTGTTTTGTTTTTTTTTTTTTTTTAATTTTGATTTTTTTAACCATTCTGATCAATTATTGGAACTGTCACTGACTTCAGGATGCCCTTAATTATTAGAAGGCTGGTTTTAAACAAATTGTGTGAATTGAAGAAATGAAACAATTTTGTAATCTTTTCTTCCAGAAAGCAATGAATGAAATCACTGTTTTTTAAATAATATTTTATTTTATGCTACTTTAATTAGTTACCTGGCATGTCATGAATTTATGAAACCCACTACAAAAATACCCCTTGTGGTGTCATCTCAGTCTTAAGTCTGCTTCTGTGTGAGAAGACCTCTTTGATAGGACTGTATGTTAATTAACTGTCAGTGATTAATTTATTGTTAAAGTATAGTGCATTTCAGACCATGCTAGAAAATTATGAAACATGAATAAATACACAATCCTACAGGTATGTTTCTTCTAATAACAGAGAATCTCAGGCCAGGCTCTGAATGATTTATTTGCTTTGAATATTTTGCTTGGGATTTAATTTCCTTTTTTGCTGTTAATTGTCTTCAGGCATTAATTGTCATAGGCAGAAGATGCCTGAATCAAATACATTGTTTAAAGGAAAAAACACAGAATAATTGTGAAAACAGTCAATTCAAACAATATCAATGTTCTGTGCAACTGGTGATTCCTAAATGCAGTAAATCATGCCAAAATTTTGTTTTTAAATTAATTTTGGCTGAAGAATTGGAATATCATCGAGATCATAGAAATCTAAATACTAATATTACTATTCATCACTATCAAAGAAATGCATTTTTTTCTGTTGATTATTAATAGAATTATTCAAGAGAGTGGCAGTGTTCTGTATGAAAAGCCTCTTTTGCTAACCAAATGTATATTTCTGGAACAGCTGAAATCATTACAGAATTTTAGAACAAACAGTCAGAGTTAAAAATTGTTTTGATAGTTGTAAAATATAGAGGAGTAAAAAAAGTGTGTTTATACTATGAATATAGGAAATAAAACAGGTTAAATTGGTGAAAATTTTGTATATTTCACTAGTGCTATGAAAACATCTAAAGAAAATCCTGGGGGGAAAAACGGTAAAATAGCACAGAATAATGGAACATTATGCTTTTGAAAAGGATATAAAGAAATAAATTAATTATATTATAACAATATTTTTATATCCATATTAATCTTGTTCATTTATACTATCCTTATCCTAATAGCTGCTTTGCTGTTATTTAATATTTTCCATTTGTTTGCCTTTCCATGTCAGGTTTGCCAGGATTATCTTGTGTTTTCATACTGTACCTCACACGAATCTAAAACATTCATAAATACTTATTCAAATGCTCCCCCATAAAGCTAAATGTACTGTGTCTAAAAATTACAAAGGTTCATTTTTATCTAAATTGAAAGCAAAGTATCAATTTTTACAGACATCTGTTTTGTTGCTTGTTGGGGATCTTATAGGCATTTTTTAATGTCAAATTTGATAATAGTAAAATCCATATAAAATGCAGAGATGAGATTTAAAACAGTAAGTTCCAAGTCATAATGTGAAAATTACAGATGAGCTTCAGAGTACAATATCTTGAACAGGTTTTAAAAAAACAGTTTGCCATTTACAGGCTTTTAAGTTTTATATGCTGCTGAGCATGAATAGTTAACTGGTTGAAATCTATGGCTAATTGTATTTTCATTAGATTTGACTTTTGAAGCTCGACTGTTACATGCAATTTTAATACTACTGATTACCCATTTATAGGCAGCTCTGTGCTGTCAGAAAGAATATCTAAAAAACATTCTTTTGATTGTAAGGGAATTCTGGTAATTCAACAATCACCAACTGCTTTGCAAAATCTGTCTTTCTTGAAGAGTTCTGTGAAAAGATAATCGGATCACTCAGGCTGTTACAAGATTTTTCCATCTTATATTCTCCACTCTCTGGATATAGAACTCTAGTAACTCTTCAAACTGCTTCAGAAAACAATACATAGACACAGGAATATGATTGTAAATTATTTGATGATGAGCTACATTTTGTTTTTCCATCTATCTTACACCAGATGTTGGCAATGATTATAAATTTTAACATCAGAGGAACTTTCAGTTATCTGTTCATTTTTGCTCTTATGTTACATTTCAACACTGCCTCTTAAAAACAACAAATTTAAAATAGTCTAGCTCCAAGGAAGAGGCTGCAGCTGAAAGTTTCCAAGCTGAATAATTTGTTGGGTTTTTCACCTTACATTTTAAACAATTTGCTGTACCTTTAAGGTAACAATAGTATGATAGAAGCAATACTTTAATGTCAAGCATTACCTTTAACATTTCGATAGTTTCAAATAGTATTTAAGGTTTAGTGCTTTCAGATTTCCTGGAGCTGAATGGCCTATAGTCTGCTGTCTACTTACACAAACCCATGAACTGCCATGTCCTGTTACATTACTATAACATTAGAAGAATTTATCAGTTAGGTTATGATGCTGCTTCAGCCAACATGAAAGGAGAGAAAATACTCATGAGTTCAGGTATTAAAGTTGCTTAAATATATATTTGAAGTTACTGTTAAATGGAGGCTCTTAAAAATAGGGAGTTTGTTTATGGATCTTGAATATATTCATTAAGTTGTTTGAATGGCATTCACAGAATTCGTATAAATTTTTAAAGCCAGCTTCCATTACCTTATTACACATTTTCTAGTTACTAAGACTTGTTTTACAGGATAATTCCCATTCTCATGTCTATTGACAGAATGACATAGATGCAGACCTACATACGTATGTGCACAAATACATACGCATTGTTTATTGATCAAAGTTTAATCAAACAGCTTTCACCAAGATGATCTAGTGAAGGAATGAGCTTGTAGAGGAATTCTCACCATGTTCTTTTAGGCAGTAAGAGTTTTTTTTAAGCATTCTGTATAGTCCATGGAGGAAAATAAATCTCTTCAGAAAGCATTCAGAGCAGGGACTTCATGATGTGCTCTCAGACCAAACATCTCATGGTGCTGGTTACTCAAGTGCTGGTAGCTGAGCTTCTTTCGTTCCCTTCCCTGTCCACCTTCCAGGAAGAAGAACATTCGCCTTCCTAAAGAACACTCCAAAACTCTGCCAGCCTCCCAAAAGTGTTTTGGATGCCAGCCCCTCCAGAGAGGAGACACTCACCCAGCAGCTGCTATCTTAGTAGTCAGAAGGTGTTTTTCTTTGAAATCAGCTCATATGTTCAATCTAAAACACAATATGGATTCATACCATATCCTTCCATAGCTCTGGGTCAGTTGTCAGGTTTATCAGACATTTTTCCGGGCACGACTGTCCTCTCAGGACAAGGTATTACCAATGCCTATGTTCCTACACAACACACTAGAATTCAATAAGTATAAGCCAAAGTTAAAAAAAATCGGCTTATTGTATCCAGGTTCAGAGGCACGCTTTTTTAGTGTTCCCTAGAGAACTGAATGCTACACTTAAGCTAAAGTGAAAGATATGAAATGTTATCAACATCAACTATAACTTTCATGAGCTAAAAGAGCAAAGCCTTTATATGGAATATATACCTTTTCAGGTACAGCAGCTCTTGCTTAGACTTTCAGTGAGTGAAGCCTGCAGAACCCATAGTCTGTTTCAGCAGGAAGGGTAACTTCACTTTCAGCTCCTGTGTTTAATTTCAGAATATACCATCCTATTAACATAACATGTGCATCTAATTTTCCTTATTAAAGAAATTATATGAAGTTGATTACACTTCTATAAACACAAATTCAAAAGCTCCTGTTCAGTTTTCATCTCCAGCATTACACTATGGTTTTCATGTGTTCTTTTTAACTTCCCCCTCTAAATTTCTTTGAGGTCCCTTTCTATGGTGTACTGGGTTTCTGTGGCTGGGTTTTGGTAGTGGTGGGGGGGCTGCAGGGGTGGCTTCTGTTAGAAGCTGCTAGAAGCTTTCCCTGTCTTGTGGAGCCAATGCCAGCCGGCTCCAGGATGGACTTTCTGCTGCTGGCCAAGGCCAAGCCAATCAGGAGTAATAGTAACACCTCTGTGATAACAGAAGGTTGTTGCGCAGAAGAAATTCCAGCCAGGGAAGAGAGAAGTGAGAACATGGGAACAACAAGGTACACACCAAGGTCAGCGCAGAAGGAGGGGCAGGAGGTGCTCACACACCAGAGCTGAGGTTCCCCTGCAGCCCGTGGTGCAGACCATGGTGGAGCAGCTGTGCCCCTGCAGCCCAGGGAGGACCATCAGGGTGCAGAGACCCACCTGCAGCCCATGGAGGAGCCCCTGCTGGAGCAGGTGGATGCATGAAGGAGGCTGTGACCCCGTGGGAAGCCCAGGATGAAGCAGGGTCCTGCTGGAGACCTGCAGCCTGTGGAGAGGGAAGCCCACGCTGGAGCAGGTTTTTCCTGGGTAGGACTTGTGGCCCCTGTGGGGGACCCACGTCAGTACAGCTCATTTGTGAAGGACTGCACCCCATGGAGGAGTGACCCACGGGACAGCAGTTTGGGAAGACAATGAAGCATTTATTAGCTACTCTGTTTGCCAAATAGATAGTTGTTCCAGTCAAAGAACTCAATTTTCATACATTAAAATTACTTAGGATTGTTACTAATGTAAGATAATGTAAGGAAAGCTTACACTTTTTCAATATATTGGGAAGATTCATTTATTATGACTGAGTTACAATATCTTCACTTTGTACAAATTCCATGAAGTTATTGCTGGCTGAGTATTAATATACATGAGAATGAAAAAAACTCTCAAAACATGTTCTATATTGCTTTTAAATACTCTACATATATCTGCTAACAAGCTTGTATGTATGATTGCCTACATCTTTGTTTCCACGCTTATGCGATCACCATTGTACCTATAAGTTACAGTAAAACCTTCAGTCTCTGTGATGTCAAGATAGTAATCCATGAAAAATCAGTCAATGAACAGTTTTTAAATGAACTCTAACCCCTTACTGAATGCCTGTTAAATTGCATGTATGATACTCTGGGTCATGGTTGTACCCCAGCTGGCAACTAAACACCACACAGCCACCTATCACTGCCACAGCAGCAGGACCAGGGAGAGAATCAGAAGGGTACAAACTACAAAACTTGAGGGTTGAGATAAAAACAGTTTAATAGGGAAAGCAAAACCATGCACACAAGGAAAGCGAAACAAAGAATTGATTCACTGCTTCCCATGGGTGGGCAGGTGCTAAGTCATCTCCAGGAGAGCATGCAATAGTGACTTGGGAAGACAAACACCATCACTTTGAATGTTCTCTTTCTTCCTCCTTCTTCACCCTACTATTTATAATGAGTATGACATCATAGGGTGTGGAATATCCCTTTGGTCAGTTTGGGTCACCCAGCCTGGATGGGTCTCCTCTCAACCTCTCATGTGCCCCCAAATTCCTCTCCACTGTGGTCATATGAAAAGCAGAAGAGGTTTCGTTCCATGTATGCCCTGCTCAACAATAGCAAAAACATCTCTATATTATCAACACTGTGTTCAGAACAAATCCAAAACATAGCCCCATACCAGTCACTGTGAAGAAAATTGCCCCAGCCAAAACGAGAACACTGTCAGATGGAGCTAATACATTAACTACAGAGAAAAATTCAGAGGCACCACAGTGATTTTAACATATGAGTTTCCAGAAAATAGTAGTTGGGGGTGGAGTGTGTTTTGGTTTGAAATTGCACTAAAACATTGAAGAACTAGATTTGCAGGGTATGGTTTTCCTAGGTGATGGCATCTTTTATTCCTATTGAAACCTATAGGAGCTAGGGACTTCAACCTTCTTGCAGACCTTTAGTATCAGCTCACCCCTATTTCTCTGAGGCTGAGAGAAGTGTAAAGGTACTTAATTTCTTAGCTGGTTAGTGTAGGGGTTTTTTTCCTCTCCATTTCTTTTCTTTCACACCTATTCTTTTCTATTGCTCCCACAATACTGCCTTTGTAATTTTCTTAGCACGAGAGTTAAAAGTGGCTCCAACTGGTGGCAGCTTCACCACAACAATGCATTACTATCAAAAACAATTGTCTTGGTGTGATAGTTCATCAGTGCCATTTTATACTGGACCCTTTCTGGCTTCTTACAGGGAAACTCACTTCCTGATCAGGTGAATATTAAGAAATCCGTTTTGGGACAGTTCACATTGTCTGAGATTACAATTCAGAATAAGAAAGAAAAATGAATGAAAACAATTAATGAAAACCATGCCTTGCGAGTTTATCTGTCTTGTAGATGACGCAGAATGACACAGAAAAAGGGGAAAAAAGAGGAGAAAAATGGGAGCAGCTGTAAAATGCCAAAATTTATGACTTTTGGGGAGAATCAAGGCTATAAGGAGACCTTCTGTCTTTGCATTCTATCTTAAGTAACTTTTGCAGGCACTCCGCTCTGTTGTTGGAGTTTTATTCCAACTGGGCAAGGGGTAATAGGGCCAGCAAGGAGTAATGTAGTAGTCTAATATAGCTGGTCCTTGTATGAAAACAAGGCCAAATGGCTTCTATCAATGTACTCTACCCTCAGGAAAATCAAAATCACTGCCACACAAATTATAACTGATGCACTTCAAAACAAAAATGAGCATCAATAGAAAAAAAAATCATTTAATTTTCCTATATTTCTGTGTGTATAGAAAATGATGATGAAGTCATCATTTAGTGCAATTGTTTCAATTATATGAATGCATTTATGAATAGTTCGCCCAGCTTCAAAGGTGTTGTTATTGAGCCTGATTCATAAGATTTGAACTGGTAACCAGAGAGCTGCAGAAGGAAGAGCAGCTGACATTTTAAAAGATGCAGTTTCTTTTCCTGATGAATATATAGCTGTAGCTCAGACAGAGACACTTCCTTGAAGCTGAACATACCAATGTATGCTCTCTGCTGAGTATTTCATTGTTTGCTAGTTTCTCAAGTAATCTGAGTTGCATAAAGAGTCAGGTGAAAAGCATATCGGTGTCTCTCATGCAGGGAAAATTAACTACTGTGTTGTTCCTCCTTTATATTTTCTTTCTTCTTTTTTTTAAAAATATTTTTATTAATAGTTTTAGGTCTTCAGAGTTGCACCATACTTTCACATGATTTTCTTCCTCAAGCACTCCTCCACTTTCAGCTCCCACTCCTTCCTCCATTCTGCCACCTGATTAAACACACAAAACTTTGTGAAAGCCACAGTTAAACCCATCCTGCTAACAAAGACAATTCTGCAATAGGTCTAATGTTGAATATGTTTCAGATTCCTGATAAAACCTCTTCATGAAGAAATATATTTACCCACACAGCTGCCACTTGAGGTTGCTGCTTACTCAAAAATATAAGGCAGGGATTGAACTCTGCATCTGCATGCAAAGAAGTTTTATTTAATACCCCAACCACGGGTCTAAAAATGTGATGTTTGTGTGCAGTCATTGGTACAAGCAAGAACCTTATGGAGTGGACACTTTACAACATTATGCTTATTTTTTCTAAATAAATTCATTCTGCCATTAGCAGCAAGCTTTAATGCAACTGGGAGCTCATTCTGTAGATCTTGTCATTAATTGGGATGTAGGTGCCAAAATGATAATGCCTTAATAACTTGGATAGATAGATGTGCAAGGAGAAAAGAATTCTTTGCAGTCAAAACCACTTCTGCCCTTTGTCCTCTTCAAATAGCAAGTTTACGAACCCTGTGTGCCTGATTCACTAAATTCACCTTTATATATTTGCTCTTTAAACTCACCTATTTTTACAGTTATAATCATATGCGATATTTACTGTCTGCAGTAAATACAATTAATTAGTTGAGGTACACACAGTTTTCATTTTATTTGGTGACTGTAAATAATTTCTGATTCATTAAATGGTACTGTAGAAAGTCTGATCAACTAAATGTTCTTTCACTTAACATTGCTAAATAGTTGGATAAAAGGAAGTGACAGGTAAATGGTGTGGAAGTAACACCTAGCATCACTCTTATCACAATGCAAAATCTTGAAAGCCAAACCTCATTTTCAGCAGAAAATGAAAAGCCTCAGCAAAAAAAGATATTTCCTTATCTCTTTAGAACAAAAAGACATTTTAACCAAATACATACCAGAAATTGCATTTTATGGCAGTTATGGCATCAACTTCCTGCAGAAGCATTGGTAGTCATTTTGGAGTCATAAAACATTTGCCTAATTTTCTTCACTATATCCTATAATCAAAGAGGTAAGGAGGAAGCATTCTTAGAAATTACTTTCCTAATCTTCCTGTGCCTTCACTACCATGATATTTTCCCAAGTAAGCCATGGACAGGGACACATATTGTCCATAGAGGATATATAATACATATATTTATTTAGTAATAAATTAGTGAGTAACATAAAGATATGTCATAGTTCTTGCCAGAATCATGTTTAAAATATGCATATAAATATATAATATATAAATATATATATACACGCATACATATATACTTATTGAATAAACTGGCCAACAGTATAAGTTGGTTAGTTTTCTTAGGAAAATATTTTGTGACTGGGAGCTAAACTGAAGGAATTGAAATAATGATTAGGGGACTTCCATAGGCTTTAGAAGGTTAGGGTTCACCAAACCTCAAGACAGGACCCGGGTAACGCTATAAAAATATAGAGTTACTTACCTGTAACAGATGTTACTTACCTGGCCTTTGAAACAGATTCCTCTCATTACTTCATACAGAAAGTAAGGTTTATTAGCTGTGCACATTTTTGCACCAAGCAGTAGCTAATGAAGACAAAACTGAAACTGATGACCAGTTTCTCTATTTTAAGTGCTGCACTTGTGCCCGAGAAGATCCTCGGTTCTGTCAGTATGAGACAGCAAGAAGTTCGTGTGAAGAGTGGACCTGCTGGTCATTAAAAGCTGTAGAAAATCTTCAGACCATATGATACATGGTGGTGAGTGATTCCTTTTAAAATACATATAAATAATTTTAAAATATTTCAAACTTGATTCTTCTAGGAAGAGGCACTTGAGCCGATCTTGGCAGAACAAATGAAGATGGAAGTGGGTAAAACAACCATGAAGTCATGTTGGAAACAACGTTGTTGCCTGTTGCATGTGGTTTATGGGTGCTGATGGGAGACAGTGGTCACTGCTGGCATTGCCACACCATCATCCTACTGAGCACTGGAGGGAGAAAAAGGCCGTTAAACTTACTATAATATCTCGTGTCACTCCCTCAGAAGTGGAGTCACATCACTACATGTCTCCAACTCCTGTGTAATCTATTGGTAGAGTTCTTGAAGCAGCAACATAGGCAATGCCCTCAGGATACTGAGAAGGCTTCTTGGCATGTAATTCTGAATCATCTTTCTACTTGCAGGACTTTCATCTCAGAATGCTTTTTCGGATGATTTTTTAACAAAATTAAAAACTACGAAGTATATGCAGGACTACTGGCTGTAGCAAAACTCTCTGCAAAGAAAGAGGAATTCAGTCAGGTTGCTTGTTTCAGTGCAGAATCACTTGGAGTACCTAACACTATTTATAAACTACTGACTTCTTAATATATTATCTCATTCGTTACTATGAAATTATAAGGTTACAAAGTTCTTTTATACAGATTCCCCATTTGTTGTAGTTTCCAAGGTAGTGAAACTTTTATGCTTGTATAGCTTTCAATTGGAAAGATAGAAACATAACTGCATGCTATTTGATGCAAAGTTGAGGGCATATTGTTAATAAAAGTTTTATATATGTTATAGAAGAAAAAAATTACAATTCTATTACCTAGCACACATATACTAAAGTTATATCAATCGAAGGAATAAACCAGATATAGTCAATGTAACAATCTTTTGGCAAAATCCGTCACCATTGGCTGCTACAGGAAAAAAAAAGATGTTTTGATGGAAAAAGCCCTCCAAAGTCAAGAAACAGAGTAAATAAATGATGTGTAAATACACAGTGGATTTGAAAGATAGAAAGAAACAGAAATACACAGATTTTTTTTTTTTAGGAAAGTATAATAGTTCAATGCTTTCAGTCCTGTACCATAATTTATGTGATCCATTTCCTAATGATCAAGAGGAGCCTAAAAATTCCATAAGTAAAAAAAAAAAAATTCTTTTCTTTGAATTGCCTTTGGGTTTTGAAGTAGTTTTCAGTAGTTATTTCTGCTGCTGAAGCAGAACTACTTAATCTGTGATGTCTGACAAAGCAATTTCCTTTCCTGCTCCTTTTGCCAGCTGAAACACTCAGAGCCTGATTTCCAACAGTGACATCTCTTTGGTGAATACAATTGTGTACCAGCTTTTCACTGCAGTTAACAGATAGATAGGTGCAGAAGTGGTGACATCTTGAATTTGAACTTGTGTCTTTTTACCTCCCCCCAAAATAGATAAAACTGGTAAAAAACTGAGCCATAAAGCTGCAGCAAATTCCTGCTTTGTCTTCATTCAAAGGCAGATGTGATCTACCTGTTGACCAAAGGTCTTGTCTCTTCTCTCTGCCACCATGCTGAGTGGCTCTTAGTAACACATGCCTTAGTTTCCTCATCCATAATGGAACAGTATCACAAAACCTCCCCTGAGAGAGGCAGCGAGGGCTCATAGGGCATGAAAAGGACTCCCTATAAAAAGTCAGGGGGTTGCAAGCAATTAACTTCATTAATACACGGGTAAACCTTTGCAAAGTTTTGTGTCCAAAGGAGATAGAAATGTTCGCTTTCTCCTTTTTTGGGGGCACAAAAAGGCCATATTCCACTGTAACTTGCATAACACAGAGAGGGACTGAGAGAATGACTTAACTAGAGAAGCTTTTTCCTAGCGATTATCAACTGCACTATCCTGACTGTCATATTTTTGAGACAATTCAAGGAAGGATGAAGAATCATAACTGAGCTGTGAAGAGAAGGAACAGGGCTTATGAAGGATGTCAGATGATGTTGCACATGGAAACAGCAGAGTGCATAAAGCCCTAGTGAGTTATATTTTTTGTTATTTTTTTATTAAAAGTGGCAGCTTATCCACATGTCAGAGAAGCAGTAGTTTCTGGGTAGCTATGAGGGTCATCCATAGGCAGAAACAATTGCAGCATTTTTAACTAGAAGTAATGAAATATAACTCAGTGGTAGAGAATATAAGTATTTACATAGAGATGAACCTGAATAATGAGTTTACAAAGCCTCACAACTGTCTAAGACTGTCCCTCTAGGTGTTTTCTTTTCTGTAAAACAAGAGTTTGGGAGAGATTAATCCCTGAAGCACTTCTCTTTTCCGGAGAGATCAAAGTGCTTCACCAACACACCATTACCAAATCTAGGGATTATTAGATATTGCTTTTTGATTGCTTTATGGACACAAAAAATATTTATACTATTTATTGCTGTATTTGCTCATTTTAAGCTGTTTCATGGGTGTATTGTGTTTTGACTTTCCAACAGTGACTCATGCTGTGGTGTTAATCTGATTTCAGCCACTCTGTGAGTAAGAAGCAGTTTTCAGCATTTTCATCTGTCTCAGCTGAAATTGCTGTAGGCTGAATTTTTTGCTTGTGGAGCCCCTTCCTTGAGACACCTTTGGTAAATTGCAGACTGTCAGGATGTACAGGGCTTTTATCAACACGCCTTCAGGAATACCCATGTTGTAGGACATCTGCACTAATGCAATAAGAGTTTTTGGTTGATGGATGACTTTATCAGGGAAGAGAAAGATCAGAAGGGGGAAAATTTTAAGACCACCCACAGCTGGGGATTCAGGACATGTTGAGAATGTTTGAGTTTTCCCTGTGTTCATCTTCAGCACTTCAGTGAGAGTAGTGCTTTTCTTTTTATTGTATAGGTTTTTCTCTGTGAATACTCTATGGATATTGTCAAGATAAAAGAGATTTTTTTTTGTTGACTGATAAGTAGGGACAAGAGCTGAGTGAAGAGAGACACAAGTGCTGATTGTTGGAGACATAAGGCAGATTTGAGACTAGAAAAGCATTTCAGCAGTCCCTATTTGCAGAAGCAGCTTCCAAAACCTGCCTTTTGGTAAGACCTCGGGGGATTGAGTGCTTTAATAAGTGATATTACCAGGGCCCTGTTGGACTGAGAGAACATACACTGAGGGAGTTCCAGTTCCCAGGAAATCTTCTTTACAGGTTGCTATTAAGGCACGTTTGAGAAGAAAAAACTTCTGTGAAGTGAGAGCCTGCAGGAAAGGAAACTAGGGTATGGAGCAGATAATCCTAAGTGTGATTACACAGCACCTACCGGATAGACAAGGGATCAGACCCAGCCAGTACGGTTTAGGAAGGACAGGTCCTATCTGACCAACCTGATCTCTTTTTATGACCAGGTGACCCTCCTGGTGGATGAGGGGAAGGCTGTGGATGTAGTCTATGTGGACTTCAGCAAAGCCTTTGACACTGTCTCTCACAGCATACTCCTGAAAAAGCTGCAGCCCATGGCTTGGATAGGGGTACTCTGTGCTGGGTTAAGAACTGGCTGATGGCCGGGCCCAGAGAGTGGTGGTGAACGGGGCTGTGTCCAGTTGATGGCCGGTCACTAGTGGTGTCCCCCAGGGATCAGTGTTGGGCCCAATCCTATTTAATATCTTTATGGATGATTTAGATGAGGGGATCGAGCGTACCATTAGAAAATTTGCAGATGACAACAAGCTGGGGCAGCGTGTTGATCAGGTGGAAGGCAGGAGATCTCTTCAGAGGGACCTGGACAGACTGGAGAGCTGGTCTGATTCCAACAGGATGAGGTTCAACAAGGCCAAGTGCCAGGTCCTGCACTTTGGCCACAACAACCCCATGCAGTGCTACAGGCTGGGCACAGAGTGGCTGGAGAGCAGCCAGGCACAAAGGGACCTGGGAGTTTGGATTGACAGGAAACTGAACATGAGCCAGCAGTGTGCCCAGGTGGCCAAGAAGGCCAAGGGCATCCTGGCCTGGATCAGGAACAGTGTGGCCAACAGGACCAGGGAAGTGATTCTTCCCCTGTACTCAGTGCTGGTGAGGCCACACTTCAAGTGCTGGAGCAGGTCCAGAGAAGAGCAACAAGGCTGGTGAAGGGACTGGAGCACAAGTCCTATGAGGAGAGGCTGAGGGAGCTGGGGTTTTTTAGCCTGGAGAAGAGGAGGCTCAGAGGAGACCTCATCACTCTCTACAACTCCCTGAAAGGAGGTTGTAGCCAGGTGGGGGTTGGTCTCTTCTCCCAGGCAACCAGCAGTAGGTCTTAAGCTGTGCCAGGGGAGGTTTGGGTTGAATATTAGGAAGAAATTTTTTACAGAGGGGGTAATTAGGCATTGGAATGGGCTGCCCAGGGAGGCGGTGGATTCACTGTCCGTGGAGTTTTTAAGGTGAGACTGGATGTGGCATGTATGGTCTAGTAAACACAGTGGTCTTGGATCAAGGGTTGGACTTGATGTCCTCAGAGGTCTTTTCCAACCTGGTCACTTCTATGATTCTATGATTCTATGATTCTATGAATGTGCTTTTGCTGCTTGGAAGAAAATTAGTGCAAGAACAGATATTCTGGCTGAGAAGCCAAGCTGGCTATATGTTGAATATTTTAGAACTATTCACTCTACTTTCTGTAGTGTAAAAGGTGAATTTATTTTCCTGAACAAAAGAAATTATTAAATTATACTAGGACTCATTTTTTTTTTTCTACAAGGGGAAGTTTTGATATTGGAGATGCTATTCCACTGTTTTGCAGGGAGAGCCTTTAAACTTCAGCAGCAAATTGTAAAAGGTGAAGAAAGAAAAGATAGAAACCAAACTTTATTAATAAGAACTAGCAAATAAGAATTAGCAAATACAACTATTTTCTGCAACGCGCCCTTCCCTCCTTGCCTGGCTCTCTAGCAGAAGGTCTGACAGCAGTAATTTGCTGAGAACTACACGACTGTAGCTACAGGCAGGGCTGTGTATCCCCTCAGGCTCGACCATTGCTGTGATTGGCTTCACTAGGATAATGCTGCAACCCAGAATCCGTGCATAAATTTGGAGGAGGGGGGAGATGGGCATGATATGGTTCCAGCCCTAGTCTCTGTATCACCCTCCTGCAGATGAAGGCAGGGAAGACAGCTGAGGCAGTAACTAAAACCAGTGCAGTTTCCCAACCAGGCCTACCTCTATCACCCTTGGGAAGGAAGAGAAATAAAACTGAGGCTGTATTTCTACCAAACTGCAGAGCTGACACTGTGCAACATTTCCCCTACCCTCCACGTCTCCACACACCTTTTCTTCAGGAAGTTGTGTGTGCTTTAAAGGAAGTATATGCCATTTTCAGTTCCCACCACAAAGATTTCAAAGGAAATGTGTTTCATCTAGTGCTGTCTGCTTTGCCATGAGCGCAGTCAATTCATCCCTCCTTGGTGCAGTTGGATTTGGAGCCCAAGGTGATGGTATGGCCAACAGTTTGTCCTTTGAGAAGATACTTCAAGGGAAAGACTATCCAAAGGGAAATCATCACCCCTTGCTGAAGATCTGATAGGGTCTTTAAGGGACTGCTGCACAGCAGAGTTGTAAGACGTCCTCTGAGCTTGCCGTAGACTATAGGGTAGGTGGTGTGTGGTAGCTGGAGATACAAAGCACTGTTTGCAACCATGACCTTGCAGCATGTTTCTGCAGAGATCTGCTTGCTCCTCACAGGCTGCTTCATTGCTTGGAGAGCATTCAGTGGAACTAGGTTGGATTAGCCCCCACACAGGAGCCATGCACTGCATCACTAGGGCAGCAGAAGTGGGAAGCAATACCCATCCGTTTGCAGGACTGCAGAGGAAAGGTGGACTCACTGCAGCTCTTAGGGCATTTTCCTATGTCCATCCTGAGCTTTTGGAATGAAGATGGGAATTTGGATTAGTTCATCACCTACTCCTTTCAAAATGCAGACACATTACCAGCCCCCCCCCCAAATCAAAATAATAGATTTTGCAAGCAGTATGTAAAGAATTCACGTCTCTTACTGAGTTTATCACCTAACATAGGCAATGATATTAAGGTAACAAATCTGGAGGGTGCACACCTTCACATACCACTATCAAGTTTATGTCAGTGGCAAAAGCTAAAAGGAGGCTTTTAGCAGTCTTGACTTATACATCACTGGAAGAAAGTCCAGAATTAGACAATTTCTGATAGCAAACACTCTCCTTTGCAGATTTGGTCTTTCACACACAAATTTAGAAATTTGCTATGCAAAAAATTGTCATTTAATTATATGCAGTAAAACAATATTAATGGACTGCATTAGGGTTTCCCAAAATGACTGCTACTGTTGCTAAAGGGATTGTTTTACAAAAGAAAGGGTCTTCACAGGTGACTCCCCTCCAACGGCAGCAGCAGCAATTATTAGTAATGAACAAGACATATAATACAAAATTGGGCTTTAGAAGGCTTTGTCTGTGGTAAAATCACAGCTGTAACAGGGGATGGAGTTACAACATAGTTAACCCTTTACTCAAATACAATATGGTTCTATTCTGCAGTGTCCATAACTGTGTTCTACTGCAAGGCTTAAAGGTTAAGGTTACCAGCTGCTCTCCTCAATGAAACTGTAAGTGTCCAATGACACAATTTTCAGTCCAATGACACAATTGTATTTCTAGTATAGAAAAACCCTGTATAGGCTAGATGCCATATATCTCTCCATTTTTCTCCATCTTCCTTGTGTACACACACACACTTTGCCCTAAGGATATCTCCAGAGAGATGTACTTCTCCATTTACTGCAAAGGAGTTGCTTTGATGTGATGACAGGGTCATTGTCTATGAAAATCAGGAGATCAAAAGATTCACAGTTAACTAGTCACTGAAACACTTTATGACAAAACTTGAAAGAAAGAGCCAGGGCTGTCTTCTCATTAAGCAGTGACAAAGCAAACATTTTTCATTGACGATTTCAGGACTTTAATCGCTATTTTGCAGTTCATTCAGGCTCCTTCATCAAATATACCTGATACTTCAGCTCTATGCAGTGAGAGAAAGTTTTGTCAGTTTTATTAAGGAAGAATTGAAAATAAAAAAAAAAAAAAGACGCAATTTGATCTTTACAAAGGCTGTCAATACTCAGTTACCTTTCGACTGTTTCACATGTAGATTCCAAATGCTGGCTGTAAGACAAGAGGCAGGAAAAGAGGGGTGGGAGCTACCCTGGTAGTGGCAAATTTATAGGGATCTGAACACCATTGTTCTGATCAAGTGATGGAGATATGTGTGAGCAGCAGCTTCATCTTTTTACATTAATAGAGTCTGTTCGCATGTTAGTGCTATGTGCCTTATAAATGGTGGGTTTAAGAAGCACCAATACAACAAGAAACAAACACTGGAAGTCAGAAGGGTAAGGGAATTAATTAAAAATGTTCTGATTCAGGGTCTATACACTTCAGTATCTTCCAGATTTCTCTGACATCTTTTTTTTTTAGGGCATTCAGTACCAGATTTCATTGTTATGCCAGCAATTCCTCATCAAATTCTACCTGATCCATCGGCTGATTCTGACAGAAGGTCTCAGTTTCATCATGCCAGCTGAAGAGAATGTCACTGCATTTCTCACAAATCTTGGCTAAAACACTGAATTTTGGCACCCTTCTAATTTATTAAAAACCTGCTCTGGATTTTAAAGTGGGTTTTTTTCTCCCTTTCTGGACTAATCTGATCATCTCTTCTAAAGTTAGTTTCTTTAATGCTAAATGATGTTGCAGGCTTGTGGGCAAAATAGCTCATTGCCTTAGGCACCCGGTATTTCATAGCATGATGCTAGAAATTGTTGCTGAAGAATGTACACAACCCAATAGCATCAAAGGATCTCAACACAAAGTTTGCCTCTTTGACTTTATCACCTAAAAATAATGATGGACCAAGACATTGTGTAATTCAACCAGATAGAAATGTGGTGCTCCATATTAGCCTGACTTTCAGAAACAATTAAATCCACACCTCTGTTAGCACAAAAATATCTGAAGGGTTTCATGACTGCTTCAGATTTCATATCGATTCCATCGTTCCAGGTAAACAGAGGACGATCTTCACATTTCTTGAGGAACAAAGAGGAAAACAGGGCAACTCCTAGAATTTTGCAACAGCAGACAAAATGAGTTTGAAAACAGGGGAAGATGGGAAGAAAGAAGGGAAGCCACTCAGGCAAGCAAGCCTTTAGAAAAAGAGTTGTTTATTATTGCCATATGAAGGAGAAACCTAAAATGTGTGAGATATATCCCACTGTTTCTTTTTATGCTGTTAGCAGCTGCACACGGAGAGATAGCTCTGACCCAGTGTCAAATGTGTGAGTGAGAGAAGAGGAACCAAAGGCATCCATGCAAGGCTCAGTTGTCTCTTGTTGAGAAAATTACACCAATGCCAAGTGTGGCATTTCAAAGTGTGGCAGAGCGAGAGCTTACTAAAAATCCTTCTGGGTTTTGCATCAGCTAGTAGTCTGACTTTATATCTGATAAAGCTGTTAAATGTTGTGGTGTTAAATGAATTAGATAAACCTTGGATAAATAGGTGGGAATGTGGCAAACTATTAGCCTATGTTAAAGAACATTAACAAGGAGTCAAAATGCTTTGCTGAATGATACCTTTCAGGTATCAGTTGCAGAGAAACACTGTGGAAACTGTGATATAAAAAACATAATAAAATCCAGACTGAAATTCACAGGCAAACATGCTGCTTGCAAAAGTGGGTTTTGGAGTCAATGAAACCAATGAAAATTGAGCAGTGGATTAGTTACTTATATCTCAGGTGTTTTCTCTATCTCTCCAATGACTTTTTAGTCCTTCAGATGGCAAAACTATCCAGTCCATTCATGATTCAGCTCCTGAATTGACACTGATTTAATCATGGTTTATTAAGAAAGAAACAAAGTCTGAATTTGCTCACGTTAGTGTGCCAAGTTGAAAGCCAAGAAGCTGGGAACTGATCTGTGAGTAGATCAGTTCACTCTGAGTTGGATACCCATCTGTTTGAAAGACGGATCAAATATGGAAAGCAGCAACAGCTTTAGCATCCTGATTTTAATTCACTGCCACAAGTCTGTTAACCCTCTCAGACACACTAGATGTTTTGTGTCTTGCTAATGAAGTAGAGTCACTGTCTATGCTACTATACTTTTGTTACAAGTAATTAAAAGATTTGAAACACATTGCAGAAAATTTAAAATTTAAGCATATGAATATCCAAAAAAAGGATGAATAGCAGACTGTACTATATGTATTGTTAATCCCATCAGTGGTTTGCATCCTATAAAAATTCAAAATAATAACCTCTCACCACAACTGATTTATGTTTTACTGGAGCTTCTTCATGGGAAGAAGCAGCAATAGAGAAGGCTCAAGTATGTGGCTTCCACATATCATTAAATTTACAATAATTTTTTTACATTAGTTTGAGAGAGGATTGGAGGTCACCTAATGTATTCAAACTAGGAGCAATGGCAAATGCACTCAACTCTCACATATTTGAGAGCGAACTTTTTTCAGAGTACTTACAATCTGTGAGAGACTGGACTGGAATTGGGGTGGGCTCATCTGGGGGTTCCATTTTTGGAATAATTCTTCCAGCAATTATAAGCATAGTCCTCCCTAGCCATTTAGGTAATTTAATATTATTAAATGTTTCTAAAATAAGAATTGGGTTATAAAGTATATAATTTAACTTAAGAGTAATTTGTTCCATTATTTAAATTTTCCCAAAGGATTTTATAGTGGCACAGTCTGACAGTGTATGTGCAATACTACTGTGCCCGTTACACTTGAGACTGTAATTGCAAAAGATGCCATCATAACAGCTTAGCTAGGTTAATACATGGATTTTATGGTCTTAAAGGTCTTTTGCAACACAAACAATTCTATGATTTCTAGCTCATGCATTATTTCCCCCTTAGACTCATAGTCAGCTAGGGTACCCAGCACAGGTCAACAGTTTTTCTCGCATCTAAATAAAGGTTTGTTGTGGGGAGTGGTCCAGATTGTGGAAAAGAACATGCTTGAGATATGTTTGTGTGGGTGCAGAAGCGTACAAATAGAGATGGCTCCTTTTTAGCCTCTCCTTCATTATGAAAATAAGCCTGATGAGAAATATTATTTGAAGATATAATGCCAGAGCATTAAAAACAGGAATACCTTGTTCTCTAGGACCATAACATATCTCTTACCTTAGCTATCTTTCCCATAATCATGTCTTGATCTCACTCTAATGCTGCCAGCCTCAAACACTGCTTTCTTTTTTTTTTTTTCTTAATTCCCTATGCTTCTTCAGCTTTCGTACTCTGTATCAATGGTATAAACTCTATATTAAAACTGTTGTTGCACTTCTCTTTTTGGCTTGATTATCCTGAGATACACAGTGGAAAAATATAACCTATGGCAGATGAATTAATAATAATTAATAATTTATTAATTAATTTATTAATATTTTCCCCAAGTTTGAATCATACCCCTAAATCATCATAAAAATATGTTTTTAACAGTATGATTCTTTATCCAAACACGACACAGTTGACTGTGGATCTGATAGGAGCTATCAACTTTGTTCACCAGGTAAAGTAATGTATTTGAGAGCCTTTAGCACCAAAACCATTGGTGTGCTGAGACGAGGCACAACCTCCAGCTGAATCAGTTATGAACAGATGCCATGGTGCTGAAAGTACATTGATTTGAAAAGTAAAATTAAGATCCTCCACCCTCAGAGACATTGAAATAATTATTTTTTATATGAGTAAATTACTCCTGACTAGGTAAAACTCTCCAGCTAATCTCTCTGACCAATACCTTTTCTTTGGAGTTTCCTCTGGAAATGTTTTCTACAAGGCTGGTTCCTGTCTAGGTGGTGATGGCATGTGGGGTTCTAGCCTAATTATTTGGTGGGACTAAAATTTTGACTATTTGATTTGATAATTTTCCTGTTGAACTGGTAGCCCATTCCTTCCCCATTCTCCTTGGAGATGTATTACTAGAAATAAAAAATTGCAGAACAGATACTTTTGAAGAGAAAACACTGCCTGTAATTTTTTAGTCCTCTAAGAGACACCTGTAAGAGCAAACTCGCACTGCTTTGTGGTCTGCCCTGCTAGCTAGAAGGATAGCATTCCCTGGGGACACATTCCCTCCTAATATTTCTTTCCCCAGTGATATGGTCTCAACTGCAGTGTTACGTTTTAGAGCTGCCTATAATACCTCAAACCCTGTGGTGTGCCCAAGGAATTAAGGAAAACTACTAAAGCTCTAATAAATGCAAGGAGGCAATTAAAATATTATCTTCCCATCAGGAGCTGAGTACTTTCTATTGTGTTTCATTTTCTGAAATTCAGCCCTTTTTCCATCGAGTTTAACCCAGTCATAGACAGAGTCATCAGAATGAAAATTTCTATGACAAGATGCTTGAATAAATACAAATATCAAGGATATGAAGAATGCCAATGATTTTGATTTGGGTAACTAAATTTAAGTACATTCTTAAGAAATCTGCTTATTGTGTGCAATCTGACATAAGCACAGTTGTAAGTATGTGCTTATGTCTTGGAAATGTTTTGCTGAGTCAGAATAAATGTTACATCTCTGAAGTGAAATTTCAGATCGGGGTCCCCGATTCTTTACTCCATGTCATAAACATGTAGGAAGACCAAGACTATGACTTCTTTATTAGTAAAAAAAAAAAACCTGTTTTGACCATGAACTTCTATACTATTGACCCCTCCAGAAATACTTGTACTACCAATATTAACATTTTGGCCTAAGATGCAGATTCTTTGTTCTTAGAAATTATTATTTTCATTTCCAAGTGGCATTTCCTTGCTTTTCTTTTTCTGTGACCTGGAGTCTTAGGGGCAGGCTTACAGATTAAAGTCTCTCACATGTTCACAACCTACCAGGTTGTGCCAGTTTTGATAAAATTTTTGCATATGCGGCCTCTGAATAAGACCAAAGTTCTTTGCTACTCTTATTTATTTCTAATTATAGAGATGATTTTGAAACATTTTACTCTTACTTTCAAATGTGATGATCAAGTTAAATTTACACTCTGTTTTCTTTTTTTTTTTTTTGGTAGCTTATAAGATTTTCTTTAAAGTGTCTTTATTTCATATTAGTTTTTTTGATTAACCAAGTCCAGGAAATCTATGCTGAAATGTGGTTTGGGTCCTTCATTTTACTTATACTGTACCTTTAGATTTTGTGTATTTCTGTAACCAGCTGTATTATTAACTAATTAGTTATGATGTAACTCTTTTCAGTTTCTATTCAGCAGTCATCATGCTGTGATACCTTGTAGTTCCGTACTGCTGCTAGCACAATTACAGTAACTGTTAACATAACGTTAAAGTCGCTGTGTTCCCAAAATAACCTCTAAATGGTTTCAGTATTATGGAATTTTTATTGAGGGCAAAACCATCAAATTGCCTCTATGTCATTGATTTTAACTACAGTGCATGCAGCTATTTTTTCTCTCAGCACTGAGAGGCATGGTGTGTTCACACTGTGCTTTAGTAGATATGCTGGCAGGACCTTGCTCATTCACCCACTTGTTTATCACAAATGCAAAAGCTGCTGTGATGAGTTAAACAAAATGACCAGTGGGAATCACCAGAGGCCAATAGGGAGCAGAGTGACAGTAAGACAAGCAATTGATAACACTTTGTTTTGTCATAGGATCACAGAATGCTAGAACCATTTGGGTTGTAAGAGATCCTAAAGATCACCTTGTACAACCCCCCTGCCATGGGCAGGGATATCTTCCGGTAGACCAGGTTGCTCAAAGCCTATCCAGCTTGACCTTGAACATTTCCAGGGATGGTGCATCCACAGCTTCTCTGGGCAACCTGTGTCAGTGCCTCACTATCATCACAAAGAATTTCTTTCTATCTAATATAACCCTGCCCTCTTTTATCTTGAAAACATTCCCCCTTGTCCTGTCACTCCATGCCCTTGTAGCCCAGACTTCATAAGGGGGCAGCTAAAAGAACCAATGACGAGATGTCCCCCAGCTTTTCTTGGTGGTCTAGACAGATAACAGAGAGCATTTTTTTCCCTCTAAAAAAGCATGCTAGGAAGGGAAAAGAACATTCTGCAAAAACATCAAAGGCAAAATGTGCAGTGGAAGGGCTAGAAGGACTTAGGAGGATAAGAAGAAAGAGTGGATTTGGGTTTGAAAGATAGAAGAGGTTCCTTGAAGGTTTGACTCACATGTGGGAAGAATCCTAAAGGATCTGACACTTCCACTGCATACCTCACATCAATTTTAATTTCTTTAGCTGATTCCCACTGTTGTTGAATTAACTTCTTTCCAATTAGACTTGCCCTTAAAATAAAATGCCCTCGATCTTTGCTAATATTTGTAATGGAATCAAAATCCCCGAGGATAGACATTAGGATTCAGAGGCAAGTCTATGCTCATTTTTGTATTTACTTTTCTATTACTTTTCTTTAGAATGAATACTTTTCCTAGCCTGGATTCACCCTTGAAAGTCCACAAGGACCAGCTCCAAAACAGTCCTCTACCCTCCCACACATTTCTATGCTGTGGAGGCAGCAAATTTCTCTTCATCAGAGAGGCACATTTTGGGTGCAGAGTCACATTAAACCTGTTTTTGAAGTTTCAGATTGAAATTAAAGTAGTATTTTCTTCTTTTAGACTTAGAGAGAAGAGCAAATCTTGCCCATGTTTCCACTGTGATTTTGAAAAATGACTTTGTACTGTATTCAAGCCCAAAGAGCTGGATGGATACTTGGACATAGTAGTGATGAAGACCCCACTGCCCTGCTCCTCTGGAGACTAAGTCTCGACTGCTCAAAATTATACCTTTCTCCAATTTTTCCATCAAAGCCATCTTAATTTCAGGGGTGTTTACCAGTTCCTATATGTAAAATGCCATTTTTGTTCAAAATTCTGTTGATATATTGGGGACTTAAAGTCCCAATTGTCACCAATACCACTACTGCTGGTAGCACAGACTGTGAAACACGTAATGAGATGGTGGGCATTTATTTCTGTAGTGAGAAGAGAAGGGATGGATCACAGAAGGCTGGGAATTTTCAGCTGCTCTGCAAGGTGAAATGGTCCATAAAGCATTTTAGAGTGGGTTCAAAATGAAAGAAAACACAAAACTATATTAAATTGCCAAGCTCTTTTCATGCCAAATTTATCCAGAAGTTGTATACCAAAACATCCTGAATGCTCTTTTAACTGTTTGTACATTAGCCCTGAAAAATGTATCTGATGATGAGAACTCAAAGTTTGCAGAAAACTT
Source organism: Manacus candei (assembly GCF_025592945.1). NCBI lineage: Eukaryota > Metazoa > Chordata > Aves > Passeriformes > Pipridae > Manacus > Manacus candei. The sequence continues at coordinate 2,422,527 of NW_026138064.1, read as the reverse complement.
AAGATAGGGCATGTGTCTATGTCTTAGCTCAGAGGATGGCAACACTCTTTCACTTGCCATCTGTGTTCCTTCCTTCTCATCTGCAGGTAACTATTCTTCGATAGTTTGCTGTTAAAGGGAGAGTAGCAGGAGACAGAAGGTTCCATGTTCAGAATGTGAACTGTTCTTGTGCCTGCTGGTGCACAGGAAGATGAACCGAAAAAACGTGCCTCTGTACTAAACCTTGGTGGGGGCAGTAGATGGAACAAGCTCAATGGGAAAAGGGAAAAATGCAAGAGAGGAACAGGCATGAAAGAGGCATTCTCATGTTTTTTGGACATTAATCCCCAGAATATGGCAGCAATTTCATAGACAGCATCACACTCTCAGACAGAAAGATCATGTGCCCTTCATTGAGGTACTTTTCGTTTTCCATTTGTCTGAAGCCATGACAGACCTGGTAGTGTCTCTTCACAGATCTGCCCACTGAGCTAGTTAATGAGCAGATGTGTTAATATATATGGACAAAACATACAAGGGTTGTCAGTTTTCAATTGTAAAATTGCCCATTTTAACAGTGGTGATAAAAGCAACTTTTAGCCTGATCCTGCAACCCAGTCACATGAAATGGTCTAGGCTGTGTGCATCACCCCATCATTTAACTGATGTCCAGTTGGAAAATGTGCAAGCTCATCCAGGCTTTGATAGGACTCAGGGCATCATTTCCAGAGCCCAGTTTCTTTTTCTTGCCACGATTCAGTTTCTCTCATCTTAAGAGTAAGAAAACAGACACAGGGATTTGAGTGTTATTACCCTGCCCTGTGGATAAATGACGTCCAGGGTTTAACTTAATTGTACCCCGGCACAGCCACCACGGGGTCTGGGGTAAGGCTGCCTTGTGCATGGCATTGTGTGTGATGTAATGACTCTGGCAGGCAAGATAAGGACAATGTGGGAAGATGACTTGTTGCCTTCCTGTCATTGCTGAGGTGATTGTCATTAATTCTTTGTGTTTTCACCTTGTGTAGGGACCATATTCACTGGAGACCCACTTTAATAAGTAGCACTTAATATGTACACAGGCTTCTGTCATTCCCTCCTACCCACCTGCTTCTCTCCCCTATTTTTCAGACACCCCCTGAAGTGTCACAGGAGCTTTCACAGGGAGCTGCACACCAGGGAAGGAAAGGTGATGTACCATTTTTCTGGGGCAGCTTTTCTGTGCCCAGGGCATTCCCGTAAATGAGAGGAGTATTAAGATTCTAACAAAAGTCAGATAAAGGGAAAGGACAAAGGGATGTAATGAATGAAACTTTCATTGAGTCTTAAATAAGTAGTTTCTTCATGTTATCTGAGGTTATCCAGACTGGCAAGTAAGCAAGGCTGTTATCAAGCACTTTAACAAAAAAGGATACCATCTGTGTGCAATGCGCTGGAGTCACAGATGTGCCATCTTTAAATGAACTAAAGCATGAAAGAAAGCTCTTGACTAATTCAGTGTGGAAAATCCGTGAGTTTGCTTTTTCAATTAGCACGGTGAGAAGTGCTCCCTTCTCCATCCTGTTACTCCAATTAAGAATGCTTTATTTCTTCAGACCACTGCCCTCAAAACGCTCGTGCACTAATTCAAGTGAAAAGTTTTACATTCTATCAACTGGGAATTTTACAATAGGGAACATGGCCCATTCTTTTGTCATGATTACTTTTTTTTTAATGCTTGCTGCTTTGGTGATTTAAAAGAATGGCCGCCCAAGGATTGTTTCCTGTACTCATAAAATCTTCAGAGGGAGAGTTCAAGTGATTATTTTGTCACCTCTGGTGATGAGATATTCTTAGATAAGAGAAAGGATCCAGCTTGCAACCCTTCTGAGAGACAATGACTCATTGGTCACAGCTCCTGCAGCTCAGGTGAAAAAATTTTTTCATATCGACAACAATTGGTCAGGAGCAGAGGTTCTTCTTGCAGTGAATATTAGGGCATTTCATATCCTCCCAGGATAGACCAATGGAGCGTTTGGAAGCCCACATCCCAATTAAGAACCTTCTCATGTGTTGGTGGTAGGTATTGGTCTGGGCTATTTGCACTATAAGAGATAAATACAATGTGTTTATGGAGCAGTGGAAGAGGAGAAGGAAAGGGGGAGGAAATCACTCAGTGACCTGAGGTTAGAGCCTCTCCTAGTTATATGCAGGACAGTTAAAATTTAAGCAGGGGTAAGAAAGCAAATATTAATTCCTCCCCATAAATTTTAAAAGCTAGTCTAAAGAGGGCTAGTTGACAATTTTTCAGTGTTTCTGATGTTTCTGCAGATCTGAGTCGTGACTTCATGCTGGTTTCCCGTATTAAAATAAATGACAGTGCATGAGGGGGAAAACCCACAACCTTTAACAAAACACTCAACATACATGAATTTAGGGTAGCAGTTAAGTTCTGCAATGTAAATGAACACTGCCCTTAAAATCAATTTTTATGCTACAAAATAATCAACAAAATATCTCTAGGTTCAATTAACCCCCATGCTTAAGTTTGAATATCCAAGATTTATGCCGCCTCTTCTGGAGCTTTGATCTTGCGTTAGAAAGAAAAATAGCATTATTATCAAGTTTTTCAACGCAGTTGACGGAGGAACTGATATTTTAAGAATGCTTTTGAGATGCTCAAGTTGAGGACTGAAGGATGTTGCATCCTTATTAAAAGGAATAAGAGTTGTAGTTTGATCAGCATGATGCTGCAGCTGCAAAAAACTCCACACTAAAGATAATGAAGCTAATAGCCAATGAAAGAGGTTACACATAAGATGAGCACTGAGTGATTGGCCATACCTCTTCCTGACACAAACAACTTAATTACATTTCTTCACGATAACCTCAACACTTGCAGGACTGCATGGGTCTGTCAGTTCCCAATTTAATTCATGATTTTTTGAGGTTGGAAATGTTGGTCCATCCCAAAACATAACAGACATAGACCTGACATATTATGTGAAGTTCCAGACTAGAGATATATGTTGATTGGTTTTTTTACAAGTGAAAAATGCTTTAATCCTTTGGAACATGATTGAACTTCAAAGAAAATACAGCATTGTCAGGGTTCAATGCTCATAAAAGTGTTGTGCTATACTCTCCCCCCTCAAACTCAAGATGTTAAGTCATAATACTATTTATATATATACATGTAGATATATATGAAGACTTACAAACATATACATACATATATAGAGAGAGACAGACATATACCTCAACATATTTAGATATATATGTGCCCATATATATACATAAAGGAGTTCCTCAATTCTCCTATTTGTTTGTTAGCTATTATTAGGTACCTGTTCCTCATATGAAGGACTGTTTTTCTTCAAGCACTAGTCCCATTGGATTACTTTTTTTTAAATTTGTTTTTAGTATTTTTTTTTATTTGATTTTTTTTGTTGTTGTTTTGGGGTTTTACACAGTTTGAAAAATTGTTCTTCAAATCACATCACGTTTGTAAGGACTTAAGCGCTAAGAATGGAAGATCAGTGCTGTAGACTTAGTAGATTACTTGATTTGGTTAAAAGAGGAACAAACAGTTCTGAGGAATGAGAAATAATTTCATTACATTTCACAATTATTTCCAAGACTGTGTGTTAAAGCACAATTAAAAGAAATTGGTTGAAATCAATTTGAAATCAAATTTCCCTTTATTCTGGAAATGCCAGCAAGGGATATTTCAACAAGATACAAAAAATAATTGTCCAGCTTTCTTCTAAAGTAGGTGTCCAACAAAACCTTCAGAAGATTTCTGCATGAGCTAGTCAATTGTGTGTAGTTGTTACAGGATGGGTACAAGTTGTTGCTTTAGACACTGAGACCAAAGGGTAGATGGAGATTCATCTGTTACAAATATTGGATCTTATTTATACGTATGTGCGTAAATCTTACTGTTGATGTGATCTGTGGTCTCTGGAGCTCAGTGCAAACCTTCTCTGACAGTGCTGCTGGTGCACCTCAAAGTAAAGGTTACCGCAAACTGAAGGTCATCCCCTGGATCTTGTGAAGTGGGATCTTGGACTTACATGGCAGAATTTCTTAAATACAAATGAGCTAAAGTGCTTGGGGCTACCACAAATTTGGCAAGTTATGTCTGTTCAGTGAATTTTTGTTGATACCAAACCCAAACCTGGTGCTTGCTGGCGGACAGCACACATATGTGCTAGCAGTTGTTTTAACCTCAGTTTTAATGTCTGAGGTAATAATTTAAAATGCTGCAGTACGAAATGAAATGAGATAGTGCTTCCTTTAATGTTTCTTCTAAAAGATAAAGACAGTTCATTTTTTTCACCTAGTACTGATGGAAAAAATTTGATTGAAATAAAGCTCCAACAAAACCAAGTTAAAATATTAAATCTTTGAGTGAATATTTTCTCCTGGTTTCAGACAAGCTCTGCTTTCTTTGCACAGGAGTGACTAAGAGAATCAGCGTTTCTTTTTCCCTCAAAAAACTTATCATCCCTACATGTGCTATGAAATTATAATTTTCTTTCAATTCAGCAAAAAATAGGCATGTTCATCTTTTAAGCATACATTTCAGCAAGTATCTGGAGCTTTTATTTTTTCTAATCTGCATTATAAATTGTCCCTCATTTCCTAACAATTTGTTCACTTTGAATGGGGCTTTAGATGCTGTGTGTTTTGCAAAAGGTAATGAACTAGACCAGCTCAAAGCTGCCTACAAGGATCACGTGAAAATAAATATCCTACTAGTGAAATCTGCTTTAGAACTTGGCCATTAATTTATCCATTTCCAGTTATAATTATGCCATGCTAGGCATAAAGAAGAATTAATTATCAAGGTTACAGTTGTGATTGCCTGGTGTAGGGAAACAAGGAGAATATGTAAATATTTTCAACAAGAAAATGGTATAAATTTTTTGTATGCCTCTGACTTAGTTTGGATGTTTTTTCTTCTTGGCCTCTTTTATATCTTTGCACTGAAATTCTGTTGTGAGAGAAGGTACACACAAGTACCACAGTGCTAGGCTTTTAAGAACTGAAGACCTATTATATAATCAGTAAAGAATCAGACAAGGTGAAAAAATAGTCATGGACTGAGTCAACACAGACCAATTTGGACAGACAGAATTCTCTGATCCATGGCAGATACCCATTTTAAGATTTACTGATATCTCCCCACTAGAAGGTATCAAGAAATAAATTGCTGGTACTGAGGCCCTATTCAATAGCAGTGGGAAAGCTGTAACCTCAGTACCAGCAGTGGTGCAATGTCATGTGGATATGAGATTTGCCTTTTCTAAAGAAATTACATTTTTATGGAGCACTCCCTTAAGAAACATTGCCAGTGGGAATAAAAATGAATGTACCTAAAATGAGGACAGAGCCCGAAAGACTTCGTACCTATCTGCCTGCTTTCTATCTGACCCTAAATTGCTCCTCAGAAGGTGTAGTAGTTAATACAGATACCAGGTACAATGTACCTTCTCACAATTAGTAGAAAGTGCTGTTTTGTAATTAAAGGGTGAAGTGGGGCATGATGAACATATGGAAAAGGAGACCCTTAATAAGTGATAGAACCTTCAAAAGAAATTGCTAATTAGTATGCATTTGATGTGTGCTATACCAATTTTAAGACTTTGCCTAGAATAAATTGCTGTTGGGCCTTCGAAGGAGTGGTGAGATTAGCATTTACAAAGAGAGCAATTTTCTGTCTTTTTGACTCTGTTAAATGGAGGAAATAACTTCCAAGACTGAAGCAGTAGTTAGCCCATCAATCATCCTCACAGCTGGAAACTGGGGATCCCAAAGGCTGAGATGAGTTAATCCGTCAGTTAATAAGTTCATGGTGGCACCATATGGTGCTGGACCGCCCCACACTGTAGCAAGGACAGTACTGCCTACACAGGCATGCTGCTTTCTCAGATACCTCCCCACTGGCAGATCCCTTTGTTTGTGAGGATCAATTTACTTTGCCCAGCAAATTGACTGAATTGATCAGTTCAGAGGACATAATTGCTGTCTAATCCTGGGGAATCATGTCCTGTCCATATGGAAGAAACAAAGGGTGCTGGCAGTAGGCAAGTTGCTTTCTCCAGCCTGGAGGATGTTGTGTCCGACACACATTGATTAAAGTTGATGGTAGATGGATGTGTATCTTGTGTTGACTGTAGGTGATAGAGATAACAGGAGGACCAGCTTCCTTCAGGGAGGCTCCTTTACATGTCCAAGCCTGGCTGCTGCCCTTAATTGTCCCTCTCCCCATAGTCCTAACTGGGAGGGGAACGCACACAAAAGTCAGCACTACCAGTTCCAACGCTGGTCATCACTTCTTTACAACTCAAACACAAAATCATAGGCAGACAAGCAAAAAAAAAAAATTAAAAATACTGATGTGTTTAAAACCACATGAACCTTAAGGGCTCACCCAGATGAGCCTAGGCACTGCCTTAAAAAGTTAAAACTTTCCAGTTTTAACTTTGAAATTCCTTGATTTTGCAAGTATGTTTGATGACATTAATTCTAAATACAGTGATTATATTTTAACAGGGGTAATAAAACTTAGAGCAGACTGCAAATATACAAAGTATCCCATTTAATATTTTCTTTTTAGTCAAGCCTCTTTTCTATTACCAGTGCCTTTCTGATCAGTCTTCAGCAGAAGTGGTAGATGCTTCTTTCACCTACAAAATAAAAATTAAAAAAAATAAATCTGTGGGTTTTTTCTAACAAGATTAATAAACAAAAAATTTCATAACATCATAATTATACATATTTGGAAATTGTAAGGCAGCATGAAGTAGACTTTCCCAAAGGTAGAATTATAACAGTGATAAATAAACCCCTACATTTTTAGGTGGTTTCCCTGACTTGTCTTCATAGCAGCTTTTCAGTGTAGGATGTAGGGACTTTCCTTAACTTTTAGTTTTCTGTTTGTTTCAGTTTCTTAACTTTCAGCTCATGTTTATCTCAGTCCCTTTGAAATCTGAGGACTGAACTTGATGGATAAATATGACCTAGTATATACAAAAAAACCCTCTCTCTGAAGTATACCTCAAATGAACTGAAAGAGCTAAGTCATAGACAATTGGCTTGTGCATGCAATTATTTTGGAGCTATTATGTTCATTTTATGGCATGTTGCATTTGGATATTTATCTCAGCATGCAGAACTCATTGTTCTTACAGCCAACAACTTAAAAAGTAAATGTTCCTTTCCTTCCCCTCTCTTTCCTCTTACACTTCCCCGAAACCTACTCACTCATTTCAAAAAGATGTGCTAGAAGGAAGGTCAGACTCTAAGGACTTTTTGCCATAATTCTCCCAAAGTTCTAGAAAAGTTTGTCTTGTCTCTTTTCAGTTGTGAGAATTAGAGTTTAGAATATTACTGTTCAGCGACCTTCTAGATTGAGTTAGAAAGGATCACTGGCAAATACCTTCATAATCAAGAGAGGCAGTTTCCACAGCATTATATAAAAGAAAGATGTGATTTATTCAAGATGTGGAGCAGACAAAGGCACTGTGGATGACCTCAGTTTATTCAGCAAAAGGGCATCTCTTCACCCATACTTTCTCAGAAAATAGAGTTTTATGTGAAAAATGCATATAAGAAAGAGTAAATATATATCTCTTTTCTGCCCCTTCTACATTTAATGAAAAGAACTTCAGAAGATCACTTTGAAACCATATTTATTGTATACCTAAAAGCAGAGGAAAATATTTCCCTTTATTAGTGTTTGTGCTTTTAAATCCTCTAGTATATTAGATTATACACAGTGTAATATTAACTACAATAAAAAATTCTTTTTGCAGGGTATGACTTTATGTTCAAATGAATGGTGGATCTTTTGAGGGAGGACAAAAAAGAGATTGTAGATATTAGATTTGGGAATGGCTCTATTTTCAAAATGATCAGTAAATTATATGTTAATAAAGGTTTTTTGTTAGGTAATTTCAAATTTAAGGAAAATTATGTTGACATATGAACCCCTCAAAACTTTTAAAGTAGTAAACATTAGGTATTCTACAAAGTCAGAATTCAGTAACCTGAATGTAGAGCATCCCAGTACCATGTTTATAACAAATACAGTGTTATATACATGAAGTATGTAATATATAAGATAGTTGGTTTAAACCAGGCTTCATTACAAATCATATATTTTGCACTGACCTCTGCAAACCTTTCAAAGCTGTCTTTCAAATGGAAATAGACAGACAGAGACATATCTTCATATGGAAAGAATATAGAAAGAGATTCCATATTCTGGGTTGTCAGTGTTGATTTTTTTTTCCTTTTTTAATTGACTTTAAATATTCCAGCATGTGGAAGAAAGGGCAGGATATTTAGAGACAGCCTCATCACTACTTGTGAATTCCCACTACACTTGTTTTCTCCCTGGACAATACACAGAGAAGATACCTGAGGTCACAAGTGCCACCCAAGACTGAGGAGACAGATCTCTTAGGGATCCTTGGCAATGATAGCACTAAATTGTAGTTATAATTAAAACTCAGTTTTCTTAAGAGAATATATGGTTAGTATAGCACATAATTTATGGTTGGAATGGCACAAGTTTTCTACAAGCTGAAAGAATATAGCACAACTTATAAGTAGTGTAATGCTGAGTTTATAATCAAAATGATTTTCTGGATGGTGTTCTGTGCTGCTGTGCTTCCCTCTCCTGTGCTGGGGCAATCAGACCGTCAGGCTGGCCTGGGACCTTCAAGGCCGGTGAGGAGGGGAGTAACCGCCCTGGAGCCCAGGGACCTTGAGGCAGGGGAAGAAGAGATCTGTTTGTTTTGTCTACTTGGTGCACAGGATCTTCAGGCCTTCATGATGTGCTGAAGGGAACAAATACGTGTTCCGTTCGGTCACAGAAAATGATTGCTTGCCTCATAAAATGGTGTTAGTTATGCTTACTATGGGACTGGAGTTGGGAGTCGGAAGAACAGGTCACAGGGAGCTGCCAGACTTTGTCCTTCAACTCATGCAGCTGAGGTCAGTGCTTTGAATACTCACATTCCAGAGACCTCCAACACTTCCTTGGCTGTGATCCAGTCTTACCTGGGATTCCCTGCAAAACCTCGGCTGTGCAGACATTAAGTACCACGGATGTTCTCTCCCAAGGAGTGTAAAGGACTTATGTACACTTTTCATCCTTAAAACCAAGCAGAAACATCAGATTCATGGGATGCAGTGACCAAACATCACCCAGCTGGTTCAGTTCTACTCCCATTAACTCTTCCCTCTCCTCCAGAGACACGGGAAAACACAGAAACTCTTCATCAAGGAGTATCTACTCATCTCTGCTGTTTCTGGCACACAGAGCGGGACCTTTGGAAGAGGCTTGCAATTGCTTACCTGAAGTTTGGAAAAGACTAAGAAACCTGATACTGAGAAATTTTGGCTTCAATAGAGCAATTATGTAATTGCCTCAAGGCAGAGTGAACTCTCAAATTGCCCTTTCTGAAAGTTTCAGTAATTTCTTGATTTGTTAAAGCTCCTCACACAAAAACGAGCTTGTGAAAGTGCCTTATGCTTCACTCTCTTGCGATGTACTGACAACAAGGAACAAAGAAAAGAGAAAATTTTGTTTTGCGATCTGTATTTAAAAGTATTTGAATGCTGGTTTTCTGTTTTGCTTGAATATGTTTTTCGAACCTATGAAGGCAAAATATGAACCTCTTTTGGCTTGTATGTGTAAGGAATCACAATTATTAGGACTACAGGTAATATCAAATAGCTCTTCTGTTATGTAATAGATGAGATTTGTACAAAGAACTGAAAAATATGAATATTTCTGTTCTTTATTTGCTGAATATAATCCTCCTCATAGAAAAACATTTCTTTACGAGAATTCCCTTCGTAGAAAACCACATTGCTGGAGCTTGAAATTCCTGGCTGCTATTGCGGGAAAAGTTTTTGCATTTTTCTTTTGGTGACAAGTCAGCCATTTCCCATATTTTTGAAATTAACTGTTTTCTCAGACCCTTTATAAATCAGCCTTCCCATGTTCACATGATTCTTACAGACAATATTGCATTGTCTGCCAATTGCAGACAATTTAAGACAATTTTTTTTCATATTTATGGGAAGAAACCATAATGTGACCTTGTAAGAAGGAGCAGCAGAAAAAGACTGAAATTGTGCAGAATTACAAACAATTCTCTTCTTCCAGCTACACTTACGTAAGTAAGAGTGGAATATGAGGTGTAGCTATGACACAGAGCATCTGGTTGGCTGCCTTACCTGCTTCTATCATATCCATCACTCACTGTGTTTTGGGGGTTTATGTCGGAATATTGAATGCAGGTCTGGACAACCATAATCATCATGCTAATTAAGGATATTTTGCTGCATGCTTTTCTCCTACAACCCACCAGCTACAAACTGACTATGCCAGGTAAGAACATTGGTTCTGTAGACCCTATTGCTCTTGTGGAGATGTGAAATATAAAACATATCACACCGTCCTGTTGGGCTGCACTGTCCAGTTTACAGAATACGCAACAAGAGACCTGTTAAATGGTGACAAATCCTTTAGCTTCTGGCTTTTGACCTCTGACCACCTGCCTCTCTGCCTGTATCCAGGGAGCAGTCTAGAGAGAGGAATGCAATAAACAGCTTGTAATCTAGTAGCGGCAAAAGAAATTACATCGAAACCAACAGTTACACTACTAGTTGTTAAAGACTAACAACATGTTATGTAAAATGGGACCTTTATACTGTGTAGGCTTTTGCAACTGCTGAAGGTCCAGTGCTGTTTCCTCCCCCAGGTCCCCCTTTTGCCTTTATGGAAAGAGCAGTTAATGTCATTCTAAGTAAACAAGCCCTGTCTTTCCCTAAAACTATGAGTAAATTGTGGGTCACCAGAGTCTCTTCTTTCTCATTTTAATTACCCTGTTTCTCAACTCTGCGGTTTATGATGTATTCCTAACCTCACATCACAGAAGTGAATCAGCACGTAATTTCTGCATTTCAGTTCCCTCTGATGAATATTTATACTTTGATTTTATATAATTTAGAGTTTCTCTCTCTGTTTTTCTTTTGGAACCATTACATACAGGTACACAGGACTTATGGTGAAATAATGTCTACATTTACCTTGCTGATTTCAGTGCTGGCATCTGCAATGATTTGAGGCACAAGTTAAAGCAGATTGTGCCTTACAGTGGATGTCAAAATTTTACTGTGGGAGGGTTGAAATGCAGACTGCATCTTTCTGTTCATACATTCATTCATCCAAAATACAGCAAACCAGCAAGCACCACAGAATTGTAGAATCACAGAATCATTTAGGTTGGAAAAGGCCTCTCACATTGTTGAGTCCAAGCATCAACCCAGCACTCCCAAGCCCACCACTAAATCATGTCCCTGAACACCTCATCTATTCCTCTTTGAAATCCCTCCAGGGATGGTGACTCCAACAGTGCCTTGGGTAGCCTGCGCCAGGGCTTTACAACCCTTTCAGTGCCGAAATTTTTCTTAATATCCCATCTAAACCTCCCCTGGCATAACCTGAGGCTGTTTCCTCTTTGGGATAATCAGCTGTCACCCATAAGGGAGAAAAACAAATAGCGAAGGAGTATGTGAGCGCTGGAGAAACTCACAGACAAATGCATGCTGCTAAACACCTCTCAGAGTCCGTCAAAAAACCACAGTTGTCTACCATGTGTTTGAACAAGAGTATAGATGGAAAGGACAATGCCTGAGATGTAGGTTCAAATCTTTCTCACTACCCACTCTTCCTCATCTCAATGTTTTTCTTCAAATCTTTGCTTGTGTCCACTCCCTCTATCCCTGTGCTGTAAATTAAAGGGAAAAAACGGTATAGGAAGTTCAGCCAGCAACTTCAGTGCAGCCATGTAGCTATGGTTTCATAAATAATAATTTTTGGGAAGGTATTATTTTAAGTCACAGACAATAATTATTTTCAGAAAAGGTTTTTCTAAAGGGGTCACTTATACCATCTGTTGATACTTGTGAAAATGGATTAAAAGCTGAGGAAAGTTGGCAAGATGAGGTAGCTACAGTGAATTAATATGAAGTCAGATGGTATTACCAAAATACAGAAGAGACTGTATCTTTTCTGTTGGTGGAGAGGAACATCTAGAGAAAATATAACTGTTAGTAGACACAGAGATCTAAATCAAGCCTATCTGCAGGTGTCTAGGACCTGCCTCAACAATACTGTCTGCCTAATTTTCCAAGACTGTCCAACCTTAGAATACAGCAATGTGCTCAGAAGAGCTTGTTCTGGAAAAACAGGCACTTACCTCTTCTTATTCATTATAATATGGGATTAAACAGATAACTCTTTAATATGACTAGTGAATATTCCACTAGATAGCTGTTGGATCCTTCACCCAGAAGAGTAAAGGTTCAGTTTTGGAAGAATGTCATTTTACATCCCAAGAGATTCCTGATGACCAGGTAGGCTGGGTGAAACATGTCCTCCTCCAAATCAGGCCATTAAATTTCTAAAAATGGACAAGTGAGCAGAGAAGAGACTGCGTGATGGCTTAATGGACCATTTGTGGTGGACACTTTTTTGCAACAAGAATGTCCTGACATTCTGATCCTTGTTTTTCTGAGTCCTACTCAGCCTAGTTCAGTGGCCTGGACCAGATCCCTGCTATATCTCACCTGACAGTCGCCTATCCTCTTGTCCCCTTTCTTATCAGCCCCAAGGATGTTGCTTTTCCATCTCTCTGTTAGGGACCTCTCTTAAGATGAGGAGCCAGGAGAATGGCTTCCCAAAAAAGGGTGTTAAGCCACCAGTTTCTGCTATTGCTTCTGCTTTTCCTATCCTTTAAGACCTGAGAGACCAAATCTCAGGTCACTGGTATTTCCTCTCATTTCTCTCAGTAGTCTAACTAGGGGCTAGCACTTAGTTGAAATCAACCCTGTTCCATGCACTTCCTTGGGAATTTGTTATTTGGTTGGGAGGAATAGATGAGCTCTGAGTCTATGCACTAAAATTAGCAAAACAATGTGTCTGGTGCACAATGGATCATTCAGTAAATAGTAAAAAGCTGCAAAAGAAAATAGAATTAAATTTTAGGTTTTCAAAAGTACATGTTCTTTATAATTACTGATCTGGTTATAAACAAATTGTTTTATGTACCTAACGTATTTCTTTATACTTCAAACTTTCCTCATACCCACTGAACTGTCTTCAAGGAGTATTCTTATTTTTGATCTGTTTTATATTTAGAAATAATATAGGTATATGCATATATAGACTAAAGTTCTTTGCTTTTGGCTGTTTGCTTCAATGAACTGCAAAGAGAGAATGAAAAGTCATTCTTCCCATGACAAGACGGAATGCCTATTAAAAATTCACGTGGGAAAATAATGTTATAAAGTTTCTTCAATTTTGATGTGATTTTCTATCTAGATTGATCTTGGTCTTAAATGGAAAACAGAAGAGAATACTTTTTACTTCTTTAAGTATAAAGGAAAGAGATTTATCTGTACCAGCTGGGAGGAACATGGGGCTGCTGCTGGTTTGGAAAGTGGCAGAGTAGGAAGGGAAGTTGATATAGCATACGTGGGTTATAAGTAGAGGAGTAGAAAGAAAGAAATGACAGCTTCTCTTCATTTAAGAGAAACATTAAGAGCAAAAGAGTGATTGCTCAGAGGTTTATCTTTCTCAAGCTTTACCTTTAACTGATTCTCCTCCCTTTTGCTTTTATTTTTTATTTCTATATAGAAAAAAAGACTGAGAAATATGTTGCAGGAGTATACATGCATGTTTACCAGCAGATTGGGTAGTAGAAAGTCCATTCATTTATTTGTTTTCAATCACTATAAAAATGAGTTCTTTCCTGAAATGTGAAGGATTGCAAAGGCATTGTCCAGGGATTCCAAATAGGACTATTTTGGGTTAGATCGTTTGCTTTAGGTTGGTTGTTAGGTACAGGGAGATTTGTGAACCATCTCCACTGTCATATGTCATAGCATCATGGAATCACAGAATCATTATAGAATCGTAGAAACACAGAATGTTTTGGGCTGGAAGGGATCTTAGTTATCATCTAGTTCCAACCCCTCTGCCATGGGCAGGGACACCTTCCACTAGACCAGGTTGCTCCAAGGCCCATCCAGCCTGAAGTTAAACACTTTCAGGCATGAGGCATCCTGGGCAGCCTCTGCCAATGCCTCACCACCCACACAGTATAGAATTTCTTCCTAAAACTTAAATCTCCTCTCTATTATTTTAAAATGAATACCTTCTTGTTCTATCACTATCTGCCCATGTAAAAAGTTGCTTTCCACCTTTTTTATGAACTCCCTTTAAAAGGTCACATCTATCTTGCTTTCAATTTGCTTAAAAACTCTCTCAGTCAGACTTCAGGGTCCAACTGTCCTATGCATCACTGTGAACTACCGAAGCATAAGAAAAGCAGCAGGTAAGACCTAATTTCTTCCTCCAGAGTCCTGTGGTGGCCTCTGACACTATGCTGGACTTGCAGCTGAAGCTGGAGGCCAAAATATTTTCATTCTGTAAAAGGATAGCATGCTTAAGGACTGCTTCAGAGAAATGATTCTTCTTCATATCTGCACCAGGCAACGGACCTCAGCCTTTCAAAGGGAGGGCAAGTCAAAAATGGGAAACTGACATAACTGATATGAAGTGGGAGCTTTGCACAGTGTGAGAAAAAAAAAAGTGCTTTTGCTTCTGAACACAGATGTGGATCTCAGAGCATGGGTGTAATTCATTGTCTCTCAGAAATGTTGAGTATCAGTGGGAGTGCATCCCCTTCTAACTCTACTCATACCAACATGTCTGCGTCTGGATGCCACAGCTGCAGGAACCTGATAAGAAGCAGGTCTATGGCCAAGGTCTATTGGTCTACTGTAGCTAAAGAGGTCCAATAATTCTATTCTATTACTTAAGCAATAATTTCTTCTGCTCTTTTTGGGCACAAACCTGAGCACTTTCAGATTGTTCTGAAAATTATGAAAGCCAGAATTTTCCAGTGGTCTTCTTGAGGATGCACTAGGTAGAAGAATACTCACACAAAAACTCCTAATGGGTCAGAGGCCATTGTTTTTGCAAAGCAATGCTGGCAAACCTTTCTTTTCTTTTCTATGCTAAGTTGCGTCTGTGATTTCCCTAAATAGTTCCTGATTGTCTAAAAAAAATACTCTTAGCATTATTTCTCTTCCTCCTTGATAATTTAGCTTTCTGAGGTTGATTAACAAGTCATTAGTCCTTGGGAGTCCATTGTGCTCAGATAAACATTAGCATGTACAATTGCTAGAAAAATAATGAAATAATCTATAGTAGAAAATAAAACTCAGGAAAATGCTCCTACTCCCTCACGTATTTTGTGCAAGATTTCTGGGCTCTGAACTAGATCAATTTGCCTATAATTAGAAAATTCACTTTGTGTGAATTGGAGGAATCAAAGTTGATACTCTTCTCTGTGTCTGCGTTTGTGTATTTGATGCCAACATACTTGCAAACCTGATGCTGCTGATGCCTTTCAGAAAGCATGCAGGATCACCCTTGAGTAGAAAAGGCAACGCAGAAAGAATCGTGCCCTGCAGAATATACAGTCTATATTGTATATATAGAATATATATTCTATATTGTAGATATAGAATATACAGTCTTTGTGCTGTGCCTTTTGCAATCGGACATACCTGTCTCGTCTTGGCCTTTTTAGCCACCAGTGTGCTTGTAACAAACGTGGGTAGAGACCTTTCCCAGATCTTCGTTCACGAAGCCTAACCATGAACATGAACCTGCAAACCGATTTTCCCTTTATAAATAAATATAGCTATAAGCCAGACAAGCTATTCTGGAAAAATACTGAGACAACTGCTCATTTATATTAAATCTTCCTTAAACCACTCCTCATATCTGTAAGATTCCTTGTATCTGTTAAGGGACCTTAAAATGTGTGGAAATGTCATTTAGTCCTAGATTAAGAACCTCTGCCCTTCATAAAGTGCAAAGCAGCATTAGTACAAATGCCTGTTAGGTTCACTCTTTTGAAGAGAAAACATCTCAATGAGAGTGCAAAATTATAGCCTATGTAGTTCCCCAGTGAGCTGAATTTTCATTTTAGATTATCTTAGTGAGAGGAATAATCTTTGCAATTTTATTAGTTTCCCACTTGTATAGCATGGGCCCTGGGCAGGTTTTTCTACCATTATTTTTGAAAGCTAAGTTTAATTCTCTGTTGCTCTCTAAAGAAGAGTTTATAGGCTGAAATACAGCTTTAGAGACCACTGATGTACAAACTGACGGCCTTTGAGGTCTAGGCATTTTTGGCTGAATACTTGTAAACTACTGCAACTAAAAGACAGTTTACCAGAATGCAAAGCCATTAGAAATGCACAGCTGAGTGACTGTGAGTGCATTGGAATGATATATTTGATCTCATTTGCTGTTTATTTTAAAAGCTTAAGTTTATCGACAAAACAGAGAGAGGTCTGTTTGAAATCTGACAGCAGTCCTCCCCTGTTCAATACAGCATATAATAAGGTACATATGCAATTTAAAATATTACAGATTATGAAGCTGTACCTCAGCTATTAAGAGCTGTGTGGTTCTCTCTAGCAGTTAGCAAACTGCCTCAGAAGGCAAGGGAAGAGACCTATGTCATCATCTGCATATGTACACAAATATATGTATATAATTTCTGTGTATCTGCCATGAACATAAATGCCTGTGATTTACATACCACTTATCTATCAACCATATGCAATAGATCTATAAAAGCACAAGAAAACATATTCATACAGCTACGCATTTAAATATCCTCTATGCATAAATCCATACACACATGTATGTATAATTCTGTAGATATTTTACAAATGTTTGTATTTCACA
The DNA here is from genome assembly GCF_025592945.1 of Manacus candei. Classification (NCBI taxonomy): domain Eukaryota; kingdom Metazoa; phylum Chordata; class Aves; order Passeriformes; family Pipridae; genus Manacus; species Manacus candei. Next base: position 2,405,708 of record NW_026138064.1, on the reverse strand, counting down.
GATTGATTGCATGTATTTATAATGCTCTATTTGTGTACTCTGAACAGGGAAAACAATACAAACATATGTAAATGTGTACCTGATATCCAAGACTGAAATTAATAACATACATGTATATGCAAGTGTGATATGTCACTTTCATGCAGTGGATCTAATTCTTTCCTCCCCTCTGTTAGCCTTGAACTGTTATAATTTGCCTTACAAGAAATATGCTAGTACAGATTTACTCCAGCACAGAAAGCTCCAGACTCCAGATCTGCAAATTTAGTATCTAATAGGTTTCATTCTTCAGATAACAGGTTTGGAAAAAACAAGTCATGTCTTTACTTGCATTTCTTCCTTTACTTGCTATTTGATACTGTCTCACAATGTTCCATAGAACATACTTACAAAATAATCTCTGTAACTTGGTAGGTAAAAGATGAAACACCTCTGATCTTCTTAGAAATCACAGCTGGACTGAAATTTCTTTTTTTGTTTTTTTGGCTTATGCTAAAATCTCAAGGAAGGACTCCTGTAAATGTATATTGGAAGACAAATAAGGTCTGAAGGGCACTTTCTATGTAATTTTAAAGGAGAGCTGGAAAATCTATCTAATAATGAAATCTACTTTGTTTATATTCTGTGTGCTTATGGTTCACATTTGTCATAAATCATTCCAGTTCTCATACACACTCTTCTCAGGCTTTTTCTAGAGCCTGCAGTTAATACAACTACCTAGTAAGGAAACTCCTTTTTTTTTCTGGCTAAATTGATTCAGATCTTCATATGAATTTTCTGAAGAAAATTTAAATTCTTTTAGAACCTTGTTTCATGTAACCATCATTTTATTCAGCATGGAAGTAATTTCCATTTATTTACCATAAACAGTTATTTATGAGTTGTCACTGTTGCACTTCTACAGTTTATGCAATTTGCTGACCTGTCGGTAAAATATTCAGTAAGTATTCTGTAGTCAAGAAGCAGAAATACACACAGTTCTAACTTAGGACACTGAAAGTACTGAGTTTTTCTATTGACCTCATCTGATGAGAGTTTTGACTTCTTACTTAGGAAAGTCATGGGATATTTTAGAGTGACATAATTAGAATAAACATATATCTACTGAATTCACCAGTAGATTGCTACAATTCACTCCTGTTTTTTATCTCAAATTTGTCCACACATTTTTCCCAACTCCTGAAGAAATGCAATTAAGAAATAAAAGGGGAACATCATCTCCACAAATAACTCCACAAAACCATGTTAGAAATAAACCGTTAAAAGTATTTGCATTAGTTGGGTGATGAATTAATGAAATATTTTATTTCTTCAAGTAAAACAAAATGCCATCCCACACAGAAGTATAATGTCAGAGACAGTGCTGCCAAAATGAAGCTTTATTGTGACAGCTAATGATTCTGTGACAGTCAAGTACATCCATTTAAGGCAATACGTGAAGTATAACACGTTAAATTAATTTTTAACTTAATATTGAAGATCTGGAAAATTTTTACACTTGAAGGGTGTTCTAATTTTTTGCCAAGAAATTGAACTGCTGGTTAATTTACACTTAGATTTACAATCAGTCTGATACTTGCCATTCCCATTGGGAAACTGTAGGTGTTGCTGAAGCTGCACAGTTCCACAAAAGAGGCAGGTGACCTGATCACACCCTAGAATATTGGTTAACACTTTTAACACCTTCTCACCCAGTTCTTTGTAATGCTTGAAAAAACACTTGCATTCCTCATCATTCGAGGTTTTTGGTTCAGGTGAGGGGTGATTATTGGCATTCCTAAAGTAATACTTGAGAAACACCAGCCTGCATAGATTTTAACTTACTAGCGAACCATGCCCTACAGGAAACTCTGTAATGTCAGAACAGTCTGCAAGAGTCATAGATTTATTTTATTTAAGGGAAAAAAAATAAAATTAAGACCTGTTAAAAGCTGATTCTCTTCCAGGAAATTTAGAGTATATGGAAGTGACTGTCTTTATTATGCTTTAAAAGAAAGCTAGTTAAGAATACACTCTGGACAATACAGGGAGTTCAGTGTTCCAGTTTATCACCCTTGTTGTGCCAGGAACAAATTCTCCAAGCACAATCAGTTTCCAGTCTTTTTGTCATCAGAGTGGAAAGATTGCTACCCTTTGACGTGGTATGAGTTGTCAAGTGAATCAAAGGGGACTGTGCCAGTGGGATGCAGGATAAAGTTTGAAGCTGTGCTGGAGACAGCCTCAGAGCCTACTCAGTATGAGGAATCTTTTAGAGATCCCAGGGTGGGTGCTGGAACAGGTTCCCCAGGGAACTGGTCCCAGCACTGAGCCTGACAGAGTTCAAGAAGCATTTATATGATACTCTCAGGCACATGGTGTGACTCTTGGGGATGCTCTTAGCCCTCCAAGAGCTGAACTTGTTTATGCTTGCTCTTTCCCCTGTACTCAGCCCTGGTGAGGCCACACCTCGAGTGCTGTGTCCTGTTCTGGGCTCCTCAGTTCAGGAAGGATATTGAGGTGCTGGAGCAGGTCCAGAGAAGAGTAACAAGGCTGGGGAAGGGACTTGAACACAAGTCCTATGAAGAGAGGCTGAGGGAGCTGGGGTTGTTTAACCTGGAGAAGAGGAGGCTCAGGGGAGACCTCATCACTCTCTACAACTCCCTGAAAGGAGGTTGTAGCCAGGTGGGGGTTGGTCTCTTCTCCCAGGCAGCTATCAGTAAGACAAGAGGGCATGGTCTTAATCTGTGCCAGGGGAAGTTTAGGTTAGATATTAGGAAGAAACTCTTTACAGAGAGGGTAATCAGACATTGGAATGGGCTGCCCAGAGAAGTGGTGGATTCTTCATCCCTAAAGGTTTTTAAGATGAAACTGGATGTGGCACTTAGTGACATGGTCTAGTAACCACGGTGGTAGTGGATCAAGGGTTGGACTTGATGATCTCAGGGGTCCCTTCCAACCCAGCTGATTCTATGATTCTATGATTCTATGATTCTATGATTCTATGATTCTATGATTCTATGATTCTATGATCAGAGAACAGTACTGATGGCTGAGGGGTGATACTAAAACCTCCCAGACGTATTCTTGGGCAGTCTTAGCTGACAAATAGGCATTTTTTTTCTGGTTTCTGTTTTGAACTTGAATGTTTTCTTCCTGCCAGGAGTTTTCAGTGCACAGAAAAAGTTACACAGCAAAAAGAACAAAATGTGGCTTCTTTTTCTTTTTCTTACCTCCACTTCTCTCACCCTTCCTGCATGAAGTATGTTTATTTACATAAGTTAAGCTTGTGAGAAACAGGTCTGTGGCTTCTTGTGGGACAGATCAGTAGTCTGGTCTTCCTGGGTGTTGAAGACCGTAAAATTCCACATTACAGAGACCATGCTGCTCAGAGCACTTGCATGTGCATTTGTTCACCACTCCATTAAAAAAGGGATAAATCTTTTAAGAGTAGTACTATTCAGTAGCTTTCTCATTTTCAATATGGATCATTGCACCATGGCACATACAGAAGAATAACATATAAAATCTTACATCTTTGGTGATCTACCCTGTTTTAAATTATGTGTGTTTAAACATGTACATCTGCAGGAAAAAATTGGTCAAACACAACTCACTAGCTATTATTGGGATATATTAATTTATTCAAAACATATAAAAGGACTTTATTTGCTCTGCAGCTAGTCCAGCTGCAATTCAAAACATGTTTAATTTCATCTTTTCAGCTTGAGTTTTTAGATTTATGCCACTGCCCTTATATGAAAGAAGCTGTTATAGTTCAATGGATATCTTCTGACACTATTAAACTTAAGAGAAAAACTAATCAAGCATAGATCACTTATCTGCAATAAACGAGCTTCCTGCTGACTGCGCAACATTATCACAACGTTGTGCAGAGGGAATACAGTGAAATACCCTTTGGAACCTGCCAAAATGATATTTTCTTTGCAAACAGGATTAAAAACTGGATTGCACTACTGTTTTCAGTTTTTTAACACTTCAGTTTTAAGATATGTGAATATCTTTCTTTATAGAGTATCTGGGAAGTACATCACTGACGATGTGCTCTTCAAGGAGAGATTTGGTTAAAGGTTGTTTGTAAGAACAAGAACAATTTTGTTACAAAAGACTCAACAGAAATGGACAAAGATGCGCTTGATACACAAAACTTAAAGTATGACTGGATGATTTTTAGACATTTCTATGTCTTTTTTTTTCAAATTTTTGATCTATTTGAGGGAAAAAAGAGAAGAAAAAGCGTTTTTTGAAAATGGCATGCAAACTGTAATTTGAATAACTTTTAAAGTTTTACTGGTCTCAGCAAGCATTTTTCTGACATATTTTTGTCAGACTCTGTGAGGTCAGTGTTTTGGTACCTTGAATCATGAGGTGCTTGTTGTTGCACGAACCCCACTACTCACACCAAGGAGTACGAGAGCAAAATTAAGTTTATTACAAAGGGTATCAGTTTAAATACAGTGTTTAAATCGTGTCACATGATCCCTCAACCAATGACATTATAGTATGTCATTGAGCATGTGTGAGAGCCCAGAAAACTAGAAGGAAAATCCCGTGCTACATTCTTCCTGCTACAGAATCAACATACCAAATAAATGTTTTGGTACATTTGCTTTCTGATAATGCTTCTTTTGGGAAATAATAATGAGCAGTGCATGTTGTGGGTGGTTTGCCTTCAGCTGTCTAAAATATCTCAAATACCGAAGGAAAAAAGAAATTTCTAAAAATCAAACAGGCGTCTGTGATTCCTGAAAAAAAGAGCTGGCACATATGCTGTTTGTGAGGTTCCTCCTGCCAGGATCAATGTGGTAAAGACAAAAGAATCAGCACTGCTTTGTTTCCAACACTTATTTCTCTCTCAATGCAAAGCGCAGTTACAAAGCTTTTGCACTAGCCACAGCACAGCAGAGCTGATACTCACTCAGAATACTTATTGGCAGTAGCCCATAACTTCTTCTTCACTTTTAACAGATTTTTTAAAAGTAGACCAGGTTGTTTATTGGATTAATGTGAGCTTTGCGTGCATGTGGACTGGTGCTCTGCAGTTCAAACACTTCCTTCTTAAGAGTCCTCAAAGTTTTATCCACTCAGGGTCAGGCTGATCCTTCCTGCTCTCTGTACTTATCTACTATATACAACTTAGCTGTTATCCACGTTACATAAAATTTGTGCAGAAGTTAGAGTGATAATGACCTGTACAGACTATACTCTATTGCCCAAACAGGTTAGTAACAGTAGTTTAGAGGATAATTATGCAATTATATGTTTTTTAAAAGCATAAGTGATGATATAAGCATGTGTCTGATTTATGCATCATCTAAAAAATACCAAAAGATCTGGAAATGCCTCAAGGAGAAATAAGAAATATGCAGAGCAGCATAATGCCTTCTTAGCAACTGTAGCATGAAAGATACTCTTTCCCGTTCTCACAGAATGTATTTTCATGATTATTATGACAAAGTGAGCACCTTTGTTCTATACATTAGGTTTTAAAAAGTATCTTAAAAATACTACAGTTCTACTCAGTGGTCTCCCACAACTGGTGTTAATAACTGACATATTTAAGGTTATTTAATCCCATTAATCCTGAATAACCAATACAGCTAAGAATGAGTGAGCTAGCTTTTTTTTTTTTTTTCCTTAGCTCAGTTTCAATTTCCTGTATTTATATCTGCTCTTATTGCTGGGGTATCCAACTCCTGTAGTCAGAGCCTGAAGCTTTGTTTATGTTTTACTTTTTTCAAGAGGCTACAAGCAGCAAAACTAGTTTCTATGATGTCCTCATCCTTTACTCGTCTCCCATGAGAACTTGTTCTGTTGATTTTAAGCCTAACTTGATGCCTGTTTCATGCTACATTCCATCTCAATTAACAAGTGAGGTTAAACAAAAATCAGAACATTTAAGTTGTATCCATAGCCCCTTCTAAATTTTTCTAGAATCTCATATTACTTAAAGTTTACCAAGTCAGAGGGTGAGGAGACAGGAAAAAAACCCAAATGTCCAATAGCTCTAGTAGTTTTTACTTTTAAAAAGAGCATTTCTGCATAGTGATTATCTGTGCAGTGCTTTGCTCTATTAACCAGAGTTGAATTTCATTCTCACACAGAATATTAAAGATGACATAATAATAAACAAAAGAGTCAAAAAGGGAGAAATGTGTCAGTGGAAATTTCTTTCAATACTTACAATAGACCCAAGAACAACTAACAAAATAGGTAGTAATATAGTAATTTGTAGAAAAATCCGAAGAAACTTGAAAGATAACAGTGGCTAAAGCTATATATTTACAATAAACAGGTTGGATAACTAAAATCCTAGAATTCTAGTTGAATTGTGTAAGGATCTCTGAATCATAAATCACTGGTTTTAATGAATGCTAATAAACTGGCAGAGGATTTCTAAAGGATGTCTAAAACACAGGCTGCAAAACTATAAAGTTATAGATCAGTTATAGTAACATTAAGTAAAGTTTGAAGAAAAGAGCTATTCTGGTAAGCAAATCAGAATCTAAAGACAACGCAAACATTTTTGAAAGGTTGGAGTTACAAAATTCTTGATTTTTTTTTTTTTTTGCATAATCACATATCTGGTCAATAAGATATTTTTCATATAGTTTATGCTACCATACACGTTATTTTATCCAAGACTTTGTGTTGTCTGATGTTTTGGGGCTTTTTAAACAGTCACTAGCTGAAACCAAGGGAACTCAGCTGTTTAGGTTAAAATCTGACTCATCTTCCATATTTTGAGTTTAGTTGGTAAGGAGAGATCAACGATGGACTTCCCTAATGAGATCTTTAATGGACTGGTGCTTGTCCTATTCAGTATTTTTATTAACACCAGACTCTGTAAATTGCTAGTGGTATACAGGCTCATGGAACAGTACACTATGACAATGAATTATAGAATAGCTATGGCTTGAATAATGGTCACAATTAATTGTTACGAGGTCACAATTAAAAGAACATCTCAATAAAATCAAATGCAATCCAGAAAAAAATCCTACAAAATCCTTCTGAGGAGAGGGGGGCAAACTTCAAAATTTTCATGTGAATTTGGGGGTAAATATAATGGCAGAGGAACTGACATGATCCCTGACGTACAATAAAAGTTGAATGCCAGACTGGCTTTTCTCTGCATATGCATTGGTGAGAATGGGCACTACGATACTCTGCTGCATCCTCACTTAGTCAGAGGAATCAGAAAGGGCACACAGTGAGTGCCTGAGCTGACTATTTGCAGGCAGGTGGGAGCTCATTGTGCTCACACCTCACGCAGATCAACACAACCTTGCTGGACCCAGGGAGGCACCTCACACAGACACATGCATATTTTGGAAGGCAGAGAGGCATTCAGGGGCCTGTGACCGTGCTTTTTGGCGGTTAAACCTTCTATCCTACGTCGTTGCTACATGGTGAGCTGGGCAGCTGCTCCACCTCCCTGCTTCGTTTGAGCAGACAAGCTCAGCTCACAATTTCACACTTTGCCACTGGGCTTAGGGTTATGCCAGGTCAAATCTGAGCCTTGCTCCAGCTCAGTCTAGCAAAACCTACCAACATATCTCACCTTCTGCAGGGTGAAGTGGTGGTTGTTGTGCTGGAACAACCTATCATCACCTGGGGAAGCCGGAGCCTTGCCAAATCTTGCTCTTTTATTGCAAAACTTATCCAATTTTATATTAATTGTTGCATTTGCAGACACTAAAGAATATTACCTCCTAACCTAAAATAAATAATTCAAAGTTTAGCTGCTAGAGATGGGGAAGAAAATCAGCACCTATGATCTCTTTCCTCAAACAGCCTGAAAGCTCACAACAGGAGGCAATAGTCAAGATGTAGAGATATATATTTGTCCTAGTTAGGACAGCTGAGATCAGTTCATCATGGTGAGTGTAACCCAAAACTGTATTCTATAGCCTTCCATGTCATTTCCCAGAAACTAGACTATTGTTGTCAATAGACTATTCGCACCCTCTGCCCATAGAGCCTGACTCCTCAGGCTATAAACTAGGTGTTAAGAGGCCTGTGAGATAGGAGGATGTTTCTGTCCTCACACCCTTTGTGGAACTCCCCGCCCTGAGGGGAGCACTGAACATTCCTGCCTGAACTGGAGGATATATAATCTTGGAGTTTTGGAACATTTTTCAGCCCACTCGGGGGATCCAGAGGACGGCTGCATCTCATCGCTCTCAACCAGACTTAGACCACCACTGGACTGCGATCACCAGTTCTGGCCAGACTGCAGCAGCTCTCCCACCAGCAGGTTCTTCCCCTCTCCCTTTACTTTGGACTCAAACAGGGCCCAAGGAACACCACTTTGTTCAGGCCCCAGGGCACTGGGTTATACATTTGGGTTTTTGTGGGTTGAGACCAATTGTTGGTTTGTATTATTGTACTTACTGTATCATTTTAATAAATTGTTATTCTGACTTATAATCTCTCCTTTGAGTTGAGTTCATTCCCTCTGCTGGTTAACTTTTAAACCAGCACAATATTAAAAAAGTTCAGGGCAGACCTAAACCAGTCCCGCCATGCATGGGGGTTTGAACAGGTGATGTTCAGAGGTCCTCTTCAGATTTCATGGCTGTCTGACTCCAGATGAACCTGTCCTAGCTACTTCCTAGCTTCTACCATCTTAAAATCAGATATCTAGGTTATGTTGATCATTCAAGCTTGCACTCACAAGGAAGAACAACTATTTCTAATGCTTTTTAGCAATGGACTCCAGTCTTAAGATGTCTTTCCCAGACCAGTGAGGACATTTCGCATGCATAAGATGTTTAATTTATGGAAGATCAGATGTCAGGTTCTGAGTTCTGGCCAAATCCCAATTAGCATGCATTTTATTTAAAGACTTTGAAGTCCAACTACGTGATTAACAACAGTGATGTGAATCTGGCCATACCCTTCATGTATTATTTGGGCTTTCTTAATTTGTGTAACTATTTTTTTACAATCAGTTTGCTGATTATGCAAATTGATTACATTTGTGACACTCATGGGTGATTTGTTCCCAGAAAACAGTCTTTTTACTTTCATATTTCTTAAGACCCCTGAGTACTTGAATATTAGGGAAAGATACCTGTAAAAGTAGGTTAAGGTCCTTAAACCTGGAGATGGAGGTGACATTGTCTGGGGGCTTGGTAAAGTTATTGTATTTATTTTAAAGGAAGCCTCTAGACAGCACTGATTTAGTACTGTTAATGATGTCTGACAGAAAGGTTACATACTAATATGGAAAATGACAGTGTTGAATACATTTGTCTCCACAGTTCATTCATAATGCTTCAGTGCATCGTAACTGCTTCAGGTTTTATTGCCTGTGAGTTAGGGACCCCACATTCACCAGGAAGCAGCTGGAGAATGTTGTGTCCAAGTGGTCTCCCTAACCTACCTTGCTCATGGATTCTTAATGTAGAATTAAGACTAAATAAATCAGAAATTGAAAAAAATTTATTGAAATATATGAGGCACAAAGCTGAACTCACATAGGCACAACCTTGTATGCAGATGCCTACAGACAAGGCAAAGGGCCAGAAGTTTCCCCAGTTCATACAGAAAATATGCTGGGAAACACTAGTTTTATGCTTACAAAACAATATTGCAGGTGGAAGTGGCAATGAGAGCCATGTCAGGAGCAGGCACACAAGATACTATAAGGGTTTCAAAAGAGACTCATGCTCCACAGCATCAAAAAGCTTCAATAAGGATCAGGAAGAATCGAAAGTGATGATATGACTGAAGCAATCCACCTTGCAGCACAAGGTCATTACATCCACCTTCACTATTGAAGTCATCTCAGCTTTGAAGCTTGAGCTTCCTGGCCTGAAAAATGCTTCTGACTAGTGTATTAGCACCAAAATGAATCAGACCTTCATTTACTCCTGCATAACCATTTCTAGGACACTACCCGAGAGCATCAATTTTGTGTACTGTACAATGCAGAGAAAGCTACCAAATTAGTTAATCAGTTTGCATTAAGTTGTGTGTTGCTGTGGTTGGTGAGCCTCTGCTGTCAAGATGGATAAGCTCCTGATAATTAGAGGGAGATGATTTGACAGAGTGTATGTCACCAAAATATTTTAAAAAGCCTTGTCTTTACAGAAAAGGAAATTTTGAAGTTTCTTTTCACAAATTCCACTGAGCAATATTTCTAAACCAGTATTTACCATGAGCTTGGACACTCTTGCCTCTCTATCAGATAGCAAGGGCTTATTGCATCTGCAGATCCGGGGCACTACCACCTGCAGATTGATCTGATGTCTACAGTCTGAGGACTACAGCAATGACTAATTCTAGCTTGTCCTCTAAAATGCCTTACAACAGTTTTCTTGAATCAGTTTTATGAACCAGAGAGAAATGGTACCGGAGTCCTCAACAATAAGGCAGAACTTTAAGGTCCCCCATAAAAAAGTCATATATCTCAAACAAAACCTCTGCCTTCAGAAGACTCATGGATCCGAAATGACGATATAACTAACTGTAGACACTGATAAAGTCCAGTATTTCATGGGGGTTGCCACAGAAGACTACATCCAGGCTGTTTTCTGTGAGAACAGTTGCATGACGGTCAAAAATTTCATCAAAACAGGTGCATTTGCAGACCTTCATTGCTGAAAATTGATGCTTTCTAATAGAACAGTTTTTGTGTAACTAGTCCACGTAACCTTTACTGATGACTAAACTCCCCTGACGATCTTTCTGATGGGTACAGGAGTATTCAAAATCAAGAAATCAAAACACAGCCAATCAACATGAAAAACATGTTCAAGTTCTTATTTTCTTACACTTTGCTTTTATTTTTCAGGTACATTTCTTCTTTTAAACTGTTGGGGGGGGGTTGGTTGGTTGGTTGGTTGGGTGTTTTTAAAAGTTTTTTTAAGTTTTGGATTTCTTGAGAAGGTCATGGAAATTAAAAAAAAAAAAAATATTAGTTCTGCTCTCCCAGACAGGATTTCTCATGGACATTGGGTACTTTGCTACTTTGGCACAAGTACGAGGTACTTTTTCTCTTCCCATTGTTTTTTCCTTGAAGCCCCTTATTTACATAAGCCCTGAATTTATCTGAGTCATTGTATCTATCAGGGGTTAAAATGCCTTGACATCTTTCCCATCTCTTTCTCCAACACAACTTAGTTTATATCAATATGTTTTTAACACTGAAAAATGTTTCCTGAATATTACTTAGTGCAGATTCAACAAACTCCCGAATTCTTTCTTCATTGTCACCACTACTTTTGAAGTAAGTTTGTTTCCTGATGACTTCAAGTCATTCAATGAAAAATATCTTTAGATATTTTAAGGAAAAAATAGTTAAAAAAATATTATTGTGCTTTTAGTCCCTACATTAAAGGCTCTACACTTTCTACTTTCAGTTGTATCTAGATCATATTATTCCAATTATCAAGAGTCATCACTCTACTTGTAGTTGAAACTTCCAGTGTTGCTCCTAATTTTGAGCACTTGCTAATTTCCATTCGTTCCTTTCCATTAATTTTCCACCAAATGACCAAGGTAATTAATGACTAAGTCACTATTGATGAAAATTGAACTGAATACTAGTGCCATTAGGAAGTAAATTACCATTGCCCTCCTGTTTGATGCTCCTCCTTTCACATTGCACCCCTTTGCTTTCAGTTCCATGTTCATGTCACATTTTTCTAGTAACCCCCATTTTGTCAGCTGAACAGAGAATTTCCATTATAGAAGCATATCAGATGTTTCATTGAAGTCAGACAGATTTTATCTATCCATACCTGTCTATATCTCTATCTGTATCTACATCATAACTATTTATCTATAAACCAGTTTAACAAAAACTTCTAAAGGTATCCCGTTAGTTTAGCAAAAGACCTTTTCTAGAGAATCCATGTTGACATTTCATTACATTTACTAATACCACTTATTAAATTTTTATTATTCTTTATTTCAAAATCGCTTCTAATGCTCTAATGACTGTTGTTTGATTTACTCTGGAACTCAAATCATGGCTCTCTCATTTTCTCCTTTCTGTCACATGAGTTTCAGCATATGCCAGAAAAAAACCCCAAAGATTCTCAAGATAAATATGGAAGACAAAAGAAGTGATTATACCTAAAGATGTTAGCTGGAGTATTAAATTAGAGGGTCCTCCTAGCTAAGAATAACAACTGGGTAAAAATGTTGATTTCCAAATAATTTTCTGAGGAATTTGGAACAACTTACAGAAGAATAACAAAATTAGCAGTAATCTGTTGAGTTTATAACTACTCTATCTAGATGGAATCCAGTGGGCAATACATGATCACTCAAGTAAAACAGAGACACGAACACTCATGATCTCTCAGATCATTTGTAGAATGATTGGAAGGGATCTTATAGATCATCTAGTTCCACCTCCTTGCCATGGGCAGGGGTGCCACCCACTAGACAAGATTGGTCAGAACCACATCCAACCTAGCCTTGGATACTTCCAGGGATGGAACATCCACAACTTCTCTGGGCAACCAGTTCCAGTGCCTCACTACCCTCTGAGTAAAGAATCCTAAATATCTGAGATATAGTGCCAGAGAAGCCATAGTTTCATGCAGGAACAGCCTAGGAATTCAAAACACCCATTTAACTTTGTGTAACCTTATTCATCAAAAAAGATATGCTCACTATTCTCACATTCTACTTTGGTGAGATGCCCGCAAATGTTCAGTGACAGTTTTGTGACAACTTGAGAAAAAAGTTACTCCTGAGATCGTAACAATTTCTGTGCTGCAAATCGTAGAGTACAGTTCCAAACACTATTTCTCAGAGCTTGACAGTATGTAAAGTTAATCTATCCACTTACATCAAAACATAAGAATTACTGATTGGATGAGGCCCTGAGCAACCTGGTCTAGTGGAAGGTATCCCTGTCCATGGCAGTGGGGTTGAAACTAGATGATTTTTAAGATTCCTTCCAATCCAAACCATTCTATGATTCTATTATAACATAACATAAACAAAACATACTATAACAAAATAACACTAATAGAATAGAATAGAATAGAATAGAATAGAATAGAATAGAATAGAATAGAATAGAATAGAATAGAATAGAATAGAATAGAATAGAATAGAATAGAATGGGATAGATACAAAACAAAAGCGCTGGAAAATATTAACTCTTTAAAAACATTTTAAGATGCAGAGGTCTGAATCCTTGATGATGGAAAAATTACAGATGATGATAAGAACCATCTTTGCTTGTTCTCTCTTTCCTTTCTCTCAATTTTTTTTCCTCAAAATTATTAACCATATCTTTAGACAGACAGCGTGATTCTGAGTGCTTCTAGTATTATTAATGAAAACTGCTGGTTTATTTCCCTAAGAAATTCTAATTGATAAAAAAATCTTTATCCCTATCGTCTTGTGGAGGCTTCTTCCCTTGAAATGTGCCTGCTCCTTTGACTCCTCAGGAATATTTCCAAGCACAACAGTGAGACAATGCATTTCTTACTTTCCGAATTAAGTATTAGTCCTATAGCCAGTATCTAAAAGATGTTATTTTAGTGTTATGTGAAATTGTGCTTTATCCATAAACTGGCAAAACAGTTTTAAAAGCAGAACGCAAAACTAGCAATATCTAATTTAAATATACGGAGAAATCCTATGAAGTGGGGATTCCCTGATATTTTTTTTTTCCGTGTAGCAATTCTTGCTTCCAATTCTTCAAGAAGTTTATTTGAAAAAGATTATTTACATTACTACAATGAATAAAAGCTTTTCAATAATAAATGTACTGAAGAGGTCGTATTTGTTACCAGAATTTTAACTGGACTGAAGAAATAGCCAAAATCCAGAACCAGACTTTGTTGAACTGATAAACACCATGTTGGCAGCTGACATCTCCTCTGTCGTTTCAGTTAGTCCATGATGTCCCTTCACCCCAGTATCTTGGAAAATCACTGTACCCTGAAAAACATGATGGGAATTGACGCATGGGAAGCAGCAAGTTTGTGATCAACAAGATTCAAAGCACTACATACACCACACCACTTTTGTCCATAAACAGGGATGCCTCGTAGATGCATTAAACTGAAATGACTCATATGCATCTGTACTGGGCTGAGGATGTCTCAGGAGAGTATTTCACTTAAGGACACCCATAACTCTGTAATCAACCACCAGAAGAGGAAGTTTTGACTCCAGTCCACAAGATACAAGACCCAAAAGAGGGTCTGGAGGACACATATAGCACCAAGGGAGAAGTCCAAGAGTGTCAGAGCTGGGCCTGAAGGCAAGAAGCAAATGGAAAATACAGTCTTTATGTGCAAATTACAGAGGAAATTTAAAATTTAACTAATTGTAGGACTTTGAGCCTGCCTGCAGTTAGTAATTGTAAGAGGCTAACATTGTTTCCAGAGCATCTAAGAACTATTTTGCTTGGTAGAAGGGGACCGGTTGTTCTTCTGAAGAGGGATGGAGGTGAAATATTGAGAACTGGATTCTCCACAGTTGCCATTTGAGTTTCCAGCATGTTAAGAAAAGTGAATTTCCCTAGTTGTACAGCTCTGGATTCACAGTACAGATAGAATTCACCTAGGACATCAGTGGAGTCATGAGTATGGCTTTTGTAGACCTGCAGTTTAATAATTAAATAAATGTTTAAATATTCATGTCTTTCCTTCAGCTGACAGACCTATCAGTAAACACACTGGTAGCAGATTTACAGCCTCTCCGAAATTTTGCTCCCCAACTGCTGCATAAGTATAATACTTTTCTTGCTAATGCTAGATTTCATTTTGAGGTCTCAAGGCACTTTGCAAGAGCACAATGATTAGTTAAGCCTCGCAACACACCTGTGCTGGGGGTACTGTGCTATTATGTCTGTTTAATGGATGTTAAAAATGAACTGTGGTGATGTTAACTCCTAATCTCAAATACAACAGACACAACTGCAGCATGCTACAGACACAGTGCCAACAGGGGCACTTCTTCCAAACATTATTATTTCTAACATTTTATAATCTCCAGCATGACACGAAACCAGAGTAATTGCTAGAATTTCACCTTGCGCCTGTTCCATTGGTGAGGATTGAAAGCTTTATGTAACAAAGCAGGTTCTTCAAGGTTCAGCTCCTAAAGTGGGGAAGGCAAAGGCTCTATTTGGTGCCCTTTGTGGCACATGGAGCCCAGCTTGCTGGAGGCCACTACCTTTAGGAGCAACGCAACAGGGGAAGGGGTGGCTATTTTGCCAGTGATATTTTCTTCTCAAGTAATCTACTTTACTCAGTTCCTAGCTTGTTTCAGCCATTTCCTGTAAATAGTCTGGCCTTAGGCAAACATCTAGATGCTGCAAACGACATACAATCACGGAATCATTTTGATTGGGAAAGACCTCTAAGATCATTGAGTCCAACCGTTAACCTAATGCTACCAGGTCCACCACTAAATCATGTCCCCAAGCAGCACATCTACATGCTTTTTAAATGTTTCCAGGGATGGTGATTTCACCACTTCCCTGGTCAGCATGTTCCAAGGCTTGACCACCTTTTCAGCGAAGAAGTTTTTCGCAATATGCAATCTAATCCTCCCTCCTGGTACAATGTGAGGCCGCTTCCTCTTGTCTTATCACTTGTTACCTGGGAGAAGATACTGACACCCACCTGACTACAACCTCCCTTCAGATAGTTGTAGAGAGCAAGAAAGTTCCCCCTCATCCTCCTTTTGAAGCAATGCTGTTCAGCTGAACAGACCTAGCATGGAAAAAGGTCAGAAACAATGATAGCAATTTTATGGCATCTACTGAAAAAAAGTAGAAGACATCTAGCAGTCCAGGATGCTGTGAAAATAATTGAATTATCCATTGCCCTGATTAAGATCAAAGAAGAAAACATAGCTAGGCTGACAAGAGAGATATGAAAACACACCAGAAGATGCCAAAAATATTGCTCAGATCTCAATGACATAGGCTAGGATTGGAAGAAAAAAGTCTGAGGGGAACAGATGGTAGAAGAGAAATGATTGACCTTGTTCATTAAAAAAACCAAACCAAACCAAACCAAACCAACAAGAATTATGGATTTCAAGGCATGCTGTAATTAGTAGCTTTCAGTCTAAAGGAATAGCTCCTTGCGGTAATAAATTCAGGAACTGCTGCTTTCAATCTGCCCTTTTCACAGTCAAGAGACACAGAGATGGCACAAGCCCAAGGCAAAACATGACATATGACCTTTTACATATTGGTGTGTATCACAGTGGAGCATTCCTGGATTTCTCTAATCATTTCCTTCCTTTTCCCTATTCCAGATACTGCCAGAATACCCTCCCTGGTATGTCAGATCCTTTGTGAGCTCCAGAAAATATGCTGCCTTAATGAGAAAGGGTCCTGAGAGGATTATGAATTGGGCTATAGAGTTTCATAGGCAATAAAGTGCCTATGATCTTTTTTCCACCAGTCATCTCCAGATTTTCCTGACACTCTGAAATTTTTCCTAAAAAATTCTTAAGAGGTATTATGAAGTTTATTAAAAATACAAGAAAGGACAAATTACAACAGAATTTTAAGGGAAACAGGAAGTTAATATACACTAAGTCTTCATCCGAAATTCATTCACCAATGCAGGCACGCTGCATCATTGCCTTTCTACCACCTGCATTATGGATGATTCTTTTCTGTGGTGCAGACTCTGAGAGAGTGTTGATTCACTCCTTTTAAATTAATCTGACTAGAGGAAAAATGACAACCAGAAGCTATAAAACAGTATTTTTCTTCTCTTCTTAAATTATTTAATTTCCGAAAGAAAAAAAACCAACCATGTAGCAATCAAACAAGATCTCAACAATCCATTAAACACCATTAGTCTTTCATCTTCCTAGCCAGTCTTGAATCATAGCATCGGAGGAAGCGAAAATAAAAACAACCAGATTCTCTCACCACCTACCAAGGAATTATTTCCCACATAGCGCCTTGTAATACTTTTTTTTTTCCAGTTTAACATTGACTACATAATGTAAAGGGATTTTCACCACTTCTTTGAGACAATTACTGAATCATTAGAAGAATATCTCCTCTAGGAATTTTTCTTGATCTCCATCCAATTCCAGTGGTTTCATTGCACTGTTTCTGATTTTGTTTCCTCATGTAATCCTCCCCAATGGCAATCATCGTTTCTTATCACAGCTCTTCATATGATAACAGTTGGTTTAAAATGTGACTACTACTACGATGCTGCCTGGTTTACTTACTTCTTCAAAAAGTGAGTGATAATGCGGTAATTTTCCAAGTTCCATAATGAAAAATTGGAGGAAAATATTGAAAGGCAAACGAACATTAGCAACATACACAAGCAAAAATTTAAAAAAAAAATTGTCATGTACTATTAGGAGTTTACATGCTGTCTTTTGAATGTGTAAGCCTTTGTCTTCATTAATCCGATATGAAATTTTTTTAAATGATTGCAAGGTCATATCTTACCAGGGTAATCAAATGCTAAAATTCTATTATATTAATGTAACATGAAATACAGAAATGTAACAGAACATAACTATGAAAAATTGTTATAATGGGTCACATAGATAAATTCTATCTTGTTTTCACATATTTTGCTGAAATATTTTTACTCCTTTTTGGCAAAGGGAATGGAAGGTAGCAAAGATACAAGAATGCAGAGGTTGTTGAATGCCTTGTATGTCCTTGAATGCCCTTGTATACCTTTGAATGCCCTTTCTTGCGGGTTTTATGAATGTCAATAGTATTTCTTGGTTGAAATCCCACCAAATTCAGTGGCAGCTGTTCTGCAGTTGTTTTATTTTCTTCAGTTCAGGACACTGAATCAGTCATATAATTACCTGCATTTTTAGTAGGAGAAGATGACTGTCAAAACAAACATGTTAGTTATTTTGTTGTTGTTGTTGTTATTGCTTTTGGTTTTTTGTTTTTAAACTTTCTGGGCTATGGTGCATCTAGTCCTACCAGAGAATGCAAACAAGGTCTCCCCAGAATTTCAGATAAATACCTCCATTCTTGAGGCAAATAATGAAAGTCACTTTTTGTGCATATATTTCAAGTCCGGAAGTTTCCTTGAAGCCTGTGGTTAATTTTAACACTTTAAGCTAGGTAAGAAAGTGGAACATTGAATAATGCAATTTGTGTATTTTGTAATACAGTTTTAAAAGACCACATAAAGCAAGGCCCATTCGTATTAATTCATTACTGTTTCACTTCTTCCAAATCCCATATCTCCTAAGTACATTAGCAAAAACATGCATGTACACTAATCTTGAAGAATTAGGGACAAAATATCACATTTCAGATTGCTTGAACTAATTGAATTTGTAAAAGTGCTATTTATTTCTTGTGTTCTCTCATCCCTTCAGTCTCTTTTTTTTTTGTCTCCTTTTTTTATGCTTAGCTTAAAACGCTGGAAGATTTTTTTGAAAATATTGTATTCAAAGTGGCAACACTAAGTTCTAATGTTTATCTTAATGAAACATTTCATACTCTGAAAAATTCTCTTTATTCCAAGATAATATCTATGGTTTACAAAATTTTTATAATGATTGCTTGGAGGTCTTGGCTTAGGAAATCTAGCCTTGACACACATTTATGGAAAATTAATTTATTTCAGTTGCCTCTTAATGTTGCCTGAAAAGAGGAACTATTTAAAATTAGCTGCCAGACACAGAAATAATCCTAGTTGAAACAGAACATATTACATAAAATATAAAGGGGCTAATCTAGCTTTTGGATGATGCAAGGATTTTAACATATCTTATTACCGCCTGGAATATATTTTAGCCAGGCTTTAGAGAGATACCATGAATTCTTCTCATGCATTCAGGATCATGGCCTAATATTCTCAAAATGTTTGCAGAAAACAAGATATATTGTGCTGTTGATTTTTGTGAGGCTCCTTGGAGAGCTTCACACTATCAATACCACAAAATTAACTGAAATAACAGCTATTCTAATTACAGACAAGTTAAAAAAGCTGAGACTTGTGTTTCAATTTTCAAAATGCCAGTGGATTCAGCTAATTGCCAAATGCTGTCACAGTGAGAGCAGCCAGGTCATGTTATCAAGACCTTTATTGTCCAGTGGCAGTGAAAATAATAGGAAGAGAACACTTAGTACCTGAAATAAAGGCAACCGGCATCAGATGCCAAGGTCAGACCCTTTCCCTCCTGAGTGCCAGCCTGGTATCAGGAACAGGAGAGTTTATTCAGATCTGGCAGCGAAGCCCCAGGCATACAGAGACTCTCTCTCTCTCTCTCTCTCTTTTTGGATTAATTTTTAACCAGTTTTTAAACTGACTCCTTCTTGGAATGAAGGATTTTGCAACTTGTTCTCATG
Organism: Manacus candei; assembly: GCF_025592945.1. Taxonomy (NCBI): domain Eukaryota; kingdom Metazoa; phylum Chordata; class Aves; order Passeriformes; family Pipridae; genus Manacus; species Manacus candei. Next base: position 2,386,408 of record NW_026138064.1, on the reverse strand, counting down.
ACACATTTTTAATCTTATTCACTTTACTCTGTTCAAATCAAGGAATATGAAGGAGGAATCTCTTTCTAACAAGAGTGGGGCCCCTGAGATGTCATAGCTGGCAATGACAGGGATGCCTCCCCTTTGGAGGCACTACCAATTTCCATCCCCATGGACGATCAGGTATCCCCATCCATGATCAGGTAAAGCTGGGTGAAAGAACTGGAGCAAGCGGAGCTATCCGAAAGTAATCATAGTGTCATAGAATATCCTGAGTTGGAATTATCAAAGTGCAACTCTTGGCCCTGCACAGCCCAGCCCCAAGAATCACACCATATTCCTGAGAGTGTTGTCCAGACACTTCTTGAACTCAAACAGTCTTGATGCCACGACCATTCCCCTGGGAAGCCTGTTCCAAGAGCTCTTTCATATTAGAACCAAGTTCTATTGAGCTCATTAAAGTCAAGGATGTGGATGGGAAACCACTGAGAATAACATTTGGCCTAAAAGCAAAACCAACCAAAAAATAAAAACACCATCAAGATTTGGGGGCAACAATGTAACTTGAACACATTTTTCTTTATGCTGATGTATGTTTTCTTCTGAATGCTCAAAATTTACTTTGTGTTTCCTGAGCGTTGCCTAGCTTTTTGGTTTCCTAAGAGGAAAATGAAATTTGTCATTACTGCTATCCTTTTACTTAAATTCCATGCCCAGGAATTACAGATAGACATGCTGTGCCTTCATTTTGACACATCAGCCATCGCATACACAAATCACATGTTTAAATTTCTACAATCACATGCTCCATTATCAGCCACACAGACAGTAGAGCAAGCTCAAAATAAAACTGCTTTGTTCCAGTCATGAGCTCTATAATATCCCTTATAAATCAGGGTTGGTTGTATGGTTTCTTGCACACATCCTACGGATTTGCTATGCAAAAGCCATTGATCATACATACCACTTTCTTGCCTCTTTGTATCTGAAGAGCTATGCTGCTCTGTGGGGCTAAGGAGGGGGAAAAGAAGGAAAAATTTATGGGTTATGAATATTGACAGAGAAGATATTCTTTGTTTATTGAAGCCTTGTTTACATAAAGCTCTTTACAGGGTACACCCTAAGTCTAGAGGTCCTAAACCAGTGTCAGTGAGCTGTCTGGGTATTTTTTCCCATGTATTGCACTGCTATTCTGCTGAAAATAGGGGTCCATTAACATTTGGCCCTTGAAGTTACTGAGGCTCAAGTCTCTGCGGTAGAACGTCTGCCCAATATGCAAAATAATGGAATGAATGGATTCATTGGAAACAATGATAACAAGACCTGGCTGAGCTAACTGTGACAGCATGTGGTAATTTTCCAGCCCGCTGATCCTGTAAAGAGAGCTGCAGCACAAAGTTTAGACTGTGGGGTAGGTTGGTCTGAATGGCTTCAAATAAGTGCAGAATATCTGATGATGTCATACATGCAATCTGACAGATGGGGCAGGGGTTTTGTTTGTTTTGGTTTGCTTTGCTTTGTTTTAAACTTGAACTTAACTGTTTATTTTTCCAACATACTTACAGATTACAATTATAACATGAGAAGGCACAGTTGATTTTAAAGCGTGTCTTGGAAGCATTGTTGTGCATTAGATTTAAGAAACAACCTTATTTCCTGGTGAAAGATGGTGTTTGTGCAGTGACTGTTCTGTGAATTACAGAAGAAAGTTGTTATAGAATGATGCATTATCTCTATATTCAGCCCTGGGGCTGCATTTTGTACCTAGCTCCCCTCCCCAAATCCCAATACATAATCTGAATAGCATAAGTAAGTATTTTATTGCCTTAATTAGTCATCACATCAGAGAAACAGGCAATAAATGATGTCTAAATAGGTCACTAATTTAGGTTTAATTTCTGGGAATAAAATGGGATAAAGCAAGTTCATTTGACTATTAGGGAATTTGTGTGTGTTTGCAAGACTATGCAACTCTAGACGTGTTGCAAATGCACTTCAATGCAAACATATGCTAGCACAGTTATGTACCTCCTGAAGTATGTTTGAACGTTTACTCAAATGTGGACTGGAAAGATATGATACAACATAATAATTGTGAGTTACCCTCAATATGGCTCCTTCCCATGTTATAGCTGAAAAAAACCATTAAAGGACAATTCCAATTCTGTGTTTGTGACTGAGATGATAACACAAGTATAGAACATACTCCTGAAATTTTTAGCACCTCTAAAACTAGATTAGACTTTTTATATGCTCCAAGGGAAAGATGCATAGAAATTTTTTATGTATTCCAGTTGCACCTTCCTCTCTCCCTTCCGCTGTTATTTGTCCTTTTGGCTGTGAGCTCTCTGGAGCAAGTGTTCGAAGCACTGTAAAATAATGACAATAGGAAGAAAGTAGAGGTACACAAGTAAAAAAAGAAACACACATTGATTACAATGGGATTTTCTCTAAGCTTGACGTAGTTATCCAAAGTTTAGATAAACACAGGCAATATTTTAAAATGACAAAGCACTGCCTAAGCAAACCAGAAGGCCAAATTTTGAGGACCAGAGTTTACTACTTGATTTTAGTATCATTTTTGAAGCAGAGAAACTGTTGGGAGGCATAACTTTTATCACAGCTTGAAATTATTGTTATCAACAATGTGTATTATGTCTCAACTGAGGAGTAAATTCCTATTGTAATAAATACTGTACAAATATACAATTGCAGGCAGTTTCTGATCCAATGAATTTTTAGTGTGATAGGCAAATTCAACACGAAGACAGACCAAAAGGTCTCTCTATACTTTAATGAAATTCTTCATATCCACAGAAAGAAATAGGAATAGGATAGGAAGTACCATGATTTTTTTAGAATGGGGAAAAGAGGTTTGCCCATCTCCTCCATAACTTGAATCTCATGTTGATTTTATTGCTCAGAAATTGTGACTACATTTTAATGTAACCTACTAGAAATACAAGGAGCATGTTTGTCACCTTCAGTGACCAGAGAGGAGAACAAAATGAAATACATAAGTTGTCACTAATATCCACTCTTAGGCTGTAAACTCTGTCTTTTTATTACTCCTTGTTTTATAGAAGAAGAATTTCCAAATTCTAGGAAGTTTACCACTTTTTGTTTAATACCTCAACATAGGACATTTTCACCCAGGAGGGATCTCCGTTAGTCAGAGAACCAGTAAAATTCTGACACGGGGGAATCTGCTCTTCAGATTTTTTTAATTTCTTTTTTGTGAGTAGTGAGTACCTTGGAGGAGGGTAGCCTGTGACAAACGTCCAGAGGCCTCAATAGTTTTCATGCAGGTATTAGGATCCCTCAATTCAAGCATCCCAGAAACTCAAAGAGAGCCCTGAAACAAAAAAAGAGAGCATGATTCACTGACAAGAGTTCATCTTTTTCAGGTGAAGAACTCCTGCAGCTATTTGCAATGGAAAAGAGGTAAGAAAACAGAACTGTGGGAACTGATGATTTAGATTTACAAGTGGTTTTACTGCTCTGGGAGAATGGAAGTGACTTCAGCCTGCACAAAATTCTGATGAGGAGAAAATAGTACATCTTGACTTACCAGATGTAAAATATTTAATCATGAAAACATCCGCAGTGGGGCAGAAAATAACTCATCAAATCACAGTTAATAACTTTTATTAAAAAGAAGTTTACAGTTTTTAGCAAGTAAATACATCGAATGCTAAATTTTAAATTGGACTAATTAATTGTTTGCATCATCATTATGAACTATGCTATACAAATTTAATTTTAATGCTAATTAAATAAAATTAAAGTCATAATTAAATGCTGTAAATTATGTCTATTTTATTATGACAAAGAGTTATTGGTTTTAAACAAACTAGGAAGAATAAACACAAGTTTCAGTGAGCTTAGCATGTTATACATGCATCTTGGCTTTTAAGGAGACACATTGAATGGCTAGATATATGAAACTTTTAGCACCTGCTATTTTAAACTGGTTTAATTTAACAACTCGATCACTTTTCTCCTGAAATCAAGTATTAGTTCCTGCAGAATCTTTATTTCTGCTACATGTGTATGTGTACATTGCTATAGAGTAAGTCTGCAGCATTGTTCCATTTTTTGATATAGTACTGTATTCCTTCTACTTTATATGTACATACAGAAGCATTTACCTCTGTGTGTACAGGTTTACACCTCAGAAATGGCCTGTCCTTCATTTCTGTATTACATGACATTAATGTCATCCCTCCGGTCCATCACGTTGATGGCCATGGGCCATTCTTACTCCTCACTTTTCAGAAACTTTTAGTACTTATTTTAGTAGTTCTGTGAATTTCTCCTCTCTGCCTGCGTGTTCACCAAACCATTGATTTTAAGGACCACAGGTAAAGACCTTAGACTGTACCTTGTTCCCTTGTCAAAACTGTCACCACAGAAAGTCAGTGAGGGGTGAGATGCAGAGATGGAGATATTGAGAGAGTTTAAGACAAACCCGTCTTTCCTTCAGCAATGCCTAAGGACTTCTTGACATTTTGAGATGCCATAAATATTGATGGAAAATTGCCAGTGATGCTCTCAACTGCAGAAGAGGAATGGTTTCCCAATCCTGCTCATACTTACAGGTAGCAAATCTGTCACACTACAAACCAAAATACCAGGAGATACCTGTTCAGCTCATACCCCTGGCAGTTTGCAAACTTGAAGGAATAGACATGAGTGTTAAAAAATGTGAACAATAAAGCATTTAGAGGGATAGTATAGTAGTACATACTCAGGAAAGGATCTGATATTAAACACGCATTTCAGGCCAATGCCACTGCAGAATTTTAATCACAAAAAAAATATGTCATCGTTTTACACTATTGTCAGTATAGCAATATGAAATTTAAATGACATTATTCATTTTCGTATGTCCTAAGAAGTGTTTTTCTCTTTCTTTTCTGATAAATAGCATGGAACATGCATGACAGTAAGTTGCTGCTAATGACCATTTGACAGAAGGAATTTTTCAGGAAGAAGCATGAAGTGACATGGAAGTGGGACAGATGAAGAGGCCCCAGGAATGCTCTCTTCCTACTGTACTGGAGAAGCCCATTGTGCCCATGGCCAGGCTCTGTATTAATATTTTCCTGAGCATTATTATAGAGCTTGCATGATATTACATACACTGCAATGTACAAGTGTAGACTCAGGATACCATTTCATCCTCCTCCAATCACAATGATGTGATTCTGATTCTGCCACCCAAGGTGTCTTTGTACCAGGTTTGAAGACAACTGGTTGCGTATGGTATTTGGCTACAAAGAAAACATGAATTTGAGGTCTCTTTCTGAAAGGGCATTCACTGTATTAATTATCAGGAGACTCATGCATACATAGCAATACAGTTATGTTTTTAATGTAGAGTTATCAAAATCCAAATTGAAATGATTACTGAATTTTCAGTCTGTAAATGAGAAGAAAAAAAGATATATGGTCTTGTTTATGCACAAAAATAATTTTAAATCAATTAAACTGTTGAAAACCCCTATGTGAACACGTTTAACTTGGTTTACATCTGGTTTGTATTAATTTAACTTCATTCAGTTTTCACCAAATCAATGCAAATGTGTAACTAGCTTAATGGCTCTTGCTTTTCCAGAACAATAGTCTTTCATTCTCAACAATGGGGGGCTCTTTTAAATTCCTACAAATACCAAAGGAGGCATCAAACTGCTTTTATACCACCACTTTTATACAATCGCTTTTACTGTTTTGCAGTTCTTTCTTTTGACTATGTAAAGCATGACTTTCTGCATTAAGTAGCTAAAAGTGACAGAACATGAGGGCGGGTTCAAGGTAGAACAGGAAAAGAAGACTTTCTGGTTTTTTATGTGCTGATATAAAAGAGTACTCAAGACAAATACAGAGCGGGTCTCTCACATAAGTTTCTGGATGTTTTTCAGGTGTTAATTTCTCCATCTAATCTCCAATATTTGTTGCTTGTCAAACAATCATGTTGCCCTTTCGCAAGCATTCATTCCCTTCTTTAGTTGATGTTGGGTGTAGCTAATTTTTTTCTGCCAATTAAAGTGAGCATTTCTTGTTTCAGAATAAAGTCATGACTTGTGGTTTTGTCTAGGCTGATAACAACCACAACTGTTTTGAGATCCTTCCAGACCATGTAGGTCATTTTATTGTCTTATTTTCATTCTCCTGAACTGTTGGATTTAAGATCATGTTTATTTGCAGACAAACCCTGAAAAGTGTTGTAGGCTTGATAGAAATTTCCAAGAGCCATAAGAGCCTGCTGAAGACAACAACTGTTTTCTGGCAGTACCACTAGGTGCTCTGCACTTCACAGGATTCAGACTTAGACTTTACTGGAGATTGTTAAAAAGCAAAATAATCTTTCCTGTAAGGGTAACAAATTACTTGCAAAAAATCACTGCTCTGAATTTCCTTGCAAGTTTGTTTTCTGTAACACACTGTTCCTTAGAGAACAACAGAAACAATGCAGGAAATAGGTTTCAGGACATTTTTTATGTAATGGATTTGATATCTCTAGAAGAGGGGCTGAAGACATAGAGTTCATCCCCCAGGCCTTGGGAACATCTCAAAGTCACAAAACCAACAAAGAAGTTTTCAGCTTTACCAAATGCAGTCATTATGTGAAATCCTTTTCCATAAATCATCTTAAAGTTATTTTCGAGGCCGATTCAATATAAACCTACTTTTCCAACCAGGCATATCTGTGGTATGAAACACCGAAGGAAACTATGAAAGCTGCCTTTGTTAATTCACTTGGAAATATAAATAACTGAGATAGTAGTCAGTTGCCTTTGACATGGGAAAACTGCTGGAGAAATTAAGATGCCAAAGAATAGCCTGAAATACTCAGTAAATTACATATTGCAAGTGCTGATGGAAACCACTCATCCATTGTTTGAAATAATTGACAAAAAAATTAGCATTTTGTGGCCAATATTGGCCTTACCCATCTTGGCTATAAATTCACGCAAATTAACGTTTTCCTGAAGTGCTTATGTTGTTGAAACCAGGAAAGTTTGAAAACAAAATATTGTTTCCACCGTTAAAAATACAACTATCTTTCAATTGGAAGTAGATACTGAGTCTCGAAAATGTTGAGAAATGTGTGATAGCAGTTCTTTTAAGTGACCTGATTATCTAACCTTCTTTAAAAATTGCTTTCTCTCATACTGTTCCCTCATTTAATAACCTCTGTCTTGGAGACCTATTAGATAACATACCACAGCATACTTAAAAAGTAGAGAGGAATAAACAAAGCGAAACTTAGGCAATTGGTGATGAGTAAGATTGATTCAGAATTCCTCTACATTGATATGCAATAAATTGCATATGTTAAGTATGCTCATATATATTGTAAAACACATATAGTTGCAAATGTATTGGTTTTTAAAATACATTTTTATGCATGCACATAAGCAAGTACTTGCAGATATGAATATATTCCAGTCTTACTCAACATGGAAAGTTAGAGGTTCTGTTTTATTAACTGGCGTCTTGAGATCACAGTTGGTTACCGCCAATTCTTGTTGGAAGCAGCACATGTCAGGTGGTATAGGTGTTTGGTACTACAGTATCATGCTACCACATGCCAGGCAATTTCTAAATCCCATTTCTTGTGTCAGAGCTGCACAGGTATTGTCTCACCCACAAAAGTAATCCATGAAATATACAGTAAATAAATTATTAACTTACATATTAAATTTGCATGTAAAATATAGTGCATGCCAATGTGCTTCCTGATAGGTCTCTCAAGATTTTTGTGTGTATATCATTGAAGTGACACAAATGAAGCATGTGCTAGTTCTATTTTGGTTTAACTTTCTATTATACAGAGTAAATGCAGTTATGCCAAATAACTTCTCTATTATCAAGGACAGGGAGAACAAAGACATCAAATGTATTCTCTAAAAACTCCTCTCTTTTGCATTTTATTTCTCAAATTATTCACTAAAGTTACCTGTCTTCAGGATGCCCTATACAAATCAACACAGATCTGCTAAGATTTATAAAATAATAAAGCTTTGATCTAGGCAGTAGGCTGCTCTTGCTCTCAGCTTTTGCTTTTGCTTTAGCTTTTGCTAAGATATGTCATTTTGTTTGGTCTAGTTTTGTTTGGGGTTTTTGTCTGCTGCCTGATTTAGAGTAAACACATTTGTCATTCTAAGTTGAAGACCGAAAAGGTAACTATGATATGAATAACATGTAAGTACTTGATGACCTTTCTATAGATTCAGTATAAACTCAGCATTGGTTAATCTCTGTCAGAACTGTATGATTATTTTTGATATGTCACTGATGTCAGCAGAGGATAATGTGACTCAAGTGACAGCACTTTGAAATTTTATCCAAGCCTGATAAAAAGCTACAGTAGTTCAAACTTTCTCTTCTTTTATGATCAAATTTAAGCCGGTAACACTTATAAACTACTTGTTGATTGAATAAAAAAGTGACATTTTCTCCTTCAAAGAGAAAATAGCAAAAATAGATGGGAAAAAACCCACTCGTTTTTCAGGTGTGAAAATCATTTTACTGGATCCTCAAGTCTTTAGAGAAGATTTAGTCATTACAGATGGCCCTCTTAAAGCTGTTAATGAATGAAGTCTTGCCTGCTGTACATTACAAGGCTACAATTTTCATCTTGGGGTTCCTGTGACTAAATAGTTCAACTAAACTCGTTCAGTTTATGACATAAGAGAATTTCTCAATGAAATTATAACCTTGGGAATACCCAAGCAGCTTTTGATTCTATTTGCAGACTCAAGTCTGCAAATCACTACTTGTATATCACTGCAGAGCAAGTTAACTGTAAGCAATAAAGTACTGCAAAATTTATTTAATACATGAAAATTGTTTTTTTGAGTAGCATTGTTCACATTCATATCAATAGTTTAGAAAACTGTGGTGTTGCCTTTTTTGCATGTGTTTTTCTGGGCAGTTGAGCTCTTTCAATAGGATAAAATTCATGGCCTCAGCAACTGAGGTTTTGACTACCTCTGCACTGAGCCAACCCTTCAGTAAGTTTCCATTGTACCATGGCTACTGCAGTGTAAGAAACATGTCATGCCTGGGCAGGTCTTCCCCAACAGTACTTCTTGCATGGATGATGCAAGATTTATTTCTGGAATTTTGGAAGACTGTCTTGCCTAGCCAGCTCTGGTCAATTTCTCTGCCTTTTTCATTTCTGTCCCTGTCTTATCATAGAACTGAAGATTGGAAAAGACCCTTAAGATCATCAAATCCAACCCTAATCTTCTTCTGCCTTCCCAATTGTCCCTGTCCAATGCGTGTCACAAACTTTTCTTCTTCCGTGCTGATTAACTTGTTGAAAAGGCACAGAAGAGATGTTATTTACTACCCACCCTAGTCCTATCACTTGCATCTCTGCTGCAAGACCCTGGTCTCAGATCAGACAGACTCCAAAGAGGAATTAGAGAATCATAAAGTCATTTAAGTTGGGAAGGACCTTCAATATCATCAAGTCCAAGACCATGAGGCAAACTGCAATTTCTGTCTCCTGAAATTGCAATTTTGTCTTTTGTGGTTTTGAATCACTTAGGAACCACTCTAGACTTCAATAAACCAAAGACTTATACAGATTTTCCTAAGTCTGAGAATTTTTTGTAACTATTCACTAAATAATTTTGAAGAAGAATTTTTCAATATAAATGCAGGTGATCTGCAATTTGTTTTTTCTCACTACTTGACATTTATTCATCAAAGTACACTACCAGTCACATTTTTATTTTTAAAAATAATAGTAATTGCTTTATGATTTGAGATTTCCTTAAAATATTTGAAAGTAACCATATTTAATGCTTACCAAGGAACAAAAGAGAAAAAAAGGGATCGTGATACTTGCAACCTAGAATCGTAAAAGATTGCAAGAGTTTGGTCTCTTATTTTTATTTTCATAATAAATCAGCTTGATGCTTATTAGTGGTCAATGTGGTTATCAACTTTTCCCCTGTCCTGTCACTAGCTGGCACACTGTGAGCCATGAGGCAGTGGGATGAATAGGAGGAGACCATGTGAGATCTCTTTCAGTACTGTAGTCTGGGCTCCTACACAGTGGCTACTTAACTGGCAGAATTCTGCAGACATTTTCCTTAATTACACTGTGATTGAAATCACATCAAAATCACATCCTTGTCACCATACAGTGTCACATCTACAGTAACCTGCTAGTAATCTCTAGCTCTCAGAAGTGTCACAGTTTTGCTTCGAAGCATGTCTGCCTCTTTATGTCATAAGGATGTCCTCTTTTGGTTACTCTATGTCCTTCATCCCTGGCAACATTGATGTAGTGTTACTGGTAATCTTCAAAATTGCTTTATTTTCCAAAAAAAAATATTAGAACTGAGTGTATGGATAATATTGAAAAACTATATGAGTGAATAGTAAAAACCTTCTCCTTACTGTCACAGCACTGCAAAAACTGATCTGAACACAGTAAAAAAAAACCCAGCAATTGTTCAAAGACAAACTATGTGTATTAATTTTAAATCATTGGAATGGTTTTGTTTCTACTTTTTTTGCTCTGCTTCATGTTTCCATCATCTACAAGAAGTAGAATGCTGAAACTAGGAAACTTAATTTTCAGTGATTTAACTGCTGCAAAATCTCCCAAGAAAACTCAATATCTTGGCAAAAGAGGTTTAAAGAAAAAACTTGAAAACATTTTGGGTCTTCCATGAATCACATCACCACATCTTCAGAGGCTTGCTTGTCATCTAGTATAAGCATTTGACTCATTTTTGTTTCATCTAATCTCTGCTTCTATTCCACTGCCTTTTACAAGATATGGGAATCAGGCCTTTGGTGTTAATATTAAAACAGTTTCAAATATTTTTCTTCCACAATCATGCTTTATTTTTCCCTTCCTACTTTTCTTTTATAATAACAGGTTCTCATATATCAGGATTTTGTAGCACTAGTGAGTACAAGAAAGGGTCTTCTCGGGATTTCGATTATCATTCATAAATCATGATTTTCAGGGTTAATATTTCAATACCTGTAAATCTCATGTTACAGAAATGAAGCATCACAGATTTGAATCAACTCTTTCCTTTTAAACTGGATTTAACCCATTAAATATTTTTTTTGAATGATAGGAGATGTATCAGTAGGCCAGCTCCTCAAGAAGCAGCTGTCTGGAATCACTCAAGTAACTTCACTGATCAAGAAAGGAAAGACAAAATTATTACTAAAATATTATTAGTCTCGATGTTGATAGACAAAACTTGGCTCATAAGCAGAAGCAGAAAGATGTTAAGTGTACTCTTGAGAGTACATCCTCTTCAGTAATAGTTGTCTTTGGTTTAGAATCCAGGATGAAGGTCCTCTCCCCTGCTTTGTCTGAATTCAAGTCTCATGTCACTCATGACATCAGGTTTCTCGTGGTCTCTTGCCCCTCCCACCCTTCTCACCCTCCCCACTCAGTCAGACTCCAACTTCTGAACACCAGTGCTCCTGGAATCTGCAGCTTCCAAAAAAATCACTAAAAACCCAAAAAGTGTCCCTGTATCACCAGGGCTATCACCCTGTTTACAATGCTCATATGGAGAAAACATTCAGCTGACTTTTACAGTTCTTCTTTCTTTCTTTTCTTTTTCTTTCTTTTGCTATTTTCTGCCGTAATCCTAGTCCTGCATTGCTCCTGCCAGCCTCCAGCAGACAGCATGCTTTATGCAGTGCAAGAAGCATATGAGTTCTACATGGCCTCTTGATAGTGGGATGGAGAAACAGCATCTCTAAAAATTAAGCCATCTAAGGATCTGCCCTTTTACCATTCAGTTAAGACTTTTTCTTTCATGATTTTTCACCATGAAGAGTTTGTAATTATTTTCTTCAGTCATTCTACTCTTCCTCTTTGCAGGAACAAGATGTGGAATAGGAATTTCAAACAGTTCTCATCAATGCACCTCAAGAACCATTTTATGGCCCTCATATAGCACTTTAAAAAACTGTTTAATTTCCTATTTAAAACAAATTACTCTTGTATGCTCTAATCAGGACACAAAGGATCCCAGATCTTGTCTGGAAGTATGTGGAGGTTACTGAGAGGTTGTCCAGATTGATGGTTGCACTGAGTGTATGACCTTAAAATGAACTTTGACTAAACTTTGCTCTTTGTGCACTTGGCAGTCTGTATTGGAAAGTATCAATTGTCTACATTCAACATATTAAATGTAAGGCAAATGCTTTACAGAGACTTGGATCTTCTTTGTTTTTACAGAATAAAATCTTCATCAACCATATTTATATGTTATATCAATTATTCCACAACTATTTCAATCCGCTTTAGAATGCATGTATTTCATTAGAACATGTCAATCATCTCATGTTTCTTCACCATTTCCTCTTCTAGATTGTGTATCCTTCTCATCACTGTGACAAGGCTGATAAACAATAATTGTGTTTTGGATGATAAATCTCCATGAGAGTTTTGCAAGACTGCTTTATGCTTAAGCTCCATTTAAATCCCAGGAGCCAAGAATTGTATTAGCATACTTTTATTTGAATTTTGTTCATGTATTGCAGATACATACACATATATACATACATACATACATACACATACATACATACATACATACATACATACATCAGGGAGAGACAATAGGAGAGAGAAGAGAAAGAAAGATTTTCAGATCATGAGGTACATGCTTTCATAGAAAGCACTCAGGTACACAACATAACAGCAGAGAATTATTGCCACAAACAGGTAATATACAGATCAGAGTGAGCACTTGCTATGACCAGGACAATTTCTTTTACTAATAAGTGTCTAAAAGACCCTCCTTATTATTTATTAAAGACTATGATATTATAATGGCTAGTTCATGCTAGCTTGTCAAAAAAAGCCTCCTTAGCAATTTTTCATCCAATGTTTTCACAAAAACCCTAGCGTCCCTACCAAACTAGAATCTCCCCTCTGCTGTCAATAGCTAATTGTCCACTAGGGTAACTTCTGCTAAATATGAAAATGTCATGGTTTGAGAACCCCAAAATTCAATTCCCTAGTCCAAACCCCCTCCCACATCTCAACCCAGTGTGAGATGGGTTTCCATACACCACACGAGACTCAAAATGGGGGGAAAGTGAATATGTTACAACGACTGTACAAATAAATACTACAATACATTATATACAATCTTAGCTATCTCTACCATGACATAAAAGTATTTATAATGGATCAAATCTCTTCACCCCTCCAAATAAAAGTCCAGGAGGGAAGAAGGAAGAGATCCTTTCCACTCGGAGCAGCAGTTTCTCCAGGGCAGCAGTCTGTCTCTCTCTCATGCATGCAGCAGCTGTAGCTGGATCTCTGCCAGCACACACGAGGGGGGTATCCAAGCCCCTCGGCCTGTCGTCTCCAAGTGAGGGTCTTCTCTTCCGTGGGTTGTGTTCACCCGGACAAGGTCACTTCACCACGGTCATATCAATGAAGTGCAGAGGTCTTCGTGACTGTCTGTATCTTTAGGGGATTCAAATTCCCTTTGCAGAGCTCTGTGCTCTGTCTCAAGCAGCGGGGGGGGGGCAAGGTCACCCCCTCCACATTCCTTCTCGGAGCTTTTCAGCTCCTTTCTGCAGTGCTGTAGCACTTCAAGACTCTTTCAAGTAAGAGTCCATCATCCTCCTCCTTTCTAGGAGGAGTCTCCAAGGAGTTTGGGGTTTTTTTTTGTTCAGTTCTTATCTCAGCTTTCTCTCTCTCTCTCTCTCTCTCTCTCTGTAGAACCTAGTTCTCTCTCTGCTGCTGGCTCTCTCTCGGCTCTCCCAGGCAACTCTGTGTCTTCCTGCTCGGCTGCATGCTTGTTGCTGCTTCTCTTTTATCTCTTGGCTCTCTGCCACTTTCTCCGGCTAGTGTTGTTTTCGCCACTGCTGCTGCTGCTGCTGCTGACGGTGGAGGAAACTTCTTTAGCTTTCTAGCTACAGGCACTTAGCCCAGCCTTACGCTGTTCCAAGTCCCCATAGCCCCCCAGCCAGGGCTGGGGGGGCCAGAGACCCCCAGGGGTGCTCCTGCCCTTTCTCCTCATGGTTCTACAGCATGGCTACTTCTCCAACAACAACTACAACTACTTTTCTTCTCTTCCGTTCTGCTTGTGATATGTTTATATTTTGCAGAAGTGCTCATTGGGCAAAACCTCAAGGGTTACCACCTCCTGGGGTTTTACCATTTTATAACTTCAGGGGGAAAACTGTTTCCCCCCACCACAGAAACAGGACTACCAAATCTTGTTCTTGAAAAGAAAAAAGACTTTTATATGGTGGTTTAGGTTCTGCTATTAATTTTTTTATTTTTTATTTAATTAAATTTTATTTAGTAGATTCATTGTTTTAAATATGAATTATTTACTACTTTGCTATGAAAATAACTGGTTTTTTCCCATCCTGTTCTTAAATCAAGCAATCAGTTTCCATTTTCCCTATTTGTGTAAAGCTATTAATATTAGTCTATTTTAGGATGTAGTGTGAATAAAATGACCAGGACAATTCTAATAGTATCTATAGAATGTTATATATATGTATACTTTGCATAGATGTTTGCAGCACAAATATGTATAGTTCTACATACATAAAGGAGTTAAAATCTTTTTAAAAAAGGATTAAAGTTAAAATAACCCAGAAAGTGTTGCACTGCTCCTAGGTTTTAGATGAAGATTAAGTAGCTGAATTAGGTCTCTTAAGAAGCATTTTTTATCAATATTCAGAATAATAACGCAGAGAAATATAAAACTGAACATGCAAAAGCTATGAATAGCAATGCCTGTAAAACAGGTATCTACTATAGTTTCCGAGGCAGCGGTTTTTTTTAAGGACCTTTTTAAATCACACCTCAAGAGTACGATTTAGCAATACTGTCAGGACACAGGGCTGACTGATAGTCAATAATGTGCTGGGTGGGCCAGAACTAGACTTTTTTTTGGCTTAACTGGAATCATTAGATGTAGCCAGCATGTGAACATATTACACTACAAAGTCAAAAATGGAAAGAGCTTTTAAAAAGAGTGGTTCTGAGTCTTTTCATTATATGTATGGCTCAAATGAAATTTTTCTGGGTTAAAATCAATCATCAACAAATAAATGCAAAAAATAAAAGGGGAAAAAAAGCATGATGACGCAGATTTTTCTCTCCTCAGCTTACTAGACACATTCTTTATCACGGGTCTAAATGTATCAACAAAGCTTGCTTTGCTTTGAGGAATGAGGCTAATTAAAACTCTTTTGAAAAATGAGCCAAATTAAAAAACAAGGAAATATTTAAAACATCTCTTCAGCCATAGTAATAGTCTGATGAACTTTAAATGAATCATTGCAAAACATATTCCAGCCAAAACATGTTTCACCAATTATTCATCAATGTTGTTGTTATAGTGGTACTAATAGAACTATAAATATTTGTCACAGGAAAGGGCTATACAGCTCTCAGCCTTTCTTTCGTTCACAAAGATCTCAAGCTTACCTAAAATCTATGTTACCCCAATTAAACTCCAAATTTCTAAGAATATTCGACCAGGACTCAAGTCCAGATTTCTAAACACTTCCATGTGCCAATTGAACATAAAAGTAACAAAAGCTCAGCTCACAAATGGAGGATCTACTCAGCAGATTGTCTTACTGGTCACAGAAATTATGTCTGCACTGACAAAATGTTCCAAAAACCCTTTTATCTTACCCATCCAGTTTTAGGCAAGACCTGAATGCCTAGCTTCATTTACTGAGGTTATGAAAGTGTAACTGTTTTTTCTCTCATCTGACTGTTCTTAGATTTGCAGTTTTAATGTGCTATTTTCTCATCATATTCCTATAATAAGCAAAATCTAAATTTTTGTCTGATTCTAAAACTGTCTCTGCACAAGTGGTTCCATGACCAAGTTGTCATTCTACCTCGTTACACTCATATATAAATCTGTTGGAGGTGACCAGAAGATTGGAGGTGGTTTCCCTCATTAACTTCACGAAGTGCCTTCTTGAAATACAATGTACTTCCTCACACATTGACAACCATCTCTACAAAACCAAGAAAAAAAGTCATCTCAATCATATAAGAAGGAATCTATCGAAATGAAGTGAAAAAATTCCCCTGAACTAATTGGTCAAGGAAGCACATTTGCTTGAAAAAAAGAGTGAGTAAAGACTGAGAGATGTGAGACACAACAGAGTGTTTAGCAGAAGCCTGTAACCCCAGTTACAGGGTTAACTGGAAAGTGTTCATACAGTTTTTGTTTGTGGCCAAAGAAAAAAAAGTGGCTTTGTGGCACAGTGACATGCTATGAAACACACAGAGGGTAGCATTAGATAATGTAGAGCTCTCTACAGCCTAATTTACAGGGAAAACCTTTTCAAAGCTGGCTGGGGTATATACGTTCTGTGTGATAGACATCCAGAGTATAGAAATGTGGAGATTGACACAACCTTAGTGTTTTTAGATTACTCTTTTTAAGTAGAGAAGCTTAAGGAGTTGCACTTCTAAACTCCACTGAATAATAGTAACAGTTCAGTATTAATTTTTAGATTCATTATCTTCATATTAATAACAGACAGTGCTATTAGCTGTGTCTGTCCAGAGCCACTGCCTATGTAAATCTCAAAGTGAAAAAGCACAAAGCCAGAAGCTGGCACTAGACAGGCCTACTCAGTCCAGCCCTTGCTAGTAAGCAGTCTCCTCTGCATTTACAGTGAGGGCAGCTGAGTTGCACAGCATCTCTCAGTTGTTCCTGCACTGTCCGTGCATGATATTTCAATTTGTAATTTCATCGTATTTTTAAATGAAGTACATGTCCAATCCTACAGTCTTCAATAAACATCTGTTCAGAGTACCCTAACTGGTTTTCTTACATGGCGGCCACCTAATCACGATACTAGCTCATTATTTTCTGCAGGATACATTTTTTTCCATTTATAAAAATTATGGTGTTATTAGCAAGATAAAGTTCTAGTTCAGTGACAGAAACTTACCAAGCCCATAGCAGCAGAACTGTGGACTGCCTATCATTCACAGAAATCCCTCAACATCATATCAATTATTGTTTCTTCTGAACAATAAGTGCTTATTTAGTTATGTTGCAAAACAAGACATTTTTCTCTCAAGCTGTTTGAATTATTTGTAGTCCCCAAGAAGAGAAACATTTTCTTAGAAAGTGAGAATCAAAGTTATGGCACTTCTCAGACACAGATGAACACAGTTACAGCTTGATGAAGCTCATCCTCAGAGAAACCCCCTATTGTAAACAAATGAGAGAACAAAAGATTTTGTGTTCCCACCACACGTGAAATTAGCTTTTCATACAGCTGATCCTCCACTGACTAGTTAAACAGATCAATTAATGTCAAGCAACTATCAAGAGTTGTGATACTTTTCAGAGTAAATGGCATATATGTGTAATCCCTTTGCTTTAGCTACACACAGTCTTTGAGGAATTTAATTCATCTCCCCTGACAGCAAGGATATCTCTTAGGTAAGGGATGTCTCATGGTCTCTACCAACTTAAGTATATTCTTCAAGGAGACCCACTTCACTCTAGCTGAGTTGTGGAGTCAGTTCAGTACTGCACACTCATCCCTGAACTGTGGGTCTTTTCCTTCTCACGCTTGTCCTTCTACTTCTCTCTTTGCAGATGCTTTTCAAAACCTTTCTGTGCTAAAACTTTAAACCGCTGTTAGAAACACTTGTTTCCATCTCACTGCTTCTGGCCAGGGAAATATTCAAATGACATCCAACTCAATATATAATGACCTATGAGGTTTTTATCATTGATAAAAGCTGAATTTTGCTTGTCCTTCTTTTAAAATTCTTTTGGTGGAATTGCAAGTTTCTCTCTAAATAGATCTATAAAGTTTGCTGTCACAGTGTGCTGGTTTAAAGGTAAACCAGCAGGGGAAATGAACTCAACTCAAAAGAGAGATTATAGGTCAGAATAACAATTTAATAAAATAATACAATAAGTATGATTATATAGACAAACAAT
Organism: Manacus candei; assembly: GCF_025592945.1. Lineage (NCBI taxonomy): Eukaryota > Metazoa > Chordata > Aves > Passeriformes > Pipridae > Manacus > Manacus candei. The sequence continues at coordinate 2,368,451 of NW_026138064.1, read as the reverse complement.
TGGCTTTAACCCACAAAACCCAAACGTATAACCCAGCACCCTGGGACCTGAACAGAGTGGTGTTCTCTGGGCCCCGAGTCCAAAGTAAAAGGAGAGGGGAAAACCTGTTGCAGTCTGGTTGAAAAGTGGTGGTTGCAGTCCAGTCGAGAGTGGTGGTTGCAGTCTGGTTGAGAGCGGTGGTCTGCAGTCTTCCTCTGGATCCCACAAGTGGTTCCAAAAAGTCCCAAGACTCCAAGATTATATATCCTCCAGTTCAGGCAGGAGTGCTCAGTACCTCCCTCAGGGTGGGGAATTCCTTAACGGGTGTGAGGACAAAAGCAACATCCTATCTCACAGGCCTCTCAGCACCTAGTTTATAGCCTGAGGAGTCAGGCTCTATGTGCAGATGGTGTAAATGGTTCATTGATAACAGTTTCTGGGAAATGGCATGGAAGGCTATAGAATACATAGTTTTGGGTTACACCCATCCAGTGATGAACTGGTCCTGGTTGTTCTAACTAGGACACACAATCTGCCTTAAAATGGAACATTCCCATGAGCACCTTGACTCTGTAAGACTTCTGCTTGAATTTCTCCTTAGAAGTTCATCATACCCTCTTAGTGAGCAAATCCCTATTTAAGTTCTCTACCGCCTCTCAGATCAAAGGTATGTACACCTGCTGGTTAATGCAATCGTAATTTTTCATGCTGTAAATCTACATGTTCGTGCAAGCTGGAGAAGAAATTCTCCTCTGAAGATACTCAAACCTTCCTTTTTCAAGGAGAGAGGGTTGATTTCACAGCCTGTTAAAATACACTGCATTTAGGGCAGAATCCTGCTTCCACTCTTTATCCGGAAGGTCCTTTTTTTTTTTTCCCCCACTGCACAAGAGAACAATCTCAGTTATTAAACTGCAGGCATGAGGACAACCTGTTATTTTAACATTAGGACTTTGACTCTCTGGCACTCAAGAGTCGGAACTTAGGAGTGTGATTGCTCAGAGCTGTCAGAGGGTTATAATGTTTGTCCCTCCCAAATCCGAGAGTGCTGCAACCCTTTGTATCAGCACCAACACCCATTCCTTGCCTACTGAAAAGTGCTTGAGCATAAGAACCACTTGTGGTTCTTCCCATGGTACATTATTGAGTCTGAAAAGACTTGAAATGTACTTCCTAATCAGGGTCTGGTCCAAACCTACTAGTTTGAGCCAACATGCTCTCATACAGGATTCAAAACACCACCAGATCAGACTTCAAGTTTCTTCCAGAGAATTTAAAAATAGTATCAGTCTGCCTGCCTGTCTCCCTTTTTGAGCTTTAAATTGTCTTTATAGAAGCTTCTCACTTCACCAAGGGTATAGGACCAAGTAAGTTATTTATGCAATCTAACACATTAATATCTAAATGCTATATCAGATTGGCCTGCTTCTTGACCATATGCCAAATACTGGGCATGGATCTAGATCCTTATATTATCTAAAAATGATTGCTCAGAGAATGAACTAGAAATTTGCTACTGAAATTTGCAGCTGCTTCTGGAAAGTAGATATCTTTTCAATGGAGAGGCTAGTTTTCATCTAAATTTTAGATACACAGGGCAATTTCATCAAAAAAACTGCTGTTCAGTATTCCCAGGGTTAAGCTTCCTCTTTAACAAATGGTGTCCTGGATTTTGGTAGAATGTTTTTTCAACTCCAGAAAAAAAAATCAATAAATATTAAAAAGTTTTATTTAAAAAAAAAAAATCATTGGTCTACAATATAGTTACAGCCACAAGAAGGGTGGAAAGATTATGCGTTCCCATACAAGAGGGAGATTATGGTGATTGCTTGAGAATAATTCCTATGGTTAAAAAATCAATGTTTTATACTATCACGATGGACTAAAACCAAAGGGTTTGTATAAATGATATATATGTGTGGAGTGGAGGAAAAAAAAGATGGTTGTCTTTTATTTTCTAGGAAAACTTATGGATTGATTCATACCAACACATAGGATTTGAAGTCTGTCTTTCCTCATATTATAAATTAGAGGATATAATTGTATGTTTGCTACATGCAGATGAGAAATTTGCAGCTGAAAGGAAAGCTAACTGCAGGAAAGCTTTTCGACTTTCACCTGGAGACCTAAAGAAAGCTGCTCCTCCTGAGGCATCTTACTTGCTGTTTTCTTTATAGCACCACTACTGTGATTTCCTTTCTTATTACAATGAAGTTCTAAAAGAAGGCCTACAACCAGCTGCAGAATTAAGGCTTGAGAATATGTAAAGACAAAAGATGTGATCTGTATCTGATTTAAACCAGAATATTGTATTGCTACAGTTTGAAACTATGACTGCATTGCAAAACTGACAGTTTTAATGGAAAAATATGTTTTGAAAGTTGTCTTTGAAGACACACTGAATAAATTCTTTGAGTTGTGATGGTTTCACTGCCTAAATATTCAGGATAACAGCAAGCAACCTAGCTTTACCTTATTCTTCTTATTCTTGGAAGTGGCATTCAGTGGTGTAAAAACACACTTTGTTTTAAAGTCAAACAACTTACAAGCCCCTTGTGTCTTTCAAACCACTTCCCATCTGAAATGACCGCTCCAAAATATCTCATTATTTGAGAGTACCTCCTGAAGAAGGTACTTTAAAGAATCCTTGGACCTATGCATTATTTCTTCCTAACTGATATATGCAGAAGAACCTAAAAGCCATTTGATAAAAATTGCTGCTTGTTTTCCCTTCTTGTTCCCCTCTGTCATCCTCAACTTAAACATAAATGTGAGAAAATTCAGATATTGTTTTTTTTGGTTTCTCCTGGAGGGCTAATTGGAGGGTTCAAAGATGCAATCTGTGAACATGTAACACATAATTCAAAGGGCAGAGAGTGATTAATATTAACAAAGACCATTTTTACACCTGAGTATTTCTAAGGCCCTCACATCAAGTAACTGTGTGGGGGAAAAAAGTTTTAAAAGGAGTAGTAAAGATAATTCTTCCTATGAGAGTACTATGAATTTTCCTGTCAGCAGAGCAATGTGTGACCCAGGGTTTTGACATGGATTTTGAATAGACCAAAATATTCCTAAACAAAACACTTTTTTTTAATAACTCTTCCCATAGACTCTGCTTATACACCACAAAGGAAAAAAAAAAGAGAAAGGAATCAAGTATATTTCTTGTTCGTTTCTTTCCCTCTGCAAGTCATTCCTAAAACAGATTTCTCTACAGCATAATCTTGCTAATAATACAGGTTTACACAGACACAAAAGTGTAATCAGCTCTCCAGGTCCCAGAAAATATTTAGTAGTAGATGTCACGGATTAGTTGTAGAATCACAGAATCATTGAATCATAGAATCATCTGGGTTGCAAGGGACCTAAAAATCATCTGGGTTGTAAGGGACCTAAAAATCATCTAGTCCCAACCCTACTTACCCTAGACCAGGCTGCTCCAAGCCTCATCCAACCTGGCCTTGAACACTTCCATGGATGGGACATCCACAACTTCTCTGGGCAACCCATGCCAGTGCCTCGCCACCCTCACAGTAAAGAATTTCTTCCTCATATCTAATTTAACCCTGCCCTCCTTCCATTTGAAGCCATTCCCACTTGTCCTGTCATTCCATGCCCTTGTCAAAAGTCCTTCTCCAGCTCTCCTGTAGCCCTTTTTGGTACTGGAAGGTTCTATATTACTGGGTCTAGAGTCTTTTTCAAAATCCTACTATATGCCTGAAGAAAATAAACATAAAATTCAGTTAGAAAAAGTACATATTGTCATTTTTTTGTCTTTAATTTTATCAGTTTACTTAGGCTTAAATAAGGACAGTGGTCAAAAAGAGATGGCATTATAGTCTTCTAACTTCAGGGTTATACTGAACTGCACTAGAATATATACTAGTCACATATAAACAGGCACAGATTCCCACACTCTTCATTTGAACATTAACTTCACTTCTCAGCATCAATTTAATATTTTAGTCTGTCAGAATTTCTGTTTTAAGAAACTTTGAAGTGCAATTTATGAAGAGTAAAAATTTGCTGACTTAATATTTGTTTATATGATGAGGGAAAAAAGGGACTCTACCTGTTTCGCTATGGGGAGGAATGACCACATCAGCAAACCATGAATTGGTGTGTGCAATTCATGTATTTACAGTGTTGAAACTGGATAAAAAGGAATTCTTTGTCCTAGTGAGCAAAATGCAGTGTCAGGAGCCTTGAACTTTTTTCATGGAAGGTAATAAGTGACTCTAGAGTGACTCAGCACACCTAAGTGTTGTTTTCCATTAGGATGTAGATTATTAACTTAGCTGATTTAGAAGACTATAACTGGTTGTTATTAATGTAGACTTTAAAGTAAATTAATTAATAAAATAGATTTTTCACATAAAAACAATCACTCTAGCAATCTGACTAATCCAATACATGTTTGCATATTACAAAGAGCAGGAAGAGGAAATAAAATCCGTTATTGGGTAAATTTCATTTTTTTTGTAATTTTGAAAGAAAGTTAGGGTAGACTGATGAATAAACTGAAGGACATGAAATTAGGGCCTCTTTGCATCCTACTTCACAATAATGCAGATTATTCAGCAGATACCTTAGTGTAAACTGTTAAATAATATTTAATTCAATATTTTACTGAAATATTTCCAAGATACAAATTTATCCATTGATTCTGAATGGACTACAATAACATTTATAATGTTATCTCAGATATGACTCACTGAATTATACCATTTAATAAATGCAACAATTTTAATAATGTCCCTTATCTCTCAATTTACATGTTTATCTACCTAAATAATTAAGGTTTTAATGAAATGGGCTGACAAAGTTGAGGTAGGGCCAGGTTTGACATTCCTCTAGTGAAGAAGCACAAATATTTGTTAAGTCTTCAAAAACTGAAAATTCAGTTTTGTTCCAGTTACAAAGTTCCTAATTTAAAGCTGTTACTCTCTACAAATTCAACTCATGCAAAGAGCACTTACAGAGCACTTAGCCTTGTAGGGTTCATGGCTAATAGAAACTTGTGAAATACTAGCAAGTTCAATTCTCCTCTCAAGAGTTGCCTCATTTTAGATAGCTGCTAACCCTTTATGATCTCTCTGCCAAACAAGCATGTTGTATGTGAAGGATTTATTAAAAGACTTTGATATGCTGCTGGGTTACATTTTCATAGGTGCAGCAGTATAGAAATTGACACTTGTGTGATGTTCCCAACAGCAGTGACAGAACAAGTAAGACTAGGAGGAATAGTCATGCTCAGAACTGTAGGATGACTACGTCTTTTACACTGTTGGAGGCAAGCAGTAATAAAAAATATCGAATATTCCTGCTCGTCTGCTCCATGCATCCTGATATTCCACCCCCTACCTATGAGGATTAGTCCTCAGAGATGCAAACCATTTAATCGCATAATTCTTAGTTTTTCTATAAAGCTTCTGTGTCCCAATAGTATTGATTCATAGCTGGGAGTGAAAGGGGATTTCTTCTGAGCAGAGTGGTAGGCGGTAAGATTCAGTCTCAACACACCATCTCCCTTCAGGGAAAATGGTTCTCACAAACAACGGACGGATGGCACAATGGCCTGAAACTCAGGTCACATTATTATCTAAAAGGTTTTTTGTTTTCATTCAATAGCAGTATGATAGGTTAATCAAATCAGTAGGGAAAATCCTGTGGTGGTGCTGGTGAAGGAAAAACAGTATGTTATTCAATCTGGTAATCATAGTGAATAGCAGCTCTGGGGGGAGTGAGGTACATTAATACAGAAAGAGGCAGAACAAGTGCATTTGGGTTTATTCAGCTACTCACCACATATTTTGCAAGAGTCAGACACAGAGATAAAGTATCATGTGAGATTCCTCACCAAGCTATTGAATTAAAAGGTTAGAGAAAGGCAGAATCCTCCAAACTTACATTTAGACTCTGAACTGGTGGGAACTCATAGGAGCCAGAGGAAAGTTTGGGGTTTGTGTTTTTCCTAAGAGAAATTGTCCTGGCATTTGCTGCCTGCTTCATCATCTACAGTACCTCTTTTTGCTGCCACCGAGATTTCCATTCATTGATTAATTTAAACTCAAAGGGGAAAGCTGACTAACACAAATGCACTCATTGTCCACGCTGTAATAGAATTAGGAATCTTAAGATACTTCCTGCACATTAATGAGGTTTGTTACATAGCACTGTGCAGTTGTCAACTTCCCTCCTAGAAGTTCTTAAGACTGGGAAAAGTGGAAGATCCAGTGTATGATTCTCTGGGTTTTTTTAATTAAAAATATATATAAATTCAATATTCTGTACTGAGTTTAAAGGTTGTTTGAAATTTGCCAGGATTGCAGTGTAAACACGTCCAGAAATGTTGACAACCTAAAGTAATGACTGGCACACCAACATTAGCTAATTTTTTTTGTGCACTAGTGTCACTAGTGCACACTAGTGACACTAGTGCACATGTCACCATGGCTAGGCTTCGTGAACAAAGATTTGGGAAGGGCTGTACCCACATTTGCTACAATAGGCCTGTGTCTCCAGGCCTCCCAATTGGAGACCAGAGTAGACTAGTGATGAAGATCAATATGGCCAAGACTGAGATGTTGTTTCAGGGAGTCCTTGAATCTCCTCTTCGGGGCTCCTCTCTTGTGGCAGCTGGTGGCAAGTTCACCATAAAGCAAGATCTTAGGGAGGCGGTGGTCCTTCATCCTTGAGACGTGTCCTGCCCATCGCAGCTGTGTTCTCAGCAACGTGGCCTCAATACTTGTGACTGCTGCTTGTTCTAGAACAGTCATATTGGTCACATAATCTGACCACGGAATGTTAAGGATTGTATGGAGACAGTGTTGATGGAAGTGTTCTAGGAGATGCAGGCGATGGCGGTAGATGACTCATGATTCGGATCCATATAAAAGAATAGACAGCACAATGGCTCTGTAAACACTGCTCTTGGTACTTTTCTTCAGGTGTTTATTCCACCAAACTCTTTTATGGAGTTTTCCGAATGCTCTATATGCCTTTGCTAACCTGTTGTCTATCTCTCATCGACCTTACTGTCCGAGAAGATGAGGCTACCTAGGTAATTAAATTGCTGGACTGATTTGAGCTCTGATTGGCCAATGGGGATATGGGGATGATGGAAGACTTGCTTAGATGCAGGATGATAGAAGACTTCTGTCTTCTTTAAGCTGACTTCCAGTCCAAAGAGCTCAGCAGCCTCAGCAGAGCTGGATGCTAAACTCTGCAGAGCTACTTCTGCGTGATCAACGAGGGTTGTGGCATCAGCATAAAGCAGCTCCCAGACGATGATTTAAGGTCTTAGTGTGGGCCTTCAGTCACCTTAGGTTGAATAGCCTTCCATCTGTACATTATCGAATGTTGATATCATCTTCTTCATTGAGGTCTGCCACAGCCCTTTGGAGCATCATGCTGAAAAAGACTGTAAATAGAGTCGGTGCAAGAACAGAACCTTGTTTCACACCATTAGTTATTAGAAAGGGCTCAGAAAGTGCATCACCATATCTGACTTGTCCGTGCTGATTCTCATGGAGTGAGATGATCATCTTAAGGAACTTGGGGGGACGTCCTAAATGTTCCAAAATCTGCCACAGACCTCTTCTGCTCACAGCATCGAAAGCCTCTGTGAGGTCGACAAAGGTTACATAGAGACCTTTGTCCTGTTCCCTACACTTCTCTTGCAGTTGTCTGAGAACAAATACCATGTCTGTATTACTCCTCTTGGCTCTGAAACCACATTATCTTTCAGGTAGAATTTCTTCTGCTATAGCAGGTATTAGTCTGTTCAAGAGTATTCTTGCCAGGATTTTGCCAGTAATGCAGAGCAGAGTAATACCATGGTAATTTGAACAGTCTGATTTATCTCCTTTCTTCTCATACAAAGTGATGATGACTGCATCACGAAGGTCTGACGGTAGTTCGTCGAGTTCCCAACAGCGCACCACAAACTCACGAAATTTAGCATGGAGTGCTTGGCCCCTGTGCTTCCAGGTTTCGAGTGGAATTCCATCAACCCCAGCTGCCTTGCCGATTTTCGCCTGCTGTATGGCCTTGGGGGTTTCTCCTAAAGTGGGGGCAGTATCCAATTCGTACTTCACTGGTTGTTGTGTGATGGACTGAATTGCTGAGACTTGGACTACATGGCTAATACCGAAAAGAGTCTGAAAGTGTTCAGACCATTGATTCAGAATGGAGGTTTTAACTGTTAGAAATGTTTGACCATCTGTGTTGAGTAGAGGGCTTTGTACTTGGTATGTAGGCCCGTATGCTGTTTTCAAGGCCTCGTAGAATCCTCTGTGATCACCCGTATCTGCGCATAATTGAATTTTTCCTGCTAGATTGATCCACCGCTTGTTCTGGATGTCACGAAGTTTCTGTTGGAAACTTGCATGCAAGACGAAAGGCTGCTTATCTGACATGGCAAGATGGCCGAGCAAGGTGTGCTTGGTGAGCAGTTCTCTTCTTCCTCAACAATCCTGATGCATATGTAGGAACACAAACACATCTTCATTTGTTTGGAGAAGGCATTTAATGCCTTGTCACGTCGTTTCATGTCTCTGGGATGGAAGGGGTTTCATTCCTAGGAGATGTCTTATTTGGTCATACCTAGGATTCTTACTGAATCAGCTGAATCTTACTGAATACAGAACAAAATCCCCTCTCCAGTTCACTTTAGATGTTAGGCATTCATATTTTGAAATATACTGTGGATATATTTTATAATCCTTTAGAAAGATGAAGGTCTTACATAAAACTCTGAAATACGGCAGGGGCAGAGCCTTTCAGTGTGTTGGGTAGATGTGCCCATAATGGAAGTGAGAGGTCAACCAATTAACACCTCACATGATCCTTGCTGAAAGTGTTTAGTATGGGGAAAAGAGATTAAAATGTGACACTTGACCATAAATATGCAAATTTTTTTCAGGTTTCTGAAATTTTTATTCTTCATGAGATGTTATCCTTCCTGACTTTGTCTTTGGAAGAAAACCTTGGTTGCTATGAAGGCAGGAAAGTACATAAAAAGGTGATATATCTACGTTTGGTGTTCACCAGCCCACTACACTGAAGACTTGCTGTGGAATTTAATACATACAGTACATATATACAGTGTAGATATTGTATTCCTGAATGATAACTTCAGGAAGGCATGGCTCACCTGTTTGAACAGGACTCAACTGGAAAGCAGAACACAGACAACTTTGAATTTTGGCCCTGCCCAGTACTGAATGTACCAATATATTCCCAGAAATTTCTGATTTCCAGAATTAGCTCTATAGCAGAGTAGGAAGTCCCCTTAAGACTTTGTGACATTTTGAAACAACTATGTTAATAAAATAAGAAAATAAGCTATATCCTCTCTAGAGGCTTTTATATCCCTAACTACAACCTCTTGAGCATTCCAGTCATTTCTTTGGAATACAATAGATGTAAAATTGCTGCATTTAATATATATGTTTGAAGTAAAAGGAAAAAAGCCTCATATTTATCCCGGGGAAAAAAAAAGATACTGAAAGATACTGCACTAATTCCTCCAGTACTGTTCATCTTGTTAAGATGACCTGTTTTTAGGGCAATATATGCATGTGAAAAGTTGATTGTCAGTACATAAAAGCTGGGATACAGCAAGCAATGTGGGTAGAGAGGAAAGATGATATTCAGATAACCACCATTTATTTGGACAACAGCTACTGACCAAACAAAAATCTTCAGTAAACCTACAGGGCAGGGGGAAGAAAAGAAGACACTTATTTAAAGAACTGGGCTTTATTAGTGCAGTGAAAATGGAGATTTCGTGCATAAATTTTGTGCAGTTAGTACTAGTATTAATGTGAAGGGTACACCAAAAATACTGATTCCTCTGAGAAAATGTCTCTTTCAGAAAGCTGAATAAAATGCTGTTTGCAGATATTTGCAGATGTTCCCATTTACCTTCATTTCTCAGCTACAGTTTTGTCTCAAAGTGGGAGATATGTGACAAGAATGAAAGAAATGTGAAAAATTTCAAAGGCAGAAAGTTATAGAGGTGAAGAAGAGAAAGAAAAGGACCTAGAGAGGCATCAAAAATAAATGAGAGTTGTGCAAAGGGGGTAAAGATAAGGAGAAAGAGGAGATGCTTTAAAAAGCAGAATTAAAAAAAAAAAAAAAAAAAGAGAAAGTGGCGCAACTGTTTATCTGAGAGACTGAAAACCACAGAGAGTGAAAAACTCAGAAAGAGCCTGAAAGGAACTGGGTGATTGAGGATTAAATATAGATGCACATATGTAATGCCAGACCACAAGAAACCATCAGAAGGTAAAAAAGCAGGAGAAGTGTGCTCAGAATAAAAAAATATGAAAGAACAGAAGATATGCTTACAGCAGAAAGCCAGACTAAATTATTAAAATTACACATACTTTTAGGAATTGAAGAAACAGGTAGAAGCAGGTGAATAGGAAAGAAAAGAAATTGAAGAAAGTGACCAGGGTTATTTTGGATTACGTCCTAGAAAACTGGGAAGCTAAAATTTGATGTAAAAAGGCCACGTAATTATGCATATTTTTGAATTGAATCTGTCACATCTCGGCATTTGAAGCCTCAAATCCTGCATCTTTTTTCTGAAATCTGAAAGACTGTTACTCACAAAGGTTGTTGTTCTGCAGCATCATGTATCTCATGTCTTATTTAAATGTTTCCACAGATATCTCATATGGCGCTGTTGGATTGCACTGAGGTCAACTGCATATGACATGGACATTGTCTAGAGTCTACATCAAGACAGAGAGGGGTGCTGTGATGCTGTATTTGTGTTATACTCACAAAACTTACCCACACTTGTTTCCATGCTTCTCTTTAATTTAGGGAACAGGTGACTTCCCTGTTGGTAGGCACCATGCCTGAACAGGAGATCATCTGAAGAGGCAAGAAAAGGAAAAGCAAAGGGATTGAATTTTAAATGGTATTAAATAATCCAGAAATGTTAACAAGGGGTTTATACCCATCTTTCTCAGAGGTTGTGTGGAGATGACTTAGAAGATATATTATGGTAGGCAAGGAAATGCTTTCTATTTTTTAAGGAAATTTGTACAGAATAAAGATAAATCACATGTTGTTAAAAAGTAATACAGTAGTATAATTAACCGGAATTGTGTTGCAACATTTATTGTATAATTCCTTACTAATGGTACAGTTTTTGAGATCTTCATTCCACACATTTTTTTCATTAGATGTCCTTCTGAAACATATACAAAAAAGTGTGAGAGGGTTGTATGTCAGAGCGACAGCATTAATAATTTTTATTTGATATGATTATCTCTAAACAGTTATATCACTTTTTCTCTTTTTTCCTTTTTTTTTCCTTTAGAGAAGAATTATTTCATTTTAGTTAAACCATATTTTTTAAAAATTATGCTTTTTTCTTAATGTTCCCTCAGATCCCTATGCCAACATGAGGTACAATAAATAGCAATATTCTGATGTAAACCTGTTCTAAAGTCTGATATGCAATCATTTCTGCTTCACATAGTAAAATGGTGTGAAATACAAGAAAACTATAGCTGTGAGTTACCAAACAACAGACCAGTTATTTTAATGCACAAGAATCACGTCAGAAGCTGATCTAGCACATCCACCTGAAAACTTCATAGTAACAACTTCTCAGTAAACACGTGGGTATTTGTCTTTATAATTTGCCTTAGTTTCAAGCATAGAGAAAACTGATGATCTTTAAGGCCCCTTCCAACTCAAATCATGATAAAAGATATTCATGAAGTTCTACAGGAGTAATGAATGGCTTGGGAGATATGAAGACCTCTCTTTCTGGTGAGCAGAATAGTTTAAACCAGCCAAATTTCAAAGGAACTGCGTCATATGTTATTTCATGTGCAGCGTACTTCCTAGTGCAGGGGAAAAATATTGAATTGGTTAACAATCCAAACTTATTCTTTCTTTCCAGTTGAAGTTAGCCTCCCACCTCCCACAACAGTTTTATGCTAACAGTTGGATATGTATTTCAAAAATTGTAAAACATACATCTAGAGATGATATATGCTTCTCTTTTCTTGAGGATGGGATTTGTGCCTGTACTGTCCCAGTAGAGCAAAGCTGTGATGGGGGGGGGGGGGGGGGGTAGAGGTTGGGCAGTGGGTTCTGCTGCAGTCTTCCCTGAAGGGACCAAGGGAGAAATCCTGGGTTTACCCTTGGAATGAGGATATGGCAAAGGGTGGTGCTGTCACTGTCACTCCTACTGCTGACTAACCTCCTGCTGGTCTGGCCATGGCTTTCATAAGGGTAGAACTTTCATGCTGGGGTACAAATATCTGCAGCAATTGAGACTGACAAATAAGGGGGTCAGCATTACTAGTACCTGAATTTAGCGGGAGGCAAACCACTCCTTTTGGAGGAGAAATTTCTTAATATCTCTCCTTGCTTTTTACGATAAAAATTGGTGTGTAGCATAACCATTGTTAGGTGTGTGATGGTTCCTTACCCAGCATCAGAGAGCTTGCTCTCCAGATTTGGAGACACAGAAGCACAAAGCCAGTTACTGTCCTTGTCTCCAACAAACTAATAGGTTGAAAAAAGATATGCCTACCTGTCAGGCACTCCAGGTCTTTTCATACTACAAGCTCTGAAAATAGGTCTTAACCACTTATCTCCCTAAGATCATATTTATTGTATTTTGCTAAGTGGTCAAAAAATGAAATAAAAGTGAAAAGAAACCTCATGCCTTGCTTTGAAATTTACCTTTTCAAGGAATGGTTTCCTCTCTTCCTGAAGTAGTATTTGATGAGAAATAAAATGCTAGAGAGTTACTTGCAGAGCCTTTTTTCAAACCACAGAGAAATAGATATTCAGTGATAATGAGAGGAAAGAAATTGAATGTTTTCTGCAAGCATTGGAAGTGATTTGTCTCTAGCCATAGAAATCGTCTCCCTGGGAGCTTGCTGGGAGAAGAAGGTCTGTGCAGCAAGGTGTTTGCCTCACTCCCCATCCAAAGCAGTGGTCAGAGTCAGCAATCCTCAGGCACTGTCACCTGGCCTGGTGCAAACCCATCTCACTGTGGGTCTCTCTCTTTGGATTGCAACTCTCCCACATACCTGCCTGGAATGACTTCCTCAGCAGTAGATTTTTATTTTTTGGTCCCATTTGTTCTTCTGTGGTACTTTGATACAAAACTCTCTTATCATGAGCTACTATATCCTTCAAACTTGTCTGAAAGGATCACCATGGGAACCTCCACCTCCAAAACCTCTTGGGAACTTACAAAGCAAAACATCTTTTTTTTTTTTTTTTTCCCCCAAATGTGGTTGATTTCAGGATTAAGATTACCCCTTGGCCATTTACCAGACAGACTGTACATTGTGTTCATGCTTGTCAGTGCTGTTGCCCTCCCAGTATCACCATGATATGCTGCATTAATAATAATATTTACCAGCTTGTCAGTCGGTCAGTGGCCACAGAAATGGATCATTTGTTATTCAGTAGAAATTAGTCATTGAGAAATCAAGCTGCAAGATGCTTATTTAGTGAACATTTTTTATTCAAATGTACACATGCTTTTAGAAAAGAAAACTGTGTAAAACTTGTGATTTTGAATAGTGAGAAAGAGATGGGAAAAAAGAGCTTTTTATACTGACTCTTTCAAATGAAGTCTTACTCAAAAAAGTAATGGAAATGAAATTTGCTTATTCACAATTTCAGGTCCTTTTCATTCTGTTAGAACAAAGTAAATAAGGAATCTTTTATACCACTAAACTTAGACTAATTTTGTATGGCTGAGACGGTGAATCTAATATCATAATACTGCTGTGGACCTGAAAAGAGAGATTTGTGGGAATGGCACTGGTAACAAATGCCATTGTAGAATATTGACATGTAGAAAGACATATCAGCAATTAAACATTCTCTTCTCAAACCACATCCACTTTCTGTTTCACCAAACAATGACTTGAGTGTGGTGATCTTGTTACCTCAGATTTATTTTCTGTAGTTTGTTTTCACTCACTTCTCTGGGGGGGGGGGGGGGGGGAACCCAACCCAACCCAACAAAAAACCCCCACAAAACAAACAAATAAAACCAAACCAAACAAACAAAAAACCAACAAATGAAACAAACAAACAAAAACCCTCAAAACTTTGGGGGTGGGGAGAGGGCAACACCCCCCCCCCCAAAAGATAAAACAAATTGGGAAAACATTTAATTTAACTTTATAATTAATTAAATACAGCAAAATTCAGTTAAAAAGTAATACTCAATGCCACTGAGTTCTATCCATGGTAAGGAATTGGAACTAAATGACCTTTAAGGTCCCTTCCAACCCAAACCATTCTGTGATTCTATGGTTCTGTGAAGTAAGAAAAAAAGGGCCTGCAAAATTTTACATGATGCAAAATGTGAGTTTGCATGTATCCCCATGTTTCCAGTCATTACCTGTTCACAGGGTGCTACAGACTGGAAATTCCATGCAAATAGCTTCAGCTATTCATCTGCAATGAACACTGAAAGCTGTAGGACAATTAGGCTGCCCAAAAGAAAGAAAACAAAATCTTTTTTTTTTTCCCATGGATGTGTTAAGGGTGGAGATACAGTGAGGGTGTAGGGAGGAAAGGAGCTTTATCATTGCTGAAATTAAAGGGAGATGAGAACCATCTACAAGTGGAATGCTGCACCACTGTGTTGTTGGGATGAATATGCATGTACCGCCGTCTCCCATGCAGCATCAGGAGTTGCTAGGCTACCCCCAGCACCAGGAATGTAGGGAACAATAATGTATTCACATGTTTTCAATTTTGAAAAATAAAATAGGTATTGGCATAAAATACAGTGTGGCACCCAGATAAATTCATAGTGGAGATATCAGAGGAAAGGAGCCTTTCATCTCAGTGATCACCACAGTGATCACGCAGTGTTTTACTCCTGGTTGTGACTTATGGAGGGCAGAGGTGAGAGCACCTGTCTGTGAGATGATGCTTCCAGCTTCTGCACCCCAGAAACTTCTGTCCCAGCCCTGTATCCCAAAGCCATTGGGCAGCTGCTGCTCTCAGCCCCATTACCTGGTCATACAGAAGCTCCTGAGAGCCCCAGTGATTTATCAACCTCAAACTTGGTGGGGAAATAAGTCATCCTTTCACGATCGAAACAAATACAACAGATCTAGTGGAGGCTCTCAGTTTACTGCTGCTTTGTCTTGAGCTTTATTGTCATCATTGCTATTGTCATCATCTGTTCATAGCTAATGTCATCATTTACAGTCAGACATTGTGCACGCTGGGTGACTAGTGTTGTTTGGGCATGAATAACCTTTTCTATAGGATTAATAATGGATATTCAGTGAGAAACAATGGTGGGGAAGGGTTAGTGGGGGGAACTCCTGTAAAGGCTGCATGTTCTTGGATGCTCTGCTTCCTCAAGCCAATTCACTGTGATCCTGTTGTACTAAAACAATCACTTGATGTAGACAAAATACATCTGCACAGTGAAAGGAAGGTAAAGGCAATTCCCAGCCTTTCCTCACACAGACAGTGAAAGAGTGCTCGGTAGGTTATGAAAGAGAGCTATCTCTTCGCAACAGGTCTGGTTTTGTGGCACAGGCTCCACCACCACGTGAAACAGGCTGTGTTTTTAATGCTGGAGATGAACCTCTTCTCATAAAAACATAAGGATCATCTCATTGTACACTTACTTGCCTTTGATTCTTTAAGGATCAGAGATAGGAGGACACAATATTTCCCCTTCACTAATCTTAGTTATAAAAAGCTACAATATCGTTTCTATGCTAGAAGCAGGTTAGTTTCAGTCAGGCAGTATGTCCCAAAATTAACAGGTTACCATAGAATGCATATACTCTTTTCACCTTTCCATCTAAAGCTACATGCATTTCCCTCAGCAGCTCCACCAGCACTTTCTTACAGGGATGGAGGAAAAATCTGTATGCTTGCAGTAATGCTATGTTACAGTCAACCACAGTCCCAACATCTCATTATCAATTTAGCAGGGCAGTCCAGACAGCAATCGCTGAGCTACAGGAAGGGCTTAATTTATTGTTGATGGTTTTCATATCCATCTTTTCACATCTCCAGCATATGTTATATTCTGTAAAACTGAATATGAATAAAGGTTTCATTTTTCCATCATAAAGGATGGATTCAGTTGACACTATAAATTACAAAGGCAAGCCCTGAAAAGTTTTCAAAACCCCAATACAATCCAAGGGTACAATGACATTTTATAATGAGTAGAGGATGAATTTCAAAGTGATCAGGACTTTAACTTCATTTGCTGAATCAGAATATCTTCAGTTTCTGTAAAACTACATGTATATTATCTGAATTGTTAAAAAGTTGTTGTTTTCCAAAACCAAATCTGAACTTATTTACAGAAGGGATTCCTCACAGGTTTAAGTTTTAAAAATGAGTCCTGTAAGGATAACCTCTGCTCCATAGCTCTGGTTAAGGGCAGAGGTGACTTATGTATGCCTCTCCTGACACCAGTTTTTCTAGATTGCTCATAAAAATTACTCATGGTTGGTATTTCAGCACTCCCTAAGACAAAACTCAGGTTCTAGTGCTTAACTGTCCTCCCTGTCCTTTAGTTTTTCCTCATTTTTAACATCAGTTTTGCTTTTTGTAATGCGAACTCAAAATTCCCTTCTGATCTACAGCAGTAGTTTATTCCTCTCTTTTCCCCTTCAGCCCGCCCCAAGATTTTTGGCACATTTAAAGCATACTATCAGTTTATTTGTAGTCACCTCTTCAGTTAACTAAGCAAATTCTCATTTACATATACTTTTTCTCCTAGTTCATGTTTTGCAGAGCTCACTACCAACCTTTGCACTTACATCCTCTCCCACACTCTCTTTTTTTCTCCATGGAACTTCGTAAATTACAGTTTCCAAACAAACATTAAATACTAATGGTAGGTCCTCAAATCTGTGTTGCTATACACATGGAATCAAGCTGACTTGAGCCAACAGTTACAACTCTTTACTGTAATCATCTGTAAAAGGCATGCAAAAATAGAAACCTGTTGGACAAGTCTTTTGAATTTCTATTGATAAGAAAGCACTGAAAAAGTAGGCGAAGGTTTATGCTGATACTAATCACCACCATTATATTCCACCTCCCAAAAAATTCACCCAAATAAGCATCATAGTAAAGATGAATTAGAGTCACATTCCTCTGTCAGATCTTTCCTTGGAATAGCATTGCTATAAACTTTCTCTACTTCAAGGAAGAAAACCAGTATTGGCAGGTAAGACTCCCAATTTTTGTCACACAATTCTCCATCAGGTTTAATCTCTCTATTCATCAGATAAAATGTAATTTGAAAACATTTTGTAGAATATGGAACATCAAATTTTAGTTTAGAGTGCAGAAAACAAATTTATTTTTTAATTTTAAAATAACTTTATTAAGAACTCAAACTATAGAGTTGTAACTCCATGTTTTAATAGAAAATGGGATTTCTGTTGCTTGATTTCTATGGCTTTTTTCTCTTGTAATGGTTTAAAAGTGTCTTTCTAGTCCAAGATGAGCATTTGTAAAAATGGTACCATGGGATGTACATTTTTTCAACTCTCTGTGAACTTCCAGAGCCAAATTTTATAGCCTTGAAAGTAAAAAGATTTCTTTTGGACTCCTTTTATACTCAGCTGTTATGTTTTTTGTCTGCAAAGTGTTTGACTTGCTCTTTGCAGGAAACATGTTTTTCAAGGCAGCTGAAGTAAAAGAATTTCATTGTTTTGAATTGTGTTGACTATCCATTTTGCTGCCTTTTATTTCTTTGAATATCAGTGGTCTGTGAAGCAACAGTATGAGTCAGTTTAATCTTTGGCATCTGCAAAGCATTTACCTTATTTGTAACCAAGCTGTGGTACTTCATGTTCTTCTTCAAAGTCTTGGGTGTAAGCTGAATGATATGTACCACCTGAACATTAATCAAAAGTCTGTGTGGTGCTTGATGAAAAGTTCTGTGCACTCCACAGGACAGATTTTTGTTTTACTGTTGTCAGAGGCAGTGGATCAGGATTTTCTTCTGTTACATTTTCCCACTGGTAGTCTGCGGGCAAGGTGCTCTATTCCTATGATTCAGGAACATGCGAGAGTGAGCCCAATGTCCCTCCTCACTGTCCCTCCCACCTACGCTCACATGTACCTACAAAAATTCAAAGACAGTGTGTGTGCTGGTTTAAAAGTTAACCAGCAGGGGAAATGAACTCAACTCAAAAGAGAGATTATAAATCAGAATAACAATTTAATAAAATAATACAATAAGTACGATTATACAAACAAACAATTGGTCTTAACCCACAAAACCCAAATGTATAACCCAGCATCCTGGGGCATGAACAAAGTGGTGTTCCTTGCGCCCCACCCCCCCCCCCCCCCCAAGTCCAAAGTAAAGAGAGAGGGGAAAAACCTGCTGGTGGGAGAGATGTTGCAGTCTGGTCAAAAGTGGTGATTGCAGTCCAGTTGAGAGAGGTGAGCTGCAGTCTTCCTCTGGATCCCATGAGTGGTAAAAAGGTTCCAAAACTCCAAGTTTATATATTCTCCAGTTCAGGCAGGAATGCTCAGTCCTCCCCTCAGAGCGGGGAATTCCATAAAAGGGTATGAGGACAGGAATATCTACAGGCCTCTACTGCTAACAGTTTCTGGGAAATGGTATGGAAGGCTATAGAATACACAGTTTTGGGTTACACCCATACCACAGTGAACTGGTCTCAGCTGTCCTAACCAGGACAGTGTGCAATGAGAGAGGTACAGAATTAAGTTATCCTGCCACAACTGGAAATGACTCATTAACTCCATCATCTCCAAAGCCAAATAACATTAAGCCTAAATCAGGACACATGACAATATGGATGTACAGTGAGAGGATTACAAGATGAATATTTCTTCTCTTACCTTAACCTGTAAGTGGTCCTATCTAATTCTGAATGTTATACTAACACTGCTAACCCCGAAGCCAATTATACCAATCTAAGGAACCTGTTTTCTGTTCCGGACCAGTCTCCATCACACTCTTAGAAATCTCACAAGACCTGTTGTCTGTGTGATGTGTTTTGCAAATCAGAAGAAAACAGGTATTAGCCACAAAGATTATGCTGGAAACCTAGTGCCACAATTTTGTGTCTACTTGGACACAGTCAGAAGGCCGCTATGTTATACCTGTGAAGAGCACTTTCAAATGTAGGAAAACAAGGTTATAGGAGGAGTTTAAAATCGCTGATTTGACCAACGAATGTTGTGACAAAACATAGAGGGCTCATAGTTCTTTCCATAACTACGATAAAAAGTAGAAATATCGACTCTTACACAACTTTCTGCAGACAAGTTCAAGGTATAAACGATGACAAAAAGTATTAAAAGTTACGGTAGTGGAAATCTCCTGAAAAGTCACATGAACAAAGAGATAATGAGCAGTAATACTATATACAGTAGAAAAGTCGATGCCACATTTCCACAGTTCACATTTTACTTCAAGCCATAAAACTAGACAAAATATAACCTATTCTTCACAGGGAAAAAAAGGGAAAAAATGGGCATAGGAGAGTTTCTGTTAGAGAGGAAATATTTAACATTCAGACCAGAAAGTACTAAAGAAGTTGTCAGGGATGAAGGAAGAATTTGGAGTGTTGAGGCTAAGCAATGGGATCAAGGATGCTGGAGAAAAAGGAATGGAGAGTGACAATGTGAATGGGGAGAAATGAGTTCTGTTCATCATTTAGGAGATGTAGGATGGCAGACTGCCTGAAGGGCAGCACAGAGAAAGATCAACAGGGATCCCAGAAGTGGGATCAATATGAGATGCTTTTAAGAGGAAAGAGGGGAAGAAGAAACCTAACAGGAGTGGGTGGGCCAAGTGGATAAACCTGAACTGGAGGGGACTTTGGAAATCTGCAAGTACAGCAGGGGCTAACATGAGAAAGGGCAGTTAAACAAGGAGAGGGAGACAAGAGGCATAGAGTGCCTTTCAGATACTGCCAGTTGTCCTTGCAGGGAGTTAATAAAACCTCGAGAAAAATAAGAGACACCTGGGGAGAGAGATGGAGATTTTAAACAGGAATTCAGAGGTGGAAGTGTGCTTTTGCAGATTAGAAAACTGAGTAGGTAAGACAGGATAAATGGAAGGGTCTGGCCAGGGAGAAGATAGGGCTGAAAGGAGAAAAGGTCAGACTCACAGTGGAGTAGGAGCAATGTTGGGGGTGAAGACAACCCCATGATGCCCTTCACACAGCAAGGATAGGGGTCAGGAATACTCAGAGCTGCAAAAAAATACAGTTATCATCACCAAAGTAGCAACAGTCCCTGCTATTCTTCCCCATCACTTTGATATTTCCCAGGACCTCATGAGGGCTTGTCTTAATTCATTCTTCTTTCCACTGCCTCCCTAAGATCCTGCTCTATAGTGAACTTGCCACTGGCTGCCGTATGAGAGGAGCCCCGAAGAAAAGATACAAGGACTCCCTGAAACAACATCTCAGCCTTGGCCATATTGATCAACATAACTGGTCTACTCTGGCCTCCAATCGGGAGACCTGGAGACACACCATCTATAACGCTGCTGATGCTTTTGAGAAAGCACGCAGGATCACTCTCAAGGAGAAAAGGCAACGCAGAAAGAACCGTGTCTTGCAGAATACACTATCTAAGGAGTCTTTCTGCTGTGCCTTATGTAATCGGATATGTCTGTCACGTATTGGCCTCATTAGCCACCAGCGGGCCTGTAACAAATGTGGATAGAGCATTCCCAAATCTTCGTTCACGAAGCCTAGCCATGATTGTCCACTGCCAGCTGTGCTGAAAAAAGAGCCAATGGAGCTCACATGATGGGGGCAAAAGATTTTTGGCTGTATTGATACACCTCTCTGACTTTTCTGAGCCATCCAGGGAGAGCAAATATCACTGCCCACTAATCTGAAACAATGGGCATCATCCCGACTGCAGGGGTAGAGACCTTGGCAGCATCCATCATGGGAGAGAGCACTTAAAGAAGAAGAAAGTGAGTAATAATGTGGGCATGGTGCCAAGGCTGCTTCAGGAGAGGGGGATTTTAGGAATGACTTCTGTTGAGGCAGGGTAGGAGGTTCTGCTTCTGAAGGTGAGCATGGTGAGTAAACTGCAGCTGGCTCCCATAAGAACTCACTTCAGTTGTACCAGGATGAAGACAACTGGAGAAAGTAAGCACATATGTGCACAAAGTCCTGTGGAAGTCTTGCTGTGTTTTGCTCTGTTTGGAGATCAGAACTGGAGCAACCTGCAAAATAACAGGACCTGAATATCACTTCCACATTTATCCTGTTGGATTGGGATGAAATAAAGAGGTTGCACATTTAGAAGACAAAATAAAGCGATGGATGTTTTTATAACTGCTGAAATTGGATTAGGATGAAATAAAGAGGTTGCACATTTAGAAGACAAAATAAAGTGATGGATGTTTTTATAACTGCTGAAATTGTTTTAATGCTAGAAAGATGAAATCTTAGGCATTGATATCCCTGTTCTTGAGCTGACATTAAATAGAGCAATTGGCTTGTTTCTAAATGTTATTCACTTGAAATGCCTGTTTACACTTAATAAAGCAAACCAGAGACATATTTAAACTTTAAAATTAAAAACCAGTCTACTTTTTCTCCAAGTACCATTTCAAATGGCACAAAGAAATTCACACAAGCTAAAGGAGCCTCTGCATGTAATTTCTGAAGGCAATATTTCCTCAGCTCATCTTACAGTCTTGTCAGGTACTACTGAGTCAACCTAGTTCTGAAGTTTCCTTACTTGTTAAGGCTGCACACAGGTCTAGAGATGTCATTATTTCAGTGCTGTAGCATTGCAAAAAAATTATCTTACTGGTTTAGTGCAGCTTAGAAGTAAAGGCTTAAAATTACTTAGCATTATGTTTATTGTCTATAAATCCAAATCTGGAATGCCAATTCATGTGCAGAAGTGGATTGTGATGTTATTTCTCTCTGGTTTGGGTACCTTCATGGTTATCTAAGGACTCTGAGACACTGAATTTCATAAAACACTGAAATCCAATTTTATTCTCTGCAAAGACAACCTGGAGTGTCAAGCTTGTCATACTGATAGAGACATACTTGTCACCACCAGAGTATTTTAAAACTGTGCCTTCCAGAAGATCTGCTCTGTGTGTATTTACAGAAACACTTCAGATGCTTCACCATTTTTGCTGGTTTATGTTACAGCAGGGATGAGTGTAGTAAGGTCTCAAAGGAATGCCTTCAAAGAGACATTTTGGCTGTCAAAAACCATAGGAGAATATGATTACCCTCTGGAAACATGTGGGCAAGGTGAGGGAAAAAGACCGAAAAAAACCACAAGTGAAAGGGAATGATTTGAACAGAATATAGTCAGTAGAAATCAAGTGTGAATAAACTTACACCAGAAATGTGGAGATAATCCCAGAAACTTCTCCTGGATGGGTTACCTCATAGGAATCATGGAGAAAACAAACAAAATCAAAACCCCAGCTTATCCAACACTTGATAAATGCATTCATGGCACTACATCAACCTAAACATGGTACAGTACCAGGGTGATGGTCTTAATAATTTCCATCTTGTAAAAGGTCCCACTCTCATTCTTTCACATTTTCCTGAAGAAAACTGTGCACTGCTGAAAATATAATATCTAGTGTCAATATCTAGCGCTGAATCCCTGTCCAAAAAAACTTCCAGAAGCAGTGGGAAGATTGTGATAAGTATATACCAAAACATATCCAAGTAAGTTATTTCTTTCATTCAATGGCTTCCATGTGAGACAGAGGTAGCGTATCCCCAAACACCATCCAACACATCTAGTCCTTTTCAGTATTTTTTTTTGTAGAGTCAAGTCCTGATAGTTGTTCACCTCGTTTGTTTTTTAAAAAAAGCCAGTGGCAACAACTCAAACAGTAGCCGATTTGTGTCAATACTACATTATAGTTATACAGTCCTATTGTCTCAACCCAATGCACAGCTTGGGCATTTAAAAATACTAATTCATTGTGGAGATGGAACACATTTTCCTTCCTCACTCAGATTTTTTTTCCCTTTAATTTCTTATATTTTTTTACTTATCCTTTAATATTTGTGTGTCTCTGAAGAATGTGATGGAAAGGTCTCAGAACAAATGCTTCTCAAAAGCACTAAAAGTGAGTTCAAGCCTTGCTTCCGCCTTCCAGGACCTCAAGACAAATGTTCACACAAAGCTCAAAAAAATTTCAGTAAGATATGGGCATCTCTGTATACTCACACAGCCCCTGACAATGGATCCTAACTCAAACAGCCATTTTTTTAACAGTTTGACTTACCATTTTAAGGTAAGGTTTAATTCTCTAGCCTGTAAAATCAACTTCATGAGATGAATGATGACTAAGTTTGATGAAACCATGGTGGAGAAAACTTGTTATTTTGTGGCACTGCTGGTCGTGAGAGCACATAGGCATGATGTGCAGTGGATCTTCTCTGGGCCATATGGAAAAACAGAGTGATTAAAACACAACACTTTCATGGTCCTTCTGCATCTTTTCCATTCTGCTCAAATATTTGAACCTTGAAATCACTAAACATATTTGAGAATGAAGCGGTCTAGAGCAGAGTCTGAGGGTTTCATAGACCATATGAAGAGAAGACTGATGCCTCAGTTATCTGTTCTTTTTTCTTCAGAATAAGGTTTCATTTCATTACAACCATATGGAGGAAAATCTTTTAAAGTCAGTTCTATTCTTAATTATGAAGAAAAAAATCCGCCTCCAAAGAGATATCAAAATAATGAATTCTCACATTTCTTTTATGTTTTCTGAACACACATTCAACATTGTATTAAACTCATTATTTCATCATGTGTCTGTAGATGAATTTTATAATACTAGTAAAACATTGATTACATTTCCCATTAAAAGATGTTAATGTATTATTTAATACCAAAAATAACCTAGCATGGAAATTAATATCTTTATTGAAGAGACCATTTTGAATAGTTTTTATTCCAAAACAAACAAAAAAATTAAACAAAAAAACCCAAAACAAACAAAACAAAACAAAAATCAACTCTACATTGTATTATCTGTGCAAAATGCTTTTACAGACCAGAACAGAAATATTGAAAATACAAAAAAGCATTTGTGATGTAGAAGAATTATTCTCAGGCTCTGGTCATCATTACAAAAAATAAGTAAGGAAGCATCAAGACAATGCATGAAAAGCCCACGTTATGACAATTCAGTAATTATTGCCAGATTGGTCCTGCAATACTTCCCAGGCAAAAAGTACAAAAAACCCATAACTTCTACCAAGCAAAGGTGAAAATGCATGGTGTTTTAATCTATTCCTTCCAGTCACTCCTGTCATCTGGTCCTTGCCTTGCACGACTCCCAGAACACGTACACTGATTGGTAGGGAAAAAAAAGAGGAAAATTTCAAGGTTGTTTAAGGCCAGGATCTTCCCTGTTCTCCCTCCACGGGGCACCGGGAACTCCCCTTTCCCCTCCCCACCCTTGGGCACTTTGCTGGGCGAGGAGGTCCAAGGGCACCCACTCCCTTCCCTCCTTATTCTTTCTGTCATGTGACTCCTGGAGCGTTTGCTTTCTCTGAGGATGCTTTCTCCGAGGATGCTTTCTCCCCTCTCACACTGAAGGAAATCAGCCTGGAAAACGCCTTCCTTTTCTTTTCCACCTCTCTTCTTTTTTTTTCTTTTTCTTTCTTCTTCTCCCCCCCCCCCCCCTCCTTTTTTTCCCCCCTCTCCCTTTTTCCCTTTTTCTTTTTTTTCTTTTTCTTTTGGTTAACGCTGCCAAAGGAACGAACTGCGCGTTGCAGCCCCTGCATCCAACTTGAGCGGTACGAGGGGAGGGAGGGGCGCGGAAGGGAAAGCGCAAGGCATCCTCACACATGCACACACATGCTCATACGCTTCCCGGAGCTCTGCCGCTCCCCAAAACTCAGGGAAGGACACAGAAATTTGAATAGGAGAAATGTTTGAGATGCCCTCGAGAGGGGAGCGCCTGCGGTTGCGTTCCGGGGAGAAAGTGAGGTCCATCGGGGATCTGGCTCTCCCGAGGCTTCCCGGCTCCAGCTTATTCAGCGCCGAGACCTGTCTTTCAAAACAAAATAAAAATTTAAAACAAAAAGAACCAAAATACCCCAAATCCAAACCAAACAAAAAACCCCCCAACTCCCCCCCTAAAGCCTCCAAAAAATTTAAAACAAACAAACAAACGAAAAAAAACCCAAAAAACACCCAACAACAACAACTACAATAAACCAACCAGTCAACCAAACTCAAATAAAACAATAACCCCCATATGAACGGACAAAAGAAAAACAAAAACCTAAGAAAACTCCACCCCGCACCCCCCGAAACTCAACAAAAGAAAAAAAAAAAACAAACAAATCTCTAACAAAAAAACCTAGAAAGGAAAAAAAAAAAAAAACAAACCACAAAAAAACCCCAAACCAAACAACCAAAAAACCCCACAACACAAAAAACCCCAACCACCAAGGGAATGCAGGAGGCGAGGAAGAGGAGGACGGAGGAAGAAGGGTGCCGGAAAGTCGTTTTCCTACGGCATCTCGGAAGTTCAGGACCGTCCTCTCTCGCCGGGACGAGGACGGGAACAGGGACAGGATGGGGACGAGAAGGTCAGAAGGTCGCGTCGATATCGACTTGACAGCGAAATCACGGAAACGTTGTTTGTTTTAAAGCAGATGTTGCCGCTATTCCCTCCTCAATTCACTTGAAGCTGAAGGAGCTGTAAACTAAAGTCGTCTTAATGTGAGGCATCACATTATTTGTTGTAAATATGATAATAGTAATTTATAGCTTGCTCTACACAAAGCTTTTTACTCAAGTAGGTTAAAATAGTTTGAAGAATAAAATGCTCTTTTAAATCAGGTACTACAGTACCTGAATAATTTAATAGTAATAGCTATGACCCCCACCCAGCACAGAGATCTGCTTAGTTGCATGTATTGCATATCTGTACTAAATCATGTTTGAGTTACTTATTTGTTTTTCATAATTCTGTTTAGAAATCTAGGATGGTTTATGGACCACAATTATTCCAGTATTTCCTTTGTTGTTAAAAGTGGACCTGCTACTTCATGGATGCCTTGTAAAAATGAGTTACTTCAATGAGAAAAACTGTGATATAAACTCCTGCATTTTTCTCCCACAGTGATTTTTTTTTCTAAATTCAATATGAAATACAGATGTAAAAGACACTTCATACTGTTTTTCCTCTAAATAATTATAAACACATAAATGGACCTATTTCTTTCTTTCCATAATCCACTTCAATCATGGGAGATTAATATCATAAAATCATACTTAAAAAAAATATTTCCAATTTGCTTTCTCTTTATTTCTAATTAAAACTTTTGTAGCATTTTGGAACTGAGAGCTTCAAAGCCTTCTTGCAAAGATGCCAGGAAGATGCTTAGCTTTTTAAAATGCAAAATAAACACTTCTTTTTTAAAAAAAAATATACATTGTTTCAGAATAACAAGTACAGATACATGTAAGTTTAGATTCATAACAGAAGTGTAGATATTTCTAGTCAATATCATAATAATAAATAGCACAGGCTATAAGATTCCAAAGGGAACTGCAAAAATCCAAATCCTGTTTTAAAAAATTGCCCACTTTTTTGTGATTTAGTCAAAAACCTATTCATAAAACTACCACTCTTAAATGAATAAGGTAAGGATGGGTGTGCATAATTTTTCTTTCTGCCCCCCCCTTTTTTTTTTTTTGCCAGCACGAGATTTGTTTGCAAAATGACACAGACAACAGGCTTATTATAACCCAGAGCACCAGGTCATTTGATATGATGAAGTTTCAATAGTTAATCCAAACCACACTGCATTTAAATCAGTACATTTCTGCAGGGATTTTTCAACTGTTGCTAACTGTTGCTTTATTCTTGTGCATCAGTTGGAGCACCTGTAGTTTCCAATCAGTCCTCTTTTGCTGTGTTTGTCAAGACAGGTATAATGAGCTTGCCTGGGAAAAAAAACAGGCTATCTTGCAGGTATGGTAACTCTTTTCCACAGAGAGGAGTGAGCTCACGGAGAGCTGCCTGGCTGAGCACCAAACACTGGGTGAACCAAAAGGAGCTGTGCTGGCATCTCCAGGCCATAGGACACTTTTTGTTTTGGTAAAAGTGCAGCTTGTGGAAGTTCGTGGGAAAGGTCTGTCATGTCAGAATTGCCCGCTCCTGGCAATGCTTGAAAGTATTCAGCTGGGGGGATGCGTGGCTGCTGGAGTAGAACACACTAATACATTTCATTATTCTGTAATTTTCCCTTGAGAATGAAGGCTTCATTTTATCAATTAGGCAATCAAGGACTGTGTGACATGTGTCCTTGTGGGTGTCAGCAGTCTGCACACCTGCTAGAAACTTTCCTTCCTTCAGCCAGAGCAATAGTTTTTGAATAAATTGTTTAAAAAACCAGTTTAATTGCAGCCTGATTGTGTAAAAACACACAGTGGTTTATGTTAGTTGCTGTAACTATAATCCTTTCAGGTCTGAGGGTAAAAGTTTGCAGTGGGAGAGTTTTCCCATCCTCAAAAGAAAAAATGGTAAATAAAGCCAGACAGGACTTTAACCTGTCTGCAGTTCTAAACACATATTCTTACAAAATATTTACTCACAACAACTTAAAGAAAAGACCCACGAATATCAACATGAAGATGAATTCCTTCTTCAGCAATATTCTGAAACTCTGTTGTGGGTCAATAGGATCCAGTTTAACCCAAAATAGCATGGGCAGCAAGAGTAGACATCACACAGATGAAACAGCAAAATAATTGCTGAAACTCCTATAGTAATTTTGTATGATTTCAGGAAAACTCTCCAGCAAGAGTAGTTCCATTCAACCCACAATGCTCTCAGCAGCCCCTGGGATGGATCCCTTTCAGTGGCAGGGAACTGGTGACAAAGAGCTGGAGTAATTGCTGACACTTCACCTTCACTCTCGATTTTGTCACTGGGACCAGAATACTTTGTACTGGAAACTAAGGGAACATTTGTAGCTAGTACACTTACTTCAGATGGGCTTGCTATTTTCCACATATGAGCAGCTATTTTTTATTATTATTAATATCATGATCATCAACAACAATGTAAAACAAATCTTTATGTTTCTCAAATCCATACCTTCCTTAAAAGCTAATATGTGTTGCCCTCCCACAGGTCAAATGGAAAAAAAAGAAATATTGTAAGATTCTCTTGATTACAATTTTGTTTATTTTTATCTATTTTTTTTTTCCAAAGGGTTCTTCTTACATATGCAAAACCATTTATTAAACTATCAGTTGGCAAATGCAGAAAAAAATTATCCTTTAACATTTTTAAGTCAAAACCTATTCCCAGAAAGGTACAGGACTGACAACAAGGAGCACTGAAATCCTTTATCCACAGACCAGAGGCAATGGAAGCTCTCAGCCACATCTGCATGACACAGCATCCCCAAAAGCTTCAAGTTAATGTCTTCAGCCCCTTGGTAGCCCCACGTGATGTGCCATGAATATGATACACTCCAAAAAAAAAAAAAGAACCAAACCCGCTTATTTACTAAAAATGTCAGACCTTCAAATCACCTAAGTAATATCACAACCTCTTAGTGCAATCAGCAGTAAAGTACACCTACAGCCACACAAAACAGAAGGCTCAATTCCTCCTCTTCTTTTTTTTTAAATTTATTTTTCTAACTTTTTTATTTAGTTCACTCTTTGCAGAACTCAGAGTCTATAGGAATTGATTCTTAATTTTGTAAACCTATAAGCGTGCAAAGTACTGAAATGATGTAATTCAAAACATTAGAAAAATTTTTTGCTTTGGTAAGTTAGACCCTGTTTGAAATGATTTGGTTTAGCAGCTGATTAAAGGTACAGAAGTATCAGGTTCTTAATTATTTGACACGCTCAAAATAACTTTGATTAGTCAGATGCAAAGGCATTTTCTGTTTAATAATTAAGCTTAATTATGTTTAATTAAATAAATTTCAATTAAGCATATGTAATTATGCTTAACACAAAACATATGAGTAATTCTGTTGCATTCATCAACGCATACATTTAAGTCACTTGAAGGGAAACAGGAAGATGTTGCCACTGCATTTCCCAGACAATTCCAAGAGAAACCGGCAGCACAAATGGACTGCCTTCAGTTGGAGGCCTCTTGGTATATATTTACTCCTGTGGCCAAAGGTCCTTAATTTTCTCAAAATAAGAACTTGTTCAATGTGGAGCATTTGGTACTGTAAACATATACAACACAGTAGCTAAAAAAATCTCAGCAACTTTACTTGAAAATTTAATTCCAGGAACTGGTATTTTGGGTTTCTTTTTGAGGTGACACAGTAATAATTAAAAAGAAAACAAAAATTCAGAGTCAGCCAAATGTTTTACATTTCAGTAATCAACAAAAGCCCCCTGTTTTGAGCACTGAAGTTGGCCATGTAGATCTACTCCCTCATTCAGAGGTCTCGTAGTTAATTCACACATTGAAAATGAAAATAATGTGAAAAATTATTTGAAAACTATTAAAAAATTATTTTTTGACTTTGAAAAGACTATGGGTAGGGATTACTTTTGCTTGCACTGCTGAGACTCTTTGTCATGAAAAGGAGGTTGTCTATGCTTAAAGTGTCTTATTAAAGTCATTCCCTGAGCTGTAAATCTCACAGCCATGCACAAGAAGCTGGCTGTTAATATTGATGCAATTTTATGTTCTAGGTGCAGCACAAGGTTTCTAGAACACTTCCTGCTAGCACTGCTACATAGCACCTTTATTCTTTACTGTGAGACTGGTAAGGCACTAGTACAGTGTCAGAGAAGACGCCCATTCCTGGAAGTGTTCAAGTGTTAGGTGGGGCTTGGTCTGGTCTAGTTGAAGTGACCCTACCCAGGGGTATAGAGTGAGATGAGCTTTAAGGTCCTTTTCAACCCAAATGATTCTATGACAGCAACAGAGACCCCAAAGCCCTACTTATCACCTAAATTTCCTCTTCCTCTATTTATTTTTGCCATTCTTTGTTAACAAAATAACCTAGAGCCTCATGGCAAACCAGCCAAGAGAGAGCTTAAGCTGCCTATACAACTTAAAATGAGGAGCAAAGCAGCTGTGTGCTACATCCACATTCCCAGCTGAGCATTCAGGATCTCTCAAAATTAGATGGAAGGAGTTAAATTATCTCAGAAGCTGATGGCTTGATCCTTATGCAGGGAGACACATGCACATCATCTGGCCACCACCACCACAATGTGCATAAGCACTATTGAGTAACTCAGTGAGAGAATGAACCATCTATCAATCAAATCCTGCTGCTCAGGCCACAGCTCAGCAGCTTCCAGAAGGGATTTCTTTTGTGAAAAGAGAAATCTGGAAACAAACTCACTTGGACAAAGTTGCAGGGAGATATATGAGGTGGCAACAGCTTTAAGTATTCAGAAGGGAGGAAGAGGTGGGTGTTAGATGGGAAGAGAGAGTAATTTTTTTGATTTTTCTTTGTTATATATATATATATATATATATATATATATATATTTATAGGAAGGGATCAAGAATCAACAGCAGGTGGAATGAATAAATGATAACCCGCAGAGGAGTGACTTGCTGTAGTGCCTGAAGATGCTAGCAACTGCAGCAAAGGGAGGAAAAAGGTTTGAGGGAAACATCCCTGGAACAGCCAGGTGTCTCCCAAAAACTAATGATGCTGCTAAATTCTCAAAAAGGAGAATATGATGAAAGGGCAAGGAATACCCCTTGTGATGTGGAGTGACCTGGTCAACCTAGAAGAGACAAAGAGTACAGAAAGTAGTTTTGACAGAGTAGAGGAAAAGTGACTGAAGAAGGTCCCTTGAGGTTGTAATTTGTACAAGCTGTAAAATCGTGTTGTTGGAGGCTCCAAAGTGGTCCTAAAGAAGAGGAATTGCTCTGACTTGTTCGAAGAAGCTTTGAGACAGAGCCCAGCACAGCCAGAGCAGGACTTTGCAATGAATGCATCTGTCTAGCACCCTCTGCAGAGAAACAGCACAGATTTGGGGGGAAAAATAACTGCAGCATGTCTGATACTGTTCCATTATGCTCTGCCACCACTTTCAGTCCTATTTTTTCACCCTTGTTGCCATACCGCAAGAATTTTCATCTGTCCTGACATCATTTCTTCCTTCTCTCACCAGGACTTGCACTCTACTGTGCTTCCTTGGGATGCAAGTTCCCAGTGCTACGGGTGCAACCATAGCGGAGGGTGGGTATTTGTTGACTGAATGATGGGTCAAACAAAAGTAAAGGAAAATGAGCCTTTGTTGCCTTCCACCTGCCAAATCTCTCACTCCTGCACATGGGGTCTGAGAGCACTGTGAGTGGGGCTTTTAGCAGGCCTTCCTCACCACCAAAATGACAGTAAACCAGCTGTAATACCTCAGACGTCTTGGAATTTGCAGCTCTATGACTAAAACTTTTTTTCTCTTGTGTGTTTGTAAGACTGTGTTAACTGTGTTTGACTTACTGCCACTTTTGAATGCTTCTTGTAGTTAGTCCTAAAAAGGTCAGATGCCTCCAAGACTACAAATAAAACACAGACTGCCGGGCCCTTACTGACAGTATTTCAAAATTATAACTATACAGGGTATGGCATATCTCTCATCATGGCTGGACTTCGCGAACGAAGATTTGGGAAGGCTCTATCCACATTTGTTACAGGCACGTTGGTGACTTATGAGGCCAATACGAGACAGACATATCCGATTACAAAAGGCACAGTAGAAAGACTCCTTAGATGGTATATTCTGCAAGGCACGGTTCTTTCTGCGTTGTCTTTTCTCCTTGAGAGTGATCCTGCGTGCTTTCTCAAAGGCATCAGCAGCGTTATAGATGGTGTGTCTCCAGGCCTCCCGATTGGAGGCCAGAGTAGACCAGTTATGTTGATCAATGTGGCCAAGGCTGAGATGTTGTTTCAGGGAGTCCTTGTATCTTTTCTTTGGGGCTCCTCTCATGCGGCAGCCGGTGGCAAGTTCACCATAAAGCAAGATCTTAGGGAGGCGGTGGTCCTTCATCCTGGAGACATGCCCTGCTCATCACAGCTGTGTTCTCATCAACATGGCCTCTATACTTGTGACTGCTGCTTGTTCTAGAACAGATGCATTGGTCACATAATCTGACCAGTGGATGTTTAAGATTGTACGGAGACAGCGTTGATGGAAGCGTTCTAGGAGACGCAAGTGGTGGCGGTAGATGACCCATGATTCGGAACCATATAAGAGAGTAGACAACACTATGGCTCTGTAAACACTGATCTTTGTACTTTTCTTCAAGTGTTTATTACGCCATACTCTTTTATGGAGTTTTCCAAAGGCTCTATATGCCTTTGCTAACCTGTTGTCTATCTCCCTGTCAATCTTACCATCCGAGGAGATGAGGCTACCAAGGTAATTAAACTACTGGACTGATTTGAGCTCTGATTGGCCAATGGTGATGTGGGGATGA
The DNA here is from genome assembly GCF_025592945.1 of Manacus candei. NCBI lineage: Eukaryota > Metazoa > Chordata > Aves > Passeriformes > Pipridae > Manacus > Manacus candei. The sequence goes on along the minus strand of NW_026138064.1, from coordinate 2,336,002 downwards.
TGGGGGACTTCCTGAGGTGCAGGTTGATGGAGAACTCTCTTCTTTAAGCTGACTTCCAGTCCAAAGAACTCAGCAACATCTGCAAAGCAGGATGTTAAACACTGCAGAGCTCCTTCTGTGTGGGTAACAAGGGCGGCGTCATCAGCATAAAGCAGCTCCTGAACAAGATGATTTAAGGTCTTGGTGTGGGCCTTCAGTCGCCTTAGATTGAATAGGCTTCCATCAGTATGATATCGAATGTAGATACCGTCCTGATCATCGAGGTCTGCCGTGGCCCTTTGGAGCATCATGCTGAAGAAGACTGTAAATAGAGTTGGTGCAAGAACACAGCCTTGTTTCACGCCATTCTTTATTAGAAAGGGCTCAGAAAGTGTGTTGCCATATCTGACTTAGCTGTGCTGATCCTCATGGAGTGAGATGATCATTTTAAGGAAGTTGGGGGGACAACCTAAACGTTCCAAAATCTGCCACAGACCTCTTCTGCTCACAGTATCGAAAGCCTTGGTGAGGTTGACAAAGGTTACGTAGAGACCTTTATTCTGTTCCCTACACTTCTCTTGCAGTTGTCTGAGAACAAATACCATGTCTGTGGTACTCCTGTTGGCTCTGAAACCACACTGACTTTCAGGTAGAATTTCTTCAGCTATAGCAGGTATTAGTCTGTTCAAGAGTATTCTTGCCAGGATTTTGCCAGCAATGGAGAGCAGAGTAATACCATGGTAATTTGAGCAGTCTGATTCAATTCCTTTCTTCTTATACAAAGTGATTTTGACTGCATCACGAAGGTCTGATGGTAGTTTGCCGAGTTCCCAACAGTGCACCACAAACTCATGAAATTTGGCATGGAGTGCAAGGCCCCCATGTTTCCAGACTTCGGGTGGAATTCCATCAACCCCAGTTGCCTTGCCAATTTTCACCTGCTGTATGGCCTTGACGGTTTCTCCTGAAGTGGGGGCAGTATCCAATTCATACTTCACCGGTTGTTGTGTGATGGACTGAATTGCTGAGTCTTGGACTACACGGTTGGTACTGAAAAGAGTCTGAAAGTGTTCAGACCATCGATTCAGAATGGAGGTTTTATGTGTTAGAAGGGTTTGACCATCAGCACTGAGTAGAGGGCTTTGCATGCAGCAAGCTCCAACAGAAATTCCATGACATCCAAAACAAGTGGTGGATCGATCTAAATGAAAAAACTCAATTATGCGCAGATAGTGGTGATCACAGAGGATTCTATGAGGCCTTCAAAACAGCATATGGGCCTACATACCAGGCATATCTGTAATGATGTGTTAATTCACAAATGTGTCCTTAATAAAAGTGCTCTAAATAGGAAAGTCTCTAGATTCATTATTATGGGTAGACCTGGGTGAATATTAATACAAATTTTATGTGAATACTGGTGATATTGTCTTTTTTTTTTTTCTCTTGGATGAATGTTCCCATCAACTCTGAAGGAAGCAAATTGCTGTCACTTGTTTCCAGCCAATCCCCAAGAAAACAAATATCCATCCTCAAACGGGCAAACATAAATCCATAAGGTTAGGGAGGCTGGACAACTCCACTAGTAGTCCCTTCCAATCCTACCCACTCTGGTTCCGTTTATGTTCTTGGGTTTATACTCATTCAGAAGACAAAATACAATTTGAAGCACAGCTAAGAAGATGTTGGATTTGAAAGTTAAAAACAACCCATGAAAAAATGGCACACATCATCCCAAATGTCTAATGGTGAAAAAAAAAATCATGCTTTTGCAGTAAACTTACTGTAAATTTGTTAGGAAATTTTACTTTGCTCTGTGTAATATTGAGTAGGAAATGCACTATTGATAGGATATGTGGATGCTCATTATTTTGAGGCAGAATGTTTGTATTATAAACCCACAACTTTCAGGCACTCCTGCCTGACTAGGACAGACAATTGAAATTTCTAAGTAAATTGAACTATTCTCATGTTGCTTTTCAAAATGAGGAGAAAAATTGAGGGAAAGACGTGATTTACACTCAAAATAACCAAATCATGCCACCACGAGGGGACAGTTTCTCTACAATTTCTAAGACCACTTTGAATAGGAAAGTGATACCATGTCCAGAATAGTTAGTAAGAAAGTGACAACAGTATTTTTTTGTTTTGTTTTGTTTTGTTTGTGTTTTTTTTTTTTTTTGTTGTTGTTGTTTTGGTTTTTTGTTTGGTTTTTTTGTTTGTTTTGTTTTATTTTTTTGTTTGTTTTTTTTTTTTAATAGAAAGTCTTTCTTTATCTTAGATTTGCAACCTGTTTTGTCTCTAGACATGTGAGGGTGAAATGTACTGTCTTGTTTCCACAGTGAGGGGGTGATACACCTTTCACATGACTCATGTCACTACCAGCATCAGGATATGATGGCAGAGTTGCAATAATTGCCCTTTTTTTAACCTAGGCCAGGGTGAGTCTGTGTGCAGGATGCTGCTGCTCAACAGAAATTGTACTAGCAGAAGTTTATATTAGCAGAGGGACACTTACAGCAACAGTACCAACATGCAGAGGGGAAAAAAAGCCAGGAGAAATTAAAAGACCATTTATAGGTTGTGCATACAACCACACTAAGAGCCCTAAAAAACTCACTACAATGCTACTTGAGTCACTAACGAATTGAAGCACTTTACAAAATCTGTAGCTCTTCAATAATTTTGAATTGCTCTAAAATGCTCATGCTCCAAATGCTCGTGCTCTATAAAATCTTTCTTAACCACTGCAGACATATAAAAGGCACATCTTCAAAATGATGGTAATTCAACTCCTTCAATCTCAGGTATGAAATGGTTTTGTACTTTTCCCTTGTCATTTTTGTTATTCACAGAGTGAAAAAAAAAAGAAAAAGAAAATAGTGGTCATAAGGACGCAAGAAAAAAAATCTTTTGTCTGGATTCCTATGTAACCAAATTCAAAAAACTTTGTGGTTTAAAAAAAATAAAAACACAGTTATCTTATGCAGCATCGGCCAAGCCATCATAAATTTACTTTTTTGGTTAATGTCCACTTCATGAGCAAAAATAATCCCCAAAAAACCAGACCATGAAGGGGTTGGACAGTCTTCAGAGATATTCCTTTAGTAGTGAAAGCGTTTTATGGTCAGGAGAATATTTACACCTGAAGCATGTTGTGCTGGGTACTGAAAATATGTTAACAAATATATTAGGTTTAACATTGGTTTTTTTCCCTATAACTCACAACACACAGCAGAGAGTAGTATTGAATTGTCTAGATAAGACATTCTTAACTAGAAAGTTTTGTGAATAATGGATATCTCAGTCTCACCACTAAAGCAAAAGAGTATTGGTGTGTGGGAGGAAAAATTTCAGAAAAACTGAAAAAGAACATGAAAATTTATTCAAATTCAATTAAGAAATCAATTACAAAAAAAAAATCCCAGTCTTATTTAAAGAAGGATGGGAATGGGATAGTTCAATTTCTTGTCTAAAAAAAAGCCTTTTTGCCATCAATGTGAAACAACAGAGAAAGTTGCAAGGGAGAAAAACGAGTGCATTGACAAAACTGGCAGCAGCAACATTTTATTTTATTTTTTCCCTTATTTTTTTTTTCTCCCCTTCTCTGCCATGGCCAACTGAAGTAAGCAGTTAAACTAAGTCAGCACAAATGAACAAGGTGAGCCAGCTGCAAACTAAATGGGCAAAACAGCAACGATGGAGACAGCCGGGAGTGGGAGGGCATATGCCCCAGAGTTCAAATCTCTGGGGAAGAGCTCCACGCAGCTCTAATCAGTTTTGAAATGTGCTTACTCTTGGTTTTTACAAGTGAGTTTAAAACCAGTATTTCACACTAATTTGTGAAATACATTTTGCATCACACAACACAATAAACCAGTCACTAAATTGCAAAAACTTCAACTAAAGTTTCTTTCCTTTTTCAAATTAATCAAAATTCATCCCTTTTGATTCAGCAGGGACTAAGCATCACTGCCCAGATTCCCTTAAAAACCATCCGTGCATGCAGTCTGTGAGACACATATACATTTATCAGTGAAATACAGGTTAAAAAGAAACTGCTATCAGAACATGCTAATTCACTCAAAGAATAACAAAAAGCATGGGTTGCAGGAGGATCAGAACAGGTATCTTGCAAAACATTGCATAAAAAAGAAAATGCTGGCAAAAGTAAGCACATTAACAGTTCTCAGGTATCTTAGGAGTTCAAAACCAGTCCTGTGAAAAGGAACCACATGTGCTACATGAAATAGAACTGAAATAACTCTCAGATGACAGTGATGGATCTCATAATCATCTCTCCGCAGGACATAGGAGGGGAACCTAGTGTCCTGGATAGCTCCTCACCCTTTGGGCAATGTCCAGCCCTTACCTGAAGGGTGACTTTTTATGGGGGAAAATAAAGGAGAATTCAATTGTGATTCACACTGGGCTCAACACTGCTCCATCTAAACCCAGTATTAATATGCTTCTGCTTAGCCAGTTAGACATATGCTAAAGTTTTAAAAAGTCTTAGCAAAAAAAGACCAGGGTCTCCACACAAGGGACCCTCTCCTCATCCTGAGGTAGACAGGTTTGAACACTTCACCCTGTAAAACTCTCTCACCATGTTTCTAACCATGTAGTATAGTATGGCCAGTCTTCGTGAGCGAAGATTTGGGAAAGGTCATTACCCTTTGAGCCTGCGCAGTGGATTTTTTAGGTGAGACACAGTGTGCGCTGAACTGAGCCCACCCTTTAATCCTGAGGTTCATCTGCCAGGGCCGAGCAAGCTTGGACAGTGGCAGTGAGGTCCTCAGGACGTAGGTTTGAGGCTTTTGCTTTCTATATTAAACTGTCTTTATCTCACTCAACCCACGAGTTTTGTAGTTTTTACCCATCTGATTCTCTCCCCGATCCTGCTGGTGGGGCAGTGAGCGAGTGGCTGCGTGGGGCCTCGTTGCCAGTTGAGGTGAAATCACAACAGCTACATAAGAGCCAGGGTTACAAAGCTGTTGCAAAACAATAAGCAAAGTTAATTGTGATATACATTAACAGGGCTGTCCAATTAAAATGTGGGAGATGATCATCTGGGAGGGGAGCACACGGTAGTAGTCTGTCTAAGTATACAAAGGGTGAGTAAAAATTGTGTAAATCTGTAATTACAGATAGATGTGGGAGCATACGTGCCTGGTGTCCCTCTTTGTGGGGGAGGAGGACACGAGTATGGGATGCAGAGAGAGATGGTAAACATTCCTGGGCTGGCTGGCCTGATGCGTCCAGGGGGGACATAGGAAGCACCTGTGGAGGTTGACCCAATGAAAACAACTCTCTGCAGTTAAAAACTGTGTTCAGTGGAGTTCAATTCAGCAGCATTTAGAAAAAGAATTTTAAGAGAAAGTTTTCCTTTCTAAAATATCATTATGCCTCTAGACAGATAAAACATTCCCATTTCCTCAGTTTATATTTTGTTATTTTCAAATCTACAATTTTTTGTATTTTAAAATCTTTCACCACTACAATTTTCTTAAATCATTAAAACCAATGCAAATAAAAAAAATGTCTACGCATAGTTTGTGTCAAATTTTTCATGTGGGAAACCAGTCACAGCACTGCCAATCCGAAAGTTCCAAAATTCCAGTCTCTAGAATAAAACTGAATTAAACAGTAGTCTAGTTGTTGGTCCCCTGGTTCCTTTAGTTTTTAATTGCCCTTATATTGAGAGCAACAACTTGCTCACCCACCACACCTTACACAGAGGATGCATGAAGACTACCCTCTGGAGAATTCACTGCTTCAAGCTGAAATGCAAATAGTGACAGCTCTGTTAAAACAATACTTTCTACTATTGTAATTTATCTAATATCAGGTTCCCATCTCTGGTTCTTGTTCTGTCTTTCTCTAAGATTAGAGTCCTCCTCAATGCAGGTTTTTTTTCCATGTTAAGGTATTTAACCTCTGAATTTTCCCTTGATAACTTTGCAGAGGTTTTTTTTACATTTCAAATTAAAAGTGTTTTTTTCTAGTCCTTAAGTGCTCCATAGTTTTCCCAGGTTTTCACATGAAAAAGAACACACACCACCACATAGTTTTATGGCATTGGTCCTGTATGTCCTGCACTACACATCATCTCCAATCTGCCCCTTTATTTTTTAATGGGCGACATTCACTCCTCATATCCCAGATGGATTCCAGCAGTGTGCACTGAACTACACAGAGAATCACGTTGTGCTTTCCTGTGGCCAACAAATCTCTGTCTGGAACTGCTTTCTGTAAATTGTAGCCCAAATTCCTTGACATTTTATTCAGTTGTTGTCCCTCCCTGTGCCCCCTTTCCCAATTCTGTGAGCTCATGCTGTCTGTGAAATGGCAACAACAGCTTAATCCCACTCCAAGAACACCAGGAGAGGGAAACTGGCAACTGGGACAAGATACAGATGTTTGGGCTGAAGATTTTTGTATTTCACTCTTCTTGTCAGGCTGATACCAAAACGTGTGCTCACTCAAAGAAGAAAACTGGATTTTATAACCAAAACTTGCAAGTTTTTCCTATTCACAATATAATCCAAATGAATGGGAAGCAACTGGACATCTCTGATGCTAAAAGACCAGCCTAAATCCAACTAAGAGCCTGAATTCTTTTAGTTTCTGACATACGCACAACTGCTACATACTATAACCCCTAATTCTATAAAAATGAGCATTTCAGGAAATCACAAAAGTTCTACACTTGTTGAAAAGCTGCTTTCAGATTTGACAGATGAGAGGAACATGACAGGGCTTGGTTATTCAGAACCACTGAAAGCAGCTTGTGAACCTCATAATTCAGAGAAGAATGCTTTATTTTCTTGACTGCTTTAAAGAGAGACAGATTGTAGAGTGGCTCTCATTTCACAAACTAAAAAGTTGACCTTCCCCAGGACCCAACAGGATTGCAAAACACTAACCCTCAGTTCTAAAGTAAGTATAACAAATTACTTTCTATTTCTTAATGCAGATTTAGAATGAATACTCCTCCAAAGATCGCCAAGTCTCTGCTGCATCCATTTTCCAGTCCCCCAGGTAATAGCCTGTTAAGGAGGCAAGAAAAAATAACTGTGTTGTACCTGTGAAAATTCTTCATAAAATCCAAATCAAACCAGCAACAACATCAACATCTTCTCAGCCCTGACTAGACCAGCCAGCATGGGACAGGTACAAGATGCTTGCCCTCTTAGCTGGAGTACACTTCCAGGCCTTCCTCTACCACAAACATACTCCGATAAAACAAACATTTCAAAAAATTGGGTACTTCCTAGGCTATTGCAGTGAATCATGCATGCTTGTACTTGACAGCTGAGATCAGTTTTGTTGGTTTTCCTTGCTGAAGACCTTTTAAATCATTACAACCCTTGAAATCCAAGGCTTGCTTTCATTCCAGGAGCACACTGCCACGGTTTTCACCATTTCTTTTTGAGCTAAACAACCATTCTACCGTAAAGTCCTGGGGACTGTAGAGCCTAAGGGCAGCCTTAAGCTTCAGGATGCACAGAGAAAACAGAAGTCTGAGCTGGCTTCTGAGACACAGATCTCCCACCAGAGCTGTTACCTTCTTCTTAACCATGATTATAAACTTACCCTGTTATCTGAGGCTGATCACTTTCAGGAGGGGGACCCACAGCTCAAATGCATTGAACACCTTCAAATCCCCACCCAAACAATTAAGACTAGCTCTTCTGAGGACTGTGGGACACTTACAATCTCAGCAGCAGGACTGATGCCTGTAACTGAAAGGGTCTTTGGTTTTAGGTTAAAGGAAGACGTTTTCCCAAGGAATTTTTCTTCTAGTGCTGCACTATCTGAGCAATGTCGGCATCATTCATCTGCTGCATGTGCTGCACACATGGAAAGAAAATGCACGCATAATCAAATGTTATATTCCAAAAATAAAAAAACCCCAAACACATAAGTTATGTTATTAAACATAGTCCTTCTTAGTATTGTTAGGATGAAACACATAGAAGAGACCATGTAATGTTTTTAAACACATTTCTTTTTGTAAGAAGCAAATACAATCCCTCTCTAAGTGATCTGTTAGGAAGGGTGACAGTCAAGAAGAAAAGTGACAAATCTGTTGAGTGTACTGGGAAACTCAGAATCTCTTCCACTCACCATGGTGTATAGTCAATCTTTTCCCCAGAAACTGTTCCCAAATTTAGACTGTGAAACACTCAAAAATGAAAACATTCATATGAAATCTGTAAGTGGTTCCTTGAGGGAAGACTACTGTTCACGTGATACTAGAAAATTGTTTATTCTGCTGCATCCCAAACATGAAGAGGATAAATGGTCTACTCAATTATTTCTAAAAGAAGTAAACAACTTTGACTAGTAGAGAAACTGATAAAAAGCCTGTTATCAAATGCTCTTTGGAGATTTTGCAAAAGTTGATAAAAAGTAGCATATATCACACAAAATAGGAAAAAAAAAATCACACTGATAGACAATAAACATTTATTGATCTTTGGCTTTAGAAATTGTCCTATTTTGGATATGGGAAATACTATATAAAATAATGGAAGGGGTTTTTTCAACCTAAAGTACTGTAAAACAGTCTTTTACAGTGCACAAGTGCAAGGCATGCAGAGTACATGTAGGGATACTAAAACACTATATGAGCATCACTGCAGTAGACATTAAATGTCCAACATGGATCAATGCTTTGCAAAGGCAAGCAAGTTGATGGGGCCAGTTGATATACAGCAGATATCACAGTTTCTTGTAGATTTGCTGTGGTATTAACATTAACAACTAATAGATATAAAATTAATTTTAATAATGTGTGCATTATAAAAGCAAAGTTAAACTATAACATTTCGGCACAATTAGTAGGGAGTAAGAAAGTATAACCTTGCTTTAACTTTGCAAAACTGACTGTTGTTAAAGGAATTTAGGCATTTAGACGACAAACCAATCCTTACTATTTTCACATTTATACAAAATGCTGCCTGAGCAAGACAAAATCAGCTTCTTAAATGCTCTACAGTAAAAAAAAGTAATGTAACTTTTTATAAATAGTGTAAGGAAATGTTTAGCAAGCTTACTAGAGCAAGTTTTCCCCAACAGTGTACTACATACAGTATGGATTGCTACAGCCACATTTTAGAGCTAAAAGCTCAACATGCTGTTTTAAGCCTTTCTTGGAAAAAGGCCTCCTTTGGTAGATTTGAATCGGCAACACCATCTCAACTTACAAGCACTTCACATCTAAAATGCATAATTAACTCAGGAGCAGGCACCTGCTGTTTCCTCACTTGTTTAATTTTCCTGCTGCACCAGAGCAGGCAGGTTTCACCTACAGCTCTTGCGCTGTTGGAGATGGAGAAGCAGTGGAAAATATGGTTTCCCTATTCAATACCCTAACAGTATTCTACAAAACAGTACAAGGTGTAACTTCCTGGAGCTGATTTGCTTGGTCAGCCAGCCATACTACATTCAGTACTCTTTGTGCTCTGAATCCATAGGGACTCAGTGAACTTCAGTGTAGCCTTTCTGAGCTCAAGCAGAACAACTTACCTGGAGGAAGTCACCCATGTGCCTGCACAACTGGGGTATAATTATAATTAACACCCAGAGTGTCACTAAAAAACTTGGTAAATCAACCTTTCAGAATCTTGTAAATCCTCTCTCAATCATAAAACCAGAAACACAATGCAGAGGTGGCAGCAGGGTGTTAAAATACCAGTTAGGTACGGGCAAAGCTGTTAGATTACCATTTAAGTAACAGGAATGGAAAAGATTTCTTCAAAATCTTCTTTGCCTCCAATGTATAATAACTCAAAACCACACATGGACATTACATATGCCAAAAAACTGTATGAAAACAATAATTTCACAGCAAACCACATTTTGAGGGCTAGCAGAATCACCCATGATTAGGCACTTTACAGTGTACAAAAAGAATGCAATGTTACTGGAGGTTGTTTATTATTTGTAGTAATTGTACCTAAGTATTATCCATGCCACAAAAAACAAAACCAAAAAACCTCAAGTGAAAAGAGAGCTTTTCCAACATGTGCTGCACTCTCCTGTTTGCAGATCCTGATAAACCTCTAAAAGCATAGGAGGCAAGTTGTTTTGAAACAGCAGGTAATGCAACACCAGACCAATACAAAGCAAATGCCACTTGACACCATCTTCACTGTGAAGCATAACAGTCTTAGTACTTGTAAAGCTGTAAGTATAAAAATCATATTTTAACAGTAATGTAGCAATAAGAGGAAGCTAGAATTTACATAAATAACATCAGAGTCTTTCCCATTTGTCAAATGTTGAAATGAAGGGAGGGGAGTCTTTTCATCTTAGGTTTGTTGTAGAGTAGAAAGTATTATGAGCTTTTCACTTAAAGACAAAAAAAAATAATACTATTAACAGAACAATAACACTTAATTTGTGTGTTCCCAGCAACAAAGAGACATATTTAAAGTAAAATATTTACAACTTGGAGGATGTTCCCTGTGCAATTTATAACAAGTCTACCTTATGAGAAATCTTTACATTAATATTTGCTCACATAAATGGGAAGACTGAAACATTAGACAGTTTCTTGTAATTGCTTTTACAGAGTATTTCTCCATGTATATTCCTCCTAGAAAACCTTACATACTGAAAATGTGCATGATTGTTAACAATGGGAAAAGGAATGACCAAAGACAGAAAAAATAAAAACTGTTTCTTGGCACATCATGACATGGGTATGAACTACCTGGGTAGTTATGAAATACAATTTTTGGTGCATTTTTCTTCATCCCAGGATTTTATAAAAAGACTATAAATATGCATTCTTGAAGCTTAGAACATATATGGAAGGGAGAGTTACTATGAACAGAGGAAAAGAGAACAAGGTTGACTTTAACGACAAGAATTTTAAGCCAGGTTTTAAAATTACTTTGCAGCATTACAAAATAGTAATGACCTACCATTAAGGAGTTTGTAAAAAGCTACTCAAAACTCCACTGAGATGTGTATTTTATAAACAGCAGTCATATGGATAGCATGCTGATGACAGAAATGCTGCAAATATAAATCAGGGGTTTTGACTGATGTGTGATCATATGGAGAAGTTCGGTATTTACAGGTGGATTTTGCACTTCGATATAAAACTGCATACTCGTGAATACTTCAGTCTGGACATCAAGTTTAAAAAAAAATTAGTGTAGAAGTGTTTGACTTCTAGTTGCAGGCACTGATATTAATTTAAAAAATGAAAGTATGATCCATGGTATTAGGATTAAAAATAATTTTCATTAAAAACGTCATTGAAATCAAAGTTATAAAAATACTTACACACTGGCATGCAAAATAACATCCAGTGCAGTATTATTCTCCTGGCAGTCCACAGTGAGAGACTGAAAAAAGTTAAGTGCAGCATATACAGATGTCAGTAAAAGCAGCCTGGAAATAATATCTTGGCCTCACGATCTCACCCAGAGGAGAAAAACCTCTCAGTTTAATATTCAGGAGTGGAGAAAAGACATACCATCCACCTTACTGTATGTGCTGCACAAGTCACAAAGCATGGCAGACTTTCCAAAAAAAGCACTTGCACAAAAATCACTTCAAAGCACAGACTCGCCATGCTGCATCAGCCTGCTTAACAAGATCAGACATTTGACCTCAAAAACTTGTAGCCTAGATGCTCTTTAGAGTAAATATCAGTGAGGTCAAAATATTGTTCTTAGCTTGCCATTTGGGACTTAGGCTGCAGATGCTAAAAATAACAGTCTTACTCATAATGGTAAAGATTCACATTTAATATTTGATTTAGGATACAAGTAACCTGCTGTTGCCTTCCTCCATTAGATTTTGCTAAGCCATTATAGAAAGATATCCCCAAGAGAACATATAATTTTCTTTGGCCTCATTCTCATTCAAGGTTTCTGTTTTCTCTGTGCACTTAAACCTTAACTAAAACTATATAGTAACTTTATATTGACAAAATTAACTGTTGGATTAAGTCTGGGAGGGGAGGGGTTGTGTCTATCATGCACATTGTGTCACGTGATAAAGCATGAAGCATAGTACTTAAAAACTGATCAAAATCTTCTCTGTGGAAAGTACAGACTTTTGAGAATAAAGAGGCATAAGGCCTTTTACCTTGTAGAGTCTTCAGACAGCTTTAAGATCGCATGTTAAATTTTTTGTGTGATACATCCAAGACCCCTATTACCACTTAGCTGTAGTTACTGTAACCAAGTACAACACTTTCAATTGTTCCTTTGAAGTTAGTTGAAATTTCTGTACTCACTAACCTTTACACAGAGTGAGGTTATGCTACGTAATTGTTGTGCTGATGTACCTTCGTGGCATTTTTGTCCACAGGCAAATTTGACTTCACAACCCAAGGAAGAATCCACCATCTTGCAGTACTTGTGACTCAAAGGAGGAGAACAACTGCCACAGAAATTAATTTTCTCTAAGTACATTGCTCTGTACAACGATGTTCTCTTGTACTGATACAACCTGTTTTTCCCTGCTACTTAATCTGCTGATTCTTATGCAAGAGAATTCTGGAAGAGGAAAAAACTGTGCAGCTGAAGAGACCTCAAAAACTGGCAAATCCTACAGCTTGAGAAGGTACCAAAAGAGGACAAGTGCTGCCTAAAAACCTCACCTACGAAGTAGAAGAATAGACTTACTATAATTTATTCTCCTTTTTCTAATCAAATTCTTTTAGCTCAGAAATAGCCCAAGTGTTAGATCTGGACCTCCCTGAGCTTGCCGGAAGACTTGGATTTATCACTATCTTAACACTTTGTCTACAGGGATCTACTTTAAAAAAGTGCAGTGTTTAAATAATCGCTAACGAGTTTGTTCATATTTCACCTGGAATTCAAAGTTATATAACCTATTTAAAGGAACTAATCCTTCAAAAATAGCTTAATTTAAACCAAAACAACAGAAGTCAAAATACAATACCAAACTAAATTTAGCCTAGTTTGTTCTGAGCAGGGACATGGGGAAAGCACTGTAGATCAGAAACAGAAGTCAAGCTAACAAGTCACATCACTGAGAGAGGGAGGCATGACCTGAAGAAAAAGACAAATATGGATTATTTGCCAAAGGCACATTTCAGCCTTAAATCTCTCAGAAATTAAGGGAGACCTTGCTGCAACCTTCCAGTACTAGACAGGGCTTATAAAAAACGGGGAGAACAACTTTTTACACAGGCAGAGTGTGATAGGAAAAGGGGGAATAGTTTTAAACTAAAAGATGGGAGATTTAGATCAGGTATTAGGTAGAAACTCTTCCCTGTGATGGTGGTGAGGTACTGGCACAGGTTCACCAGAGAGGCTGTGGATGTCCCATCCTTGGAAGTGTTCAAGACCAAGTTCAATGAGGCTTGGAGCAACCTGGTCTGGTGCCATTGCCCATGGCAGGGGATTTGGAATGAGATGACCCTTAAGGTCCATTCCAACCCAAACCATTCTAGAATTCTATGATTAAGCATTGGCCAAAAAGCAAGATAAAATGTGTAAGAAACCTGAATAAAAACTACCAAGCTTTCAGTACTGTTTTACTTGTTTTTCCACTTTTGCAAGATGCTTTCCCTTCACTCCCAGGTGCTGGTAAAGGTCTCCATGAAAAAAAGAAAGAATTTGTTAGCTGCTCTTTTAAAAGAACTTACTAAAGAAGTGGGCAGATACTCCTTTGAACCTTACATAATATACATGGAAGTCAGGACTATTAAAGTAACAACCCCAAAAGACATTTTTGTGTATATATCATAATTGCTCAAAACCTTAGCAAAACAGGCCCTCTAGTTTCACTGTCACTTCACATTTTACTGCCATATTTTAGTTTTTCATAAGCCTCCTGGACTCATCTAAGGATTAAATGGATCCAATGAGAGACTATCTCCCACTCAGATCAGACTGCTAACCAGAAGGTCAACCACTCAGTTCTGCAGAACAATGGAACAGCAGTGGCTAGAAGCATTGATCTTAATGTTAGCAACATCCAGGTGCCTATTTTTCATTGTGATCAGTGTGACATCTGAATAGCAAGACAGTATGAGTTCTTGGCAAAAGCTCTGTGAAGCTCAGCTACATGATCCACTCATTGCCTTTGCTGAATTCAATACTATATAACTACAGTTCACTTGTGCTTATAAGCTTGAAGAATAAATAACTATGCCAACAGAAATTCTGATGTTTAACATTATTTTAGAGTATTCTCCATTATCCAGAATTTACTCCTTCAGATTGCAACAACAGGTTACATCTCCTACATAGTGAGAGTCTTCAGCCAAGTTTACTATCCCAACTAAACTGCACTATATTGTTTTATCTTCCTGAACAAAGGATTAGCATTGAACACCTAACTCTAACTTAAAAGCTGGTCTTGTTAATTCTATTAGTAATGATATATCTTGAACTAATAAGAAAGTCCAGGATTGCTGGACCTGTCATATTTTGTAATTCTATTGTTCATCTGAAAGATACTTCCTAAGAATGTTTTAAGATCTGAATCTATAAAGTCAAATATTATTCTTTAGGCCAATTCACAGTTAAGCCTTTGTCCTCGTTAGTTACGAAAAGCTGGTGTGAAAACAACAAAGCCTGCAGCACCAGTCACATTGAAATACTACACTGAACTAAAACCAGTAGCATCATGCAAGGTGTTCTCAGACATCCCCAACGCATGCGGTAGGTATTGGTTGGTGTACACAAATCTTCCCCCAGTATCACTAAATGCAACTTAATAAACTAATAAATAACTTAAAAGGCATTCAACACAGTAAGATAGTTTATCACCAGCTTAAATTCTTGATTTTCTGCATTCATTGAGTTTGTTTTCCCATATGGTAGGTTTGCTACATATTAAATATTTAGTTAAGCTTTTCCATTTATAAATGATTATTATATGCAAAAGCTGTACACAAATTCAAGAGAAAAAGAACAGTAACATAAAAACAGCTAGTATTAGTTAAAAAACCCACTGACCTCTGCAAAGTGTAATATTAACTGTTTAAAAAAGCTACTGCATATAAATCCCCATTCTGTTTTGCAATTACACAAAACATCTGAAAAACTGTCAATGGTTTTATACTTGGAATTTATCCCTCCACTTAAGCAAAACTTGTAAAGTTGATGCTTTCTTCTCCTTACTATATAGCTGTTTTATTATACAGAAAATCTATTTCTGGAGCCAAGATCTATTAACTCTTATTATATGGCCAAGTTAAGACAGATTAAAGTGGCAAAAGATGATGATCTGACAGAGCAGAAACTTCAAGAATAACAGTTTAAGCAATCTTTTCTTCCAAGACAGTGTAAGTTCTTTAGTATAGCTGAGTACCTCTGAAGAGGCACCAAAAACAAATAGCCCTTTCAACTCAACTTTCAAAAAAAAATTTAATTTTCATTTCAAAAGGGATCTTGAAATTACTAGATACACATACATCCCTCTCCCACGGCCCTGTAAGATACATTCAGTAATTTAAAATAAGATTCCATATTTTATAACTTCATATATATTATATATTTAATATATAATATATATTTATATGCACATAACACATATACATACACTCTCAGTCAGCAGGATTAAACTGTTTTGTTTTGAAATCTTTGATTGTTGTCACTAATTATTTTCTATTATTTTGTGCATTCAATAGAATTTATCTACTACCTCAAAAGAAGAAATTTAAAAGATCCAGATGGAATCTGTGGATCAATATTAGCACCAATACAGATGGCCATTACTCCAAAATGACTGCAGGGACTGAAATAATATATTTGTTATAACTCTCTTCTTACTGCACAAGCACTCCTGCAAAATATGTAGGCAGCAATACCTGTCAGGTACGTACATAACTCCTGTTAAATTTAAATTTTATACAACTTTCCTTACTGTAATATACAGTAACTCTCCTGTCCTGTTGGATTATTTCATTTTCCATGGAGAAAAGTGATCAATAGCTATCCAACAGAATTATTTTTTTTAAATCCCCTCTTTCTCCTTTCATAGTATGGCTCAGTTTCAAGACTTAAAACGATAGGCAGCCACCATCACTATAACCAGTACCCTTTGAACGCAGTTCAGTCACTGACTTTGATGTGTAAAACACAAATTTTTGAGGCTGGCTTGCTGTTTATGGAAACCAAGATACTCAGAGGTCGCATTTTTTCAGCATGCTTACCACCATCTATCACACAATAATGTCAGTCAGTCCCAATACTATAATTCAATTAGTTACCTACCATTTGGGTAACAAAAATAACAAACCCAGTTGTGATTTTAAACATTTTAAGATTATTCACCCTGAGAACACAGAGGAAGTGCTTAAAAATAATTATGATATGTTTTGTCTTCATATATAGTTTTCTCTTCATCTCCTCTTGGGTACCTGGGTTTGTATTGACCTCACACTTGCTTTGTCAGTTGACTTGTTCATGCCACAGTCAGGTACTGGTGATAGAAGAGCCCAAAAAGGCTTGTAGAAAAAAGGCAAGCAGCAATCCACCAGGTGAGGAAAGACAGGAGTCCCCGGAACAGGAGAGGAGTGAAAATATTCTTTAGACTTCCCAAAGCCGTGGTTATTTGTACTACTGTTACTTTCATTTTTCCATCAGCAGGTGGAAACTCAGAAGAAACAGAACTGGGAAGCAGACTCTTTTCTACTGGAGTGTCAGAATTCAGTTCTGAGTAGATGCCCCAAGAATAATTACCTGTCAAAAACAAACAAGTAACAGATTTTTGTAAAATTAAGTTCTACTACTTCTATCTACTACTCCACAGATCATTTCAGATATATTTTGAACACACACATAAAAATGTTAACTTTTTATAACTTAGTAAATACTAACTGTATTCATCTGCATGGTCTCCTGATCATACCAGAAGCTACTGGGGTAGGATTCACCTTTCCTTTTTGCATCCTGACCTCTACATGCAATATAACTGCCTTGGGGCCCCTGTCAGTTCTGGGTACAATTCATCTCACCAGATGTAGATGTCTACTCCAGAACAGAATGAATCACAGCCTAATAAAGCCTATATCATTCCATTGCCTTTTTGCAAAAAAGAATGCCGTGACTGCATGGCAGGCTGTGAAAGTTATCTCTCACAAGAAAAAAGGAAAAAAAAATATCAGACTGGAGTGACTTCAGATCTCCCAGTAATTAAATGAACACCATATTTTATAATTCCCATTCAAAAAGCCTACTAAAGATAAAAAAGCTGAAAAAAACCCATTAAGGTATGTTCATGAAGGTAAATCAACAATGCTTTATACAGCTCACTTATAGAATACTTCTTGAAAGATAAATATTTCAGCAGAAGTAAACACAATTTCTCAGAAACAAATTAAACAAATTAGTATATGATTGAAAGATACCAAAGGCAGCAATGAAGAAAACTGCTTTAAAGCCACACATGAATGTTTTAAAGAGCAGGAAACTACAATGTGTTTCTGTATTGCAAATTCTACCCATACATTCTTACTCTCTTTAGTAAGGTGAAAATATAAAAGCCTGGTGTAAAACTGAATGTATTTTTGTTGATTGAGTTTTGCCTACCTAGTGTTTTCAAGAGCAGAGTTGTGTGAAGGAGCATAACCAATGGTGCAACATACTGCAGTGCAATTACACAAAGATAATAGAATACCCGAGCCACCTGGGAAAAACAGAAGAGAGTAAAATTCATGAGTCCTAGCTGAGCAAAGCAAATCCTTATGAACATGTCGACTACAAAAAATTTCTTAAAAAACCCCAGTACTTATGCATTAAAGCTGTTCTAAGAGTTTTCTAACACCTCTTGTCACGTGACCTACAGTCTTCAAAAGATCTCAAGAAGAAATCCCTACAATGAACTCTAGTTTCAGGACATTTACAAATCTGAGAGGAAGAGTTGAAGGGAAATAATTAAAAATATCAGTTCTGTTAAAACAAAGAGAATCAATTTTGCTTCGGCAAATTGCATGCCATCAAAGATTCCTATTTCAATACACCAGAAACAAAACTAAATGTTTAATTTTTAAAGTTTCCAATGATTTACAAACTAAATCCCATTTCAAAAATGAAGTAGTAGTCACAGCCCAAGGCCTCATAAAAAGTAAATGGAAGTTTGATTAATATTGCAGCCTCTTTCCAAAAGCAAGATATTTTTTAAATTTTCAACTGTGAAATACCATTATGTTAAAAACAATGAGAAGATGATTTTTCATTAGCAGTTGATCAACAGCATTTAAATGGTCTTTATTTTAGATATACACTATGGTTCATGGAAATCCCTCCCTCTGCTCTCAATCTGTTCCATTTTTCTCAAGATTGTTACATTGCATATTTTATATATGCTATTGACCTAAAAGACTAGACCAAATAAAGAATGAAAAAAGTAATGAAATCAACAGCAAGCAAGCAATGAAATAAACCTAAGTGGGTTTTAGAAAAGAACAGAATGCAGGGTGGCAAAAATGATGAAGGCAGACATGACATTTTTGGGAACACCTCTAAAACCTCAAAAGGCTTCATAATGAGCAGGCATCAAAACACTAACATGAGAAGAAAAAGTAGTATGACACTGACAGAAGAAAAAGCATGAGACAAAAATTATTGTCAGAAAATTGATGGAAGACAACAAAAATAGCAAATTAAAAGTAATGATCACTGTAGAATGACAGAAAATAATTTACTGGTAGAAATTCCAGAAAAAGGTAAAGCAAACATGAGTAGTGAAACAAGACTAGATCTAGCGACTGTGGCCTCCTCAAAGAGAAGATATGAAGATACTGGATAAATGGATTTTGGAAATGCCACACAGAGAAGACATTACTGTTTTATGGATAGGATTAAAATTCCCAGAAATAAGATAGTGAATTTACAGCAATTGGCATAGTTCTGTCCTAATCAGTTGCTGTTACTTGTATTTCCTAATTTTTTTTCTGAAGCAAATTCCTAGCCATTTTATTTTAAGTCACTACTGCACAGTCCACTTAGGACCTTCAGATACTTAGTATAACTAAAGGTAACAATGACAATCCTAGGAGAGAGTCTTACTGCATACTTTAATATTCCTCCTGCAACACACCCCAACTCAGTAGGATCAACAGGCAGCACTATCACGCAATGCTAGAAATTTAAGTTTATTTTGCAGGTAACACGCAACACCATTCTACTCCTTCATTTGTTTGTGATATACTTTATAACTCTTCTTTTTAAATTTAAAAAAAAAAAAAATCTAAGAAATCTTGCCTTGTCCACAATAAGATAGGCTATTTTTTAACTAGGCTAGTACGCTTGAGAGTGGTTTGACAGAATTAAACATCTCTCATTTTATTCCAAAATATAACCCCCTTATCACAAATTTTCCCTCAACTTAAAAATAATAGTTCATAACAGTATTTTACCCTTCTATCTAAATTGAATCTTTTCTTTCCGATGTTTTAGTTACACATCATCACATATCTGAAGGGATCTTTTACACAACTTCTAAATAACCAGGGAGAAGCCATGTGCGTAATACAGATGATACATCTCTCCATATTTTGGTTTGCAGAATTTCTCTGTAATGGCGCTATTTTTATAGGACATATAGTCTAGGAAGCTTCATTTGGATTTCAGCTTTTCTGCCACAGAACATGTAACCAACTGGAAAAAAAACACTTGCACAGCAGAGTACTCCAAATATATAACTTCAGTGCCACCATACTTACCATTTTCTGTAAATCAACCATACTTATTCTGCCAGCTTCCTTTTTCATCTGATCCACACTTTTCTGGGCTAAATTCAGGTAGGCCTGCAAATGATGGCGCATCATAGCCAACCGTAAAGCACACAGCAGGATTATAATCCACAACCTGACAGTGTCAAACGTATCTTCTGACATTCTGTCGATAAAAAAAAAAGGGTGATGTTGTTTTCCAAAGGCTACCTACTGTTTTCCAAGGGCCACCTACTCTTATTAAAGGCCACAATTTTTTGTTTGTATCATCTGTAAAGAAATCTTGAGGCATATTGTCAAAAAATAGTTAACACACAATCTACAGTTATGAAGTTCACTTGCAAGTAATATTCACTTTTGGCTTCTGCTTCTCCCTCCTGCTACTTCTTAGTAACCCTATCATAGCATTAGATCCAAATTAGTATGCATTTGTCTGTAAATAAGAACAGTTCTTAAGTGCTTAAATTCTGAGTAATGAAGGCAGGATGCTAAAACCCAAGCTCACTCAGATAATACGGGTTTTCAGACACACAGTAGTAGATAGTAAATGGGTACTTCAGTTGCCTGAGATAGCCAGTTATAGCCTCATTTTAAAATAAACCAAGGAACAAAACAGATGCACAAAATATGTACATTTGTGGTGTTTTTTTGTAATAGATCAGTGGTCACAGAACCACCTTAGAAGTGTATCTCAGCCCTAAAAAGCAAGATGTGTCAGCTAATCATATCTGTTCAAGTTTATCTGAATACCACAATTTTGAACTATTTAGACTAATTGTGACAATGACAATCACCTATGCTAATTATACAATCTGAATTTCAGATACCGCTCTTCTTGAAAATTCTTTCCCCTTTTATGTTTTGAATATTTTAGCTACCAATTCCATATGCACTTAATCAACATGTAGATCTTAAGACAAACTGCCTAGCTCAGTTCTCATGCCAATATTTCTTGACTGTCTTCTGTGAAATCACTCCTCTCTCCTACATCAATATATAAGATACAAGGTTCCAGAAGGTAGTAATGAGGTGGTATTCCACCCCTACAAAGATCATCCCAATACTGCCAAGCAGATGTCAGAAGACAGCAGCTTCTTGGGAACCACCACCTTAACATTCAACATTCTGCAACTAATCCTCATTCTTCTGAAATAACAGAAGCTCTTCAGAACTCAGTAGCACCTTCCACAATACCTTTTACAGCAGGTGCTATTAAATTTTGAGTCTTTCATGTTCCTATGACTTTCAAAGAACATAGACACGATTTTGTTCTCAATACCCCAGAAAAAATTTTTAAAGGGAATCTTACAAAGGAATGTTCTCTTTGCCCAAAGGTGGGTTCATAATGTAGTCCTTAGTGATTGGTTTTACCCACAGAAGAACCATAAATAAAGGTGCCAAGAAGTTTATGTGTAGCAATGTTCTGAAAGTAGAAAAAAAAAGTGGAAGTTATTAAACAAAAATAATCACCATACTGTTGAACAGAGTGTATGGATTCAAAAGGAGAAATCTTAATTTTAAAATTAAAAAGAAAGATAAATAAGAAAATAGGCATGACTTACATTTCAACAAAACAGTAATACTATGTATTGTGAAATCACACCAGATCTGGCTTTTAAAAAGTGCTCTTAGAATATTTATTGCAAACAATCCAACCAAAGGAGTTCCACACACTATGCCACACTATACTAAAAGACTGTTGCTGAAAATTTTTATATGATGGACTAACACCAAACTGCACTAGCTATTACAGTTTTAATTTAGAAACTCAGCATCTCAGATAATTATGGTGAATATGTTGCTATATTACTATTTTTTGCTTTATTAAAAATCTACTCAGATTAATTTCCATTATCTATACAGACCAGGAGAAACAGCTCTCAGAGATCAGATTTCCCAGTTTAACAAAGATTTTTATTTAGGAATCCTGACTAAATCAAACTTGGTACTTACATTCAATGAAAGATACTCAGATCGAAAAAAAAAGTCAAAAAAAGTCAGCACAGTTTTTTCCTTTTAAAAGTATGAAACTGCACAGTTGAAGTAAAAGTAGTACTCTTTTGTGATCTTTGAGTACAAACCAGCAGAATTTTAAGAGAGGATATAGTTTTCTGGAGTTTTCCCTGAAATTAATATACTTCTTTATTTATAAACACCATACCCCAATTGTTTTTCATTACTTAAATGAAATTAAAACAGTTAAAGAGATCTGGTGGTTTTGTTAGTGCAATGCCTCCTCACTAACAGAATCAGGTTGTCTATAGTTCCACCTCCACCACAGTGCTTCTACACTCTAGAAAATGATGTAATCAAAAGTTGTTCTAAAGAACACAAGACCTCACTGATTGAAAACTGTCAAACTTCCTGAAACCATTAAAATGTTTGCAAGTTTCAGAAGATGTCATCACACACATTTAAATAATTGATTTCAGATGAAGAAATAAGCCCTGATAGCTATTTAGGTGTTGCTAGGGAACACAACATCATCAAACAACAGTTCAAAGCATTTCACTAAACTGTGGAAGCCTTTTAAATGAACTTCTACTTATTTAAGAGATCCTACTGAGTTAATGGACTGGAATGTGACAAAGGGTGCTTAAAATACCTTTTTGGATTTTTTTTTTTTATTCTGTTTGGTTTTGGGTTTTGTGGGGGGTTTTTTTGTTTGTTTTGGTTGTTTGTTTTTTTCAAGTATAGGCAGAAAGCCTGAAAGAGTCCTGAAGCAGACGCTGGTAGAGGAGGGAATGTATACAAAAAATGACACAAGTTGGTTAAGAAGACTCCAAATATATGCAGGAAAGAATACTGCTTCTAAAGGGGAAAAAAAAAAAATCAAACAGTTATCAAAACCAAAAGGGACACCAGATGATTTTTATTGTGTTTACCCAAAACAATAAACTTAATTCCTACACACATAAAAGAATCACAGTAATAATTTTTGTATGTATTAGCAAAATGGAACTTAATTATTAATCTTCAAGTTTTTGGGCTTTCTTTGGTCCATGTTCCCTGTACGTTAGGTGTTTCATTCAGTAAAGAAATATGATTTCGTGTTGGGCTTTTTTGGGTTGTTTAGTTTTGGGAGTTTTTGCTTGGGTTTTGGGGGACACTGGTAGCTGGTGGGTTTTTTGGGCAGCTTTTGGAACTTGCTTAGTTTTTTTGTTTGTTTCGGGGGTTGGCTGGTTTGTTGGTTTTGTTTTGGTTTTGGTTGGTTGGTTGCTTTTTTAAGTAGGCTATGCATGTGACTGCAAAGATAAACAGTTTTCCTGTACCCAAAGTAGAGAGCTTTGTATCAGTGACATATTCTCATTTACAGCACCCTTTTCGTCACTGTCAATAAATGATGTACTCATTACAGAAACATATCATAAAGGCAAGTAATGGTCTCAGGCCTATTAGAACCTATCACTTGACAATGATTCTTTGCTTATAATTTCATTACCTAACTATGTTGATCTGACCAAGTTTTAATCCACTTATCATAATTTTTACATTTTTTCAGTTGAATAGTCAAAGTACTGGTACTTTTGAAAATAATTTGCTTTGTGTTGCACAAAGTTAGCTTTAACAATCAGTTCCAATATCCTCTAAACATGAAGCCAGACAAGTTTTATTTTTCATAATCACATTCTAGTGAATATTAATTGGCTTTTAGTTATTGATTAATGGACTTTTGTTTCAGAAAGTTTACATTTCTGCCTAGGATGTAATGTCCACAGGTCAAGAAAGATGTTAGAAAACTAAAGAATACTTTAGAAAAGGTACAAGAAATTTTAAAATACTGAGAATCATAAAAACTAAAAACGAAGAACCTTGTCTAGGTGAAAAGAACAGATTAGGAAGTGATTCAGTCACTCAAGTCTACACACAGAGAGAAACTTAACAGCACATACAACAAGCCAACAGCTTGCAGCTGTAGCTGGACAACTACACAGAGTGCAAGTATAACACAGCGTACTTGCTCATAAATTTACCAAGAGCGAAGGACCCACATCAAACAGATTAATTTTAAGCTAGGCATTTATGAGGGAAAAGAACAAAAATGCAGTCTGAACAAAAATAATTTTTGTATCAGAAAACATAATGGTTCTCTTAGGAAATTGACCAGACTAAGTAGCCACAATGGCCAATGTTGCAGAATCTGTCATTACCATGTATAAAACATCAAGATATGTGAAAGCCTGGAGTTTCACCCTCAACCAGAGAATGCTCAAGAGAAATAGTGAAATTGGATAAAACACTTTACTGCCAAACTCAAGAATGACTGAAAATGAAAATATTCCTTTAAACTGATATTAATATCTGACCCTTATTAAATATTCTGGGTCATTTTTGCACTGGATCCTACACTAGATTGATTAAAGGCACAATGCCCACCTGGAGGTGGGGGTGGAAAAAAAAGTCTGTGGTTGCACTTCTACTTCCTGAAGGTTATCTTACTTCCAAAAGGAAATGATGGGTAAATGAAAGCAGAACACAGAGACAGTCATGGTGGAGCTCTTGCAGGAGGAAAGGAAGGCTCCTTTAATTGGGCTCTAATTACAAGGCAAAGACTGTAACAGACTGGCAGAGCACAGGTTGAGCAGAAAGAGGTAGGTGGCAAGTCTGCTCAAGATATGAAAAGCACGCAGCAACAGAAGTCTTAGTCACTACCTTCTTGTTGGAATAGTTTGCTTTGTTTATTTTCAGACACAAAAGATTGAAGACTGAGTAGCATATACCTATTTGCATATATTTTCTCTTACTGTGTTATTTTTTCTGTTGCTAAATTCAGAGCATCCAGATGCATTTGAGCCAGTCGCAAGCCAGGGAATGTCAAAAAAGCACCAATAAGTGAACACAGAACAGCCAGGAACAATTTGAAGGTTAGTTTAGACACAGGACCCCTAAAAGAAAAGAAAGGAAATAAGCATTTTCTTGGGGAAGAAGTTGGGGGATGGGGGTATCAGAGACTACTTTCAACTCAACAGTATCTAACATTTAATTAAAAAAAAGCCAACAGTATTCTATAGTCTTACTCTGGAATACCAGCATTATTACAAACCAATCAGAAGCTAAAATTTAAAAAAAATAATGTCATACCCAACCAAGTCACCTATTTTTATCCTAGTAAAAGAGAAAACCTAAGCTACTGTCCATAAGATGTTAATTTGTTAGCAGAAAAGAAAAAAAAAAGAGTAATTTTATATTGTAATTAACAACAAATCATATAACAGAAATAGCTAATAGAATGATTTTAAGGATTATGTTTTTAAGAGAGGAACAGACACCAGCTTAATTGGTCAAAGACAAAATGGATACTTCATTCTAGCATTATCCATTAAAAAGCTCTATCAAATTGTTATTCCTGCAGCTTTTCACAGATTTATCCAAAACATACATGTGGCCATTTACATGTCTCTTCCAAGTGATTAGTATACTATATAAAAAAATTACAGAAAAAATTTCCAGGATTAACCAAATTACAGAATTAATTACAGAATTAACAAACACTGGATCACACAAAGAAAAAAAAAAAAAACACAAACAAAGCAAAAACCCCCAAACAACAAAAAAAACCAAGTGACAGGTAACTAATAGATTCAAGAGGAACAAAACCAAATCATATGTTTCAAATTCTTTCTTAATCTATGTCATCTAAACTACCAAGAATCACCATCCACTCAATTGCTACTATAAACAGCCAAAGCACTGCAAAAGTTTAAACAAACACTTAAAAGGAAATAGCTTAGGAAAGCAGAGTAAAGAAATGCTAAGAAACACATGGGATTCCATCACAGATTTCCCATGAGTTTATTCATAAATGACGCTAATCTAGGTTAAGGAAACTTCTGTTCCTCAAAAATAAAGATATCCCATGGCTTCTGCATGATACTTGATACTTAACAAGCAAGAAATTCAAAGGTGTGCTCCCAGTAATGAAATGGCCCATAAATTTTAGAGCACACGTATAAAGAAAGAACTGTGACAGAAATCCATTTTGCAATATACAAAGGCTGTCTGAGACAGTAGTTGTATATTTATGTAACATCACAAGCTATGGCATGTTCCTCCAACAGCCTATACAAAACTTGGATGTCTTGTAGCAAGTAGATGGTTTTGCATGATAGGAGCATGCTATTACAACCCAAAAACAGGACTGAGCACCAAAATTTATTCCTAATGCCAATTTCCTCAAACTCCATCTGTAGCTTTTGCACACTCACCCTCTTGCATGCCATAGTAATTACAAAGAACACCTATCACCTATTTTAAACAATCCTTGCAAAGCTGAAGGGAAAGATCATGAAAAATCGTTTACAGTTTTGAATCTTACGAGCTACGATCACAATGTCAGAAACTACCTCTGTATTAAAAAGAAAACACTAATGCAACTTCAGTTACTTGTGGGTACAGACAGATTCTTTTCATTAACCCACCCCTTCCCATTATTGTAGACATTACAACCATGTACAAGAGCAAAACATGCAAGTCAAATGCTTGCTAAGAAAATCCAAGTGATTCAGTTGTAAATGCATATATAAAACAGACAAATGTATTTCCAGAAACTTACTGGGATTCCAAACCTTGTTTTTCAAGAAACTGCATAGCACTTTCAGAGAAATTTGAGAAACCTGTAGAGACACATATATTATATTT
This sequence comes from Manacus candei, assembly GCF_025592945.1. NCBI lineage: Eukaryota > Metazoa > Chordata > Aves > Passeriformes > Pipridae > Manacus > Manacus candei. Next base: position 2,309,700 of record NW_026138064.1, on the reverse strand, counting down.
ATTTTATTACAGTACAAATGCAGAATGCCTTTTTGTAAATAAAATACTAGGTAACAGATCTTTCAAACAAGTTTTCACATGTCTAGCATAGCTTTTCATGTACTAATTAGTTAGCCATAATACAATAAAACTTGATTATTAACATCTCTAATACTTGTACATTTCAGGAAGATGAAAAAATATAACTTTTTTTTGGTCTGTTCCAGTAAAGGAGTTTCACTTTGCTATGAAAATCAAAAAGGGTTAAATCTAAAACTGGAAGGCAAATATCGTTAACAAAACAAATAACCAGGCAAAGATTACACTACTTAAAAAAAACCAAGGAAACCATTTGGGATATTCTTTAGAATCTGCATTCCAAAACAAAATTTCTTAGAAGTATATGACACATACCACTCATTTTAACACAGATATTCACAAAAAAGTTGGAAATAATTTTTTTCAGATCATGCGACCACTAGAGCTGCTTCAAACACTAAAGAAAGGAGTTACCTGATTCCAGTCCAAACTCTAGGTAGTTTTCTGTCACAATGAGAATTGCCATCGCTTTCACAAAGAAGAAAAAACCAAAGGTGACACAGACTGATCTTTCACCTCCATCCTCAACTTTGAAATAATGGGTAGTCAATGAAAATAGTACCTTACTACACAAGAAAAAGGTCAAGGAAAATTAAGTTTATAAAGGAACTAAATATCCATTTGTATATAATAAAAACTTGTAATAACTATAATAACTTGTAACAACTAAAATAACTAAGAATTATAAAGTTGCATTTTGGTCATCTACACTAGGGATGCTCTACAATGTGCTTTTTTTTTTTTTTTTCTTAAAGTAATATGTGTTCAGCCAATTTCAGGTTAAATTAGAGAACGCAATAAAGCCTAATAATCACATAATCGGTAGCCAGGAATACACTACTCTGGCACAGTTTTGATCTAGGCTTACTTAGAGTAAGAAAACATAAAACACATGAAAAGATGGAACTTGTATTTCTCTCCTTTCAGACAGAATTCTAGAATTATTTTGATTGGAAAACACCTTTTAGATCATTGAGTCCAACCACTGACCTAACACCCCAAGTTCATCATTAAACCATGTCCCTAAGCACCTGATCTGTGCATGTTTGAGATTTTTAGCTATCAAAGACAGTAAGACAACAGCACATTCAGTACTATCTAGAAAACAAAAATCTATCCCATGCTCACCTTGGAAACACAAAATCAGCCTTCAAAACCCTATAGGGTCTGGTATGATATATCAAGTTCTTTTATCTAACCCCAGTGCCACAAAGACAATTATTTAAGACATCACCGCTTCTCTTATTAGGATGTTTTAAAAATATTTTTTGAGTATTCTCCTCTTTTACACATTTCTAAATATAATTAGCTCTAAATTTAAACAGATTACGACAAATTTTTCATGATACGCTGTCAACTCTGATTACTGTGAACTGCAGCCCATCATAATTTATTTTATTTTCAAATGACAGGCAATATCCAGCACAGATTTAAATAAAGCATTTGAAGATCATTCCAGACACTACATGCTTTGAAAAGGCAAAGAGACCAAGGAAAAACTCGATTTTAAACATAAACTGTACACCTTTTTTTTTTCCCCACAATGCAGTAACATTCATATTTGCATTTTTCTAATACCGAAGAATTTTAAGATGTAGATTATAAGAAAACAAGTTTTAGCGTATCTATTCAGTAAAACATTTGACCAGTTATCAGTTAACCTCTCAAGAAAACACGATTATGCAATGCCACACTTCATCAGGCAGCACATATTTTACATAGGCATTGCTGCATTTCATGTGTATGCAGAGAGGTTTTCAAATGTACCGAGTAGAGTGGCCTAAGCACAGCATCCAACAATTCTAAGCTCGTAGTAATCAACTTAAGACCCCTTCATACTTTACAGAAAAAATTTATATATCTAAAGGAAGACTTACCTCATCCCAAAAAGAGGTACATAACAGGTCATACAGACTGTGTTCTGGAAAGCTTTATTTCTCTAATAATACATCCTTAAACCAAATGTCTTTTTACAGCTAGGGACATCAATCAGAAATTGAAAACACCTTGAAGATTTATACAAAGGACTTAATAACAGTTTGTGATCTACAGTCCTAACCTATAATCAGATTTATAACCCCCTAGATACGTCATGTTTTCAACTATGGATTGTGCCTGAAAGATACAGAAAATTCAACCAGAAAAAAGAAAGAATACTGACAATAAACTCCAATTATAGTGCAGATTCAGAACTCAATAAATAGATTAATGATTATGCAAACTACATGTGATTGAAACCCTCTGTTAGTTGAATAATCACCACTGCTCCTATTTTAGGGATGGAGAAAATTGAAGCATTATGGTTTGCTTCATCACTTCCTTTCACTGCTTGATCTACTATTCAGTACCTACCAAAGGAATAATCTGGGAGTATTCAGTGCTAAGTTAATAGATTCCTCATCCCCCGCTTTCATTTATTTTGTTTTGGCCACAAGAGGTGATATGCCTGTAGAATTTATGGTACATCCCTTTACAAAAATAATTTTAGTTTTTAAGCTGCTGTAATTATGTAGTTTTTTAATTATACAGTCCACAAGGTTGAAGAGAAAAAGATCCATCTTCTGTTCCTACTAAAACACATGAAATCTGTCAATTCACAGAATCACACAATATTCTGAGTTGGCTGAGACCCACAGGATCATTAGAAGTCCAACTCCTGGCCCTGCACAGGACACGCCAAGAATCACACCATGTGCCTGAGAGCCTTGTCCAAACACTTCTTGAACTCAGACAGACACACTTCCCTGGGGAGCCTGTTCCAGTGCCCAACCACCCCCTGGGTAAGACACCATTTCCTGATATCTAACCTAAACCTCCCCTTGACTCAGCTTCACGCCATTTCCTTGGGTCCTGTCATTGGTCACCAGAGAGAAGAGCACTTGTCCTTGTCAAACTTCATACAGCTCATGACTACCCAACCAATGAATTTGTCAAGGTCTTTCTGAAAGGACTCCCTGCCTTACAGGGAGCCAACAACTCCTAAATTTGTATCATCTGCAAAATTACTTTGCATCCCTTCAAGTCCCGTGTCCAAGTTGTTTAGGAAGATGTTTAAGAGAACTGGGCATTAAGATGGAGCCCTGCAAATCCAGCACAGGTTTAGAGTCAGCTGGGAGTTTATCATCCTCACAGCTATGGTCCTTCAGCCCGGGCACTGGGACACCCTTAGTCATTCATCGGTGTTGATGACAGAGGCAAAGAACGCATTAAACACCTCTGCCTGGTCTCTGTCCCTGTTTTTGAGGTGACTATATCATCTGGTAAGCATTTTGTTATTTTACAAAGGTAGTCTTTTGCTAGTAATTTGGCTGCAACTGCTACACTGAAAATTGTGATCAATAACTCAGTTTGAATATTTGAAAAGCACTCAGCTTTTCAAATTTCAGAATAAGAGAAATCAATCTGTGAAGAGTTACTATCTGCAATAAACTGTAACTAAAGAATAATAAAAAAAAATTGTAATTGAAACATTATAGTCTACACCAAAATGAGTTCTCAGTAACACTGCAAAAGTAATTTTTAAGGCAAAATTCACAATCAGAAGGTTATGATAATAACCTGTCTTAAAAACTCCCTTAACATCTTTGTTTTGCTAGTTCTTCTGTTAGTCCATTTCAGGCACTGGAAACTGAGTGTGTGATGAAACAGTGAGTGATGAAAAAAAAACCTGATGGTCCAACACCATATACCGCAGCCTTTCAAAAATATTAAACATTGAGCAGCTGGTACAGCAGGTCTTCTAAATGGTGTCTCCAAGAACCACCTTTTAGTCTTCCTGAAACTATCTAGCCATTTAAAGATTTATTTTTCTATTCCACTACAAGTAAGAGAGATCCCTATCCTGGAACTATTTATCCACATTACCAGGAACACAAGTACTACTGCTTTTAGACTAAATTTCTGCTAATACATAGATGTGTAGACTAAATTAGCTTCTTGGACTTTTCTGATTATCTACACTATGAACATTAAAAGTTGCTAATAGTGGGTTACTGCACTGAATCAAAACATCCATTTCTGGAAGACACAGCTGAAAAATGTCTAATTATCATTTCCAAATTCTCTAAACTTTTTTGGTCATTCAGTCAGCCAAATCCTTATTATAAACTATCACCTCTTACCATACACCCACAAAACAGAAGAAACACTTGTTAACAAAACACAAAACTGTTCTATATTTAATTTCTGACATATCACACTGACTGATGTCAATTGAAAATATGGAGGTAACCAAATTTCTCTAGCATGTCAATTATCATAGAATCATTCTGGTCTTGACATACCAAATTAGTAATTAGTTGAGTAAGTTTTAAGTATACTCAGCATCCCAGAGGCCTGATGTCACAACACATGAATGAACCGCTTTTCTTCTGAAATCTCATCTGACTAGGTTCCAATGACCACAGGGATTGTTACCAATGCCTCTGTATATCACTCTTTGCATCGCTCTCCTTCACTCTGAAAGTTGTAATGCCTGGAATAAGTTATGTTGACACATTTATGGAGATGTTAATGCTAATATAAAATTTAGACTGTGCTTCCTGGTACTGCAGCCTTCTGCACTGCCACACTGTACAGGATCACACTACTTCATCCCATCAGCCCAGAAACCATACAGACTCTAACAGCCACTTGCCCATTCACCCTACTGAGACAGAAAACTTGCACTGACAGGCAGCTTAAATCTTTTTTAAGGTTTTGCCCTGAACTGATGAACAAGTGAAAGCAGTAATAGGACTGTATTCAAAACCACGATAAGAAAGGGCTATTGCAGTGGATTTTCCTACAATATATAATTCACAACTCTGTTTCACCTAAAATTGCAATTAATTGTAGTGTTATTTAAATTGGTTATTCCTGAGATTTGAAAAATGAAGCAAGTAGGACTTTTTTGTTCAAGAAGTATTAAGCATACTGAAAACAAAAAGTGTGGAATAGATTTCCAAACTTCTCCAAAAGCTATATCTTCTGTACAGAAGTCTATTTGTGATTGCCAAACTGAGCAAAACCAAATTAGTTTAGAACCACTGGATACTACAGATGAGCACTACTATTTGCACACATATATTTTTCCCATAAATGATTTGGTATTAATGTTAACAAGCTATTGATACCAGCATTTACAAAGAGCATGTGCAGCATACACATTATCAAACAATGGTACTAGCTTACATGATTCCCAAATGCTAAATATTTGTGTATCCTGCCCATTAGCAACACAGAGTTTTATATGAATTACATAATTATGTAAACTATTTGGAACAAGTAGAGTGATTCAAGAAAACAGCAAAGGATACACTGCAAAAGCCAAGACAAGCAGACACCACACTACGCTGATATTCATTTCCTGTGAGGGCTTCACAATGCTGTAATAGGCTTCTGTCACCACATACACAACTGTAGCTGCAACAGTGAAATCCACCAACCACTGATACTCCGGAAAATAATGCAGTGCTGAAAAATAAAAATTTGTTAATGCTAAAGGTATGCTTTAACATATATACAATGGAGTAGCAACTAAAAAAAGTTTTCAGTTAAGTGAACTCTAGGTAGACCCAGATCAAGCAAGTGAAGTGCAACAACAGTGAAAAAGCCACATATTCTTACTCAACAATGTAAAGTTCACTCTTCACTTCTGTCATTCAATACTTGATTACTACTCACATTTAAAAGGCTACAAGATTTTACTATTTTATCACCCCAGTTTTATACATTAACATCTTAAATTGAAAAGGCATACCTAATGTAGATTTCACACTACAGAAAGAAAACAGGTCAGTTCTTCAGCTGAGTCTAGCTGCAATTCCAGTTCAGAGTTTTTTCTGGCTTTCTATTAAAGCTCATTGGCAATCATTTAATATACTACATATGATCACTTCTTTTTATTTAAAAAATCCCAACATCTAAGATACTGATGGCTTATTCTTCCAGATTTTGTTAATACATCCTGTACAGCAATAGTCATTGGGTAAATTTAACTGTAAAAATTCTGGGGATTGTACTGTATTACATACAGGCTGGATGATATGAATAGAGAGCTCCCAGAGGTGCTGGAAACCACAAAGAACAATTTTTGACAGCAAAGTGTGGTCTGTCCCACACAAACACCTTCCCTACACCTTCACAATTTGAAAGTCAGAAAACATTACTGAACGTTTGACTTGACTACAAGCTAACTGTTGGTAAGCACATGAAATTGGCCAAACTTGGATATTTCCAAGACCTGTATTTATTTTGAAATAACAATCTGGTTAGATTCACCAGAAAAACCTGTATATATAACTTCTCAAAGACAGTTAAACCCTATCTTGTATCACTCAGGTAGACAATTAAATGCTACAATTTCAAGGAAATAGCACTGATTGAAACTTGGGAACGCTTTGTTTATTTACATATTAGCTACAAAAAACTCTGCGGTGCTAAAGAAACACTGTCTCCTATAATTTGAGAAGTCTCCTGCAGAGGACTACGCTTCCATTCTTTCTATATTTATCCAGAGAACACACTCATGTAAAAATGTAGATAGGAAGAAAATATGTATCACACTTACATACATATCCATACATGAATTTTCTGTAACAGAATGACTGATTATGATTAAGGAATCGAAAATCACCATTTAAAAAACAGCAAGTTCCAAAACACTTAATGCTGCATATTTCTGTACTTGTGTCACTTCGTGTTTTTAAACATTTTACCTTAATGTTTCCAGTGTGTGGTTGAAAGGTCTAGGTTTCAATGCTACAGCACATTTCTTATTTGAGATAAGCAGAAACTATATGTTTTGACATCTGTCAATTGTTATTTTCTTGTACAAAGCTACAAACTCTATTTTGAATAGACTATGAAGTGATTCTTTTGGTGTTGTCTCACACTACTACGGAAGTCTGATATAACAGTTGTGCTTTATCATAGGATCACAGAATCAACCGGGTTGGAAAAGACCTCTAAGATCAAGTCCAACCCTTGATGCACTACCACTGTGGTTACCAGACCATGGCACCAAGTGCCACATCCAGTCTCATCTTAAAAACCTCCAGAGACAGTGAATCCACCACCTCCCTGGGCAGCCCATTCCAATGTCTGATTACTCTCTCTGCAAAAAATTTCTTCCTAATATCCAACCTAAACATCCCCTGGCAGAGCTTAAGACCATTATATTCATCTTTTTCCACAACACTGCTATTAAAATGCTACCCATGGAACATGAAAGGAGACTTAGCCTGAATATTTGCTTTCTCATTTATGATCAGTTTTACTCCTATTCATTAATTGTCTATAAAAGAGATATTCCACCATTAATTGCAAACAAACATTTCATAGAAACAATAAGTATATATCTGAAATATTACTGTTTGAATAGAGTTATTCTTACCAATAGTGTCCCTTTCTGTCACCGATTTCGTTTCCAGATGAAGATCGATATCTTTTGGAATGGTTAAGGGCTTGTTTTCAATATGACCATTATATTTTCTGTTAAAATAAAGAAATAAGTAGATAATACAAACAAGAGTATGACAAAATAAACTTTTTCAATATATAATGACATTTCATATTTAAGAAAAATGCAGATCACTTTTTTTTTCCCCAAATGCAAATATTTTTATGTATCTCGCTTAAAGTAATATTTCAAGTTGAAATCTTGAGAAGCAGCCAGGTATGTTGATGGTTCCTAGCTTTATCTTCACAGATTTCAACATACTTCTGTGGTATGGGTTTAAATGGCTTCTATATGCTGCATCCTGAGCAAGTATCGGGTCAAGATCCAATGGCCAGTAGTTACTTCAGCCCATTGATTTTCTCTGTTCAGAGAGCTACAGGGTGTTCCCACAACCAAAAAAACCCCCCAAAAAAAAAAATCACAAAAAAAGCATCAGTCCCTCTTATCACAACAAGGTGCTTAGCAAGTACATCACACGATCTGGATTAACCTAGGTCCTTGAAAGATCCATCCTGCCAGCCATCAGGCAAAGACAACTTCAAGACAGCTTTCTAATCTAAAAAGATGTGTATTTAGAACACAGGGTGCTTTTCATCTGGAACTCTGAAACTCTGCCAACATCACGATCTTCACTTCCCTGAAAATAAGTCATACTGGTAGACTTCAAATTGAAAAAAAACATTATTCTTAAAAGAAAATTAACAAAGTTAGATGAAATTGGTCTGACAGATTACTATTACTAAGGTAAAATTTATCTCAACACTATTAAAAAAAATCATTTAAGCAGATCGGAAAATGTTTTCTTAGATTAAAAAAATCAAACTCCAACTTAAAATCTTTAAATGGCTAAAAGGAAACAGTAAACTCTGCCACATTCTAGAATACCATCTCTGAAATTAGAAAAGGAAAGTCAGATTTTCCATAGAAAGACATAGAAAATTATTGGGTTATATATAAGCATTAAAAAGAAATTCAATCAATCTCAGCTCATATGTGAAATGAGAATACATGCTGAAAGCATTAATAGAATTTTTTCAAGTTATATTAATTCTTAGTATCATCCAAACAATTTTAACAGACAAACTGCGGATAGGAATCTAAGGCATTTCTCAAAAAACTCAGTTCCCTGCCCACAGTTGCACTCCTGATTACTTTCCTACTCCATGCACGCAGGAGTACCATCCTCTTGAGTGAGATCAGCATTTTGATGACTGAAGCTATTTCAGTTCAACAAAATTTGGTGTTCCTACTCCGTAATTATCTCAAGGGACCCACAATCCAAGAGACATAGACAGAACACACCTGGGATCATTGGAAGCTTTAATTCAAAGTAACTGATAGCAGCTATGGACCTTTTCATTAGCCTAGGAATTTAATATAAACACAATTTATTCTGAAGTAGAAAATTTGCCTAATATTCAGGTGCTATTATAACCTACAGCAGAATATACTGAAGTATAATATGCACTGAATAAAATGGACTAGAAGTTCACACTACAGCTGTTTCTAAGGCTAATTTTCAAGCAAGTTCCTTGTATCTCCTTTCATCATTTCTCTTTTAATTAGTTCAGATGGGCAAAGTATTTAAGGAGCAGATATTATATTTTTAAAGACTATGGGCTGGACAAAGCAGATTCTTTATCTTGAAAAGACATGGGGAGTATCAAATAGATGCATCCTTATTTCTCCTACACCATCTGTTTCACATCTCCTTGTTGAGATGATTCACAAGGAGATGTGCATTCCATTCTGCGCAATCTAAATCAGTACATCCAAACTGATCAACAGGAACAATTCCTACTTAACTATGGTTCTCCCTCAAGAACAGTCACTTCTTTAAAGGACACAGAGGTACATTTATTCACTAAAAAATAACCATATTATTCAGCTGTTAAAAAAAGCAAAGCAAACATCATTTAAGCCTCCACATTATCGCTTTGGTTTCTTTGAAGTTTTATATCCCTGGTGATTAACATTCACCCTCGAACAAGCACCTACTACAACTGTGGGAAAAGACTGGCAAGGTTGAGGAAAGGCAATAAGAGCAAAGTACAATTATTACTTTGCAGTGTGATTGTGTTTTTCTGTTTAAGGCTCCTATGAGTGAATATAAAGTTATAATTACATAACAAAGTTATTTTACACATAAATAAATATCACTGGTTAAATGGATTGCTACAAATTGTAATGCTATTCACAATTATTTTGCCTTAATTTGTCACAGAAAATTGTTAGATAAAATGAGTTTCTGAATTTTAAAGAATATTGCAAAAAAATTACTATTATATAGCTTTCATTTTGCAAGGAACAACTTAACCCAGAGAGTGGTGGTGAATCGTGCTGCATTCAGCTGGCAGCTGGTCACTAGTGGTGTCCCCCAGGGATCAGTGTTGGGGCCAGTCCTGTTCAATATCCTTATCAATGATCTGGACAAAGGGATCAAGTACCCCCTCAGTCAATTTGAAGATGACACCAAGTTGGGTGGAAGTGTTCATCTACTGGAGGGCAGAAAGGTTATGCAGAGGGATCTGGACAGGCTGGATCAGTGAACCGGTGCCAAAGGCATGAGGTTCAACAAGACCAGGTGCTGAGTACTGCACTTGGGTCACAACAACCCAATGCTATGGGCTGGGGGAAGAGTGGCTAGAAAGTGGCCCACTGGAAAAAGATCCGGGAGTGCTGGTTGACAGAAGAGATGAACACGAGCCAATGTGTGCCCAGGTTGACTAAGGCCAAGGGCATCCTGGCCTGAATCAGCAAGTGTGGCCAGCAGGACCAGGGTAGTCATTGTCTCGCTGTATGCAGCACCAGTGAGGCCACACCTTGAATACTGTGTCCAGTTCTGGGTCCTTCAATTCAGGAAAGACATTGAGATGCTGGAGTGAATCCAGAGACAGGCAACAGAGCTGCGGAAGGATGTGGGGGTTATGTCTGATGAGGAGAGGCTAAGGGAACTGAGATTGTTCACCCTGGAGAAAATCAGGCTCAGGGGTGACCTTATTGCACTCTTTAACTACCTGAAAGTAGGTTGTAGCCAGGTGGGGGTTGGTCTCTTCTCCCAGGTAACCAGTGACTGGACAAGAGGATGTACTCTCAAGCTGAGCCAGGGGAGGTTCAGGATGAACATCGGGAGGAATTTCTTCATGGAACTGGAATGGACTGCCCAGGGAGGTAGTGGACTAACCATCCCTGGAGGCGTTCAAGAAATGACTGGATGTGACACTTGGTACCATGGTCTAGTTTACAAGGTGATCAGTCAAAGGTTGTACTAGGTGAGTTCAGAGGTCTTTTCCAACCTAAATGATTCTTGTGATTCTGTGAATCACAGAAGCAAATAATGTTCCCAACCATGCATCTTAAGAGCTAGGAAACAGGGAAAAAAATCACATTACAACTAACAGATTATATGAGAAATGTGTAAATTAACTCAAGTCTTAAGATTTATTTATAAGAGAGTTCATACTGGGATAGAAGAAACAGGGCTAAAAGAAACCTCCTGTGTTGCCAAAAGAAAGCCAGAGGGCATTGGTTGTTTTAAATATAGCCAATTCAGAAATATCACATCAACAAGGCGAGCTCCACCACCTCAGATGTCTCGGCTCTTGACACAGCTGTATTTTTGTTCAGAAGTACATGTTCTTCTGTTCAGAACCTCACGTCTGAACACCAGAAATCTGTTTCCAGCTTAAGCTGACAGACAGCTATCCCACCTCCTCAGTTGCCTTTTTGATAGGTTAAACTAGCCCAGCTCTTTTAGGCCCCCCTTGTAAGACACTTTCTGTTTCCTGGATGATCCTAGCAGCTCTGTTCACCTGTTCACATACAAAATTAATTTTTCTTTAACATGAGTGATCAGTAATGCAGTATACATGTATACATGTATACAGTAATGCAGATAGAGTTCTACACTGGTGTCTTGTCCAAGAGGATTAATATTACCCTTTCTCTTTACTAGAAACACCTCATGTAATACATCCTAGCAGCACATTTACCTTTTTCACAGCTGTGTAAGAGTGGCAGATCCTAATAATCTACGTTGAACTAATATACTCAAATCTTTCTTCCCTTGATTCAAGTGAAGAGGTTCAATTCTAAGATTTGCTTTCCTCAATTTTTATCTAAATAAATACATCCACTGAAAAAAAAAGCTTTGCCACCAAATTAGCAGCTTCACAGACCATTTTGTTAACTGGAAATTAACCAGTTCTGTACAACTTGGCAAAGTTCAACCCTTTGTTAAACTGAAAGAACATATTTTGGTAAAGAACTGGGACAATTAATGCAAGTGGGGTAGTCATATGCAACTAGCAGTTTTTAACTCACACAAAGACAAAAGTTGGCTGGCAAAGTTATTACATGAACATGCCTAAAAAAAAACAGAAGAGAGGGGAAGAAAAGCTTGAAGCAAGTATTTACCTGTCTTTTTTGCTCTTCCCTCTTTGCTTCCCCGCAAGAATCCGTAGTTCTTCTTCAGTGGGATGTTGATACCACCGTAAACTGAAGAAAAAGAAAATTTTAAGTATAACAATACCTGTATTTGCAATGTCGAGTGGGGCTTTTAAAAACTGTACATCAGTGCAGACCTGTATGCCTATCAAGACACCAGTCATTTGCCACTCCTAAGCAGGACACCCTTATGTGCCAGTACCAATCGTGCCTGAACTGAACCACAGCTAAACTTCAGTTCTCTTCAGTGTGAGATGTTTATTTATGATCAGAAAGTTTTGACACTTTGTCATTCACATGAAAGCCCTTCAGCTCTCAAAACACCAAATTTTAAAGATATCACCAAATACAGGGCTTGTAGAAGCAGAAAAGGTTCATTAGAATAACTATACCATCAAAATTACCCATCAGAACCATATTCTAAACAATTTTATAAAACATAATTATACCCTCAAAAACCCAGCAATTTTTCAAAATCTGAAATAGCTATTATCTAATAATCATTACCAGTCTTTTTCTTAAGCAGAGCAGATCATAACATCAACACTCCTTTCCTAAAAGCCTCCTCAGTGCTAGCTTCAAATCCTACTAGAAAAAGTGACATTAAAAAAATCACTAATTTACATGCAGTTGACCTACAAGTTTTTCCACTTTCACAAATCAATGCATCATCCATTGCTCATTCATTTAAAAGGCAAGAAGTGGGAAGGAAATTATGAAGAAGAAAAATAGAGATGGTTAAGTGCTAGGATGGTATATTTTACTTAAATCTCTAAGTACATCAAAAACCTTAGTAGCTGAAACAAGGCCTTTTCCACATTCAACAAGCGAAGATTATCGTCCACATGCAGGAAGGATGTCACTGTGGTCTCCACTCTCAAATGCTGAGGTAAAGGAGACCAAGTATTAACCAAAAAAGACTTGGGAAATGTATGTGGAAGTAGGAGGGCACTAATTGTCACCCATAGTGACATGGTTTACACTGGTAATAGTTAGAGGCGATAATGGAATCCACAACCATCTGCTCATATTAAGTACACTGCACCAAGTAGGATCATTCAAATCTATGTCGGTGAATTCGAGATGATGTCACATCCAAGTTCAATGAGATAGCAGGGCAAATTTGGAAAGTAAGCATCAAAACCCAAACAACCTCAAGCCACTTGATAACACTTGACTCCCAGCTCTGTTTTGGAAAGGCTTCCTTCAGCTTGGGATCTTTTTGAGAGAAAAGAACTCAAATACCAGTCAATAAAACATCAAACACCACAAATTTCCCTTGAAGGAATTCACTGCCAGTTCCAAAACTGAAAATGGCAAATATTACAGACTTTGCACAAACACAGAGTTTTGGGGGGAGAAAAGAGGAGCTGACTTTTGTTCAGGTTTTTTTTTCAGTGTAACTAAGAGTGAATGTTGTTTAATTAACTTATTTTCATCATGTGTGGTCCTAGCTGAAAAATCTGTGGTTTGTAAACTTTGCTGCAAAAGAGACTTTGTTAAGACTGAGACACACAGAAACTATAGAAACAACCTTTTCATCCAGGAAGACAAACAACATTGGAGATGCTGACTTCTTCCTATCTTTCACATGACCCAAAGAAAGTGTGAGAAAGCAGAGAAATATTCTTCTGCTTTGTTATTCACAATATCCCAGATCTGAATTTGGCATGCTGAGATTACCATAAGCAGTTCTGTAATGATGAAAGCTACCTAAGATGTGAAGAAGTTTTTCGAAATCTTTCCTGCAGAGAAATAGTACCTAATGCAGCAGAACAGACAAAATTCTTGTTCTGTGTAGTATGCTCACCCAAATCAAACACTTAAGTTACAATTTGCTCCTAATACAGAATATTATGTTGCAAGTGATACCTAATTACAATAGGATACAAGAGTTTGGGGATTTTTCAGTCCATAAACCCTATACACTTAGCATTTAAAATCTTAAAACCAAGAGATCTGAACCAACGTTTTCATAAAGAGGGAGACAATAAAAAAGTAATTTGTATCTGTTTTAGCTTACATATGCTTAAATCTCAAATCCCACAACTGTGGCTTTGACATATCCAAGTCAGTTTGAATAGCAACAGCCACACAGATATGCCCCAGTTAATCTGAATGAAGATCATTAATGAATGCACAACAAAACATCCATTTTCTCCCGTCTTCCTGAAGTGGCCTGAAAACAGAACAACTGAAACAGCTGAGCAACTTAAAAGCAACATTTTGGTAGAGCAAGTTTTATTAGTTAAAAATACAAAGGCATATACAGATACTTAGGCTGCCAATTCTTCCAATAAATATATTTAAATTCCATTCAAGCTCTGAAAATAGCATTGATTGAAAAAGTTTGTATTTCTTTACAAATTTAAGTAAATAGCTTTTTGACAGTCAATGATGTAAGTATCTTATGTCTGTCTATTCTAACAATTCTTTTAAATTTTGAAATGTCTGTGCTTCCTTTCAATGGACTTTGCTTGTACACACACAGGCATCTTGAAATCAACTGGTCACTTAAGTGTTTCCATCTTGTCTGGTAACACATTTGTCCTCTCTCCCATTTGGCAAGGACTATCTATAGACATTTTGGTCTATCTTGCTTAGGAAAGCCTGCCAACCCTTTGGAAGCAAGACATTTAGTTCAAATCACTTAAAAACCACTGTTGGGAACCAAAGATGAGTTGGAGTCTATTGACAAAGGAAAGGAGGAGCAGGTAGTAACTTCTCCTAGGCCAGTTGAACTGCTTAGGAGTGTGCCTATTTGTACCTGTACACTTTTGTGTATAAAACACCCTACCACTCCACCTGCCCAGGTCTGCCAAACCAAATACCACTGGCAAAAATACAAAACTAAAGAAAAATAGATTAAAAATAATAGATAGTTTCTCAACTAAACCATCAAAATAACTGGTTTTCTTTCTGCCATTACAACTCAGCTTCTTGTTGTTGCAAAGCTTCTAACTTGTTTTCATTTCTGGTACACAGAATTATTTCTGACTCTTCATACAATTCCTGCATTCAGGGAATTATTCATAGTGTCTGAAATTACAATGCACTAAAATAAGTTACCAGGTAAATAAAAGAACACTGAAAAGCAACCATGAGATTTCCAGGGTACTAACATAGTAAAGGCAATATCAGGACTCCCATTGACTTCAGTAGGAGCAGAATTACCTAAGCACAAGTGCTGAAATCTTGCTTCATGTATTTATCAATCTGCAGGTGTGCAAAGATAAATGGAGAAAAGGATTAGGAAAAAATGTTTGAACAGCAAACCTCTCCCTATCATTGACACATGCCTTAGAACAAGGATACAGAGAGTGAAAACTTTGAAAGAATGAAGATCACAGACATAATACTGAGCAATTCTTTTAAAAGAGCAATTAGATATTTAAATTTTGAAATAAAAGTCTAAATAGGATATAAAAAGTATAACATGCCCTTTGGTGATAAAAAACACTCTAGTGGTAATACACTTGAAAAGCAAATGGTAGGTAGTTTCATATTCATTAATGTAATACTCTTTTTAGGGCACAAAAAAGGTGATCATCACCCTGCAGATGTGGTCAACAACGAAATTTCATTAAGAGTATGATTCCTGTTCGTGTTATTCACCTAACAACTACTGTTTTCTGTTATACATAACACACCTCTAAACAACATTTACAGTCAATTCTCACTAGCAACTTGCTGGGTGATGAAATGTGGAAAATTAAAAAGAAACAAGTTGGTAATTATGAGATGTAGAATCAAAAAAGGCAATGGCAAAAAGGCAATGGAAAATTATACAAGACTCATTAATACTCTTATGGAGTATATTATTATTCAAGGGATACTCCTTGAATACTACACGTATTCTCAAAATTTTAACAATTACAAAAGACAGCACTCTACCTTCTAATCAAACTAAGTATTTTTCTTACCAAATGAAAAAAACAGTGTCTATGATTCCTTTTGATATTTAGCATACTGATTTATATTCAAAACAGCTGTTGTTTTTCATTGTTATTATGGATACAGACACACAGGGAATGCTCCCCCTGCAACTCACTATGTCTATTTGATCTATTGTTACAAGGAAGTAGTATATTGAATTTATGCTAATCCTGTCCTATGAAGTATTAAAAAACCAGAATTTTTAACAAATACCTAAGTACCGTTTATATGAAAAGCTAATCAGGAGGTGGATTAACAACACCACAGAGGCAGTGCAGAGGAAACAAAATCCTTCCATTCTTCAGTATCTTGTATTCAGTTTAGCTTTTTAATATTAAAGGATGTACCTTGTAGCTTTAATATAAGAGTTGAAGAACAATTAACTTAATGACTGATACCATTAGCAGCAACAAACAATTCTGTTCTTTTACAGCAACAATGTGGTTTTACCTTGAGCCTGCAAATCAGGTGGCACAATGCTACAGTATTAAGAACAGCTGTCCATTACTTTTCAAGAATTACTGTTACTACTCTAATGCATAACTGCATTGTCATAGTCACACATTGTATAGCAACTGTTTCTTATCTTACCTGCCACTACAGAGAAGCCAACGAGCAAGAGAATAGTGAGGTATGATCTTCTGTATGACACTAGCCATTACCATGGTAACCACCAGCTGTACACCTATCACACTCTGTAGAGAAATAAGTTAATAATAAGTCAGTATGTGTTTTAGAAAAGTCATAAAGTATCTTAAAAAAAAATAAAAATGCTCTGTATGATAGGTTAATTTTTTGGTTAATTTTAAACTGGAAAGGAACAGAGGGCAGGATACGGTCGCAGTTTTCAAAATAAAAAATCCCCTGAAACTTGCTACAATCACTTACATGTTTCATCAGAGGGAAAATGCATTCCCAGGTCACGATGGCCGTAATATATGTCCCCTGCTTCACATACCAAAAGGCCACCCATAGACATGGCATTTCACAAGACATTATGCCTTAAACCTACATCCCTGATTACAAATTTGGGTTTTGTGATCTCTTCAGCTCTGACAAGATTAAACAGCTGACACCTCAAACCCCCTGGAGTTAACAATAACTTCAAAATTAACAACATCCACTTTGTGAAATTGCAGTCTTTGATTAGTGTAGAGCATTTGCCCCACACTGAACTCCAGGCAGAGGTGGGGAAAGAAGGGCACATAGGAATCAGCATAGCTTCAACATCCAACTCTTGAAAACCATTTGGCACTTCAGTAGTGTCAGCAGCCACCTCATTCCCAGTCACTCAGCAAGCTTTAATTCTGACTGTTTGTTGCTGTTTCCACAATTTTTTTTTAATGCCATGGCAGACTTCCATGCATCCCTACTGTTCTCTCAGTAGAGAGTAAGTCCCACTCCTCTGTTTCCCAGCCCATCCCCACTGAAGGGCTTGCATCCATCCATGGTGGCACTGTACTGCCTATCCTATCACATCTTTGTTATCCAAATGAAATCATAGCTCTGCAACTTCATACAGCCCCCTACTTCCCCATTTTTCCCCATGCTGCATGCATCAATGTACTGGCAGGTCAAAGATGCTCATTTCCCTGAAGAGGTCTAAGAGCTTCTCCCTCATAATGTTGGCCTCATTGTATATACAGATATTTCCTATTTGTATTTACCTACACATGAGTTCCTTTCTCCCCTAATTAGTTGTTTTTAAGGACTCTTCTCAACATAACCTTGCATCCTTTGCTTACCAGCTCAGTCCACCACTTTCTCCTCTTGATTTGTGAGTCATCACCCCCTTCCTCTCTCAGTCCTAGTCTAAAGCTGCCCATACCAGTTTGGCCAGACTGTTGGCAAAGATGCTTTTGCCCCACTTGGCCAGGAGAATGCTGTCCCTCTCCAGCAGTCCTTGCACCTCAGAGGGGGTCCCATGGTCATACAAGCCAAGTTCCTGCTATGCAACAAGCTGTTGACCTACAACTCCTCGCCAACCTTCCCCTTCCCTACCAACAATAACTTCTTTGGTCTTAAATATTGCACTAAGGAAAGTTCCTTCAATGCTGTTTCTTTCCCCCCACCACCTTAAATAAATCAGAAATTGTGTCAATACTGTGTAGATGAAATGTTTTTGCATGATGTGCAGTATCATCCTTAAGCTAACACGATTGAGGGAGATTAAGATAGCCTACATTATCTTGCAGTATTTGTAAACATTTTCAATATATTACCACACATCTCATAACAAAGTACCAAACGTCAGAAGTACTTGTTACCTTTTTATACTTTGAAATAACACCTTTGGAGAGGTTCAAACCCCATTAGTGCTCAAGCCCCTCCTTGCCTCCTCCCTCCTTGGAATTTCTACTGCTCCTACACATTGGCGCCATCAATTCCCTGAGGTATGTCAAAAATTAAGAACTCGCTTTTGTTTGTGCTCTATGTCACCGAGATCAGGGATCAAGATCAGGACTGAGAGGTGCATGTATTACTACTCTACCTTTATTGAGGATTGTGCATAGTTCCATGCCCAGATTACTCAAACCAATTCCCTGGCTAATTTTCCTTCCAGTGAAAGGAAGTGTTGCTAAAACAAGCTGCCTGCATAATATATTTGATTTTTAAATTACTAACTTGCTAAGGAAGTATATACTCTCTAATTTGTGTACGAAACAAACCACGTATTTTAAAAATCAAGTGTTTATTCTGACCACCTCACACTAAGCCTGACCACTGCCACCCAATGTAAGAGAGAAATCACTGTCCCTTTATGCCGCCTGCCCACTAAGCCATGATCCTCAGAATTCACTCTCTTGGTGTGTCTCTTCAATTACTCCTAGAGGTTCCTATCAGCAAGGGAAAGAAAATGCCTTTTCAACACAAGACGACAGGAGGGAAAATTATACAAATCAAGGCAGTTATTTTTATACAGGGCAGCAGGACCACTACCTGAGCTAAAACACTTACAAATCAACAGACTACTTAAAAGTTCACCAACAGAAACTCATTTCCTTACTCAAGTGAAGGTTGCAAGTTGTTAACAGAACCCATTAGGAACAATTTGTCTTTAACCACTGAATGTCTCCTGTATCCTCTCTACCCCCTTCCAGTAGAAATTCACAGTGCTAATTCCCATAGAGGTTTTTGCTGCATTTGTTAAAAACAGAAATACCTACAAACATTTCAGCATACAAATGAAAACAATTCAGCAAGTTTTAAGCCACAGGAAAAAAATAACCGAATCCCAAAGATATCGCTAATCTTAACTTTAAATCTGACTTTGTGGTGGAAATATCTTTCTCGTATTTTCCTGCACTTACTTTCCTACAATTAAAAAATGGATATATGAGGTCACTTGATATAGGCATTTTCCCTTGATTCCTGAAGGTTAGTAAATAACCACAAGTAATATGTTAATAGCGTAAAGCTGTGACATGAAATTTAAAAAAGTCCACTGCATTAATCTTCCTGCAATCTGCCAAGAACACATGGCACAGGAATACAGTAGGTGATGTGGTCACTCAACACGCTATGTGCACAGCACAACTTTTTGCCAACTCTACCCTTTTGCCTGGATGTGGTTACACTCCGCTTGTGTGTTTTATAAACACATACCAGAAATACGTGCAACATCCCAGATTATCCCATATTATGACACTAGAACACATCTTTCCCCTCCCCCGAAATACAGTTCAGGCTCTGTCTGCATCCAGCCTCCCACATATTTCTAAGTCTTCACTTTACCACTAATACCAGTTTAAATTTAAAACCACTCATTTCAGGGACATGAATGAAAATTGGGTGTTGGTTCCCATCAATATCTTGCATCCTCTACTTGCACACTCTAAATTAGAGGACAGAGTTTAGATTTTAGTCATAAATCCACAACTTTAAAAATCAAGAGTATAAAAAATAAAGTACGACATATTTGAGAGGGATAATGCACAAGGGCAAAGCCCACATCATATGGGGGTTTTGAGGGCCTCCAGTGAACAAAACCTGGAACCCATCACCTGACCTGTGATAACGTAATTAAGCAAACAATCACTGACCACGCTGACCCAAAACTCATAGAAGCACTACTCACCTGTTAAGAGATGAGGAACTGCTGCGCAGACTAAACAAAATGTCTGCAGATACAGAACAGTTTGTGAAAAATCATGTTAATTGAACCCATTTCATAAGACCTTCGGTGCACTGATTCCACACATATCCATGTCCCTATCATGCCTCAGCTTTGCAGCATGGAATTTGAAATCCAAGTTCAAGACTCTAGAGAGAGAGGTCAGTATTCCATTGATCAGAGACATTTCTGTCAATCTCTAATGCCAGGAAGCGCTGGGACCAAAGAAAGAGGACTATGTAACATGGTAAGTCAGTTTCTCTGCGAAACACAAGCTGGAAAGAAACCTCCTGGCCAAAACCGAGACTGAAATAGTACAGCCACGCAGCGACAACACTGTCAAATAAACTGCAGTCTAGCTGTGTTTCTGTCATAGAAGGCCTTTGGTTAGAAGTGCCTCAGAAGTCTGGAGCATTGTGCTCTCTTCCAGATCCTTGACCTTTACTTGCCTAACACAGCACACTTCACATGAAAGCTTTAAATCATAACAGAGAACACATAAGTGGTCCACAAGAGCAGTATTAGCAGTTACATTAAAGGAAAGCTGGCCAGATTTCTTAAAATCGGGGAATAAAAAGATGACACGTCCAAAAGGGAACAGCACAAGGTTGAATAAAGTACAACCTAAACCTTCACAGTTTTATATTACATACCTGGTGACACAGTTGCTGATAGTGAGGAGAACAAAAACTAAGAATAACCAACTAAGATAGAGTTACAATACTCCTATCTACAAGTTAAGTGTACTTATAAAACACCAACAGCGATCTCAGAGCAATGAAAAAAAGAAAAACCAACAAAATTAAAAGTACTTCTGCCTAAAGGACATTTTTCTTTTCATCATTAATTGAATTACAGAACATGAAGCACAAAGTCAGCCAAGGCTGTTTTATCCAAAGACACCACTCCAGTCTCCTCATTTTGACCTTGCCCAAGGTTATTCTTCCTTACTTGTAGTAACAGGTTTTTCCATCTTTCTTTTCCTTACTACATATGTATATATTACAAATAATTCAAACACCTTGCTTTACACAGGACTTTGAAACTACCTGTTCTCTGACAATAACCACCTCCTCTACTGCAAGATGAGAATCTTGAGCTGAAGCCAACTACTGTGTGCACCAGGACTGCAGCAGGGATACAACTGCATGCCTGAAAAAACAGCTGGTCTACAATTTCACCTTCAGAAATGTAATGCCAGCTGCTTTCTTTCTGAAGTGGCAAGTCTTGTAAAAACAAGATTTTTACACAACTGCACTGGAGTATTCTACAGATGTTAACTCAGGGCATAAATCTCTTTCAATGGCAGCATGCAAACATGCTAACAAGGCTGTGAATTTCCAGGTAAGAAATGGAAAATGTATGGTATTAGTGGTGACCAGCAACATCCCTAAGAGAATATAACAAACATTTTCATCTCCTGCAATTCCAAATGTGCAATGGTATTTGTGGAGCCTGAAAGCTAAATTGGTATAAATTTTTCAAAATGTCTTTTAATAGCTGACACATTATTGCTTTTGCTATTAAATGACACTTTTCCATAGGTCAATTTTCCCCCACATGCAAATTTTTCTCTGTATGTATATGCCCAAGCTCAAGCTGCAGCTTGCAAAAGCATGACAGTGTTCTTCTGAAACATAAATGCAATTCAGAATTGTTTCCTAAACAGTAGAAAATATTATATGGGATGGTCAAAGAAAATTGAGCTTGCTGCGCAGCATCTTAAAATGAATGCTTCCTGTGAAAAATACCACTTTTACAAAAGACCTGTAGTCAGAATGATAGTCAGCAATCTGAGGCAGTTCAAATCTTACTATATGTAAAAATCAGACATTCATAAAGTTAATCTTGGGAAAGATATCTATGCCAAGAGACCTCTTCAAAGTTCAGATTTTTACTTTTTTTTTCTTTTCTCATGACCAAGTTTTCCCTGAATCAGAATTTTCATGCACCTACCACTGTTTACAAGACAGCAGAGATGAACAAAAGATGCATGAAGTGGTATGATGAATATACAAGAAGTTCAAGACCCAACCACTCACCTTCACGGGTCTTTCCCACCCAAGGGTCACTCCTCTCCTGACCAGTGTCTTTCCACAGATTCAAAAGACAGACAATAAACTTGCATTTTACCCGACAGTCTTTTGTCTTTTTCTACTGAGGCTCTCTAAGCACAAAGATTACAGAACTAGTGATCATTAGGCAAATCAAGCTATTGCTACAGAAATTCCATGGCTGGAACAAGGGCATTTATAAAAAAACACATTTATCTTTATTACTGAAGAGGCCAATATTGAATATTTGTTGTACTGAACAAAGTAGATATGCAATGTATTATTAGATTACAAGTAAAACCAGTTCAGAGAACTGATCTGCTACACAGGAAAAAACAAGGTTATACTCCACTATTACTATTCAAATACTTTTTTACCAAAAAAGTAGTTGGGGAAGTTTACCAATACTTCCCCAACGAACACAAGTAGGAACTATGGAAGCTCCCACTCTCTAGAACACTTGCTTTTTAAAGAGCAGGCTCTGCCATTAAAGGAATAATTCCAAGCATAAAAAGTGAAAAGTCTTTGATGCCTCAGCTCAACAGTCTAAAACACTGTGGCCTTGCACAGTATTAAGACACTTGTGCAGAGTGTAAAGTCATGGCCTAACTGGGACTGTAACTGCATAGATGAGTCTTGGCAGTCCCAGCTTGGCAGATCTTGATTTTTAAGACTTGATTTAAAAGTCTCCTGGTGCAAAAGAAACTGATGAACATTTCATTCTCCTGTTGCTTTGGAACTACAGAATGCAGCTTCCAAACACTGTAAAAGTAGACAACCATCTTTTCACTTTGCTGACGTCATGGAACCACACACAAAGATTATTTGTCCACACTGCCAGCAAAGGAAACTGGACTTGATCTTTCAATCTCATCAGGCAGCACAAGCAACCACTCAATTTATTTAATTAAGGACCTACACTGAGAGGAAAAGCTCACAATTTTCAAAAAGTAGCTTCCAATATGGATATTGGCCACAGCACCCATGGAATCCTATAAATGAGTATTTCACAACCTTTTGATTAAATATTCTAACCTCAAGAAAAAGAAAAAAAGGAAGAAAAATACTTCCTAAGGAAAAGAAATATAGTTCTTTTCATAAGCCTTTCATAATATACACTATTAAAAAGAGCTTTAGTAGAATCATGTGATTAAATCTCTAAGTATGAGAACAGTTAAAAGGCAATTTTATTAAAAATGTAACTGTAAAGTGCATTTCTTAGCAATCTGCTTCAACAAACAGACACTTCTGCCATATTTAAAATGACATTGAAACTTAGTCATATAGTCATATGGAAGAAAAATATAATATAATAGATATAAAATACATAAAATATACTCTATATTATATGTGCAATGGTACATACAAAACACGTTTTATACCTGCACCCACATATCCTTGCTCCTTTTATCTCTAAGTACATTAAAAGCCGAGCTGATCAACTCCAGTGTTTTCAACGGTAACTAAGACCTAAATACAAAATTCAGTATCTTTATTTATTTGATATTCATTACTTAGCCTCCTCTATTTAAGCGACGTATATCCAACAAGTTTATACCATTAACAATTACACCAGTCAAATTTTGTTATTCCCCTACAACATTACAAGGTCATTCATTGTGCATTATGTTCAGAGCAATAAATTCTGGCTGTGCTGAAATACCTGTTGTGAAAAGCAATTTAAAGTGGGATTCTTTTTTCTTTAGGTCCCTTCCAACTCAAACCACTCTAGGATTGTGTGACACTGCCGTGCTGCCACAGCACACACTGTGACACAGCCCAGAGCACTGAAAATGAACTGGCATTAATGAACAACAAAGGTTTCTACATATATCCAAGACCACTTACACATCCTATTTATAGGGAGTTTACAGAAGATGTGAATAAACAATCAGAATCAAGGAATCGTCATGGTTGGAAGAGACCTTTGAGATCATCAAGTCTAACGTCAGCCCAGTGCTGCCAGTGCAATCACTAAGCCACCGAACCACATCACCCAGCGCCAGATTCAGACACCTCCTACACATCTCCCGGGATGCTGACTCCACCACCTCCCGGGGCAGCCTATTCGAATATCGGACTACCCTGACAGTGAAAATTTAATATCTAATCTGAACCTCCCCTGTCTCAGCTGGAGGCCATTCCCTCCGGTCCCCTCACTGCAGGCACGGCAGGAGAGACCGGCTCCCACCTCACCACAGCCTCCGTCCGGCGAGCTGAGGAGGGTGATGAGGGCTCCGGGTATTTATGGTCAGACATCCCAACCCTGTCACAGAGCCCAGAGCACGGTGCCTCACTCTCCTTCTCCGCGGAAAAGCGGCACAGAGGGACCGAACCCCCGAGCAGTGCAAAGGTGCCGGCGTGAGGTCGCGGCGAAGTACAGCCAGCACGATCATTCCCTTAATGAGAGCTAATGAAGAGACCCACTCGGCGGTCTCGGCCCTCCCACAGCCGGGGCCGGGCCCTGCGGAAGCGTGGCCCCGCACCCCAGGCCGCGAGCAGAGCCTCTCCCCACTGTCCCCTGTCCCCGCTCCCCGCGCTCACCATGGTGCCGGTGCCGGTGCCCGAGCCCGCGCCGGCCCCGCCCGGCCCCGCTCCCGGCACATAAATCCCCCGCCCGCCGCTCCCGCCCGCACCGCGCCGAGGTCACGCCGCGGCCCCTCCGCTGCCAGGCCCGCCTGGGCTGCCCGAAGAGCTGCCTGCACGGGCGGGGCCGCACCGCGCTGACACCGCGTCTCGGCGACACCGCTGCCCCCTCCGCTCCGTGCCTAAGGGATGGGGAGAAGCAGGGAGAGCGAAGGCGCCCACCAGGGAGCACCCTCCGCGGGCCGCTCGGCGCCAGCCCTGTCAGGCACAGGCGTGGGCAGACGGCCTCGGGCAGGGCGCCGGCGCGACCTCGCCCACGTGACGCAGGTGGTCGCCCGGAGCGTGGACTCCCCCGCTACGTCCCGGGCACCGCCGGTGCCACTGGGAAGGGAGGGAGGGAGGGGTGATGTGTGGGGGGCGGCAGCGCTAAAGGAACGAGCCGGGGGAGGGGAAAGGGCAGGAGAGCGGCGGCTCAGTTGTGCATGCGCAGAGGTCACTGAGCGCTCCCTGTGCCGGCGGTGCCGCCGCGCATGCGCAGCGGTGCGCGGTGAGGGCGGAAGCGATGCCGGCCCCGTTCGGCCTCGACATGGCGGGGGGTTCGCGGGCGTCGCAGGCGGTGCTGAGGGAGTGGGGCGGGGCTTCGGGGAAGTGCCTCGTGTATCCGCCCTGGAGTGGCACAACGGGGGTGGAACGGTGCTCGGCCTTTGGTCCCAGCTCCGCTGGCCGCCTAGGTCTGCCCTGAGGGACGCAACTGGATAGCCGGTCCCAGAGGAGTGCTGGGAAGCAGCCACGTCTCTCAGGTGGAATAATAAAACGGCTTTCTCGTAAATCGTACCACTTTAAATGCGCCACTGCGGTCTGTCAGCTGTGATCTGGAAACTGAAGCATTCTGGTTGAATGGATAAATGGTATTTCTGAAGAAAATACCTACATCTGGTGGTGTTTTGACAAGCTTTGCTACCTTTTGAGAAACCCAGGAGAGCGATTTATAGAATCAAAGCATGATTTTGGTCCACAATTTTGAGGATCGTTTTGTTCCAACTCCCCTGCCATGGACAGGGACATCTTCCACTAGACCACGCTCACAGCCCCGTCCAACCTGGCCCTGAACACTTCTAGGGATGGGGCATCCACAGCTTCTCTGGGCAACCTGTGGCTGTGTGTCACCACCCTCACAGTAAAGCATTTCTTCCTAACATCTAATCTAAACTCTTTTAGTTTAAACCCAGGACACACGTGGCTTTCTGGCCTCCAAATGCACGTTGTAGGCTCCTGTTCAGTTTTCCATCCACCTTCCCTGCAGGGCTGCTCAGAGTGAATCCAAATCTCACTCTGCACACAAACCACTAGGAAAAGATAATTTAGTCACATCGTAACAACTGTCATGAAGACCTATAAACTCTGTCATTCTGACATTTTTAATTGTTACTTTGAAATATGTGGCAGCTGAAAGAAAAACTCAACAAAACCCACGCAACATCACAGTTATAAAACAGTAGAGCAAACAGACTTCAAAGGAAATCCTCTCAGATACCAGAGATTATAGTACCAAAGACAAAGAGAAGATGATTTTGACTTATTCAAACCCTTTAATTTTAGTCAACAAGTCTTTGGCTTCCCTATTTATGAATGCTAATTTGGTGGCATTTGTGGCAAATATAGCATGGTAGAGAAGAGCACTGTCAAGAAAATAACAAATTCTAAAGGCATTTGGTTTACACCATGTGTTCCTGTCAGATAGAATATTAAAGAAAATTAGGAGGTTCTTAAAAAAGCAATGTTAAAACTGAAAAGCATCGATCTAGATGTAGAAATGGTAAGAGATGAGATGCATTTGGAGAGCAACTGATTTAGACACATTTAACATTTTTGGGTGTAAGAGTCTCAAAAGTATGTCTTCTAAAGGAAATTCTTACCTGTGGAATTCTTTGCATAAGATTTCATCACTGATGTGGATTTGGTGGCATTTTGTGAAAAATAAACAATCAAAATTGCTAATGAGTAGAGCTATTTCATTAACATAAACAAGAATTACCAATTGGTCAGCTTGAACTCCAGCAATCATGAGTTTAGAGACCTAGTATTTTAATTGCGGTCTTTTTTAAATGGGTGCTTAACAAAAACAATATGCACACAAAACAAGGCCAAAGCTCCTGTAACCACTATACAAAAATGGATTTTTTTGAATGGATTTATAGGAGTTGAGTGGAGCCTTTCAAGCAGCAAGCTAAAGAAGATTGTCCTATGTGCTTCTGTCACAAACACCATCTCACCTGTGAAGTCATTCCCCTGAGCCCTGTTGTCTCACATAGTGGGCAAGTTTTAAGAAACTCCTTAGATCAGACATGTCTTTGCTGCCCGTGACACCTGGATGCAAGGTTGGCTTAAGCTGGGCACATGTGCCTCATTCTTCAGAAAAAAAGGCAAAAGCTCCTCAAAAATGCATTTCTAGAGTATTATGACTACGAAGGCAGTGGGTTCATTTTTATGTGCGTGGGTATGTGTCTGTGCTTAATAAGTTGCCTCGTGGAATCCGGGTCTGGCCTGGGTTTTCTAGATCTTAATCCCCACACCCAGCCTCTCTACTGTATTTTAATATTATGACCAAACTATTTTAACTATGTACAAAAGTATGTATTTATTATATATTGGTTCACACAACTGTGCCGTGCATACGCACATTCCCACACATATATATGTCTGTATGTGTAGAAAACTCATGTTGTCTGAAATGTGTTCTTTAAAATGGTACACAACATACAACAGAGTAATCAAACCAAATTTGCCACTGCCAAAACTAGGCACTCCTCATTTTATCAACTGTGTGTCACTTCTGAAGTGATTACTGCTCTGTTCAATTAACACAAGTAATCCAATTGGAAATGTGCTTTCTGGTAGTGAGCACACTTTTTTCCCCTAAAATATCAAGCTACTAAGCAGCAAGTGCCTTCTTGCTGAGCAGTTCAGTAGTACTAGAAAGGCCCGTGGTGTGTTGTGACTT
The DNA here is from genome assembly GCF_025592945.1 of Manacus candei. NCBI lineage: Eukaryota > Metazoa > Chordata > Aves > Passeriformes > Pipridae > Manacus > Manacus candei. The sequence continues at coordinate 2,282,044 of NW_026138064.1, read as the reverse complement.
CATTTAAGCACTATGTGTTAAAAGAATTTAAAAATAGATGGCTCAGACAGTAGTATTTCCTTTTAAAAAGCACTCAGTGGTTTTGATGGTTTTTTCTCTCTACTGTACCTTAAGGCTTCATCTACATTGTTTGAATATAAACTGAAGTACTTGAAAAATGAAGCCATAACGGCATCATCAAAATGTGGGTATATCAGCAATGGGCCAGTACATGCTGCAGTACCCACAATGGCATTCATGTGCAAAAAATTCTTGTCACAAGTGAGCAGGCTACAAACTGGCAAAGCATTCCAGATGTGTGATTCAAAAAAAAAAAAAAAGGTGAAGGTCTCTGGTATTTTGGCATTAAGGCAAGCAGTAGATGATGATCAGTGGGCTGGAATATGCAGTGCAAGTGCAGAAAAGAGCTTGAGCCAGTTTGCAGGAGCTGGACCACTGAAGGTCTTGCAGATCAGAAAGAGAATTTTAAAATGAATCCTCTGCTTCACAGGGGAAAAGTATAATGAGCAAAGTAACTGATGTGTTTGGAGGTTTGGGAGCAAGCTAACAACCTGACAGAAGCATTCTTCTGTGCTCAGCGACAGTGCCACAGCCCTCTCTACTCCATGTCACAGTTCCTTGGGCATCCAGAAATGTGTCCCAAGCACTTGTACATATTACAAGTGTTTGGCGGTGGGGGAAGGATGAGGGTGAGGGAAGCAAACTAAACCTTGACACTCCAACAATATTCTTATTCTTCTACAAATCAGAAGCAGTGTTTGTAAGGCTCAGGACTAGGAATCCCTCAGCCCCTGTTGATGCCTCTGCGTTCCTCACAAGAATGGTGATTTGTATAACTTTAAACCATGAAAGGGGCTCCAAGAAGACTGACCGTGAGTGAGTGGGGATCAGGTAATGACTTGTTCTAGTCCCATGCTGTCAAAGGGGAGATAATGATCAGGAGACAGGTTTTCCCCATCCTGCTTCCTCTGCTATTCATCAAAGTCAGTGATGAATTTTTTACTTTGCTGTGCTGTCGGGAAAGGGGACAGGTCTGGCTCAGTCAAGTATGTACAGAGGGCTTCATGCATGAAAAACCAAGCAGCCCCTCATTTTTATTTTTTGTCCCTGTCTACGTTCCCAACAACACACAAACAAATCATATGTGCAATCCTTTCTTCAGAAAAATCCCCGAAAGACCAGCGCCAGGAAACCTGTCATGCAGTGGACCCTGAAGAAGTTGGCTGTTGTCATACTGAAATGCATTACTGCTCTCTAATGAGTGAGAGTTAATAAAATGAAGTGGTAAACCCACACGTGAATTATGAAGATCTTCCCTCACTAATGAGAGTTATCCAGCATCCCATGGATGCTCATTATATGTTGTTTATATCCAATAATAAAGTCTTCCATTGCTTCAGTGGCATTATCTGGAAGTGGTGCTCTGTGATCACAACATAAAACTGTTGAGTTTTGTTGCCTGTACTTATTTATCTCTGCATTTTTTTTCTCTCTTAAATGTCCTCCCTATCAGAGTGTTATTTATAAGAGCAATTCTTCACTCTGTTTAAAGTAAAGGAAATCTTAAAAACATCTCGACACGGGCTTATTATGAAGACATAAGGATTTTAGTATAGTGGACCAAATTAATTTCTGATGCAAATCCATTTATTTTATCCCAGTCACACTAGGGATGAATCTGGGTCAAAAATGTCTAAAATAGATGTAGTCAAGATGTAAGGCTCAAATTTGAAAGTAGAACAGAACAACACATCTGTTGGGTGTTTTTAACTGTGCCTTTGTGTGCCTTATTGTGATTCCAATGTGACCTGGAGGTAAAAATGTGAGAAACTCTACCTTTCTTCTGTAATGTGGAGTTTCACAGAGGCAAAGTTAGGATTAGTTCTCTGGCAGGCAGAGGAGAGATCAATGAATTTTATAAACTGGCTTCAGGTAAATGATGCTGAAACAATCAGTGTTTCAGTGGGAGCAGAGGGTACATAGTTCTGAATGTCAGGATCCTTGAGTTTTGGGACATGTTTGAAAAAGCTGAATGTTTTCAATCATGCCCTTTTATTTCTCTGAGATTAAAAGGGAATAATTAAAAATTGAAAAATATTTACAAATAATAAAAATAGTTCTGCTGGCAAACTCTCCTATAGTGCTCTGAAGTGGTTCTCTAACAACCTGCAATACTTTGGAGAATAGGAAAGCTCAAACATACCAGAAGTAAACATGTTTTTACATCCTTAAACATTTCAGTCTGTTTTCCTAAGGAATTCAACTGTAATTGCTCTATGTTTGCATGAGCATGTGGATCAATGAGACGTTTCACCTTCATACTGCAGAGCTTCTTGTCCAATTCCTACTGTCATGGTTTGAGATAGCCCCAAAAATCCAATTCCCTAGCTCCATTCCCCCTCCCACGTCTCAACCTAATGTGAGATGGGTTTTTCCAGACAAAACACACCAGACTCAAAGTGGGGGAAAGGGAAATATATTACAATGAATGTACAAATAAATACCATATCACATTATACACATGATCACAACTATCTCTACCATGACATATAGTATTTACAGTGGACCAGATCTCTTCTCCCCTCCAAATAAAAGTCCAGGAGAGAAAGAAGGACAGATCCCTTCCAGTCCTTAAGCAGCAGCATCTTCTGAGGCAGCAGTCTGTCTGTCTTCTCCACATGCAGCAGCTGATAGCTGCTGCCAGCATCCACGAGGGAGGTATCCAACCTCTCTCGGCCCCATCGCCTCACAACCGAGGGGTCTTCCGTGGGCTTCGTAACCCCAGACAAGGTCGTATCACCACGTCATATCACGAAGACACAGGGGGGTCTTCGTGACGGTCTGGTATCTCCAGGAGACTCAGCTCCTTGCAGGGCCTCTGTGCCCTGTCTCTCAGGCTGCCACCGTGGCAGCAGTGCAAGGGGGGGGAGCCAAGGTCAACTCCCCCTGCATTCCATCTGGCCGTCCCGGTCCAGCTCCGGGACGTCTTTTGAGCTTCTCAGCTCCTCTCTCTCTCCGGTGCTGCATGTCTAAAACTCTTCTCCTTAATAGGAGTCCATCTCCCTCTTTTCTCAGAGGGATCTCAAAGGAGTTTTGGGGGGCTGGTACAGTCTTACCCCCAGAACTCTGTCTCTCAGGCTGCTGGCTCTCTTTTTCCCGGCTCTCCTTCCAGGAGTCCTTTCTCTGGTGCTGCATGTTGCTTCTGCTGCTCCTCCAGTTCAGGTTCTTATCTCTGGCTCTCTGCCACCGTTTCTCTGGTCAGTGCCGACTGCTGCTCTGTGCCCATGGAGGAAACATCTCCCGGCATGGAAGAGCACACTAAATGCAGGTAAAGCATCAGCTGGCCCTCATATTTTATTCCAACATTAGGAAACCAAAGCACAAGACGCAAGCACAAAGGAGATTAGGCTTCATTAGCTCTGCTGCTGATGTGAGATTTGTATTCAGTCAAGTTTGAGTCTGTTGTTTAACAGCACCCTGAATAAGAAAGTTGACTGTTTCAAAGTCTTTTTGAGAATATATGCACTGTCTTTTGGGCCATAATCTGTAAAGTGTTCTTCACAAATGTTAGAGGCATGTCTGCACCTGCCCTTGTAGATACTCTGAAGTACAGAGAGAGACAGTGTATATATATGTTTGTGTGTGTGTGTTTGTGTGTGTTTGTGTATATAGGCATGTATATATGGAAAGCTTTACAGAAAACTAGACAGAATGCTGTTGTCACATTCTTAGTCAACATTCTGAGAATCATCCTCAGCTGAGGACTTTACATTTAGGCTCCAGTGAATACTGCTGAGTTGAATCTTTTAAAATTTAGCCACTTAGGTGACCAAAAATCCAAAAAATGGATTTACGAAAATGATTTTATGTACCTCTTGTGCAAATATTCATCTTCAGACAGAGGGACTGCCTCAGGCAACTGCTCCCTCCCCTTCCCCTTCCCCTTCCCCTTCTCCTTCCCCTTCCCCTTCCCCTTCCCCTTCCCCTTCCCCTTCCCCTTCCCCTTCCCCTTCCCCTTCCCCTTCCCCTTCCCCTTCCCCTTCCCCTTCCCCTTCCCCTTCCCCTTCCCCTTCCCCTTCCCCTTCCCCTTCCCCTTCCCCCACCTTTGTTCCAGGTAAGCAGAGAAGTGGACCTTTGTTTAAGGTGGGAGAGAAAAGTCCAACCTGCTTCTGGCACAATAACATTTACAGAAGAATGCGTGTTTTCTCAGTTATAGCCCAAAGAATACAACCATCTGTATGAAATGAGAAATAGGTTAAATCTGACACTTGAAAGTCATGAAATTGCTGCTGACAAAAGCCTCCCAAGACAAATAAATTTTGCTTCACATGTCTTGATTTCCTGGCATGTATATGCCTCTACATCCACTGTTAGTGTAAGACTGTTAGAAAACAATAGGTTAATAGCAGTTCTCTAAACAAAACTGTTCATGGCGGTTTAGTAGTGAAGGATTCTGATAGGGTTTTTCTGCGGAAAGACTTTGTAGACTATGAGGGGAAAAAGAAGAGATAAGACTGCTTAAATAGCCCCTTGGTTTTTGAAATACTTCCCTATTCATTGCAAACCATATGATACTTTTTCCCCCATCGTGAGTGTTTTATAAATATTTCAAAGCATCTTGGTTTGCTTGCCTATGGAAGGCAAAAAAGGAAAAAAATCCACAAAAATGAAGTTCTCTACAAAAATGGTTGAATTCAGCCAGTCTACAGAACAAGGAAGCATTCATAATGGGATATTAGTTCAGAACTGCTTTGCAAATAGTAGCAACTGTTATGTACAAGTGTGTAAAAACCCAAAAGATAAATAAGAAATATCTTAGTCAGGAAAGTAAACAGAGGTAATCATATATATACTTGCATTTACACATGCTCAATGCAATCCACACATATAAATTCTGAGGGACTGTGTGAAGATATGAGGAATGTGAACTCCATCCCCAGTAGCCCTCTAGTAGCAGACAGAATTATGCCAATATTAAATTAGGAGAAAATTAGATGGTACTATCTCTTCCCTCCTCAAGTGTCTGTTCGCATCATAAGCTGTATTTTGAGTCCAGTACACCCATCCTTCATTTCTGACTCCTATACATAGCATAAGTGTTGGGGAGACATTTACACTGAGATCTGTTGGCTGTGGGAGAATTCTTTTAGCTTAAAAAGGAGTTAAACAGTATTGGTAAGTATGGTAACTAATACCATATTTAGAAATCGTATTGTAAAAGTCAGGAGGGAATTGGAGTGTATCACCTTTAGACACAGTGGGAAACATATAGCTGAGATATTCTCTCACACCCCTTTTAGTCCTATTTTCCTCTTTCTGGCCCTGTCGCAGGAGCATTTTTGATCTTTGCTATGTCTGCATGAATGCATATGAAAGACTTATTTGTTGTGCATCACTTAGGAAAAAAACTGATAGAAGTTTTTTTGGGGGGTTGTTTGTTTGTTTGTTTGTTCGTTTTTAATAACAGCACTTTCCTAATGCTTCCCTTGTGTTGACAAATTACCATAGCTTTAGACCTTGCTCTTCCATATGTCTTTCACTCTAATGTACTGAGAGACCTAATAACTAAATACTAACTATTGATACAAATCAAACAGAGGTCCTGGGAATTTGGTCATAATCTCTTGTGAGTGGCTCAATCTTTAAACTCCCTCCTTTAAACTCTTTAAATTCCCTCCTTCTTTCTTCATCTGTCATACTCAATCATCATTGTGGTGTAACTTTTAAAAATTAATTTTCTGTTAAAAAATGGATGCAATCAGAGCAAACAGCTGCCTGAATGTTACATAATACAGAAGTGAAGATGACATGCTGTCCTTTTGATATGTCTATTCAATATTTACTGTCAACTTCAACTAACATTTTTATAATATTAATACTTTAAAACAAACGCATTACTACACTCAAGTACTTACATGAGTAAATATGCTACAACCAGCTCCACCCGCCCATGTTCCTTTAAATACTAGCAAGTTGTCTGTGCAGCAAAGAGCAAAAAATCAGAAAATAATGGAAAATGAAATTGTTTTGTTGGCTCTGATTTGACACGTTGCTCCTTCATAGCAAGAATTGATCATTTTTGTTTACCACAGACTATCTTGAGTATTGCCTTAATGGTCAGAGTTGGCATTTTTAAAATTATGATAATGTTACAGTTATTATATGATAATTTTCCAGTTTTTATATAAACTTCAGCTAAGGCATTTTGGTGTTCAAATAGGATCAATTCAAGATAATAAAGGCTATTTCCTGGAACAGCAAGATAGTGGTGTGAATGTGAAAGGATCATGGCTGTGCTTTCAAACTGCGGTTGATACCCAGAATAAAGGTGGAATTATAAATGCTGAAGATAGTAACGTTCCCAAACCAGTTATATCTTCTAGCATCTCTTTTTCGCTCTTGTCTTGTACAGGGCTGAATTTTTTTTGTGACTAGCTGAGAGGTAGGGTGGTGTACCTGGGATTTAAGGCAGTCATTGGCACAAAGTTTTCCATTCCCTCCTACACACCCAACCCCACCAACTCTGCAGGGAGGGTCCTCATGTCTTTGATAACCCAGCCCATTCTGTCTTTTCTCTGCTGTCTTGCAATCTGTGTCTTGCTGAATTTTCTTGTGCACTTGACTCACAAGGAAGACTGAGTTTGGTACACTTTCTGTCCCTGGCAGCTGACTTCTTAGATTTAGCTGTGAGACTAATGTTTCACTCCAGTTCCACAGCATGTATTGACTAAAACTGTGACTCTTACCATGGAATATGCTATTGTTATCTAGAACTAGTGTGTTTAGTATGTGTCACTGAGGCATTTCAACATTAGATCATCCTCGTGTATTCATTATTTGCTTTGTCGTTTTGGGTTTTTTTTTTTTGCTACATTGCTTCTTATTTACCCCCCTAGTTTGTTTGTTTAGCCTGCACTGAATGGATCTCCCAACTCATAAAGTGTAATGGCTGTGATAACTCATGGAGCATAAGAACACAGTAGAAGATGGTGAGCTTTTGATACAAAAATAACCTACCCAAGGTGGTTCTGAGGAGTAAGGAGTGTACCAAGTCTGAGCTGTATTAAAATAAGTCAGTTAATGGGAGATACTTAAGTAACCTTTTTGAGGATGGACACTGATCATGAGCAGGCTCTTGAAGTATTTTTATATGTTTATAATGGGCATGAACCTCTGCCACCCCTCAGTGGAGAAAAAATATATGACCCTTACTGTGGGATGAGTCAGAAATCTTCAGCTGATATTATAAAAACAACAGGGAAAGCTTAGTGTCTATTTCTGCACTGGTCAGGAGGAAGACCGGGGGCCTGGCTCAAGCTGCAAGGAACCTACAAACCCACTGAGAGGCCTGTGGAAATGTGTAAGGTAGCTTTTGGTGTTTCTAAGAGAGGAGGAATTTATCTAGTTTGTAATTTGTTGACTAGTCCTGAAAAGCTGTTAGCCAAACAGCTCTCACATTGTGTTGGGAAGAATTATACCTGTGTATCTGCTCAAATGGATTTAGGAGGTTGCTGCTGGCTGGGGACTCCCTTCCTGGAATGACATGCATAAGCATGTTGTTTCCTCTGTCTGGACATGCTTAAAGCCTTTATGCCATCTTCTTCATGACTGCTAATTGTGGAGCTACTGCTCCATCAGCTGACTCATATTACTCAGAATATGTAGCTCACTCTTTTTTTTAAGTTTCAGAAGTTAGTGTATTATTTTGGTCACAAGTATTGATCCTCATTCCTCAACACACCAAATCGCCAAAGACCATCAGTTGCAAATAATTAATAGCAGGAGGGAAAATCACATTAGAATAGACTGAATGGTGGAAAAGTTAAAGTAATTATCTTTTAAAATAATTTTTACTGCTATTTTTACAAAGTTCTAGTTAGTTCAAAAGGACGTTACTGAAAAGTCAAGTAACCTTTGATTCAAACCTGGTGTCCTCATCTGTGAAGAACAGGGAAAACACCACAAAATTATAGAGATGCAGATGGATATCATTGTTGGAAATGAAATTATTCCTCATTCTGTTCTCCCAATGTGTAGGAAAATTAGAGTTCTGATACAACCTAAGAAACTTTATCTGCAATATTCACAGGAGTAAAAGACTTTGTATGGGCTTCCGTGTAAGAGAGATGTCTTTGAGGGTTCTTTGCTGCCTAACAACACCTGTTACAAAAGGAAAGCCAGCAAATCTTCCTGCTCAGGGAAGGGGAAAACAGTAATAATAAATAATAATAATAATAATAATAATAATAATAATAATAATAATAATAATAATAATAATAAAAGATTAAAAACCAAACAAACCCAAAAACCCGAGGGTAAAGGATTTTTAAGACCCCTTCAAGAGGTAGCTGCAGCACATGAAGGATGCACAGCCCGGCAGCGGCCAGGACAAGCCGAGCAGTCCTGCCGCTAGTCTCGGGCTGGTGGGACAGCTGCCTCGTCCAGTCTCGAGGGGATGCGACTTGAAAGCCTGTCGCCGGGTGTACAGATTTGCAGGACTCAGCCCCCTCCCCCTCCTCTCTCCTCCTCTCCTCTCCCCTCCCCTCCAGCCCTGTTCTGGATGAGCAGGTTGCTTTTCTCCTGCAGGATGTGAGAGTCATAGCGGTGTTTGAAAACCAGAGCAATAAAGAAGGGTCGGAGGGTCTTGGGGAGGAACCCCCCCTGCCGGCGCTTCTCGGGTTGCCCAAAAGGGACAGAGCAAAAAACAGATTACAGAAAACATTAGGGATCCTTTCACGGCAATAATCTTGTTCATGAGTTGCATCATCAGAATACCAGGGTCCCCTTTTCAGGGGTTCCTGAAGGAGGTAGGGAGAATTCAGGGTAGGGTGTAAATGTTTTGCCAAGACAGACGTTTGCCTGGAGGATGCCCTGTGTCAGCCAGTATTAAACAAACTGAGATGGGTGCTGTTTCTGTGACGGAGAAGAGTGGATATTGTGAGCAAATCGCCTGTCGGACACGATTTGACAAATTCAGATTTGCTTTTAGGAAAATGTCCGTTAATCCTATTACGGGCGAGGAGGGGGTGAGGCGCGAGTGAACGCGGACGGACAGTCTGGCTGCAGCCGCTATGGAAATACGCGATTTTGAGGTCGGGTTTACTTGTCGCACTTTTGGCTCTGCCCACCCCTCCTAAAACCTGTGAAGGGGGGAAGCAGAAAGGGTGAGGCGCAGAGGGAAGGGGAAAAGGAAAACCTGGTGTTTCCTTTCGCAAACTTTGCAGAGATCGTTTGTTTTTCCCCTGTTCCCTGCGGAGGAAAGCTCGGAGGTGAGCTCGAAGTCCTGTTTCCGGCCCTGATTGCCGGTGCTCGAATCCCTTCTCCCACTGCATCCCTGCCTGTCTTTGGGGATGTGGCGCAGCTCCTGCTGCTTGGAGCTCTGGTTCTCTAGGACCAAATGTTCCCTGCGACGGATTTTCAGCCCCTGAGCGGGGCTGCTGGAGCTGCTGGTCTTGGCTTTCTCCCGTCCAAGGGATTTTGCTCTTGCTGGAAAGTCTATTTTTTTCCTCTGTTTTGTATTTATACTATTGTATGTATTATAGTGTGTGCACGTATGATAATCGTTGATACGGATCCATTGGAGTGGCCTTTGGCTTTTTATAGTCCCTTTCACGGCGTTAATCGTTTTCAGGCAACGTTTAGCTCAAGCTTCGGGGACTTTATGGAAAGGAAGCCAGGACAAACCCTGAAATTTGGGGGTAGGTAGAGGGGAGATTTCGGTGAGAGAGTTCCTTGGGATTTTTCCGAAAGCGGTGAGGAAGAGGTGAGTGAGTGAGGGACACCCCAAACGCGGCTCCCCTCTGAAAGGGGTTGCGGGGCAGTGCACGGGAGGTGCCGGGAAACTACAGCGCCGAGATGGATGTCCTTGAGAAAAGAGGCGACCCGCGCTTTACATGTAGTCACTGGCTGGGGATACTTCCTCATAACTATTCAAACATTACGTTAATTATCGCCACTGCAGGCTTTCACTCAAGTTCATATGTACATGTGTGTATATATATATATATAAAATATACATATATGTATATGAATTTTGTACACCCCAAAAGCGCTGGTTGTCCCTGTATGTTTTTTCCCGTCAGTTTGTTTGGTCTTTTTGGCAGAAGGCTAGTCTTCAAACCAGAGGAATATTACCGTTGTCTTGTCAATTACTGTGATTTGAAAGTGAGCCTGTGTAGCGCTTTAGCTGCCCTCAGCAATCAGGCTTTAGACTCACGAGGTTCTGATTGTAGGAGTTGCCTTATTTGCATTGATGAGGATGAACCAGCTGCTGGAGCGTACAGAAGTGCACCTGACACAATCACCGAGTTCAGGATTAGCACAGGGAATCAGGAATTCACTGTGCTATGTGGCAATCTCAGCCCTACATTAGAGTTACTCATGCAAAATGACCCAAATTTGCAATGAGCACAATTAGCAATCCAAAGATGCATGTTAATTTAGGGGCTGACATTTTCTTGCGTTTTACTTATTAAATATAGCGATTATGTGCTACTTAGTATGCAAGGCTGAGGAAAATTAGCTTTTTACTCCCCTGTGAGCCCCCTCAAAGCATCCTAACTGCAGTCCTTGATATTTAGGACAGTCAAGAAGTTTTGTGCTCCGTAGTCCAAGCGCTGGTTTCTTTTTTTTGGTTTGTTTTTTTTTGTTGTTGTTGTTTGTGTTTTTTTTTTTTACATGAGTAAAATTGAAAGAGTTTGAGGTTTTTTGACTTTTTTCCTTTCCTTTCTCTTTAGGCAATCGCTTCCAACTTAAAGAACAAAATGTTGCCGTGTTTTATATATCTCTCCCCTCCCCCCCTCGCGAGTTGTTCAAAGCATTCCCACACCTAAATCACTGACCATTGCCCATTCCTCTCCGTGGAAGAGGGATGTTTCACTAAAGCTAAACTGCTCGAGCGAGAATCTTCCTCTTGACCACCCCCTGACACCCAGAGATCTCGAATTTTCAAAAGAAATGAAAATCTGAGCTGTATTTATTCTTGTTTTCGTGTGTCTAGAAAGTGAAATTCCCACCTATGCTCTGGGGAGGGAGGAGGGGAAGGGGGGAGAAAAGAGTGAAAAAAGTGTGGATAAGTGATATTTTGGAGCAAAAGCATGCAGTTCAAAAGCTAAAGCTCCCATTGGAGAACAGAAAATTTAATGAGCTTTTAATGGAATGCGATGCTCAGAGTAGTAAATTATTTGTTAGTTGGCGATGCAATCAGCATGCTGATTAAGGTTGCTTGGTTTTTTTACTAAACATTAACTGAATCAAAACGGTTAGTCCTTGTTGTTCTGCTTGGGGGGCTTTCGTGGAGCAAATGGACTTTCAGAACAGAGATTGTCAATAAAGGTGAGTGCGCTCCAAGTGTCATTTGAATATGTTGATAAAATACTTCTTATAAATATTTAAAAATGTTTTAAATCCACGATGTTCCCCTAGTGTATTGTGAACTCTGTTGAAAAAAACAGTGGGCCTAGAAGGGCCTTCCATCAATTCTTGTTTCTCTCCTGGAGGGTGAATATTATATTTTATTTGGCAATTTTTCAAGCATTACTTTCAAAATGCACGTTTGAACAAAAATGTAGGCAAGTTACAGAATTTGGAGACTCAATCTGAAAGAGGAAATAAAAATTACATAGAGGATAGGTTAGAAGTGTAATTTAAGCTTTTGCAAATCCACACAAAATACTTATGCACTTAACATTAGATATTTTTTAATATCAGATGCTGCTTGATTTTTTTTCTTATCATTTTTAAAGGGACATCTCTTCATTTTTACTGTGAAATTAGATTACTTTTTACTTTAGTGGACTCGAAGAAAAGCAACAAAACAAAACTCCATTGGCATTAACACCACAATAGGGAGGGTGGTTATTGTTCTTCTACGTATGTTGACTGCAAATATTTAGCCTACTGAATCCTTAGACAAGCCTTGGATTGCACAGATCTATACACTTATTAACTGGGTATGCGCCGTTTTAAGACAATGTTTATTGTTTTGGTTGTCTGTCTGCTTTGGGTCATATAGATTAACAAGAGACAGAAAGGCAAATAAAAAAAAAATAAAAGAAAGCTTTATAGTCTAGAAGCTTTGCATTTTATGTCCACCATGACAGAGTTCCTCTTCTGTAAATCCAAATTATTCAGTCGCGATGATCAGATACCTTTAAAATCAGATAAATAACTATCTATGTGTTTTAACTATTCCTGTTTATGACCCAAGAGGTTAAAAGCCTTTGACTGGCATTTGACTTCTGACCTCATATAGATGTTATCTTATCAGTTCCTGCTTGTTAACTTGTATTGAGTGCTTGTCCCTGATGGCTTTTAGATAAAGGGGGTTTTATTACATTTCCTATTGAAACTGAACAATTTGCTTTGTTCTTTGTTTGTAGCCTCAGCCCACAGAGTAACCTTGTAACCTACAAATTTTTGGAGAATGGACTAAAAACCAAACTATTTACTGTTCTTTGGAAGCCTTATTTTTGTCTAAAGTCGCTGGAATTCTGATCCAATGTTAAACGTTGCCCTTATATTATTTCTATAATTTTTAGTAATAGTAGATTTTGACCAAGAGCAGATGAATTAGTATGGTCATACAAATATGTATTTTCTACCCGATTTTGAGAAATCTCCCTGTAGACCTTTCAAATGCATTATATGTATTATTCGCACTGTATTTTACTCATCTGCTAAAACGGTGTGGTTGTTGGATACACCTACTGTAATTCTGCCTATTATATTGAAGGGATTTTTTTTATGCTACAGATTCACCTGTATCTTTCTGTCCTCCTCACACATCCGAAACTTGTCGATATTAGTACGATGATTCTCATGTGCTGTAGACGTTCCTTCAGACAAACATGTATGATGTTTTGCTGTATGTATATAAGCTTAACAGTGTTTAATACATTTTGTTACGGTTTGCAAGGGTATTAGGAGAATGCAATTGTAGTTCCTCTGGCTGGTTTGCTAAAGAACATTTTCCACTAATTTTCCTATAGAGATTGGTCTATAATCATACGAAAAGAATGTAAAGCAGCCATCTTGTGGGTGTCATATTGCACTTTTTCTCCTTGGTTCTTTTCCACACAGTCTTTCTTTTCTTTTGCTGTTTTATTGCCTTTCACCATGTTTGGCCTCGAACATAGTACTTGATATACAAAAAAAATAGATATTCATCATTCCATATACTATAGAAAAGTTACCTTGCCCTTTGGTACTTCAGGCGATCCTTGTCCAGTGGTTACAAGGAAATTATATCTGCCTTTATATTTACTTATACTTATGAATGGTAATCTTTGCATTCTATAGCCCTCTGTGGAAATATATTTACAAAAAGCAAGTATGTTAGTAAGATATTATTACTGAGAACGAGAGTAATTTGTCTGCAAACTAACATGCAGGTATGCCATTTGGGAATGATAAAATAGGAAAGCTCTTGGATGTGCCCTCCCCCAGATTAACTTCTTTCTGGTTAATATTGCTCGTGTTTATTGAAAAAAACTAAATACTGTTTTAAATGTTCACAGTGTTCCTGTGGAAAGCTTAAGAAATTTGGTTCCTGTTAACGTCGATTCTATTTCAACGAAAGAAATATTTAATGCAATTCTTAACTTTGTACTTAAAGTACTGTGTAGTTAAAAGATATCGGCTCAAAAATAAAATGTCCCCCCCCCAAAAAAAAAAAAATCTGATTATTGCAACTTAATAATTGCACCAACGAGCATTATGCTGTTTCTAACTTGTTAGAGGTTTTGTAAAGGAAAGCTAAAATGTGAAATTCCCAATTCGACCACCAGAAACGTGAGAATAACCGTGTGAAGCTATTTGTCAATGAAATAAATGTCGTCAGCAACACTGTCATTAATATGCAGACCGTTCAGTTCAGGATTAGCTGCTCCAGACGTTATTGATTAAGCCAGTGTTGGCAATTTTCTAACAAACTCTCAATAGCAGCTTGAACGTGGCGGGTTTTAATTTGTTTGAAAACTTGCTGGAAAAATAGAAAACTTCCCCCCCCCCCCAAAAGAAGAAAGAAAAAAGAAAGAAAAGATAGAAAAAAAAAAAAAGAAAGAAAAAGCTGGAATTGCAATATAAAATCGCAACACCAATTTGTGTCCGTTTCGTCAGCTCTATGTTAAATGCAAAATGCGTTGGAAATGCTAAACGTTGTTAATAGCTCAAGAAGACAAGGATATTTCGGAACTCCAGTGTTCCAGAATAATAACCCCCGTACATGTGTCATTAAAAAAAAAAAAAAAAAAAAAAAAAAAAGAATACATTTTAAAAACCTCCAAAACTTTTCTGTTTCTTCCTGCAAACAGCATAAACTAAACTTTTGTTTCTCCTATTTTCGGGAAATTTTTATAAAAGCTTATTGAGAATAAATCTCCAAAAGGGGAAATAAATGCTGATCAGGAGGAAAACAATTATCACCTCTCCCCCCGCCCACCCCCGAAATAGAACACCTTCCAGTCGATATCAGTACGAGGAGCCGGCAAAAGGCGTCCTCTTTCTGCGCTGCGTGGGTCAGAGAGGCCCAAACCTGCCCGTAGCACCCGCAACTCCTCACTCAGCCAAACTTAACCTCAAAGAAACCCTCGCGTGCGCTGGTGTTCCTTATCCGCTAAAGTGAGTGCCTGGGGGACCCAGCCCACTCCTCGCGTTCCCTGGGACAGGGGTGGGGATCGGACGGGACACATGCATTTTTATTTCCAGTGCAAGCAAACTAAGTTCGTGTCATTTTCATTATGATTGTGGTCACTGTTGCCCCCTGAGGAGAAGGGGTGTCTCCCCTCTTCCCGCAGCGCCGTGAAGCCGTGCGCGCCCGCCTCACCCTACCGGCGTTCTCACAGGGGAAGCTTCGCTCTCCTCGAGTAAGAGCAGATCACATCCTCTAGTAGATTTCCTCGTGTATAAAGATAATTAACTCATTGTTCTCCTCTCCATAGCATAAGCGTCGAAGGGTGTGAGTTTCTCTTTGTGCCCAAAGCTCAGACCCTCCCCAGACCTCGCCCACTGCTTGGGTGCAGCCCTCTCCTCGCCTCTCCTGGCGTCCTAAATAGCACCTAAAGCGGGGAAACAGGTACCTTTGGAACAGTAAGTCTTGTTCTGGGCTTTGTTCAGAGCAAGGCGGGGGATGAAGTTTTGACTCTCGCAGCTCCCAGTCTACCGTCACTCATTGATGCCCCCTATCCTCCTCGGGTGCTGGCTTGCTGTATTTGGGACGATCTCTCCCACCCACCCCAAACACCTCCGGAAGGGGCAAAGTCAAGTTCGGAGAAATCCCGGTTTTTCGTTTCGTAACCAAAAACTAAGATGTATTTGGGCTATTAGGGCAGGGCAGCTTCCTTAAAAAGATTATTTGAAATACAAAGGCATTCATTTAGGACTCGCGATGCCACGAGAAAAGGACCTTGCTGTAGATTAGCAGCCTGTCCTGGTATTTGGAGAACAAGAGTGACAAGTTATTGGAAGTTCTCAAGGAATCATTTATATTTCACACTCCAGCAGGCAGCTGATTTGAGATTGTCTGTTAGCATAACAAAGGCTCTGAGCCTGTGAACTTCAGAAACCTTTCGACCTCTTAGCTGCTGGCATGAATAGCCCGCAGCCCTGACTATAGAGATCTCCCAAAGCTCCCATGTTCGTGGCTAAATTCTTAATCAGGGTAATTTAATATAGTTTTCAATATGCCCGATGTCTTATTGGGTAAGGTATTCACGGATCTCGCCCCCTCCAGGAAGAAGAGTTCTTTATTCAAGTGCGAGAGGGGCAGCTGCAGAGCCTCCGAGCTCCCCCAGCCTCCGCATCCCCCAGCGCGGAGGACGAAGGGAGGGAGGCAACACAGGAGGCGTACACATATCCCCCCTCCCCACCCCAGCACCCCCAAACCCGACACCTCCCCCGCTTGCACTTCCTCCTCCAGAGGGTCCAGTCATCCTCATTAAACCTACACTTAAATTATTTAATCTGTTTCCATATTTATATATTTTCTCCCACCTCTCCTTTTTCTCTGTGGGCAGCATCTGCGTTACGAGCTGCAGCTCAGCCAGATCCTTCAGGGCATTTCTCGGCAGAGATGGGGGGAATTTATTTCCCCTCCTGCTACTTGGACTTTCTTTTCTCTTCTTTCCCTCACTCATCCTGCAGAAAGTTGCTAGAACCAAAGTTTCTATAAAGGAAACTTACGGAATGAGACACACCAGAGTTTTGGGGCAGGGGAGGAGTGTTTTTTGTTTGTTTGCAGCGTAACCTGATATTTGTGTTCTTGGCATACTTCAGGCTTCTTACTACAGTTTGCCAGAATTTGTAAATTATGGAGAAGAAATTTATGTTGTTTGCAATGTGAGCTGCTCGGTCATGCAAGGATATAGCCCAGGTGCTACACAGCTTGGGGCAGCGTGGCTTTTGCCATAGTCTCTGCCTGAAGTGTGTGTGTGGAATCAATATGCCACATAAATAGCTACTGATGCACATGGAGAGCATCATCCTCTAAAATAAAATAAGCCAGGGGGATGTTTCTTTAAAATGTCTGAAATCAAGTCTGAGTCTTGTTTATATGTGAAGGTCTTGGAATATTTTTTTCTTGAAATGAAAGGACAAAACAGCATGGAGAACAACACACAACTGTATAGATGGACAAATCAAAAACACATTTCCTGTATTTTCCGCAAGAAGAGATTTTATGTCTCTGCATTTTATTTGTATGTTTTGACTTCTACCATTGTGTCTGTGGACATAGTGACACAGCTCTTAATTCCTTTTTTTTTCTTTTTGAAGCTTCATATTTGAGCTTGATTTTCTTGATAAATTGTTTATAGATTTCAGAAATTTCACTGGGTTTTTTCTTGATTAAGAACAAGTCTTAATCAAGATAAGTTTGTGGTTTTAATATTTGTCAAATGTGTTTTGTATAATCAAAATACAAATAAATAAGATAGTGACTTCACAGAAATTAAAGAAGTAAACACTAGTTTCTTTTAATTCTAAGAAGATAAAATTACAGCATTTTTTCTTCATGAGCACTTTTCATCATTAAGGCCGTTTTTTAAATTGGATTTCACCTTCATTACAATCTATGATTCATAGCTATCATTTCACATTGATATATCTGAATTTATGTTAAATTTTCTTTAATATATTAATAACTCTATAGGAGAAGATGACTTTACTTCATACCTGTACAAAAGTATATTTTTGTATTTTAAAAAAATTCATATTCTTAATTAAAATAGTTATATTTTGACTGACAGTCAAATTAATTCCATTCTGAATGAAAATTGTGTAGGTTTTTTTGGTTGGTTGGTTGGTTGGGTTTTTTTTGTTTTGATTTGGCTTTTTTCTTCCAGCAAATAAATAATAGGATTTCTGCATGTTAGCAGATATTTACATAGGTAGTTGTTTCTGAGCCGCTTCTCTCTAATGCTACCGTTTGGGCCTATGGGCCTACTGTATTGGAAAAAGGATATATATTTGTGACGATCTTTGACAGGGGGACTGAATGCAGACACCAGAACAATTATATTACAATCCCATTGGGAGCACCAGCACCAAATTTAGCCAGACTGATGGGGCACTGTCTAGACGGTCCCCTTTGTGTATCAGCTGTTTTTTCCCCTGCTTTATTGTTCAGCTTGAGTATATGGCTGGAACCTGCATATGGAGCCCAAACATAACCATTCCTGCAGTCATATTTTGCTGTAAAAACCAAATAAAACCCCCCAAAACTGGACGCATCCTGCAACCATGTCCTCGGTGGAATATTTACAAAACAGAAGAGCAAACAAATTCAGTTTTATACACCAACTATGTAGCTGTGTGCCCATATAGGCACACATATGCTTGCAGATAATTATTATGTAATTAAAAATGTAGAGTTATCACTTGAGATCCCACGAGAATGCATAGGAAATCCTCTCTGGGGCTCTGCTTTCTGTGAGGAGGGAGCTGGGGGTGCTTTTGGGGAGTACTGTAGACATGTAGATCAGGGTTTGTGCTCCACCTATTCCCAAAAGTGGGTAGAAAATAGATAAAACAAGCAGGTATTGTGAAGAGGCAATTAGGAGTCACCCTACATGTAAATTACAGCCTTTCATTTTTGAAAGGGCAAAGGATAAAAAGAAAGAATATTTATTAAATGTTTACAGTGTAGTTAGTAGTGCAGACTGCTCAGCTTTTCACTTGCTGAAGCTCATACTTGAGCTGGAATTAGGCCTCTGCTAAAGACAAGTAGGACCTTTTTTTTTTTGAGGAGGAGGAAAGGCATTGTTACAGAACTTAACTTTGTCAATTAACATGCATCTTGCCACTATTTCACAAGGGAATATTTTTTTGCCATTAATCCCTAAATGTCACCTTAGCCAGAAATAGCCATGGATAGCTAAAAAGAAGTAAAAAACAAACAATCCAACCCTGTCAAGATACTGTGATGAAGAAGTTTTAGAAACTGTCTGGGAAAAATTTGTGGATGTTCTATGCCTGCATCTTTATTATATGAAAATGGCACTCTGTGGGTAGGTACTCCCTGAGATGATTTTGTTTCACATTGGCAAGATGCCTGCTGCCTGTCAGGCTGGGCCATAATGGCTTATTTTTTCCCTCATCTTACCTGTGTGTGCTCACTTTTTTTGTTGTTTTTGTTTTAATTTGAAACTCACTGGGTAAATCTTTGGACTATTTTTGATATTTTTTTACTTCTAATCAGGATTGCACCAAGGCATTGATAGTAATGGGCTTCTTGATAACATGTTAATTGCAAATTTCCCTCTCTTCCTGCCAGGACACATCTTTGCTGTGTCCTTCTGCACTGCTCTAGACCTCCTGCTTTTGGAGTGGACCCATCAGTTGCAGATGTGCTAATTGGAAACACTCTTATTTAAATTGATATTCCTACTTCTGAAGCATGCCGGGAAGTCAAGTGTGATGGATTTACAATCAGGGATTGTGTGCTTCTCTGTTGAACATCCTGTGCAGTGGGGAGAGCCTGATAATCATCAGTGTTGCACACACACAAGTCACACATGGAATCGCTCTGTTCTTTCTTGACCTGGCATAAGGTGGGGGTAAGGGGTAAGGGGTAGAAATCTTCACAGCAGCATCTATTGTCCCTGGGATGAAGGCCATTTGCCACAGGAGGTTTCTCACACTGTGTGTCTGCAGATACCCCTGCACAAGGCAGTTTTGACAAGGGCCTCGCAGGACTCAGGAGCTGAATCAGATGGCTAGGAAGCAGGTGTATGGAAAGGGTGAAGGTTCTCACTAAATAAATATCTGTGAAGGGAAGAGGAGTGCTGAAAAGATCTGATAGAGAAGTAAAGCTTTGAGTTTAATTTTGCAAATGGAACACAATCAGATTAAAAATAATCATGGTAATTGAAATTAACCTCTGAGACTTTTGGTAGACTCTCATAACCACCAACCTGTTATCTCCTCTTACAATCACTGTGACATTCTGAGAGCAGTTAGGCTTCCTATAAGGCACATAAATGCATCTCTCTGCTGCTTCCTCTTCTTCTCTCCTTTGCTTTCCACTCCCCTCACCTGTCTGGAAAGATGATGCTTCTGAAGTTGCAAAATATAAGAAAACACCTACATTTCAGCTCTGTGTGCTGTTCTTGACCTGTGAATAAACATCTTTTTTAGTTTTCCAAGGCATAATACCCCATCTCTACCTTCTCCCTCAGAGTGTCTCATAATGTCTCCTGCTGCAGGAAAACAAGATTCTGATCTCAAAAAAGAAGTACAAAATAGGAGGGTTTTTCCAGGTTTTGGTGAACATGCAAGGTTACACAGACCCGCAGAGTGATTTACTGCTGCTTACTCTTGGCATATCAGGCAAGTTAAATGGTTGTGGAATTATGATTGCAATTACAGAGCTTGGTGGCTGGGAGAAACAAAAGAGCCAGTTCAGGGTGACAGATAGCCATCACAGCAGGTACCAGAATGGGCACTGCTGTGCACGGACACATCCTGATGAAGTGTTCACAGAGGAAAATCACTTTGGGGCACAGCTGCTGCTGGTAGTAGGGGCATGAGGAGCCTGATGCTTGGTAGTTAGTGATCAGCTTTGTCTAGGTACAGGTTAAATTCAACTGGTCCATAAGAAAAAAAATAGTTGTGGCTTGATAACACTGCACCAGTCACAGCTTGAGATGCAGTTTGGCTGTAGTATGAAGGCAAGTGGGAAAACTCATGTGCAGTATTGCCCTGTGAGTTGCACATCTTTTACATGTGAAGGACAACTGAGTGCTAAACACACATACACATACACACACAAATTCTGTTAAATTCATTCACTGAATCATGCACTATTTTACAGCAAGAGGTATCTCTGGAGGCCACATTGTCCAGCTCTGGTTTTGGAGCAGCTTAGGTGGGTCAGCCTATGTGGGGCCACATCCAGCTGAGTTCAGAGTAACTTCCAGTGTAAGAAGGCTGTAGCTGACCTGGAAAACCTGATATAGAAAAAAAATAAAATAAAAATGAATAAAATAAAAAATAAAATAAAATAATAAAATAAAATAAAATAAAGGCCCTTTCCTGACCTGGTAGCCTCCTGCCCCATGAACCCTATTGCGCCCACTGCATCATGGCTGCTTCAGATGAGGGTACCCATCAGCACACAATCAAATATCCAACTGTGGCTGTAATTAAGAAACTATAACACAGACTCCAAGAACTCAGATATCATAGCAATGAGTATAACAGAAATTGCTCAGAAAACCTACACTAGCAAGGATTGTGTTAATAAAAAAGTCAGAAGCCTTCCCGAGCATTAATATGAGTTGAGGAGTGTGTGTAATGTGACCCTGTCTATATGGTGATGCTTTAACAGGACAAGGTTGAAGCTATGAGAGTAGGCACGATGCACAGCCATCGTCTTTCCCATCACCCATCAGCAGTTGTCCCTCCTTTCTTCCTTTCTTCCTTTCTTCCTTTCCTTTTACTCATTTCTAAAACAATCCTTTCACATCAGCGCAGCTAATATAGTTTTTATCAAGCCAGACCCCTAGTCTGTTGTAATTCTGTTTTTCCAATCATCCTGCTCGTTCAAGTTAGAGTAAAATTATTTAAATCAGTTTCTCATAATCTTCAGTTATTTATAGATAAAACAATTTACATGTTTGTGAACTATCTGCTATGGGCACAGTATTGATGAAAATTTGTCTTTGGGGATTATACTACCATTTAAGCTTATTTTCTTTTTTTCCACATCATGTTTAGGTCTCCTAAAGGAAATAACTTATTCTCCTATCTCTCTTCTTCTCCTTAAGATAAAATACCCACTTTTGTCTACATTTATTTAAGAGAGTAATGTAGTTTATCAGTTTGACTGTTTGGAACTAGAATTTAATTTGTGTTGGAGAACATATGCCAAAACAATCCTTTTTTCCCCCTGTGGTGAAAGAAATTCAGATTTTATCTCTAAATCCTACACCAAACATTGATTATTTGGTCCTGAGTTGGCTTATCTCTATTAAAACTGGAGAGTTGCATAATGGTAAAGGTGGTGCAAGTAAATTAAAATTAACTGTGGACATTTACAGCAGACTGAAATCCAAAATAACCACACCTGTTAAGTGAGACCTGAATATGGCCCATTGTTTTTACTCCCTGTGCTGAGATGAATTCAAGTTATTTCTTTTATGTGAATAGTTGGCATATCTAATATAATGGAAGACTATGAACAAATATCATGTTGTTTGACACGAGTTACAAATGAGTTGAAGGTCTTTATTTTTACCAATTTTTACCAGTCTTTTTCCAGAAGAAGGAAAATAAATGCTTTCTTAGTTTGGTTGGTTTATACTCTATGTGAAAAATTTTAAGTATATGTTTGTCTGCCTAGTAGCTGAGGAATATTTTGTTTTAGGTAGACATCAAGATTTTTCCTAGGCTATTCTTGTTTACAAAAAACATTGGCCACTGCATCAACTGTGATTTGCATCACCTGTTTGTAGAATTTCAGCTGTGCAAAGAGATATTTCCCCTTCATACCTGTGATTGTGTTAAATTCTGGTTAATTTTGTATATAAAGCTAATATATTAAGATTCGTGATGGGTATTTAAATATGCGTACTCTAAAATGAAAAAGAAAATAGAATTATAATGAATTTCTCACAAGGAATTTTGATTTCCAGTTTCCTAGTTATGATGAATGTGATAGATAGTAGTGTTCTAACTTTATAGAATCCAAAGACACATTTTACAGCTGCCAAAAAATTAAAAAATGTGGTTTAGCCTTTTTTTTGGTAACTGTTGTTTTGTGGTTATCTTGGAAACCAGTTAAAAAAAGAAAGATATTTTCTCAGTTATGCATTCTACTCCGTTGAATTTAATCCACTTTAAAAAGAGGTTACAAAAGGCCAATTCTTATGCCTTTTAAAAAAGGGCAACTAACCAGAAGGAGAAAACAACTAGACTACGAGAAAGGAGGTAATAAACCTGAATTGGCAGAGAGATGAACACTTTATTGATGATTTTTCTGTGTAAGACAGTGGCTGTGGGAGCCTATGTGGGACTCTGAAGGAGGAACATGGGTGGAAGGAGCAGAGATGAATTCACTTCTTAGAGCTGCCTTGGTTGGTACCTTCTGGTAAAACTTTTTTGACTCCTTATGAGAAGAAGCTTTTACCTTTTTTTTTTACCTTTTTTTTTTTTTTTTAAAGAAACAATGCCTTCTATTTTTATTGTCTACCCTGCAGTAGGAGGAATGTATAGACAGATCCTCAGAACTGGTTTGTTTGTTTGTCCTCTAATAAGAAATAATCAATACTCAAACATTTGAGCTGCTAATTCATTAGACTGCAGTTTGATCTTCTTTCTTCACACAATCTGACGAAAAGAAGTGACTAATAAATTATGTTAATCCTGGAGAGACAGAAACTAATTTAGAATACAAGATGCATAGCTTTGCATTCATATGTTTTTACAATACTGTGAAGATTTGCTTTAATAGGTGAGGACTCCAACTCAGGAGAGTATCTCTGTTTCAAGATGGATGTTTGAGGACTTGCTTAAGTTTGAGAAAAGTGCTTAAGCACCTGGAGATTCAGTGGTGCTAAACAGATACCAAAGATAAAGCCCATGAGAAGGACATTTATGTCCTGGCTTTGCATGGCTTGACCATCACATGATGAGATTTGCCATTCCTGACACCAAAACTGTTAGCCACACTGCCTTGATTTTTGCAACAGTGTGGGGCATTTCAGCCAGAACATAGTTGGGGTATATATCTAACTATCAGTTAAAAATAGTCCTCATTGATAGGGAAATCCCTTTCTTTCAATCTTCGCAGTTTCATTTGAGATACAGGAATTAACACATAAACAGGTAAAATACATTTTTAAAAACCCTTAAAAAATAAGTTGCACTTAAAAAATAAGACACAAGATATATCTCTTTGATCACCTAACCTTTTTGCTAACTATAGATCCTTCTCTTCCAGGACTTGATAAAAAAATCTCAAAACTTCACCACTTCAAAATGAAGAGATTCCCCCTTTCCCACAGGTGTGAATGATATATGCACATGGACAAGAAACAAAGAAATTTCCTCTGGCTTGCAATTTTTTCACATATCCAAAGATATAATGATTTTAGTAACTGCCACCTTAACTGACAATAAAAGTAGGCGTTTTATATCTGTGTAAAAGGGATTTCCCTAAAGGGATCCACAATGTTCTTCTAGCCTCTAAAAGGCCCATGGTAATACTTTCCAGGCAACATATATTCACAGCCAGAAAAGCTCTGTTTGGTATTTTTATCTTTCTAAACCTACTGTATTTTGGCTGCTAATTATTTAGGGATCTTGGCTGTAAAGGCAGAGGCAGAAAAAAACTGTCTCTGTGAAATAATTTAACATTGTTGTAAACTCCAATAAGGTGTTGGTTTTTTTTTTTTAATATGTACATATTGCTTACCCAGAATGTAGGATGCAGAGGTATAGTATAAACATTTTACTGATGCTCATCTTTAGGGCACTGGCTTATCATAGAGAAGTCAATTGTGTGTAACATGGCCAGTCATTTTTACATGGATAAATGAGTATTTGAGGCTGCATCATATATCCTGTGTATTTCAGAAAATATGTAGGGCCTTCTCTCAGTTGCTTTTATCCAAGCAATATTTTCTGCTAGTAAATATTAAAGAGGAGATATTCCTTCCTGTCCCTTGGCTTTCTTCAGCTAGTTTTCACTCACCAATTTTCATAGCCTCTTATGAGATCCTGTCAGTTTCTCCTTTCAAATCTGTTTGCCTTTCCTCATCAAGTTTCTTTCAATTCTTTTCCTTCCTCTTCAGAGCAGGGGTAGTAAAAGGCTGAGATCACAGCCTGCAGCATAAAACCCTGAGCTCCAGGCTGAAGGGCATTGAATTCTGGCAACTTACAGCTCTGTATGGCTTTCCAAAGCCATCAGGTCACATCTTAAACAAAATTTCAGTTCAGAGCCTATCATAAAGCATAAATTTAAAAATTCAGGAATTGCAAAACCATGTGAGAGCAAATAATTGTAAAAAAGACCTCATACATATATTAGGGTTGACCTCAAAATAACATTCACGAATTTTAATTTTTAATTTTGACTGAGATGAGAGTGAACTTTATCTTCTTTTCTCTATTGAAGAAGTGTTTGTGGGTTTTGAGGAAATACAATTGTTTGCCTTTTTTTTTTTTAGTGTTTGCCTCAATATTTAGGTGTCCAAATAGATACTGAAGTATTTTATTTAGAAAATTACTGTTGAAGCTCAACAGACACTGAGACCACAAGAAACCACTGCAATTTTCTAGCCTTTATGAGTTTGCATACATTAAATCAGATATGTTTTTACATCTATTTGGGGAGTGGAAGGCATCCTTCCATTTCAAGAAGGACCACATTGAAGTTCAATAATTTGCACACAAGGAGAGGATGCCCAAATATGGTTGCGCAGCATGACGCCCTCAGAGAAGCTGAATGCCTGGAGTGTTTGTCCTTGCACCCATCCCATGTGTGCCACCCCTCACCAGTCCCTTGGGATGCTGCGCAGGCTCAGGGCCAACCACCATCTTTTGGGATCTGCCAGGTGCTGGCAGTTCAGTAATGCTGTGGCACCAGAATGCTCTGCCCTGTGCAGAGCCCTGAGTGCCTCCTGAAGAGGGAGGGGGAGCATCTCTGTGACCCCAGTGGATGGGGGATATGCTGTGCAGGTTACTGTCTGCCTTTCCTGCCACCTCTCTGCCCATGTTGCTGGGACAGCTGGAACTCTCCTAGGGACAAGTGTGAGGGTACTGTAAGAACTGCAGGTGCAAAGATTTGACACAGATTGTCTGTGTGGGGATGTGTTCCCAGTTCTCCTGTGACAGCTCTTTGCCACTGTTGTCTTCTCCTTGAGATAGATCTTGTTTTCTTCTGTCTTCCCATTGGGACAGATTTTGGTCTCTGTCTCCTCATGCTTCTGTGCCCACACTGCTCATTGATGATATTTCTGGGTTCTACTCTTCTTCTTGGCCCTCTCTCTGCAGGGACTCTCTGCCTTCAATGGTATGAACAGCTCCTCTCAACTTAGTGATGTCAGCAAACTTAGTATACCTTTGAATCTCCTATCCAAGTCCTTCATGAAGACACTGAAGAGTGCTGGCCCTAAGACAGAGCCCTGCAGAACCACTTGGTGACTGGTCACCAGCCTGATGTGACCACATTCACTACAATCCTTTGCACCTGATCTGTGAGCCAGTTGCTCACCCATCACATGATGTGTTTATCCAGCTGTGTGCTGGACATTTTGTCCAGAAGAATACTAGTACTGGCTGGAAAAGTCGAGATAACATCCTTGCCAGTGCTGTGGTTCCTATAAATGAAAATTAGTATGAGTTTTCTGTGACACTGTGGGTAGATGTGTGTCTCCTATTGTGAATAGGAGTGTACAGACATGTAATGGATGTCTAGCTGTCTGTAACTCTGTCTCCATGTCTCTTGATTTCTCTCTTTCTCTGGTGGAGTGTAATTTCACCCCTCTACTTACACTGTTACAGTCTCAATTTTATGTCTGTTTTCTAAAAGTGCTTGAATTAGGCTATTTGACATTTCCTTGTGCTAATACGCTCTCATCTAGAGAGAATACTGTTTTGGAGGAGATATTGCTATTGTTGGGAATAGGAGAACAGAGCAAGGTTGACAGGCAAATATTGTAAATAGCAAGCAGATTTCTGCAGGGGAAGCTTTTATCTGGTGAAGGCACAAGTCATCCATGATGTCTGAGTAAAAAGGGTTATTATTATTAATGGTAATTATTTGTAACATGGCTATTGGTTATTATTTTATGTTGCTGTAGGCTCCATGGAAGATGCCACATGAAGATGCAGCTATCCAAGGCACTTGTAAGCTGCAGTGGGCTTGTTTGGGATTTACAGCATTGGACCTAATGCAAATACATCCAGGAAACCAAATTTCAGCCATCTCTTCTCAGAAATTAGGAACTTTAAGATAACTCCAGAGTTGTCCTAAAAGGAGATACACTGCAATAGCAGGGGGAAAAAAAGGATAGTGTGAAAACAGCAAATGATGCTGCAGGATTCTTTTCTAGCTGTGCTCCTTCCTCTCCCTTTTCTAGGTGATGTCATGTCCTGTGGAACATTCTGCTTTAAATTAGCTTGTGAAATCTGCAGAGGTAGGAAACCTTCCCAGTTTGTGCGTATCCCATCAGGGAGTGCCCTTCCTTCTAACACCCCCAAGCACAAAGCATCATTCAGACAGACTTTCCTCTGTGCAGGATTGTGTCCAATTCTGCAGGATACTTTTATTCAAAATTTTTTTAATTCCCAGGCAGGGGATTTTACTGATTGAAAAAGTTTAATTATGAGGATGGATCACAATTAGCAGATGTGCAATACACTCAGAAGTCACAATTACTGTTGTGTATAGAATAGGAGTGGTATGTTTTTGTACAATTTTAATTATTTTGGAAACATTTATAACTGAGGTAATTTCTTTTGAGCTCCATCTCATGTTCCCGGAACAAAACAGAAAGCTGACTAGATGAAACCTTTGAGCACTGTTTTACCATGTGAGATCTAGGTAAAAAAAAACATGGAAATTTGTTGACTTACAGGAGTTTCTATTTATTTTATAGCAGGTCTGGAATTAGTTTGAAATTGCCATTGCTTTGGCAGGGAAAATAAACTTTAAATAGAAGCAAAGTCAATCACAGTTCAACATTTGCATTTTTACCATTGAATGTGTTTACCTGAATTATCATCTTCTAGCAGACATCTCTGCTTTGCTTTGATCTTGCTCTACCAAATGTATTTTACAAGAAACAGTCCTTAAAAACCCTCCAAACAAGTATAAAAATTTCTGTAAGGCTCATTGAGTAATATAAAGTGCAGGACTTTTAATTTTAATATGCTGTAGTGTAGAATTAAAAAATAATGAAGTGTTTTAAAGGATCCTTAGATTTTACTCCCCACTACAGCAGCAACAGATGTGTGGTGAATATGAAGGATGATGGCAAAATAGAATAGATTTCCTATGTAGCAGGAAGATTTATAGGTTGGGTAAGATACCAAGTGATAAACCAATTGTGCAGTTGAACTAATAGTAATAAAACATTCTGTGAAGTTTGTGAGCTGTTATTACAAATGTTTGCATATAATATGTTGTGTTTAGTTCACTGCTACCTCTTCAAATTGTGTTTATGAAAATCTCCAAAATACAGTCTTTGCTTCCTTGTTTGAATTGATTGAACCAGTTTTTTTCATTTATATATTTCCTGTGTTGTCTGTGTTGTCAGAAAACAAGGGAAAATCAGTTTCTCATGTGAAACACAAATGAGCCAGATAAAGAAGTTGCATTAGCAAAATGGAAGTGTGCAATCATCAACAAAACAAAGTTTGCAGTTAATTAATTAACTAATTTCCCGGTTTGGAATACTTGGCTCGTTTGAAGGGTCATTGTAACACTGATGGATAGTGTATGAGTACTTCAGAATTAACAGCTAATCCCCACACTTATTCCTCTTCTGTTATGAAACATTATAGGTTAGCATTAAACTAAAATAGGTACATGAAATTGTCCAACATGTACTCACAGTAACAAGTACATGTATGATTTTTGATATGCATTAGTAACAAAGATAGTCCAATTTTCCATCACAAATGCCACAAGAACACTTGACTGATGCTTTTGTGGAAGTTGCTATCTCTAGCTGGATTAAAGGCATTCAAGCACTCAGTTACTTTAGAGGAGGAGAGTTGTTTTTTTGATGCAATATGTCCACTAGAATCTGCAGCTAAATTACCAGGATCAGAGCCTGGACCAAAACTAGTAGGCAAACGACAATCCTTAAAGAATAAAACATTTAATCATATTGGAAAATGCAGAACTTCATAGATGGCTTTTATATTTGCAACCCATCAGATGTCAGCAAAGGGATACCAAGTGTGGGGATCATTTTGCAAAACATAGGCATAATTCTCAGCAATAATTCTTCCTGTGCAAAGGTAGGCATCTGAAATATGCCCTATGAATCACTCTCTGGAAGTGCCTGCTAATGACCAGGGCAGCCTGGAGTGATGGGCTTCTCCCTCACTGGGGATGTCTGGTGCTGCCAAGGCGCCTCTCTGGGGTGACCGGCTGTACCTGACTCCCTGACATGGCTGTGAAGTGTTCCAAAGTGGGATTCGTCCCCCTGAGCTCCAGCTTAAATCCAGAAGGCAGATCATCACACTCAGCAGGAACAAGACAAGACTCTCCAGACTGCAATTGTCTCTTCTGCCACTGTACCTGGGCAAATCACACTGGAAAGACATCCCTCCTCAAATGCTTCCTTAGAGCCACAGAAACCATTTTCATTACATTATGGAAGTGGATTTCTCTCGTTTACTGCAACTAAAAACATATCTTTCTGGGATTGTTTTATTTTTTCCTTGAATGATGGCATTCTGTGTGATTAGGATAACACATCTGCTCATAAAATGGGCCTTCAAGACTGCTGTGAAGAGCTGAGGGTGTGGATATTTGTTCAATGTGACTGACTTGCATCCATCTGACAGCTTACTAATGGGGCACAGCTGTTTTATGTGTTCGTGATTCCTTCAGTAACTCTCTACAAAGGAGTGGGAGATACAGCACATACAGCTAAAACACTTCCCACTCGTTTGTTTCCAGCAGTAAAAAAAACCCAAAATCTCAAATGATACCTTTCAAGATAAACCCTACAAATAGCAGTGAATACTCTGGTAAAGACTGAAGGTAGTTATATACATAGGCTCACGTGAAATTAGTGTTTTTATTTCCTACCGTCTTTTACATCATATTTTTGCAAAGGCCATGGAACACAACTTCAATTGCGTGAACATGTGCACTATCACTCAGACAATGATTTCCAAAGATAAACAAAGACATGATTCTGCTGGTTTTGCACAAATCAGATTTGAACATTGTTTCAGTCCTTAACTTTCAGAAGTAACTCTGAACCAGCTAGACAAAATTCTATTCTTCCCTAAGGAAAGGAAGTCATTAAGGGTAATTCCACACTGTTGAGCACAATCTAAGTACCTAGGTAAAGAGGAAATATTTTGTTAGTTTCTATGTAGCAATATAAATGATTGTAAACACAGCATTCTCTTCCATATGTGAGATACTTAAATAATGAGGTAATTAACTAGTTGTTTTTGTTTTGTGTTGTACGTGGAGTATTTGTAAAAAGATCAACAGCTTTGGAATTGAAGCTTTCTGGATAAATATAACAAAAGGTCATATGTCATATTTTTGATATGATTTTTCTTCACAGCAGGTTAAAATTGCTTTCCCACCATTTGGAAAGGAAGACTTGGGTGTTCTCTTGATTCAATCACCTGTCAAAGAATTAAATAAAAGATCAGGTGTTTTTGGACATCATTAAAATTGAGTGTTGAGAGGGGTGTTTCCTTCTTTGAGTTGCACAATTTATTTATTTCTCCATCTAATGTGTTTTTGAACATATTAAAGTGTACTAATATTGTCATTTGTTTAAAATAAGAATATTCAAATATTTTTTGATAAATTAATCCTTGATGGAGGAAAATGTTCCATAATATTTCAACAGATCCATACTTTTCCTAGTTCCTTCATAAACACTGAAAGTCTGAAGATGTGAGACAGCAACTGGTACATTTTAACACCTCCAATCATTTGTGTTGGTTAGTGTTTATGCCTATTAAAATCAAAATTGGTATTTTTACCTACAAACTTCTTTGCTCTCTTGTCTAAATATGGATGTGGCAATAGTTACATGCAAAGGAAAGCTGGTATTGCATGAATTGCATGCAGCTTTGCATATTATAGGAAACTGGAAATCCATCTCTGCCTGGATTTCTCTATATCTTTGCCAGAGCACAAGTGGTATTATCCTACTTTCTCAAGTTTTTTTTTCATCCAGTTATTTGCATATTCAGGTTATTTGCATCTTCCCAAGCTAACTAACAGCAATCGAGTAGTTGGCAAAAAAAATGTGTGCTCCTGTCATTTTAATTATCTTGAAGTGAGACATCCAATTTAAGCAAACTGTTAAGTTGGCTGTGTAGCACACAGGTGATACATGATCCCACCTCTTTGAATTTTGACTTCTGGGGGTGCCTCTCTCTAACTGATAATGCCTAACTCTTAGACAACCCAAATCAGTACAGATTTATCCCAGCATAAGAGCCTAAACTCTATTAACTGTGTCTGCAAATATGCAAATATGGAGATGTTACTCGAGCTCTGAAATGTAAAAAAAAAAGTGTATAACTTCCTTATTTCCAGGTCTAAAAACCTGAGTTTATATAACGTAAGACCACATGTAAATATACACACGTGCTTTTGCTGGCATTCATGCACTTCTGTATAAACTTATCATTTAGTAATACCTATATGTACACACACAGACAGATGTAGGGGGAGGTAATGAAAAATCTAACAGGTTTAAATGTTTTTAAATGTCCGCCTTAAAACGATAAACATAGGACCCTGACCTCTGTTAACTATTACTGGAATTTCCTTCATTTTCCCTTCCAAAGTATGTAGTGTGTAGCTGAGTGGCTTATATCCACTTGACGGGTGACCAGGTAAACAATCCACTCAACTGGAGTGAATAATAAAAAATAACAAAAAAAATAATGATGAAAAGACGTTGTTTTGGGTTTTGCTTGCTTATTTCTGGTAAGGATATAGAATCAGTTATAAGACAATATGGTCCTTTGTGTATTTTTTTCCTTTTGTTTTACTGGGTGTTCAAGAAAATCCTAGGAGTGGAAAGTACCTCCAAACATCCTTTGTGAAAAACTTGAGCTCAGGCTGATGGCTACGTGTGGGTCTGACCCCCCAAATACGGCTTCACTTCAACCCCTGCTCAGCAGGCTGGTGTTACATTACTGGCTTGCTGCTCATAGATTCTTCTTGTGGCATAATGGAGCTAAATATGGAATAATTTATTTCTTCATTGGGTTAATTAATCTGTGTTGTCCTCATTGGTGTCAAAGCCTGAGCTGGCATCTCTAAGTTTATTCAGGTTATCTCTGTTCTGCACCCACTCCCCTCACTCGCATGAGTTACTGGTCTCTTCTCCCATGGCTTCATCAGTGCTATACAAAGTGCAATCTGAGTGCAAAAACCTCTCATTCTGATTGCAAAGAAAGTGACATTTACTATACCTGGAGGTAACTGTCAAAGAGAAATTATTGTTTCAGTGCTAAATTGCAATTATAAATGCTGTTGATTTCCCCTACTTTCCATTTCTGCTTAAGGTTTTGGGAGAAGAGAGAGTTGGAAGATCATGCCTCATCAAATTCAAATTTTTCACAAGAGAGCACATGAAATCTAATGGTGTCAAAATCTCAAAGGAAGCCTCAGTTGGGTTAACTCTGCTACACAAAGGTATAAAGAAAGTATAGGAGCTGGCAGATGTCAGAGAAGTGCAATTTGACAAAACCGAGAGAATGAAGGACCAGAAAGAGAAAACTGATAAATAGTAAGAATACACTGGATAGGTGCATAGACAGTAGGTTCAGCACAGACTGATGGAGATTATTTCTCACAGTCTGTACTTTGCTATGGTACTTCATATTGAGTAGTATTGTGTAAGTTAAAAATACCTTTCAATTATGGAGAAAATTCATTGGGGAGGAAAAAAAAATCCCCCCCGGCTCTATTACACGCAAAGATGTAACCTTTTGTTCAGGCTGTTCCTCAACCACAAGATGCTGACAAACAATTAGTACACATTTGCCCATTTCTTATGCTATTTCCTATATACTGCTATTGACCTTGGTTGGAGATAGGATAAAAGGCCAGATAGACTTTGGATATGACACATAAGAAGCTCTTGTCATGTTCTTAAGGCACAAAGTGTGTTCAGAAGTCACCAGGGACACCATATGTCTGGAAAGTCTTCTGTAAGTACAGTAGTAGTGAGGCAGAAAACAAAGGGACAGTTTGATTCACGGCTCAGGGAGTAAAACCATACCTTAATGATGCTCCAGTAGAAGAGTTTAGTTTATTTTTCAGTCATTAGTTGGCTGAAAGCAGTTGTCATGGTTATTCTAGCTACTGTGGGAAAAGAGCAGGTTAGGGAATATTTGAGTTAATTTACCTCTTGTATGAAAACAGTCTGAGAAGGCTGGAGTTGTTCAGCCTGGAGAAGAGAAGGCTTTGGTGAGACCATAGAGCCCTGCTACAAGAGAGCTGGAGAGGGACTTCTGACAAGGGTGTGGAGTGATAGGACAAGAGGGAATGGAATCAAATTGATTTAGATTAGATATTGGGAAGAAATTATTTACTGTCTTAACTGTTAGGGTGGTGAGGCACTTGTGCAGATTGCCCAGAGAAGCTATGGATGTCCCATTTCTGGGAGTGTTCAAGGCCAGGTTGGACGGGGCTTTGAGCAACCTCGTCTAGTTGAACGTGTCTCTGCCCACAGCATGGAGGTAGTAAGTAGATGATTTAGGTTCCTTCTGACCCAAACCATTCCATGACTCTAATTGTTTTTAAGTCATCAAGGTTGATGAATTTCACCTTTGAGATAGTAGGCAGCTGGCTGAAACAATTTATCTGTGATCTTGGAGGAGTCAAGGAGGACAGGCATTTTTGACTTCTATCCAGTTCAGATATCAACATTTGCCATTTCTTGTTAACAAAACCTTTAAAGTAGAGCAGATGCTGTGATCTCACTGCAGGATCCAGCAGGTGACAAAACTGGGTTGCACAGAGAGAATTTAAGCTTTCAAAACCCAAACAGAAATGTGAGGGGAGGGGAAGTGGATGTCACAGAGGCTGCTTTTTTTTAATAGTCCTTTTTAAAGTTTGTTCATGTTTCTGCTTTCTTCCCTCTAATGAATTTGCCTCCCTCCATTACTCATCCTTCTGACTTTTTGTGTTTAGTTCAATGTATAGCATCCATGCAGCACCATGAGAGATGTAGAAAAAAGTTTATATTTTTTTATCAGTGGTGACAAATGTAGAAGAATGTCAAGAAACAATTAAAGGATTGTATAAAACTGAGAATAACACAACAACAATAATAGAAAGGACTAGCATTTGTTTTTTATTTAAGATATCTGATTGACACCAATTAATGGTAAAAAGATTGACATAAAATCAAACTCTTTCCAGCAGCATAGTCAATTCCAATGTGATTAGATATCTGTGATTTCTTGCTCTTTCAATAATAATTGGGCCAAAGATTGAATTCTGTACATTGTATGCTGCGATTTAGGAGCTGAAATGAACATTGAACAGTGTTAGGCACTGAGTCTATGCATTGACATGCAAAGCCACTCAGACAGCCTGCTTCTTTTTAAAAAAACCAATATTGACAGTTGGAGTATTAGCATATTGGCACTTTATAAGTAAACTATTCTACAGTTGCTGTCAGCAGGCAAAAATGTAAAGATCCAGCTGATGTGAGACATGGTTAAACTGCAGCTCTGTGCTGTTTAAACAAAACTTTTTCATCAATCTTAAGACTGGCTGCAGTTGTTTTAATATTAATAAGCAGATTCAAGTCTTATGTTCTTAATGTTTAGGCTGAAGAAAGCGCCGTTTTTCTGAGCATTTTGCTATGCAAATTGCATAGGAGCATTTTCATGATATTAGGTAATTCAGTATTAGATTTATTTGCAATTCCAAGTGGAATGGTGACGTTTGAGCTGAATGCAATTCTGAAAATCAGCACTAATGCTCTGCTGGGTTTATAGTTTCCTACATACTCTAAGCAATCAAACAGTTCTGCAAATGTACTCTTTAACAAGTACATCCAGAATGCCACTTCATTAAACATCTTCTTGGTGTTTGTTACATTTCCCACTTCAAATTGCTACACTTAGTTGTGAAATGACCTCTTGTAGCAGTGAAAATTTATTAACTCTTCAACTCAATGTCACACAGATGAAAATAAAAGTCAAAAGGGAAATACAAAAATGCATGGTTTTTTTTCTTTGCACATTTTTGGATATTGGTGGCACTGCCTTCATCCTCCTAGGGTGACAATTAGTGTTGTAGATCCATTTCTCTTCTGGCTTTCTGTTAAGTAACATGGGACTAATTTTGCCCTCAAATACTGTATGCATACACTTAAGGCCCAAATTTTGTGCTTTTTGCTGTTTTACTTTCTATTGTGCAATATCCATTACAAATCTGAAGCCAGATTAACTATCCCATGAATTATTCCCAAGCAAGAATGTTTGAATGAGTTCCCATGTAAGGTGCTCTGAAGAGACTTGATGTATTAGAGTAACAATTCAGTTCTTGTTCTTCTCACTTCTAAAGTGGAAGCAAGACTCAGCAGCCCTTTAGCCAGCACAGTTGATTCCTTGCTCAGAACTGTGTTCCCATTAGCTCAAATGTTTAGAGGTTAGAGAAAAGACTTGTAG
The DNA here is from genome assembly GCF_025592945.1 of Manacus candei. Classification (NCBI taxonomy): domain Eukaryota; kingdom Metazoa; phylum Chordata; class Aves; order Passeriformes; family Pipridae; genus Manacus; species Manacus candei. Next base: position 2,247,190 of record NW_026138064.1, on the reverse strand, counting down.
TTAATGGGGAGTAGGATGGTTGTCCATGAGCAGATTTTCCTCTTTTCCAGACGGTTACCTGCAGTTTGTCTGATATCAACACTCCATTGTATGGAAATGTAGCTGGACCTGCAGCTAAATGCACCTTGCCCAGTGCACCAACAGTTAGTCCCACTCTATTAATTTAGGGGAAGAAAGCAAAGCTATCATGATGATATCCACTGGAAGTCTAAGCTGCTGCACTCCTGTCTGACGGTCACTGAGCGGAGTTTATCTCTGCCCTATCTGTAAAGAAGCAATGCCTTAAGTACCTTGTTCCCACTATTGCCCCTATGCAGGTTTAAGTACTCTCTCCAGAACAGTTCGGAGCACTGAAATAAATCCACAGCTCTCAAAGCCATTTATTCTATAACAGCGATGAATGTGTTATGGTCATATATTGTGTGACCCAAACGTTTAAAAAAATTTTATTTAAAATTAAGTACTGTGTGCTATTTTAATTCTACTATCACTATAGGATGGTGCTGCACAGATCTTTAGACTTTAGCCATCACCATAATACCCAGATTAAAATGATCAAGATCAAAAAGAGAAGCCTCTTTGTCAGCTTAACTTTCTGAAAGGTCTAGAAATGGCAATTTAAAATAGTTGAAATATTTTATTAAAAGTCCAACCAAAGAGATACATTTAAGCAACATGAACTCTTCATTTTAAAAAGAGATATATATTAATTATTTCAAATGTTGAGTTGTACTGGTGGAAAAAGTGTTCTGAACAGATAGGAGAACATGGCATGAAAAATAATCAGGCACTGTTACACACACAGAGAGAACTAATCTCAGCACTCCATTTTATAATCTTTGTTTCAAGTAATATCAACAAAGATTTTGTCTGCAAAGGATCTACAGGATTTCTAAAAGACTAAATTCTATTTTTATAAGCTGAATGCAAAATAGCAATAAAAGTACAAGCAAAATGAAATTTTAAGATTTTTTCACTGAATTTTATCTTCTCTAATATATTGCTAAGAATAAGAAAAAAGGAGTAAATCTTTTGAGAAAGCAATAATTTGATAGCCAAGATGAAGATAGTTCTCTAAGAAATTTTTAAAGAATTAAATACACATAACCACATTTCATAGAAACAAACTGTTTTTTAGGTTTAGGATATAATTTATAAATATTACAAAATAGAAAAGTCATGTTATGGGTACTGATCATAGCTTTTCCCCATTGCTTTCCATTGCAAAATTATGACTGACTATAAATTGGCCTGTTTCTGAAATTTATATACTTAGAATGAAAAAATGTCATTAACTTATTTGTCTACTGTAGTCCATGGTGGCAAAAGCAAGTACAAAAGTGAGTAGAAATTTAAAAGAAAATCTGCATTTCCAGTATATGGTGCAATAAGGAAATAATGAAAGGGACCAGATAAAAGTTTCTGAGAGTCAGATTTTGGTGGTGCCTCCTCTCAAAGATTGTTCTTATCCCATGTGCTGTCCAAAAGCAGAACTGCCCCTGTCCCCAAAGCAGTGCAAACTGCACATCTCACTATATAGTTTTCCCACAATTACTGTTTTCAGAATATTCCACGATGCAGAAAAAGACAGTTTTCTTTTTGTTGCTAACATATGTTGTTTCCAAAGCACTCAGAATTGTAGATTCCCAAGAATCAGTAATTCATCTTAAATGCTTTTATGGAATGCAGCTAAAAAACATCATCTGCAAAACAAAACAAAACAAACAAACATAAAAACAAGTTAGCATTAACTCTTCATTACAAAACAAATAATATAAACTACTCCTCTCCACAGAAGTCAAACAAAATAATCCATGACGTGTTACCTTTCTGAACTCACTTTCCACTTCGGATACCAGGAGAAGCAAAAGAAAGAGGATTAGTTCTAAGATGTGGAAAACATTATCTAATGGTTGTGACAATCCCATTTTTTCGTATGTTCTCACTTATATAGATACTTTAAAAAAAGATGTACAAAATAGGGTGGAAGTGAACTACGTTTTCATTCCTTTTTTTTTTTTTTTTTGTAAGAGCAAAAAGAAAAAGAGGAGAATCCAGAATGGCAAACTTTGACCCTGGTGCCATCCACTGAATTCTCCACTTAATTTTTTATTCAGAAATTAATTTAATTGAAATATATTTCTGAATGGGAAGTGTCTACATGAAATTATGTAGTAGCTTTTGCAGAATTAATGGCCTCTTTCATTGCAATTGTGGAACATCATGCAATTCTCAGCACAGATCAAGTACATCAATTTGGGCTTTCTTAGCAGCTCTGTAGCAGGAGGTAGCCAGTGGTCAGACCTGCAGGCGGCACAACTCATAGACCTAGCAGAATGTTTCTCTCTCAGGCTGCTCCATGGAGCAGGGATACCTCAGTATTCTTGGAACCTTCTTAATGATGTATCTGACACAGCCTGCTTAAAGTTTGAAGGCATAATTATGGTCCTCTTCAAATCCAGTTAAAACTGAGTTCTTCTTGGAACTGCTCTGAGACTATTCCATCTTCCTGACATGGGGGCCAGTCTTTACTGGCTACTCACCATTGTACATCACATCCATCAATCCCTCAGGAAAAGGAGGCAAGAAGAGCTTCCCTCTAATCCAGAGAGTGAAAGTGAAACCTGTTTTCTCTTGATCTTCCATTCTTTCACACCATGTTGATAGTCCTGTGATTTACTTTTTCTAAATTCCTTTTAGGATCTGGAAGTTCTCCAGTAGCAGGGTTTTAGTGGAAAATGTTCTCTCTGCCCACCTTACACAGCTGTGGTGCAGGTTTATACCATCTTTAATATTTTGGGTATTTTTGTCTTAGGCGGGAAAGAAAATAAAATCCACAGCCCCAAAACTGCATGACTTTTTGAGTAGCTTAGGCTCCAGTGAACCATAGAGAATAGGTAGGGTGGTGTAGGATTTGTCTTGGAATTGTCCAGATGGTCTCAGTTAGACAGCAGAATGTATTTCTTCTTTATAGGCTGTCCCACCACACTTCTAGTAAAGAGCTTGAAAACAGGATTGAGCCAAAACTTTTAAAGTTTATCTTGATTCCAGGAGCCACAACCTTTTTGTGATTCTCTTCTGAAATAAGAAATCAGCATAGTTGGGTATCTGAAAATGTCAGTGGCCCAGCCTAGGCTCCTTGCTCATTACAGAACATAAAACCAGCTAAGGCCTTATTGGTTTTGAGTTTAATTCTATGGCAAACTGACAACAATTTTCACTTTCTAATACCTGTCTCCTGTAAAGTAACAGTTCTCATCCTTACACAGTGTATACTTACTTGCAAACATCATTTATACCAGGCTATGGAAAGTAAGCAGTTTTTAGAATGCCATTACAGATTGTATTTAAATTTATATATTACACAAAGAGTAGTTATGTTCATGTAAAGCAATGATGATGATGATGATGGTGAAAAGATCAAGCAGCAGATATGTGAACATAAATGCTTGCTCCTTTATTTTTAAACATCAGATGAGCTAAATGGAAGTTCTAGTATCTTTTGGGGATCATTTTGTTAACTCAATATAAATAATTCTTTATGTTTTATTGTCCATTTGGAGATACAGTATATCACAGTCAGATGTTCTTCACAGTGCTGATATTATAACAGCACTGATATCGTCACTTTATTGGTAACTAATTAAGAAACACATTAGGTAAGATGTCTTTAAAATGCAAAAGCAAGAGAATGATTAAAAGTTAGTGGGTCTCATCAAGCCTTGTAGGTACTTACCTTGTGATACAGGTGGTGACAGACTTTTTAGTAGGCCCTGTAGTGACAGCATGGGGGAAATGGTTTTAAGCTACAAAAGGATAGGTTGCAGACTAGACAAAAGGAAGACTTTTTTTTTATGATGAGGGTGGTGAGGCCCTGGCATAGGTTGCCTGGAGAGGTGGTGAGTGACTTATCCCTGAAAACATTCAAGATTAGGTTAGACAGGGCTCTGAGCAACCTGATCAAATGTCAAATGTCCCAGGTCATTGCAGGGTAGTTGGACTACCTCCAGCTAGGTAGTTGGACTACTAAAGGTAGATGACCTTTAAAGGTCCAAACCATTCTATGATCTGCAGCCTCTTGGGCTTTCTCACCTTTGCCCATCTCATGAAATCTTCAAGAAGATATAGGTTGGACTGGATGTGGCACTCTACAGTGCATGGACATGATGCAAAAGCCAGCAGAGGAGTCAGAGGTACCTCCTATCTGTTCTTTGCTGTATTCTCTTCGGTAATTCAATGGGAGCATAGTAAACGCAGGCTTACGTCACACCTTTACCTTCCTGAGCTTTATCCCTTCCTGCAGCCACTTGGGACATGCCCTATCCCTGATGCCCCAGGGTGTGAGACCCTCTCAAGCCCACAGCATTTGTCCTCTGTATAAAGTACTTCAGATTTTCTGAGCTGGGAAGGGAGAGGCTGCAAGTTGGGCAGTAGATGAAGAAGGAGGAAGGGCTCAACAGTGAAATGTGTGTCAGAAGTGAGGTCAAATCTCAGCTGCTGTGATTCCTTCACATAAAACACCCAAATGAGAGAAGAGGAGGGAAGAGGTAGGGCGCCACCAGGGCCTTTCTATATGTGATGTAGGAAGAAAATTCACATTATTTGGCACCAGCTGTGCTAGGCATAGCCCAAAGTCAAACTTTGCGTGCTGAGACTCAAAAACACTTTGGAGGTGGGGATTGATAGGATGGCTGCATCACAGTATGTCCGAGTAAGAGATGGTACCTGTTGCTTTAATAAAAAAGCACAGAGGAAATTGTAGAAAACAGCAGGAACAGGCTCTTGAACAGGGTCAGTAGGTCTTCTACCATAAACCTTCCTCAACAGTTTGGCTCCATGACGTGGAGGAAAAGCAGTGTTTCAGTCCAGGCTGTGATGAATAGGAGTTACAATGGTTATAATACATTATAAAATCATTTGTAATTTATAAGAAGAAGAAGAAAAGATCAAGGATTCATTCCACTAACCTCAAACAATTTATTGATATTAAATCATAATAAGTCCCTGTTATTTTCTTTTATTTGGCATTTTCTTCTGGATGTTGATTCTGCTCTGCTTTGGCCTCCTGCCAAAGGTACATCAAGTCAGTTCCTAACGCCATCTCCCCTATAAAATATGAAGTGAAATAATTATATTTCAGAGCAGTGTATAGAAAAAAATATGGGCAGGTGTAGGGTAAACCCATAGCTTTAAACAGATATATCACATGAACTGTTTGATTAGACCACATCTAAATAATAGGTTCATCTGTACGATTCACACACATGGGACATAAAGATAGCTCAGGGACCTCAGTAACCTGTTTGTTGTGAGTCTGAGAGACAAATTCTTATACATCTGCTTAGCCTAATATTTATTTTCAGACTAATGCAAATAACGTCTTCATGTCATGTAACTATTGTCAGAGAGAGGTAAATCCAGAAAAACTCCACTGAACTTAGACCTAGTCACAGCTGTAAGAACAGGAGCAAGCTTGCATATTTAGGTATATATTGCATTCAGGATTAAGCTATAAAATTCCCAGAGTGGTTACATTTTTTATTTAAGATTTTTTAAAAGCCTTTTGGTTCATTATAATCTCTAATTAGTGTCTGGAGAAAGAGTCACACACTCTTCTCTAAGAAAAATTCTTTTTGATTTAGTAAGAAAAATAAGATATTTTGGCAAAAGGTTCTTACAGGAGTAAAATACAACCAAGAAAAATGCATTTCACTATGCTTCATGTTCAGCACGAAGACCCATTCCACAGGAAACTCTCACTAAAACAATCCATATATCAGCTTTAGTAAAACACAATTCATTGGTTTTAAGTTACGCACAAGAGAAGGAAAAGAGTAAAAGAATAAAACAGATTAAAAGGGATAAAGAAAGAAAGAAGAATGAGAGAAGGAGAGACAAAAAAGATAAAAGAAAGGTTACTGACAAGATTCGATGATTCACATGGTGCCAGTTGGAGAGGGAGAAGAGGGAGACTGCATGGAGTCTTGTGTATTTATAGAGTTCAGTTTTCCCTCCCAGGCAGGATATCACACAGCATGTACAGGATGGACAAAGGATTAGACCCAGCCAACATGGGTTTAGGAGGGGCAGGTCCTGTCTGACCAACCTGATCTCCTTTTATGATCAGGTGACCCGCCTGGTGGATGAGGGGAAGGCTGTGGATGTGGTCTATCTGGACTTCAGCAAAGTCTTTGACACCGTCTCCCATAGCATTCTTCTGAAAAAGCTGGCAGCCCATGGCTTGGACAAGGCTGGGTTAAGAACTGGCTGATGGCTGGGCCCAGAGAGTGCTGGTGAATAGTGCTGCATCCAGTTGGTGGCTGGTCACCAGTAGTGTCCCCCGGGGATTGATCAGTTTTGGATCCAGTTCTGTTTAATATCTTTATTGATTATTTAGATGAGAGTACCATTAGCAAATTTGCAGATGACACCAAGTTGGGGGCTGTGTTGGTCTGCTAGAAGGCAGGAGGGCTCTGCAGAGGGACCTGGACAGACTGGAGAGTTGGGCTGATTCCAATGGGATGAGGTTCAACAAGGCCAAGTGCCGGGTCCTGCACTTTGGCCACAACAACCCCCTGCAGCGCTACAGGCTGGGGAACAGAGTGGCTGGAGAGCAGCCAGACAGAGAGACACCTGGGAGTTTGGATTGACAAGAAGCTGAACATGAACCAGCAGTGTGCCCAGGTGGCCAAGAAGGCCACCTGGCCTGGATCAGGAACAATGTGGGCAACAGGACCAGGGAAGCGATTCTTCCCCTATACTAAGCGGTGGTGAGGCCACATCTGGAGTGCTGTGTCCAGCTCTGGGCCCCTCAGTTCAGGAAGGATATTGAGGTGCTGGAGCAGGTCCAGAGAAGAGCAACGAGGCTGGTGAAGGACTCGAGCACAAGTCCTATGAGGAGAGGCTGAGGGAGCTGGGGTTGTTTATCCTGGAGAAGAGGAGGCTCAGGCGAGACCTCATCACTCTCTACAACTCCCTGAAAGGAGGTTGTAGCCAGGTGGGGGTTGGTCTCTTCTCCCAGACAACTGTGAGTAAGACATGGGCATGGTCCTAAGCTCTGCCAGGGGAAGTTCAGATTAGATATTAGGAAGAAATTCTTTACAGAGAGGGTAATCAGGCATTGGAATGGACTGCCCAGGGAAGTGGTGGATTCTCCATCCCTGGAGGTTTTTAAGATGAAACTGGATGTGGCACTTAGTGCCATGGTCTAGTAACCACAGTGGTCTTGGATCAAGGGCTGGACTTGATGGTCTCAGAGATCTTTTCCAACCCTTTTTATTCTACGATTCTATATCCAGTTAGTGCTTTCCAGGCCAGAGTGAGTTGTGCTGTAGCCAGTCTCAGGCTTCAAGGGCATAGTGTGGGTGGGTTACCAGGCTGCTCTGCCTTGACCAACAGTCTGGCGGCAGGGCCTGCAGCTCTGCCTGTGCTCTGTGTGGGCAGCAGGCCTTGCCCTCCAGCTCTGCCCTGTGCCCCAAGCACAGGCCTTGTGTGCAGGTTTTGCCATGTTCCTGCAGGTCCAGGCCCAGCCCTTCCTCACATGCACACACACACTCACGGTGAGGTGGTTTCAACCCATATCAACAATTCAGTGAGATTCGGATCCAGGATCTCACAGTATACCAATATCATTAACTATTTCGCTGAGTTTCTTCTATGGGCAATGTTGGGTCTCACAGTCCCCAGGTGTTTTATTGACTCTTTGGAAGTTAATCAATGAGTTGGATGTATTCTGCAAGCTTTATAATTCACTGTATTTTAGACTTACTATTGTAAAATAGTATTACATGCTAATATTAAGAATACATTCAGAAGATATGCAAATAAAGCATTTAGAGCTTTAGAGTTGGCTTATTGGTGAAAGTACTACTAATTAAACCAATTAAGAACACATGCAATCTCATAAAAGGGCCAAGTCAACTTAATTTTTTTAATGAGTAAATAGGTCACATCATTCAGCAATATCAATACTAATTGATTAATATGTTCTACAAATGCACAGGAAATGGCAGAAGGCAGGAATCTGATAATTTTAAAATGAGACTGGTGAAAAATGGTCTTAGCTGAGTTGGTTTTAGCTTCCTAATTTTAAGCAACTAAATTAAAACATTTTATCCTACCACCTGTAAGTAATATAATTAATATGTGCAAATTAATTAAAATCTCCTATATCCTAATTGACTGAGTCCCATCCTTATCCTTTTACACTGAAAACTTCTGTAATACCACCAGACACATTAAAAACATAGCAAAGCACCTTGAAATATTTTGTATATCTGTTCCTATAAAATGTAACCTTAGTATAACAAAAATAGCTGTTAAAAAAAAAAATTAGTTACAAATTTAAAAATTGCTTTCTTGATGAAATTCTGTGTATAACATGATCAAAAAGAGAATACAAACAGAGCAGAAATTTTGGAAAATGTTACAAGAAAAAACTGTTGACTCCCTCAAAGGCAGGGAGGCCCTGCAGAGAGACCTTGACAAATTAGAGGACTGCTGAATCACCAACCATATGAATTTCAACAAAGGCAGGTGCTGGATTCTACACCTGGGATGGGGCAACCTCAAATGTACATATGGACTGGGAAATTAGAAGCTGGAAAGCAGTGCCATGGAAAGGACCTGGGGTCCTGGCCAATGGCCAGTTGAATATGAGTCAGCAGTGCCCTGGAAGCCAGGAGGGCCAACTGTGTCCTGGAGGGCATCAGCCACAGCATTGCCAGCTGGGCAAGGGAGGGGATTGTCCTGCTCTGCTCTGCGCTGGAGTGGCCAGTTTGCACTGCTGTTTGCAGTTTTGGGCACCACAATATAAGAATGCCATTAAGCTATTACAGAGCATCCAAAGGAGGGCCATAAAGATGGTAAACGGACTGAAGGGGAAGCTGTATAAGCAGTGGTTGAGATCATTTGGTCTGTTCAGCCTGGAGAAGAAGATACTGAGGGGAGATCTCATTGTGGTCTTGAGTTTCCTCATCAGGAGAATATGAGAGGCAGGTACTGATCTCTTCTCTCTGATGACCAGTGACAGGACTCAAGGAAATGGCATGAAGCTGAGTCAGGGGAGGTTTAGGTTGGATATTAGGAAAAGGTTTTTCACCCAGGGGGTGGTTGGGCACTGGAACAGGCTCCCCAGGGAAGTGATCACAACACCAAGCCTGATAGAGTTCAAGAAGTGTTTGGACAACACTCTCAGGCACATGGTGTGATTCCTGGGATGTCCTGTTCAGGGCCAGGAGCTGGACTTTTGATGAACTTTGTGGGTTTCTTCGAACTCAGCATGTTCAATGATTTTATTACTTTTGTCTGTGAAACACCCTGGTGACTGGTATCCTGAGGGAACAAGCAGTAAAAATATTTTGATGAGAACTCTAGGCCATGCTACAGGTTTTCCATAATTATTATTTTCTGAACTTTGTTCAAATCACTAATCAAAAATTAAGGTTTATCACCCAATTCTCTATCTTTGTCGCTCTGTCTGCCCTTCCTCACTTTTAGACAATACAAAGAAAAAATTTACAGTATTCTATGTACAGAAGGGCTGAATATTTTCCTATTCCTGCATTTGGATTATAGTTCCTAAAGCTACTCTATCCTTCTGTGTGCCTACACGCGGAAATAAGTTACAAATAGGGATGTCTTCTTACTTACTTTTTCTTAAAATATGTTTAATTTTCAAGTATTTTTGAGACGTCTAGTTTAAATTCTAGTTGGTGACTTATTTCACCCCGTCTTAATTTGCTGCCTGCTTTCTGGTGGGTTTACTGCCTGTATTTTAATCTACTGTTTCATAAAAATATTTACAAACTATCATTTACTATCATTGTGCAACTACACTAAAGATATCTGACTTCAGCCTGTGGAAATATAGCTGATAAAATCACCAATTCTTGCAGCTGAACTTGCTAATAAATTAAGTATTTTTAGAAAAAAAATCACTGAAAATATACCTGCAGCATGTGCCAAAAAGTTCTGGGTAATTAATTTATGATATGACAGATTTTGAAATATCTCAGCTCAGCTATAGGAAAGAAACAATTTCCCCAAATGTTAATCATGGAGTCATGGAATGGTTTGGGTTGGAAGTGGTACAGAAAATCATCTGGCTCCAACCCTCCCGCCATGAGTGGGGACACTTTCCACTAGACCGGGTTGCTCAGAGCACTGTCCAACCTGGCCTTGAACTTCAGGTGCACTGCACACTCTGTACCAACTAAGAAAAGGTACACAGATGCCTATTAAAGTGAAAATAAAACTAGGAAAGCTGATATCACCATAGGTACTTTTTGTAAAGCTGCTGCTGGTTTTGTTAACAAGCTCTGTGTTGTTCATCTGTCTTCTTTATAACCTGAAAAATAATCTTAAAATTTTGTTTAACCAGAATCCAAAACCATATGCACTCAAGAGACAGGTTTTCTCAGCTTGGATTTAAAAATATCTAATTTTTCTATTACCCTTGGAAGGAAACCCTCCAAGGGTTGATGATCACCATGGCCAACCTATTTTTGGCCATTCCTGAATGTTTTAAAGGATCTCTGCATGCAGAGCCAGGAAAACCATGACGCATGTGCTCAGAGGATTAATCAGCATTTTACACAGTTCGAACAAACTCCAGTAGGGGACCTTACTAACATGTCAAGTGAGACAAATTGCTATGGTCTCCAGCAGGCTGTAATATTCCTTACCTGTCTCTAAGTGGCAAGTAGGTATAGTGTTATTTGTCGTTGTCGGGACAGGCACCACACTGGGAATTCACGCAGAAAAGCCTTTATTTCATACAAACATGGCCAATTTATAGTCTTTTTCTAGCCAGCGTGTTTCATTACTATTGGTGTCTCTACTACATAAACATGTCAAGATTGGCTGCTCTGTAGCTTCTGCAAACTCAGGGTGACTCAGCAAACAGTTTGGGCTCTCTGGCTATCACAGCTGCCCCACAGCTCTATCCTCCCTGTCCACCCTCTTATCTTCAATACTTATATTCTTTCACAACTTTGCAGCTGCAATGGCTCAAATTCAGGGCCCAAGCTGCCCACAGCTCAATTGTCTCCCACTTATTCCCTGCAGTCCCCCTCCCCCGAAAGGCACACTATTCTCTAAAACTGTAAAAATTGAATAAATCTCTCTGAGTCTCTTCCATCTGTCTGAATTCTGGTCAGTCAGCATAAAGGAGGGAAATATCCCCATAGTATTACCAGGTTGCTCTTAAACTGAGTGGGTTGGGTCATCAGAAATGAATGATTAATGAAACTACCTGCCTTAGAAATTTATGCTATTGTATAAATACTTACGTGCTAGTACGAGGGTGAGCAACACTGTCCAAAGGGGATCAATCCCATTTTTATCTCCTTGTGTAATGGGGATTGCAGAGCTCTCTCCTTTGGCCAGGTCTTTATTTTTTATTTTTCCTTTTTTTGGGGGGGGGGAGTTTTCTCTGACATTTCTGTACAACAGCTTCTTAGAATTATTTTGAAGATGGCAGAAAAGTGATGGTCTACAAAGTCTGACCTGAAAAAAGAAAGAATATTGTAAAGAGGAGTCTCTGCACTAGACGGATAGAAGTTTGGCATGAACATCAAAGATAGAATCCTGAAAAATATTGGTTTTTTCTAATAAAAAAGATGTAACACTGTAAAGTTAGCCTGAAAATAGATTTATTCAGTCTTCCACTCCTTTTTGTGCTGAAAATTCAAATTATTTTCACTTATATGGGTGCCATTATCACAAGGCTCTTTCTGACCTTGCAGACTGAGTAAATGCTAACTCAAACAGCAAAAAGAACAATTTTATCCCCTCCCTACCCTCCAAATTCACAGCTTCATTTATGTGTGTACGTAGGCATACAACTTATTTATGTGTGTACATAGGCATACAGATGAACAAGAGGTGTGTAAGAAATCCCGTCACCCTAAAGTATGAGGATCAAAATCACCCAACAGAAGACCAAAACTTGTGTGTTTCTTCCATCTGAGGAGCAAATACTTCCCAAAACAGCTATTTAACAAAGCCACTTTGTTCATACAGATATGTTTTGTTTATGCAGAGATGTTCAGTTACAATGTGTACAGTATGGGATAGAAAATAGGAAAAAAACACATTATATTTATTGCCTTTTTTTGAAAAAAAAAAGACCCCATACCTATTTTATTTTGCTGTTATTCTGAAAAGCCAGCTAGTGGATATTGGGGTGTTTTCTGTATAATTCCCAGAGCTGCCACACCTAGAACCCATTTTTTTAATATACAGTGGTGGGCTGGTCTCAGCTAAGGGTTACTAATTTTTTCAGGACCTCACCTCTAATTTTAGTGAATCAACTGACAGATGCGTGTAACACTCTTAACATTAAACCAGAAACTTTCTTTATCCTGTAATCAGAATATAGGTAATGTATTAGTCTTATACTTTAGATATTAGCCTAAATACTAGTGTTTCTGGAAAACACAATATGTTTGGAGGACACCTGATACATTAAATCAAAATCTTTTGTCATTTAAATCTATGAATACTAAGAGACCTCTGCTAGAATTTGGCCATGTTAGAGGAAGATAAATTTTCTTCTGGAGCCTTCTCACTCCATTGCTAAATTCTTCCTTTATTGCATAGGTTTTCTAGCATAGAATTAATTTGATTTAACTTTTCAAGGTGCTTTTCTAAACCTTAAAAGTGCACAACCTTTCTCAAGGCAAAGGTAATGCAATCAAGCGCAATAGTAAGAAAACCTGTGGCTTATAAAGAATTCATTTTACGTCTAAATTCCACCACATACACATAATTTGCATCTCCATCATATCAGTCTAACATATCAATGGTACAGCAAACACAAATGCACTGAGGGAATGCATGGATTTATAAATACAAAAAGGCAATTACATTACTAATCCACTGGATCATATAACATTCCTAATCAAAGCATTTGACATGAGAACAAAAAATATAAAAGAACCTGTAACACCTTACAAGAAAAGATAAAAATTACAGTATGATCCAATAATACCCTCTAAAACAGATATTCTTAAAAATCCAGGCTTGATGCTGACAAACTCCATGATGAACTGCAAAGTTTTCTCTTTCCTTGTAAGTTCACCATTCAGCACTATTTACAATCAATGGAGGAAACTAATGAAAACATTGAAATAGCACAGATATATTACCATGAACAAATATCATAAACTCTATGTTTTATCTTTCAAAAAGCTTCTGCTCTTTAATAAGATTTAGCTCCTTACTTTTAATCTCATATTGCAGGAGCAAGAAAAGACCCGGTTCTGCTCTTGCATGTTGAAGTGTTGTCATGGATACACAAGCGTGGTCCATCACTTCCACCAGTAAATAAACAAGATTCTCAGAGTGCTTGACAGGATTTACTAGCTCTGTCACATTGTTAGCTGCACAGGGCTGCACGTAAGCAAATGGCTTGTAGATTTAGAATAATATCCAGGGCAGCATGGGGCATACACACGATATCACAGAATCACAGAATATTTAGAGTTGGAGGGGACATATTTTCCTTTAGAAAAATCAAAGGGCAAATATTATGCTGCATAACTTTACTCTCCTCACTTTTTAAATCAGTTAATCTTTTCCTTTTCTTTTTCAAAAGACATTTGTAGATTATACAAGGGATCATTCTCTAATGTGATAGGCAACTTGGAATAGTCACCTGCTAAATGCTTAAACAAATGAGTAACATCTTTACATGTATGAATAAAATGCTGTTTATTCCTTTTTTAGAAGAAAGGTCGTTTTAATGTGTCACCTTGCTGTTTGGTGGTATTGCCATAGTCTTTACTGCAACAAAGTCCTCTCTCAAACCAGAGTGCAAAAATAAGTTCAGTCTTACCAGTACACCCGTCAACAGTTACAACAGGCTTGACTTGGTTCTAACAAATCAGCATTTTATGTTGATGAAGGAATGCAGATTAAATGCCCTAATCTTCTGTTTCAAGAAGTAAAAGCACAGATAGTTAAGAATGCTATCTTTAGCGTGGGTTTTTTTCCCCCCTGCTCTGTGACTTCTTTACTTACAAAACTTACACTGAACTCATCAGTTGCCTTCAGCTGGAGAAGGTGGTCTATCTGTTCTTTTATTTTTGGCTCAAAGGTGGTTCATTTCAGTGAGGATTAGGGAATAATCCTCATGGATCTGAGCGAAATCACTTTACCTTCAAGCGCACATATGTTTCTGCTAAGCTCAGGAGTGTCCAACATCTCCACCAAGAGTGGGTACCAAGTTCCTAGCAAACAGAATTCTTCACAGCATATGAAATTTACTTTCAACAAATATTTTGCCATTAGCACTGCTACAGTATTTACTGAAAGCAATTACAGGGAAGAAAAAAGCCCAGGGAAAACAGATTGATATGGTGAATGGACATTTGTGGCTCTGGCTCTTTGCTTATATCAGTTGCCCTTTGCTACTTAAAGAGACAGCATTGCAAATCCCATGTGTCTTGTGTGTAACAGCCACGTGGGCTCCTTTGGGCACAGATATCTCTCCTCTGCTTGACAAGCACTCGGCACACTGGGACACTCAAGGAAATAAACAAAAAATCATAACAATTAGTGCAATCTTTTATCTCTTACCAGTCCACATACAGGCTAGGGGATCACATTCAGCTCTTTCAATCCACATGGATCTGGAAAAAACAAATATCTTGAGTTGCTAATCTATGTGTTTAAATACTCAAAGCTCCATTTAAAGCAAAAGGAAAAAAAACCAACTGGTTAAGGCAGCCACAGTGTGCTTCCAGGAGAAACATCGGCAAATATTGATTTGTTAATTTATTCCAAAATTAAAGCTAAAATCATTACCTTTTTTCTTTTTTTTTTTTTTTTATTTCTTTTTTTTTTTAAGTGAAAGAAAAGAACAGGAGAAAACAGATCAGTGTGTCTTCCAAGACAGAAAAAAGCATAAAGATACCTCTCAGAAATCTACCTTCTTAGAAAACTGCTTTTCAGGCCCAAATACAGAAAAGATTTCCATTCTTTGCAAAATAATGCTACCGTCAGTGAGCAGGCACCACTCCTCCTCTCTCAGACAGCACATACCATCTACAAAGCCGCACTTCCAATTACGTACCCAGTGCTGAGAGAGTTAATTTAAATTTGATAACAAATGGCTCTGCTTTTGAAATGAATGTAGCCTGGCAACTTCAACTGAGAACCCTTCATAGGGCCTCAATTATGTATGCAGCTTCTTTGAGAAATAGTTTCACACATCTGACCCAAGGCCCACGATACTGTTGCCATGAAATAAGACTGTACATAGGAAATGGTTCATTTCTGTAAAATCTCCTCATTTCTCTATTACCCCCATCCCAGGTGCACGTTAAAAGGCCAAACAAAATTACTTATTTTGGACTGGTTTTTTGCATTTCTTTTATTGTCTCATCCACTACCATCTGAATACAAATTTAACACATTTTTGTATCAGCATTTAACCTGCATGCTCGGGTTTGTTTTTTTTAGGAATTTCCAGTCACTCTGCCCGGCTGTGCTGATCAAAACTGCCATGTGAAACCGAGACAAACAATGGGTTAAATACCCACACCATTTTATTTTATTTTTTCCCTCTCTCCCCTCAAAATGGCTGCTTTATCTGTATGCACACAGCAATAGCAAATGTTCCTCTGTTATTGTACAACCAAATTGATGTGTCAAGTATTCATATGCTAATGGAGGTACAGTTTCTCACTTTTTCACTGATAAATTGCAAGGATTGTTACACACAGTGAAACACAAGAATAAACAGCTTTTATTTCAGATGTGATAAGTTACTTTCCATTCAAAAAACATGCAACACATGCTACTGACCATTATTGGTTTTATTCATTGCCAGTTTGCCTTCTGTTTTTCTCTCTTAGAATGGCTACAAAATATTTAGCAGATACAGCCAAACTTGAACAAATAATTTAATTTATTTTGCTTTGTGCTTTCATGATGTGAAGTTAATTTTTGCTCAGTTATCACTGGTAATGCAAGTCATGCAATGGGCACAGTCATTGTTCCCTCTGGAGCATTCGTAATTTTTTAAAGGTTGCAATGGATGAGATTTGGAGATTGGGATATTTCTGTTCATGCGTTAACAAAATATGCCATCGTATGCATGCCCAGAACCCTTTATTTAGGAATATTACTGGTAAAAGATTCCCTACATTTAACACAAAGCATGAACAGAAGAAAATAATAGCCAACACCTTTTTGTTCTGTTGAAAGATCAATATCTATTCAAAACCCAAAAATATCAGAAGTTAAGGATGATAATTTGTGTTTTGTACCTGAAGTAAAATAGGACTGTTTTCAGAGGCCATATTTTATAAATATCGAAAAAGTATTTGGCACAGGTAAAATAAACTCGTTTATTAAGCAAAAACTATTTTTTAAAAGCATGAAAGTGGGTTTACATTTCTAGTAACTGAAGATGTGTGGGTTTATGTAACATAGTCAAGGATTATATCTGTATCCTTGATTTAGATATGACAACAGATTTATATAATTCCGTTGTTACACAGTGAAATCATAAATGCAAGGAAATTCTGAGTTAAATTCATAAGTCCAGATGGAGCCCTTAATTTAATTAGCCATTGGCAGATAACTGTGCCACCCCATTGAAATCCATTTTAAGTCAGTGCAGCCAGCCCAGAGAGGAGAGTGATGTAAGCTGCAAATAATTGCCATGTCTGGGAGCTGTGTATGTTGGGACTTTTCCTTGCCTTTGTGGAGGTAGAAGGTAAAATACCAATGCCAGCTAAGTGCTCACAACATCAGGTCACCGCAGAACTACAGTAAGAAATTAGACAGTGCAGAAAATAAGATTCTCCCAATGTAGCATCAACTCGTCTGTAACATGTCATCTTGCATATTTATGGCACACATTTAGCCAAAGACTAATTCTACATTGGATAATTTCTTTGAAATACAAAGCAGTTTAAACCCTATCCATACATAACATGTACAAGCAACCACTTGCTGTAAGTTTGTGCCGTAAAGCTTGAATTATAAAATACATGAGCTTTCTTATTTTAAATGTGCCCCATTAGGATTGCACTGATCTTGGGGATGAGGTACTTAATGAAGGAAGTTGGAGGTTGGGGATGTAGTTGATTGGTGTGGTAATTGAAAAAGGATGTTGTATGTAATACTTCAGGAGAAAATATTATATTCACAATCTCGAAAGCTAAAAAGTCACAAGAGAAATTAGGATGAAAGCCTTTGCTGACCAGTTGACATGTAAGCCACTCCTCTTCTGCTTCATAGCTAAGTGAGCATCTTCCTCACAAAAGATCAGTGCCCAGTTAGCATCCTCAAAAATAAAATGTATGCTTGTGGAAAGATGCACAGACACATTCAGTTCTCTGAAAGTACAGACTATCAGAGTTAGCTCTCCTGCTCTGTGTGCCCACACTGTCCATTTTATAAAGGCTTTGATGTTGCTGATGTCCTCAGGTGTTATCCAAAAAGAGCCATTTTTTGAGACTTCCTTTTACAAAGCAATCGCGTTGATGCACCAGGATGTCAAACGGAAAAACTAATTAACAAGACCACCCATAATCTCCTCTGAGAAATTCTACAGGTGTCTGAAAACACAATGATCAGAGAACAAAAGAAATGTCACAGTGTCAGGGCCCCACTTCTGAGAGGAAGAGAGAGGAAACTGAAGAGAAAAGGACATGTGCAATTTTGGTGTCTGGCCACGTTCCACAGTAGCAGCCATGGAGCTGATCTACACTGCCCTCGGAGGGCTGATGACTCATTATTCATCCCATGCTCTTGCAGTCAAGTGTATAGCTGCTTATCAAAGAGCCTGATTCTGCAAACACTTCTGCACTTGCTTGACTTTAAGTGTGCAAGTAATCCTATTGGGGTGAACTGTCAGCAACTAATTCTGGGAGCAATGACATTGACAACAACTCAAGAGTAATGTGAAAACAAGAATCAAAATCCCAATGCCTTGAAAACCAGTTTTCACCATATTTTTATCTAGTTTGTTCTCAGAAGTCTTCTTTCACAGATTAATTTATTTTTTTATGCAACTAATTTTGCAGCAAGAGCCAGGGTGGGCAGGGTGGGGAACACAAAGTCATGTAAAAAAAGAGCAAAATGTGAAAATGTTCAACACAAGTGTGGCATAGAAAAATTCAATTAAAATTACAAAATTTATGCAAACATGACAATTTTCGTCTAAACCATGAGAAAAATACATTTTCTTTTTAATATCATACCTTCTTCCATATGTCAGCTAAAAAATAATGCTTGCAAAGGCAAGTAAATGTGCATAGTGAGAGTTGATCAGTCCTTTAAAAGGCAGATACAACTACTAAGAATATGCATTTGGAAATTAAAAAATCTACAGTGCTGTGTTGCAGCTGTGTGCAATGAGTTTCTATTCTTAGAATAGTTACAAAACAATCAGCAAAATATGCAACTCAGTTCTTCTAAAATGAGCAGAGAATCAGATGATACAGTAGTTCTAAGCATGTTGGAGGATGTTTTGGGGTTTCTGCACCCTTGTTAGGAAGGCAAGAAAAATGCAGTAGGGATAACTATAGTGCGGACCTTCTCCTGCACCCCAGAGAAGATGCTCCAAGGAAGCAGAGGAGTAAAACTGTGAATAACTCCACTGTGATTCAGTATCCACTGCATAGCTTTGGCATAGCTTCTCCCTAGAAATGCCCCATTGAAGACTTTTTCTGTGTCCCTGTCTTGAAGCTACACGAGGAGTGCACTCAATTTCATAACTATGGTAATTATAAAAGGTTAATCTCCTCACAGTTGTTTTCAGGATACATGGAATCAAAGTTTACTTATAAATGTTGAAGCTGAGAGAGAGAGGGAGAGAGAGAGAGAGAGAGAGAGAGGATGCTAATAAGAAAAAAGGCAGCAAGCAGGTCAAGGAGAAGATGTATACAAGGTTATGACTACTGTAATTTACGTATTTGAGAAATTTTCATCTTCAGCCTTACCACAGATGTTTTATAAGCAGCCTTTTTTCTTTTTATATGAAATACCATAGTCAATTAAGTTGTAGACAAAGGACAGAAAGTGATGGACTCATATCTGCCCACCCATGAGAGGATGCAGAAAGGTTCCACCTGCAAGTGCAAGTTCTGAGACTCCACGGAAATGGCATATTTGAGAGAAAACCAGCATAAGAGGTTTATTACAGGGACTACGGGAGAAGCACCACACCATAAGATGTCAGGGAATCTTATGTGGCAAAATTACTTCTCATCAACTGTCTCCTAAGCTGACGCAGAAGCCATATCTCTCGAGGACCTTGGAAGAGTATGTGGAAAACTTTTGTGCCCCAAAATCTTGTTTCTTTTCCCCACAGAATAACCCACTTTACCGGGCTCTGTCTCTCCATTAAATTTCAGACATAACATAAAATTCAAAATGTATCTCAATTGCAATTGTGTTTACAATTATGATTACTATTATTGACCCACAAATTCCCACAGCTTAAATTTGGCTTGGCTCATCAGATCACACCACTACAACTTTCCAAGAATCACAGGCCACACATTTCTATTGCTCTTTCCTGTGCACAGCTCAAGGACCTTTGCTCTTCGCCTAAACACTTAGTTATGTTTAGCTCAAGCATATCTCCTAAAAGATACTTAGTCTTCATCTGAGAGATGGAGATCCTGCAGCCTACCTTTGTAATTTGTCTGATGATTGATCAGTCTCCCTGGCAAAAGATAGTGTCTAATTTCTCATATTAGTCTGTTGTTTTCAGTTTGCAACAGGGTTCTTTTCTACTCCCATTTTGGCTTTGCAACTCTTCTTTGAGTGAACCCCACAACTAAAGTAATATGGTGTTGGTTTAACTCTATATATTGCTATAGCTGCATGGACAGCACGACCCTTTCCTCGCCACAGAAACACTGAAGTTCAGTATGACACTGAGATCTTTTTCTCAGTCCCTATTGGCTAGCCTCGAGTCTCATAATTTGCAGTCACTGTAATTTCATATATCTGTATTAAAACACCAGAACATACCCCTCTTTTCAAGTGTTATACCGAACACTTTATTTGATTGTCCTCATCAGTGTTTATTATGTCACCAGCAATTTTTGAGCTAGATTTAGCTCAATGAAAATGTTTACAAGCACACTTCCTCTTCCCTGCATGTCCCAGCAGAAAATCCTTATTTTCCATTTACCATTTATTCATTTGGGTTTGTTAGAGGAGAGGAGAAAAGCTTTTTTATGTGACATGATAGTAGTATTTTTATTCAGAAGTTAGGTCTGTTTGTCAAAATTCATTTCCCTAATCACCTGTGAGATGTCCTTTAATTCCCTATCAGCTGGTTCACAAAGGAGTTATTTTTCTTACTGACTCAAGTTACTTGGGTAGAATCACTTGCCCTTTCTGAATATTGGCACAGCAGTGTTCTCCCAGTCTCCTGCTACTTCAAGGTTTATTGAAAGTTAACATCAGTGATAGAGTGCTCTCCCCTGCCAGGTCTTTTAGGACTCTTGGGTCAAAATTATTCAGACCTACCGGTAGATGTTGTTTAACATCTATTAATTGACTGGAAAGTACTCATTAACCTTATTAGAGAATATTCTTATGTAATAAGAACATCCTTATTGTTTCCAAGTGGAGAATAGAAATTATTTTGGCTGCTTCTGAGATGCCTGTCTACTAATAGCCTTATTACAACTCTTTGCCAATAGAATTCCAGAGTTTGTAGGATCTGTTTCATTCCCAGTGCACTTTAAAAAAAAAAAAGATCTGTACCGGTCTTACAAACCCTTTTATCTCTCTCTTTACTTCTGTAAAGAAATCATGAATCTCTTTCCAGTGTCTTAAACTTTTCAGCTACATACACAAAATTCTCTTTCATACTTATTGCAATTAATTTTTTTTGCTATCCCACTTTAACCTTTTTTTTTTTTGGGGGGGGGGTATGGTGCTGTCACTTCTCTGCTTAGCATCCAAAACATAGTGTTGCCTGTTTTCCTTGTGTAATCACAAATTTTTTTCTTACAGATTCTATGTAAATATAGAACCCTAATTTTCATTCATATCTTTAATTCTAAACATTCTTCTCAAACGTATCCTTACAGTTCTCTCTGCCCATGAGAGTTTTAATTTGAAAACATGATGTGTATGCTGTATTTTTACTTGAACTTTTCCTCCTTTTACTCACACTGAATGCAGACAAGTCTAAATCGCTGATTCTTTGGCAGCAACCAACTTTAAATCTTCTTTTTCCTATCACACAGATCTAAAGTAGGGCTATTTCTGCCTTATCTTTGGAAACTGGTCCATGGCAAGTAGTAAAGGCATCTACATATTTTCACTTTTACAAAAGATTTTCAAACTCTCAATTAAACTTTTAATTTTATTAAGACAAAAGCATTAACAGTAATGCTGTCAGTAAAAGCAGTAACTAGTGACTGGAATGCCATGGATAATAATTGTTTTCTGGAACTGCTTGGGAATCAGCTCTAATTGTTAGATAACAATTAAATAAGGTAGAACATGCAAGAAAATATTTTAAAATAATTAAATTTTAGCTATAACTTCTAATAGCCATTACATATAAACATGGAATGCCATAAATTCTTTTTTTTTTCATTTAATAGGGTAAGATGGAATTAATAGCTTCCATTTTTCTTAACTTTTTTTTTCCTTTTAATTTCATGTTATCTATTGAAATACAATTACACACTGTCCATAGTTCTGAGCTTTCAGTTCTGGGCTTTCAAATTCCTACTGCATTACAATTAGCACCTTATTTGAAAATATGCAACTTATCTGCCTGAGTATGCACTTTATTTGCAAATTCAGTAGTTAATCTCTATCTGAAATCTTTTTTTTTCTTAACATTCAAGCACATTTTTGTTGGCTGTTGGGACTGCCTTTGAAAAGCAAGTTTAATATGCTATATTGAAACTGAATAAGTGACTATGAGGTTTCTTCAGGATTGATTCCCTATGTGTTAGCTCAGTGAACTATTTATCTCCCACAATATGCTAATGTATAAGAAAACCAGGCAAACTGATCTATGTTTACCTATGAACACTCTGTCCTACGTGACAATACTTTCATTATAAGTAAGGCCTCAACTAGAAGGAAATAAGTTGTGAGCAAAGTATATTGAGAAACTGTTAATGGACTGCTAATGGACTGCAGTCATCAGGCCTATACTCTTCTTTCAAAAAAGTGCAAGTTCTGGGTGTTAATTACAAAACACGAGAAACTTACCTTGCAGGTAGGAGTTTCTACTCAATGAAAAATACAAAAAAGTAAAAAGACAAGAAAGAGAGACACAGGTGTTGATGACCTTAGAGATTCTTTCGGCTGAATACAGGTTTTATAACACAAACACTTCATTAAAAAAAAGTCAAAGTTTAAGGCTAACTAGTGTGAATGCCAAGTGTGACAGAAACGAAAAGAGGATGTTAGAATGAGAAATAAGAAATAGTGAATCTCCTTGTCTCCCCAGGAGAAATCATTCTCCTTGAAATGGGACCACTGTTAACATCTTCCCCATTGCCTTGTAGCATCTAAATATGCTAACTGAACGATAGCTAAGCCCTGTTAGGTTACTTGTGTTTGCCTTTAATTTTGTAAGCTAAGATTTTTGTCATACTTTCAAATTAAAAAAAAAAAAAAAGGACAAATTGCACTGCATTCATGAAGGTCAGATAAGAAAGGAGTAAATGCATGATCCTAGGCTCCTAATACTACTTTGCAAAACTGTCCTTGTCAGTATTTCACTAGCAGAATATGAAACCATCCATTTAATATTTACAAATTACTGGCAAAATGAGTAGCTTGGTGTTTCCTAGTGAAAATATAAACAATCTTAAGTCACTTCCCTCCATTTCTTCTCAGGAGTATTCACACCTTTTGGCTTTAGGCATTTAATTTAGATGCTTTAAATCAACTCCAAAGACATCTAACTCTTTCCATTGACTGCAGAACTAAGATACTGTCATGGTAGATGTGCTGATTTACATCGGAACCTCATGCTGAATGTGTCTTTTTCTCCAGAATCTACCAGCTATGGACCCCAAGACTTCTTTTTTTTTTTTTTTTCACCTGATACCTGGATTTCCCTTATAGTCTTATTATTCTGTGTGTATGTGTGTGCTGCCTGGGTTTGGTACCTGTGACTCAGTCTTCGTTATCAATTCTTGATTTTATTGCAATTGCTGCACTAAGGGGATGTAGAGAAGGATAAATTCCTCCTGGTCTGGGAAAAAATCTCAGTTGGATCTAGTCAAATTGCTACTGAGTTCAACTGCCAGGGCTGAAACCAGAAAGAAAAGAATGCAGTTAAGGATGTTTCCCTTCTTTTTTTTATTTTAAATTTAGATCTACAGTTCAGATGAGGATGACAACCAGGACGCATGGCACCTCGCTGAGACACAGAACTCAAGGAGGATCTGGGCCCTGATCCTAAGAGGTGAATCTAGTCTGCTGTAACTACTCAGGTCGATTTGGGACCCATCACAGGCCACAGTGGTTTTTTTGTACTCTAGGTTTCTCAAGCTTGAGTCCACTGGAAGGGCTTGTGGTCTGCAGCTGCTGTAGCCCACCATGATGATGTTGTCTCCAAAGGAACCATTTCGTGAGACTCAAAATATTTAGAGTTTCTTTTTCTGCTTGCACTTGCACTGCAGCTTCTGGAATGATAGCACAGACCCAGTCACCAAAGATTGAAAGTGGCTATTGGCTCCTTCTTGGAAAGTGCTCTTACTATAAATATTGATAGATGCTTTTCAACCAATTATTAGAGTTTTGTCAGTAGCGATGAACTAATAAAAATGTGTAGGTAGCATAATCATATGGGAAGCTTAATATTCTTTTTTTTAGTTACTACAGGTGAAACAGTACTATATTTTGAAATTTGCTTAATTTAGCTCATTGATTATTCTTATAATGTGCTTTACTGTGTTACTTCTTAAAAAAGAAAAACAACCTCCTCCTTGATGATTTCCAGTTTTATCTTCTTTTGCTTAGCAGCTGTTGCTGCTGTTGAAGAACACATCTGTCTCAGGAAGAGACTGTTTGAGATCATCCTCAAATAAATGGAACATGGGGCTCTGCAAAATGCATCTTGCAACAGCAGATGTATCTGCCAGGTTGCTGCTCAGCAATGTCCTTACTTATTTGTATTTACTCAATATGGATAACATTTTTGTCCAATATGTCTCAATATTTGCTGTTTATAATATGAAAAGCTTTTGACAAACACATCTGTCCTGTCACATCATCAAGTTGCTCTCCCCTTAGCCAAAAACAATTATGATATTTCCAGCTTAAATGTCACATAGCTGCTAGTCTCATCCTGGGAGGAAGCAGACATTGCAACATGCAATTAATACTGTTGACATGAAAAGGGCCATGATAAAGAAAAAAAGTCAGCATTCCACTGAAGTTATTTTAGAACCTCATTCTTTTTATAGTGGTGTTGCAAGAACTCTGGTATAGAAAATGCATCCAAGACACCATGACTATGTCATTTTGCCTTGTAAAATTTAAAATGTAAAATTTTGAAGAAGAAAAACAAAGCATTTTTTCCCCAAGTCTTCTCTTTTTGAAATCTAAGCTTATAATATTTCCTGCATTCTATTCATACTGATTTTTATTATTTCTGTGTTTAGATCCATTTCTCTGTTCTTGTTCATGTTTACAAGCAGAGTCAATGTACAACAGGCTGCAAAAACCCACATAAGAATAGTTAGTATAATGTAATCTCTGAGTGTGATACCATAACTACGGATATTAAAACATTTATGAAGTGGAGGTCATTGTTTATCCATCTATAATTTTCTGACCCAAATGGTTTGCAGACACTAGAGTGCTGTAGAGGAAGGGAAGGAAGGGAAGAAGTAAAATAATTTAATTTTGCTATATTTGTCTTGATCTGCTCTTATTTTTCTTATATGTACAATATGCATGCTTTCCTAATTATAGAATACAAAACTCAGCTCAAATTCTGGATGGAAAAATAATTTCTTATTTTTGTATAGTTGTATTTCCTAGTGCCCACATAATGACATTTAATATAATAGGTCTGGAGCCGAGACCAATATGTTAAGGAACTGTGGAGGGATCAGAAAAGTAGATGGCAAAAATCCTTTCCAGTGACATATCTCATCCCCACTATGAAGAGTTTTCAGCCTCTGAAAAAGGAAAATGATCACATACAGTGCAAGGAGATCACACTGGACACATGGAGAAAAAATAAAGAGGAGACTTCAAGCACTTTCATCCTTATTAAGACCCACCCCCATAATAAAGGAATCAGGACAACAAGCAAAAAAGGAAATTAAGAAGTTTCACAGAGGGTGTGTGTATCTTTTCAGTCTTATTTCTTCAACATTTAAAGTGTTTTTGGAAAACCATATAATTTCAGTTCTTCATGTATCTGTAAAATTACATGTTTTTCTTTAAAAAAAATCCTGGTGAAGTTGAATCTTACTTTTCACTGGAAATCTCAGTTCTGCTGCTCACTATGCAATTGTCATGATTAACTGACAGAAGGAATTATCTGGAAAAACTGAATGATTCTTTCCCTCTGCTGGCAGCACGCCTGTGCTATAGTCAATCTAGATTTTATCTTTCTGAAAAAAAATCACATTTTCCCACTACAGACAATCTAGAAATTAAGCTGCTGTGTCTACCCTGGCCATATGCCTGTATCATACAGACACAGGTCAGATTTGATGTGCTAAACTTTTCTGCAGTTACATTTTATTTGCCTTTAAATCCCTTCCTTATCCACCTGGTATATGTATGATATTAAGTTAATATAGAAACTTATGTTGCAATCTCTGCTATTTAGTATATCTATGCCCTCCCCCCCCCAAAAAAAAAGGTAATTCATCACAAGTCTAATGAGAGACCTGTCCCTGAAAAAGCTGTTTCTCCAGTAAAGCTCTGCTGATCCCTGGCATTTTGTGAGAATGCACTACTCCTTTCAGTTGGTATTGGACAAAGGTATTAAAAGTATATTTTATACTTTTGTGGGGCAAAAGAGATAATTATTTCCTTCCAAGAAAATTCATAATTACTGCAGATTTCCTCTGTTTCATACTTCACTTTATTCTCTGGCCAATATACCCCTCATCTTGCTGGATTGTAGAAATTTTAGAAATTTCTTTCCTTCCCTGTGTAGCAATATCACTATGCTCTGTGAGTTCAATGGTAATGGAAAAGCTGCTTCCTGAAGTGAGAGAAGAGGTGCAGGTGTGCTGGGGACGGGGATGACACACATTCCCCAGAACTTCTGGACTGCATATGGAGCTAAATGGACCTTATTGTTTTCTTCATCATGGCCAACTGTTATTAACCGTCTCCAGCAACCTGACACTACTGTTAAGAGCAATTATCCCATGGGAGTAGGATTTATCCCCTGGTCTATGTGTGGCCAGGGAATGCAAGTTGATCTCTGTGCAGCACTTCATCTGTGGTTTAGCCAGAGATTAGAATGTGTAATCTGTCCATATTGATCATATCCATACAGATTTTAACTAAGAGCCTAATTTGTGTTTTGTGTGACTCCATGATTTGGCTGGTGTTGGACAATATTTTAGGGACTATTAAGAAAAGCTCAATTATGGAAACCAATTGATTATGTGAAAAGAAGAAATTTGGAAAAGACCAGAAAAGACATTTCTGTTTTCATTAAAAAAAAAATATTGAGAGCTTCTAGTCTTTATGGCTGCAAGGAAAAGGTAGATAGTGTGATCTGGATACAGTCTAATGACTGAACTTTGGACAGAAAATAAATCAAATTACTTTTTTAGTTGTAAAGTAATCTTTAAAATAAGATCTGATATCAAGAATTTAAGAGAGAGATAATTTCTGAATTTCAAGGTATCCACTAGCATTATGTTTTCTGCACTTCCCACTTTCTCAGAAACTACAGGAGGATTTTCAGAATCTGCTGTAGACTTTCAAGAGAAACTTCTCCAGTCAGTGGGGAAAGATGACATAGTTTTAAAAGTGTGTTCTGGGTTTGAGGAACCTTCCACCTCTAGGGGACAACAGACATCACAAAAACTCACCAAACCAGAACAAAAAACGCCCTCAGCAAACAAAAAATTAAAACACACAAGTCCCCCACCCCCGAAGTTGTCAGTCTGAAACCTTCATTCTAATTCCTTCAGGAACCCTTCAAAATTAAGTTTAGAGACAAAGGAGGGAGAAATCCCAACACTTCAAACTGGATTTACTTGTTTTAAAGCAGCTTTATGCACACACAACCATGGATAAAGCAGCAGAAGACAAAAATATCTTTATGGCCTCCAGGGACAGCATGGGTGTTAAGAATTCAGCATGAAGTCCCATAGGACGGGACCCCCTCTGCCTCATGACCTGGCCTGGCCCACAGATTTGCAACAGACTTGCCATGGTCATGTTGTTGGTGAAGAGAGCTAGCCAGGACTGACCATGAGCAGACTCCATGACACAAAATTAGGTCTAGGTTTCTCAGTCTTTAAGGCAAAACTGAACTTCATCACCCAGTGACAATCCCAGATCAAAGGAAAGTCATGGCTTAGCTCATCAGAGAGCTGAGATGGCACTTCACAGAAGGTAAGAGGGACCATGATTTTTCTCTCCTTGGTCTCAATATTGATGGTCCTCAAAGACCAGATCAGAGTAGCGAACATCCTGGCTAAAGCAAAGCAAGTAGAGGCCAACTGCTATTTGCTGCTCCATCAGCCTCCTGCCCCATTTCCCCTGTAGTTAGTGCTGGCTGATCACATAGGTGCTGTTCTCAGAGATCTTCTGGATATTTTCAGACACTTCAGACCAGCAGGCAAGCTTGGGTAGGCAACCAGAAACTTCTCAGATTTTCATGTCCAGAAACAACTCATCCCTCTAGGAAATTAGTATCTCCTGTCTCCAGACAGCATTCTGCCTGGATATTGCATAAGTATAAATGCTTTTATGAATATTTTCCTTTCCTCTGCTGATGGTAGATCTGATCTGAAGGCTGAGACTGACATCAAAGGAGTGTGTAGATCAAAGGACTATTCATTCTGCTGTACAATCTGTGAAGCTTATGAAAGCAGAGCTACAAAGACTTAAAGCTAACAAGAAGGGACAATGAAAAAGAAACTAAAAAATTAAATGTACTGGTTGTGAAGGAAAACATGGTCCTTATGGTGCCCTAGACAGGTTCTCTACTGATCAGGTTTGAAACTTAATGAAATCAAGTGAAAATATTTTCATTGATTCTGGTGGGATTGGGATCATTGTGAAATGGTTTAAGGCAGCTGGAAGAGGAGATGGAATAATATATGTATGTAACAGATATAACTGGCTAACATAGTTGCAGCACATAAGATACATACAATATAGAATGTATACATACACTGGAATTTTATCACTATCAGGGAGCACAATTATAATAACAAGTGACCTTATCTTGCTTGAAAAAATATTGAAGAAAAACATCTTGATTTAACAATGCTTATGACACTCTGTAACAGAAAGGAATAAAAGAAAACATACAACAAATTTCTTGCTATAATACAACAAAAAAAGACACTCTAATTCCTTCTCAACTAATATAATTCAGACTGAGTGCCATAAAGCCAATTTGTACATACATAAGCCTATGTAAAACCATGTTCAGGTTTTCATAAAATTCTGCTTATTGAGTACAGCATTACTGTACAAAGTAATGGAGGGTAAAGCGATATGTAAGGGCTTAGGACTGAACTAACTGATTGTATTGGGTTTGCGTGGCTGGGTTTTGGTAGCAGAGGAGACTACAGCGGTGGTTTCTGTGAGAAGCTGCCAGAAACTTTCCCCTTATCTGATGGAGTCAATGCCAGCCAGCTCCAGGATGGACCCACTGCTGGCCAAGGCCAAGCCAATCAGAGATGGTAGTAGTGCCTCTTTGATAACATACAACAACATGGCTAGGCTTCGCAAATGAAAATTTAGGAAGGCTCTATCCACGTTTGTTGGAGTTCCGGGCTGGCTGTGTGTGTGTGGTTGGGTCCTGGGCTGGCTGGGAGTCCCCCGGGAGTTCCCTCCTCACCCCCCCACCCCCCCACCCCCCCCCGGTGGATCAGGCCCCAGGCACAGCCGCAACAGGAGAGGGGAGAGAGAGAGTGGGGGAGCCTCACTGGCAGTCACTGCACACCCATGGAGAAGGAGAGAGCAGCTTCGGAGCACACAGAGGTTTGCCGTTCCAGGTTTGGGGGGGAAGGGGGAGGGGGGTACAGGGGATGGGAGGGGGGTACAGGGGAGTGGGGGTGGGGGAATAGAGGGGACGGGTATTGAGTGGGCCATGGGGGGCCTGTGATTGGCGGGACGGAGAGCGGGGCACTCCTCTATGAAGTGTCACAGGTGAGCAGTGCCCCTGAAGATACGTGCTAACACAGTGGAGGAAGGATATGGTCAGGGTGGATAGTGGGGTTCCTTTAGAGACATGGGAGTCCCAGCCAAGCTGGGGCCTTGTAAGGTATCCCAGCCTTGGATGGGTACGGAGGCCAGAACGGTTGGTCACTTTGTTTGTGTTTGTTTTTGGCTCACCTGTGGCTACTGCCCAGGTTCGGCATGTTCTGGATATATTTGCTTTGCTCTGTTACATCCTGAAAGGGTGGGCAGGACAAAGGGTTATTCTTGGGTATCTCCTTATGATTGCATATAATTAGGTGATAATAATAAGTAGAAAATGTCAAACTTGCCCAAACCGTTCTAACAGGAACATAGCCTGTGTGCCCCGTGTGGTTGCGAGCTATGCTGGCGATGGTACATGCCTTCGGTAGGGTTGCCCATGCCAGACAGGTCAAAACCGTAGGGCCAGATACAATACATCCATGGGCAGGATGAGCTCGTTAGCCTTCTGACAGTCATCCTAGGAGAAGGACAACTCTAATCCCAAACCAGGGCAGATGGAGCTCGCTTAGCCCTGTAAGGCCATCCATCTAAGAGAAAGTCACTCAAATTAAACCTACATCCTGAGGACCTCGCTGCCACCGTCCAAGCTCGCTCGGCCCTGGCAGATGAACCTCAGGATTAAAGGGGGGGTTCAGTTCCGCACATACTGCATCTCACCTAAAAAACCCATTGCGCAGGCTTGAAGGTTTTACTCATATGCAAAAAGTCCTGTAACGATGGGCGAGGGTCGAAACGGCAGGTGAAAGGTGCACTGGGAGCTGCAGACCCAACCCTGCATGCAGGCGGTTCAGGATATTGGTCATTAGAGACTGACCGGAGATGACAGTCTCTTAGGGCAGCACCCTGAACGACCAGGCAGCCTTTTTCAAGGGCAGCACTGCTTGCTCCACTCGGAGAGGGGCCTAGAAAAGGTGGCCTAAACAAAGCTCATCTCCACCTTCACCCAGTTGGTTAACCGCAGGCCAACGGGCGTCTTCTTCCAATGCGGTCACACAAAGATAAAAGACAAAGGCACGCACCTGCCTCCAAAGGTGTACCTAAATTAACTCTAGCATGTTGGAACATCAGAACCATGCTCGATTCTGCGGATCATGGACGTCCTGAGCGTCATTCTGCCCTAATTGCCCATGAACTGGCTCATCTTAACATCGACATTGCCACTCTCAGCGAAGTTCACCTTCATGAAGAAGGCAGCCTCAGAGAACAGGGTGCCGGTTACACACTCTTTTGGTCAGGTAAACCCAGAACAGAAAAACATCTCTCAGGAGTTGGCTTCATGATCAAAAACTCTATTGTTCCAAAACTCGAAAATCTGCCGACAGATCACTCTGACCCCATTATCTCCCTATGCCTTCCACTCCACATCAAACAACATGTTGTCCTCTTTAGTATATATGCCCCAAGTCTCCAAGCTGACCCTGCTGAAAAAGATAAATTTTACACTGACCTGCACCACCTTACCCAAAAGGTGTCTGCAGATGTAAAGATCATTATCCTTGGTGATTTCAATACCAGAGTAGGTAAGAATTTTGAAGCCTAGAAAGGAGTATTAGGCAAGTATGGTGTTGGAAACTGGAATGATAATGGTCAACTTCTGCTAGAATTCTGTGCAGAGCAACAGCTCACCATCACTAATACTATCTTTCAACGAACGAAGATTTGGGAAGGCTCTATGCACATTTGTTACAGGCACGCTGGTGGCTTATGAGGCCAATACAAGATAGACATGTCCGATTACAAAAGGCACAGCAGAAAGACTCCTTAGATGGTGTATTCAGCAGGATACGATTCTTTCTGCGTTGTCTTTTCTCCTTGAGAGTGATCCTGCGTGTGTTTTCAAAGGAAACGGTAGCGTTGTAGATGATGTGTCTCCAGACCTCTCGATTTGAGGCCAGAGTAGACCAGTTAAGATGATCAATGTGGCTGAGGTTGAGGTGTTGTTTCAGGGAGTCCTTGTATCTTTTCTTCAGGGCTCCTGTCTTGCGGCAGCCGGAGGCAAGTTCACCATAAAGCAGGATCTTAGGGAGGTGGTGGTCCTTCATCCTGGAGACGTGCCCTGCCCAGCGCAGCTGAGTTCTCAGCAACGTGGCCTCAATGCTAGTGACTGTTGCTTGTTCTAGAACAGATGTATTGGTCACATAATCTGACCAGTGGATGTTTAGGACTGTACGGAGGCAGCGTTGATGGAAGCGTTCTAGGAGATGCAGGTGGTGGCGGTAGATGACCCATGATTCAGAACCGTATAAGAGAGTAGACAACACTATGGCTTTGTAAACACATTTTGGAACGTTTAGCTTGTCCCCCTAAATTCCTTAAAATGATCATCTCACTCCATGAGGATCAGCACGGCCAAGTCAGATTTGGCAATGCACTCTCTGAGCCCTTTCTAATAAAGAATGGTGTGAAACAAGGCTGTGTTCTTGCTCCAACCCTCTTCACAATCTTTTTCAGCATGATGCTCCAAAGGGCCATGGCAGACCTCAATGATCAGGTGTCTACATTCGATACCGTACTGATGGAAGCCTTTTCAACCTAAGGCAACTGAAGGCCCACACCAAGACCTTAAACCATCTTGTCTGGGAGCTGCTTTATGCTGATGACGCTGCCCTTGTTGCACACACAGAAGCAGCCCTGCAGCGTTTAACATCCTGCTTTGCACACACTGCTGAGCTCTTTGGGCTGGAAGTCAGCTTAAAGAAGACGGAAGTTCTCCACCAACCTGCTCCTCAGGAAGCCTTCCATCATCCCCACATCACCACTGGCCAGTCAGAGCTTAAATCCAGCAGTTTACTTACCTAGGTAGCCTCATCTCCTCAGATGGTAAGATTGATGAGAAGATAGACAACAGGTTAGCAAAGGCACATAGTGCTTTTGGAAAACTCTATAAAAGAGTATGGTGTAATAAACTTCAATAACATATTTAAGAAGGAAAAACAAAAAAGAAAAAAAATATTGTGCAGGTATAATTGTGCTCAGAGAACAGCAGAGTGAAAATATCTGAGAGGAACAATGCTGCAGACACCAAGATCAGTGAAGGAGGAGGGGAAGAAGGTGCTCTAGGTACCAGAGGTGAAGTTCTCTTGCAGCCCATGGTGAGGGAACTTTGCCCCTGCAGCGCATTGAGGTCAACAGAGACACAGAGATCTGCTTGCATCCTCATGGGAAGATCATCACTGGAGCAGGTGGATGCCTGAAAGAAGTCTGTGAAAGCCCGGGAAGGTGGGCTGGAACAGGGTCCTGGCAGGGACTTGCAGACCTGTGGAGAGAGGAGCTCACACTGGAGCAGGTTTGCTGGCAGGACTTGTGACCTAGGGTGGACCCACATTGGAACAGCCTGTTCTTTAAGAACTGCATGCCATGGAAAGGCACCCACCCTGGAGCAGTTCGTGAACTGTACCCTGTGGGAAGGACTCACAGTGGAGAAATTTGTGGAGCACTGTCTCCCACAGAAGGTACCCCACACTGGAGCAGAAGAAGGACTCCTCTCTGTGAGCAGCAGCAGAAACAAGCTGTGATGAACTGACTGTAACCCCCATTCCCATCTCCTTATGCTGCTGAGCGGGAAGAGGTAGAGCCTGGAAAGGAAGGAAGGGTGGGGTGAAGCTGTTTTTAAGATTTGTTTTACTTCTCATTGTCCTGTTCTGATTTTTATTAGTAATAAATTTAATTAATATCACCAAGTCAAGTTTGTTTTACTCATGATAGTAATCTGTGATCTCTCCCTGTCCTTATCTCAACCCATGAACCCTTCATTATGTTTTCTCTCCTCTGTCCTCCTCTCTTGCGGAGAGGAGCGATAGAATGGCTTTTGCAAGTAACTGGCATCCAGCCAGGGAACATTCACTACACCAAGGCAATTACACCCTCACAAAACAAAATCCCCACTTGTGACTTCTACCTTGCATTGGATTTCAGAAGGTCCAACTTTCAGTGAAAGATATTAAACCTGAAACTAGCTCCAGATTTAGCTTAAGTCCTTTGTGGGGAGTTAGATATCTCGAAAACATGCACCCAGATTACTTCCTCCGTTCATAATTCAAGGTGATGCCTTTCTTTTGACCTTGCTTTATCTGTGATTTAAAAAGGAGCTTTTCACTGAAACACCGAGTATCAAATATTTTAGTTAAGCATCTGGTTACATTCTTAACAATAAAGAGTATTGAAGCTAGTTCTCAACACAGACATGGGCTAATCACCTTCCCCTCCTTCCCTTTATAAAAATCTAAAGAACAGTAAACATTTGGAAAAATGAAGAACAAAATGAGGAGAAGGAGAGGAAGTGACAAAAGAAACATATTTCATGCAATTAACAAAGTTACCCTCCTGAGAGGCTTTTAACTAGCTAAATTTTTCCTCTGTTGAATATCACTTTTATTTTTGACAGAACAGTAATTCTTTTTCAGTTCAAAAGAAAATTGTACTGAATCTCAGTCACCTGAAAATGTTATCTGACCAGAAAGTTTAGAAAATAAGTTGCTTTTTCATGTGCATGATCACTCATAACACCTCTAAGCGAAATACTTTTTCAATTAATATGAACTGTGACAAGCGGAAAAAAACCATAAACTACTTATAAGGTTATAAGAATCACAAAGACTAGCCCATTCACATGAACTTCAATTTAAAGCTGATTTGAATAGAAAGGAAAACTGTAGTTTCAGTGTATTTACATCATGTAGAAATGCTATTATATCAAGAAACAAAAGTTGCAGTTCATATCAAATAAACAGTTAACTTTATTTTTAAAAGTTTAATATTCCAGCAAAAGAGAAACAAATCTTTCAATTTTGAAACTAAAAACTTCACACTGAAGCAATTCTGTTATACAAGCTACAGACCTCTTACTTGTATGCCCTGGCATGTATAGATCACCTTGCAGCGAAACAACAAAATGTGTTGTCTACCATTTAGGTGATACTTCAACTGCTTTCTCTTTATTTTAACAACTACTTGGATGATGGAGAAGAAAAAGTTAAAAATATTCTGTTCTACATGGCTCAAAGATTATTGGAAGTTAAATATTATTTGAAGAAGGCATCTTACCAAAAGCATGAAAAAGATTTCAAGATTTTTCTGGTTTTCACTTTGCTATACTTCCATGGGGCAACACAAACCGATAGAGGAAATGTCAAAATGTAGGCAATTTTATGAGATTTAAGAATAGCATCAGGTACAGTTTTATTGCATTCATTGGTGTAAGTTTACCAGGACTTCTGATGAAAGTTTTTCTTTTCAAAGATTCTTGGTTCAGAAAAAACTAGTGGGTTTATAACATACTGTCTTGGGCATGATGCATTAGAGCACCTTCATAGTTTGTAGTAATATTACCTACATATTGAAAGTTTGATTTCTTTTTGATAGCTTGACACTGATACTCCATTTTTATATTATTCTCAGTGTTTCACAGAATTTGTTTCCTGGAGCCGCCAAACGATAAGAGATTAGAATCACTGCATCAGAGCACAAGCTTTTCACACCAAACAGCTAAGATGGCTCAGGCATGTCTTCAAGACTTATTTTCCAATTAAAAATGCACACGAAATAAGCACAGAAACTCTGCAGGAAATGTTTCACTTTCATAACCCTTTGTCCAATCCCATCCCAATTTAGATTGCTGTGTTGGTTCATGTCTTGAATCTCATCCACAAACTCACACTTAACAGATTTGCACAAGTTTTGTTTTGTCATCCTTAAAAAGTTTTTGCTCTGCTTTCTACAGGTTTGTTTTATCTCCCTATCACACTATTCTGTGTATTTCAAGTTCATACCTGGCTCACTGAGACAAATGGTAGAGGTCAGTGGCACAGTGGCTGTCGCACAGTAGTTCCCTTATTTCTCTCACTGTTCAATCTAGGGTGACTCAAAGAGAAGCTCACCTCAGCTTTTCAGAAAAAGGGAAATTGCAGTTCATCTGAATTTTTTAATATAACTAGACCCCCTCCTTGCTTTTCATTTTAGTCCATCTTAAAAAGGCACTTACTGTGCAATTTCCACAAGAAAATAATCATCTTCCCTCATGCCAAATTTATTCTTATTTTTGTGTTATTTTCCATGACAGTATGCTATGATTTTATTGTTATTGGTACCAGTTAATAGAAAGGATTTCTTTTTGTGCATTGTAGATCAATAAGCATGCTGTCAGTTCTAAGTAAGCAAAAAGAAATTACATGAATGTGGGAAAATAAGTCTTCATGGACCTCTGTTCCCTAAACTAAATTCCCCTTGAGGCAAAGCACTCCTCATCCAAGTGACTGGTAGTTTTTTATTGAACGAGATCCTGTAAAACATCCTGTACAAATAAGGAGCACTTACATCTTCCTTATTTTCTTCAGTGATACATTTATTTATGTTTTATATTTGTCATGACCTAAGTTTCTTTAATCGTTTTTCCAGGTGAGATTCTTTGTGGTATTCCATGGCTGGATCACTGAAAACTTTTGAGTCAAGGACTGCTCCAGTCCAATCTGGACTCTGAAGGAGTGTTTTTATCCTCATCAGGCTGGATAAATACAACCATTTTTTTACCTTTTTTTTTTTCTTACATTTCAAAATTTCCTTTTCCTTTCTCAAAGAGAAAGATGTCTGATAGACCAGCATCTTCTGTTCTTTCTCCTCTTCCTTGTGTGAAAAAGCCTTAATTCCCAGGTGATTCCTGAACTGGATCTATGATTTTTTTGACAGACGTACTTTCTGTCCTCAGTACCTGCCAGAGTTCACTGATGTGAAAAAGCTGAGACTCCTCCAGAAAACCCAAGTTATACACGCATCTTTGTTCTGGTGGGATACTGAAAGTGTGAGGTCATGTTCTTGTTAATTGCATTTATGGCAATGTGGTCATAACTGAGCAACAATATTACCCAACGAGTCACGTCCACAAATCTCGCTGCAGTGCTTTTGTGTGCTACACCACCATTTGCCATTTCTTGTTCGTAGGAGTGATTGGCTAGGGAGGGATCATGACCAGACAGGAAAGGCAGGGCAAAATATGTAATTATTGCCCGCATCTTAACCCAGTGCACTGGTTCCTATGGGACAGATAGAGGTCATTGAGATCATCTTCAGGTTGATCTAAGTTATTTCAAAAGCTATTTGAACCCATGGACAGTTTGTAACTGAGGGTGTGCCAGGTTGCCTCATCTTTCATTCTAAATTTGCACTTGCTCTAGTTGTGGAGATCAGACACAATTGTTTTGTTTGAAGAAAAGCTGAAATAGGAAGTGCCATTCAAAAGGATGGCTTTGAAAGAACCACAGTGCTGGTGGTAAACCAGCACTACTCAATGAATTAGGAAAAGGGGTTGGAGGTATAAAGCCTACTCCAGGGCAGGGATAGACAGACCATTAGCATTTGGATGTCTTTCAAGTCTTCCTTCTTTTCTTCTTCATTTTATCTTGAGCTAACAGTCAGCTTGCAGGAGATGTTCATCCCAGTGAGAGTCAAGGGGATTAGATGTTGAAGTGCTCTGTACCAAAGAGTCTGGTCCAGGAAAGGAGTGTGAGAAGTTGTCACCAACAGCTCAGACAGTCCTCCAGAAGCTCCACGCATCTTCTCCAACGACTGCTGCCCAGCATCTTCTCCACTGAGAGTACATCATGTGGCTGGAGATGAGAGAAGGATAAGGGCACAAAACCATGAGGTTTTAATATAGCAAAGAGTTTACTAAAGGAGACAAGAGCATAGAAACAGGGAAGAACATGACTGGGCATGATGGAAAAAGAAGGGAGAACCTCCACGGCAGAGGAGTTGGAACTA
This sequence comes from Manacus candei, assembly GCF_025592945.1. NCBI lineage: Eukaryota > Metazoa > Chordata > Aves > Passeriformes > Pipridae > Manacus > Manacus candei. The sequence continues at coordinate 2,210,050 of NW_026138064.1, read as the reverse complement.
GGTGATCTTTAAGTTCCCTTCATATCCAAACCATTCTATGATTCTGTGATTTTATGATTCTAATAGTGTTGAGTCCTCTAGTGAAGTCAAACAACAGAAAGAAATAAAGCTGCAGAAAAATCAGGAAAGACTGTAAAATCAGCACTTGAACAGGGAACAGAAACACAGTTATTCAACTAATACAAGAAACACAACATTTGAAGATATGCAGAAGAGGGAAACCACTTGGTATTTGGCCTTCTTAAGTCCATGGCAAAAAGAACAGAAGAATATGAGACTTCAGGGATGAAGGATAGTGTTTGTGGTCTTACAGGAGGAAAATACTAAGGAAAAGAAAGATCAAGAGTCTACATTACATAAAAAACCTATAACTGTAGATGAGAATCCCAACAGAAGTAACACTGTCAGAATTAAAAAGCAGATGCACTGCAGAACTGAGAGACACTGTCAAATTGTAAGTCTTGGAAAGGGCACAAGCTAGGGGTGGAGGTCAACAGAGAAAAGGGATTTGATGTGCAAGATCTTAGAGAAAGATTAGTTCCAAGTAGAGGCAAGGTTGAAAGCACATCACTGCAGTAATATGTGAGAACTGATGCGCTATTTTAGGACAAATGATAACATAAGGAGTAGGAAATAAGAGGCAGCAAAATGGAAATGCTATATGATTTGACTGTTAAAACTAATGAAAGAGAGATTACAATTAAAAGGTGAGAGAAGGGGTGAATTAGAATCAAAGTCAAGGTACAGTAAAAGACATGTAGTGACACCAGTCACAGCGGAATACAATCAGAACAATTAAAATTCAGTTTTTACAAAATTCTATTGTCTGATTGCTTCTGCAATAAACATTTTAATCAAAGTCACTTATTTATTTTGACTGAAGTTCACAGTATCTTGTTCTTGATTGACAGATAGACAGTTGAGACAACCACATTGTCAGAGCTACTTAGAAGGCAGAGAGATCTTGGGGCGAGAGTGGAGAATGGCTGGCTGCAGAGCCAAGCACACTGTCCTGGAACCCTCAATTTTTTTAAAAAATGCCAAACAGGTTACCCTTGTTAAATGAAGATAATTTAAAAATATATGGGTTTGTTTTGAAATTTTAAATATATGTTAATTTTTAACATAGCCTTCAAAATTAGCCTAATTCTAAGATTTTAACCCTATGCTACACTAGGGTCTAGTATGAGACGCAGAATAATAGAGAAGTCTAAGTTGGAAGAGACCTCTAGTCATCTGGTCCAACCTCCTAGGCTTTCTACTGGGTTATCCAGGGCCTTGTTAAGTCAAGACATGAATATTTCCAGCAAAGTAGATTCTATCACTTCCCTGGGCACACTGTTCCAATATTTAAAAGTACTGTTAGTGAAGTTTTTCTTCTATCAGCATTTCCCTTGAAGCACCTTGTCCCCTTTGCCTCTTATCTGTCACCTGGAATCACTATGAAGCAAGAACAGCTTCTATAAAAACTTTTTAGATACAAGATCCTTTGTTTCTCTGAGCAGAACAAACCCAGTTCCTCCAACCTTTCTCCACATGTCAAGTTCCCCAGCACTGTGATCAATTTGTGGCTCCCAAATTGGACCTGCTCCAATTTTCCAGTGCCTCTAAAATCTTTTTAAAATTATTTTGAATGTGAAAATCTACTGAGAGTTGATGAAGGAAGGATGCCTTTGCATCCTAATCCTACTAATTCTTTTTGATATATCCAGTAGCCATCTGCTTTATCTTCCTTTTTACCATCAACTGTGAATATCCATAACTTCTCCATGTCCTTTCTGAGTCTTTTCTCTTCCACCAGCACAATACACAGAGGTTTCCTGACATAGTAGGTCCCCTCAGTGTTTACTTACATCATCCTACCCCGTTCTTTACTGAGCTTTATTTTGTATGATGTTAAGGCAAGAGGCAACATGCTGAGTCTAATGGGCAACATGTTGGCTTTCCTATTTCCTAAAGGGTACAAAGCACTTCTTTTTTTGAAGAAGACTGTTTGCTTTAGGAGTTTGGAGAAATACAATGTATTACACTTGAGAGCAGTTTCCTTTCTGAGAAGGTCCTTTATTGGGTAAGCATACAAAGGCTGGTGACCCATAAGAGTCAGAAAATAAAAGGTTAGAGGTGAAAGTGAAGGAAAATAGGAATAGCAGAATTCTAGGCATAAAGCACCCTTGTGGCATACTCGGGCACAGACCCCAAGGAGTGTGGTATAACAGGATCATGGAATCATTTATTACAGTTTTTTCATGGTTTGTATACCCTGTTATATCAACAGTAAATCCTTGTTAGTAACTTTTCTCTATATCTATTTTTTAGCTAAGCATTCACTGTCCATGAGAAAATTACTCCCAATTAGTTTCTCACACACAAGCATACATCTCACCATATCTGCATTTTATCTTGCCAAATTCCCCTTCTAGGTTTCTCCCAGGGTCATATAATCTCAGTTTCTTACACACCCTTAAGAGCAACAAAGAGAAATTGTCAGCAATTTTCAGGGACCAAAAGAATAATTCAAGAAACATGATGTCACAGGATATCAGTGTCTATGATCTTAATGATACCTATGATTTACTGGTCTTCTTGATAACCTAAAGAATATGCAGAAACCAGGGCAAAAATAAAAATTGGAAAAATGGAAGACGAGGGCTTATCCTAGGGTAATCCTTGGCAAGACTTTTTTATCTTTCATGATTTTCAGAGCTGAGATTTAGAAGTAAAAAAGCTGTACCCTGGATACCTGATTAGACAGAACTGAAATAGGTTTTCTTTGCAGCTTTTGGGCTTCTTGGTTCAACAGAGGCTGTTGCAGCTGAAACTAAGCAAAAAATGTAATGAAAATGCATTCACAGTGCTGTTTCCCAAGACAATTATATGTATTTGTTCACCAGTTTTGGCAAAATTTTAATCCAAATTTTAATCCACAAGGTTAACAACCCACAGAGGAAACAAGTAGTGATCTGGAACTGGATAATAAAACAGACTAAGTTGGAAATGTGTAATTGCATAGACCTGGAATGAGAAAATTTAATTTAAGATAGAAAGAACTGATCTATATAAAGTTCCTTCTTTCTTATAAATGTGTGCCCTTACAAGGAGAATTACACGACTTTAGTAGGCACATCAGGTCAGAGATCTTCAATGCACAGAGAGTATGACACTGCTACATAACACTATGATCCTATGAAAGTTGACTAAAGGCTGCTGAAATTGGCCAAGTGCATATGCTGTCATCAAACTCAAAAAGAGACAATGAGCTGGAGTTCTGCTCCAAAGCCAAAGAGGAACTGAGATATGGACCTCTGATGTCCCTGAGCTCAGAAGAAGAGAGTTTCCAAGAGTGTCAAAAAAGGCAATGAAAGAGTCAAGGTGTCTGCCCAGGGAACTAGAATGAGGGGGGGTTTCTTCTGAATCTTAGGAAAAAAAAAATAGAAGAAAGAGAAGAATCATGTGAGAGAAGAGGTTCTTGGGGAGAACAGCTCCCACAGCTTCTTTCTCTGTGTGCTGTCAGCCTTGTGATCAACCTAGATGACGTATCTGTATTAAAATTTTGCCAAAGCAGAAAAATTGAATAAGGCTGGACATAGGAATCGGGTTTCAGGAAGGATGTCAGAGGGGCATCCTGGGATGTGAAGTCCAAACCTAATCCAGCAGACTTGGGCTCTGGAGTATCTCTTGGTGATTGGTCAAGGGAGTCAGGTGTTGCTCTGAGGTGCATTTAAAAGGTGTTGTCTCATTTGAATAAAGGGATTTGGTTGCTGAACCCCCAGCCAGCTGGGTCCGTGTGGGTTTATTTATTTATTATATTAATAAGCCATAGCTGAAGGTAGAAAGGGAGAAGAAATTAACTTAGTGTAAATGAGAGTAAAAAAAAAAAAACAAAAAAACCATAAAATCGTTTCTTTTTCGCCTCTCAAAAATCACGAAGAAGTAGATTCTGACTCCTATTCCTGCTGGTTGCTTACTTACAGCAGATTTTCCATTTAAGTCTAAAGTTACCATGCAATGTGAGTGAAGACGGCAAAATTAGACCTTTTTTGTCCCACTAAATGCAAGTATACACACTTCAGTATTTTACAAGATTTATCCTGCAAACCTGCAACTGCTCTACTGGTTCAGGTATGTGTTGTTTGAGTATGAATAGGACTGTGCTGGGGAAACCATGGAAGGATTTGGTGCATGTGAAAATATCTCAGAATTGTTGGTGGAAGGGGAACGAACATTTTTCGAAGTGAGGGAAGAGAGCTGAAGGCTGTGGCTTAGAAGTTCACAGTGTAGGAGAAAACAGAGTGTAATATTCACTGGGTATACAAGTCTGAGATTCAGAACTAGACTTCTGCAAGGACCAAGAATATTTGACTGTGCCCTTGAGTCAAATCCATTGAATATTTTCAGCAAACTATGAGCTATGCCTACAAATCTCTGGAGACTGCTGGTGAAAGGGTTTTTCTCATCTAACACTGCAGTTACCTAAAGCTGGTCTCTGTGAAACTCCTACATAGTCAGCCCCAAAAAGTAGAACAAATGCTGTAAAACCCTAGCTGTGCTGGGATCCTGTTCTCCTCCAAAACATACTTTAGTATGCATTGACATGTTGACATGTTGAATGTGTTCATGCTGACACATCCTGAAAAGGGTAGGTCATCTGAGATTTTAGCCCCTCATGCCAGTTATTTGCATACCATTGTCTGAGGCTGTTGGGAGTGTGTATGTTTCTATGTATTTGCTGAAATAAACAACACACGTAGGGTTTCTCAGATGCATAGTCAAGGGGGAGTGTACAGACTACACAAGATTTTACATTTTTTGCAGAAAATTCAGAGTTTCAAAGACAAAACCCTGCTCACAGGGACACTAGGACAGTTTGTGACATCATCTGAGGAACTTAGGACCCATAAACTAGTGAACAGACTGCCCTCATTCATATGCTGCTTTAGATTTCCAGGTACCTGGGAATATTTCTAGTGGTAGTTCCTCTTAAATATCTGCAAAACAAGTGTTATTCAATACAATTCACTAATAGCTATTAGAATTTAAATGATTTTTAACTCTTTCAATTAAATGCCAAGTAATTTCAATCAAATGTCAAAAGTGAAATTGCTTGCAGAAAACAATGCAAGTTTTTCTTCAAAGCAGTAAGGTAAGGGGAGAGAATCTCACACATTGATAGAGCAAAAGAAACCGAGCTTTGTAACACAACCTTTACTTCCCTGAGCATTAATAATACTTGACAAAAATCCTATGAGCCCGAATCAAGTTCTGGGTCATGTGTATTAAATCACACAAAATTCTGCTAACTTACACCAGGGTAAAAATCTGTGAAACATACAGAAGGAGCAAATATGACAGGTCTGCAAAGGGCTGTAACATAAAGAAATTCAGTAGAAATTTGATCTCTTGAGAGACTTTGATATGCAGTGTTATTTCCTAAGTAATCTTAAGAAAATTTTGATGAAAATCATAAACCAAATCTGCCATGCCATTCATCTCGCTAGTAACTTTCATCCCTGAAACAAAACAAATAAAAAATTTCTGTGAATAAAAAACAATTGAAAATATTCACAGATATTTTTATTTTTTCAAAATAATATATTGTGAGCAGAGTTAAGATAAACATTTTAACTTCTTCTGGACAATAAACTCACCAAATTTATGGACAACTTGACCACAATGTTCTCTTAAAGTGCAAGTAAAAGAAAACTGGAGATGGATATATTTACTTCTCCATCTCACATGCTATATGAAAGGATTTTAGCAAACACTACTTATTCCTAAACAATATGCTACTTTTAAAGTCAGTTCTTGTCTACATTATATCTAACATGCGAATGGAGGGAAAGGAATACTTTCCTGGATTGGACAGAAAAAATCATCAGTTCAAGAGTGGAACATCAATAATGTGCAAAGTCTGATATTAACAGCATATTTGTTACATGGGTAGAGATATAGAATTTTAATTTCCTCCAGAGGGGCAACAAAACTAACCTTCTTTGTAAATTTCAGCTTTCTAATACTGGTACAATGTTTTTCTTTCTCTTTAAAACTGTTTTTCCTAATAAAAATTAAAATTGCATCCTGCCGATCTGCCCTATGCTTATTCTGGTGTAAATCAAGCATTATTGCCTCCAAGTGTAGGTGTATCACACTAGAAGTGATGAAAGGAACACTGGAACAGTCCTAAAAATATTTTTTCTCTCTCAACATGGAAAAGATTTGTGGAAAAAACAATAAATTCACATCAGTGAATAAACATTAAAATAAAAATAAACTATTTCTAGGTATTTCTAAATAAATCTGATAAAATGCTTCTATTTAAAGTTGTCTTATCTTTGAAATAATTTTGCAAGGAAAAGTGAATTTATTCCAGTTTCAACTGTAAGTTTCTCACGGGAATGGGAACTGATACAAAAAAATTTAGACAGCTTATTGTTGTTGCTCTCCAGTCTTTGACTTATGCAACTAGAGCTCTTTCTCTGAGCTCATCCCTCAGTGCATGTGGTTAATAAGCTTTCAATGAAGAGAAAGTTAAGGCTTCCTTTTCAATTCTGCATGTCTTTTTAATGTGCGTTATCTCAACTAACTGAGAAATGTCTCAAAATATATTTTGGAGAGAAAAACAAAGCAAAACCAGTTATTACTGAAATTATTTCCTCTCTCCACCCAGCAAAAAGAAAAGTCTCAGACTCAGTGAAAGACTAAAGAAAAATGCACATAGATCAATTATGAAAAAAAGAAAGTTTCCTTGAACGAGAAAAAACTGATTGGAATTAAGATAGGCTTTGTTCATATCTGCAACATACAAGGAGACTACTTTTCAGTGGAACAGAAAAGGGGGATTTGGGAGTGTTTGGCTGCTTAACTCTACAGTGCTTCAGAGCCCATGTGAAAATTTGCTGCTAGCTATTAATCATCATTGTGTCTCTGCAAAGAAGCTGTTACAATGATGACTATATATCATTATATTCCCACTGTAAGTAATGAATCAGAGAGCTGGGAAAGTTGGATAAGAGCGGCTGGCAAACTTTTAAGCTGTGGAATCTATTTAAATAAATTTACATCACATTTGGTACTTTTGCTAGTATGGTAATCATACTTTAAAATGAAACAATATGCTGTGTTCATGGGCCCTGGTCTTTTATTCTCCTGTCTCTGAGCTTACTTTCCAGGTCAGCTTTTGCCTGTGCTGACAGCATGCTTTTCTCATAGCCTCTCCTTCTCATAGCCTTTGGTTGCTTTCAAGTTCAATTTAGCACAATGAAGTTGTTATGCATGACAGTTTGGAGAGCAGAATAGGTGGTGTCTGAGCCTGCTGTGTTGCTACAAAGTGGGCTCATTCTCTGCAAGCCAGCTCAGTTACTGAAGCCTTGCTGGTGGGACACTGCCGTGGACTTCCAGACATTCCCATCCTGACGAAAACAATTAGCTTCAAACTGCAAGAAGCTGCCGGGTTGCCCTTTTTCTCAGAGAGACCTCACAATTTAATATGCTGCAGTGGATTTCAAATTCGTGTTGATTTATCCTGTTGTGTTCTTCTTTTATGGTCTTTATTTACAGATGTGTAAAGGAACTGAGAAAGTTTGAGTCTCACATGGTTCAAGAGTTTTACTAGAAATCTAAACCATTGTTTTATGTTTATTTTATGAAGTAGTAGAGTTGAAACATGTCAGGCTTAATTCTGTTAGGCTTAACTGCCTAAAAGAGAGCCTGAGGTTCCTCATACAGAACCTGAAAGTGTCTCTTCTGCTAACCATCAGCAACAAGCCAACAATAAACAACCCCAAAACCTTCAAGATGCCAGCACAGTTGTCCGCTACAGGAATACTGAAAAGAGCTAAAAGCCATTTACAAATGGCAATTTATGCAACTGTTAAAAATAAGTTCATTTTGAGCCTGTGTTGAGGTACTGCAAGCTACCTGTTCTTACCAGGCTGAGCTGGTTGTGTTCATTGCTAAGAATATCATAGGCTACTTAATTTAATTGTTACTTCTAGAGGATAAATATTACTTTATTTTTACATCAACTTGGCTATTAACACAAGCTTTCTTATTTTTCCTTATTACGCACTTCTAAAAATGTTAAGACAAAGCAAGTCAGTTGGACACTACTTGACTATACACTGTTAAGATATGCTCTTGGATTCTTAGGTTTCACAATAAATAAGAATCTATTGTCTTGATTATATATTTTGCTAATTACTAGGTAAATCCATCAACTAATTCTCATTCTAGATTAAAAGTTACACCAAAGAGTATTTAGAATAGCAAGTTGCTCCTACCCCCTTCGTCTCTTCCCTCCCTCTTCCTTCACCTTCCAGTTTCTTTCTTTTTTTTTCTTTTTTAATCTGCAAGAACAAAACATTATCAAAATTTCTCCTTTGTAAACTGCTTGGTTTGGCTCTGTGTTTTCGAAAGGTAAAATTAAATTATTCCAGTAAGCCTTTTATGTCTTAAAATTATTTCCATTTATCTAAAGAATCAGATAATGTAATTAAAATGTCTCCTTTTGAACAAAAAATACATTTATTACAGCTGCAAAATATGTTATAACCGGGACTAATTGCAGTTTGAGTTTCAGAAGGTTGATTTTTACTACTGTTAATTAATTAACCTTCCTCCAAGAATGCGTAAGTATGATTTGGTGTACTTAACAGGCTATAACAAAAATTAAAATAATCAGTACTACATTTAAGGTGAGATGTAGACTTTTTGGTCAAAAAATGGAGAGGAAATTAGAATACTTGACTTCTGATATGACTTATACCAGTGTGTCAGACCACCAGAACTGTACTTAACTATTGGATACAGAAATTTTCCCTGTCATTCATTCACAGAAGGATAAACATTATTTTTGTAATATTGCCACAGTTAAACACTTTCTTTATTCATGAATGACCTCATGTGAAGAATTTGTGATACATTACGGTGTTTACTCCTTATTTAAGAAGTACGGGAGTGCAAATGAGTTGCATTGTGAGGAGGCAAGTCAATCTGTTCAAGCAAATGATGCATCAACCAGCCTTTAAAACCAGCCTCTTCACAAGAAGAACCTTTACTTGATGTATTTTATCCAAGAAATATGGCTTTGTTGTACTTCTTCAACCACCAGTGGTGTAGGTCTCGCTGATTTTATCAGTAGAAGATTTAAGTCTACAAAATGGAAAAAAGCCATTGAAATACAAGGTTTTTCAGGACAAAATGGCATACAAAAAGAATAGAAAATAGGAAGAAACAAAAGAGCAACATAGCCTCGAAACCAGTTTAATCCCAATACACAACCACTATAAATCCTAAATGTCCAAAACAAAAATGTACATGGTCACATCAATCAAGTCAGCCAAGAAATGGAGAGACTAATTTTAGACCCATAAAAATAAAATTCTGAAATTCTCTAAGTCAGTTTTATAATAACTTTGTTGTGGCTATCATTCTTTCAGTACAACAGACAAAGTTTACAGGAAGAGCTCATATCTCTTATAAGGCTGGAATGTCAAGAAATGTTCACAAACTTGAAAACTTCTCTTTTTTTAATCATCTTAATTGAGTCAATAAAAGATTTTACTTCTCCTATTAATCTGTTCAGGGGTTTCAGAAAATTTTACTCCTAACTAAACTGATTTTATAAAAATTGATTATTGCAACTCCTGATGATGCCAATAGGGTTTGCTGGTTTCACAACACATCCAAACCAGCAAAATCAGACTCAGAAGTCTACTTGTAGGGTTTTGCTTTTTAGTAGCATGGCCTTGTAATTCATTCAGAAATACAAATGCTGACACTAGCATAACATCTACACCTACTCTAGTTAACTAAGGTTGCAATGTCTTTAGTATATTTGTGTTTGTACACACATGCATACAAAGGGGTGGGAAATTTGTTATGCAAATAACCTCACAGTACTACACTGAAATGCTCTTTGCTGTTGTGCTGCTATTTCATAGTCATTTAGCATTACTTTCTTTTGTCTTAAATTCCCAGCAAACACAGCACAAAGAGTAGTGGGACTAGATTTATCTGGCTCCACTACCTTTGCTCTCTGCAGAGTTTCTTAGACCAGAGTCACAGTCCTGCCGAAACCTTCTCTTGCAAGCAAAGCCAGATGCACAACGCAGCTGGTGTTTCCATCTTCTTGGGACTCAGAGGGATGTTCCTTGTGATGAAATTGCTATTTTTTTCCTGTTGGCTATTTCAGAGTGAATTTGGGAGTGGATGAAGGATGAAACATCACTTCGGCAATGTATTAGTAACCTACAAGAATATGCTATTTTTTAATGATCCATGTTGTACTGCAACCCATAAAACTAGAAACTACCCAGAAAACACACATCAGATACAACTCAAATGTCTGACAAGGTGGAGTTGAAGAAGGTGACTAACTAATTCTGGAGGGATGAGAACTCAGTCAGCGCCTAAATTCAAACATTGACTTTCTTCCAAGCTACAGGACATCATTGGTTTCACCTGTACACCAAGATGCACTGGTTTAAAAAGAAGAGAAAGAAGTGGAGAAAAGCTTCAATTAAATCTTTTCAGCTGCACTGGTTCAGTGTAATGTGAAGTCAAGTGCTTATGCACTTGTAAGTAAGTGGTAATGAATTTGGGAGCCTTTGGATGCATGTTCACGATTGATTACAATAACTACGTCACTGCCTTGGACATACAGGGGAAGGATCATGCAAACTCAGTGGGATTAAATAAACTCAATTTTATTTATAAGCATTGCAGAGGAGCCATCTACTACCAGATGCTGTACCTCTAAGGAACAGCTGTTTTATCTTTCAACTGTAAATTTTTTTGATAAGTTAAAGCTGGATCTCCGTCTAAGCCATAACACTTATAAGAGTTAGGCCTCTGGTTACCAGGTCTGTCCTGTGATGGTTGTTAAGGAGACAAAAAGCCTGTCAGACAAAGCCAGATCTTTCTGGCCACCCCTTGAGTCTCTCCCAATCTGCTGCTAAAGCAGTTTACCAGGTGTTAAGTCTGGTGATTTTAAAACCTGCTAATTGACTCAGTGATAATGGAGAGACTGGGATTGTAGCTTTCCACTGAAGACCCAGATTAAATTATTAAAAACTTGGTGAGACCTGGCTGATAAAGTGTAAAGCCCACTGTAGGCAGATGGGACTCTCACCATAGGGTAGGTCAGTGGTGCCTCTCCTGGAGACAACCACTGACCTCCAGAGCTCCATCATATCATCACTTGATCATCCATTGTTACTCCCATTACAATACATATGTTTTCATGTGTGCTTCACCACTGCCAACAAGGCCTAATACACGTCCTTGTCAGGTTGGTTCAGATAGCCAGTATGTAACTAAAGACTATTGTCAGCGGGTGCCTATTCATTGCTTTCTGTTGAATTAGTTTGGCAGTCTCAGGCTGGTTCCCAATGGACAGGTGTCCATATCAGAGAACAATTGACACTAACTGGCACCCCTGTCGACTGCCTCAGCAGCTTGCAGCCTTTAGAGGTGGTCCCTCCCCATCAGACAAAGCAGCTTGCAGCCTTTAGAGGTGGTCCCTCCCCATCAGACAAGCCATGCTGGTGGTAAGTTTGGACTACTGCAACCTCTCCTGCACCAGCCCTGGGACAAAGCAGCTCAAACTGGCAGGAGAAAAAACATAAGGAGATAGTTTTGTATGGTAAACTCTGCATTTCTGAGTAGAACATCTAGTGACCAATAGCTTCTGATATATAACTTATGCGATGGCAAAGTTTACCGCAGTGTTGAGATCTGGCTGTACACACTTCAAGTCCTTGATCAAGCATCAAGACAAATATCAAAATAAATATATCCAAAGCAAGTTCAAAAAAAACAGACTTTCTTCTGGCTTAATTACTAAAAGAGAAGTAAAATGAGTTTTAAAATTTCCTGTAGCACATAACACCAGGATTCCCAAAAGTCGAAGTCTTGAATTAAAAAACTGCTCTTACAGGTAAAGCATATTTTTTCAATAAGCTATCATGAGTAATCTCAGCAGGGCTTGTGGAGGAAAGCAGTTAACAAAGAAGCACTTTTGCTGTTCTCTGTATAAACACACTTTGCTACCATGACTCAGATGAGCACCACAACATAAGCTGTCTTCCAAAGTTTAGCAAGCTTCGATAGACTCATTACTGGGTTTTAATTCGGACCAATGAAGCTCAGTGGAGCTAATCACTGTCTCTTTCCCTGACCCAAGCTTACATTTTCCCCTTTTTTTCATTGCAGACTCTATTTATTAGAAATTGGATTTCAAAACAAATAAATATCTGGGAGTTTTTTCCCTTTGTTACATCTTTTATGTATATTTTTATTCTCCACAGATGGCTATATTTAAATCAGCGTGGTAAATGGTAGGGTTCTTCACATAATCTTTTACTGGACACAAATGACATGGCATTAAAATGTAGAAAACATAACCTCAATTAAGGAATGCGAAACTTTAAACAAATATAGTTAAATATTTGGACCAAACAAGTGAACTTGTGTTGTTAGGAGAAGAGCTGGGCAAGCCACAATTTCAATGGCTCGGCTAATGAATAAACCTGAGGCTGTATCAACGATCCCGAACAAGTACCTGGGGTGAGTGCAATGGTATCAGTTGACTAGCTCTTTGTGGTGCTGAAAAAGTACTCTTGAAGGGAAGGCATGCAGACAATGAAGCCGTGACAGCTGAATGTCAGTAGCGATCTTGAACCTCCCCCCATCCTGGTGACTCCAGCTGCAGCGTGGACGAGTGCGGACGGGTGCACGGACTTTCAGCTCTGCCTGTCACTTCCTCTGCTCCAGTTCCCTGCGCTGAAATGAGAATTTCACCATGAGGAGAGACTCTGCTAGTAAGTACTGGGGATTGTTTTTTTACTAGCAATATTGCTAATGATATGTTCAACATCCTAATCGTCGGCATTTTCAAGCGGAAAACAAAGCCAAAACGAAACCAGTCACCGCTGATCAAATGTTGCCCATCAGCATCTGCAGATTAAGGATGCTCTGCTGCAAAATGAGGGTTTTTCTTCTTGATTTGAGTGCTGCATTTTGGAGAATACTTGTTTATTGATGTAAACAACACACGATTGGTTCAAACACTGCGAGGAAGGAACAACTGGCATCTGGCATGCAGTATTTTCCAACAGAAAACAACAGAATTCTCCTGAAGATCAGCCTTGTGGATTACAGTCAGTAGCATGCTGTTTTTAAGACACACACAAGGACACAGTAAAAACCTGCAAATCTCTCGGTGACAAAGTACATCAGTACAGACCAGCAATGGCATCCCTTTGATATAGGCAAACAAAGTGGCCTCCTCTATGGAGAATATTGCTTGGACCATTCCTATCTTTCTTTCTTTTCCAGGAGACACGTCAGAACAAATGTCCACACTGAGGAAGGTAAAGTCCTTAGATGGCTTCTCATTCCCATCTCATGTAGTTATGCTGACGACATGGTAAGCTATTTTTTAGGCTGGGTTAACATACAAACAGCAAGGCTTTTCTGTTTGAGCTGTTAGTTTGTTGATAAACTATTAACAGGAAGAAATGTTCATAGCAAAGAACAAAGACATTTCCCCTTTCTCAAGCATCTGGCCCACCACATTAAGCCCACTGAGCAATCTCACAGCATGTTTGTAAATTTCTCATTTAAGATTACTTGAAAACTTAGTCTGGTTTTGGCTGTCAATGCTGTACCAATTTGATCTCATCCTTTACATATGGTAGGCAGCAAAGCCAGATAGTCTTCAGATATAAATAAATACAACCCAAGGTGAAACACAGGTCATGAACAACTTCTGACTGATACCAGGTCTTCCATAAAGCAGGAACTAATGGGGGAATTTTTGTTGACCATATGGGGAATAATCCAATCTCCTTTTTGGCTCTGAATGTGGAGGGGGGAGAAAAATAGAGAAAATATACTACTTAAAAATTTCAGACTTATTTGAAAAAAAGGCATTTTCAGCATTTATACATTTTCCCTTTGTTTCCAACCTTAGTTTCCCATGGAATTTTTTATTCTTCCAATGAAGCATCAAAGCAAAAACAAAAGATCTGTGTAGTTAGTTTGTTGGGTTTTTTCCCGGCAACAATTTTTGCATTATAAATGAAAAAACTGACTCTGTTGACAAGGACTGTTGATCTTCATTCTCAGTGACACACTCTGGGAAGATGGAATAATACTTTTCTAAGGATTTTTATTTTAAAAATACATAGAGTGTTTGCAAAAAGTATTTTCATGTAACATTATAATAAATCTTAAAGATGGCCTATGAGTAATCTGAAGAGAACTATTTTCAAGAGAATGTAGCAATAGGACAAGGGAGAATGGCTTCAAACTAAAGAAAGTGGGTTTAGATTGGATACTAGGAAGAAATTCTTTCCTGTGAGGGTGATGAGGCATTGGACCAGACTGTCCAGAGAAGTTGTGGTGGATGTCTCATCCCTGAACAGGACTCTGGGTAACCTGGTCTAGTGAGAAGTGTCCCTGCACATGGCAGGGCATTGAAACAAGATGATCTTTAATGACCCCTCCAACTCAAACCATTCTATGATTCTATAATTATATAATATTTGTGAATTGACAGAAATGTTTGTGAGAAGATAAATACATTAAATTCTGATCTTCATTTCCTGATCATAAACAACACAAGTTTGCTGCTATTTGTCTGCAAAGTCTACAATAGTACTATTGTTACAAAAAAAGAGAATTTATTAAACAAGGGTGTTGTGAACACATAAGTTGAAGTCTATACTTCAAGGACAAGAATTCACAAATATTGCAAAATAAGCAAATTGTGGAAAAATGTCACACTGCAATCAAAACAGATATTTAGGTGTAATGAAATCAAAGTATAATGAGCTATTGCATTTCTAAGTACATGAATCAGATCAGTACGGATCTTTTCTCCCTTTCTCCCTTTCTCCCTTTCTCCCTGGTGCTTTTCTCCCTTCTACAAACACCAAAACCTATGATGGTAGTGAATATGATCAGAAGAATTCCCCCTAAAAGGCATTAGAGCAGGAGGGTTTGAACTGGGAAATGACACAAGCCTCCACAGCACACTTTCCTTGAGGTTGTCCAGTGAATTCTGCAAGGAATTGCCAATTCATCAGTATTAGCTTCCATCCTCGGCTTTGGTGCTGCTTTTCAGAGGACCCTGTGTGCTGCTCATCACAATACCTGGAGAAGCTTCACCAGTGTGGCTTCTAAGGCACTTGTTCATCTGCAGGACTCTTATCCAGAGCACTTTTTACCTGACACTTGTTTGAAGGATCTCCTTGATCCATAGCCCTGATTCCCTTCCTTTGGTATGGGCTAGTTTGCTCCCTTAGAGAGGAAAATGGAGAACCTTATGGCATTCTCAAGTTTCTTCTTCCTTTTATGTAAATTTCTTTATGAACACAATCCTGTAGCTTCATGCTTTTACCTGATAATAATTGCAGGTGCAGTTTTGGCACAAAAGTAAAATCTCCAAATTGTTTTATCATCTAGTGAGAAATATAAGATTTCACTTGGCTTTATCTACCAACAGAAAGTCTGGAAAATGTTAATAATAAACCTTGGTTGTAGTTTACTGCATATCATGAACTGCCACACGCAATCATCTTGCACCCCTTTAGCAGGTACAGCATGAGCCAAGCACAGGGGATGAATGACATCTCCAAGCTCTCTGCAGGCACAGGGATGCAGAGATTAAGGAATAATTTATTACTGGAAGAGGTCACCTACAGGTTAATATTCTCAGGGGAAAGAGGTGAGCAAAATAAGAAATACTGATTTTCTGAAAGTCTCTCTGACATGAATCATTGCAGACTACTTACTGCTCAGTCGAGCAGTTGAGCCCAAAAAGAAGTGGATACCACTGTAACAGAAATGCACGTTTGCATTCCCCTATGAAATGAGTAACTTGGTGAGCTAGTCAGTGGCTTTTCCTGAACTGATGCTGTAGCAGGATCTTTATTCTTTTCAAGGGGTGCTAATGTTTTTAATAAAAAGAGGCAACATTATTAGAACACAATAATGAGAACACTTAGGAGTGCAGGTAACTTTCAACATGAAAATAGTCCCACAGAAGTCAACAAAGCTTTGTGTGCTTTGCTATTTGCAATTCTGGGCACTTGCTGCTATCTCTTTGTATTTTGAACCATTGAGTTTTATGTGAAATATGTTCACTCTAGAAATATACTACCTAAAGAATTTTTTTTGTATTTATATTGACACCTACAATACAGAGTTATGGTGTAAATTTTATGCCAGAGATGAAAACATCTTTTACAAATACATTGACATTTGTCATGAACTAACATCTCTACAAACTTCTTGTTTCTCACATTCACACTTATTGTGTCTGAGCTTAGTCCTGCAAACAATTATTTACCTCACTAACTTTTTCCACAGAAGACTTCCACAGCAGTCTGAGGGCCTATCCTTGCCAAAGCTTGTATGTTTGATCACTTCCGTGAGCTTTCCGTGTAATAATTTCCACTTGTTGCGGGTTGACCCTGGCTGGAATCTAGGCATCCAAGAAAATCGCTAAGAACTGAAGCCAGACAAGGCCTAGAAAGCAGAATATAAGTCAGAATATAGGAATATAAGTAGAATATAGGAATATAAGCAGAATATAGGAATATAAGTATAAACGAAAGCACAAAGAACTTTGCCAATACTCAGCTAGGATGTACTGCCAGAACCTAGAGATAGAGATTAGGTGGTAATAGAGATTAGGTGGTACTGTACACTAAACAGAATGCACACACACACAACCTAAGTAAGATAATGGGGCAAAGTGGGGCTTGAGTCCAAGAATCTTGCAAAATTCACCATGAAGTCTGCCAAAATCAAGAAAGTTCAAAAATTCATGAAGATGATGAAGGCTGGGCCAAGGGCCAGAGGATGAAGACACAGGAACGACCCTCCTAGATTCTCCCCAAATTGAAGACCACGCCCTCGACTCCCCCTAGACTCCGCCTATTATGAATATTATAATCAGATGTTGCAATCATATGAATATTTATGTAAACATGTTGCAATCACCTGTAGAAATGGTATAAAAACCTGTAAATTCACTGGAGAGACAGAGCAGTTTGTCTAGCGTGAGCTGGCTGCTCTCCAATGTTGCTTAATAAACATACGTCGCTGCTTAAGGCTACAAATTTTGTCTCTAAGCAGTTCTCTGCGCCTTTTTGGGGGCAAAATTGGCATCAGAGCTGGAAGAGGTCACACAGGCAAGACAGACTCAACATGGGGATAATACTAAAATTTATTACTAACAGGATAGGAGCTAAAGAGTGAGGGATAAAGCAATTTTAAACACACTTTTCAACCACTCCTCCTCCCCCTGCATCAGTGCAGGAAGAGAAGTTCACCTATAAGGCAACAGGTCTTCCATATCTGCTGCACTTATGGGTCACCCTTCTTCACCCACAGGGCAACAGGTCTTCCATATCTGCTGCACTTGTGAGTCACCCTTCCATGGGTTGCAGAGGACAATCTGTTCCAGCATGGTCCCTCACCACAGGCTACAGGGGGTCCAAAGCTCCAAGTCCTTCCCCTGTCCCATGGGTCCCTCCCATGGGAAACCGTCCTCGGTGGACCCTTCTAACACAGGTCCTCCCCTCCCCCAGGCCGCAGGTCCTGGGATGCACGGGGTGTCTATACCCTGATGGTTTTTCATAGAATGCAGTCCTTGACAGAGGGTCCTGTCCCAGCCTGGGTTCCCTGCAGGGGCCACAGAGTCCTACCCGGAAAAAATTGCTCCAGCATGGGCTGCCTTCTCCACAGGCCACAGATCTTCCGAAGGACCCCACTCTCTCCTGGACCTCCCACGAGGGTAGCAGTCCTCCTTCATTTTCATGCATCCACTTGTTCCATCATGCTGCTGCAATACGGTGGGGCTGCCCCCGGACCGTCCCGGCTCCGTCAGGATGAGGGGGGGTGAGGAGGGCAGTGCCTGCCGGCGGGGCTGGCCTGACTGGCTCCAGCGCTGTGCCTGCCTCTGGCCAGCTGCCGCGCAGCCCCGGGCCATGGCTGCTACCCCCACCGCAGCGGGGAAGGCAGCGGGGGACCGCCCCAGCCCGACCACAGCGCCTGCTGTGCCTGCCCCAGGCCTGGCGGCTTCCCTCTGCAACCCTTCTGGCTCCAATTTCTTCTGTGCAACAACTTTTTTTCTTAAATGTGTTATCACAGAGGCGCAACAATTGGTTCTCCCTTGGCCAAACATCAGGAAGTCCCTCCTGTAGCCAACTGTCATTGGCTCCACAAGGGGGGAACTTCTAGCAGCTTCTAACAGAAATCACCCCATGTAGCCCCCCCTGCTGAAAAAAAAAAACCCAGCCACAGAAACCCACGACACCACTTGAGGGACTTTCACATGACACTTAAAACTAAGAATAAACTCCTTCATTAAAATGGGTCACTTAATGTTTCGTTTGGAAGATATTGAGAAAATAAGTAAATAAATAAAATAAGAATTAATTGGCAGAGTGCAACTAACGAAATTAATTTTCAAATACAGAAAGATTTAGGAATGAAATTTAGTCTAATAGGTCCCTGCAGTGCCTACAGCTGGAGCATTCATTTTTGTTAGCCCACATACAGACACACTCAGCAAATTTGATTTAATACAAATGTATGTGGTCATGTCTGAAAATACACTGGCTTTCACGAAACAGTAAAGAAGAATTTTTCATGCACTGCTAAGGCAGGTTACCTTGAAAAACCTTACATGGCTGCAAAATGTTTCACTCAGATTAAGAACACTGTGGGGCAATGTAGGGTATCTTACAGAAGCAGCTGAGGGTGAACCTCACATTTCCCCACATACAGAGCAAGTAAGGTTTGGGTTAGGAGCAAGTGCCTGGGCATGGTCTGTGTGTTGGGCATTCTGGCCACTGCATCCATATTGATAGGAACAAAACAACTCCTTCAAACTAATTCCCATTGCTCTGTGGTTACGTGGGAAAAGCACTGAGAAGAACACAACCCAGCATCTGGGGTGTGCAGCAACCTTTGTTTCACAGCTGATTTGTACACTCAGAGGTGCTGGGACTTTTCTATGCAAGTTCAGGGATTTTTCACATAACACAACTCACTGGATTTAATAACTGCACATGGTGCAAGTCAACTCAGAATTTGGGCCATGTCATGCTGCTAAAAGACAGATACTGTATGTCTGTACCTTTATAAACCACAAGCATTGAAATAAGAGAGGCTGAAGAGTTGAAAGCAGGAAAAAATATTGTTACTGCTTATAATATTAAACTTTACACTTGCAATAAATTACACTTGCGATAGTTACACTTGCAATAAATATTTCAGGTATGTTTCAAAATTAGCATATGGGTGATAATTTTAAATCCACTCTGAAACAGACTTTGTGACAAAGCTGGACTGGGTAATTTGATGGTGGTTAAATTCCTCGGGTGGCACACGGGACTGGTACCTTCCCTCCACCCTCAACAGCTGCAGTGCTTAATACATAAGACAGTGCTTTTGTAAAGCAGACTGTAATTCACCATCTACCAAAAGGAGTGGTGGCCTAAGCTCTTCTGATAAAGAGTTTTCTTTGGCCCTCTTGTACCTAAAAGAGCAGCCACATGCATCCATGACACATCTCTGAATAGAAAAGTGCCGCCAATTAAGCTTCAAAATCCTAGATATCTGTACCACCCAGCCAAGTGCTTTATTGTGTCCAGCAGAAGTAAGGTCTGGTTGTGCACAAGTGATCAAGTGGTGGCTGTGAAGTGAATGCCAAGGACCCGATGAGAGCATTGCGGTCTGCAGAGGCAGAACAACTGAGCACAGCTGTGTGAGTAGGGAAAACTGGAAGGTGTGACCACACAAAATGAGAGTCAGAACTGTGAAGGGTGGTGGATGAACAGTAGGGACGTAGGAGAAAATGCAATGGGAGGAAAAGGAGAAAGGAGACAAAATGAAGAAACAAAAGGCAGGGAATGACAGAAATACCTCTGAAGGTAATCCTCATCATGGCTGGGCTTTGAGAACGAAGATTTGGGAAGGCTCTATCCACATTTGTTACAGGCACGTTGGTGACTTATGAGGCCAATATGAGACAGACATATCCGATTGCAAAAGGCACAGTAGAAAGACTCCTTAGATGGTATATTCTGCAGAACACGGTTCTTTCTGCATTGCCTTTTCTCCTTGAGAGTGATCCTGCGTGTGTTCTCAAAGGAAGCAGCAGCGTTATAGATGGTGTGTCTCCAGGTCTCCCGATTGGAGGCCAGAGTAGACCAGTTATGTTGATCAATATGGCCAAGGCTGAAATGTTGTTTCAGGGAGTCCTTGTATCTTCTCTTCGGGGTTCCTCTCTTGCGGCAGCCGGTGGCAAGTTCACCATAAAGCAAGATCTTAGGGAGGCGGTGGTCCTTCATCCTGGAGACGTGCCCTGCCCATCACAGCTGTGTTCTCAGTAACATGGCCTCTATACTTGTGACTGCTGCTTGTTCTAGAACAGATGTATTGGTCACATAATCTGAGAGGTTCTCCATCAACCTGCACCTCAGGAAGTCCCCCATCATCCCCACATCACCATTGGCCAATCAGAACTCAAATCAGTCCAGCAGTTTAATTACCTAGGCAGCCTCATCTCCTCAGATGGTAAGATTGACGGAGAGATAGACAACAGGTTAGCAAAGGCATACAGTGCTTTTGGAAAACTCCACAAAAGAGTATGGCGTAATAAACACTTGAAGAAAAGTACCAAGATCAGTGTTTACAGAGCCATTGTGCTGTCTACTCTCTTGTATGGTTCCGAATCATGGGTCATCTACCGCCACCACCTGCGTCTCCTAGAACGCTTCCATCAACGCTGCCTCCGAACAATCTTAAAACATCCACCTCTGAAGGTAAAGACTGAAAAAAAACAATGTAGCAATGGTGAGCTAAGAGGGAAAAAATAAAGTAATGGGAAATAGTAAATTAAATCTATGAAAACCAATAGAAACTTAAAGAGCAGAAAGCTGAATGATACACACAAAGCCGAGGGGATGGACATGTCTGTGGGACAGCTCATTATTTAGCACTAATATTTTTGTAGGAAAGTTGAACAGGAAAGCTGAGTTGTTGCTAGAAAATAGTAGGTCTAGAGGCATACCACACTGATATTTAGATTTCTATATCAGTGCCAAATTTGAAGGGGGCTGGAAAGATATTGTGGCCTCCAGTATTTCATGTCTCTCTCTATAAATTTCCAAACCAAATTTGACAGGGTTGACTTTTATTCTTAGCTCATTAAAAGTGATTGTTTTGCCTGAGGAATACACTAAAAAGCAGCTATTTCCAAAATATCCCCCCCAGGCAGAAACACTGAATTTCTTCAAGAAACTGCAAAACGACTCTACTTTGGACATCAGCTAATATATTCTTTGCTCTGTAAAAAACATTGCTGATGTGGCTTGAGTTTGCTACTCTGTCTTGCATTGCCTGAGCTCATTGGAAGTGGATAAATGCAACTGAGAGTAGTTTTAGATTGTATATTAGGAAGAAATTCTTCACTAAGAGGGTAGTAAGGCACTGGAACAGGTTGCACAGAGAAGTTGTGGATGCCCCATCCCTGGAAGGGTTCAAGGCCTGCTGGACTGGGCTTGGAGCAACCTGGTCTTGTGGAAGGTGTCCATGCCTATGGAAGGTGAGTTGGAACTAGATAAGCCTTAAGGTCCCTTCCAACCCAAACCATTCTGTGATTCTATAATTCTAAGTCCAGCCTGTCCAGTGCCTTTTCTCCCTCTATCTAGTGCTTCACCTACCCTGTGCAGCCAGTTGGACTGGTGAACTCCTCTGGATAATATCAGTATCACTCTCTTCACAGAGTCCACCCACAGTATCCTCCCAACCACCATCTGGTGCTCACCAGCTCTATGCTCTTGCTTACATGAGGACTTTAACACAGTGCCCAAGTGCTAACACATTGAACACTTCTACAGTTGTGCAACATAAGAAATAATTTTTACTGTTTGTATTTATTTCACTGGGGATGAATCTAATCAATCAGATTGAATTTAACATAATGAGGCAGACCTTCCTCACAAAGAAGTCTCTGGTAGGGCTGAGAACAAAATCTAAGTCCTATACATTTGTTGAATGATTTTCCTTACTCTAAGGAACGATTCTCAACACAGAAAAATATTACTCAAAAAACCTCAAAAAACCGGAGCAACAAAGTTCTGTTCATTTTCTCTCTCACTCAGCAAAGCAGCTAAACCTGTGTATATCTCAACTTTTAGAAAACACTCTAAGTTCATCCTGCCCATGAGTTCATGTCAGATTAGCTTCAAAGTACTCAGTATCTTGCAGAGTTGCTCTGATGATTTTGTTAGTATTTTTCTTATTCCTTTCAAAGTCTAATTCTGCAATTTTCACTTGAATTATGTGTCATCGACTAAATAAGTAGTTCTGGTGAAGGCTATTCACAGGAATACTACAGAATTAAGTAAAAAAATGGCATATTCAAAACTTAATTAAATGATTAATTGTAAACAATACAGCAATATCTTACTAGCTTTTTATTCTGCTTAATTTATTATCTTTCCTAGTAAAGAAGGAGAAATGAAAACACAAACTTTATAAACTGTTGCTGGGTGTGTTTTTCCTTAAGCTTTGTAAGAACGAGTCTATTGTTTTACATTAAACTTGGTATTTTTATATTATACTTCACATATTCTTTTTTTATAATAACAGTGTAGTAATACATAAAAAACATGAAAATTTACTTAGATAAAAAGTTTGAGGATGCCGAATGTACTTATATTTATATTTAAATATAGTAAGTCTGTATACAGAAATAGACATGTATGTATATATATCTACACATGTATTTTTATATATTTATATTTAAATTTTAATATAATATGAAACAGCATATAATATGTATATTTTATATTATCCAATATGTGTATATATATTCTACATGTTGTTCTACATGTACATATTGGATACTGCAAGCATGTATATATAGAGGTATGTATATTTGTGTTTATACATAAATATGCACTTTCTGATTTCTTAAACATTTTGAAACATATCTTTTTGTCTTCAAATAAAATAGCGCTAGAAGGGAGGTATTATCACAACATTTATTTTGAAAATGTTTCAATAATCTCCTCAAAGGACTTTGCATATGTAGTCTAATTTTTCTCAAAAGCTATTTAAAGCATAATTTGGGCTAGTTATCCCTGGAGTCTGAAGGCTGCAGTACTGCTGACTGGCCAGCAACAGACTTTTTCAAAAAAGTGGTTATCTTGATATTCTCTGTATCGATCTGGCACCAACAATCACATATCTAAATGAAATAGATAAAACATAGCACTATATACAGGCATCAGACTGGATATTTAAATACTATATGATACTGATGTATGTTAGGACCTTATGACATACCTGTAGTAGTTAGCATAAGCTAAACAGTGCTTTCAGGTGCTGTTTTTTATTTATAATTGTATATGTAACCACAAACCCTTAAAGGGACAAATAATCACCTATGAAACAGTGTAGCTGTACTTCGCATAATTCTCACATATACATTTTTACATTAGTTATGCTTCTAAGAACCTATTTAACTCTTCTGTAATTGATAACAAACAGATTCTGTTATTCCAAAGTTCACTTATTTGTGTAAAGAAAAATATGCTCTTGTAGTTGCAAACTGCACTAATATTGGCTTTATGCCACTGCACTACTAGAAGCATTACTTAAATTTTTTGCCCTTCCTTGAAAATAACTGGAGGGCTGCTGCTCAGTTTAACAACAACCACCACTACAACAAAATCATACATTTTTGGTACTGAATGAGCAGCCTCACAAAAAATAGCACAAAATCAGAGCAATGGGCTTCTGATTAGTAAACACTTTGCCAAATAATATAATGAGGATTATTATTAAAAGCAGGACATTTTTGCCTGGGGTCTCTGAATCTGCAGAAGCATTTCACAAAGAAAGACATTTTATTTCATAAAACAACTGACAAAACACTAGACCATTATGTGTTGAAAAGGTAATGCTAAGCCTCATAATAGAAAGGTACTTCTTAATTTTTGTGAAATGAAATTAAATTAATGATGTGTGGGAATGATACTGAACATTGCGAAAATGAAATAGGGCTTATATTAACTGAGATCCCAGAGGGTGGAGACTGTGAAATAGGTCTTGCTTTGCAATTCAAGTGCATCATAAACACTTTTTCTTCTTGCCACCTAGTCAGAAGCGAGTCAGAATATTGAAACATACTGAAGTTTTGGTTAATATAACATGCAAACAGTATTTTAGTCTGTTGGGGACTTGGTGTTATGTGCCAGCATTCATAAAATGTATGTTTTATATACTTCAGATATTTATGCATTTTGATTCTGTAGTAGAGCATACTTTGAGAGGAACTGAACTTTGCAAACAATTCTCAGTTCATCCTTCCACAAAATTTGGCTGTACAAACCAGAAAATATAAAGGATTTTTGGTTTTTACAAAGTCCCTGTTTAACAATCAGATACTTCCTTACATGAAATGCTGTGTAGGTCCTTCTGCATTGTTGTTTTATAGCAAGAGTCTATCTTCATCAAACATGCACCCAGGGTTTAGGAATAGGGATTTATTATGGATCTCTCTTGTACAGGTTCTGTGCATGCCTTGCAGCTTGGCAAACAGATCATTAAATTAAGAGTCCCTTGTCTTCTTTAGAATATTAACATTTAAAACAGACTTCGAGCATCCTGTGGTTGACAGACAGCTAAATGCAGCATAAACAAAGTGAAACTTTGCATTGGGTCTGTGAAGAGCACACCCTTCTGCAGATGACTGACTACTTACAATAACAATGATTGTAGTATCATACCTGTCAAACTTCCTGGCCACTTTCAGGTAAATAGGTACATGTGTCTGTGCAAGAAACACTTGAGAACTGTTTCCAGTGTTTGGCTTCCTTTCACACATGCCCAACTATGAAAACACAAAATAGAAACATTTTTATGTACACACATAGTTGTCTGTATGTTAATACCTTATAAATATAAACATTTGAATAACCTCCGGCCTCCAAATTATCTCATAATATAAATTGAACAAAAAGCTGTATGTATGTTTTCCCTCAGTTAAATTTTCTGGTAATATACATTCAAGCACACGAATTCTCACAGGTTTAGGTGTACCTTTACATTTAAGAATGCCTGATAGAGGGCCAAATCACAAGTCCTTGCTGAGGATATAATTCTACAAGGCATCTTACACAGATTTACATTATTTAATACCAGCCTTTCCAGCAGACAGTGTAGTTTAGAGACTTGCAGACCAGGGCTTTAATTCTTCAAGCTGCAAGCACAAAAATTCTGGTGGCTCCACCACAAATAGGATATGCAAAAGATTTTTGGGTCAGGATCCTGATTAAGACAATCTTGCTCTGAACACAGAAGGACAAAGCAAGACTGGAGAACTAAAATCATAGAATGTCCTGCACTGGAAGGACCCACAAGACTAAGTCTAACTCCTTACTACTTTTTGACTCCTGTGCTTATGGTGTGCAGCCTTTGGCCCCAAAAGAAGCACTGATGGGTTTGATGGAGTGGCTTATGGAAGAGATCATCATTCAGGGAGAAGAGCTTGGAACCCAGTTTAGGAGTAACTTGGGGCCATTACTTGTTGGTGTTGATCATGAAGAGTGGATTGAGCTTAGCAACACACAAAGATGAATACAATTTTCATCCAAAAGCAAGCAATCATGTTAGTAGAGTGTGTAAGGGAACATTTTGGATGGGAGTGGTGCAATACTGACAATATCAGTGTTTTGAAAACACAGGCTCATGGATTCTGTGGCTACTGAACAGAGTATTTGCAAATGCAAGTTTAGTCAATTGCAATTTCCCAGGTTACCACTGCGTGGTCATGACATGATGTTTAAAAAAAAAAACAGGCAACACCATCTCGCCCATGTTGTGCTCTCTCCCTAAAAAAAAAATAGAAAAAAAACCAAACCCAAACCAACGAACCCCCAAACCAAACCAACAAAAAAAACCCAAAAAAAACAACCAACCAACCAACCAAAAAACCACAAAAAAAACCCCAAACCAAAACCAAAACCAAAACACAAAAAAACCCAGAAATGAAACATTCTGTGGCGGGATCTCATTGGGGGCAAATGAATGTGTGTGTGTAAGAGCCCTAGGCTTCCCTTTTGTGTTTGTTTCTTCATTAGGCTCTAACAGCACTTCTGCCCCCGCACTGAAGGTTTGATGAGAAGATGGTATGACATGTTTGGCTTCTCCCCTTGCAGCTGGCACCACCAATGCCAAAAGCCAGAGCCTGCTGCAGTAGGATCAGGAGAGGCTCCTATGGAGCACGGTCTGACTGACAATTTCCCACCCTACTCCCTACACTCAGCTCCCTCTCCAAAGCCCCTTAATGAGAAGTGGAGGACAATGCCAATACTGTTGTTTCTATTAGGAATCTGGTGGAAAGAACAATAGCTGTTTATCCAAGCATCCGTGCTGCCCAAACCCTGCCAGTAATTACTTCTAGAGGCTCTGATTAACTCCGCTCTCCACTTTCAGCATAAAAGGTTATTGAACAGAAGCAGGACAACCTTTCTGTCTCTCCTGGTCTTTTTACAGTTTGCTTGAATATTGCCTGGGCCTCATCTTAGGTGCAGAAGTCAGGATGCACTTGAATCTGCAACAGGCTCACCTGGGTCAGGTGAACAGGTGCTGAAAGCATAACCCTTCTAGCCTCCACAAAAAAAAGGCAGTTTTGAAGAAGCACTCCTCTGGTTTCTCATTCCCAGTTTTCTTTACAACTGCCATTAATAAAAAGGGATACTCCTAAGTAAAATGAGTGTCCCTCAGCAACTTCTCCTTGCTAAATTTTTTTGGCTAAGTATGGTGCACAAAACTGCCAGCGTATTGGAAGCATCAAAAGAGTGGTGCAAGACACATTGTTTTGGTTTTGTAAACCAAAGGAAATAGAACGGTTGCTGAGTCTATTTCTAGGTTGCTGGTAACAATTTTAGTCCTCTAAATCATGCAGTCTTTAATCACCCCCCTCCCCTCTTAGACCCCGTCCTGCAAATTGCTGTTAATGTTATGCAAAACACCACCATGAATATGCATAATTATGGAAATTCATGGTAATTTTTCAGGATTATCTAATGTGACGTTAATAGGACAGGAGCATACATCAATTTAAATGAGAGTGACAAATATCTTATTCTTTTTATTTCTGTAGTGTTGTTAATATTTCCTTGGACTCCTGAGAGCAGTGTGAACTGGTAGGAATTTGAACAAAATATTTTAAAAATCAAATATTTTACTAGCACATTACTTTTTAAAACTTCAGGTTTTTAATGCATATCTCATATATGTGCATGCATGTAAGACTGCCTTACCTTAATGCAAATTATTTATGTCAGAGGAATAAAAGTCTTTCTGTAGATATTTTACACGTTATTTTTCCATTCCCTACAGATAACAATTGAGACTATAATGTCTCAAGTATTGGGCTGTTTTCTGCAAATGAGTTTGATCTGTCTAATTACTTCAATAATCTAATCAGCCAACTGATAGAGCAATTTAGCAAGCTTTTCTCCTCATTTTTATTTTAACCTCAGTGAAAATAACATTAAATTATCTGCTGTTAACTATGACAAACTGCAATTATGTTCTCTCATAGAGGTTTGGATATGCTGTTTATTAGAGAAATGTAATTAACTGAAATGTAGTCTAAAAACTTACTGTTTGTAACGATTACTAACTGTGAGCATATTTGTACTTGGTATTTTGAGTGGCTAGCACACCAGCTAGACCTTCAAATTCATGACATGGTTTCATTTAAGATCAGTAAAGCTACTTGTAGATGAAAGTGTAATGCACTGTGAGACCTCAAAATATCAGTAGATATTCACCACACGTCTGTATGCAACAAGATTGAGAAGTCCAGGTTTTTACAAAAGAACATTAAAATTGCCTATTACACTGCAAATGTCAGTGTTACTGGATATTGTTGTAAAGTTAATTAATTTGCAAAATAAAATCTTTGTTATTTACACTACCACATGCCTCAAAATATTCACCAACTAAAACACTAAAAAAGTAAAAGTTCATTATTCTATGAATCCTTCAGTTTTAATAGAAATTATTCTACGCTAATATGCCTAAAGAGAAAAAATGTTGCAGACCACATAAAAGAGAAAATATAGTGCTCTAATTTTAATGGTATATGTTCTTGGTAGAACTTAATCTTCTTAAATTTTAAGAATAACATTCATTTTCTCTTCTTAATACATAAATACAGCAATGTGTCTGTACTTACGAAAATAGATGTACTTTTTGTTTCATTCATCAATTTTTTCTAAGCTATTTTGTATGGTATTTTTAATGGAAATAAACACAGTTCTGTTCTTGTGTAACAAGGTAGTGGAAGATGAGCTCACTGGAAGTCCTGCCTTTCATTACTGTGCAAGATCTTTACACCATCTCCCACGGCATTCTTCTGAAAAAGCTGGCAGCCCATGGCTTGGACAGAGGCACTCTCTGCTGGGTTAAGAACTGGCTGATGGCTGGGCCCAGAGAGTGGGGGTGAATGGTGCTGCATCCAGTTGGTGGCCGGTCACTAGTGGTGTCCCCCAGGGATCAGTGTTGGGCCCAATCCTGTTTAATATCTTTATTGATGATCTGGATGAAGGGATTGAGTTCACCATCAGCAAATTTGCAGATGACACCAAATTGGGGGAGAGCATTGATCTGCTGGAAGGCAGGAAATCTCTCCAGAGGGACCTGGACAGACTGGAGAGTTGGGCTGATTCCAATGGGATGAGGTTCAACAAGGCCAAGTGCCGGGTCCTGCACTTTGGCCACAACAACCCCATGCAGTGCTACAGGCTGGGGACAGAGTGGCTGGAGAGCAGCCAGACAGAGGGAGACCTGGGAGTTTGGATTGACAAGAAGCTGAACATGAGCCAGCAGTGTGCCCAGGTGGCCAAGAAGGCCAAGGGCATCCTGGTCTGGATCAGGAACAGTGTGGCCAACAGGACCAGGGAAGTAATTCTTCCCCTGTACTCAATGCTGGTGAGGCCACACCTGGAGTGCTGTGTCCAGCTCTGGGCCCCTCAGTTCAGGAAGGATATTGAGGTGCTGGAGCAGGTCCAGAGAAGAGCAACAAGGCTGGTGAAGGGACTCGAGCACAAGTCCTATGAGAAGAGGCTGAGGGAGCTGGGGTTGTTCAGCCTGGAGAAGAGGAGGCTCAGGGGAGACTTCCTCACTCTCTACAACTCCCTGAAAGGAGAGTTGTAGCCAGATGGGCATCAGTCTCTTCTTCCAGACAACTGTCAGTAGGACAAGAGGGCATGGTCTTAACCTGTGCCAAGGGAGATTTAGGTTGGATATTAGGAAGAAACTTTTTATGGAGAGAGTAATCAGACATTGGAATGGGCTGCCAAGGGAGGTGGTGGATTCACCGTCCCTGGAGGTTTTTAAGATGAGACTGGGTGTGGCACTTGATGCCATGGTCTAAGTAACCATAGCAGTGTTGGTTCAAGACTTCATGATCTCAGAGGTCTTTTCCGACCCGGTGGATTCTATGATTCTATGATTTTATGATCTTAGATTTAATTGGGGAAATTAGGCAGAAGGCAATGAAACAATGTGGGAAACTTTCACTTTGTGTTATGTAGGAGTGCCACATCAGGTGGTTTACATATTTGTAGCTGTATACACATACACTATAAATCTGACTGTGACACACTGCAAATATAACTTAGTTGTGTTACTGTGTGTGAAAGGAGGGCAAAATGCTTCACCAGCATACCTAGGATCACAGATGTGCACATCTGCACATGAGTCTGGGTGCACGTGCCTCCCATTTGCACAAAACAGTATGATCCCCAAGCATTACATGTTCAAAAAGGCTAAAACTGATAATCTGCCAGAGCATCCGTGATGATCAAATGGATGTCTTAAACATGTTTTTCAGAAAGCGTGGATATGCATTGACATAAGCATAGGAATTTTCTCTGCTTGAGTATATAATGTGCTTTTGTCAGCCATAGAAAGAGTGACAAAGGTTTACCCCCACCTGCTCCCTGTTTGTAAAGGGTCTAGGCATGGAGACCTCCACACAACCACTAGAAATGGTCCCCCAAAGACACTCAGTGCCTTACAGACATGGGGCCAAAACAGACATCAGGGCATGGCTTCTGGATGATCTATATGATCACGAATTCATTGAATAAAACATAGTAGGAAAACACTAAGGCTGTACCCCTATATGCTCTCAGTGAATATGTTTGTGTTAGCATACTCTAACACTTGTAGGATCAGCCTGGAGACTGAGCTGGTGTTTATCCTCTGTTCTCATTATTCAGAACAAGCTAAGTTTCAGGAACTGTTCAGCAAAGACTAGAGATTTGGTAGCCACTTTTAAGTGGATATGCCTGCTAAAGCCTTCATCCTGAAAGCCACTAAGAAGTTTACTAAAAGTGTTGACATCCTGCATCAGAGTTACTTGGAGAGCAGCATCTGCTAAAAAATGTAATGTCTTCCTTTAAATTAGCAACAAGTCAAAGCATTGTACTAGCTCTCATTGAAAATGAAAGTCTAGTTTATTTAAAATTTTATTAAAATATTGTATTATGGGTTTTTGTCACGACTAGCTATTAAAACTGCAGTGCTAAGCAACACTAAAATATTTTATGAAGGTGATAAAAAATGAGCTAGTTCTATGTTAAAAATTTACTACGTGCATACTCACATGTAAGAGTTATTTGCATTTTTCATGCTGCATGGAAAACACTAATTGATGCATAGACCAGGTAGAAAATCACATCTCCCTACATAAATATAGAAAGGTGTAAAATCTTTCTTATGTAGCTTTTCAAGGGTTGTTTCAATTTGCCTTTATACCCATGATTTATAATTTTATTTATGGCAAATAAACTTTTGGAATTAAATGGAGACATTTTCCAAATGACATGCAGTAGATGTGATAGATATTTTCTTTTGAATTGCTAAAGAGTAAAATACGATGATTTGGCGACAAGCATCTGTCTGGTAATCACATAGGATAAATTCGTAAGAAATATAGCAAAGATATTTTATTTGCTGCTGCTGCTGCTGTTAAGCCAGCTTTATTTATCTTGGAAGGTTTTTCCATCTGAGTGGAAAAACAAACTTGCCTTCAAGAGGTCTGTGAACCAAATAATAAATGTCAGGTCTAAATCCCAAATGGAAATCAGTCAGGTTTAACCCTGGATATTCTTCAGGATGCAAATGAGGATGGGAGGTTTCCCTCATCCTGCTGCCACATGGGCAAGCCAATTTACAGGCACAGGCATACACTGTACCTTCTGCACCTCCCCCTCACCCCAAGACTTGGTCTCAGCTGCCTGCCTTTCACAGAAAACCACAGACCAAGGAAACATATCAGTAATAGTGCCCTGTAAATTAACTTGACATTTGATGTAAGGGGGGGGGGGGGGGAAATCAAGTGGTAAAAGCTTACAAAAGACATGGAAAACAAAAGCCACTCAGGACCCGCACTACATTTAGTGTGGATTTAAGAGCTCTGGAAGGTGGTTATTCTGTTGCAAGCAACACACTCAGTCCTCCATCTCTTTGTTAAGACAACTCAGTCACTCTTTGTTAAAGCCGTAGCATCCATCAAACAAACAAAAAAAATACCCTATACTTTCACAAAACAGCCTCCACAGAGCCCAATAACACCAAGGAAGTACATTGTTTTCTCTGTGCTTCACTTCATCTTATGTCCCTAAAATTGTAATTTTTTAAAATATGCTGTTGTTAAAAGATAAATTGTGACAATATTAATTCACTACTAATAAGGTGTGCTAAGTAACTAAGATATATGCTAGTATTTTATGATTGGAAAGCAGCCCGTTAAACATGTGAGGCACACAAACACTGCTGTATCTTGAAAATTAACTTAAAGCAAACATACAGTTTTTCCTCATACCTGAAGTTACAAATACTTTTATCATTGACAAACTATTGATAGACCACAAATTGCTTCTCTGACTCTGCTTACAGTATTGATAGCAATAGGATACCAATAGATGGACCATATTTAAGCAATTAGACATTCAGGAAAATTATTATGCTTTATTGTGTCTGCATGTCCTCACCTCCATTCCTGTGCCCCCTTCCTCTCCCACCATCCACCTCTCACTTCCTTCTCCTTCTCTCCTGTCTTACACACACACACTTCCCCCTCCGCAACGCTTGCAATATTGCACCTCACAACTGCCTGCTTCATGGCTTACAAGCAAAGGACTGTACTGGTACCATACATAATCTTAGCATTCTTGCTTCTTGTCATTCGTGGATTTATTTACAAGTCCCTGTGTTCTTTTTCTTCCTGTTACTACAGTTTATATCACTGGCATACCTAAATTCTTGTGGGGATTTCAAACAAGAATCAAGATATAACTGGCAAATATTCTGTAATACAGTCTGGATTTCCATAATTTATCTGTTTGGGTTTTTTTTAAAGACACAATTTTAAGAGGTTTATGGACTTACAGATATATGAAGAGTATTTTGATTGGCTTGTTAATACATCAACTACTTAAGGTTCTGCTTTTGTAAAATAGCCGTAATAAAAAGAATTGATGTCCACATACATATGTTTGTATATATGTAAATTCATTTGAAATTAAAATGTTCATAAATCCTTGTCAATTGTGCTGATTAAGCCCCAGATTGTGATATTGGCAATGTTAAGCTTTTTTGCAAAGAGTTAAAATGCTAAAAATTTTTCTTTCAGTAGAGGGTAAAGAAAGGATTTAACTGGCTCAAAGGAAGTAATTAATACTTAGCTAATTTTCACTTTAATAGAGCCTTTCATGAGTATATTTTACAATTGTCAAATGGACATTTCCATCTTGTGAAGAGAAGGATTTAATCAGTGACTTATTTTCTAAATATTTACAAACTTGAGCTTGATTCTGCAAGTTCTTGCAGGTCACTATGTTATCTAAATAAACCTCAGTATCAATGGATTGCTCATATCAGTAGTTTCTCCTAAGAAAATTTGCTGAATCTGGCTCTAAAATTTAAAAATATTTTTAATATTAATTCCATACTATTTTGGTGTATTTCTCCTCTCATTTTTTTTGAGATCCATTTGTGAACAAATAATTGATAATACTTTTCCAAAAGCTGACACAAATTACTTTTACTGGGCTACAACAATAACAAACCCCCCACCATATGTACATATATAGCACCTACATTTTTTCCCCTACTTTTATTTGAAGCAGCAAGATATCCCTCATAAATTCTCCATAAGTGAAATACCCTTGCTCTTAATGTGAGCGTGTACTCCATGTTATTAGATGAGAGTAATATCTTTCAAAAACATGGTTAATTTGCAGTCAGATGCAGAACAGTTTACATTAACATTATGAAGTCTGGAGATGAAGTTTATTCAGTCTTGGGCCTGAGGTTTTGTTTTCTTCTATAAGTAACTGTAGTGTTTTTGCAAGACCTGGCCTCAGTAGTAAAGCAGTTTAGAGTGGAGGATATTTTTAGACTACATTTATTTAAAGGAAGGGAAGAAAAAGTCAGTGCAGTAAAATATACATGTATTTGTAATTCATATTGCTACTGTGCTTCTATTGTACTAAGAGATTCCATCATGTCTGAGATGGGGAGCTGGCATCCAGGCAGTGAAGTAGGGCAAAAAAACACCCTCACCAAAACACAAATAGCAGGGGTACTCCCTCTCCTCTATTGTTGCTGCTAATTATTACCATGCTGCTTCTTTTTTAAAAAATAAAAATAAACAGCTGTAGGTCAGGGAGGTATATCTGGACAGTCTGTTAAATAACATTATCCTGCTTTTGGTCCAAGACAGAGATGTTTTCATGCTGATATTTCAAGAGCCTCAGTCTCCACACTCAAAAAGATGAGAGGATAAATAAACTCAAAGGTGCAATGATTAAACATTTAACTTTTCCACTTCTTTGTCATTATACTGATGGCTCTATTTTACAGCTTCTCCTCCCCTACCATACTTTTGCTGATTTCATCTCATTTGCATGGTCTTATTATGCATATAATCTTTGTTCTTCTCACATAGAGTGCAGCATAGTGACAAAGGAAAACTTATATACAGAGAAAACATTTTTCCTTCTTTAAAATTGTTACAGTCTTCCAACATTAGGATTTAATTTATCAATATAATTCAACATTAAACCAGATGTAAGTTCTTGCTTATAAAATACTCACAGATTTATTATAGTATGAGAAAATAATAAGTTGATGTCTAAACTGCTTCCAAAAATCTTTCACTTTTATGAACATTCAATTTTTCTGTTAAGAGTTTAAGCAAACACACTAGTGGTAGTAACAATTGGGAAATACCTACTTATTTATGTCAAATAAGCTAACTGCTATATGTCTAACTATATGTATCATGATAAAGTTATCTGTCAAATTCAGTATATTTTATAATATAAGGATCTATAAGGACACACAGCCGTCAGCTCTGAAGATTCCTCATTGCCTTGCATCTGAAAATAAAGAGACTGGATCCCCTAATTGTGTTACTACTTTCTTGTTGTTCGTATACTGTAACAACTGTATTTTGTGTTATGGAAATTTGAGTCTGATTCATCCTGATTTATCCACCAATTTCATGGACCTGCCAATGAGAGGGAAGGTTTCAGAATCAAGTTTCTTGTTTACCGTCCAAAAGTAGGTAAGAGTGAGTTTAAAGTTGTCCCCGAGAAAGGGAAGGGTAAACTCCCACTGGCTGCTACAGGAACACAACTGGGCCCAATTTGAGAGAAGTATGAATTCATTTTAAAAAAGTCTTTACCTTTGGTAGAATTTTTGGATGTAAAAAGAAAGGAATAATTTGACTGCTTGACTTGCATTATAGCAAGTACCTTTCCTTCTGTGAGATTCATATATAGGAGATTAACTATTTCTTTAATTTCTAAGATCCTGTGGAAATAATGGAATTAATCAAACACAATATAATTAAATTTCTTTCCAAACAAGAATTATTCTTGTAGTGCTCAATTGTTATAATACCACCATCATCACCTCCCTGCAGAAATCTGAAGACAAAAAGTATTTTCTGTCTCAAAGGAGGGTGATCTCACACCAGTCTTAAAGAACATGATGCTGTACTCATCACCTTGCTACAAAGCATTCCCAGCAGAAAAATTGGTTACACCTCATCAATATGACACAGTATAAATAAAATAGCTCCATAATTCAAGAGACAAAATATTATCTGTAAGAATTTGTCTATGCCTTTCTGGTAGCTGCCAGAATTACTCGATTCAGACAGCTCAGTGCTTATTTTTAAACAAAATAATGAGTTATGTGGTGCTTTTAATTGTGACATTGAATTTGTTCCAATTATTTCTTGCACTGATTAATGAGGTCATGTTTCATATGTGGAAGTAGCAGCTGTTTCTGTTCCTATGGCATTTATTTTGTGTGGGGCAGAGTCTACAAAAACTGGAAGATACAGTCCAGTAATATGCACATAGTGGCTCAGAGTTGTCAAAACATCACTCAAACTACCAAATCCTCAGTGAGCTCCACACACGCATCCATACCAATATTCTGTGTGCTGTCTTTCCCAAACCAAGACCTTGCTCTTCATGCAGTAGTTTCATGAAAGTTATAAGTGATATTCAGAAAATCTAAAAGGCTTTGATTTGTCATGCATGCTATTATGCTAGCTTCTGCCTCACTGTGTGTGTGATTGACACAGAAATCACTACGGTGCATAGGCAGCTGTGGTGGGGAAAAAAAAAATTTTCCCTCTGGAGTTAAAAAATGGTAACCTCCGAGGGGGTGGTGTCCCTTGGGGTTGATCCAATCAGTGCCCCTGCAAAATTTAAACATATCACAGCAGACCGGAAAAGAAGGATGATGATGATGTAGTTGGAGGAGAAGTGGCCATGTTGTGAAGCCACGAGGAGCTGAGGGGCCAGGAGCCCCACTGGGGGCTAGGCCCCCCCTCAGCCTCTGGCTGGGAGGTTGCAGAAACTCAGAAACAGTGTTAAACTGGACCGAGTTCTGTGACTGAAGAGTTGGGGGAGTCTTTCTCCACTGTGAGTGGGCAGCAGGAGCGACGGCAGAGGCAGCACTGAGTGGAAGGCTATGACTGAAAGCCAAGATAAAAACCAAGCAGCAAAGACAGCATGCAGCTAAGCAGAGAGACACAGAGATGTCTGATGGAGAGAGAGGACTAAGCTCAATAGAGACAGTTTTGGAGTCAGAACTGAATCAAATCCCCCAAGCCCCTCTGAGATCCCTCCTAGGAGGAGGGGATGGACTCCTATGGGATGGAAGTCCTAAAATGCAGCATGCAACAGAGAGAGGAGCTGAAAAGCTCATAGACTTTGTGGTAGTTTGAAAAACCTTTTCTCTGAGGTAGTAATGGTTTGCCCCACTGATAATACTGGACCAATCAATAGTCCACGTGCACCCTACAGAAATTACATACCCACAGAAACAGAAGAGAAGGTGGTGAAGATAGTATAGAAAGTAGGTAGCCATGGTCTGAGCTGGGGGAAGCAGGGGGTCAGTGAGCCCCTCGGGGGGCCAAGGGCCCCCAGCCCCCAGCTGAGGCTACGGGAGACCCGGTATAGTGTCAAAGCTGGACCGGGTCCCGTAATCAACAGCTGGAAGAGTTTTCTTACTGTCAGCAGCAGCAGAAGACATTGAAAGCGGCAGCGGAGCAGTCCTGAACAGAGACAGCGATGGCTAAAATTCAAAAGATAGCCAGTAGCAACGAGATAACATGAAGCCGGCTGAAAGATGCAGAGATGTTCCTGCAGGAGGGAGAGCTGGCAACAAAACAGAGGTAAACTCAACAGGGCTGTTTTGGGGTAAGACTGTATCACTTTCCCAAAACCCAGAGATCTCCTGAAGAGGAGGGGTGGACTTCCAAACCCTTCAGGAGTCCCAAAATGCAGCAGCAGCTAGAGAGAGAGAGAAAGGAGCTGAAAAACTCAGAGTCGTCCTGAGAGCTGAACCAGGACGGAATGCGGAGGAGGTGGCCTTGTCCTCCACTGCTGCTGCTGCTACCATGCTGGCAAGCTGAGACAGAGCAGAGGAGCTCTGGTAAAACTGAACTGAAAGCTGCCTTAAATGCTCTAACCCAAGAGAAGTGAAGGTCTCCAAGGAAAATCCCCCAAAGGCTGGGACTTGGGGTTGGAATTTCCACAAAGTAAGGACAAAAATCCTGGCTGCCATACTTAAATCTGCTGCCTCAGAAAAATGAAAGACACTAACCAGTGCCACAAAAAACTGAAATGAAGGAACTGTGGCCCGAGGAGTGACAGAAAGACTTTTCTCTTTTCTTCTTAGACTTTTATTGAAGGAAAAGAGGAATTTAATTCAATGTAAATATATATATGTATGTAAATAAACCTTTGTAAATATTTTTGTAAATACCTTCCCCCAATAATGAATGGTTTTGTTTTGTCTGAAAACTCTCCACATGAGGTGAGGAAGAGATCAAGTCCGTGCCATCACTAAACCCTCTCACAGGGGCAAATTGTGGGAAGGGGCTTGAACTTAGAAATTGGATTCCTGGGAGTTTCAAACCACCACAACGTCCTGGAAGCTGGACCGGGATGGTCGGACGGAATGCAGAGGAGGTGACCTTGTCCCCCTGCTGCTGCTGCCACACTGGCAGCTGAGACAGAGTACAGGAACTCTGGTAGAACGCCTGGGGCAAAAGACTGAACTAAAAGCTGCCCTAAACTCAGGGGGAACTTAAATCCCCTGAGGAAAGGGACTGTCACGAAGATCCCTGCACTTCGTGATACGACATGGTGAAGCAAGCCTTTGTCCCAGCTATCACTGAGTCCATGGGAGAGAGACCTTTGCTTGGAGCTGAAGGGCTGAGAGGGGTGAGAGGAGACCCCCTTGTGTGTAATGGAAAGAGATCCAGCTACCACTCCAGCTACAACTGAAGTATCTTCTTCCTCACAAAGTCCAAGAAGATAGTTTTGAGTCCGTGCTCCCGTGGTTCTGTGTCAGTCTCTGCTGTGTGATTCTCTCTCTCATACCTCGGTTCCGTAGGTTGCTGTAGTTCAGTCAGCTTATGACACGTACGCGTCCTGGAATCTTCATTCCTCCTCCAAGTTTTCAGCTGTCCTCTGTTTAAAGCACTGCAAGGACATCCTCCCGGCCTTTCTCTAGTCTGTCTCCAATTTAACCTGGGGTTATCTCCCTGGCGCTGGGCTGCGTTCAGCCCATCCGCTTTGGTTCCGCTCCAATGCTGAGCCTCCTCTCCACTTTACAGTGAGAGGGAAAAGAAGCCCCTCTCTGCAGTCTAGCTGGAAAGTAGGGGGAAGAGGGCCTGGCTCCTCTCTCCCACTTACCTTCAGGTGCTGTGAGTCCCTTCCCTCACAACAGACACTCACTCCAATGCTGCCTCCAACCCTGGCTTGGCCAGAGTTGTGGGGCCGCAGGGCCCCCCTTCCCCAGAGGGGAAAAAAAGGGGGCTCTGCCACCCCTGGGCCTTCTCAAACCCACACAGCAGCAGACAGACAGACCGATTGCCAGCAACTTCCAGCGGTTGTGTATATATGATTTTTCACAGGAGCAAACAAAACAAGCAGTGATTGGCCCTCCAGAGGAGACTGCCCTGGAATCCAATCACCTCACCTATAGGGTCCCTGGCTCTCAGGGGGGGCAATTTTCAAACCATGACAGCAGCCAACACTCTCTCCTCCTCCACAGAAGACAGGAGCTCCTTCCTGTTGGAGTCCATGATGAGCCCTCACTTAAAACCAAGAGGTGACTCTCAGTGTGACCTGCTTCACCCTGGAGTCTCCCGGAGAAGTCTATACCATCCTATACCATAAAACACCGATTTTACAGAGCTTTA
Source organism: Manacus candei (assembly GCF_025592945.1). NCBI lineage: Eukaryota > Metazoa > Chordata > Aves > Passeriformes > Pipridae > Manacus > Manacus candei. Next base: position 2,171,199 of record NW_026138064.1, on the reverse strand, counting down.
GTCTCAGACGACTAAGAATCCCTTTTATATCTCACCTGAGACATTTTTCCAATGTAGGAGAAATAAGATCAATCTCAAGTGCTAGAGACAGAGCAGGAGTGGGTTTCCAACTAAATAAAGTCAACAGATTGGTGGGTATGTAAATAACCAAAGAAGAATTCAGCCTACAATAATTGAAATACTATGATAGTTGCGTGTCTTTATGCAGAGAGGGGTACGTGGGCTTTATTCTCAACTTCCTCTCATTTTTCTTGTGGAAAACCTTGCTACAAAAAAAAAAAACAATTATAAAACCATGTGGTGCTTTCACATTGCACCCAGGGTCTGAGAATCTCAGTCATGAGATTTCCACTGGTGAACATCCCACTTTTAGACAATAAAGAGTTTCAAAGGTCAACCCATACTCCATAGTGAAATGTTTAACTTATGCAGTCTTTTGCAATGGTGTTGTTTCACACAACAAATCTGCAAGTTTAGGAAGTGCAGACTCCTGGGAGCAATGTTAAAAGGGTGCTTTCCCTCCATTAGACACTTACAAGGCTGCCAGAAATCAGTTAGCTGTGGAAGATTTTTAAAGAAAACATGGTTATGAATCATCACACTCATCCCAGCTGACAATTCTGAAAATAAACTAGAGATGAAGAAAACAGACCCAAAGGTAACCCATTCACACCTTGCCTTTCCATTCCCATCCCCACCACAAACTCACAAGACAAGGAAAGCAATTGCCCCTTCCTAGGTGTGCAGTTATGAAGAGTTTCGTAGAAGGCTGTGAGGTTCTGGAATGCATTTTATTTCCATAGCAACAAGAAGGGAAGGATGAGGGGAAAGGGTTTTTAAGATTTGTGGGGTTTTTCTCATTATCCTATTCTGATTTGATTGGTAATAAGTGAAACTAATCTCCCTGAGTCAAGTCTGTTTTACCAGGATAGTAACTGGTGAGTGATCTCATGAAGTATCTTTGCAAGTTATCTTACATCATCTTTGATATACTTACATCAAAGAAATATTTGATATATTTATTTATTCAACAAGCAACTAGCATTTTTTTTATCTAAAATAATTATTTCTAAATCAATAGCCTTATCTGGCTATATAAGTAACATAAGATTTTTCTTGTCTCCTACTGGGGCTAATGATACCTTTGGAATGAGGCTTTTAACATTCCTGGGTATGAATGAAAAGTTTCTGTATCATGAATGTTTAGTAATTGCTTAAAATTTTCTGTTAGTGTCTGTTTTCTCCAGTAAATTCCTTTCTTAGAATATTTCTATACATAAGAGCAGACATAATTACAGTGAGTCATTCGAAGACATGAACAAACACTTCTTGACAAGGTATTCACCTGCCTCTAATGCAGAAGAGAGGCAAGAGCTACAGGCATTGAAATTCATCTCCGAAGCTTTCAACAGATTGCAAACAGGGAGATACATCTGCTTAGGGTTGGTTTTGGCTTATCCATCAGGTAGATTCTCTACTGGGACTCACTGACCTGCTCTGAGATGATTTCTGTTAGTTTTGGGTGGCTTAGCCTTGCAGTTGCTTTCATCCTAACTTATGTTGTTGGTGATAGAGGGCGGAAACAATGTTTTGGTTTTAGCTGTCAAAATCTGATTTTTCTTTATATATGTACAAACATTCATCCAGACCCTTGCATTTTCATGTGTTTCTGTAGTAGCCAAATACATGTATTTTCTTTGTCTTGGAAATTTGAAAAAAAAATGCTAGTGCAAATTATATTATAAAAAAAATGTTAAAAAGCAAATTTTATTGTTTTCATACAAGTAGATGCTAAGATTTTTCTAAAAGTTAAACTAGATATTTTCATGCAAAAGTGTTGATTTTTCCTTATTGTGATACATAAACTGTAGCCTGATATTGGTCTGGATTCAAACTGGGTCTTTAACACTTTTACACTCATTTTTCAGTAGTTCAAGTTGATGGTGGTTGAGCTATCAACAAAAAACTGTGATGCCATGATACTTAGGATACTAAATGGATTTGGAATTAGTAAACATCCATCTGCCAATTGCTTTCTCAGAGCTTTACCTTTGCACCATATCTTGAACAGGATACGTAAGCAACAAAAAATTTTAACTATTTGCTAAAAAGATTTTACTCCAGAGAATGAGCTAAAACTGAAAACAGCATCTCTGAAAATAAGAACCAGCCTTGCAGTCTTCAGATGGAACCTCCCAATGGTATTCTTGCTTCCCTATGCCTTTAAAATGCACCGTATTCTGTTGTCTCCTGGTTTTATTTCCATACGTACATATATATATATATATTTACAGCACTCCCTCTATTGCAAAGAGAGTTATATGTAACATCTAAGGGTAAAAAAACCCCCAAACAACACCAGCTTTAAAAAGTTGATTTATGGATAGAAAGTACACTTAGGTGTGATTCAGGAAACAAAAAGACTGTTCTCATTTCTTTTCCATCGTGCTCAGAAGAATTCCACTTAGTTTATAGCCCTTATTTCTTAGTATCATAGTCCCTTCACAGGTAGTCAACAAATATTCACTTTGCAAATAAAATTCCCATAGGATTACAGTTCTTGTAGAACTGCAGGGTTACCAAGCCCACCCCAGCTCCAGATGCAGAGCTCAGCAGTCCCCCTACCCTGAATTTCACTGATGCATAGCTCAAAGACAAAATACATGTAGTGTCTCCCTCTGAGTGTGGCCCAAGTCCAGAAAAGTGTCTGACCTCAGCTATTGGTTACTCGGTTGGCTCAAATGAAAGTAACCTGTGCTGCAGCTTTGAAGATCCTACCATCAAGCTCTGCTGGTTGAATAAGTAAGAAAAACAGTATGTGACAGTATCAGAACGGTTTTGAAGGAAGCTTTAATTCTTGCACTGCCAAACTTTTCAGAGCTCAACTGCACAATTCTCTTTTAGTGAAACTTTTAGACAGAATTCCCAAACTGATAACTTTACGAAGTATTCATGCAAGGAGAGGGACTTGTCTTTTTATCTTTGCCAAATAAGCTCCAGTGCACTACACTATTTTTCTGTAAAATGATGACAAAACGAGCATCTGTTCAAGTAACATGTAGACCCTGGAAAAACAGCAAGACCATTTATCACTTCTTGTACTGATTAGTTATTTAAAATTGAACAGTATTTATGATTGGAAACAATAGGTAAAGAGGTGTTTGGGTTTCCTGCTGATATGTATTTTACCATTGGCTTTCATCCTGGTTATTAAAGCCTAACCTTTTCAGCACGGGAGATCCCATTTCATCACATTGCTTCATAAAAACAAACAAGCAAACAAGGAGAGTGTTGACAGAGCTTTACTCAGGACCCTTACTTTTCAAATTAAAAAAAAAGTAGCCTTGTCTGGGACATGTTCAGCTTTCTATACATGTGCCTATCACAGATTCACCACCTGACTCTGGCCTATTTGGTAGAGCTAGAGGAGATGTCAGAATGGAGGAGTTACATAGATTAAATTGGCCTGGATCCAGCCAAACTAAATTCCATTTAAATCCTTCTGCCTGTCCTTGTTATTGGCTGCCTCTAGGTCTTATCTCTGAAGAGAAAGTTAGAACTATCACCCACCACCAGGAATGAGCAGTTCCTTAGTGAGGGCACTCACTCCTCCCTCTTGCTCAACTTGCAAATAAATGCTCAAGATTCATTAGTTCGGAGAGGGGAAAAAGGTGGAGCAACTGATGTTGCTCCTATACATGTTTTATATTATTTATAAAAAGTAAAAAATACCTGCTGGTATTATATCCAAAAATCTTTCTTCTTCAGGATACAAACAGACATCACAACAACTACAGCCACCTTACTGAACCAAGTCAGCCCAGCTGAACACAAAATTTGTCCTACCCAAACTCTTCTGCAGGGGTGGGGTAGCCTCCAGGCTGTTGGATAGCTTTGTTAGTCTCACTCTATCTTTCATTCATAGTTAAGATGAAACCACATTGAAATTTAGATGAAGCCTCATTGAAGCTTTCCTAATGAACAGTTATGTAGCACAGCAAGCTAATTTGCATTCCTGTGCTCACTCTGAAACAGGTTCTTAAATTAAGGTATTCCTAGATTAACAATATCTTAAAATAAGGTGTTTGCTGCTTTTCAAGAATCTTAATTTTTATGGAATACTGTTTTTTCCCATGTTCTAGATATGCTATCTTTTCTATTGTCTTTAGTTTGTACCACCAAAGACCAGCACCTGAGTCATATATATCTCAGAAAAGACTAAGGGGAGCAATAACATTAAAATCAGTCTGAGATCTTATTAACGGTTTCACGGAGTGGAGATACAATTTAAAACTGTGGAGAGATTAAATGTTTTGTTGCACTTAAAATTAAGAAAATATTTCTTAAATCAATTAAAAAATTGGAACTTGTGTTACAGAATAATGGACATTTTAATAATGCCCTTCAACAGCATAAACATTTCACTTACTTCTGGAATTAGAGACCACTAAAAATTAGAGGGGGGTGTCCATATATATATATATATATGTATTTAAACACACACATAAGTATATGCATATTTCCTCTTAATGAGAACTGTATATATATGTATTGTGACACATTTTGACAGGAAGTATGCAATCGAGGCAGTTATTAAGAAATGAAGTAACTTTAAGAGAGTCTTTGAGAGATGTTTAGATACCTATAAATTTTGAAGTGTGTCCTAGTACATAAGACATTTATTAACTTGTGTAAACATGAGTTATGCTAACTGAAAGAAATACCTGACAAATTGACAAACTTGTGAAAAATGTTTTTGTTCAAACTTTTCCTTAAAATGTGCTGGTTTCTTGTCCTCTCTATTTTTGGAATGAGGATATTTTATAATTAAGAGCCTAGATTTTCAACCTCCTGTTTATAGAACTCCCACTGAAATTGGGTCACACCTTTGAAATAAATGGGATTTCTGAACATGAAGGATATTGTTTGCAATATGTTCAATGATATTTTAATTTGTTATCTGATAGTAATTTGAGTGTTTTGATGCAGGTTTTTCAGGTTGCATAAACAACAGGAATGTTGGCAAGTTATTTCACCTCCCAAAAAAGGTCGCAGAAGCACAGTGTACCTATAATATCATTAAAATCATACTTACTTGGTCTTGCTAAAATTATTAGCAGAAGCAACATTTTATTTTGTACTACAGATATCTTATCATTCTTTATCCTTTACTATTGTCAACACAACCCATTTTTTAAATACTCTAAAGGGAGAAACAATTAGAGAAAGATATTACACAATAATTCAATCTTTTCAAGGCCAGACTACTATCCAAAGTGAAGAGGACAGATGCAGGTTATGTAACCCCAATAATGCAGAATTAGACAGACCTGGGCATATTTTATTCTGCTTTTTAGCTATCACCATTTAAAGAAAACATTTCAAAAGATCATTCCATAAGTAAGGAAATTAGTTTTCATGCATATCACTTGGCAAATTGTATTTGCCCTACTTATGTGTGTACATCCTAGTGGGGCTGATTCTACTCTCATATGATGTCAGGCTCACCCTGATAGAAAATAATTGCAACCTCTTCTGGTGAACACTAGATAACAGAAAACCAGAATTTGAGTGTTTTTTTTCTAGCAGAAGGCTTAGGCCTGAGCACTAATATGACACATAATATTAACTAACTGTCCAATTGTATTAAATTGTCTCGTATTATATTGTCTGATTTTCCTCTAGTGGAGTTTCTGAGGTTATAAAGGCTCTACAAACTAACCAAAAATCTTGTATCTGCCATTATGCTGTGTATTGTTAGGTAGATAACTAATTAATTAACCTTCAATAACCTGCTTAGTTGGGGCAGAAGTCTGGGCTATCACTGTTAATAAAACCCACACATTACCTAGAGAAGCTTTTGTCTCCATCAACTAAATATACCTCAGAAGAGATGATGTCACCCAGGTTTACCCATTCTCCCGACTCTTTCCTTTGGCACCAGGCAGATGGAACTTTTTCCAGGGTTGACATTGTCAATGCATAGATAGTTGGACATATATCACTTCAGATTTCTTGCCATTCAGCAGTATTACCTGATTGGTAGAGGAGACCTCATGCTGGTCTAATTCCAGGAATAACTCCAAGCAGACATCTCAGTCATTCTCCTCAGGAAGAAAAGTCACTAGCCATACACTACTCTGAAACACAGAATTATTAAGTGTATTAGCAAAATGTTTGCCACGAAGCTTACTAATTTTTTTTTTTTACTTTAAATAAAACTCTAAATAACAAAACCTCCTTTCTTTGATTCTATGTGGAATACACTGATGCAGCTGTGTGCTCCTCCACCAAGAGAAGATTAATCATTAATTTTACAGGTAGCATGACACAGAAATAATACACAATAATGTTTCACATACTTTGCTTTTTAACATTCTTGTTTTAATGAATTCATTTGTATTAGAGTAAAAGGACAAATGAAATAGAAATACGGAGTGCCCAAAGTAAATGAACAGCACTGCAAAATCCCTAGTTTTAACCCTAGTTCTGATAATATCTTGTACTTGACCTCTAAATAAACTCCTACCTCTGCGTATACCTGTATGACTGTGAAAAGGGAATGAAAACATAACTTAATCTTTGCCACAATGACTGACTGTGAGGCCTTTTACCTCAAAGCAGATGTGTTATTTTAAAGCACTATGTAATAGGTATTGCTATTAGTGGAGGTTCATGCAAGAAATCTCTTCTAGAAAAATATTTGCTGGACAAGAAACAGCTTGGAGTATGAGTAATTCATAAGATAATTTTGCAGAACTGAGTAGCATCTGCTTAGCTCAGCTTGGGACCATTTTATTAGCTGAAGTTCCAAACTATCTTGTGTATCTAACCAAAAAGACCAGAATAAACTCTTTTTCAAGTGGACAAATACAAGCAATCTGGACTACACTGAAACTGTCCCATTAAGTCTTGAGTCCGTATTTGAGCTCAGGTTTCTTTGATCATTTCTATGGTCTAGGTAACAGGTTGCAGGGAGATTTTTGTCTGAAATAGTCTATTGCTTCTCTACCAGAAAACATCACACACAGGGTGGTGGCTGATTCACACCTTTGGGCAGCCAGGACAGGGCAGATCAAGCCATTGGCACAATATCCTAGTGAGAGTGGAGCTAAAGATGCACACAAGGCTTATCTGTCTTTATCACCAGGCCAAATACATCAGCAGTCTTGCAGGCAGTCCCTGCAGAATCGGATAAAAGGGATGGAGACTTTGAATCAAGTATGTAGGAACGCAGCTCCCAGTCGTATGTCCATCTGATGGCACCAAAACTCCTTTCCAAATATAACTGTGTCCATCCCATGCACATAAAGCAGAATAGCATCAAGACACACTTCAAAGCACATCAGGTAAGCAAAAAAGGAAGCAGGCTATTGGAATGTAGCTGCATGCTGTGTCCCAGTGTAGACAAAGATGTAAATATGCAGGGAAATTTAGGGCTGAGAAAAATTATTTTTAGAGTGTGCCTTAATCTAAGTGATATGAAAGTGTACATATTTCCAACATTCAATAGGTAAAATTCTCAGGATAATAATTGTAATATAACATGAGAATATTCCCTTAACATAATGACTGTGTGTTTTGCATCTGGGTAAAAAATACATTTCTGACACAAGCAGTGCTGAATTATTTTATGACTGTGCTTAGCAGAAGCTGCCTTTCTGAAGTTGTAACAAAGTTCAGACTGTCTAAAGAGAAGATAGATGGAAAGATATTTATCATTCAAGGCAGTGCTATTCATAACCTTAAGACATTCAATGAAGCTATGTAAAATACCTTTTTTCAAATTTCAAATATAGGTAAATGTAATATAGGTGAGGACATTCACTATCTATATCCTCCATGTATTGTCATTCTCTGAAGTGAATTCCTTTTGCATTTTACAAGTATGTAATGACATAAAATACATTTTTGTAGAAAATATTTCTCAGAAATGCTTTGCTAGTCATATTAAAAACATACTAGTTGCTAGTTTGTTTCCTTTTTTTATCTTAAAAATGAATCACATCCAAAAGCTGCATTACACATTCAGGAGCTGCTTATCCTTCACCTTATAAATTTGCCTTCCTATTAGATTAAAATTTCTTACCTGTTGGCTCTGTCTTTCTGGTTGTGTAAGGCTGCAATGCAAGACAGGTTTATTGGCTGTGTTTGCAGAACTGCCGTAAGAATAATGCATTGAGCATCCCTGATGTAAGCTGCTTCCTAAGGTCACCTCCCCATTTGAGTTCAATGGCATGACTAATGCTAGTGGAGTTAAGCATGGGCATTCGGCCCTGAGCTAGCAAACATTAGCACAGGGGCAGGGAAGCGTATCCATGCAGAACCCCCCTCGATTCAGTATGGGAGCACAGAAACCTGCCACTGTCGGAGCCAAAATGTTTACAGGACTGTGACCTTCGAAGGCAATTAAGACACAAAACATTTCAACTCTGCTTCCGTAGCAGCCCATTAAACAAACAAACAAATTATCATCTGCCACACAAAATGAGAAGCAGCTATCTATACTTTAAATTAAAATAAAGGGACTACTCAACAGGAGCATCCCAAACTAAGTCACTCTGTATAATAGTTTAGAAATACAGGTTAAATCACTAATGTGGTATTCTCATACTTTATGTTACTTTGTTATGTTTGTCCTTCTTAGGTAATCTCTAGTAGTTTACACAGAGCACTTTTTGACTGCAGTCCTCACAAACATGGTCCAGTATCATTCTCCTGAAAATAAGTTATTATCTCATCGGGGAGTAACTGCTCCTTCAGGCTGAGCTGTGATGGGGTTACACCTGGGCAAGGGCTATCTACAGTGAAATGCATTTTTCATATGAATAAAAGACTTTCTAAGAGAAACTCAACAAACAAGACCTTGGTGCTGCAATATCTGTGTGTAATATTATGCATGTGAGTCATCTAAATACCCTGAAGGGGATTCTTGCATGCATAAGTATTTGCAAAATGGAAAGTGACATATTTTTGATGCACAAGAAGGAACAGTTTTGTCTCAATCTCTTATAGCTGTTCTGTTGTGGTTTTTTTCTTTTCATTTATATGACCTTACTCCTAGTCTTTAGTCTGATGACTTAAATCATACAACCAAGACAACAGAGCTGGTTTGGGTTTATTCTCTCTACCAAAACTAAAGGGGGAAGAGAGGTCAGAAAGAGAGAGAGAGAAAGAGAAAGAAATTAGGTCCATTCAGTAGATCAGCAGATACACAGGGTTAAAAAATGTGAATGCCACCTTTTTATGTTTGTATACATAAGTGTAATGTGTATATGTATGCATGTTCATATACATATATATATAAATATATATACATATATATGTATTTGCTGGGTATATGTTAGATTCTAAAATACTACAATTTTTTCTCTCATGTAAAGGAGAGAATGTTACACACAGAAAGACTTATTCCACTTATTAGCAGCATTTAAGGGATCGCTAAATTTTTATAACGTACATACGTGATTCTCCTGCTATATACTGAGTGAAGAAAATTAAGTTTCTAATGATTTTACCTTAAAGAATAAACATCAATTTTTTTAAAAGTTAAATTCTTATTAGAACTTCAAACTTCTGAAAACACAGCGTGGTCAAAATCAATATTTTCCCATAGATTGTCAGGCTTTTATAAAGTGTTTATAACGCTCTGTGACTAAATATGAAAACAATTTTTAGAACTTGATTAGGGTTACCAAAAAAGACTTTATTTCATTAACAATTTTAGCTGCAAGTGCTGTGTTACAGATCCTAGCAACACAGAAATTATAAATTAGCTGGAACAGCAATTATTAGAAATTCAAGCTTGTAAATTTTAAGACTGATTTAAAAATTAATAAATAAATTTAATATTTTCCATCCTAAAGGAAACAATTTTCCCATTTCAGTGGAGATGTTAAAAGAGCACTGTTCAGGCTGCTTAACAAGGGTCACTCCAGTACCAGCAGGTTCAGGAGAGAGTTACATGACTCATATCTCCATCCCCAGGGCAAAGGCCCCTTCAGCATCCTCCTGTATGTCAGCACCCTGCTGCTGCAGACGCTGGGCATCCTTCAGAGCTCGTTCTTGCTCTGACAGCAGCCTCAGGCCCTTGCTGAGCTCCCCCTCTCCTGTTCACGTCTCTACCGCCTTGCACCAACCCGGCTCCCGGTGAGCCCTGTTACCCAGGAGACTCGGCTGTCACTCACCGCACATTCGCCTCCATCACTCTGCTCGAAACAGCCCCTTTTGTACTCCGTGGCTTGGCGTACCCTTGATTTGTTCTCCTGTGTACAGGCACCACCAGCCCCTCTGTGCGAGCTTATTAATGACACTCCCTAAGGACCCATCCCTCAGCGGGATGTGACGCCAGGCACTACCCCCCAGCACCACCCTCTCCACCCCCTCCCTTGCGCCCCCATCCCCCTCGCTCTCACCCCCCACCCTACCTCCCAACGTAAGCTCACCTTTTCCAGGTGATGCTCACAGGTGTTGGTGATGCAGCAGTTATTCCACTCCCACTACTATGGTGTGCTGTAGGAAGCATCTCTGTCAGGAGTTGTCTTCCTGGCCAAAAAGTGACACATAACTTTTACCAGCAAAACAATCCCTTCTGGCAATTTCATTGAGTTATCAACACTCTTATTTAAAACATTTTTGTTTTTCCTCTCAGATTCTGTGCCAAAACATCCCTCCTTTTCATTACAACTTTCCAAAATGCATTTTCAAGATGGCACTGCAAATAGTCTTACAAATAATCCTCTCAAGCACCTATGCCACTTTCTGCAGCTTCACTTGTTTGCTTACTCTGAAAACAGAAGAAAAAAAAAACCTGAAAAAAAAAGCCTCAACTCCTAGTGAGATGACCAATCTTATTTTTTTTTACTATTATCTCTACATTTATACTAACAGCAAAATAATATGAAGCACAGATAATTGCTATAAGGAAAAAACAAGCATTAATATACTCATATTGAAAATCTGATTTGTAGAAGTGCTGTGTGTTTTCATTTATTTCAGCAGCAAGAATGAGTGCTTATCATTTCTGGAAATATGGATGACAATGGACAAGAAATCTGCGGTAAGATTTTCAAAGCACTTTGTCAGGGTGAAAAAAAAACAACCAAGCTCTGCTGTCTTTGGCTTCCTACTGAATATCATCAAATCACAGGCTTGAAAAGTACTGTATCTTTTCTGTGTAGAATGGAAGATAGTAAAAGTCTCAACTGTGTTTTTGCTACCTCAAAACTTCAGTAGCAAAATACTGCCAAGTTGAAAATAATGTTAAAATAAAAGACTGTACAAGAAAAATTTATAGTATATCAGAAGGTCCTGTAGAAGCACAGATAGTACCAACGAAATCAGTATAAAATTATGAAAGTTGTAAGCGCTGGGCTAGAATAGCTCTGTTCAGTGGTACAAGGATGTGTACTTATCCGCAGTCAAGCAGAGTGCTCATATTTCTTAAACTAAGTAAAGTTCGGCCATGTCAGTGACTGAGATAAGACACAGGTGATACCAGATGTGTTTTTTATGCATCAGCAGGTGGCATACTTCTGCATAAGTGAGCATTACATTAAACAATCAAGTGAGCAGGCAGTTGCATTACTTTGCCAGAAATGTCTTTGTTCAGAACAAAATCCAGGTTCTAGCATTTTGCTGGTCAAAAAAACCCCAAACGTAACAATGAATTGCATGAAAGTCACCATCAGTCACATAATACTCAGAGTTTTTCCTCTTTATTCAGTGCTTCAAGAATTATAAGCTTAAAATTCGAATTTTGATTTCATAAGAATACATTTTAAGTCACACAAATTTTCCCAGCACAGAGTCCATTGCAAATGGAGACATGGATTTTGCAATTGCAATTGCAATTCCTCAGCTGACAAATGTCTCTATTCTGATCTACTCGCTGGACTCCAATAAAAAAGCAATCAATGTTTAATTAGATAAAGTGAAAGACTGGCCTCTTCTGAGGGGGTAACAGTCTGGAGCGGAGCAGCTCTTCAGTGATGAACAATGAACTCCTGTGTGAAGGGTCTGAATTCTGTATAGACCCATTCCCACAAGAACCTTGTGATTGGATGCAGCCAAGTAGTCAAAAAAGTAGGTGAAGAAAAACGACGAAAACCGTATATGAGCGAAGTAAGAATATGTGATTGTCACCTGGCAATGTGATGGGCAGATGTGTGAGAGCACACGTGCATGCAGGATTTTCTCTCTTTTTGACTATGCTTCTCATTTTTCAAAGAAATAGTATCAAGTTTGGGGTAAATGAAGGAGTACAATTTCTTCTTCTCAATTAAGATTTTGTTGAAAGGCATTAAGGCAGTTATGAATGACAGCAAGAGAGTTTCTCTATTCCATGCACAAGGATATCATTGCAACTAAAAGTAAATTCATAGAGGAAAGTTTTGGTATCAATTTTCTGTAGCTCAGAGAAAAGGAAAAGTAGCAAAGGCATTAAGTTGCACAATTTTACAAAACTCACTTTCAAACTTACTTATGAGTTGGTAGATTTGGCCAAAATGTCAAATCACAAGATTTTTTAAATAATAAAATATTTTTTAAAATACTTTGTTTTCACTGAGCAAATAAATAACGCAATTGTATTTTTTGTTTCCATTTATTTCATAGGCTAAGGACACAGAAGAATTCTGGTGTACAAACAACTGTAACACAAATTGTTTCCCCCTCTAAGAACAGAGGACTCCTGTGCAAAACTCTGAAGTGATGATAATTTAAAGATATTGCTGACATGTTGGGGGAGCCATAAGGGTGCGTGGGCCTCTGTCCATAGATAATACAAGTCAGGCCTGAGGCAAATAGTGGAAGAAAATTTAGATATCAGTGAAATAAATAAATGTCTTCTTGTAAAATTGAGAGATGCTTACATCAGATCAAATGAAAAATAAAACCAAAGCAGTTCCCAAAGGAGCAGCAGAATATAATAAAAGATATCAACAGAACTAGGGCTAAAACTAGGAGAAAATATTCTTTCCATATTTGTTTCCATGTAAGATCAGAAAGAACATGGGGAAAAGATGGGGTTTTTTTCTGATAAATCAGATTAAAATGTCTCTTGAATGAACTTCCTCTGTCATTCATTCAACCCAGGATCACTGCATGGATACACTACTGACACTTTTTCTGCTTTACTCTCTTAAAATAGCCCTTTGCAGTACACGTGAGTGCATTTAGATTAAATATGCACATCAGCCTGGGAACTCTGAGGATACTTTCAAGAGATAGCTATAGATCTACACTTATCTAGCAAACAGCTTTGACAGAGTTATAAAAAGTTACCCATAACACTTGAGCAAATAACTTAATTTACAGATACAGTTCAAAACCTCACCCAGACTGATTGCATATACTTCTGTTATTCGTTTCAAACAGGTTAGTCATCACTAGGCTTCAGCATCCTAAACCATTCTTTGCACCTATTTTTTCAAGTGAGAAGTATTTGCACATTCAGGAAAATTCTTGCTGCTTCTTCCACTCAGTATAAAGTTTGAGTTATGCCCAAAAATTTAGTCTTCTAATTACCTTCTATTTCTTAATTTACTTGAAGCCCAAGCTACATTTAATGTTGAAGTACAAAGAGTATTGAAAATTGCAGATTTTTTTTTCTCTATTGGAATTTCAGGATCAAACTACTACTACTACTACTATCATTGTTTTACTGCTAAGAATACATAATTTCTTTTTACCTTTTAAATTTTTTAAACATTTATTTTTTTAGCATTAAGATTTTTAAATTAAAATTTTTAACTTTTTAAGCATTTTTAACTTTCTTAAACTCTTTTAAACTGTTTTTAGCTTTCTTAGATATTGTACTTCCAAAGCAGACATCTTTTTTTCCCAGAGAAGTTTACTGTTACTACAATCTCAAGACGACTTTGACAACTGGATGAAATGAGAGCAGAGATGAAAACCTCATGGCAAAAGCTAAGTAACTTCAGTTGTTTAGCAAAAGCAAGTTTACCTTAGGGTTGATTATTTCAATATTTATAATTTGTAAAATAAATATACTTACAAACATTCAAAAATATCACATGCATTACTTTAATTTTAATGCCAAAACTGGAGTTGAGGCAGAGACCCTGTTAAGAAGAAGCTGCATGTTTCCTGATTCAGTTTGCTGAAGATGTGCATGGAGAGGAGGAGTCAAAACAACAAGAAAGGGAGGAGGCGACCAGGGCACCAAGGGTAACACCATTAGTAGAAAAGAGAGGGCAGAAGCAGGTCAAATGTCTAGGTCAAATAAAGCAGGACAATGTTAAGGAGAGGTCTGAATAAAAAGATGAGAGCCTTGAATTTAACCGCAAGGTGATGAATTTGAGGGCCATGCAGCACTTTACAGGGTGTGCCCAGCACCTTGCAGAATTGCTTTTGGAGACTAAATTTTCATCACTTGTAGGCATTGTACATTATTAATGACTGCAGAATTAGGTTACAAATGTTTGGGAATGTATCTGGAAAGACAATACAGTCTGATTGTCAGATTATTGTCATTAAACAGAAGTGAGGATGACGAAATGAATGAAATGAGGGAAAGGAAAATGTAAACTGAACAAAATGAAAATGTTTCTAATGGTGAATTCTGTTAGACTGTTGAAAAGTTTCCCAGGGGACATAGTGGACTTCCTGTTCTTTGCAAGAGAAAACACTTTAAGGAACAATCCTTCAGTGGAATAGAAAAACATTAGGTAACCTATTAGGTCTTCACCATCTTTGTTTTCTGTGTAACTGAATAGAGCCAGAGCAACAGAACAGCATAACTTTTATCCATTAACGTCAGTGTGACCTGCAAAAATGCAGGTAAGAAAGTCTTTGTTACCTTGAGGTGGGAGTACCAAAATTGTTAATGTTGGTACTTTTGCAAATATATGTTCCTGCAGATGTCCTAGTCCAGAACAAACTATACATCTGTTCTGAAAACTCCTAGTCTCATGAATTAAGAAGCAGTAGGTGATAACAAGACCTAACAATAAATCAGGATAATACTGCACACTGTGTAACCTAAGTATTGAATCAGAATATAAAGCATTTACATAAAAATAAAAATGTCTGAGAGTAAAACACTGTATTAAATTTCTCTGTGTGAAATGATTGTGAAGAAAAAGTCCTAATAAAACTGTACATGTTCATTATTAAAGAATTTTTTTTGTCTTGAATGCTTTGTGTAATTTTGAAAATTGGTTTCTCACAGAATACTGTGAAAAATATTTTTAAAATATTAATGTGATAATTAAAAACAATTAAAACCATCAGTCCTGTCATACATGAAGCAACAGAGAAGTCTTGGTATGATGTCCAGTACTTGAATCAAAATCATCCCTGGATCTGCAGGTTTGCAACCAGAACCCTCAAACAGAAGAAAACAACACTGCTAAGCATCATGTCATCACTGTCACTGTTCTGATCTAGGAAAGGAAGGTTGCACTCTTCCTTTCATCCTCCAAAAAGAAAACCCTATGGTATTGTGGGAGGAAGAAGTGGTTACACAGAACACTGATAACCCTGTTCTTCAGTGTCAGAGGTTTTTTTTGATAACATTCTACCTGACAATATTGTAAGAAAGGTGAAGTAAAACACATTTGGCCCCATGCTTGCTCTTAAAATGACAAAGGTGCAAGCAGGAAAGAGTTATGATCAATACTGTGGGCTAAAAATCACAAACAATTGAAGGGCATGACTGCTATTACCACTGGAAACCTTCACAATGGCACACTGTAGGTGCTATTCACCCTGCACTACCCTCTGTAATGATGCTTACATTTCTAAAATGTGTATTTCTAAAAATGCCATGAAAGAATTTTCAGGGATCTTCACTGTAAGCATGTGTGGCTGCCTTCCCCATATTATGCTGCCCTTTGCAGTGCATTTGAAAACTGTATTAGATAATTTGTATTTAATGGGACAAGTTCAGCTCTTTTCCATAGTCTTTGCATTCAATTTTCAACATCTTCTCTTAATTAGAAGTTTGCAGATAACCTTTCAGCATCCTCCTTTTTTGCTGTATTTGATTTGTTGTATTTGATTTAGTATGCATTATTTTTTTTCCCTCATTGATGATATATTCTGCATAGTGTTATGGAAGCTGGATATACAAGCACTTAAAACAGAGGCCCGGACTAAACATTTTTTTCTAACACAGTGATTTTCTTACTGCTGTTATCTTCATTGAACGTACTATTCATGATCCCGATACAGTCCTATAACAATGGCTTCTGCAGAGCAAATTATTACAGAAACATGTCAGGATAATTCTGTATTCCTTTATTGTTGAAATCTTATATTTTATTTCAAAATACATAACTAAATCTACAAAATATATTTTTATTTCTAAGAAGAAATGCCTAATCTCTATTTGTATAGCAAAATAAAGACCAGAAACTGAGTCAGAACAGCTGAAAGAAGGTAAATTACATATTCTAGTGCAAAATCTGTTGTCTCTCTCCATCTCTCACCATGTGAGTGATAATGCTTCAGAAGAACATCTTGCTTTTGAGAAAAATTATATAGCAACCTAAAAGGTTGTTGGCTTATACTGAGGCTGACTTGGCCTCTGTGGATAAATATGTTTCTGAAACTCTTCTTGAGCATTTTGAGCCTGACAAAACACTGATTCTTGACATTCTAAACAAAATGGAATTGACTATTTTGGTCAAGAAATGGTAGTGAATGTAGGTAATACATGATTAACAGATTTTTTTTTTTTAAATTTTATTTTAAAGACTTTTTACTTCACTTCTGTGACAGAGAAAAAAAAAGCAAAAATAAAATATTATAGCATCCCATCAAAACAGTGGTGTGATACCAAGCCTGAGCTGGACCTTAGGACTTTTAAGAAAAGATTTGGTTCTTCTAATGATTGTGATTTCTGGTTACCCACACTTTGTATTTGACTGTCTGCTGGGTCAGAGGTCTGAAATCCTCTGAAAGTATTTCTTTTAATTTTATTTTTATTTAGCATACAACACAGATAACTCAAATGAAAAAAAAAGAAAAAAAGAAAAAAAGGAAAGTGTTAGTTCTTAGTGAATGGGAAACATATACTAAAAAGAATAATGTTTCTTAAATCTTAAAATGACACCAGTTTATTCTGAGACATGACTTTGGGATTTAAGTCCAATTAAGAAACAGCAATAAACGACATCCTAAAACCATGATAAGGTGGCAATAATGTCCGATTAGTGTGCATATTTGTGTATAGGCAGAGCTGATTAATAAAGCTTGGATATATGTGTCTTTTTACTGAAACTGGACTGAAAAGAGATGACATGATTTAGCCTGCCCTTAAATTCTCCATATTCTGTAGTTTCAGAATGCATATGCACACATCGAGGTGATCTTAAGCAGTTTTATACTATGCAGGGTTGTAAATTTTTCTTGCCTTTTACTGCTTCTATGATGGTTAAGCATATATAAAATGCAACTGGTCTTGTGATCCTTGCCACAATGGGAAAAAATCTTTAGATTATGATTCCAGCAATATACAGGTTTTCTCATTTACATAAAAAAGAGCAGGGTTTTCTCTTATTTTTGCAAAGTTGTTTATTAAAGGTACTAAACCAATTTGGAATATTTGGCTGGTGTGACAGATCACTGTATAGCCTCACAGCATGAGTGACCCAGACACAGAGATACTTCGCTAACTTGAGAGAAACATCATCCACCACTACTTGAATGAGAGGGGTAAGAGAGTCAAAAAGTGTGCGGAAGAAGGACGCAGAAGAGCTTCACTGAGACTCAGAGAGAGAAGAAAATACTCATTGGAAGGCATAAAGAAAAAAGCTGTATGAAAATCAGATGGAAAAGAAACCAGAATGGTGAAAGAAAATACCCGCAAAAAGCTTGCAGGAGTTTCCTCTGTTTCAAAGGAGAGTGGATTAAATTTTGCAGAAAAGGACTACAGATGCACAGCTTACATCAGATTTTACAGAAGAGACTTTATGCTTTTACAGTACTCTTACAGATAAAAAGTTTAAAATTCCAGTGGAATATTTAATCTATCAAATAACCATATTAAAGAAAAAGCACCTTGAAAGCATAAGGAAAGCTTAAGGAAACCTTATTTCGATCATATTTGCTGAGGTTTAAAACACTGTAGCCCTAAAATTATAAAATTATTGATGTTCTATAAAATTCTTAAGTTTAAGATATCGTCCATCTGTACAACTGAAGGACTGCATTGGTTTATGAATTTATATTAAGACAATTTCTCTAAGGATTTATTTTGTTTGGTTTTTGGGGTTTTTTCATACAAAATCTGTAACCATAATCATAAAAAATTTTCAACCATTGTTGTACCAGATGCAATTTCCATGCATTCTATGGGAATTATGTATTTAATGGAAAAAAGAATTTGAATTGATATCCTGGATCAGATCATCCTGACTGGTTGGCTGGCCAACATTATCTGAACAAAAGAAAAATCACAAATAGAAAAGGACCATGATGAAGTTACCAGTCCAGAAGAATAATTTAATTATTTGACTTTTTGATTATTTATCTGTACACACTTGACTTCTCATATAATGTAGCCACTCAAGTTGTGATAGCATATCTAATACTTTGCTGGAGTGTCATCCTGGTTATTGCCTTTGGAAGTGACTTCTACACATCAGTTATGCAGCTTAACATAAGAAATATCACTTCCTCTCATCTGGTTTAAATTATTCCTTTCAGTTTTTGATAATTATTTCATTCATTAAATGCAGTCTGCCTTAATTTCTATGGCAGGAGTTACCAAATAACACCTGTGACTGTTTTACTTTTTCAACATGTATTTGAATAAGGTGGCTTAAAGGAGCAATTAAAATTCCAGTAGCAGAGAAATGGGATACAAAGCACTGCTTTAGAATTTCCATGCCGGTAGGTTACTCTAAAACAGTAATGGATAGGCAGAACTGGCAGCTTTTACATGTAAGGGAATATAATCATGAAGTCAGAAATAATCCGCTGAAATATCGAATTATAAGGACCATGAATTACAGTTCATTCCAAAAACAATCTGTACATATAGGTAAAATTTTAATATAAAAAAAAATACAAAAAAGGATCTAAAACTGTAGCTGAAACTGATTATATGAAAAATTAAGCTCTACAATTGATACGTAAAGTATACAAAATAAGTGCAAAATATATTTTCCTAGCTTACAAAGAAGACTTAAGTCCTTGTTTATGAAACATATTAGGGTGGCCATATGCCTTTCACTAAACACCACTGATTTTAGTCCCCAGCGGATCAATATTTAACAAACCTTTTGTGTTTTCCTCATTTTCTTTGTTCAAGATTATTCATTCCATAATCTAGAATCCTAAAAACTGTGCTTGAAAAACACCTCTGACTCTCGGCTACATTTATGATATCTTTGGTTTGTTGCTAATTGGGTCAGTGGCCATTTTTATCTACCAGAGCATTTTCTGGGTGCTTCACTTATGTTTGCAATGTAAACCCACTGTAAGCCTCATGCCCATGACATTCTCTCCTATTTTTTGTTATTTCAAAATCTATAATACAGTTCTGTTTGGGGATTTTAAATATCACTTCTTATTTTTTCTCTGGAAATATTTTGCCTCCTGTTTTCAAAATGGTTCCACAGTTTCCAAGAGTGTTGGTGGGGTTTTTCGTTTGGGCTTTTTTTCTCTATAAAACAATGTGTTCTTTTCTGTACAATAACAGAAAGATTCCCAGTTAACCTAACTGAAAAAAATTAGGCCTAGGAGGGAACAGAATGTGCCTAAGCCACTGTGACCCTATCTTGCCTTCTATATTATACTCGCCATATTTCTGTTATGGACACATTCATGTCTGTGTAGACTTTACTGTGTTTTGTTCTCTGACATAATTTGTTCAATGGCATGCACTATGTATATATATATATATATATATACACACACATATATATATACACATAGTATTTTTTTTACTCAAAGTTATATCAAGTGGAAAAGACATCATGCCAAATCACCTGTCTTATTGATGAATTAGTTAAGGTTTGTGCAATGTTGAGAATTGGTTGTGCTATAAATGCGTCAAGTATTTTTTTTGCCCATTCCTGTAACTCTAAACAGTAACATTTTTTGTTTCTTCTGGAGGCTGCATGTACCCTTACAAAGTCAATGTGATTCCCTCACTATATTCAGAGGGAATCAGAAAGATGCATCTTCTAAGTTTTAGGCTTTCATATATTATGCCCATGGATGTCACAGCCTCTGCTTGTCTAAGGCCACATCTGTGAAAGGGAGAACCATTTTTAGCAAAGTGTGCTAGCCATATACTACAGGAGTAAGTGTATACAAGATCTTTGTGAGAAAAAATGAACTGCCATTCCTTAGCTGGAAAAAAGTGAGTATTTTTGTTCACCTTCCCCCGAGTATCTCCTCAGATTCAAAGACAGATTATTTTAAAGCGTTTGCATTTACATATGAAATAGAAACCACTAATTTATAGGAATATATAAATAAGTAGGCCTATAATACAGGACATAAAAGCTGAAATTTTTATCTTTAAGAGAAAACCTAGGTGCCCAAGCATGTAACCTTTACACACATAAATAAATCTTATGTGAATACACCCTATAAGCTTTTACTTACACTGCTGTAAATCTAAAGTAACTCATCTGACCTTAATAGGTTTACTACAGATGTACCCCTTGTACAGATGAGATTAGAATCTGGCCTTTTAACATCAATTAAACTCCATGCAAAAGTTATATTATACCATGAAATCAGGATGGTTGAATCAAGTCCTCTGCATAAAAAAACATCACCAGGGAAATTTTTAGACAGTGATTTTCAGAGGAATGTTTAGATCCATAATTGGACTTAGTTAAGTCACTAACAGTCTTAATTATTTACCAAAGGTGTCCCTGGAAGAATACTGAATTTAGAGTAACTCTGGGCATTTACTTCTCAGAGACTCTTTAGTTAAGGAAAACAATGTGTTTTCTTCTGACCTGCCCCATCACTTTTGCCCCAACAACATTCCTCTAGTTTTTAAAACACGTGTTCAATTACAAGACTAGATTAGAGGCATTCCTCTGTCTTTGAGGCCTTCCTCAGGCGGAAGAAATAGAAAAAAATTAGTTTTCAGCTTATGGTCTGAAAAAGAGCCAACAGCAAAAACATCACCTTTAACTTGGTTTCTATTTTTGAGTACCATTTTATATCAACTCTTCTTTCATTTTCCAGCTTTCACACCACTACCACAGTATCGGTACTTCTTATCCTATTTTTTAGGAGACATCAGGTTCTTTCTTTCAGAGGAATCTCACAGTCATCCTGACCAGGCAACTGCTTTCTTAGCAGAACCTCCTACTAGAGTCAGTGGAAAATTCTAATTTGCAGTCAATTTCACAATCTGACACAAAATTACTGAAAAAGTCTTTGAGAAAATCAAGAAATTAATGATGCAAAATTGGAAGCAGAACAGTGAAGCATATGCATTGTCTTTGGGTTTTTACTACTTTCCAGCTACATAGGGAAAAACAATCAGATTATAAATGGATTGAGAAACACAGAGAAAAAAATAAACTCATATCAATTATCCATGTTGAGATTTTTGCCACATTCCTTTCAATACATTTCATGCTAGGTAAAGAAAGAATGCAATTATCAAGAAAGTATTCATTTTTTATTTTTATCACTTTAGGGGAATAATTTACGTTTCTAAATGTTCATACGTACTTCTCATTTCAAACAACTATTACACCACTGGCACACTGACAATATTACATTAACTGGGAATTATATTTATATTGCATGTTGCATTATTTTTCTGTTAACTATTCCAAAATACTGCCTTGTCTGAACTATTATTTTAATTTTGGTTTAAAATTAGTAAATTAGATTCATATGCTGATTTTGGTACATTGTAGTTAGATTTTTCAGGTTAATTTTAAAATTGTTACATCTGTTGATACTTTTTAAAGTTACCAAAATCACTATAATGTAACTATGAACTTTTTATTTTCCACATATTAAATAAAGTACAATGGAAGAACCATCAGAATACCTGAATCATTGCTTAGAAAGATTAATT